>NC_139538.1:10538935-11997650 GCF_965153285.1 Podarcis tiliguerta | reverse complement strand
AACTTAAATTGCACACACAATTGAAGAATCCTGGTGGTAGTCCTCTCCATCAGCCTTTTCGGAGGGGCGGGGGAGAGAAATTCAATTCAGTTCATATTTGAACCTGCCTAACAGACATTTTCCAAAGCAAGATGAGAACTGAAAGACAGCTTTCCTCTGAAATTTACACTTTTGTGAATTTTGCACTACAGTTCTCCAGCCACGCAATGCGTTAAAAAAAAGTGCATATGCTGAGGTATGGAATACATAAAAATGTGTATTTTAGTAGTGGAAATAACATGCAGAAATTCATTCTATTTTTTAAAAATAGTTTTTACTAAAGATTTTCATGACCTGCAAAAGAACATGCAATGTCTCTTTTTTTCTGTTCAGTTTATAAATGCATTATAGTAAGGGAAATTGCTTTGCAAAAGCATGTATATTAAGCAAAATTGCATACAAGTATATGTATATTGGGAGAAAATATACACTGAAATGTTGATTAACTATTGTGAGGATTTTTAAAAATATAATTTTATTGGATTTTACAATTTTATCAACATTACAGTCATTATTTCCAGAAAAACAAAACAAAATAAATCATAGATCCCCCACCCCCAGTGACTTCCCTCAACTTCCTTTTCTGTTTTTTTCTGATAAATTATCTCTCTCTGCTTATTGGTTATTTCTTATTCATTAAGATTTTTTTTTAAAAAAAAACAACATTATTCTCTTACCATTCTAACATCGTATCTCTATTTCTACATTTGTTTTGTTGATTGCAAATGTTTAATCAAACCCTGCAAGTGAATCCATTTCTTTACATTGATTCTGTAGATATAACATAAATGGTTTCCAGTCTTTCTTAAAATCTCTATTGTCTTTGTCTATTAAAAAAGTCCTCTCAAAAATGTCATCACTTGAAAAGTGTCTCCGGATTCACTGAAAAAAATCTGGTAACCTCACTCTACAGCGCCATCTGATGTCACATTTATGTAACGCACTTATAACGTTATAATAGCAGCTGTGTAGCTGAGTCCCCAGACTGATGGATTTCTCCATCCCTATCATCCCTATCAGTGAGTTCTAATGTTGAAGCAAACAACCAACACTGGAGAAATCTAATTCACAGAATGAAGGACAGTTAGGGATGTATGAAACTATCGTGTTTTAAATCAGACCATTGGTACTTCCAGGACAGAATTGCTCCTTGTTCCCAGTGTAAGGCAATCTAAATGTCAGTGCTTTCGTGTGTGTGTGTGTTTAGTACCAGGATGAAATAGGTAAAGGTAAAGGGACCCCTGACCATTAGGTCCAGTCGTGGCTGACTCTGGGGTTGAGCTGCTCATCTCGCTTTATTGGCCGAGGGAGCTGGTGTACAGCTTCCGGGTCATGTGGCCAGCATGACTAAGCTGCTTCTGGCGAACCAGCCCACGGAAACGCCGTTTACCTTCCCGCCGGAGCAGTACCTATTTATCTACTTGCACTTTGACGTGCTTTCGAACTGCTAGGTTGGCAGGAGCAGGGACTGAGCAACGGGAGTTCACCCCATCACGGGGATTCGAACCGCCAACCTTCTGATCGGCAAGTCCTAGGCTTTGTGGTTTAACCCACAGCGCCACCCATGTCCCTTATCCAGGATGAAATAAGTAACCACAAAAAGCAACAGAGATAACACTTGCTAATGAGCCCAACCTCGATTTCAGCATAAATAAAAAGAGACTCCTTTACATATAAGGCAGAGTAATTGTTTCCAGTGCTAGACTGAAGAGTTATAAAATGGTGAGCGCAAAAGGAAAAGGAGGGATGCCGGGAAGACAAATGATTTGTTCTTCTTTATCCAGGTGTGTCCGTAAGCCACACAGCAAGATGAATTGCCAGCTGGCGTGCCTTGTATGCGCGGCCCAAGAATACCAACCAGCAGAAAACAAAATGGGAGGCTTGTGCTTCTTATTTTAAAAGTCAGAACGAATTAACGAAACAAGGGATGACCTACCACTGCGAAGTAAAATGAGCACTGAAGCTAAAATTAGTAGCGAGTTTGGAGCATCTTCTTTGCCCGAGGACAAGCGAAAGATGATAAATGGTGACAGTGAGAGGAATCATCACTGCAGTGCCAGGCTACTAAATAAATAATCTCATTAATCTTCTCAACACCACTCACCTACTTTTTCTGCTACATTTCCACCAGCTTTATGGATTCCGCTCCCCCTCCCCACCCTGCAGAACCAATGATGGCTTCATTTATGATGCCAACATGATTTGCTAACAGCTGGAACTAACAGTATTCAACCTTTCGCAGCCAATGAATAAATCGCAAAACATTTGCCAGCTTCTAGTTGAGTTCCTTGGTTTCATCTTCCTCAATTCTCTAATGTGAATTCACGTGGTACTTTGGTTGGTCGTACCATCCATAGCAATTAGGATTTTAGAGGCTATATGCTTCCAAATACAGTGGTACCTCTGGTTACGTACTTAATTCGCTCCGGAGGTCTGTTCTTAACCTGAAACTGTTCTTAACCTGAAGCACCATGTTAGCTAATGGGGCCTCCCATTGCTGCCATGCCGCCGGAGCACGATTTCTGTTCTCATCCTGAAGCAAAGTTCTTAACCCGAGGTACTATTTCTGGGTTAGCGGAGTCTGTAACCTGAAGCGTATGTAACCTGAAGTGTATGTACCCCGAGGTACCACTGTATAAGTTGCTAGGAATCACAAGTGGGAGAGTGTGCTGTTACGTTCAGGTTCTGCTGGCAGGGTTCCCAGAAGCATCAGAGAACATGATGTTGGTCTTTGGCCAATCCAGTAGGCTCTTCTTGTGTTATTTAAGGCCTTTGGAGGATGATCTGTCAAGTTTGCCATTGTGGTCTGAGAGTGACAAGACCCAAAACCTCCTTGGTAGTGGTGTTATATTTCATGCAGTGCAGTTAAACTCGCTTCCATAACTCGCAGTGGTGGCCTCCAACATGGAAGGCTTTAAAAGAGGATCGGACATGGGAAATGATATTAAATGAATTGGGGGGGGGGGGGATGTTTAAAATAAAATAACCTTTGTTAAAAAAAACCCAACAACAACAACAACAACAATATTAATTTATTTATACCCCACCCATCTGGCTGGGTTTCCCCAGCCACTCTGGGCGGCTTCCAACAGAATATTAAAATACAATAACCTATTAAACATTAAAGCCTGAAGGAGCGTCTCCACCCCCATCATTCAGCCCAGACACTGAGGTCCAGCTCCAAGGGTCTTCTGCTGGTTCCCTCACTGAGAGAAGTGAGGTTACAGGGAACCAGGCAGAGGGCCTTCTCGGTAGTGGCACCCTCCCTTCAAATGTCAAGAAGTATACAACTTTTAGAAGACATCTGAAGGCAGCCCTGTATTGTCAAGGTTTAAATGTTTGATGTTTTATTATGTTTTTATATATTCTGTAAGCCGTCCAGTGGCCGGGAAAACCCAGCCAGATGGGTGGGGTATAAATAATAAAATTATTATTATTTATTATTATTATCTGGTAGGTCACAGAGAAAAAAGGATGCTGGGTAATATGGTCCATTGGCCTGATCCAGTAGGCTCTTCTTACGTCTGGAGCTCTTTGACCGTTTGCATCAACTGTTGTTGTTTTTACTGTTATTTAAAGAGGATTTTTGCACCAATCTGGGCAACTGACCTAGAGCTTCATTTTAAGTGCTTCTGATTTTGTCATTTTCTGTTTCCTGTTCTTTCATAATTGCATGCTTTTTAATGCTGGGATGTATCAGAAACTTCTTTTTAACATGTATTTTTCTATAAAGTTTTGCTTGTAAGCTGCATCTGAAGCTGGGAATATACATCTCCCCAAATGACTGAATGGATTGGTTCTTTGGATATCTAAATTGGCAGGTGATTGATATGCAAAAGGAGTAGCTTGAACAGCTAGGGAGATGGATCATCAAAGTATAAAGAAATATTTTGAATTGGTAGGTTTTTACCATATTGGCTTTGTTCACATTGCTTTTGATGTGATGTGTTCCGAAGTCATATTAGGCATAAACATTTCCCCTCTGCATAATAATGATTCATATGGGTCTGGACTACATCAGTTGATTTATCATCTTCATTGAGGATGCAATCCTATGGTCTGTGGAAGAGCATCCCAGAGGGCCATAGGATACAGCAGATCTCCCTCTCTGCCTGCAGAAGAATGGCCATGGCTCATGAGCAGAGCATCTGCTTTGCATGCAGAAAACCCCAGATTCAATCCCTGGCAACTCCAGGAAGGGCAGAGAAAGATGCTCTGCCTGAAACACTGAAAAGCCACTTCTAGTCTATGCTAAGTTGGATGGGCCAGGGATTTGACCTGGTATCAGGCACTTTTCTGTGTCCCTACGAGTTCTGTGTCCCTAGGAGCTTAGGGCCCTTGTGTTTACGGGACCCTGGCATGCTTTGGTTCATGGGGTCATGAAGAGTCGGACACGACTAAATGACTAACCAACAACAACAATTTACGGGACCGCCCCTCCTGGTATGCCCCGCAGAGGACCTTAAGGTCCATGAATAACCATAGTTTAGAGGTCCCGGACCCTAAGGAAGTCAGACTTTCCTACACCAGGGCCAGGGCCAGGGCCTTTTCAGTGATGGCTCCAACCTGGTGGAATGCTCTGGCCCATGAGACTAGGGCCCTTCAGGATTTAACCTCCTTCCGTTGGGCCTGTAAGACAGAGCTATTCCGCCTGGCTTTTAATTTGAATTCAAGTAGGACTAATTCAGCCAGCTAGCCATGGTGATTATCTAATGTTTATTAGATGGATTTCCCCTAAATTGATTTCTGAACTTTGAATTTTATTGTTATTCATGTTTTTATACTGAATTTTATGCTGCTTTTACAATTTTTTAAATTTGTTGCTAGCCGCCCTGAGCCCAGTTTTTGAACTGGGAAGGGTGGGGTATAAATAAAAATTGTTGTTGTTATTATTATTATTATTATTATTATTATTATTATTATTATTAGTTCTGTGCAGGCAGAGCAGGAGTTTTGACCTTATAAGCCTTCCCACTATGGGCACAGAAACCTCTGGTCCCCTTGCTGCCAGGCCATCAATGCTTCAATGGTGGTAATGGCAAAAAAAGTGGCAGGCCAAGGCAGATCAGAAGAGACTCCTGCCCCCAACATTCCCCCAGAATGGAAGAAAAATTATACCCACCTTGGAGCTGACGTACTTATTTCCCTTCCTTCTGCCCTGGCATGCATAAGATTGTCAGGGCTTTGGACTGGGAAGTTTCTCAGTCATGGTTTCTCCCTGCTTCCTTCCTGTTGGATATCTCCCTGAGGAAACCCTGGTGTTGGTATTGCCCTGCCACATGGTGACGGCTCGGTCCTATCAGCATGGAAAGGGACACTTTTACTCAGTGGCACTGTGGGTTAAACCACAGAGCCTAGGACTTGCCGATCAGAAGGTTGGCGGTTCGAATCCCCGCGACGGGGTGAGCTCCTGTTGCTCGGTCCCTGCTCTTGCCAACCTATAAGTTCGAAAGCATGTCAAAGTGCAAGTAGATAAATAGGTACCGCTCCGGCGGGAAGGTAAACGGCGTTTTCGTGCGCTGCTCTGGTTCGCCAGCAGTGGCTTAGTCATACTGGTCACATGGCCACTGACTCCCTCGGCCAATAAAGCGAGAGGAGCACCGCAACCCCAGAGTTGGTCACGACTGGACCTAATGGTCAGGGGTCCCTTTACCTTTTAGGAGAAGCCAGTCCCTGTCTACCCAAATCCTGGGGTATATTTATTCAGACTCTGTGGGGCAGACCTTAGATACTTCCACCTGGGAGGCTTCAGGCCGAGGTGCAGACAGGGAACATATCTGTGTGGTGAAGGCAAAGTTACAACTAACCAAAAGAGCAACCACAACCACTGTAAATAACTTGATTACCAAGGGCTCTTCCCCCACAAGTATCCAATACTACCTTGAGCATCTACAGTTTCTGATGTGGAGAGGTGGAGTATAAGTACCTAGATAAATAGGTATTGCTGTGATAGTACCTGGATCAATAGGTATTCCTACAATACCTGTATGGAACTTCCATGTTAAGGTGGTTTTCAGCTAGGTTTTGCCCAGAATAGATCCACAGAAATTAATTAGCATGACTAAGCTAGATCCATTAATTTCAATGGGTCTACTTTGAGAAAAACGTAGTTGAATACCAACCACCCTCATAGCTTCCCACTGGTCACTGAAGATAACCATAACTTGAGCTAGATGGACCATTGGTCTGATCCAGCACAAGTCTTCTGGTCTTCTTATTGCTTTCCTTTTCTTCCTCTAATTAACTAATAATAATCCATTTCAGAGAAATTTCCCTCCTTTGGAATGGAATATGACCACGTTGTTGGACCTTCTGGGTCATTTTCCAGTCCCAGATGTGTAGAGTTTGGTACAATGTCTGTGTGTCTCTCTTCAGTTCTCAGTAACAATGATGTGCACGACGTCAAAGTCAAGGATGCTGCAACTTCCACCACCCTCTTCAACCTTGAAAACAAGTATGATTGTAGATTACAAATAAGTCACCATCAGGTTGCTCTTTATCACTGGAGTGAGATGCTGGTTCTAACTCCACATGAACCAATTTTCAGCTGCTAAGCCCCGCATCCACAAGGCACAATCTCCTCATCTCCTTGGTCTAATGTTCTCAAATGTGCCAAGGCACCAAAACAGTGCTATTTTTATGGTTTGTTTGTGTTAACGAGATAAATATGCACTTACGTACAACTTTGAAATGACTTCTTAGGGGTTTTTCTCTCTCTTTCTTTCGCTTAAGCTGCCTGAGAGATACTCTGTACAAAGCCAGTTATTCCCCTCACATTCCCCTTTTAAATGTGTTTCCTTGGCAACAGAAACCCCCAGAACAGTATCCAAGCATTATTCCTTAGTTTTCCTTCAGCTGAACTTTCTTTGGTTCACAAGGCTGAATGGAATGTTAGATTCCTACATTCTTCCCACCAATGACTGGATTTACATATCTATGAGTTAGCTCTGTTAGGTGATGCATTGGCCTTCTGAAATGTCATCATATTGAAGGGAGAGCAGCTTTAAACCCTCAATGTTCCATTGTTTGTCTCCTCCATTTCTTCAGTACTGAAACACAAATGTTTCCTTTTTTAAGATTTTGGTTTTAAAAGATGTGAAGGGGGTTCTTGCTTTTCCTTCGTCATTTTACCCAGATACCTTTCTGAGTTGTTAACCAACCCATAAACAAAATAATCTGCCCCCTCCCCCACAAAACTTGCCCTAAGCAGATCTGATTGCGTTTCTCAGTTGTCTCGTTTGCCAAGTTTCAGACATCTTGGTACAAAAATCCAATTTTTGGGCAAGTTAAGATGATGATGATGATGATGATGATGATGATGATGATGATATTTTGTTTATACCCTGACCACCTGGCTTGGTTTCCCCAGCCACTCTGGGCAGCTTACAGCATATATATATATAAAACAACCAAACATCAAGCATTAAAAACTTCCCAATACAGGCTGCCTTCAGATGTCTTCTAAAAGTTGGGTTCTTCTTTATCTCCTTGACACCTGAAGGGAGGGGATATCATCTCATGAACTTTGTTTCTTGTTCTCCTTCCACCTTGGGAGATGGTGATGCAGAAATACTACATCCATGATCCCAACACCCTTGATTCCATGAGTAGAGGTGATGGATATGTTGTGACATTGTTTCAGGTTTCTTCAGTGCCTTCTGAACTCTGCTGTGCAGTCATGTCGGTAGATGAATCAAGTGGGCAGGATTTTGAGAGGAAAGGCTGGCCATGGTGAAATGCCGCTGGTGGGTTGCTACTGTCGTCACACACAAAGGGGAAGTTATGCTCCCAGCAGCACAGCAAATGGATGACAGGAAGACCAGGAGGAGGAAGCCTTGCAGTGGGTCTTCTCTAGTGCCAGGAAGCAGCAGAAGACAGGAGTACGCAAATAGTTGTTGTTGTTTCGTTAAGAGCTGTTGTTGTTGTTGTTGTTCAGCAGAGCTGGAATCTTGAATCTCACATCCACAGCAGCATCATCACTTGGTTCCATAGCTCAGTGGTAGAGCATTTGTACTGCATGCAGAAGGTCCCGGGTTCAGTCCCTGGCATCTCCTGATAGGGCTGGGAATGTCACCAACCTGGTACCCTGGAGAGCCACTGTCAGCCATGGTAGACAATGCTGAGCTGCGTGGATCAAAGATCTAGCTTGGGATAAGACAACTTCCTACACTCCTCCTTTTTCCAGTTGTATGGCAGAACTGCACAAAACATATGTCCATTAAGGAGCCATGCTCACTCTTTCGCCGGTTGCTATATGACAGACAGCTCGTTGCATGTGGCTCCTTCCTTGGTGCCCAGCACTCGTTTCTTCTGCTGAGATGATACTGGCAGGATAGGTGATGGCACCTTAGTAATGGCATTTGGGGTCTGCTGCTCTGTCCTTCTGTCCTTTGCACAGGTCCTTTGCTCTGCAACAGAACTAGGAGCAAACCCAAGGGATACAGAGCTTTAAAGCATGAACCCACGCCTAGAAAAAGTGAGGCAAAAGGTAAGTGTGGGTAAGCCCTTAGGCTCTGGAGTGGCCCCACCCAACCAGGCTTGCCTTTGACCTATCCCAACAGGAAGAGCTGCAAAAGACTTCCTGTTTGAGGTGGATCTTTGGCTGAGCAACAATAATCCTCCAGCTATTGCTTTGTTCCTTGACCTAACCTCCCAGCTCTGACCCCTTGGACTACCTCAAACAGCTAAGCCTTGACAACACATTACAGGGAAGGAGCAGCATCTGTTTTGCATGCAGAATGTTATGTACTGAAGTTCTCACCCTGGGATCTACAGGGGGATACTGTAGATAGTTATGCAAATGAAGGATCGAAAGTGATGTTCAGTGATTGGATAGTTTGTATGCAAATGAAGGATCGAAAGTGACGTTCAGTGATTGGATAGTTTTAGAAAGTTGCTACAGTTACGTTGTTCTGGAGCTCTATATAAGCAGGCTGAGTGAACCCTTCAGTTCAGTTCTGTTCTGGCCTCTGAATAAACAAGAGCTGTTTGAAGAATTGCTGTGTCGTCTGATATGTTCGCCCACAACTTAACACAGAAGGTAGCAGGTTTAATCCCTCGCATCTCTAAGTTGGGCTGGAAATGCCCCCTGTGCAAAACCTAGGAGAACTGCTGCCAGTAAGGGCTGCCAATACCAAGTTAGGTGCACCAATGGTCTGACTCAGTATGAAGCAGCATTCTGCATTCATATTTTGCCCCTTATGTCCACCTTGCTCCATTCACTAGTAACTGCACACATCAAGAGTAAGGCTGATTTGCAGCTCTAAGCAACCGTCTTTGGCTTGTGCTAATTCTGAACTACTGTAACTTTAGTGACTGAAACAGAATGAGGTCCCTGTTCTGAAAAAGCAATTGATTGGGTCTCCTTTCATGCATAAAGAACACTGCTAAACCAAGCCATTAATCTTAATTTGCAGAAGGAGAGGCAAGTGAGATCTTCAAAGTTCTATGAGAATGTTAAAAGGCACTGGTAAGGCTTGAGACACAGCCTTTTCAAAACCCCAGCCTTTTAAAATCTTACAAATGTTTAAACGACTGTTCATTCAGCGGATGCCTGGTGGATCTCCTCCTCTCTCTCATACTACTAGAACTTGGGCTCATGCAATGGAGCTGAATATTGGAAGATCAAGGGCAGACGAAAGAAAATGCTTCTTCAAACAATGCATGGTTAATTGTGGAATTATGGAATCACATGTGCAAAATGTAATTATGGTCACCGACTTGGATGACTTTAAATGAAGATTAGACAAATCAGTGCAGGATAAGGCTATCAATGGATACTAGCCACAACAGCTATGCTGTACCTCCATTGCTGGAGGCAATGGGTCTCTGGATGCTAGATGCAGGGAATTGTAAGTGGGAATAGAACCTATTGCATTAAGGTACTGCTTAGGGGTCTGCTTAGGCACCTGGCTGGCCCCTGTGAAAGCCAAATGTAGGACTAGGTGGACCATTGGCCTGACTGCACAGGTGTTAGGATTTTTATCTATCCGAGCTGCTCCAGTGAGTGGTACTATGTATACATCATGTGTGTGTCTGAGTGAGCGTGAGAAAGGAAGTCTGTATTATCTCTTCCTTTGAGTACTATTGGAAGTTAGTTTCACTTCTGCATGTGTCGCAGGGTTTCTTTACTGGTGTTCAAAGAGCACAGACGTACTGATGAAGTCTCTGTATATAGGACTGTAAATAAAGTAGTTTTAGAACTACGATTGAGTCTTTCTTCTGCTATGATATGCTAGAAGACTGGCGTGCTCTTTTCAGGAGGGGAGGGTCACCTATTACTGGACTCTCTGGACTGAGGGAGATTTATAGCCAGAGAGGACCACCGGAGAGACGCCCCGAAGACTTGGGAAGTTGGCAGCCATTCCCAGGGTGTATTTCCAACACGCTCCTCTGATGTTCTTCCACCATCTCCTTAGCTTATGAATGGGGTGGGTTTGGGATGATAAGGTTTTTGCAAGTATTCTTCTTCGATGCCTTATGAGGAACGGCTAAGGGGGCTGGGCATGTTTAGCCTGGAGAAGAGGAGGTTAAGGGGTGATATGATAGTCATGTTCAAATATATAAAAGGATGTCACATAGAGGAGGGAGAAAGGTTGTTTTCTGCTGCTCCAGAGAAGCGGACACGGAGCAATGGATCCAAACTACAAGAAAGAAGATTCCACCTAAACATTAGGAAGAACTTCCTGAGAGTAAGAGCTGTTCGACAGTCGAATTTGCTGCCAAGGAGTGTGGTGGAGTCTCCTTCTTTGGAGGTCTTTAAGCAGAGGCTTGACAACCATATGTCAGGAGTGCTCTGATGGTGTTTCCTGCTTGGCAGGGGGTTGGACTCGATGGCCCTTGTGGTCTCTTCCAACTCTATGATTCTATGATTCTATGACATTTGTGTGAAAAAGTTATTTGTGGCAAGGGGATTTTTAACAACCTACTCCCCCTAAGTTGTTCTCCAGGCAAACAGGAGGACATTCACCATCTCAGTTTTCTTCCATTCCATGCTTTTCCATCATTCATGTTTTCATTTTCAATGTGCTGCTCAGTCTTTCCTGTTTCACCATTAACACTCTGGTGGAAACCAGAAACAACCGACAGCATTGTGAGTTCCCCTTGAGGAAGGGCCATTGTCTAATAGCAGAGCATCTTCCTTGCGCTCAGAAGGTCCCAAGTTCAATCCATGGCATCTCCAGGGATGCCTGGAAGAGACCCCTTGTCTGAAACCCTGGAGAGCCACTCCCAGTCAGTGTAGACAGTACTGAGCAAGATGGACCAATCATCTGACTCTTTATAAAGCAGCTTCCCATCTTCAGATCACCTTCTCTTATTAGTGCCTTCTTGTCTCCATTTTATTTTATTTTTCTCAAGTGTCCTTCTTCATCACACAACCTTCCCCCAAGTCCCCATTTTTCAGTCCTAACCTGCACTCTTCCTTCACAGTGCAAGCCTGTACATGTCTACTGAGAAGTAAGCTCTACAAAAACTGATATAGGATTACAGTCTCAGTCATCTTGTTTCTGCACTCTCTGCTCTTCAAGTATCCTTTGGGTCTCTGAGGTTTTAGGCCCAGCAAGACTGATAATTTCCCCTTGCCTCAGACAAACTGGACTGCCAACATTCCACAAGTCTTTTTGTTGGGAAGCTGGGACATTCCATGTGAACATTCCATACCATCACCGCTAGCTCAGCCAATTGGAATTAGAGACTTCCCACCAGAAAAGGAATAAAATATAGAAATATCATTGATCATCCTCTTCCAGAACTTACTGCTGGGTTGGCTAGATTTTATCATCTTCAAAGTAGGCTGTCAAAGAATCATCTTTTTAAAAGGGGAGGGGATTATGCTTCTGAGCCATTTTGTGGACAACAGTGCCAATCTTTGATATGTTTTGAGAAAAGATTCCTGCTACCCACTCAAACTGTTTTGCCAATACCAATACTTTTCTTTGAAACGCAAAACTAAAGTGAGTGTTGCCGGAAAGCATATTTTCCATTTATTAAAAGGCTGAAACAGGAGAACTTACCCACAGGGCTGAAACTGTCAAAGCGTCTCCTACAATCTGTTTTTTGGGAGCGCCGAGTTTACTTTTTAGCATATTCCATGTGTTCTTCCTTTCAGAAGTTATCATTTTCAGAAAGCTGGAAGATGCACATGTATCAATAATCACACTCAGTTGCGCCTTGCTAGCTGTCAGTATTGCATTTCTTCCCCCAAGGTCTGAAGGCAGAAAGCATAATGCCAGCCTTAAAAATTCATGCGTCATAGTAATGTTGTAGTCCTTGAATTCGTTATGCAATCATTATTGCACATTAACATCTCATTCTGTTGACAGGCATTACGATTTGCACAGAGAATGAAGATGCTGTTCTCTCCTCCGCCCCAAGGTGCTTCCAATAAAACTTGCATGCACATTCCATGTAGATACTTTATGGTATCTATATCGTGAGAATATATATCATTGTCTTGGAGCACCCGCTACTACTATTTGTTATTATGAATTGCATTTATTAGTTGCTTTTTTAAAAAAACCAAGCACCACATATTTAAAGCACATGATTTCCCCTGAAAGAATCCCAGGAACTGCAGTTTCCCACTCACAGAGCTACAATTCCCAGCACCCTTAACAAACTACAGTTCAGGAAAATTGTGGTGTGTGTGCTTTGAATGAATGGTGTGGATCTGCCCAAAGCATCAACGTAACTTAATACAGCAAAACTAAGAGAAAATAGAAAACTGAAAACAATGTACATATCTAAACTGCCAATCCAATAAGATAATAAGGACAAGTCCTACCCACCTCACTAAAAATACCTCATGTATTTCTACTAGAAGCAAAACAGTCCTGAAATATTTGAGTTGTGAATAAGGACAGGGATCAAAAGCAAAAATTCAGATACAGTGGTACCTCGGGTTACTTAGGCTTCAGGTTACATACGCTTCAGGTTACACACTCCGCTAACCCAGAAATAGTGCTTCAGGTCAAGAACTTTGCTTCAGGAGAAGAACAGAAATCGGGCTCCGGTGGCGCTGCAGCAGTAGGAGGCCCCATTAGCTAAAGTGGTGCTTCAGGTTAAAAACAGTTTCAGGTTAAGAACGGACCTCTGGAACGAATTAAGTACTTAATCTGAGGTACCACTGTACTTGCTCTGTTCAGAGATATTGGACATAAGTTTGCAGTTCCACTGGAAATGATGTTCACTGGTGACTGCCTGCAAACTGGGATCTGGATGTCCAAATAAAATAATGCAAACTGGTGTCATGAAATTACTTTATGTCACAAGTAGAAACAAATGCAAACAAACATTTGTTGCAGTTCAGCACAGAGCAGCAGGTGGCATGGTCAATGCGACTTGCAGAGCTCAGTGATTACGGTCATTGGGCCAGAGCCATCTAATCTTCTGGACTAGTTGGTGTGATGTGGCAGAGGTATTCTCATTTCTACGTGGAAGAGGGTTAAGCACAAACATGGGCAACAAACAGGTAAGCACGTTCTCTCATGGCTGGAGCAATCAAGTCATGGAGTAGGTCTCTCATCTCAGGGTTCAGCAAAAAATCAAATTCATGAAAATACACAGCAATTTACTGAAGCGGCAACACCCCAGCAACATGAGAATTAGCACGCAAAGGCGTTAGCAGCATGGGAATTGCAGTCTAATTAGAACCGCTGCAAGTCAAGTGTCAGCAAGTTAATCAGCCTGAAATCCCTGAAATGGCACCAACTAAATGTATGTTATGGGGTTTTTCTGTTTGTTTTTAAAGTAAAATTGCAGCAAACACAATTCAAAAAGCTATGCTGTAGAACCCTATTGGATTCTTTCTGCTGGATCAGGCCAATGGCCCATCTAATCCAGCATCCTGTTTTCACAGCAGCTAACCAGTTGTCTGTGGGACAGCAGCAAGCTGGACCTGAGCATACAAGCACTCTCTCTTCCTTTGGTTTCCAGGAACTGGTATTCAGAAGCTTTGATGTCTTCAACTGTGGAGGCAGAGCAGAGACATCATGGCTAATAGCCATCCATAGCACTTCCCTCCACAAATAAAACTCCCCCGGGGCTATGCAAAAGGGTTTCAAAGGGTGCACAGCAAAATTTGCTGTAAACTAGTTTTAAAAAATATTATTAAAACCAGTTCCAAATTATCTTCACCCAAGAAGGGGCACAACATAAGGCTAAACTCTCAAAAGGACTATGTGATTATTGTAAGTTTGGGAAACACTGTTTCAGGGAGCTCAATGGACAGGAGCCAATCGTAATAGTACCAAGGTAGCTGGGCAGTTATCCTTCCACAAGGGATGCCAAAATCCAACATCACTTGAGCTCTCCAAGTGCAGCTTTCTCCTGACTGAAGCACAGAGTGCTTGAGGACCGGGACATTCGCAGGGAAACCAAAATGCTCATTTACAAAGCTATTGTACAACCAACTTCACTGTATGCTTCTGAAACATGGATCACTTATAAACGAGCTAAGAGGAAGAAACGAGCTAAGAGGAAGGCATGTTTGGCAAACCCTCACCATGATCAACTCCCTCTCAGAAACCTATGTCCCCACTGTGGAAGGACGTATGGATCCAGAATTGGCCTCCACAGTCATTTATGGACCTACTGTTAAGACCATGTTTCTGGAAGGCAATCTTACTCAGCTATGAGTGATTGCCATTAAAAGGAGAGAGAAGTACCAAGGATATAATTTTGAACTTCTGAGAAGCAAGATGTTCCTTATTGTCTTCCCCACCCACATCCCATCAAAACATGTTGGGACTCTCCACTTTGTGAAGAAACAGCCCTAAAATAATTCCGCTACTGGAATAATAGCTAGGTTTTTATCTATCCATTCATTTGAACGTTTGTAAATGTTACAATATAGAAACAATGCTGCTGCGAGCTGCTTGTTTGAAAACAACATCACATGATGTTGGGACTGTCCGTGGGAAACAGAGGGCACCGGAATTAGCTCAGAGTGTAATATGAGCTGTACAGGAAGTGTTTGTTCTCTCAACTGCTGGAGTTTGGAGAGAGCAGTCATATTTTTTGTAACACAGCAAAGACAGAAATAAAGGCATGTAAATACGTTTCTGTCTATTTCTTTTCCCTGCCGGGGGGGCAGGAAAGGGGGGGGTGTTCTTCTCACGCTGAGAAGGATCGCCTATCGTGACCTCTGCCTGGATCTTGCCGGGAAAGCAGACAGGGAGGTCAACAGAAGACCAAGCCGGGTGCCTGGGAGAGTTGCCAGTTTCTCCTGATAAAGGCTTGATTTCCAACAGTAAACTCCCCTTCTTCACAACAAATCCCAGGGCACAGAATGCAGATGGCATGAAATCCATAGCTGTCAAGTGTCCCTTATTTGAAGGGACAGTCCCTTATTCCAGCACCATGTCCCGCTGCTGTCCCTTATTGATGGATGTCCCTTAAATGTCCCTTAAATGATGTCCCTTAAATTTCAAAGGAAGCAGCTCCTCTCCCTCCCTCCCTGCTGGCCAGGGAGGAGGGAGGCTCCAACTGTGTTGCTTGGCTGTGTTGCTCACCCAATAAGAAGTCTAAGAACGACTGGGGGGGTGGAGCTTGCATGCATTTTGTGTGGCTAGTTAATGCAAGCTGAGGGGGTTTTTGAATGCTGGACGCCATTTTGTTGCACGTGCTGCTGCAAACTTTGCAGTGCAAAGCCAGGCCGGGGAGCCATCTTAAGTTGAGGCTGCATAGGCCTTGTGGTGCATGTGATTCAGATTCTATTCAGTTGAACCTCTGGTTACAAAGTTGGTTGGACAGTGTTCTCGAAGCTACCAGCATGAGTCTGACCAGACTGCAGGAGGACAGGAAGACTGGAGTGCCTGGAACAGGTGAGGCTGCAGGCCCCTTATTTTGGCTGCTGGTCCCTTATTTTCAAGGCTGCTGGTCCCTTATTTTCAAGGCTGCTGGTCCCTTATTTTCAAATCTGTAAGTTGACAGCTATGATGAAATCACATTAAGATGCCCATAAAACCAGTTTAAATAACAAGAGCAGCAGAAACTACTGAGGATGCCACTATGCAGCCTACATCAATCAACACACCAAGGCTGCAGTTCGAAGGTATGGGGGAATCCAAAGGTGGTTCAACTCCCATATTCAAGGCCCTGCCTTGCTCAAGCCAGCAGGCAGAGCTGGCCCGACCATGAGGTGGGCTGAAGCACCTGCCTCAGGCAGAAAGAGACAGTGTTCCACTCATCCCACCTTTTCCACCGCAGAGAGGCAGCTGTTCTGCCGTGCAATGTTGGCTCTCGTCTTCTGTGAACCTGGGGAGAGAATCCAAGCAACAACGCTTTGAGGAACACCCAGGCTCCCACCAAGTCCAGGATATAAATAAATAAAATAAAAATAAGTGGGAGGCTTGGGAGAGGATCCAAGGAACATGCTAAAGAAGACTATAAATGAAAACCAAGTTCTATCATTTGAAGAAAAGGGCCTCCATGAGAGGGAAAACTAAACACTTTTCTTGCAAAATGCCCATATTAGATTTCACTTTGGGACCTGAAGCAGAGGGCAGTTGAAACCTGTTATGTGTGTGTTTTTTAACATTAATTTTAGAAATGCTGGTTGAAATTTGAAACAGCAAGGGAAGAAATGAGCCAGAGAACCATTGTAACAAGAGGGTTGAAATGACTTGTTCTTGCCCACAGCCCACCTATCAAACGCCTTCCTTCCTGACATTAGTATAAATGTAGCTTTCAAACCCACCACAGTCTGTGATAATGTATCTGAAATAATAGCAGGGCTAATCTGACCAGTCTTTAAACATACCCCCATTTGAGCCAAATGTAATTAGAGGGTTTCTTTTTGTGTTCTCCTTTCATATCTAACCAATGTTTGAACTACCTGTATAAATAACTCTATTATTAAGGTCCAGTAGGATTTTCTTTGAATGCGGGGAATGGGTGTGCTTTGCCATTGCTATGAGGAAACCATAAAATAATGGTCTTGTGAATGATCCCCACCCTAGCTGTAGCCCAAAAGAAGAAGAAGAAGAAGAAGAAGAAGAAGAAGAAGAAGAAGAAGAAGAAGAAGAAAAGAGTTTGGATTTGATATCCTGCTTTATCACTACCCGAAGGAGTCTCAAATCTCCTTTCATTTCCTCTCCCACAACAAACACACTGTGTGGTGAGTGAGGCTGAGAGAATTCAGAGAAGTGTGACTAGCCCAAGGTCACCCAGCAGCTGCATGTGGAGGAGCGGGGAAGCGAACCTGGTTCACCAGATTACAAGTCTACCGCTCTTAACCACTACACCACACTGGTGCTGTTGACCTCTCAACAGCCCCAGCAAGCATGGCCAATAGCCAAGAATGATGGGCATTGATGAGTCCAACCACAGAGTCCTCATCCCTGATGCAGCAGGTTCATGTGAATAAGGCCACTACCATCTAATGCACAGATAAAGCTCCGTAGCACAGGATGAATTAGTGTCTCTTAGTTTAGATGGTTTATAAAAGGGTAGGGGGAGACATGAAGAATACATCCATCAGCCACTGTTGCCACAATAGCCAAAGGAAAGCTTCAAGCTCCTTTTCAAGCAGAGAGTCTTCAAGGAGCGGCTTAGGAGTGAGATGCTTGGAGACTACAGAATGATGACAGCTGGTTTTCCATAGATAAGGACGAAAGGGTGCGTTGGATGATGCTAATAATCTCAAAGTGCCCAGGAATGGTACAGAGTTAGCAATTTTGTCCAGACTTGCCCACTAAATGTAACAGCCAAAGCAGCAGTAAAAGAAAGTCATTACTTAGAACTCCGGGAGCCAAGAGAGCTACGCAGGGTGTTAATTAATTTCACATTTGTAACATTCAGGAATAATTTGCCTTCGGGGTCGACAGAGAGAACACCCTCAAAGGTCATTAAAATACATATCTCCATATCTCTTGGTACACAAACGTTATAGTGTGAATATTTATCTTTAAGGATCCCTCCCCCCCCCCCCCATGTCAACATCTATGTCTCTGGCTATATTTGTCTGTCTCTCTGTGTGTATACATGCGAGAGAGATTTTAATATGTATAATATTTTCCACTCTGGATATTTTGTTCTGTCCACTTCACTGAATCGTCCATAGATGCTGATCAGGGGGTGGTGAGTTCATCTCACCTTAGGGAACCAAACTCGCTGCAAATCCATGCAGGAAAATGAAGCGAGCAGTGGGGAAGAAATAAGAAAGCCGCAGGAGGAAAAGGAAAGCCCAAGTGGTGATGGGGAGGAGAGGGCGGAGAAGGGAAAGAATGGTCCATTATCTATGAGCAACAGAGGACTACAAAAGTTTCTTTAACAAATTAAAAGCTTACCAGACATGAGAGTTTCTTCAGAAATAGCCATGAAAGGACAGAAGAAGAAAAAGAGTTATCTGTTCCTCCACAATTACAAAACAAGTTGGTTTCTTGCTGCGTTACAGCCAGTTAGGTAGCTGTACTGAACATAAATGCATTGGCCTCATACATTTGCATGGTCATCTGAACACAGGATGGCACCTTGGGCAGTTGAACAGTCTGAGGAGAGGATTTTTAAAACTGAGTGAGGGCTCCCTTGCAGCCCTCACTCAGTTATATACAGTGGTACCCCTGGTTACTAATTTAATTTGTTCCGGAGGCCCGTTCTTAACCTGAAACCGTTCTGAACCTGAGATACCACTTTAGCTAATGGGGCCTCCTGCTGCCCCCATGCCGCCGCTGCCCAATTTCTGTTCTCATTCTGAGGTAAAGTTTTTAACCCTAGGTACTACTTCCGGATTAGGGGAGTCTATAACCCGAAGTGTTTGTAACCCAAGGTGTTTGTAACCCAAGGTACCACTGTATTGATCTGTGTTTACCTCAGCTTGAGTCTGGACTAAGGAATCTGAACCCCTGTGTTCTGATTTGATACATGATATCCAATCACAGAACATTTCAGGATTTGGGCCTCTGCCATTGGTCCTTAAACCCTTAGTTATGATTCGCAGCTTGGAAGTTTAGACAGCCAATCATTTTGGGAGTGGGAGTGGCCCAGGCCTCCAGAAATGGATATAAGCAGTTGCTTTGCCCCTGTTGTCCAGTTCTGTTAGTTCAATAAAGGTTCTTGCTGTTATCACTGTGTCTTACCTCATGGGAACCCACCTACACTTTGCCTGGGTTTCTGTAGCAGTGCAGAGGAACAAGGATGAGCCAGAGAAAGAGAGTTGGCATCACTTTTACTATTCCTACCCGCTGCAACAATAAGTAAGGCATGCAAGTGGACAGAAGCCAAGATAGGACTAGAAACGGGCTCACAGTGAGTGACTGTTCTAGCTGTGAGAAAGCCACTTCCGCCTTAAGGAGGAGGTGGGGTTGTGGGCTCTCATGACCCCTCTACGTGCACGGGGTGTGTGGTCAGCCCCATGCAATTGGGGGATTCCCGGCTGTGTCACTGGCCAGGCCGACCAATCTGGTTGGTCTGGAGGTGTAGTCTGCTTGATATAGGCAGGGTGCAGCTGGGAGCTTGCCCCTTTTTGGCTTCCAGCTGCTAGAAACGGGCTCAACAGTGAGTGACTGTATTCGCTGTGAGAACAGATAGCTGCTACAGTCACTCTGAGAAGGCTGCTTGCTGGGCTCCTGAGTAAACTGGCCCTAATTTAATTTAATTAGTTGAAGGTTTGAAGTTTAATGCAAGAAAGAAACCAAAAGCGTATTATTTAACCAGGGACACACACTTGCAAAAGGGTACTAAAATGGCAATAATATGCAAAATTGCTTGTTCGGCATTGTGGATGAGGCCAAGCACCAGAGATGTAGACGTGATAACTCTGTAGTCTTCGAGGCTCTGAGGAAGGGCATTTGGAATGTCAGACGGAGAGAAGCTACATTTTGCCTGCAGTTGTAATAATTGCACATGCCCCTGAATTTCTCACCACAAGTGCATTCAAATTACTCAGGAAGAAGCTACAAGCACAACACAGTAAAGAAGTGATTGGTGCTGACGCCTATTTATAGATGTTCTTCCAAAGAAAATGAATTAAATATATTTGTTTTCTGACAGCTATTTGGCCCTAGCAACATGCAGTGCCTAGCATTTAAAGGAAAAACATTGCCTTGAAAAGAACTTTTCCTTCAGGACATTTTGCAGCTATATTGAACATAAAGAAAAGTCCCCTTCCTCACAGTTTATATTTCCTTCCTTCCTTCCTTCCTTCCTTCCTTCCTTCCTTCCTTCCTTCCTTCCTTCCCTCCTTCCCCTGTTAATTATCCATATGCATTTGCTCCACTTTTTAAAATTGTATGAATGAGTGTGAGCTTTGAGCCAAGGATTCCTTAACTGTATACACACCATACATTTAAAGGTTGCGTGCCTCAGTGCGGACATCAGTGCATTTGTGGGCACTGCCAGAGTGCCGGAACCTGGGCTGTAGTCCCAATCCAAGAATAATGTTTGTTGGCACGGGACCTGGTATCATCTTTCCATCTGTAATACAAGGCTTATGATTCTGCCCTACCTTACAGCGTTCTTGTAAGCATTACAGCCAGCTTCTATATTTAAATGGAAGCAAGTTCCACTGAATTAATGTGATTTTTCTCTCAAGTAAACATATTTAGGATAGTTGCTTTAGCATGAGATCATATGCATATACCTGTAAACCCCATCTAAATGTATGGGGATTACTTCAGAGTAAACATGTAATGGATGAGGATGCACTTACAACATTTTTAAATATTGGAATAGATTTCTCAATAATGATGATGACTATTTCTATTATCTTCATCATCATCATCATTAGCCAGAAGCACTGTCCTAAGAACCATATATTCACCATGCAGGATACTTGCAAAGATTCATATCCATTTGCCTTTGACTTTTAAACTATTGAAACGAAAGTAAGGAGAAGATAAAATTTACAGCAAGAGAAGATTGCTTCTGTATAAAATAATTTGGAAAACATTCTGTTTCTAAGGTTGCATTAAGCAAGGAAGTTCTTGAAAAACAGAGGAGGCCGGGAGTCAAGGAGGAAGGAGAGCAGGTGTGAGTCTTAGCCGCGCTGAGGAAAGCTTTTAATCATCACGGCAGGCTAGAAGGTCCTTGAGAAATGGGGACTTCAAATTGAATGGACTCTCTTCCATCGGGTATGATTTGCAAGTGCATCCCCTGCTTCCATATATAATGAAGGCTTGATTGTGTTTTTCCCTCTTCAGTGCCAAGCAAAACGTTCTGCAAATCACAGGCAGGAAAGAAGAAAGTGAAATATGAAACACAAAACATAAAAGGATAGTGTCTCTCAAGGAAATGCATAACACAGAACTTCAACTTTGATACAGGCAATTTCTGACCATACTCAGGAATGTGTTCTCTGTGTGCCCCAGTGATAGAAGAAGAAGAGGAGGAGGAGGAGGAGTTTGGATTTGATATCCCGCTTTATCACTACCCGAAGGAGTCTCAAAGCGGCTAACGTTCTCCTTTCCCTTCCTCCCCCACAACAAACACTCTGTGAGGTGAGTGGGGCTGAGAGACTTCAAAGAAGTGTGACTGGCCCAAGGTCACCCAGCAGCTGCATGCGGAGGAGCGGAGACGCGAACCCGGTTCACCAGATTACAAGTCTACCACTCTTAACCACTACACCACACTGGTGCTGTTGACCTCTCAACAGCCCCAGCAAGCCTGGCCAATAGCCAAGAATGATGGGCATTGATGAGTCTACTGCTCTTAACCACTACACCACACTGGCTCTCTGCTTTGCATGCAGAAGGTTCCAGGTTCAACCCCCACCTTCCCCAGGTAGGGCTTGGAGAGAATCCTGTCTGAAACCCTGAAGAAGTGTTGTCCGCCAGTGTAGACAATACAGAGCAAGATGGACCTATGATCTGACTCAGAATCAGCAGCTTCCAAGGTTCCTAATTTTCTAGAAACCTTATCCACGATCTCCCGTTCATATTGTTGTGAGTTTGCAGGGCCAGCCTGTATGACGCCCTTCTAATTCCTGGAGTCCTGATCTAGCAAGGGTCAAAAATCTAATGGAAGATTCCATTGTTGAATAAGCCAGGAAAGCCAGGTGAGTTAATGAGCCTGAGCATGGTAATTAGTATAACAAAGCTAGTGGCTTTGTGCCAAATGAGTGGGCTATGCACCCTCCCCTGGCTGCTAGTAGGAAGGACAAGATCCAGAGCTGTGTGAGAGATGGGCTAGAAGCACTGGCCATGCTGGCTGAAACCAACAGAAGTTGGGAGTCTAAAACATCTGAAGAACGTCAGGTTAGCTACCTATGTGCTACTAGGCTTACAGGTACCTGAAACAGGGCTTTTTTGGTGGTTGCCTCAAACCCATGTAGCTCCCCAAAATGTGTGTTGCTGCATCATTATCATCATTTTTTAAAAAAGAAAGAAAGAAAACTCTGAAGACCGTTCTTTTTCGATCTCATTCTATTAACCACTGGGCTTGGATTAATTTGTACTGTTCCATTTTTAACTGGATGATTTTATATATCATGGTATTTTCTTCTGGGATTTTGTACACCACCTTGTGAGGGCCATTACGCATCGAAAGGTGCTCTGAAATATTTTCATAAATAAGCAAATTAAATTAAAAAGAAGGAGAAGCAGCAGCAGGTAGAAGCAAAAGAGCGAAAGCCATGCTTGAATCCAGGGCTTTGGGAGAAGCAAGACCTTCTGGGGTGTTAAAGCACTGTAGACCCCTCCATTATAGGCTGAGCTGTATGTATGTATAAATAAACCATATATCATAAAGATACCACTTGCTCTAAGGGAGGTTCAGCTGGAGGCTTCATTATACACCTTTAGGCACCAGGCAAAAACATCTCTCTTCAACCAGGCCTTTGGCCGATGGACATCTTATGCCCTTTTAAAATGTTTTGTGGAAGTGGGGGCTATTGGATTGTCTTTGTTTTTATATTGTAATTTTATGTTGTGAACTGCCCTGAGATCTATGGGTATAGGGTGGCATTATTATTATTATTATTATTATTATTATTATTATTATTATTCCAAGGAAACCAAATGCCTTGAAATCCTGGAATTCAGCACAGCTCCGAGAGTGCGGTGGTATGCAACAATATGTTAAGCATCAAGTTCAAAAATCAGAAAAGAAAAAGAAAGACACTAACTAAATGTATTAAATTTATTTTTAAGGCTCAATGTGTTTGGGTTTCTACTTCACAGGGGCAACGTGATGTAGAAAACCCAGCAAGTCACCATTACAGCTTATTTCCTCCCACCAGTGGAAGAAGGAACAATCCACTTGATAAACACACCGAATCTGCAAAAGAGTTGAAAACTTATGTATATTCGAACTTAAAGCCAATCTGTTTTCATCACTCGCTTCCTCAGCCATTGTATAATACAGGTGTTTTCTTTTCCTGTCTCCTTCATCTTGCCTGCCTCCCTTACATCTTCAAGCCCTATAATTTACATTTCAACCACCTACCAGCCCAGATGGATATGTTGACTATATTGTTTCATAGCTCTCTGGTTGTTGCTGATGAATAAAACACTTATTTACAAGGAGAGGTGGGCGAGAGTGGGATGCCAGTTTGTGGGTTTTCTCTTTTTTTCCAATTTAACAGGCTTTGCGGTAAATATGTCGGAACATTAAGAGCGATTATGCCAAGTACTTGCACGAGTGCCAAGTTTGCGTCTGCCAAGCAAATGACATGCTTTAGAGAGTTGACTCTGAATCCACCACAAAACGGAATTCAGTCTCGGATTATTATTATTATTTTCTGCAGAGTTCAGAATTGAGGGGAATCCACGGGCGTTCCAGCACTTCAGCTGTTAAGAGAGTCCTTGAAGGTGCATTCTGTATACAGTCGTACCTTGGGTTACAAGTATAAACTGTTCCGGAGGTCCGTTTGTAAACCAAAACAGGTTGTAACCTAAGGAGCGCTTTCGCCAAAAAATTTTTGTCCGTAATCCAAAAAAAAAAAAAAATGGGTTGCAATCCAAAAAAAGTTTGAAAACCGGGACACTGATGTGTTTGTAATCCAAAACGTATTCAAACCAAGACGTATGCAAACCAAGGTATCATTGTATCATGCAAAGTTTGAAAACTACTGGTGTTTTCTAACTCCTTGATCTTAAAGGCAACAGCAACACATGGGACAAAAGATTCCTGCATTGTGGGAATGTAAAAAAGTAAAGAACTTCTGGGAAATGATATATAATGAGATGAAAAAGATGTTGAAATGTACATTAAAAAAACAAACCAGAAGCATTTTTACTTGGTATTATAGGTCAGGACATTAATAGGCAAGGTGTTAAATTGTTTTTATATGCAACAACTGTGGCAAGAGTATTGTTAGCCCAGAAATGGAAACAAGAAGAAATTCCCACAAAGGAAGAATGGCAGACGAAATTAATGGACTATGCAGAATTGGACAAAATAACAGGAAGGATTCGAAACCTGTGGGACCAGAGATTTACAGAAGATTGGAAGAAGTAGATGAATTATTTGAAGAGCAACTGTAATCAACAAATTATGCTAGTAGTACTACAAGAAGTTTTGTAAGGAGAAATATACAAAGTGTTACAATGTAGAAAAAAGATAGAGATATTGGTTATGAGTTTGAAATGTAATAGGGAAGATAAGAAATGCAAACTGAGAGATTAGATTGGAAAAATTTTCAGACAGGATTGATGGAAGTCAAAAATTTGAATAAGATGTAAAAGTATGTTTAATTACTGTTGAAAATGATATGTTAAAAAATAAAATTATATATATATATATATATATTTGCTTTCGTAGATTTTCACGGGTACAGGAATGCAGGTTTTGGTGTCCTCGGGTGTCTTCCCGTGTAAAAGTTGGGGTGTCTAGGCGACGTTTCGACGAGGTCTCACTCGTCATCTTCAGGCTGGTGCTTTCGGCTTCTTGTTACTGGAACAGAGCAGGATCTCAGTGTTTGAGTTCCTATAAATACTGTTGAGGAGGTGTGGTGTATAGCCTCCAATGTTCTGGGCAGAGAGGAGGTTCCCAGGCTAGTGTGCCTTTTCTTCTTTTGTTCCTTAATTACTTGAGGGATATCTTGAGTGATTTCTTGAGTGATTTCCTGAATCCCACTTAGGTGGGTCATTAGGTGTGGATTAGTTGCTAAAGCCTTCGTGTCTTGAACTCTTGAACTTTGTGAAGAGTTTTTCTGAGAAGATGGCTGTACTGCACTTGGTTGTGCTCTGGCTTGGCTTCGTGTATAGGGGCGAGCTGTGGTTTTGTGGCCTGTGCCAGCCAGATCTGTGTAGGGATTGCAGGGGGGTGCAGCATCCGGAGGTGCCACCCTGGTTTGGCTACTGGATGGTGTCTGTAATTTATCTGTGGAGAGGGTCTGGGTTTGGGTCTGGTGTGGTTGATTGGTGATGGCGTTCTGTGTGCCTCTGGATCTGGTGTCAGATTTTGTGGGGAGGGCTAATTTCCAGATGTCTGGCAAGCGGGATGTGTCGTCACGCTTGTTCATGTTGTGAGGGTGTTTCTCTATCTCGATGGCTTCCATGATTATTCTCTTGTGGTGATGTTCCATGTTAAAGAGCAATTTGGAATCTGCAAAATTAATTTCGTGTCCTGTTTCTTTCATGTGTTGGAAAAGAGAGGAAGTTTTTTCTTCTTTTTTGACGGCATTCTTGTGTTCTGCGATCCGTGCATTTATTCGTCTGTTTGTTTGTCCAATGTACGTGGCTGGGCAGACTTTGCAGGGTATTTCATAGACCCCTTGGTTTTCTAACTGAATTTTATCCTTGGGGTTTCTGAGGATATTGGCTATTTTTTGGTTGGTGCAAAAGGCTGTTTTGATATTGTGTTTATGGAGGATTTTGCTAATTTTATCTGTAGTGCCCTTGATATAAGGAAGGAGGGCTATGCCATTGTTTTCTTCTGTGTCTTGGTTTTTGGGGGGTGTTTCTTTTTGGATTAGCTTCGTAACCCTGTTTTGCTGGTATCCATTGGCAATTAACACATTTGAGAGATTCTGTAACTCAGTTGTCAAGTGGTCTTCGTCAGCCAGGCGTTTGGTTCTGGAGATGAGAGTCTTGGCTACGGAGTTTATTTGTGCAGGGTGGTGGTGTGATTGTGCATGTAAGTAGCGGTTGGTGTGTGTTTTTTTCCGGTAGATAGTGTGTCCTAGGGAGCCATCAGGTTTTTTGTAGATTAGGACGTCAAGGAAGGGAAGTTGGTTGTTGGCTTCTATTTCCATAGTGAATTGTATTTTGGGGTGTAGGCTGTTGAGATGTGTGAGGGAGCTATCCAGTTTTTCCTTCCCGTGTGGCCAAATTACAAAGGTGTCGTCAACATATCTGAGCCAAAGTTTGGGTTTGTGTTCTGACTTGTCTAAAGCATTGGTTTCAAAGTGTTCCATGTACAGGTTAGCGATGACCGGTGAGAGGGGTGATCCCATAGGTGCTCCTTCTATCTGTTTGTATCTTTGTCCATTGTGGATGAAGTACGTGTTGGTTAGGCAGTGGTTGGTCAGGTCCAAGATGTATTCGGGGGGATTGTATTTGTTTTGAATGGCTGTCAAGGCTTCATTAATGGGCACTTGTGTGAAGAGAGATACAACATCGAAGCTCACAAGTAGGTCATTGGGTTGTAGGTTTTGCTTCTTTATTGTTTCTATGAACTGGAAGGAGTTTGGAACGTGTGAAGAGATGGATTCTGCATAGGGCTGAAGTTGCTTGGCGAGAAATTTAGCGAGATTTTGTAGAGGTGAGCCTATGGAGCTGACTATTGGTCTGAGTGGTGTTCCTTCTTTGTGTATCTTGGGGAGGCCGTAGAGTTTGGGGCATCTTGATGATTTTTCTCTGGGGATGATTCTTAGCTGGATTTCTTCACTGATAGGAGAGGCTTTTATTTTGGATTTGGTGGTTTTTTCCAGATAGGTGGTGGGATCTGTTTTTATAGGTTGGTAGGTAGGGTCTTGGAGTAGATTTGATAGTTTTGCTTGGTAGTCCGATGTGTTCATCACAACAGTGGCATTACCTTTGTCTGCTGGGAGAATGATTATGTTGTTGTCTTTCCTCAGGTTGGTGAGTGCTTTCTGTTCTTCTTTGTGTAAATTGCTTCTGGGTGGTTTGCTGGAGCAGAGGATGTTGGTGACTTCAAGTCTGATTTTATTGGCTTCATCTGGATTGATTTTGGTTAGGCTAGCTTCGACTCCGCATATGATGTTTTCCGTGGGGATGCGTCTCGGGGCGACTGCAAAGTTGAAACCTTTGGAGAGTACTTTGGTTTCAATTGAGGTGAGGATCCTGTCTGATATGTTATGTACTGTTTGTTTCATGGGTTGTTGTGGAGGGTGGCTGGGCTTCTGGCGTTTCTCTAGTTTGTGGAGTTTGTTGGTGTGTGTATATATATATTTCCTGCATTGAGGGGGTTGGCCTACTGTAGATGACCCTTGTGGTCTCTTCCAGCTCTACAATTCTATGGTTCTACCTGGAGATGTCAGTGAGTGAACCTGGGAGCGTCTTCATACTAGTAGGTGCTCTGCTACTGAGCTATAGCACAGCCTCAAAAGTAGGAGACTCAAAGTGCACCCCTAATGTATTTCATAGAATTGTAGAGGTGGAAGGGACCGGACTTCGAAGGACATCTAGTCCAACCGGATCACACCCGCGACCTTAAGTGTTACCCTCTAAGCCACTGAGGGTGGTTCAAACTGGTTTTGCAGGTTTTTGAAATGTGACGTGAGCAGTGGGATGAGATTAGCACAGACATTGCAAGTAGCTAGGCTTGGTACAGGAGCCTTGCTAGATTGTGGTGATAGTTCATAAGGGGTGAGTGGTAGTATGGAAACACCTTTACAGTGGTACCTTGGTTCTCAAACGCCCTGGTTCTCAAACACTTTGGTTCTCAAACTCCAAAAACCCGGAAGTAAGTGTTCCGGTTTTCAAACGTTTTTCGGAAGCCGAACATCCAATGCCGCTGTTGGCTATTGTTTCCGGGGCACCTGCACCAATCAGAACCTGTGCCTTGGTTTTTGAACATTTTGGAAGTCAAATGGACTTCTGGAACTGATTAAGTTTGGTGTTTTTGTTTTGGCTATTTATTTTGTGTTTTTGTTTTTGAGGCTTTTTCGATTAATTTGTTTTTGTGACTGTGTAGAACCCAGTTCAGCTACTGATTGTTTGATTGTGTGACTGCGAAAATGGATAAAAGCCCCCCATCCAAACAATGACTATCATCAGTGCAGGTAAAGAAAAAAAATAATTTTAATTTTTATCATCTACAACAGTGTTTTTCAACCACTGTTCCGCGGCACACTAGTGTGCCGCGAGATGTTGCCTGGTGTGACATAAAAAAATATATTCAAATTTTCGCCCACTAGGCGGGCGCCGGACTGTGTCCTGGGTATGGGGGGGTGGGGTTTTTGACCCCACCCTCAGCCAGCAGGGGCGCAGATTGGCGCTCCTCAGGGGGACACCCTCCACTTTTCTGATGTCCGGGCTGTGATTGGTCCAGACTCCAGCCTGGACCTATCACAGTAGGACATCATCTTCCGACTTCCTTCCCACCTGAGCACAGTGTGCGCAGCAGCGGAGAGAAGAAGACGCCGCGACTCGAGTCACCAGGAGGACCGGAGAAGTTGTCATTTTATTTCTCTTCAGTCTCCACTGAATGCCTTGACTGGGTGAGGGACCCTTATAGCTCAGCATCAGTTGGTGGAAAGGACATGACTTTACAGGAGCAGGAGGAACTAACTGAACTGAGACAAAATCGTGGTTTCAAGCTAAGATTTGCTGATCTACCTTTGGACAGTTTTCGGTTGGATACTGCCAAGGAGTTCCCCCTTCTGGCAAACAAAGCTATTTTGACATTGATCCCATTTTCCACTACATATCTGTGTGAGATGAGCTTTTCAAGCATGATTGCTATAAAAACTAAATACAGAGAGAGACTGAGAGCTGTTGACGAAGAGCTACGTGTGTGTCTTTCTTCGATTCCAGCCAGAATATCAGCTTTGTGTTCAGCCAAACAGGCCCAGGTTGTGCACTGAATAAAGTATTTTATAATTTTTCATATTTCTGTTTACTTACTATTTCATAATAAAGTAATTATAAAATACTTTCTTTGTGTTTATTTGATTCCTATTCAAGAGAATTACTTTATATATAGTCAATATAGGCACAGAGTTAAATTTTTTAACATTTTCTAATGGTGGTGTGCCTCGTGATTTTTTTCATGAAACAAGTGTGCCTTTGCCCAAAAAAGGTTGAAAAACACTGATCTACAATACTGTCTCATTTATTTTATAGTACAGTACCTTGATTACTGCTTTCATTTTGCGGATCAATGGTCTCGTTAGATTGTAAAATTCATGTTAATGGCTGCTTTAGGGGTTGTTTTTTAAAGTCTGGAACGGATTGATTCGTTTTGCATTGCTTTCTATGGGAAAGTGCGCCTTGGTTTTGGAATGGACTTCCGGAAAAGATTAGGTTTGAGAACCAAGGTACCAATGTATTAGGACCAACCCCAAATGTCACAAAGTTGCAAGAACTGTTCATCAGGCTGGAGAAAAACCTAGGCAGGGCAAAGTCTGTAGTTTGCACTGATTCAAAAGCCACTGATTCACGTATTCAGGTACAAGTATATTTAGAGTACCAGTGCAAACAAGTCTCTCCAAGAGACTGAGTAAGCTGAAAGAACACATTGAATGTGCAAATTATGTGCTGTGAATTATTCTCCTACACAGTATACATATTTATTTCACATTCTTAGTATCATACTCAAGAGCATGACAATGACTAGAATGACTTGGTTCTTGGGCTCATTGTGAGAATCATTGATCTCTGGCCTAATCTGCTCTTGGAAATGAATCGCTTGGTAGCGCCATCACTAACCATCATTGTTGCTTAATGCGTGTTATTGTTGCTACTATGCGAATAACATTCAGTCTCATTACTGAATAACATGAGTTCAGCAACATGAAGTACTATGTAATTGTTTAGATGAAATACAATGCGATTGTTTGGATGTGACTTGTGTTGAACCATATTTCGTTATGCACAGTGCAGTAACATTCGTTTGTCTGTGGCACTCAGTCAAGGTTGATCTCTGAATATTTTCCAGCTACTATATAGCCCATCGTGACTGTAACTTTTGACTGCTGATGCTTCTTGTCAAGGAAAATGGTGGGGGGGGGGAGAGTTCTTTGGGCTTGATGTAGGTTAGCCTATAAATGGAATTGCAATTTTTTAGAAAGAAAAAAGAAAGAAAGAAAGAAAGAAAGAAAGAAAGAAAGAAAGAAAGAACGTCCAAATTCTACAAACAACATTTTATCCATTCTCTCTGTCGCTCTTTCCTCTAAGAGTGGTGCAATCTCTGGCAAAAAATCAATTGATTTTTCTTTTTTTGGGGGGGGGGGGGACTTTCTTAACATCAGAATTATTCTAATTTTAACTTGAGTCTATTTAGCATGATTGAAAGGGAGGCTGATGTTACAGGGAGCTGGGTTGCTTTTGTAAGAAAAAATGGTAATTCGAGAAGATCAGAGCTGATTAGATAACACAATGGGAGCCTTGAAGGATTTCCTTCCAACAACTTACCCACCCACTCACCTTCGTTATACATGTAATATTCTTGAAAAGAAACCACCCTCTACTTACAGATTTAATGCTGCTGCCTTCCATAATGCCCTTTCAATCTAAGCAGGACTCTGCAGATCTAAAAGTCGTGCTTGATTTTCTATCCTTCTTCTTTTAATCAGGGGAATACTTTCAACTTTGATGCACTCATATTCTTGGGCTCCATTTAGGTAAATCTTTGGTTCATTCGTTCATCCAACGTTGTTTCAAGCTGTTTTTTGCCAGCTTTTGTTTCATAAATATAATCCATATGAAGGTTTGTGCTTCAAATAGGATTAAGAAGCTGCAGGGTTGTTCTCACAATGGCTAATGTCTGTGTGCAAACACATAGCCGTGCATGGAGTATTCACACAGAGGTGCTAAGATCCTTTTTAATTGGGGTTCTGATGCTGGTCCATTTGAAAATGGAATCAGTGACCTGCCCGCCACTGCTGAGTTTCTTCTTCACTGAATTTTGTGGTCTTCCACATCTAATCATTAATTGGGTAGGAGTCAAATTAACCAGAGTTTGTCATATGGGCAAGTTGAGTTACTGAACAACTGGGCCAAATTTGGAATGCAGAGGTTACTCTTGGCTTACCCAACAAATCTCCCAGGATTGCATCCAAATGAGCACTGTGTGGATGTTCTGTCAGCATGAGAATTCCTGCTTGTGCAATGGAATGGAATTAATCTGCTCAAGGCAAGTGGAATCCTCCTTGCACCTGTAGTGGTCATTGGTTCAGACAGCCACTACAGGCAGTTGTGTCTTGAAAAACTTCTCCAAGCTTTTTCCTTGTTCCAAGTTCACAGAAAGGAGGCGGTGCCCTTGGAAACTCATTATCGTTACAGCATCTTGCTTTCCCCCACCCACAAGAACAACAGTTAAACCACTGCCCTGATTCTCCTTTTGTTATGGATATTTCTGGTAATAAAGCTTTTCTTCTTCCCCTTACCCAGCCTAAGACAAACTGCAGTAGTGTAGTAGCTTGCCTGAACTGCTGCAGGAGATACTCTAAAATGCAGTATGCAGAAAACCTGCCTTTGAAATTGTTTCATAGGTCTCACAGTTTAAATGCCATGTGTCTACTTTGGCCCTACTCATTCACAGTGAGACTCAAATGAAATTACTATGTTCCACATCAATTAAATATGAACTCAATAAATCTTGCAAGAGCCTAATTTTTCTAAGAAGTACCCTGTGGGTACTGAAGCAATGGCTGTGTTGCTCAGATAGAAGGCCCAACAACCTGAAATTTCTCAACATTGCAGTTTCTCCCTCAACTGCTACCTCTCTTGAGACTATGATTAATCCCACCAACTGAAAGCAGTTGTGCACAGTGTGCTTCACTGTCCATCTTCTATTCTGCTGAGAGAATATGCAGTGATCATATGAACCACTAGAGTCCTCTTCGCCAAGGAGTGGCTCAACTTGAGCTGAAGCTCCCTAGTGCTCTGTTGCAATGTATCATCAGTCACCAGCCAACATGGTGAATGGTCAGAGTTGGTGGGAGTTGGAGTCCAACCATATCTGGGGCTGGCTACCCCATATCTACTTCATTAGATAGAGCCCAACTCTAGCCCAGTCCTGTGAATGACCAATGAAAGAATTATTTATGGGGAGGGCAGCTGGAGTACCAGAGACTGCCACAGACTTGTTTTTCCTTCTCTGTGTCCTTCAATGAGAGGCAGAACCACAAGTATGTCTATGTCTCCTTTCTTCATCTTCTCCACCAAAATAATAAGAGATGGAGCTCCAAGGGCTGAGTTCTTTGCTGACCCCAGAACTTCAAGAATCTTGCATTTAACTTACACCATTTTTTATGCTACGTTCAAGATAACATTGCTTGTACCTGCTGTCATCTGTAAGAAATGTAATGATCCAGATGTGGCTTGAAGTTTCCAAATGCCTGGGCACTAATGAAGTCAACGTGGACAAATCCACAGGGGTGCATTCCAATACAAACCCTTCCAGCATCTCCCCTCACCTTGTTTCCAGGAGAGGGGCAGCCTTACATATTGTTGCTGCTGTGAACTCTGAGATTAACCACATCTAGTCTTTGTAACCAATGAGTTTTATTTATTTCCAGTGTCTCACATCGGACTCTGAAGGTTACACAAAGATGGAGATTAACTCCTGCTGTTTGTCTGCATGTTCGGATGATAGCATATTTTTTTATCATTCCAGGTTTATCAGGACAAGGCAGGTAAGCTTTGCCTAGCCTGCTTTGAATCAGATCAGACATTATCCTTATGTCAACTGCTGGAAGCTGGCTGCTTTCATACCTCCACTTCTCACCATGGGCTTCCATTCTCCAACAGCCTCACTTGCTTTTATATTCTGTATCACGTTGTTATAAATATCCAGAACTTCCTGATGTGTGTGTATGTGATTATATATATATATATATATATATATATATGCAGAGTTATTCTGATAATTAGAATCCAATAAACTATCTTTGCATAGTTATTTTCATCTTTAATGTTGGACTGCAAAAGCTGATAAGAAACTTTATTCCAAGATCAAGGATGGGTTGACACATTGGGTTGTATCCAATGGCGTCCCTCTATTCACAGAAGGTGGAAACTTTCATAAATGGAAGAGGGCAGGTAGGTGATTTGCGCTTATTTTTCTTCCCTCTGCAGCCCTTTATGCCCCCCCTCCCAAACTGCTCCAAAGAATTGGGAATAGGGGAGATAGCAGGAGTTTGCAAATATCACACTTCTTTCCCTACTTCCTTCCGTTCATGGAAAGCTCTGTGGGACCACAGATGTATCTTTGTGCATTTTAAAAAATTCCTGCCCCCTACAAATAAGTGCAGCTCCAAGGCTTCAACCAATATTAATCTGGCCTGATTATGTCTGCTTTGGGTGTTTAAATCTCACTTGTGTTTAATTGAATTTACTCCCAATGTCAGGAGTCCAGGTTCCCAGCTTGATAACACAGCAAGCGTAGGTAATTAAAAGGGGGAATTTATTGCAAAAACAGATAGCTCCAGATGGCTCTAACAAAGCCTCCGGCATCATTACTCAAGATGACCCTTCTGAAGACTGCTTCCGGCCATGACAGAAGATAGTGAACTTACAGCTCTTGTTTTGCTTCCTGTCTGGCAGCCCCCCCATTCATTGACTCCTTGGACTTAGTGGATCAGCTCCAACCCCTTCCTGGTCTGAAAGGCTGAGTCGGTTCTCTCCTATTTGTGCTTCCTGCGAGCTTTGGCTGTGTTCTAGCCTACTCTCTGCTACTGCCTTATCAGCCGGCCCATCAAGGTCAGGAAGAGCCAAAGTCTGCAGCTGCCGACTCTCCCCTGCCTGACTAACATCTAAGCCTCTCTGTTCCTGGCTGCTTTCTACAGTTGGCTGCAAACCTTCGCTTGGAGCTGGCTCATTCCTGACACCCAAGTTTAGTGAGCCGGGGGAGGGGGCCTGAACTTGGATTGTTTCCTTTATTATATCTAACCACTCTAATTAAAAAGAGATATGATGGCAAGTATAGGTAGAGGCAATTTGGAAAGGCAGAAAGCACCATACATAGAATCAAATCCCAGGACCAAACTGGATGTGACACTGATTGCATAGATGCATGCAATTCATTTGCACCCCTGTTTGTAATTAATAGTTCATTCAAGTTTTTGCATACTCTTGTTATACAGTATCACAACCCCCCCCCCCAACTCTCCTTTTATTATCCCTGCAATGGAGCAGCTTGGCTCCTTCTCATCCCACCGAGGTAACAGAATCAGACTGTGACCTTTCAAATAGCAAAAGCAAGTCCAAAAGAATTTTCCTATTTTGTAGGCAGTGATTCCTGAGTCACAGTGGCAAACCCATTCAAAAAAGAGACTCACCTCCAGCCCTCTTTTTGAAGGGGTCTATTTGCAGTGCCTCCCTTAAAACACACATGCGATATATGGAATTACGGCGGTACCTCGGGTTACAGATGCTTAAGGTTACAGACTCTGCTAACCCGGAAGTAGTATCTCGGGTTAAGAACTTTGCTTCAGAATGAGACCAGAAATTGCACGGCGGCGGCACAGCAGCAACGGGAAGCCCCATTAGCTAAAGTGGTACCTCGGGTTAAGAACAGTTTCAGGTTAAGAACGGACCTCCAGAACAGCTTAAGTTCTTAACCCGAGGTACCACTGTACTCTTTGGTTCACAAACAGTCTCGAGGTAACACCTTAAAAATTGAATTCATTCATTATTCAAAAACCAATCAACTGATGATTTATGCAAATATATCCCAGATTGCTGAATATCTTTTTTTTGCCAGTGCAGTGCAGTTATTTTGAGCTGTTGTCTTTTTTTCTTTTTTTCCCCAGTAGCAGGACTCCTATGGAATTTGAAACAGGGTTGCGGGGGTGGGGGTAGAGTTGGAAAGTAAATGGGCATTTTATATTTGACTTCCTTTGGCAATGTTTTCTTTTGAAATTATTAAGATAAGTTTGTTGTTGTTCTTAGCCATGTTAAATGTGCACTCTGCCCTTGACCTCTTTTGTAACGTTTTATTTTTTAATCATTAAGACATTATTTTAGTTTTCTGTTAACCAGGTATCTTTCAATGTATACTTGACTTTCTTCAGTAATATTTTATTCGGAATTGTTTGATTTGATTTTTTAATGTAGACTTTAAACTGCTTTGAGATTCCCCCCCTTTAAAAAAACAAATAAACAAATAATAGTGGGGGTTTTTCAACTGGAACTCATCAGAATTCAGTTTTGGCACCTCTCAGGTGGACCCCATTGTCATTACAAAAGGAGGCATTCATGGTGAATTCTGGCACCTCTTTTTTCTAGAAAAATAGCCCTTCTTCTTCTTCTTCTTCTTCTTCTTCTTCTTCTTCTTCTTCTTCTTCTTCTTCATACAGCCAAGTGAATCTACCATTCCATAGCAATCTGCATGTGCAAAAGAATGAGTCTACTAAGATCACATGCCTCAGGCTTGGAGCACCCCTTGTCTGAGATTCTAGAGAGCTTTTGCTAGTCGGTATGGACAATGCTGGGGACGCGGGTGGCACTGTGGGTAAAAGCCTCAGCACCTAGGGCTTGCCGATCGAAAGGTCGGCGGTTCGAATCCCCGCAGCAGGGTGCGCTCCCGTTGCTCGGTCCCAGCGCCTGCCAACCTAGCAGTTCGAAAGCACCTCCGGGTGCAAGTAGATAAATAGGGACTGCTTACTGGCGGGAAGGTAAACGGCGTTTCCATGTGCTGTGCTGGCTCGGCAGATGCGGCTTTGTCACGCTGGCCACGTGACGCGGAAGTGTCTCTGGACAGCGCTGGCCCCCAGCCTCTTAAGTGAGATGGGCGCACAACCCTAGAGTCTGTCAAGACTGGCCCGTACGGGCAGGGGTACCTTTACCTTAACCTATGGACAATTGCCTGGATGTCCCTATTTTCATCACAGAAATGCTGGAAGGTTATGGACTCAGAATAAGGCAACTTCCTATGTTTCTATGAGAACAATGCCTGAACAGGACCGTTGAAATCCAGTCTGGTATAGTGGTTGAGCAAGTGTGGGGAATCTGTCGCCTTCTTGGTGTTGCTGGACTACATCTCCCAGCACACCTGGCTATTGTTTTTCATTTCATTTTTTATTTGTATGCCGCCTTTCCACAGTTAAAAAAACAATGCTCAAGGCAGCTTACAGCATAACAAGATTTACATCATTACAAAAGTCATAAACAATTAAAAAACCACACCAAAAAAATACACAACCAAATGGGAAACAATTTCCACATAAATAAAAATCTAAAACTAAGAATACAGTGGTACCTCGGGTTACATATGCTTCAGGTTACATATGCTTCAGGTTACATACTCCACTAACCTAGAAATATTACCTCAGGTTAAGAACTTTGCTTCAGGGTAAGAACAGAAATCGTGCTGCGGCGGTGCAGCGGCAGCAGGAGGCCCCATTAGCTAAAGTGGTGCTTCAGGTTAAGAACAGTTTCAGGTTAAGAACGAATTAAGTACTTAACCTGAGGTAGCATTAATATCACAGTTTAAAATGACATAGGTAAAAAATAACAGCAATTTAAACAAAAAACAAAATGGAGCCCTCTCTGCCCAACAGCAGCAGCAGAGGCGGTCCTTTATGGAGCCCATCAGGCCCCACCCTAGGCCAGGTGGTGAGTGGCAGGGCTGGGGCTCTCAGGCGGTGAGCAGGAGAGTCCTCCTGGGTGGTAGCCGCAGCAGCAGTTCTTATAGGCCTGCCAGGCCCCACCCTGGGTCAGGTGATGAGTGGTCATGCTCTCTGGGGATTATGGGAGTTGAAGTCCAACAACATCAGAAGGGTTGCTGGTTCCGCACCCCAGAGTTCAAGTGTTGGACTATGGCTGGAGAGAACCAGGTTCACAGTCCAAAAAAGCTTATCAAGTGCCCAACCAGTTGCTAACTCTCACCCTAGCCTGCATCCCAAGGCTGGTGTGAGGTTAAAGTGGTGGAGGAGTTAGCCCTGGGCTTCCTGGGAAGAGGTGAGCTAAAAATGTAATAAGGTACCTGTCAGGGGTTCAGGAGCAGAGGCACAGGAAATGGAGAGCGAGGGGGAGGAGTCCGAAGGAAATGGCAGCGATGACAGCGGTCCGAGGTCTCTGAGTCTGTCCAGCGAATTGGAAGATTCACAGAAAGAGGCTCCCAGGGTCAGGGCAAGGGGGGTGCCTAGGGGGACACCCCAGGAAGAAGGGGCCAGAGGGGACTCAGAGAGCAGCAGTGGGAAATCAGGACCAGCGTCCACACCAGAGTGCAATAGGGGGGAGGAGTCCCAGGCATCGGGAGCAGGCGGCGCGCTGCCAGCAGGAGGACAGGAGGCAGGACTGGCCACGCCTACATCGGGGAGCGAGGAAACGGTCGAGAGGAAGGTTGAAGGCTGGGCGCGCGCGCCAAGTTCAAATGTACAGGAGGGCGGCGCAGTTGGCAGCCCAGATAGGGAGCCAGGTCCCAAAGCCCGCCGAAGAGAGAGGGAGGAGTCAGGGGGGTCAACGTCTGCGTCGGAAGAATCCAGGAAGGAAGGGACCCCGGGGGGTAGCAGGACCCAGAGGAGAAAGGAGAGACGGAAGAGGTGGAGTAAGGCTAGAATCTTAAACTGGTGTACAGGGGGCGGAGATTCAGATGGAGCTTCGCCGGTCTAAACCCTAGACGTAGAGCTGGGGCGCTCCGGCTTGAGAATGGAAACTGTACTTCAATAAAGACTTTTGTACATTACTACCGGCTAGCGTTGGTCCTCTGTGAGCTGGGACCTGGAGCCAGCTCTGACAGTAAGCTCCATCTCAAAGAAAAATTTTGCACCAAGAACCTCGTAACGTGAGGGACGCAGCGAGGGAAGAGGATTGGTGCTTCGCGAGCTCACAAAAGTCAGGCAAGATGACGACAGAACAGCAACTAATAGAACTGCAGAATGCAGTGACACAACTCAACGCGGAGGTACGTGCGTCCAGGAAAAGGGAGGAGGAAGCAGCTGCCGCCTACAAGGATCTCCAAGCCAGGTTGGAAATGCTTGACAAGCAGGGACAAACGCGACCCAAATCATAGGGGATCGGGCTGGCGAGAAGAGGAGGCAGTCTTGTATCTCATTTCGATGGGAATTTACAGCAGTACCCTAACTTCCGAGCAGACCTGTTGTTTGCACTGGAACTGCTGGAGAAAGACTTTAGAGATGAGCAAGAGAAAGTGGGGTTTATCTTGTCCCATTTGCATGGGGAAGCTAAAGCATGGCTGCGTAATCTGTGGAGAGACAAGGATCCGGCGCTCCAAAATGCGAATGCTTTCCTTAAAGCGATGGATTCGTGTTTTTTATCAAAGATAGACATCGATATCGCCAGAAAAGACATACATGGGCTCAAACAAGGCAGAGCCAGTGTGAGGCAATACCATGCTCGCTTTTTTGGATTAGTTCATGCGCTGGGATGGGAGAAAGATTCTGCTCCCGTCAGAGACCTTTTTTGGGAAGGCTTGAATGCAAATGTGAAAGATGAGATTGCAAGGGGGGAGAGGCCAAAAGAGCACTCAGCAGGTGGTCCAGCGGGCGCTGGAGATTGGGGTGCGTCTGGAAGAACGTCCATGGAACAGAGAAGAAGGACGTTGGGGACGTACGCCAGGGAGAGCACCTCCCCTCTTTCCCAAGGATGCAGCGCGTGCGCAATCCACACCTCCGCAGGGAGGGGGAGAGGAACCGATGGAGATTGGAGGCGCCAGGGCTCAGTCAGCTACCAGAGCCCTAACACCGGGAGCAGTCAAAGCGAAGCCTCCTAGAGGGAACAGGAAGTGCTACATCTGCGACAGTGCTCAGCACATGGCGAAAGAGTGTCCCCAGAGGCTCCACAAGCACACTGCAGCCTCAGCAACTGTAACAGAAGCAACTTAGCAGAGAGAACCACAGCAGGGAAATGACAGAGTCTGGCTGGAGGAAGAGGCGTACAACCTGATTCGCATACGGGAGGGCGACGAGTGGAAGACTGCCATGTTCACGCCCCTGGGCACCTATGAATACAGAGTTATGCCCTTTGGATTACAAAATGGCTCCCACTGTTTTCAAGCCTTCATGCATCACGTACTGGCGGGTCTCCTCTACAAGAAATGCGTCTGCTTCCTGGACGACATCCTGATATTCTCCGAATCAGAGGAGACCCACGAGGCGGACGTCAAGGAAGTTCTGCAGAGACTGCAGGAGCATAGGCTGTACGCCAAGCTGGAAAAGTGCCAGTTCGACATGAAGGAGGTAGATTTCCTGGGCTACAAGTTGTCGGACAAGGGGCTCGCCATGGACAGCGCCAAGGTTCGCGCAGTGTTGGACTGGAAGAGCCCGCGCAATCGGAAGGAGGTCCAGCGGTTTGTCGGTTTCGCCAACTTTTACCGCAAATTCATTAAGGGGTTCGCGATGCAGACAGCGGCCATTACGGACACGCTCAGCTCCAAGAAGAAGAAGTTCATCTGGACGGAGCAAGCGGAGCAGTCCTTTCAGAAACTCAAGCGGCTCTTCTCGTCCGAAGAGCAGCTACTGCATGTGAATCCCAGCAGACCGATGAGAGTTGAAACGGACGCCTCAGACAGAGCCGTGGGAGCAGTTCTGTTGCAGCAAGACCCGCATGGGGACTGGCGACCGTGTGCCTTCTACTCCAGGAAGCTAAGCAAGTCAGAGCAGAACTACACCATCTGGGACAGGGAGTTGCTGGCCATTCATGCAGCATTCAAGGCGTGGCGGCACTTCCTCGTCGGAGCCAAACACACAGTGCAGGTCCGCACGGACCATAAGAACCTGGAGTACTGGCGCACGGCAAGGTTCCTGAACCAGAGGCACATACGATGGGCGGAATTCTTTGCGGATTTTGACTTCAGGATAGAGTACATCCCAGGCGACAACAACATCATGGCGGATGCACTGTCCAGAAAACCGCAATACCTCGAAGAGGCGGCACCAGCAGCGGCCAAGCACATTTTCGCACCGAAAGCGTGGGCGTGCGCTTCAGCAACCGTGGACCTGGATGCTGTACGTCGAGCGCTGCAGGAGGACCCCTTCGCACGAGCCAAGATGGAGGAGGTGCACAGGGGCACGGCGAAGCCCGACGAGTTCCAGATACGCGACGGATTGCTCATCCGCAGAGGGGCCATCTACGTACCGGGAGACGACCTCCGCGCGAAAGTACTGCAGCAGTTGCACGACGCACCCACCGCCGGGCACTTTGGCAAAGAGAAGACGATAGAATTAGTAGCCAGAGATTTTTGGTGGCCCAAGATGCGGGGAGAAGTCGCGGATTACGTCTCGAGGTGCGACACCTGCCAAAGGGCCAAGTCGGTGCACAAACCGCCGGCGGGACTACTCGAACCGCTGCAGACACCGCTCGAACCGTGGGAGAGGGTGGCCCTGGACTTTGTCACGGATTTACCCAGCTCGAGGGGCAAGACGGCAGTACTAGTGGTGGTGGACATGTTCACCAAAATGGCCCACTTCATTCCGTGTGCGAAGGTGGCCACGGCGGAACAGACTGCCAAACTGTTCATAGACCACGTGTTCAGGGTTCACGGTCTGCCACGGTCTATCCTGTCCGACCGGGGGCGACAGTTCATCTCGAACTTCTGGCAGAAGCTGATGGGTTTCCTGAACGTCAAGATCAACCTAGCGTCGGCAAGACACCCGCAGACCAACGGACAAGCGGAGCGAGTCAACGCTGTCATGCAGCAGTACCTGAGATGCTACGCAAATCAGCAGCCAGCAACATGGGTGGACTACCTGCCGCTCGCTGAGTTCGCCTACAACAACACGAAGCACGTATCCACGGGCGTGACACCGTTCTTCGCCAACAACGGGAGGCATCCCAGAACCTTCCCGGGTTTAGAGAGACTGGGGGAGGGGGAGCCACAGGCAGCGGAAGCCTTAGCGTCAGAGTTGCAGGAGGTTCACGAACAGCTTCGGAGGCAGTTAGAACTAGCAAAGCACGCATACAAACTGCAGGCTGACAAGCACAGAAGGGTTGGGGAAGACATACAGGTGGGAGACTGGGTTTGGTTGGCAGCCCAGGCAGTGCCGACCAGATCGTTAGCGAAGAAGAAGCTCGGACATAAGCAGCTAGGACCTTACCAAGTCAAGGCACAGGTCAATCCAGTGGCCTTCCGGTTGACACTTCCGGAGGGATCCAGAATGCACCCAGTGTTCCATAGATCAGTACTCACGCCCTACAAAGCACCTCACAGATTTCAGGAGCCGGGCACGGCACCAGACCCGCTCAGGGAGAAGCCCACAAGGAGGCGGTCGCCAAGAGGGGAACCCATCAACGAGGTCACAGAGATTTTAGACTCGAGATGGGGGGAAGAGGGAGTAGAATATTTTCTCGCCAGCGAAGGTACCCCGGCCAGCGCCAACCGTTGGGTGCCGGACTATGCCTTGGACGAGCCTCTTCTCAAGGAAGAGTTTCATGCCTTGTTCCCACACAGGCCCATGCCAGCCGCGTATTTCGACGACTGGCTTTTCACACCCACACTTTCAGCCAGCACGTTCCAGGGGTTCACCTCGGACGAAGAACCGGCACTAGAAACACGTTCCCCGGAGGGATCGCCCTCGGGGTATGCCTCAGACCGCTCTTATTGGTGGGACGATTGACCAGAGGAGCAGTGGAGCAGGAAGTTGCTGGGGGGTCCTTGGAAGGCAACGGCACCAGAGGTGACCGGGGGAGAGACGGACATGGACGTGTTGGGGGAGGACCTTGGGTTCGAGCACGGCGGCACAGAGATGGAAGCAGAGGAAATCGAGGTCGGCGAAAGCACGGAGGACGAGCCAGACTATTCCGGCTGGATGCACGCCAAGGGGGACGAACTGTATCCGCCATTCACCCCCACAACGACGGAGCACCCAGCACCCACACCTGAAGGAGGGGAGGGGGGAAGGGGGGGCTTCGAGGGGGGGATGGATGTCAGGGGTTCAGGAGCAGAGGCACAGGAAATGGAGAGCGAGGGGGAGGAGTCCGAAGGAAATGGCAGCGATGACAGCGGTCCGAGGTCTCTGAGTCTGTCCAGCGAATCGGAAGATTCACAGAAAGGGGCTCCCAGGGTCAGGGCAAGGGGGGTGCCTAGGGGGACACCCCAGGAAGAAGGGGCCAGAGGGGACTCAGAGAGCAGCAGTGGGAAATCAGGACCAGCGTCCACACCAGAGTGCAGTAGGGGGGAGGAGTCCCAGGCATCGGGAGCAGGCGGCGCGCTGCCAGCAGGAGGACAGGAGGCAGGACTGGCCACGCCTACATCGGGGAGCGAGGAAACGGTCGAGAGGAAGGTTGAAGGCTGGGCGCGCGCGCCAAGTTCAAATGTACAGGAGGGCGGCGCAGTTGGCAGCCCAGATAGGGAGCCAGGTCCCAAAGCCCGCCGAAGAGAGAGGGAGGAGTCAGGGGGGTCAACGTCTGCGTCGGAAGAATCCAGGAAGGAAGGGACCCCGGGGGGTAGCAGGACCCAGAGGAGAAAGGAGAGACGGAAGAGGTGGAGTAAGGCTAGAATCTTAAACTGGTGTACAGGGGGCGGAGATTCAGATGGAGCTTCGCCGGTCTAAACCCTAGACGTAGAGCTGGGGCGCTCCGGCTTGAGAATGGAAACTGTACTTCAATAAAGACTTTTGTACATTACTACCGGCTAGCGTTGGTCCTCTGTGAGCTGGGACCTGGAGCCAGCTCTGACAGTACCCCTGCCCGTACAGGCCAGTCTTGACAGACTCTAGGGTTGTGCGCCCATCTCACTTAAGAGGCCGGGGGCCAGCGCTGTCCGGAGACATTTCCGGGTCACGTGGCCAGTGTGACATCGCTGCTCTGGCGAGCCAGAGCCGCACACGGAAACGCTGTTTACCTTCCCGCTGGTAAGCGGTCCCTATTTATCTACTTGCACCCGGGAGTGCTTTCGAACTGCTAGGTTGGCAGGCGCTGGGACCGAACAACGGGAGCGCACCCCGCCGCGGGGATTCGAACCGCCGACCTTTCGATCGGCAAGCCCTAGGTGCTGAGGCTTTTACCCACAGCGCCACCCGCGTCCCCCAAAAATGTAATAAAGACATACATAAATAATAGCACTCACAAAAACTATGAAAACATGATTTTGGTACACTCTCAGTCTGGGACTGGGAAAAGGGTGTCAACTGCACCTTCTTGCATTTTTGCAAGCCTTACAAAAAAGACAAACGTTCCCAGGGCTGCATAAGGTTCCAGGTTACATAGAGCTTGGAGAATGAGGACTGTATCATTGTCTGCATGCACTAGAAAACTCAGACTGGAATGCACAGAATAGGAAGTGGAGCTCAATTTTTTACACCATAAATTTGAAAAGTGTGGTTGGCGATCTAGGTTTAAGTCTAGGGGTCACAGAAGTGAATTCTTTCCTGTACAGCACGTTTCTCACCTTTCTGCCCTTGTTATTAGCAGATGGCGAATTTTCCTGCACCACTCAGAGCGGTGCTATTAAAGATGGCCTGCAAAGTAAAGGAAAACCAACCGTTCCAGCAACCCTGGGAAATGAAAACAATAGACCTTTTCCACCCTTCCATGTACATCTCTCTATTAGTACATACCAGGTGAGCCAGGTTTGGGATATGGCTGCTCAGTTTGCTAATATTTACTTGCATGGTATTCCCCCCGCCTCCAGAAGCTGCACCTTCAAACAGCATTAATAGATCTCGCCCTCCCCACCAACATTAGACATTGCAGGAGGAAGACATTGTGATATGTGAATTCTTGCCAGGTTTCCCGTCATCGGTGGAACAGTGCCATCTTCAGGATGCTAAACTCAAACTCTCCATTGTGCAAAGCCCAAAATTTGCAATCAAGAACTAGAAACCACTGAAGTTGAAAATGTAAGTGTCAAAAATTAGCCCTGGTCGATCAGTCTGACAAACTGTGCTATTTTACAAATTGTCCAATATCATGGCTCACCAACAAAAATATTATATTAAACCAGCTGCTAGTGGTGATTAGAGCTGGCTCATCTCTCATTTCAGGGAGCTACAAAGCACACGGGGTTCCTCTTTGTTGCAATGCAATTATGTGAGTCCTTGTACTTTGTCAGACCGTAAGGCCACATCGTACAACGGACCGCATGAGAAGCTTGCATGACTGCCTGGGCATCTTCCTTGACTGTGCAGGGTTTGATGTCAGCTAGAATGTTTCTTCGAACAATAATTGTATGTAGAAAAAATGCAATTGGGCAGTTGGGGAGAAGAGCACTATTATGCCCACCCTTCTGCTGGCCTCTATGCAGTCCAATTATCCCTGTTTATCAGAGTTAGTCCCCATTTCCTGGTACCTGAACCTGGAAAATCCCTATCCTGCTTATGGCTCCATTTTTGCCTTTTGCAGGATGTCTTGTTGCTTGCAAATGCACCATGCAAGTGCTATGGAGAGATTTTTAAAAAGCAATGTGTTTGCACCATGCTAGCCACCCCAGCACCAGACCCCTTTGCCTCCCCTTCCCGGTAAGTAACAGCAACCCACCTGCTGGGAAGCTAGCATCATGGCTCTGAACCACACAGCAAGTTGCTTCTGCTAGAGTCCCTTCATCAACTGCACTTTTTAGCAGCAATATATTATGTATTTACAAAGGCCAGGTCCTTTTCTAAAGTGGCTCCCCAATTTGGGAATTCCCTCTCCAAACAGGCGGGTCTAGTGTTGACATAGCCACCATTTTGGTGCCGGATAAAGACTTTCCTCTTTGTCCAGGCATATAAGATGACAGTTTAGTTGGGATTTTGTCTTACTCTGGTCTTTGGTTTGATGTTTTTGGTCTGATTTTCTTTTTTTCATTTGGCTGTGTAATGCTGATGGGGTTTTTTGCCTTTATTTATTTGCTAAATATATTTCTGCGATGCCTCTCATTAAAATAATACCAAGGCAGAGCACAATAAAACAATTTGATGTAGCACGGCAAGTCTAAAACAATTCAATATACAATAAAAACTATTCAATTTAAAACAAAACACACACATAACCTAATTACAGTGACCAGGAATCATTCAACCGGTATCAGAGGCCAGGGAAAGCTTGAGTAAATTGTTATGTTTTTAGCAGCCACTGTAATTCTAATAAGTTTTATTCACACCTTTATAGGATGCCTTGGAATCATTCCAACAGCTGAGATATTGTTTGTTTGTTTGTTTTTAAGTAAACAAATGAATAAATTAAACCAAAGGACAAACACCTTCCTGGCTTTTAAAGCAATTCCCACCAGTCTACTGCAAAGTAACTGAGCAGAGCAAGCAGCAAAAAATATTGGAGCCTTCAGAAACAGGAGGGAATGCAGACATTTGTAATATATCTAAAGCTTCATTATACTGAGCAAGATCATTCATCCATCTAACTCAGCATTGTTGACACCCTCTGGGGCTTCAGACTGGGTGAGACAGGCCTGGTCATTCCAGGGACTAAACCTGAGACCTTCTGCATTCAAAGGTGATGCTCTAGCTGGCTTCAGGCACCAGACCCGTCAACAGACCAGCTCTGCATTACAAAAATGTCTGCAGACGTGACATGAAGGCTGGCAGCATCAACCCCACCATGTGGAAATCCTTTGCAGATGACCACAGTGCCTGGAGACAGACAGTCAGGTTGTGCATCCATGCTTTCATCTGCTCCCGAGACAGATGGATGCTAACTTGCCAACTTTGCAACTACTGAGCTACAGCCCTTCCTTATCTGAGCACTGCAAGCATGTCCCTGTTTTCATCTGTGAAATATTGGCAGGCATGGCCTTCATGCAGAGCTCTGCAACCTATGTGCATAAACATTGCACGCAGGCGATCCCTCTACTTCCCTAGTTGAAGGAAGAACTTTGATGAACACCAGCTGCTGGAAACCGGAGCAGGACAGAGAGCTCAGATCATGCTTGTAGATTTCCCAGTGGTTGGCCACTGTGAGAACAGGATGCTGGACTAGATGGGCCATTGGCCTGAGAGCCAGTGTGGTGTAGTGGTTAAGAGCGGTAGTCTCGTAATCTGGGGAACCAGGTTCGAGTCTCCGCTCCTCCACATGCAGCTGCTGGGTGACCTTGGGCTAGTCACACTTCTTTGAAGTCTCTCAGCCCCACTCACCTCACAGAGTGTTTGTTGTGGGGGAGGAAGGGAAAGGAGAATGTTAGCCGCTTTGAGACTCCTGAAAGGGAGTGAAAGGCGGGATATCAAATCCAAATTATTCTTCTTCTTCTTCATCCTGCAGGCTTCTCTAATGTCCTTATGCTCCCTCTATGTGATGGGAGACCCAAGAGCAAGCTCTTCAGTCTTGTGTACACCTGTATGCTCAGAAATTCTGTTCTGATGACCTCTGGATCAATATACAGTGGACAGGAAGAGGATGCAGAATCCCATAGACCTTGGATTCATGTTGCACGATTCAGTGTGTAAACTTCTAGATCCTCCCTCTCCAAAGGCATGCAGAGATGTGGTCTTGAAAGAGGTTGAAAACTCTGAAGAACTGAGGGCTTTTGAAGTTTAAGAGTGGTGGGAATTATAGCTGCGGGTGGGCAGGAGACCAGTGAGAAGCACTTTCTGCAGGTAGCAGACAGGAAGCAAGTTCCCTGTAGTCAGACTGGCCTCCATCATGCTATGGGGCTCCTTTGTGTTGGGATGCGTCCAGGGAGACGGGAGCATTTGGCAGGCCCCCAGCTGGCTCCAGCCACCGGCCAGCAGCTGGGCGAACTCCAGTTCTCAGAACAGCATCAATCAGCGACTCGAGCCTCAGAAACTTTCAAAAGCTGAGCACACTCTTATCAGCGGACTGAATAACTTCTCACAACGGAAGTGGCCGACAGAGACATGTGTAAGCATTATTTACAGGCGTTTATTCAACATAGTTCAGGAACAAAGGAAAAACATGTCTTCTTCCCTTTGTGTCCAAGCAAAACAGCAGTACAGCAAAAGCAATATACAACGGAAGTTCCCAGCAGAATGTGCTGGAAGCAAACAGACATGTGACATACAACAACTCCACATATCTGTTCCTCTTAAGGCGGAATGGAACATCAGTATCCTAACACTTTGATGCTCTGAGTAAGAGTGGGCAATTCAAGGGGGGAAGAGCAGGAAGAGACATGTGCTAATGAGCTCATTTTTGATCCAAAAAGTTGGATCAAAGCTCAGCAGAGTACGCCAGAGGCAAACAGAAGGCAGGAGTGCCATTGGGGGGGGGGGGAGCTCAATAATGGTAAAAATATTTTTAAAAAACAAAAAAAAAACCTTCAGCTGAGCATGTACTCACTCCATTCCTAAATTGTAAGTGCATGTGCACTCTCTTGAGACTTTTAATTTTGCATCTGGTTTTGAACAATGGATCTCAGGGTTATAAGGGTGGAATTTTTTATTTAAAAAAAAGTAGTTCCCACAGGGATGATGTTTGTTAAGTGTAAAATATAATGGACGAAATAATATAGACTGATGACCGAGAAGGGAACAGCCCAATATAGTCTGCTATCTTGACATTCCAGAATTAGATGTAAAATGGGTTTCATTTCAGTTAGTTTTAATATTCAAGCCGTGTGTGTGTGTGTGTGTGTGTGTGTGTGTGTAAAGTTTGCAAAGTTCAAATGCAATGTCAAGTGAGTTAAAAGCTTGAGAGAAATTATTCAGTGTTCCATCCGCAGTGAAAAATTATCAACATGCATCAGTGGCTGCAGAAGCAGGGACACGCGGCTCGAGTGAAGTTTTTGACTTTGACAAAGAGGCAGAACAAGAGAAATTACGGAGTTATCAAGGAAGCATTTCTAGGGAGAGTGGAGTGGCGGGGCAGGGGTGGAGAGAGAGAGAGAGATGTCAGAGGGTGAAGTAATCAGATTGAATATGTGACCTTTGCTTCTTCATGAGGTAACATGCTGGGTGAAAATCAAGGAAGAGAATAAAACATTATTTGGACATAATTGTCACTCTGAATCCATATAAAATATTTTGGAGAAGTGGGAAGCACCAGCAGCAAGAAAAGTGGTGAGGACACTGGGTGTTGGTGTTGTTTGAAAAAAGGATTCTCCCAGACACACACCCACACCCACACCCACACCGCATCCCAGTTGTTTGGGAGGGGTTCCTCAGTGTTTCATTTAGTTCAAACACTTTCATGCAGAATATCCAGAGCAGCGCACAACACTGTCAAAACATAACAACACAGTCATAAATACCTCATGAAAACCAATTCAGCAATTATATTAAAAGTGTGTTAGTAATGTTTAATCATATGCAGAAGGTAGTACATTCAATAATTAGGAAAGTCCAGGGTAAATGGATGGGCTTTTCACATGTGTGGAAAGCACAATATAGATGACCTATCCCATATTTCATGGGATGACTGTGCCACCACTGCACCACCCCTTTTCTGCTGATCTGCAACTGAATTTCCAAAGGCCATGGTACCACCAGAAGACTGAATTTCCAAAGGCCATGGTACCACCAGAACGGCCTTATCTGCACATTTCTGTGCACAAGCAGATCTACATGGGAGAAAACATTCCTTTGAGTGACCTGGTCCAAAGCTTTTTAGGGCTCTGAGCACAGGCTTAGAATTCTCCCATTGGTCCTTCTTGTGGTTGAGGCCCAGATCTGGAATTAAAATAGGTTGAAGTCTGGTTCAAACCAATGGCTGGAAATAACAGGTTGTCCTACTCCAAGATGACACTCAACAAAATTTAGCCCAACTACGAAGGTGTCAACTTCCCAGTTTGGGCTGATGTGACATAGAATTTGATGGTCATGATTGTGTGGTTCAGTTAAGAACATGAGAAGACTTCAAGGGTTCATCTAGCCCAGCATCATGTTCTCACGGTGGGCAGCCAGATGATTGCAGGACACCAGCAAGCAGGACCTGAGCATCAGATCACTGTCCTCTCCTGCAGTTTCCAGCAAGTGGTATTCAGAAGCATACTGCCTCCAGCTGCTCAGTCAAGCTAATTTAAGAAGCTAAAGAGCAGAGTAATTGGGAAAAAATCAGAGCAGAGCAAGACTGGAACATGGAGCACTAGATTAGATTAGATTAACTAAGTAATATTAGAGTAATTAGTAGTTCATGCTTACCAGTGCTTGCAAAATCTGTCTCTGCTGGATTCCACCTTCGATATTGGGAGTCTACTTTGCCACATATTTTCAGTTACTGCTCTGGTGAACATGTTTGAATATGCTGTTCTTCTGGAGACATATGCCTGGACTTCTGTATGGAAAGTGAAGTGTGATTCATATTTTTAAAAGGAAGCTAAAGGAAACTTCCCAATCCCAACAAGCTAGTTTTGGGGGTTTTCCAAGCAGCCGTCAATGCTGCCCACTCTTTAAAAAATCTGCAGCTAGCCAAACCCTGCAATCCTCTCATCTATGAAGATATCCCACAGACAATGAGTTGACAAATAGCCCTGCTGTTCAGGCCTCCTTCTTCTGGATTTGTAAGCAGCTGTTGTTCCACAGGACAATAAAGCAAATGGATCTTCTTGCTTCTGCCCTATTGAGAATTTTGACAAGCATTTATTCAGAGAGTGCTCTTCAAGTGGAACCCCGGGAGCTCCAGCAGAGACTTCGGCATGCATCACTAAAATATCTGTGGCTGTGACGCTGAGAGAAATGACATTCGTGACACTTCTGAAAGTAGGCAGCCCAGCACTGGGTTTTGGCGCAATAAAAATGAACATGCTTGGCGTGAGTCGTGCTAAAACAATGGAGCATTTACCATAACCAAGTGAAGGTCCACAGAAAAGACCTCATTGGGATTTTGAAAGTAAAACAGTCACACAGCTTGTCTAAAGGCAATTTTGCACTTTAAATGATGACCTTCCTTCGTTTGACTCTCCGTCGCAAGGAATCCAAGGCACCTTCAAAGATCATCATCACCATCATTATTATTATTTATACCCCGCCCATCTGCCTGGGTCTCCCCAGCCACTCTGGGCAGCTTCCAACAAAATATTAAAATACAATAGTCCGTCAAACATTAAAAGCTTCCCTAAACAGGGCTGCCTTCAGATGTCTTCTGAAAGTCTAGTAGCTGTTTTTCTCTGACATCTGGTGGGAGGGCATTCCAGATTCTAAAAATAACAAGGAAATGAAACCCTAACCCAAAAGCTTGGGAAATGATGGTGTTTTTCCACTGTTCACTGAAAGGCAAATCCTGATAGATCCAGGAGGACCTCTCTTTGACTATGTGCATTCCATAGTTTGCCACCATGACCCAAAAGGATCTGTCTTGCATGTCCCGCCACATCACTTTACATGGAAAGCAAAGGTGGTGTGTAATGGTTGTTGTCGGATCTGGACTGGGGTGACCCAGGTTCAAATCCTTGCTCAGTCAAGAAACTCATTGGGTGACCATGAGCTAATCACTATCACTTCACCTGTCAGAGACTGGCCTGAAGAAGAAGAGGGCTGGGAGATGGTCCCACCTTCCCTTTTGCTTCTTTCGGAAGAGGAGGGGGAGGGGGAAGAATCACCCACTCCCCATTCTTCAGTAGTGGCAAGAAGAGAAGGAGACAGGAATGATTTAAGACAGGACAGAGAACTACCAAGTTTTGAGGTAATGGGTGAAGAAGGGGGAGTCGGAGAACAGGTAACAGACACATCCTTGCTCCCACTCCAAAGACACGTCAGTCAATCAGGATCCAGGAACAGAATGTGCTGGGCCCGGGGGTAACCCTTGAAATGCTGTCCAGGACCAGTCCAGAATCCGGAAGTTCCACTAGGAGTCAGTCCGACAGGTCCAAGGCAGGATACGAGGCAGGAAACCAGGCAAGGACAGGGGCAAGATCTGGCATACAGCAATATTGCTCCCGCAACCTGGGGCGGGGTCCGTCAGCCTTTTATCTTTGTCGGGGTAACAGCCGGTCCTGATCCCCCGGCGACTCACCTCCCTGTTTCGCCCGAAGGTGAGCACTCCTCCTGTGAGTACTCAGGTCTCTCCTTCTCTCAGACCTGCAGCTCAGGAGATGTCGGTGGGTTACTAGACCCAGGGGCTGCCTCAGCCTCTCCTGACCCTACCGGTAGCGGAGCAGCTGTAAGTGATGGCTCAGCTGAAGGCAATGAGGTAATCCCCGCATCTGGAGCCAGGGCAGGCTCAGGCCCCTAACTCAGCCCAGCTGGTGTTTGTTGTAGGGGAACCTGTGCAGACTGGGACTCTTCAGGATCGAGCCCTAGACTAGGCTTGGTTCAGATTATGCCTGAGGCAAAGGATCCAGTGCAGACTGAGACTCCTCTGGTTCCGAGCCCGAGCCTGAGTCACAGGCCATCACACCGAGAATGCAAAGATGTGGGACTCCAGGGACTTTACGTAAGGACACAGGATGTTGCTGGGGACGGAAAAGGAAGGGCTCAGAGTAAGCAACGTCCTGCTAGCATCCAGGACTAGATCTCATGTCTCGTTCCAAGATTGCTGAATAAACCCACAAATAAGAGCTTTCTGTGTTTCTTCTTTGACCTTGGAGGCTGCCGGCAGGGGGAAGAGAATCCCTCGAGTCTGGTATCACCTAACCTGCCTTACAAGGTTGTTGTGATGATAAAAGCAGAAGGACTATGCATTCTGCCTTAAGGCCTTTGGAGAAAAAGCAGAATATAAATATAATAAATAAATAAATAAAATAATGGTGATTATGAGGCAAGATGACTTCAGACGTTTACCTGACCATATAGAATGAGGTAATGATATATTATTTGAAATTTCTAATGGTCAACATTTTATTATTACTTTGCTCATGATAAAGAGTTATGCTCCTTCTAGGACATTATCAAGGCAGCTTACACTACAAAAATTAAAAATACCACAAAACAGCTAAATAAATAAAAACAACCAAACAGCACACATACACATACATACATAAATATAACATCAAAAGGACCAGAATAAATCAGACTGATGTGTATTATCATCATCTTTTTTTTTGCTTTTCTTTTTGATGAGAGCTTCCTTTGGTGCAGTTCTGCAGGAAACATACAAATGGATTGAGTCATCTAAAGTGCTGGCAAAGGTTTGGGCTGATTGATCAACCAGCATGTAGAACCTGCGGAAAAGACTCTTTAAAGCGACAGTCCAAATCCCTTGGGACAATGGAATTAATGAACAGATGGATAGAGGTATTGCATCTGTTCAGCATAGGATGAGCATAATTGGCATCCCTTTGCATCACAATTGAAATCTGGAATTGTGCTATTCGTTACGGGCATTTATTTTATTTGAAAATTCACCAGTTGTTGCAGGGAGTGAAACTGCAATGGCAGCAGTGGCTGCTACATAGTTAGTTAGTTAGTTAGTTCCTACCGTACTTTTCCGTGTACAGTGGATGCTCGGGTTGCAAACGTGATCCGTGCGGGAAGCACATTCGCAACCCGCAGTGTTCGCAACCCACAGTGCCGCATCTACGCACGCGCAGGTCACAATTTGGCACTGCTGCACATGTGCAAAGCACAATTTAGTGCTTCTGCACATGTGTAAGCTCTGAAACCCGGAAGTAGCCCCTTCCGGTACTTCCAGGTTTGGCACAGTGCGTAACCCGAAATCGTGCAACCCGAAGCGTCTGTAACCCGAGCTATGACTGTATAAGACTAGGGTTTTTTTAGTAAAAAAATAATGTTAAAAGGGGGGTAGTCTTATATACAGGGGGAATCTCCCCCCATTTTCTTAATTTTGAGTCCCCCAAAATAGGAGGCATCTTATACACGGGGGGATGTTATACACAGAAAAATACGGTAGTTAGTTAGTTAGTTAGTTTATATACGGCCCTTTATCAGAAGATCCCAGGGTTGTGTGCAACATTAAAAACACATTACAAAACATCAGTGATAGAAACATAATAAAAAATATACTGACAGACATCCAATAAAAAAAAATAGTCATCATAATAACAAACCACTTGCAATAGCAAGGTCGGATTGGAAATTGCAAGTTTAAGGCTTGGCGACTGTATTCTTTCAATAGCGCATGGATGCTTTTAACAGCAAATTACGGCATTCACTGAGCAGCACTGAATAATCTGTAGGCATTCACATATGCAAAGAGAAAGCATCACACATCATATAGTAACAATGCACAAAATGTTAATGCATGAGCAAGGGTGAATTTCAATGAATGGCTGAAACTATATTTAGGTGGAAATTTAGACAGGTATACAGTTAGAGGTCCCAAATTGCTAATTAATAGCTTGACTATTCCCACCCGCATATACCATTTTGGGATGTAGGACACAAATCTACCAAGAAGCCTTCTTCCCCGTGGATTCTGTCCTTTAATTTGTTATTTTTAAATTAGCTTCGATGTTGAACAAGGGGCAATTTAAGCTTCTCATCTATTTCAATGAATGCATAGGCTGATGAACAAATGCCATCTTAAGAGCATCCCAGGTCCCGACAGGCATTAAAATTTGCCGCAGGGCACATTAAAGCCAAAGCCAAAAATACCCCCAAGAACATAAAAGTGTTCTGCTTAAGAAGTTTATTGATGGCATTCAACATTCCTTTAAAATCCATTTCTGAATTTAGAAATTTGTTTACGGTCTAACTGTAGTCTGAGATTTGTCAAATAAATTATTCATTCTGGTGTGTGTGCGCGCTTTTTTTTCTGAGTAGGAATTTAAGCACTGCAGCCTCGACTTGTTCTGCCAATGACAACTTTTGTTTTTTAAATGCTTCATCGTGAAGTGCCCAAGAACCCAGCGTGACCTCGGACAAAGGCTGCTGGTGAGTGGAGAGAACTGTCAGCTCCAGCCTCATTTGTTTCCTCTGTGCCACTTTTAAGTGCAATGTGCAGTGAGACAGATTTCTGGGTGAGGCTTCCTATCCTGTCCCTCTGATAATCCATTTCTTTCCTTTCCTTTGCCTAGCTGTCAGAAACAGCACTACTTAGAAACCTGGTTGGGTCACAGCCATCAGGAAGAGAGCTTCTCCTTCCAAACATATCAGAAGCCCACTCCAAGAAGGTAACTTCAAGCAGGGCTTTTACGGTGGCTGCCCCTGTTCTGTGGAATAGCCTTCCTGTCAAAATATGACAGGTGGCCACTACCTTGGCATTCCAGAAATAACTGAAGACCATATTTGTTCTGACAAGATAGACTGGGTGTCTGTGTCCATTTTGCATTGCTTTAAAATTCACCTTCCATTATTCATTTGTTTTTGTGTGCTGCTTTTTAGTTGTTTTTGTGATATTGCCCTGAAAGACCATACAGTGGTACCTCGGGTTAAGAACTTAATTCGTTCTGGAGGTCCGTTCTTAACCTGAAACTGTTCTTAATGGGGCCTCCCGCTGCTGCCGCGCCACTGCTGCACAATTTCTGTTTTCATCCTGAAGCAAAGTTCTTAACCCGAGGTACTATTTCTGGGTTAGCGGAGTCTGTAACCTGAAGCATCTGTAGCCCAAGGAAGGGCCCCCCTCAAAATTCCTTGGGCATACAAGTCATGGGGCGTGCGCACAACATATCAGTGCATGAGTGGCGTTGGCACGCCCCAAAGAATATGTGAGTGATGTCAGCATGCCCTACGGCATGTGGGGGGGCATGCTGATGTTGCGCAGCCCCAGACCCCTCAATCATGGGGGCAGGGCAGTGCGCTAGGCTGAGTGCAAGCTCTACTTCCTGCTGCTGCCCCCCCCCCTTGATGAGCTTCTTTTGATGGGAGGGGTGTCAGGGATTGTGAGTTTCATGGGTGCAAAACTTTCTCAAAACATGCTCTCAGCTGCTGTTTATCTGGTTAGTCTGTGAGTCTGTTGGACTCAGGTTCAATGCTTTGAGGCAGGTAATGCATCTTCCTGCCTCTGAGCAGTTCTGTATCTTTCTCTGTACATTCTGCCTATACTGTCTGTTCTTTACTTCTGCGACTGGATGTGCTCTTACAAGCTGAAATTTCGAACCTTTCTGGGAGTCCAGTAAGATCTTGGACTTTGTAACCATTTTTGTGCTTTTCAACCTCAGTAAACTATTACTAAAGAATTCTGCTGCCAGCATGTGTCTTTTCTTTGAACTCAGCACGAGAGTTGCACTACATACATCTCCTCCTCCGCTATGCAATGGGGTGCGGGTGGTGCTGTAGTCTATACCAATGAGCCTCTTGGGCTTGCCAATCAGAAGGTCAGCAGTTCGAACCCATGAGACGGGGTGAGCTCCCATTGCTTTATCCCAGCTCCTGCCAACTTAGCAGTTTGAAAGCACACCAGAGCAAGTAGATAAATAGGTACTCCTGTGGCAGGAAGGTAAACAGCATTTCCGTGCGCTCTGGTTTCTGTCACAATGTTCCGTTGTGCCAGAAGCAGTTTGGTCCTGCTGGCCGCATGACCCAGAAAGCTGTCTGTGGACAAATGCCGGCTCCCTTGGCCTGAAAGCAAGATGAGTGCCACAATCCCATAGTCGCCTTTGACTGGAATTAACTGCCCAGGGGTCCTTTACCCTTTACCTTTTTGTACCTCCAGGGTGACTGGATTTGCACCAGCCGTGTTAGGGGGAATCACCAGGGTGGTGCTGGAAGGGTACATTCTAAATGAGACCCTTGATCCATCTAGCTCAGTATTGCATACACTGGCTAGAACATGAGTAGGCAAACTAAGGCCCGGGGGCTGGATCCGGCCCAATCACCTTCTAAATCCAGCCGCGGGCGGTCTGGGAATCAGCTTGTTTTTACATGAGTAGAATGTGTCCTTTTATTTAAAATGCATCTCTGGGTGATTTGTGGGGCCTGCCTGGTGTTTTTACATGAGTAGAATGTGTGCTTTTATTTAAAATGCATCTCTGGGTTATTTGTGGGGCATAGGAATTCGTTCATTATTTTTTACAAAATATAGTCCGGCCCTCCACAAGGTCTGAGGGACAGTGGACCGGCCCCCTGCTGGAAAAGTTCGCTGACCCCTGGGCTAGAAGCAGCTCTCCTGGTTTCATACAAAGGACATTCCCAAATCTGCCTTGGGATGCTGAGTATTGAACTGAGGCTAGGCATTTGCATGCAAGGCAGTTGCTTTTCCAGCTAACTACAGTACATTTCCCTTGAGTGCGCCTTCTTCCAAACCTGTCACCAACTCTGCCTCTGACCATTATAATACCAAAGGATGCTCTATTGCCATCTTCTCCCATCACCTCTGGCTGGCCTCTTCCAATGCAGCGCAGTGGGAGACTGGAATCACATTGTCAAAGCTGCCTCCCTGTTGTTTGCAGAGATAACAGCCACCCTGACATTTGATCACCCAAAGCTGAAACGACGGTAGTCATGCCATGGCTAACTAGGTGATGCATGATTTTTGCATTGCGCTTGTGGCATTTTATGCTATATCTGGATGAATTACTTTGAAGGGATGACATTTAGCAAAACGGTTGCTGGAAACTCGAGAGAGAAATTGGTCATCATTAAAGAAGAAAAGGTCTTAAAGTGCAACTGAGCAGCCATCAGGTCTAATGGCTCTTTGTTCAAAAAGTAGTAGTGGTTCTCAAAAGATGCTGAGAGAGGGAGGGAGGGAGGGAGAGAAGCTAATTTTGATCCACATTATGTTCCAAAGTGCAAGAGCCTGGTGCTTAAAACTGCCACTTCAAACACACGCAAAATTTACATTTAAAAAAAAATAAAGAATTTGTTTTTTGCATTTGAAGACATCAATAAGTCATGGTTATGAATCAGCAAGTCATAATTAGATCCTGCATCAATGTCAATATTAACTAACTATATATGGAGAGGAGAAGGAAAAATACAAGATTAATAGTTTTCATGAGAGCCTTTATAAATGTTTGGAAATTCAGAAATATCCATTTATGTCAAATACTTAAAATTAACTTAGTTTATCAGACACTTCTCATTAATTTCTTCTCATACATTAATTACATTTTACACACACACACACACACACACACACACACACACCCTTATTGTCGAGGGCACTTCCCAGCCAAAGGGATGCACATGTCAGATAGTTAATATAGAGCTATTGACAATAAAGTCAAAGGTCACTTCTGCAGCTCTGGATCCTACACACCCCCATCTAGCATCTAGGCAGCTATTTCCAGGTCCACACTCTATGGAGCAGCTGCAGCAACAGGGGACCACTCCCCTCTCCACCAGTTTCTGTATCTTCTCCAGACGGGCTGTGCACATGCAGCTGGAGACTGCACCACATGACAACTTCCTCCGCTCATCCTGTTTCAATCTCCTCCTGGTTCTGCAAGAAAGCATGATGAAGTGCCTGACCCTTCACTTGCCTGACCACTTCTTCTTCTTCTTCTTCTTCTTCTTCTTCTTCTTCTTCTTCTTCTTCTTCTTCTTCTTCTTCTTCCAACCCATCCTGTGCTCCACGCTCCAGCTCTGAAACTTCCCCAGCCCCCAACTCTTGCCTCCTGGCTGGAACAATTTCCCCCAAATCATTGTTCCCCTCTTCCTTGGTGCCCACTCGTCAGAATCCTGCCAGTCCATGACATTTATAAAGGTAAAGGTACCCCTGCCCGTACGGGCCAGTCGTGTCCGACTCTGGGGTTGCGCCCATCTCGCTTAAGAGGCCGGGGGCCAGCGCTGTCCAGAGACACTTCCGGGTCACGTGGCCAGTGTGACAAGCTGCATCTGGCGAGCCAGCGCAGCACACAGAAACGCCGTTTACCTTCCCGCTAGTAAGCGGTCCCTATTTATCTACTTGCACCTGGGAGTGCTTTCGAACTGCTAGGTTGGCAGGCGCTGGGACCGAGCAACGGGAGCGCACCCCGCCGCGGGGATTTGAACCGCCGACCTGACGATCAGCAAGTCCTAGGTGCTGAGGTTTTACCCACAGCGCCACCCGCATTGTATAATGACATTTATATACACATGCAAATTTCCTGGAGTTTCAGCCCAGGTTTGGACTGTGTCTATTTGGTTCCCAATGCTAATACCTAGGAAATCTCTTCAACGTGTTGCAGTTAGATGAGTTTTCAGGTCCTTTTGGAAATATTTAGAAGGTGGAGATGGAATGAGCATGTGCCAAGTGTTCCCATGATGCTCTTAGTGAAGCCTTCACTTGGTTCACTACTGTGTTGACTACATAACCAATAGGGTGACTGCTTTTCGGTGCTCTCCTTTTCTTTTGACTTTTCACCTTACTTGCAAGGCAGATGTGGCAGGAATTCCTAAGAAGACAGGATTGTGATCATGAGAATTAAGGAAACCATTTGAAGGTCAAAATGGTTGCAGAGACTCTGTCTCCGAACTGCAGGTGACAAATGTTTCACATAGGTGTCAACAGAAGGATGAGCAGAACAACAGAAGCTCATCCAAGATATCCTGTCTAACCAGGAAAGAATGTGCAAAACATTGTTTACAAGTAGACGCTCTATTCAAGGGGTACCTTAGAGAGATAAGCCACATATATTTCAGACACGACCTTTCAGGTATAAACTGGATTTTCTCACCATTTCCCTCACAAAGACTCTTTTCTCCCCTGTAACACACCCACCCATACCTCATAAAACCCCTCATCATTTCCCCTGAGTACATACCTGTAATGGTTCTAGGGGTTGCTCGTGCGTAAGCTTGTCCCAACGTCTGGCTGGGTTGCCTGAGTGAACCTTTCCTGTCCGGGCAGCCACTCACCCGTGACCATTTCAATCGCTGGCAGAATCCGTCAGTGGGCATTTCTTAAACTTCTTCCAGCAAAGAAGTTCTTTGACGCCAAGTCTTCTCCTACTCTCCCTGCGCGGAAGCCTTCTGCGCAAGGAGGGCGTGGGCAGCGGAGGACCCCTTCTCTCCCCGCTGGTCCCCAGCAAGGAGTCATGGGACTGCCTCGCCGATTCCCCCATCTCCCCCCCTTCTCCACTGGAGCTACGCTGATTCTCTCCCCCAGAAGATGGGCTGCCCCTCCCACTCCCAGAACACTCTCTGGGATCCCTTCTGAGCTTGCTCTCTCCCTCGGACACTGATGGCAGTTCCCTGACAATACCCACCAAAAGAATTGAAAAACCTATTTAAGAACTCCTCCTTTTTTCCCCTGTGTTCCATCAGCTCACACAGTTCCAATGATTTCCTGTTCCCTCTATGTCACTCTCAAGGACCAGCCGCAACATGTAGTGCTAAGACTGCTCTAATGAGATCAAGGTAAAACTATGCTGCCAATCTCCATCCTTTTGGGTTAGCAAGACAAATAGTTATGCTCATACCATTTTGCTTCCTTTGCTAGAATAAGCCTTCTTATTCTCTTAAGATTATTTGTGCATGGATTTCTCCATCCTGAGGACTGAATCCTCAATGGCTCATCTATGTTTAAATCACATGGGTTACTGTTTGGTTGGGTTCATGTGCTTCCTGTCTTGTAATAATAACCTTTTGTGCAGATCTGTGTGAAAGTGTGTTTAGAACAGTGTACATTTTCTCCATGCATATGGTTTCATTACTCTCATAGAAAGGTATATTAAGGGTTCATATGTGGGTGGACATACAGACGATTTCCATGTACTGTATGTGTGTAACACGTTCTCTACCTCCCCCCCCTCTTTGACCATGAGGATTAAGGAAGGAAATTAAATAAGAGTTGAGTTTCTCATGATCCCAAGTTTTTTGTGAGATCACACACTTTCCCAGAAACCAGTATGTTTGTCCGATCAATGTAGATACTAGATGCAGTCAAATTCTAAGCACGTGTTTTACCGCCTGCCTGGTTGGTCTTGATTTTAATTGTATTTGAATATTTTTGCCTTAGGAACATAAAAGGAGTCTGCTGGATCAGATCAATTCTTTTCTCAAAATGGACAAACAGATGCCTATTGAAAGCCTGCAAGCAGGACCTGAGTATAACAGGACTGTGTTTTTACTCATTTTTGTTGAAGCTGCCCAGAGTGGCTGGGGCAACCCAGTCAGATGCGTGGCATATAAATAATAAACTATTATCATCATCATCATCACCATCATCATCATCATCAGTGGTGCAGTGGGGGGGCACAGGGGGTTGCCCCAGGCACAAAATTGTTAGGGGCGCAAAATTTCAACACCCAGTGCTGTCTCAATACAGCTGCATACTTCCGTTGCTGGGCTCAATTGAAAACATCTTCTCCATGCGAACTAGGAAGTGACCTCTCCAGGCAACAGAATGGCTCTTCTTTTCTTACCTCTGCAGCTGCAATCTCCTGGGTGACGCAGACGCCATTAGGCAGCTGAATGTGCATGCCTACTCTGTCTGCTTCCCTCCCTCCAACCCACCTCCTCTCTGTGGCCCCGGGCACTGGCAACCCATGCTACACCACTGGTAGGCCTCTCCCCACTTATGGCGCTCTGCAACTGGTATTCAGAAACACTACTGCCCCCAACATTGTATTTGGAGCATAGCCATCAAAGGCTTAAAAAGTTAAAGGACCCCTGAGAGTTAAATCCAGTCATGAACGACTCTGGGGTTTGGGCACTCATCTCACTTTACTGGCCAAGAGAGCAGATGTTTGTCCACAGACAGTTTTTCTGAGTCATGTGGCCAGCATGACTAAGCCGCTTCTGGCGAAACCAGAGCACTAACAGAAATGTCATTTACTTTCCTGCTGGAGCGGTACCTATTTATCTGCTTGGACTGGTGTGCTTTCAAACTGCTAGCTTGGCAGGAGTAGGGACCGAGCAACTGGAGCTCACCCCGTTGCGGGGTTCGAACCACTGACCTTCCGATCAGCAAGTCCTAAGCTCAGTGGTTTAGACCACAGCGCCACCCACGTCCCGCCATCAAGGCTAGTAGCCATCAATAGCCACAAATTTGTCTAATCCTCTTTCAAAGTCATCTACTGTAAGCTGATAGTCATCATTGCCTCCTGTAGGAGCAAGTTCCTTATTCCACGTATGTGCTGCAAAGGTATCTATTTTCGTTTTACCTGTTCTGAATCTCGTACTTCATAACACTGTGGTACAATTGCTTGAAATGCCTACACAAGGCAGTCTATAAATAACAAATAAAGAGATGCATTTCACTGGAGCCTTATCAAAAAGAAGCTGGGGTTAATGCACAATCCGTTTCAAGCAGCCTCTTTGCAAAGGGCTCTTCTTTCTGCCGATCCAGTGCAGAACTTAAAAGTCAGACCTTTGCATCCAGAAACCACAATAAATTGAGCTAGTGTGCATTATACATTCCCATGTCTTAATCCTAGGAATCAAGTGGTGTTTTGTGAGCGAGAAAGGCAAAGAAAGGGCTTCATTGATCCTTATTTTAATTCCCCTCACTTCAGATTACCCCAGCGAGTGAATCTGACCCTCTGTAACATATCTATCACTCGACTGACTACAGAGAGAGTATCTTGTTCTGCAGACAAATTATGCTGTAGTGTAAAAAGCACTCAGTCCCCCAACACGCTCCTGCCTCAGTAGAGTTGCCGTGTCAAGAGCTAAATCTCCAATATACCAGAGTTCCTAGCTTGCCTACTCTATGATATAATATGCATGAAGGTCAAGGGAAAAAGCTGTCACCTCCAATGTGTGTTTTTCACACAGTTATCTTTCTGGTCTAGAGGAAATTTCACTGATGTCAACCTTACTGATCTGAGGGAAAATAGCATGAGAAAAATCGGAAGAACCCATGCAAGAGAGAAATAAGACAGGGGCCATCCATGCAAACGGATGTTTCAGGCTTACACCACTCCAGCTCTCCGGCAGACTCGCTTTAGATGCATTTTCCTCTTTAAACAGCATTAAGAAGTGGAAATTAGCTTTATAAATATAAAACAGTTAAGAACAATGCAATATTTATGCCCAAGAATCAGATGCTTTTAGTTCCCCTTGGGAGCTCATTTAAAAGGGAAATGAGAAAGTTGTTTCTTAATGGCTTCAGAAAACAAACGGGTAGGCAATTTTGATGGATAGATTAAGCCCTTGTGTGATTTGATGATGCAGGATAAGGAAATATGAAACACAGAGGGGGGGGGGAGAGAAAGATCCCAAATTATGCAACATCTCTGCTCATAAGGCCAGCATTAACCCTTCAATCACACCTCTGCCACATCTGTATGCTATTTGATTCTAATTTTGTCTTTGAAAATGCAAATGCAAATATGAGGGAAAAAAATAAAAAGTCTGAAAGTATTTTCCTCCCCCCCCCCCCATTGTATCGGTGCCATTGTTCCCTTGGGGGAGGCTTTGCAAACCTGGGCTGCATTCACACTCCCATTAATGTGCACTCATTTTTAATCTGTGTCCACACAACATTATCCAAAATGGATACGTATCCTGTACTGTCTTATAAGATACTACTGTTTGATGCACTGTTTCTCAAACCAGCTTCACATAGTTCTTAAGCTATTCCTAGTTTGTCTCTAGCCAGGATGTGAACACCTTTGCATAGGGGAAAGACATTGCCTCCCCATCAATGCCCCTTAGTGAAGAAGAAGAAGAAGAAGAAGAAGAAGAAGAAGAAGAAGAAGAAGAAGAAGAAGAGTAGTAGTTTGGATTTGATATCCTGCCTTTCACTCCCTTTAAGGAGTCTCAAAGCGGCTAACATTCTCCTTTCCCTTCCTCCCCCACAACAAACACTCTGTGAGGTGAGTGGGGCTGAGAGACTTCAGAGAAGTGTGACTGGCCCAAGGTCACCCAGCAGCTGCATGTGGAGGAGCAGAGACGCGAACCCGGTTCCTCAGATTACAAGACTACCGCTCTCAACCACTACACCACACTGGCTCTCGCCAGTGTGTGTTCACAAACAGAAATGAATCTCACTCTATTTAAGCCATGCTGACCGTCCCCACATCATTCTACTGCATTTGTTGTCTTGCAACATTTCCTCAACGTTGCTGTATTATTGCTGCCTGGAATGGTGCCTTTGCACTTCAGCACAGTAAAACTGTGGAACGGTCTCCCTCGGGAGGTTATGGACTCTCCTTCCGTGGAGGTTTTTAAGCAGAGGTTGGGTGGCCATCTGTCATGGCTGCTTTAGCAGAGATTCCAGTGTGATGTAGTGAGAGCCAGTGTGGTGTAGTGGTTAAGAGTGTAGTGGTAGTCTCGTAATCTGGGGAACCGGGTTCGCGTCTCCGCTCCTCCACATGCAGCTGCTGGGTGACCTTGGGCTAGTCACACTTCTCTGAAGTCCCTCAGCCTCACTCACCTCACAGAGTGTTTCTTGTGGGGGAGGAAGGGAAAGGAGAATGTTAGCCGCTTTGAGACTCCTTAAAGGGAGTGAAAGGCGGGATATCAAATCCAAACTCCTCCTCCTCGTCGTCTTCTTCTTCTTCTTCCTGCATTGCAGGCGGGTTGGACAAGATGACTCCGGGGGTCCCTTCCTGTAGAGTGTATTCTGGATCCCTATGTGACTAGAGAGATTCGTCCCGTCTTTTGTGTATCACTAGAGGGATTCGTCCTGTCCTTTGTTTGTGTGTGTGTTCTCTTGCTGCATATCTCAGAGGCGCTGCGTAGGCGAAAGCACCTCACTTTTTGCCTTCAGGATGGTGCCCTGGTACGGAAAGTACCCTCTCTAAGCTGATGTCATGACCCTGTAATCTAACTATAAACTTCCCTTGTTTATTACCACAGACTAGAAGAATGTTAAGTGCACTCATATAATCCCTGCGTAACATCCCCTATCTATCATAGATTGCCATGTTCTTGTGCTCTCTCTCTCTATCTAGTGATGCGTATGTATGTATGTAACCCTACACATTGTATGTAATATGTGTGACGCTTAAACGTAGCCCACGTGCATCCAATCAGCACCAAGCATATATGGTGCAATGGAGATAATATACAATAAAAGGGACGCTCTTAGCCTCAAGCTTTGAGACGCCTCCCACATGGACACCTTCAACTCGTCTGCCAGTTATTTCCAACCCAACACCTTCCAACTCCACATTTCTATGATTCTATGATTCCATGATTCTCCAAACATTTGTAGCAGGAAAAGGTACAGGATTCCAGCAGGAAATGATGGGGGACACACTGGCTGGAAACAAAGCTTTAGGCCTGCCCTGAAACCTTTGCAGATGCAGCGGTGGGGCATTTACCCACGCTGCCCAGGGCAGGCGCGCTCCCGAGGGGGGCATGGTGCAGAGCGTGCCTGAAGCGGTGCGCACCCTGCTGCCAGAGGCAGAGCGAGCCGCCCATGGGGGAAGAGCAAGCTGCCCATGGCAGACATTTGGCGCGCCACCCGCCTGTGACTCCCAAGCCTCCTCCAAGCTGTCAAAATGAAGGGGGAAGGGAGGAATGCCGCCGGCAAATCAGTCCCACACCCTGTTCTCACAGTGGACAGGCTGCAAGCATGGCTTAAGCACAAGAGCACCTCCTTCCACCCATGGCTTTCAGCAACTGGTGTTCAGAATCATTACTGCCTCCGCCTGTGGAAGCGACACCCGCTTTAGACAGAGCCAGTCCTATTGTTAGGCAGAGTGAGGCAGCTGCCTCAGGTGGCAGATTCCGGGTGTCAGCTATTTAATTTATTATGATTGTGTTTTTATTCCCAGGGAGAGACACTTGCGGGTTTTTCTGCCTCAGATGTCAAAATAAATTGACCAGTTTTGCCCACTATGCACCTTGTTTGTTTGTTTGTTTTGCAGGGGAGGCATTTGGTACATTGCCTCAGGCAGCAAAGTGATTTGAGCCAGCCCTGGCTTTAGGAGAAGCAGACCCCAGTCAAGTGTTTAGCGAAGCAGCAACTATCCTTTTCTCTTCCAATTGAAGGTGGGAAGAATCCTAATTTGTAGTGAAAGGCAATTATTTTTGGAGGGAGCAATGCTCTCTTAGAGTGTTCGGAGAGACCCAATCCTTTATCCTCCCTGAAATATATTTTCCTACAAAATTCAAACTCGGGCAGCATTTGTCTCTGCTGAGAAAAAAAAATAATGGCATCACACGCTTGGGCAGTTGAAAGAGCTTTGATTTTCTTAATAATTGCACTAAAACAGAGCCATTTTAATGCAATAAATGGACCCTTTTGGATGCTTTACAGTTAATGTTATCCATTTCTGAGCTATTCCGGACAAAAGGGGAGGGAGTCTATGCTGCTCTCTATATTCCCAAATGCTGATCTGAAGCAAAAGTGATTGTGCTACTAATCTTGGCTGACAGGAGGATAACGGAAGCTCTAATGCCTTGTAGTATTTATACACCTTTGTTATAGTCATCTCCCAGGTTGGAGGCATTTTGTCTCTCTGTACTTTCCTGTGGAATCAATATCTTGTGCTTTTCAGCAGCCATTGTGCCTTATAAGCTGAGACAGGATGTGGGGGTGCTTATACTCCAGATTTCATGCCAAGTGATAGTAAACGGCTCACCTGCTGCACCAGGGAGGAATGTAATGTTACCTTTCAGAATCTGATGCATCAATAAACTATGTCTAACAGATATTTGGTCTTCCCCCTGATTAAGCGATGAAAAAGTGGATTTCATTGTGCCATATTCCGGACACAGGGTTGTACATCATATATTGTTTATTGCAGCCTGCCAGGGGCTTGAGGAACGGTTTATAGAGATGTCATGTATGGACCAAGGGTAAATGTATGTGTTTGAATGTGTATTGCTGAAGGTTTAACATGGGAAATTCCATTGGGCTATACTTAGGGCAAAGAAGAGCTCTCTGAGCCCACAAATGGGTTGATAATTAACTAAGGATGTTCTCTGCTCTCTCCTGAGGTGTTTAACTTTAGATCTTGTGAGAGGCTGCTCAGTTGCAAATTTCCATTTTGAAGGGAGCTGCCTTTGAGTTTTTCTCTGGAAATGACAGAAGACAAAGGATATGATAACTAGGCCTCTCCTGAAAAGAAAACAGCCCCAGGCTATTGCAGTCTGTGTTTCAAGAGACAGACTTTTTATTTTAGGTCTGTGTGGAGTTATTTCACATTTGAAAGCCAACAAACCTGTGCTGGACATGCTCATGATATCATACAAGTATTCGGATGTAAGATTGACTGTTTTATGTTCTGTTTCGAAGAAAGTTCTGTGGGTAAAGCTTCTGAATCATATTCACAGGTCTGAACAATTTTTATTCCAAGAGGAGTCCTATTGCTTCAAACTGTACCATATTAATACCTGCAATACTTCAGTGGGTGTGCAGCAACAGCAACCATACTTTGGTGCTATAGTTATGGTCAAGTGCTATTTTTCTAGAAAAAGAGGTTCTGGAACTCACCATGAACACCTCCCTTGTTCTCTTATAATGCCAATGGCATCCACCTAAGAGGTGACAGAACTGAGTTCCGGCAAGTTCCTGCTGAAAAAAAGTCCTGGTTATCGTTCTATGAAGGAATGAAATTATTCAGCCATTTTGTGTTATGAAATGGTTAATAATAACAGCAACAACAATTTATTATTTATACCCCGTGCATCTGGCAGGGTTTCCCCAGCCACTCTGGACAGTTTCCAACAGAATACAGTGGTACCTCGGGTTACATACGCTTCAGGTTACATACACTTCAGGTTACAGACTTCACTAACCCAGAAATATTACCTCAGGTTAAGAACTTTGCTGCAGGGTGAGAATAGCGGCGGCGCAGCGGCAGCAGGAGGCCCCATTAGCTAAAGTGGTGCTTCAGGTTAAGAACAGTTTCAGGTTAAGAACAGACCTCTGGAACGAATTAAGTTCTTAACCCGAGGTACCACTGTATTAAAATACAATAGTCTATTAAGCATTAAAAGCTTCCCTAAACAGGGCTGCCTTCAGATGTCTTCTAAAAGTCTGGTAGTTGTTTTTCTCTTTGACATCTGACGGGAGGGCGTTCCACAGGGCAGGTGCCACTACCGAGAAGGCCCTCTGCCTGGTTCCCTGTAACTTGGCTTCTCGCAGTGAGGGAACCGCCAGAAGGGCCTCAGCACTGGACCTCAGTGTCCAGGCAGAACAATGGGGGTGGAGACGCTCCTTCTGGTATACTGGACCGAGACCATTTCTGAATTATTTGGAGGCCATATCCCAGTTCTGTAGGGAGCTGCCTTACACTGAGTCAGACCATTTGTTGGCAGTGGCTCTCCACAGTTTCAAGCAAGGATCTCTCCCATCCTTATCTGGAAATTGCTGGAAATTGAACCTAGGGCCTTCTGCAAGCAAAGCAGATGCTCTACCACTGACCAGCATCCCTTCTTGCCAGAAGTTCAAAAAGAAGCCTTTTCAGAAGAAGCCATTGCTTTCAGAAGAACACCAGTCAAAGGATGGGAATGGAAACTGAGAAGATGGGAGAGTCTGGTCTGGAGGCATATGAAACCTTCCTGAAGCTAAGCAAATCTGAGTCTGGTTGGTGGCTGAATGGATAGGGATCTGCCTGGAAGCTACATGTAGACTTCCTTGACTTCCCTTATAGAAGAAAGGTGGGATGTAAAGCCTTTCCTCCGCCCAGGAGGGGAGGGGTTGTGATCGGGAGATGATTCCCGTGTCATGCAGGGGCGCTCCGCCCCCTGCTTCAACTCCAGGGCTGACTCCACGCCCCTCCCCAGTGGGGGCACCCAATAGGGAAGCTCGCCGGGGGTGTGGCTTGCTGCTCAAAGGGAGCCGCGCCAGCGATCCCCACCATTGCACACACATTTTCTTCGAGTCACCCACCCTACACTCCCTTTCGATTAGCTGTTCCTGAGACTTTGCTATGGACCTCTGGTTGGTCGCCCTGTTTAACCAGAGGGCCTGGTAGGAGTTTTTTCCAATTGGCTAAATTGGCCCGGCCTCTTGGTTTTTTTTCGCCTACCTCGTAGCAACCGTCACAACTTTCGTGGTATTTGGCGGTTAGGCATTGGAATGTGTTGTTGGTGTTTCGGGTGGCAAGGTGTGGCCATCGCCTTTCCCGACAATTTTGGCTATTCCGCTAAAGGAATTCGGTGGTCGTGGATCCTGTCCGATGCCCGTGTGGCGGGGGGCCATGGCACGACCCTCGGTGACATCAGGAAGAGAGCCTATAGTTGGATTAGCATCAACAGGCTTCCCTACTGGTGGTTAACCCCTCCTCAGACTCACCCCTCTACGAGTGGGTGGAGTCTAATGTTCCGTGGTCCAATGCCTAAGCCAATACCTTCTCACATGCTGTAATCAATAAAGTTGTGGCCTTTACCTTACCCATTAACCTTACATTCTGTGTCCACGTGTCTTTATTCCCCAAGCGGGGATCGGGTCCTCGAATCACAAATGCAAGGTACTGGCTGATGGTGAATTCAACCTCAATCCCACCCCAGTGTATGTCTAAAACTTTCTCTCACTATACACACACACACACAAACATTTTAATTGGTTTTTTTAACATATCATTTCCAACAATCATTTAACATAACTTCTTATCTTATACAATATTTTGGCCTTCCGTCAACAACCTCTGATGATTTTCCGTTCTTTATCACTTATTCTGCATTTCTTAATTTCTCTATTACTCTTAATTATAATTGACTAATAATTCTCTTCATAGTCTTTTCAAATAATCCTCCTTACAGAACTTCTTGCAGTCCTACAAGCGTAATCTGTTCATTACAATTGCTTTTCAAATAGTTCATATATTTACTCCAGTCTTCGAAGAATCTCTGGTCCCGCAGGTTTTGAATCCTTCCTTTTAATTTATGTAATTCTGCATAGTCCATTAATTTCATCTGCCATTCTTCTTTTGTCAGTAATTCTTCTCTCACTTAATACAACTCTGGACGCTAACAAAGAGAAACTGAGTTTTGTTCTAAAGAGCTGTTCGGCAGTGGAACAGTCTCCCTCAGGAGGTTGTGGACTCTCCTTCCTTGGAGGCTTTTAAGCAGAGGTTGGGTGGCCATCTGTCATGGATGCTTTCATTGAGATTCCTGCACAGCACAAGGTTGGACTGGATGACCCGTGGGGTTCCTTCCAACTCTACAATTCTATGATTCTTTGATTTTAGCCAGTTTAGTGGATTTTTTTCAAAGTCAGCTGAAAAGTATCATCTCCAGTGCTTTTTTTTTTCTAAATAAAAAAAATGTTTAGGGGTACTCTCATTTTGACTCAAGAAAATCACCGTTTTATAGTTCAAATCAGGAAAAATAAATACAGTAAATGGACAAAAGTACAAAGATTCACAAAATATTTGGGGGTATGCGTCCCCCCAGAAAAAAAGCACTGATCATCTCAATAAGCCAAAATCTGTTTTAAGACCAAAATTAAAAAGCAAGTGGGGGGACAGGGGCAGAGAAAATAATAATAATAATAATAATAATAGTAGTAGTAGTAATATCCCACCTTCCCCCAGACTGGGGCTCAAGGCAGCTTGCACAAATTTATACAATACATGAAGCTAAAAACATATTTAAAATAGCTATTAAAAGTCTTCCTCTTTAAATGAATCTATGGCCTAGCCATCAACCATTTTCCTGCTGTGTTCTGAATTATAGATCAAGCAGGGGGGAAATTAATAGATAAATGCCAGAATCATTAAAGGAGCCTCCGAGTGAAGGAAGAAGAGCACATCCCAGGTCATCAAAAGAATTGGTTTTCATCTCATGTTCACTGCCAACGTTCCCATGAGTCTGCAGAAATCTTTTCCATCTACCTTTCTGTCATCTTCCTGTCAAGTGAAATCTCCCTATCACCTTCCCCCTCCCACATTGCAGAAACAATCCGTTTTAAAATTTCATCACAGGCTTTGGGGTGGTTTTTGTTTTAACGCTGTGAAGCCCTTGTCAGCTGTGGGAATTCTATTTCTGAAACAGAACCCAGCCTTTACATAACAATGGCTGGCAGAAGTGATTAAATGACATATCTCATCAAGTGCCCTGCATCTGTTCCACCCCATTTCTTAAAAAAAAAAAAGTAGAAATTTAACCCACCCACCCAAAAAAGCCCCATTGCAACTAGAAAATTATAAGAGTGAAAAGCATCCTTTCTTTGATTGATTGATTGATTGATTGATTGGCTTGCTGAATCAATTTTGCCTGCTTTTTCTGTTCTGCATGTATGATCAAGAACCCTGCCTTTTCAAAGCATCTTGGCTGCATGGACAGTACATTCTTGGGCTGTTCTACAAGTTATTCTGAGTGCACAGAGACGTTGAGAGTATGGGCAGCTTGTGCAGCCCTGTTCTTTGCCCTCCATAAATATCTACTGTAAGACGTGAAGAGGGATGAAAAAGAAAGAACGTTGAATATAATTGCAGTGGCACTGTGGGTTAAACCACAGAGCCTAGGACTTGCTGATCAGAAGGTCGGCGGTTTGAATCCCCGCGACGGGGTGAGCTCCCGTTGCTTGGTCCCTGCTCCTGCCAACCTAGCAGTTTGAAAGCACATCAAAGTGCAAGTAGATAAATAGGTACCACTCCAGCGGGAAGGTAAACGGCGTTTCCATGCACTGCTCTGGTTTGCAAGAAGTGGCTTAGTCATGCTGGCCACATGACCCAGAAGCTGTACACCGGCTCCCTCGGCCAGTAAAGCGAGATGAGCACCTCAACCCCAGAGTCGGCCATGACTGGACCTAATGGTCAGGGGTCCCTTTAGCTATGACCAACTGATGGTTTCTAGAATGGATAATTGGCTGGATTCAGAAAAAGCAATGGAAGATGGAACAAGTTTGTTTCCTCCTGCTCTAGAAAGTAGGACCTGAACATGTCATAGAATCATAGAATCATAGAGTTGGAAGAGACCACAAGGGCCATCGAGTCCAACCCCCTGCCAAGCAGGAAACACCATCAGAGCACTCCTGACATATGGTTGTCAAGCCTCTGCTTAAAGACCTCCAAAGAAGGAGACTCCACCACACTCCTTGGCAGCAAATTCCACTGTCGAACAGCTCTTACTGTCAGGAAGTTCTTCCTAATGTTTAGGTGGAATCTTCTTTCTTGTAGTTTGGATCCATTGCTCCGTGTCCGCTTCTCTGGAGCAGCAGAAAACAACCTTTCTCGATTCAAGTTACAAGAAAGGAGATTCCGATTAAACATCAGGAAGAACTTTCTGATGCTAAGAGCTGTTCAACAGTGGAACAGACTCCCACAAGTGGTTCCTTGGAAATTTTTAAGCAGAGGTTGGATGGTCATCTGTCATGTAGGATCCAGCTGAGATTCCTGTGTTGCAGGGGTCGGACTAGACGAATCTCAGGGTCCCTTGCAGCTCTACTATTCTATGATTGCTATATAGGAAGCTGGCATATATTGAGTCAGACCACGGATCCCTCTCTCTGAGGATTGTCTACTCTGACTGGCAGAAGCACTCCAAGTTTTCTTTTTCTTTTTTAAAATATTTTTTTATAAAGCAAATTCCACATAACAAATTATCAGATGATATAATCACATACATTATTTTTCCCCTTTCCCCCTCCCCTCCCCGTCCTCCCCCCCCCACCAGAGACTTCCCTCACCTGCTCTCTCTGATTTCTCTGCACATATTATTCTCTGCAGGTTATAAAATTATACATATCCTTATGTTATCTATTTATCATGTTATCAACCAATAAACTTGTGTATGTTTATTCAAAACCTGCCAAGGAGTCCAATTCATTTTGTTGTCTTTTTAAGTAATTTGTAAAAAGTTCCCATTCTTCCTTGAAGTCACTGTTGTCCTTGTCCCGTAGTTTGTGTGTCAATTTAGCCAGTTCTGCATAACTCATCAATTTCTCTTGCCGATGTTCTTTCGTCGGGGTTTCCTCATACTTCCATCCTCGTGCTATCAAGACTCTTGCCGCTTTTGTAGCATAGATAAATAAATTCTTTATTTTTCTTGGCAGGTCTTGTCCTACGATCCCTAACAAAAATGCTTCTGGTTGTTTTCCCCCAAATGTCATTTTAAACATTGTTTTCAATTCATTAGATATCATTTCCCAAAATTTTTTAACTTCTCTATATTCCCAGTGTGGAATACACAGGTGTCCAGCAGAAAAAGAAGAGTTTGGATTTGATATCCTGCTTTATCACTACCCTAAGGAGTCTCAAAGCGGCTAACAATCTCCTTTCCCTTCCTCCCCCACAACAAACACTCTGTGAGGTGAGTGAGGCTGAGAGACTTCAGAGAAGTGTGACTAGCCCAAGGTTGCAGCCCAGCAGCTGCATGTGGAGGAGCAGAGACACGAACCCGGTTCACCAGATTACGAGTCCACCGCTCCTAACCACTACAACACACAGCAAGACCCATGGAAGAAGCCAGTCAAACCCAATAATGGTTTGTTGAATGATTATGAATCATCAGTCTGCATCAGGCATAGGCAAACTCGGCCCTCCAGTTGTTTTGGGACTACAACTCCCATCATCCCTGACCGCTGGTCCTGTTAGCTAGGGACGATGGGAGTTGTAGTCCCAAAACATCTGAAGGGCTGAGTTTGCCTATGCCTGATCTACATCCTAGATCACTGAGCTGAGGTTTGGCTCAGTGCTCTCAACTTCAATCAGGATGCTTCTTAGCCTGACATATTTCAGCCTGGCATATTTCAGCTATAAAGTTATCAAAGGACTTGAGGACAGGGCTAATATTACAGCTCTTCTTTTCTTGCCAGTCTTGCCAGGATGTTTTTACAGTGAAAAATGACAACACTTTCTCATTGTCTCCACCCCACAGAAATTGGCTGCTTTGGCAGAAGAAGAAGAAGAAATCATGATTGCTGCAGCAACATCACTGGGCTTGAGGACTGTTTACTATCTGCCAAAACTCAGAGGTGGGAATAAATGGATGGTGATATACCCCCCCCCTCCTTTCCCCCCTTTTCCATCTGCAAACCTGTAAGGGAAAAAAGTTTGCTTTCAATGAATTGATTTTGCAAAAGCATTTGATTAAATCCTGGATTTACAGGAGGAAGATGGGGAGGTAGCAAATCTTTTACAAATACTAATCAAGTCTAAGGCTCTTTTAAATGCTTCCAAGCTGCTGACTTTTGAGATTTGCTGGAATGTTCAGCCCCTCCCATGACTCAAATCCATGCGATAATCATCATTATACTTAGCATTTCAAAAAAAAATACCCTGGGGTGCAATCCTAAACTAGATCTGCTGGGATGAGCAGGGTTAGGATCCAGCAGATCTCTGGCTGTGCCAGGAGGTTTCTAGCTGAGCTATGCTGGCATAACTCCCTTATCCCAACTCTGTCAATATGGTCTCCCCCGGTATATGCTAGTTTATCTCTTCCATTCTGGCTCAGCCATGACCCAGCTGGCGGAGCTGAATCTGGCTGATCTTAAGCTGGTGTGAGCCCTGAAAAGGAGGCATTCTGGGAGTGGGGCAGGGAGGGGACAAAAGGAGAGCACTTAGGCTGAATCCTAACCTCATTCAGCATGGTTATTTGACCTGGGACCCTGGCATAAATCAATCTGGGAAAAAAGGGTGGTGTAACTCAAAACTCTGTTTTAAAGGCTTGTTTTCCCTCTGCAAGGCTTAGGCAAACTCAGCAGTAGTCCCAACTTTGAAATGCAGTTTGACTCTCCAGGTGTTATTGGACTACAGCAGCCATCCCTGATCATCCTCTATGCTTGCTGGAAGAGAACCAGGGCTCCCTAAATCTTATAGGGCCTGCTGAGTCCAGGAGAGCCAAGTCCATGGTGGACTGAACAAGCTCCACAAGGAATCTAGCATCTTTCTCATGGCTTCTTTTCTAGAAAATCCACATGCATTTTCTATTGCTTTATCTTAATTATGGCGTCCAGGGGTGGAAAACTATCCATCACAGCCTTTTTGCCATGTGAATGGCAACAAAATTAGCAGCACTTTGCATTATATTCAGTGGCGTAGCATGGGGGGTGCAGGGGGGGCCGGCCGCACCAGGCGCAACATCGGGGGGGCGCTCGCACTCGCAGCTCTCTGCCCCTACCTGGCTCACTCACTCTCTCTCACTGCAGTGCTGGCTGTGCGAATCCGATCCGAGTCGCCGGGTCGCCGCCCACTGTGGAGGGGAGGGTGCCAGGCGTGTGGTGCGGTGCGGAGAGCGAGAGACTATCTGGGGGAGGGACAGTGCAGCGGGGGGGCGCAAATTACTTGCCTTGCCCCGGGTTAGGGGGCGCAAATTACTTGCCTTGCCCCGGGTGCTGACAACCCACGCTACGCCACTGATTATATTTACACACACAAACACTTCTCATTTTTATTTCCCCCCCCCCCCCAAGTACTAGTTTTGTAATGTCTACAGAAACTTTTTTTTTAATTTTTCCCTCAAAAATGTAATTTAGAAGACACTGCCCATGAAGATAGTCCACACTCAGAGAATCTTCACTAACATATTGGCAAACTCAGTCTGTTCTCACAGAATCATAGAGTTGGAAGGGACCCTGAGGATCATCTAGTCCAACCCCCTGCAATGCAGGAATAGAAAGCTGTCCTTTACGGGGATTGAACCTGTGATCTTGGTGTTATCAGCACCATGCTATATCCAACTCGCTCTAACCAGCTGAGCTATCCAGCAGGAGTTAGAAGTTTTCAAGTTGTATTCAAAAGTGGGGCTTCCAAAATACAAAGTTTCCGGGAAAGTTAGGAACGGGTGGAAACCCTAACCAAGCTAAAGGTAGTGCAGCAGCGAAGTATTGATTACATGCTACATGCTTGCCAAACCCCCTACTATTGGAATCCTTGGGAGTTGACATAACCTAGAGCAGGGCTTAGCAAACTTTTTCAGCAGGGGGCTGGTCCACTGTCCCTCAGACCTTGTGGGGGGCCAGACTATATTTTGAAAAAAAGAAATGAATGAATTCCTATACTCCACAAATAACCCAGAGATGCATTTTAAATAAAAGCACGCATTCTACTCATGTGAAAACCCCAGGCAAGCCCCACAAATAACCCAGAGATGCATTTTAAATAAAAGGACACATTTTACTCATGTAAAAACACGCTGATTTCCGGACTGTCCGAGGGCCAGATTTAGAAGGCAATTGGGCCGGATCTGGCCCCTGAGCCTTAGTTTGCCTACCCAAGGAGGAGGATTAGCTACAAGTCTTCAAGCAATTTGGAAAGAGCCGGGTACAGCTCAGAACAAAACTATTACATTGAAGCTATTGCTTGAGATGAGATCCCTTGCAAGAAACACACTGCAGAGTTCTTTCAGAGTCAAATTAATATGCATAAGACACAAACTCAGGAACAGATTGATTGTCTACATCATGGCAAGCAAGAAGAAGTGAAGCAGGAACGGTTTAAATCTCTGTGTATACCGCTTGGCTGTGCTGTGACAGTTTGAAATTAAACATGCAAACCGCTTTCTGTGGGGACTTTCCAGGCTGTCTTTGTATTCCATCAAAGTAGCCTGGCTTTATCATGCAGCTCTTAGACAGTGCTGCAAAATAGGCAGATAACTGTTAAATCGGAGGTGGTCCAAGTGAAGCCCCTATCAGGAATTCAATGGCATTGCTGAATATAGGGTCGCGGCTGAAAGGAAAGGAGAGTGGGAGGAGGCGAGGCCCACCGAAACATTGCAAACTCCAGGTGACTCTGCTGGAACCATCAAATTCTCCCAGACAGGAATGGAATCATAGCGAGCTGCTTTGCAAATGTCATCAGGCGATGTGCGTGCGAGTATCTGCACACACACACCACCTTATTACCCCAGGACATCATCTGGGATTCCCCAGACTGAATGGCAATTTGCAGCATTCTGACCTTGAGTATCACTGTTGCATTACTGCAGTCCACTCAATAGAGCAGGAGGAGAGAGGAGAGAGAGAGAGAGAGAGAGAGAGAGAGAGAGACTCTGTTCTGAGAGCAAAGGCTGGGTTGTTTGTGTAGTCAAAGTTTCAGTGCCTTTGATAAATTATGGAGTAGCACAGAACCTAACGAAAATGGCCCAGCAATTGACACAGGACAGCATTAAAGAGGAAATCATGATGAGGTCGGTTTTATTGATCAGGTCTTGTAAACACTTTGGACGGCTTTGGAACATGGCACAGAGCATGAGGAGAGGAAGCATAAATCACTCATGCTTCCTTTCTGCGTCAATGTCCAAAGGTGCCCCACACGTTATCCTCCCACTGGTGTGTGCATTGTAACAAACTGGAGGACAGGCAAATTGGTTCCCCACAAAGCAAATTGTATTAAGTGAGCAACAAAGCAAAGAAAAGCAACGAAAAAAAAGAAAATGACTTAGCAATGGAAAATGCCGAGTTCAACATTCATTCCGAAGAAACCGCTCTCAAATAGTTCTTTAGCAGTGTGAGTTCTGTGGCACATAGCTTGATGATCTCCTAAAGCTTTGTTTCCCTCCCCCACCCTTACATTTTTACTGACGTCTGCAAACAATACCGGAGTTCTTTCTGGGTTGAGGATCATTAAGTCAAAGTACTCAAGCACAATGGGCAATGAAAGATTGGATTTGTTCATACTCATAACAGTTGACAAAGACACTCATATGCATGAGGACTTTATTGAATTTTATGCTGCCGTTTTCAGCATCTGGAAAGCTTCCCACAGAATCTGATTTTGTCAGTATAAAACTTTAAATACATCCTTCAGGGCACATATACTTTTAAATACATATTTAGAGTTTGATGGGCTTTAGCAGGAACAGCTCAAAATCCCCGGCACATCAACGAGATGTTGCAGCTTACAGAATGGTTTATACACAAATGGAAGGCAATCAAAAGTGGGACTGAACTAGGGTTGGGATACTGGCCTGTGTCTTCAGATCCAGGCTGGCTCTCTGAGGAGCACCTGCAAGAGTCCAAGGTAATGAGCAGTCAGTCAGCACCACGGACAGCTCAGTGTTGGATGCAAGATAAAACCAGATGCAAGACCAGGCCAATTGGCAAAACAGACAGATTAGAATAGGGTGGGATGGGGTGAAATCATTTCCCCCCCTCCCATTTCAAGGGCCACATTCACACAAGAGCAAGCTTCTGGGGGTGATGATGATGATGCGTGTGGCCCATTGCAAAAGTGTGTGCAGCCAAAGGCAAAAAAAGGGCAGAACCATTGCTGTGTAGAGTAGGGTGCACTCTAGGTATGCACTAGTCAGGTTTCTACATGCACACCTGTCTCCAATCTCCGTCTTCCATCCATCCAAGCAAGCAAACATGAGGCATTAGAGCATTTCAAGGACACAGGTCAACCAGGCAAATGAACTTGAAGTGAGCTTGAAGAAGTGCTGGTGAGACCTGTGGCCTGGAGAGGGGGTGGAGGCTGGGAGACAGTCCTTAGGACCAGCTGGAGAATGGTGTGTTTTCAGGCTTTTTCGGTGGTGTTTCAAATATACATAATTTCACTTACATGCATGGTGCCTCAGAATGTAACCCTCACATAAACGGGGAGTTGTCTGTGCAGGTTCTCTGGGGTGTGTTGTTGTAGTTACCTGTGGCAAGTATGGCACTGAATTCAAACTGCCCTCAGGATTCATGACAGCCACAGGTTCGCAACCCAGCCCATGCTCACCTTCACCCAAGGTGCCCAAAAGCTCTCCTACTTCCATTGAAATGAGTAGGGCAACCTGCTCACCCAGGAGTATTAGAAGGTGCCCGGGGCTCTAGACTGGGATGCAGGATTAGAAGTGACAAAACATCCACCTTTCCAAAATGAAATTAAAAGCAAATTTAGTGGCTATTCAAATTTCATCCACAGAATTTCAATGGAATCCTTAAAAAAAAAGATTTAAAAATGATGAGGTTCATGCAATTGCTCAGTAAATACTTTGTTTACATCCCTAATAAGAGAAACAACATTGCATTATGTTCAGTGTTCTAAACGGCCCTTACCCATGATGGTTTCTTTTTAATCCCATTGTTTTAAATTTCTGGAACCTCCTGTGGTTTTTAATCCACTTTCAAAATCACAGATTTGCAGCCTCTCGGTTGTTATCCACTTCAGAAACCAAGCATTCTGGAGCTGTGTGGTAATTTCCCATGGAGAGACAATTGCTTTGGCTCTTTTGTTTTCACCCGCATCCCTCTTCAAGTGAGACATCGTTCTTTTCAAATTCCACCCCAACACTGAGAAACAAAACAGGGGCATACTGCCAATCACAAGAGATTCTCATGGGGAAAGCATCAGTAACAACCAGCATCATAATTAGGGACCAGGAAGACTTTCATTTGGTCCACATTTTAAAGAGAACCAAACTAAATCACAGTTTGTGAATTTTTAGATCCACGCAAAAATCCATATGGGGGTGGGGTAACACATTAAAAATGTGACTTTAAGGGGAGGTACGTACACTGTAAATGGAATGGAATGGGTTTAGGGAACAATCTGAGGGCTAGAACCACAGGGTAAGGTAATCCAAGTAAGGATCTAGTAGATCTCTGGCTGAGCTGGGAGGTTCAGCTCCCCTGGTTTAACAGGGCACTACCTTGGCTTAACGCTCTCATTCTGGCTTAGCTGGAGATATGACAGCATGGAGAGGAAGGCTGTAGTTGCTGGGATTTCAGCCTGTGGTCTTCTGAATGCAAAGAACCAGTTGGATATGGTCTCTTCCCGGCCATTACATTAAGCTTTACATCTATTGGGAGCCAAAGGGACTACAGCTGAGAACTTTTCAATGTACCATGTGTTGGTGTAATGTGAAGGATAGGTCAAATTACACAGTGCTTTCTCTCGTGCATTGATGAGCACATCCCCCCATGTCTGGGTGTTCTGAGATAAGGATGCCAGGTGCAGTGGGTTACCATAGCAACACTAGCAAGGTTGAGTGTTTGACTTGCCAAGTCATTCAGCCTCCCATTGGTTCAGGAATGTCTCTAGGGCATTTTTAAAAAATTAATTTTTATTGACAAACCAATCATATCACATTAGTTCCAAATTATACCATTACATAATAAACTCCAAATATTTAGCCGAATTTTAAATTTTTGTTGTCTCTAGGGCATTTCTTAGGGCATTCCGGTTGTGGTGCTTTGTCTTTTTATTTTAAAAAAAATATTTTATTGGATTTTACAATAAGTACAAAATGACAAAAGATAAAAGACAACACAACAAAAAAAGAAAAAATAGAAAAATACGGCGACATACAAACACGTAACAGCAAAAAATATAAAAAATAAAAATAAAAATATTAAAAACAATTTTTATCTCCTTGTATTCTTTGCATTAACTTGTTTCTCCGACCTCCCCAGACCTCCCTTCTCTGTATTCCAGATCGTATATTCTGTCAGCAAATTCCTTCCCTCTGTCATAATTTGATTTTATCACGGTTGCGGTGCTTTGTCTTGTCCATATCCTGACCTGATTGTCGTCAGGGTCTGAATCTGTGAGAGTCAGGGGAAGAGGCTGTGGGTTTTACACAGCAGTGTTAGCTAGCATGGTGATAGTGTTAGAGGATCTCTCTGTGCATATGTATCTTTACTTCAAAGACCAGAAGGACTGTATACAGTAGATAGTGGGGTTTAGCTTTGCATTCTGTCTGAAGGCAATAAACACTTTGTTACTTTGAATTGCATGGGAGAAGAGTTTTTCCCTTCACCGAGGACTCTGGAAGAAGTTCTGCTGGGAGCAGGAAATCTCTGGTGTCTCTTATGAGGTTCCACGTACTCTGCTGATACAACACGTTGGTTGAGGTGTGATGAACTGCCAACTGACTTCCACAAGTCACCAACACCATGAAATGGAGGGGGCAAGTGAGATGATAGTGGCGCCATCTCGGCAACCCCTCTGTGTAGAATCTACCTGCCTGCTTACGACTTGTATGTATGCTGGCAGGCTGCAAAGAGCAGAAGTAGCCTACAAATGTACAAGATATACGTGTATTATCCACTATGTAAATAAGTGGACGTTATTTACTATGTAAAGAAGTGGACTCATCTTGCCCTTCACACATTCTGTTTATGAGGTCTAGGAATACTAGAATCTGCCCATATTATTATTATTATTATTATTATTATTATTATTTGTTTCTTTTTTCTTCAAATCCAGCTTCTGCTCTCCATATTTCCATATATTCCCGCAATGTTTTAAAAATGAAAAAGTCCTGAAAATTCGCCAGCATTTTAGTGAATTGCACTGAATTTTGCCTAATATTTTGAAAAGCACATTTTACCCATTTTTGGTATGTTATTTTCTTGAATACATGCATTTTTATGTACACTTTCCCCAGATATGAACATTTTTGTGCACATTACTTAACTGGAGAACTGCATTGCAAAATTAGGAGAAGTGCAAATTTGGAAAGACTGCTGCATTTCAGTTTGTGTATTGTTTAGGGAGTAGGTTCTCATTTAAATTGATCCAAATTTCATCCCCATCCCTAACTTCTCAGTTGCTAGAACACAGGCTAAATTTCTTTTAATCTACACAGAGTTCTGCGCTCTCTCTCTCTCTCTCTCTCTAGCTTGTTCCTCTCCCAAGCCTAACAAATGTCATGCTAGATTATACAGCTCAGCTACATCTGTCCTCTCCCTTGTTTTGTAGATATTACACTCATTGTATTTCACAGCATGAGCTCTGCAACAAGATCCCAGCTACTGCATCATGATGAAATGTCACAGATGAAGAAATGTTCCCAGGCCAATATTATTATCCCATCTCCTTCAACAATGCCATTTAGTGTGTTGCTTGCACAAAGCAGCAGCAAACAAGGTACCAAATTCGAGCACTTTCTAGCCATATTTGAATAAACCATTTCAGAATAGCTTTATCACAGCATTTCCTTTACTCTTCCTAACAGTTATCTTCCCCCTCAAGGATAATGAGGCATTGGTTACAAAGAACTTAAACTTTTCTCATGGACCAATGAGGAGAAGGTGTGATTTGTTATTAGTGAGCTATTTTAGTTATGTATTTATTTAGATTTATTCAAACACCCAGGAGGCTCATGATATTTAGAGCATGGGGACTGAATTGGTCCATGAGAAGATGTACCATTTCCAGAAAATTCCACCTAGGGCCATACAAATGAGATTAAACCTTACATAGGTTTAAGGACGTGAGAATTCTAATAGTAATGTTCAAAGAGAAGTTTCACATCTGTAGCATCTTTCCTCTGTTTCAAAGCAACAGTAGCTAGGTTCTAAATCCAATCAACTTTTCCAGGAGATGCAACTTATATAGGATTGCTTATGACACTGGTTTACCTCAGAAGCTTTTCAGTGGAGTTCCTTAGGGGGTTCATCAGTGGAAGAACACTAATGGCTGCATGGTCCCCAAAATACATCTTCCTCACCTCTTGTGGACTCTCCTTGGGACACACAGTCACAGTGAAGTGTTTGGTGTGTTCTTGAGAGACAGTGAAGGGTGCCCACTCAGCTCCCCATATGGATTAAGAGGGTGGCCTACAACAAAGGTTCTCAAACAATGGCTTATGGACCAGGGGTGGTTTAAAGGCTCCATTCAGAGGTGGGAGATACAAGATTATATGTGCTTGGTCCTGCACTTGATTTGTTTTTCCCCCATGACGGAACTAAGGATCACATTGACTGGGGCTAGGGTGCATGATTTTCATAGCATAGCAGCAGTGAAGTATATTATTTAGTATATTAAACTGATCACTAAAAAAGAAGAAGTGAGAGCTGGACCATTAAGAAGGCTGATCGCCAAAGAATTGATGCTTTTGAATTATGGTGCTGGAGGAGACTCTTGAGAGTCCCATGGACTGCAAGAAGATCAAACCTATCCGTTCTTAAGGAAATCAGCCCTGAGTGCTCACTGGAAGACAGGAGTGCCTGGCGTGCTCTGGTCCATGGGGTCACGAAGAGTCAGACACGACTAAACGACTAAACAACAACAAAAAGAGAACCATGAGTCTCATAATATGGCACAAGTTTTGAAGATGATGCCATTGCTGAAATAAAGTAAAATATGGCTTGTGTATGTGCTTTGATGTGTAGAACAGAAAGAAAGAAAATGAGATTCCTAGCAATTTTCAAGTGGTCTATGGGGGACATGTTTGGTTGAGATGCAACAACCCAGCAGCTTGCATGCACGGACACAAACACATAGATGTTCTACAATATACATTAGTCAATGAGGTTCATATTTTGAATTATTAGAACACAATCAGTGCATCTAGCTAGTGACTTCTGGACTGAACATTTGTCAGATTGACTTCCTAGCTGTTCAGATTCAAACTCAAATCTGTTACAAATATTCAGACACTCTTGTTGTTAATTTAAAGAGAGAAATAAGTAGGTTTCGTTTATGGCCATTTAATTCCATCATACTCCCAGAGAGCTGATATTCAAGGGCAGTGATCCCTCAAGGCTTGATTACAACTTAAGCCTTATCTCAAACTGCTAGATAAAATTTCTGGGGAACACTCTCAGTGGATATCCAAGCCTGAAACACATCAGCTGCAATTTCTGCCTCAGTTGATTTTTGTTTTTCTTTAAGGTTACGGGTGGCTGCTGCTATCATTATCATTTGACTCATTGTGTAACAAATATGAGAACTGGTAACATGACATGCCTTAGAGACAGAGCACAGGGTTTAACTTCAGTGTAGATGTCAGTACTCATAACAAAGCCACGCATATATATATTCCACCCTGATGAGCTAGCTTCTTCCACCTCCTCGTAGTGCCCTACAGTTGTAATGCTGCAGTTAAATTATCTTAGCAGACTGTGCTCCCTGGACCCTTCATCTCCTTCTCTACCCAGAAAACCTTCCCATTCTATTACAATTGTCTCGCAAGAAGCTGTGAGGAAAAGCTACAGAGAATCATAGATGGATTCACCTTTTTAACCCAAGACAAAAAAGGTTGCCTCCAATGCACTGGCTGCCAATTAACTACTAGGCTAATTCCAATGTGCTGGTTTTGGTGTATAAAGAATATACACAGCTTGTTACCAGGGTACCTGAGAGACCACCTCACCTATTATATACCCATCAATCACTGTGCTTTGCAGGTGAGGGCCTCCAGCAGATACCAACTTATCAGGAAGTCTGTTTTCTTCACAGTGTAGGAATTGGGCCTTTACTGTTCCGCTACCCATGCTTTACAATTTGCTCCCATTAAATATTATACAGGTGAAATCTCAGCTGCATTTTGGGTACCTTCTGAAGACCATTCTCTTCCAACATGGCTTTCAAGATGTTTCCCATCCTTCATACTGTATACATTGGAATTTTTTAACAGATGGTTTTAAAGATTTTTTATTGTTTTATTATTTGTTGTTTGATGCCTTGGGCTCCTTTGGGAAGGAAGGCTGGATATATATTTAATTAGTAAAAGGAAAATTCGGAGCAGACCTGCTGAAGTTAAAAAGGTTAAAGGTAAAGGACCCCTGACAGTTAAGTCCAGTCACTAATGACCATGGGGTTGCGGTGCTCATCTCGCTTTACTGTCCGAGGGAGCCGGCGTTTGTCCACAGGCAGTTTTTCCGGGTCATGTGGCCAGAATGACTAAGCTGCTTCTGGAGAAACCAGAGCAGTGCATGGAAACACCGTTTACCTTCCCATCAGAGCAGTACCTATTTATCTACTTGCACTTTGACGTGCTTTCGAACTGCTAGGTTGGCAAGAGCTGGGACCGAACAACGGGAGCTCACCCCGTCACAGGGATTTGAACTGCCGACCTTCTGATCGGCAAGCTCTAGGCTCAGTGCTTTACACCACAGTGCCACTGTGGTGTCCCAATGGACCAAAATTAGCCCATTATTATCCATAGGATTACTTTGGGTAGACCTAACATTGACTACAGCCCAGAATTGCTATCAAATTAAATGTTGCAGTTCTGTCACTCCCAAGATTATTAAAATAAAAATAAAAATGAAGCTGTTTCACAATCCGCCATGATTTCAACAAATCTCTTTAGGAGATACCATTACACAAGCCAGAACTACATGTTCTCCACAATTCCCATTTATCATGGTGTTGTAGCTATTGTGCCTCTCGAAATATGAATCCATCAACTATTTATGCAGCCTTATGCAAAAGCTTTCATGCAGTCGGACCATGAACTAAACAAGAAGGTTTTACAATGAAGAAGCCACATTGTGGGTGAATGTCATGGCACTTAATTCTCCCCCTCCAGCCAATGATACCAACTTGTAAGGGGAAGATCTGTATTCAAATTAATTCTCACATACTAGTGTTTGCTCCAGGAGGATTTCCTTCCAATGAAAATGCCAGTTTCAGGAGTGAGGTTTCGTCAGAGCTATGGCAGTGAAGGGTTCAGTTTATTTAATTTACATTTATTTAGATACTGCTTGATTGTAAAAAAGAAGAAGAGAAACCCAACAACCTCTAAGTTCTTTACGAAAATATAAAATAAACCATTAAAATTCTCAATAAAAACAGCTGAGAACAAGGATTTAAAAATAGCCAGAAGACGATTGAAACTAATAGTAGCTAAAAAATAAAACGTGTAATATCTACATGTCTGGATGGGAAAAAAGAGTACAGTGAGGTACCTGCCTGATGTCAATACATAGGGAGTTGCAAAGTCTAGGCGCTGCCTATCTGTTGTGATCTAAATGAACATGAATTTAAAATCAAATCTGAGCTTATATAGCTGTTGAATGAGTGCTAAATGCATGTCTGTATACAAAGATGTTTTGCCGCACAGAGTGTTGCGGTTTGTATACTCAGCATACGCTGTTGGACATTAGCATTTCCTGCATGGCTGTTTTCAGCCTCCCCCCATTCAGGATACCAGCCGGGCTGCCATTTTGGGATCCTGCTTAAAACCTTGTGTATGACAGAGCTGCCAAAACCCTCCTTCTGCTGCTCTGCATGGTGTGACAGGTCAGGAATCAGCTTCACCGGCTGAGCAGCAACCTGAAGGAGTAGAAGGCAGAGTGACTCCCCCTGCTTCTGATCAGCCTTCTTGCTCCTGATGTGAATGGGCTGGCTCCAGCTTCCTTAGGCAGGTCTCCAGCCTCAGTCAGTTGCTGGAAACAACATTTGTCGTTCCTGGCTAGACCTTGCTGCACCTTGCTTCTCGTAACCTTGGACTCTCGGCTTTCTTGACCCCCGGACTGTATGAACTGAGATACTCAGGACTGGACTGAGCCTGGCATATGGACTCTGCCTCCAGGCAGGTACCTCCCAGAGACTCAGCTGGTTGGCTGGCCTTTGTCACCACTGGGTTCTGCCATGGCTGGGCAGCATGGAGATGTCAGTACTTTCACTGCCACTATTGCAGAGGGTCACATAATTGGATGATTCCATTTCTTATCACTCATCATCATCAAACCTTTTATTGGCATCACATACAACATCCAAAACAAAACAAATCAATACAGAATTACCACTTCCCCAGTGGCACAAAACATTTGCTAAAAGAAAGGAGGCAGAGCAGTCTATCGTCACATCTCTTGATCTCCAAGGAGATCAGACATCTGCAGTGTATTTCAACGACAAAAAACCAAATAGAGATATTTAGCCACTAACTTGGTGAGGTCCTGATCATTCCCCAGTAAGAGAAAATGTATGACCTCTGACTCTGGTTTCCATTTGGGGATACAGAGTTGATACAGAAATTGCTGGCGATGCAACACTGAAAAAGGTACTATGATACATATATGGTGGAATTGTTTAAGCATCAAACAATTTTGGGAAACAATATATAACAAAATGAAAAAATGTTCAGATATTCATTTAGGAAAACACCAGAAGGTTTTCTATTGGGAATAGTACCAGGAGGTCTAAAGGAAGAAGACAAGACATTATATTTATACGCAACAGTAGCCGCAAGGCTATTGATTGTGAAAAATTGGAAAAGTGGTATTATACCGACAAAAATAGAATGGCTTGCCAAATTATTGGAGTACTACAATATATCCAAAACAATGGGAGAAATTGGAAGGATCTCAAAAGAGAAGATAGACAGGGACTGGAAGGTGTTTAAAGGATACTTGCCAAACCATACTGAAAAATCAGAAGTCCTATTAGAATAAACAAGTTCCGTTTTAAATACTGGAATACCAAATAAGATGGATAACAATGTGTAATAGAAAAAGAAGCATAAAATTAGGTTAAAGGTGTGTGAAAGAAAGTAATAGAAGTGGAAAGAAAGTGCAATTGAGTAGATTGGAAGACTAACTAAAAGGTGGAGTGAGGGGTGGCGGATGGGGATGGGGAAAGGAATTATCTGTGGGATTGAGTGTACGTATGTTTGAACATTTTTAAGGATTGTATGAAATGTATGTTTGTATATTCACAATATGTGTGTATTAATGCTGAATTATTTTAACAATAAAAACTTTTTTAAAAAAGAAAGAAATTGCTGGTGGAGATCAGCATATAGTTTACAATTGAGAGCCATGTGTAAGGGTTTCTTATCACTGTGTGTATAAGTGGAAGTCAGGCTGAGTTAAGAGCGGTAGACTCGTAATCTGGTGAACTGGGTTCGCGTCTCCGCTCCTCCACATGCAGCTACTGGGTGACCTTGAGCTAGTCACTTCCCTGAAGTCTCTCAGCCTCACTCACCTCACAGAGTGTTTGTTGTGGAGGAGGAAGGGAAAGGAGAATGTCAGCCGCTTTGAGACTCCTTCAGGTAGTGATAAAGCGGGATATCAAATCCAAACTCTTCTTCTTTGTTCTCTCTCTCCATATAGAGAGGGTGTGTGAGAAGCCGCTCACACAGCTTGCCATGTTTCTTTTGTTTTCTTTGCTGTAAATAATAAAATGCTTGATGCCACAATTCCTACACAATCTTGCTTTTGCACCTTGTCTCTCCACCCAGCCCAAACTGGCTCTGCCACTGTCTGCCAGCAGGGGATTTCCATTGCTGGAATGAGCCTGCCCAAATGGTGGGTTGGCAGAAGCTACCTCTGGGGTATTTGGGGTGGCAAGAAGTGGGTGGGAGGCTGGCACAGGTTCTATTGGATTCTGAGCCAGCCCTGCTGCCACCACATGATGGCAAGGGGCCCGATCCAGGCCTTTTTGCTTCACCAGCATAAGAGCAAGCAAAACCTGAATGCAACAGCAATCTCCCCACTTGTCATTCCCAGGAACTTGGGTGGAGGAACTTCAAGGACCTGGCATAAGGTGGTAGTACCATTAGGCCAATTTTTATGTGGCTTCTGATCCTATTCATTTCTGTACAGCAAGCCAGTCTTGACCCGGCGTTGAACAGTATTTCTTCTTCTCTCTCAATGTATCTTCTATTAAGAATTCCCTGGTCTTATTTAGGGCCCGGTAGAATTCTGAAGATAAGGGACGCGGGTGGCGCTGTGGGTAAAAGCCTCAGCACCTAGGGCTTGCCGATCGAAAGGTCGGCGGTTCGAATCCCCGTGGCGGGGTGCGCTCCCGTTGTTCGGTCCCAGCGCCTGCCAACCTAGCAGTTCAAAAGCACTCCCGGGTGCAAGTAGATAAATAGGGACCGCTTACTAGCGGGAAGGTAAACGGCGTTTCCGTGTGCGGCTCTGGCTTGCCAGAGCAGCGATGTCACGCTGGCCACGTGACCCGGAAGTGTCTCCGGACAGTGCTGGCCCCTGGCCTCTTGAGTGAGATGGGCGCACAACCCTAGAGTCTGTCAAGACTGGCCCGTACGGGCAGGGGTACCTTTACCTTTACCTTTAGAATTCTGAAGACTTCGGTACCATATATTCCTTCCTCTGCATTTCCTCTGAAACATTCATTTATGCATTGAAAACCTTCTTCCCCTTCCTCTCCCTCTGGGCCCATTGTCTCTTTATCACTTCTGTGTCATGATGTAATTGCCTATTCTTCAGGAGGTTCTTAGCAGGGAGGGAAGGAGTCAGACGAAGTGTCATGCACAGGAAACCCGTCAGCCAGTTAGTAGGTGTCCTCATTTTCCAGGGAAAGACAGATTTATTCCGATGTTTCGAAGTTGCTGGAAAGAGGAGGGGGAAGCCCATCTTGCAGATGAAACCCACTACCTAATTAAACAAATCTATTTAAAAAAGTTTCTCCTCTTTTCCCCCCTCTTCTTTTTTTTGGGGGGGGGGGACAAGGAAGATGCTGTTGTTTTCTGTAGCATCTTGCGAATTAAGTTGCTGTCTTTCATTATCCCCAAAGATTATTACTACTCTTGTTTCAGAGAAGTGCAGCGAGCTAGAAAAGCAGAGATAATAGGTTATTATGGAAAAAATTGGCTTTGACATTTATATGATAAATTGGGAGTCAATTAGATGAAAAATACTCCATTAGATAAAGTGAGTGTACCAATTACTGCAGTGAAGAGCCACTGTTAATATAATTGAAATTTATAGAGTGTTGGGTACAGCCCTGCAGGAGTAGATTGTATAAATGATGGAGAGAGGCATGTAAACAATTTCAGCTGCATCCCTCTACACACTTACCTGGGAGTAAGGCATACTGGACTCAATGAGACTTTATTCTGAGTAGGCATGGATAGGATCACCCAGTTAGTTTCTTGTCATTTTCAGACTGTCTGGGGAGAACTTCTGCCCTCATTAGGAAGCCATTTTCACGAAGATTTAAAAGGCAAAAAATCAAACAAACAAAAAACCACCAAGCCATCAGAAGCTTGCAAATAGTCTTTCTTCTGCTTCATCTTTTTTTTTAAAAAAAATGCTTTAATTGGGTTTCATAAACTACAATGCAATGTATCACACAAAGTGTTGCAAATAAGATCACAAAGGGACTGGGTGAGAAAATAAAACAACATTGCAATGACTGCAGTGGATTAATAATCTCATTTTTCAAGGCAGGTGTGTTCGTGTGCAAATAATTTACAATGTGTCCTTTATTCCAGACATCCGTTAAGCTGCTGCCACCACCAAGACAACAACCCAGGAATGAAAACATGAGCCTTGGAATGGGATAAATGTGCAATAGTTGAACCCCCTGCAGATAGCATCTCATCTGGAAGTCTGTACGATGTAGAAAATGGGTCTTTAGGTGGTGGCATCTATTCTCAGGCATTCCCTCCTGTTGTATCTCCCTCCCGTGTCATCTCTATGGTCTTTCCATTTCCCATTCCTTTTTCAATAAGGCTTCTAAGTGGAGATTCTTATCACAGTCTGTATGTGTACTGAATTTGAAATTGTTTTATATATACATTCATTGTTGATGCTTTTATTGCTAATCTCTTTTGGATGTTTCATGGGATGAGAATCATTAAACGGTTGAGGGAGATGGGTATGTTTAGCCTGGAAAACTGAAGGCTGAGAGATGATATGATGTTGTTGTTTAGTTGTTTAGTCGTGTTCAACTCTTTGTGACCCCATGGACCAGAGCACGCCAGGCACTCCTGTCTTCCACTGCCTCCCGCAGTTTGGTCAAACTCATGCTGGTAGCTTCGAGAACGCTGTCCAACCATCTCGTCCTCTGTCGTCCCCTTCTCCTTGTGCCCTCCATCTTTCCCAACATCAGGGTCTTTTCCAGGGAGTCTTCTCTTCTCATGACGTGGCCAAAGTATTGGAACCTCAGCTTCAGGATCTGTCCTTCCAGTGAGCACTCGGGGCTGATTTCCTTCAGAATGGAAAGGTTTGATCTTCTTGCAGTCCATGGGACTCTCAAGAGTCTCCTCCAGCACCATAATTCAAAAGCATCAATTCTTCGGCGATCAGCCTTCTTGATGGTCCAGCTCTCACTTCCATACATCACTACTGGGAAAACCATAGTTGTTTAACTATATGGACCTTTGTTGGCAAGGTGATGTCTCTGCTTTTTAAGATGCTGTCTTAAAATATGTCAAGGGCTATCACATGGAAGGTGGAGCAAGCTTGTTTCCTGCTGCTCCAGAGGGGAGGACCCACACCAAGGGATTCCAGTTACAAGAAAGGAGATTCTGACTTTTTGATGGTAAGAGCTGTTCAACAGTGGAGCAGACTTCCTTGGAAAGTGGTTGACTGTCCTTCATTCGAGGCTTTTAAATAGAGATTGGATGGGCATCTGCCAGGCATTATTTAGCTGGTTATTCCTTCATTGCAAGGAGTAGACGACAGTTGGGACCATTCCCAATCCACAATTCTATGAAATTCACAAAGTTCAACAAGTATAAACACTCCAGAATCCCTCAAGAGGCTGTTCCACATTGGCTGCAAACACTTGATCACGTCAAATAGAATCACAGAACTGTAGAATTGTAGACCCTTCAAGTCCTGTCCCTTACTCTTTTGCATTTTGAAAATTCCAGAGCTATTAAAAAGTGAATGCAATCCTAGGCTGCATCAACAGAAGGGCAGTGTCCAGGTAAAGGGAAGTTATAGTACATCTCTATGTGGTCAGACCCCAAATGGAGTCCTGTGCCCATTTTGGGCGCCACGTTGGCTAGGGGCTGATGGGTGTTGTAAGCCAGCAGCATCTGCAAGGCTGCAGGTTCCTCACCCCTTTTGGATTTCTTCCAATTCTCTTTTCTAGCCCCTGCCTCTCTTCCCCACACGTTGACAAATACAAGAAGATGAAAAAGCTCGCTCAGCAAAGCAGTTCATAAAAATAAGTTGGGAAAGAGGCTAAATCGTGTCTGAAGTTATTTTCTTTTCACAACTGCCAGTAAGTCAACACGAGGAACCATAAATAGGAAGGTGGCAAACTGCTAAAGTTAAGGGTCTGCCTTTGCTTTCATTACAGGAGCGGTTTCCTTTTTAAATCCTGCTGAAAGGAAAGAATAGAGCAGGAAAATTTAACCTTACAGCCAAGATACAAAGGAGTATCTCTCGCCACGCCCACAGCATTCATGTAGGATTAGGAGTTTTGCAAACAAGTCTCCAAGGTCCATTGGGAGGAGGGGTTATTAGCTCCGTTACTTTAGTCCTTTTGCTCCCAACAGTAAAAAGAAACAACTTCTATAAAGTGTTGTTGCACCCAGTTCTTATTCAACTGACTTTGCTTGGTGGGCCAGTGGCTCAACTCACTGTATGGCAGTTCTTAACTTAGCAGATGAACAAATGATTCTGTGTGAGCCGAAGGCATAATACAGGTATTTGCAGTGCTTTTTTTTTTTTCTTAAAAAAGGTCATTTTCCTACTCATATTGAAATACTGCCCCTCAATGAGGCCAAATTTAGGTTCACAAAATGTTTAGGGGTATGCACACCCCTGCGTCCCCCCAGGGAAAAAAGCACTGGGTCTTTGTCTTTCCCTCCAGCAATAGGTTAACCACAGCTTGGGAGGGAAGCAAATTTGACTGGGGAAAAGGGGTTAAACCGCTTTCTTAGAATGGTTCCTCTGTTTCAATTTAACCCCACTTGAAGCTCTTTAAACTTAAAAAGATCAGGAGACCCTATCCTCCCTGGTAGCAGCATCTGGAAGCTTTGGGCAGCTGCCAAAGCCCAGTCCTAGGTCCACAGCTGCAAACTTACCTGGTGATATTCTAACCTATAATGGGGAAATGGCCGCCTGCTCCTACTGTCTTGCCTCCCGCCCAGAACATGCAGAAAAGGTTGTTGCCTTCAAGTAAGAAAGAGGTCTTTATTCAAGCAAGTAATGGTACAGGAACAGAGTTCAGGGGTCACGATTCAGGAGTTCAGGAACCAGGCAAGATTTATGGGCTAGACAGATGCAGCAAAGATGTCCCAAAAGTTTGCACACCCTGCCTGCCGAGCTTTTAAAGACGTGATGCTCCCACTTGCGAGAATCACTCACTTTCTCAGAATGTTGAGACTGTTGTGATGTGCTCCTCTGGGCTGGTTAGCTCTGCTCCCTTGTGCTGAGGTGATGCCTAGGCAAGAAAACTACATTCTACTGCAGTGGCGTTGCAACAGGGGGGGTGCGCCTGGGCATCATGTCTGGTGGGGTGACAAGAAGGCACCCCACGGGGGCTCGCAGGGTCGCAAGCAGCCATTGCGCCACTGCAGCCGCATATGGAGAATCCTCCATTTGTGGCTGCAGCCGCGAGCAGAGGCAGCAAACCACTATGTACAGCGCATGTGCAGCGCCGCATGCATGCACTGTACGTAACGCTGCAGCACATGCACTGTACATAGCAGTTTGCCACCGACACCACTTGAGCGCCATACGGACGCCGCTACAGCCACGAACGGAGGCTGCACAGTACGGAGCAATGCCGCACATGCGCCGTACATAGCGGTTTGTGCCCTGGGTGTGACGACGCCTGCGTTCGCCCCTGCCCTCCTGTTAAAGCTTCTGATTGGAGGCTGCCTCTGCCTGAGTTGCTTCCCCACACAGCCCTGCCCAGCCTCTTCTCTCTGCCGGGGAGAGAAGTTGGCATCCCTGCTCCTTGTGATGTCAAGGCACAATGGGGAGAGCCCATCTCCTCCAGTCCTGGTTCCCACCAATCAGGCCTCCCTCTGTTTCTTCTTCCTGCAGCCTGCCAAGTCAAGGCTGATCCCCACAGCACTGCAGCACTCAGGGCACCTGCCAGCACCAAGTCAGCCTACAACTTGGCATGTACCAGAAGCTGCTTTAGCCAAGAGCTACTTCCAATCTCGAAATGTAAGCATGGATCTCTGGTGTCACATTTATTTTGGCCCTGAGATGAGACCAAAGAGGTTTGGTTAATACCCTGAGTGTGCACCTTAGAATATACCCCCCCCCCGAAACCTCAGCAAAGTACCAGGGTTCCTCCCCAGGAAAATCCAACATGGAAAGCATTCTCTCAAAGTAGAAAGTTTTGAAACTCATAGCTTTCACTCGTTATTGTAAGAATTACCTCTGAAAGCCATAAAATGTTGCTAAAATGGATGTTGCTAGGAGAGAAGCTTACTTCTCTGGTGGCCAAGTTGGGACTGGTGTTCGGGAGAAAGACCATTTTAAATATGCCAAGAGTTTCCAAATCACCAAGTCACAATATTTGGAGGGCCTCCATCCCCACCAGTCATTCGCCATGATGACCGTGTGAATGCCAAGTCAGAAAGATTTCTACCACCCAAGTTAATGTTGCTTAAAAGGAAATATAATTTTTTTTATTGATGTCAGAGCAACAGAGTAACTGGAGATTTTCTAGAAATATGACTCAGGAGTCCCAAAAGATATTAGGGCATCAGGTTAGGAAGAAATTAAATTCCATTTTCTACTGCACTATATTAAGATAGAAGGGAAAGAAGAATGTTATTCACTTAGTGCTGGATTTATAGCCCAACTGAAAATATAAAGAAGAAATAATGCAAAGGCACACAGATTTCATTGGTCTTTAAGGCTCAGCTTGTTGACTTTGTCCTCTAGAAACTGACAAATGTGTGTGTGTGTGTGTGTGTGTGTGTGTGTGTGTGTGTGTGTGCTCTAGTAACTAGAAATTCAGTTTATTACACGATGGTTGTCTTTTGAGATAAGCGCTTAAAAGCCAAGGACTTGTCTGCATTCTGTTGACATTAAAGTCCCATGATGCTTTTCAGAATGGGAGCATTAATGGCTAACATTTCCCTTCCCTCACGCTGTGCTGCATCCATCTGGCCCATCTGATTTAATATTTTATAACTCCCAAAGTCACATTGGGATCCTTCCAGAAGGAAAGTGCAGTCTTATGTGAAGGAAGCAATGAAACGCCATCAAACTACTTCAGACTGTTACGGTAGGTCCCGATTCTCAGATTGAGTCAAACACACGCTTGGATTTCCCCCTCAAATGGGACCTTTATATAAGATGGGTGCAGTAATATGTTGCAGCGTGAAGCAGTGGCGTAGCGTGGGGGGTGCAGGGGGGGCCGGCCGCACCGGGTGCAACATCTGGGGGGGGGGGCGCTCACACTCGCAGCTCTCCGCCCCTACCTGGCTCACTCACTCTCTCTCACTGCAGTGCTGACTGTGCGAATCCGATCCGAGCCGCCGGGTCGCTGCCCACTGTGGAGGGGAGGGTGCCAGGCGTGCGGAGAGAGAGCGAGGGACCATCTGGGGGAGGGACAGTGCAGCGGGGGGGGCGCAAATTACTTGCCTTGCCCCGGGTTAGGGGGTGCAAATTACTTGCCTAGCCCCGGGTGCTGACAACCCATGCTACGCCACTGGCGTGAAGTGCTCCTATTCAGAAGTACTTCCAGCTAGCCAGTTATGACTTTTCCCAGTATATTTGCCTACCCCATGCCACCCCCTCAATTTTCTCCAACAGACAATAATCAGACAACCATGTTCTATCCTTACTGGATTACACCGGGCTCCCTCCTGGGGTTTTTCTCTCTCTAAATCAAAAACAGGAAACCAGTGGTCCATTTGGAACAGAGAAAAAGTTAATCTGAGGCAAGCTCCCTCCCCAGTTATGCCCACCCCCATTATTTGGATGTTTGAATAGAGCAGGGGTCAGCAAACCTTTTCAGCAGGGGGCCGGTCCACTGTCCCTCAGACCTTGTGGGGGCCAGACTATATTTTGAAAGGGAAAAAATTATGCAAGATCACCACGAGCCCAAGTGGCTGCTTACCTGTGTCTTGTGAGCAGCAGGGGCTGGCGGTGGCGGCAGAGGGACAGTGAGCGGCGTATGAAAGGGCTCTGGAGAGGGGCTGCTTAAAATGGCGGCCGCTCAAGCGCTGCTGCCGCTGACACCAACAAAGCACACACCCCTTCCTCCTCTAGGCAGGGCAGGGAGAAGCCAGGAGGAGGGAGGGAGGGAGGAGGCATCGCTGCCGTGGGAGGGAGAGGGAGATTGAGGGAGAGGGAAAGAACGTGTGTGATCCATGCGGCGATTCCCGGACCGTCCACGGGCCGGATCCAGAAGGCAATTGGGCCTGATCCGGCCCACGGCCCTTAGTTTGCCGACCCATGGAACAGAGCTTTGGAGTGCAGTCCTGCCCTTCCACCACAGGGGAAATGCTGGGGACCAACTGCTTTGCTTGCATGTTAGATGCATGGAAAATCTTCCAGAGAGCACCTACTCACTGCACTGATATCCTGTGTTGTGCTGTAACCTGAGATACCAGCCACTTGGGCTGCAATGTTTATTTAGAGGGAACATTAAGGCCACAGTCAATACCGTCTTTAAGTGAGCATAGAGGAATTTCTACAGGCGATCCTTAGTTATAAAGCAGAGTAAGAAGATGGTGTGGTAATAAAATATTGGCTTAACCTGCTCTTTTGGTGGATCAAGAGTCATCCAGGCAAGAAAATGCTCGACATGTGAATTTATATTATCTCCGACAACGGTGCTGATGCTTGGATTCATTTTCAGGTCCACTAAGGGGCAGCAATTGGAGATGTGATTTCCATCCATGCTTATACAAACCAAGTATACTCTAGTCTTGCATTTACCTAGGAAATCTCTGCAATACAGACCTATATTGGTTTTATATCATTTTAGCTGCCGTGGCTTTCCTTCTGAGAACTGTAATTTGGTGAAATGGAGATCTGCAGACTCTCCTCACAGAGCTGCAATCCCAGTGTTTTCCCCGGGGAAGATGAAATGGCTCTTGATTCAGTTTAGGCCCGCTGTCCCCAATCTGGTCCTCTTCAGATGTGTTAGGCTACATCTCCCACCAGCACAATCGGTGACATGATTGTCAGCATGTAACAAATGTGCTCTGATATCTGCACTGGTTGCTGATTTGCTACCAGCCAGATTCAAGTGTAAGCATATAAATTATATAAACCCCATAACAACTGGGGACAGGTTTGCCTACGAGATCTCCTTACCCATGTGTGCCCACTCAACCACTTCAATCGCTAGAATTGTCACTAATACAGATGGAATCATAGAATCATAGAATCATAGAGTTGGAAGAGACCACAAGGGCCATCGAGTCCAACCCCCTGCCAAGCAGGAAACACCATCAGAGCACTCCTGACATATGGTTGTCAAGCCTCTGCTTAAAGACCTCCAAAGAAGAATCATAGAATAGAATCATAGAGTTGGAAGAGACCACAAGGGTCATCGAGTCCAACCCCCTGCCAAGCAGGAAACACCATCAGAGCACTCCTGACATATATAGAATCATAGAATCATAGAGTTGGAAGAGACCACAAGGGATAGAGTTGGAAGAGACCACAAGAAGACTCCACCACACTCCTTGGCAGCAAATTCCACTGTCGAACAGCTCTTACTGTCAGGAAGTTCTTCCTAATGTTTAGATGGAATCTTCTTTCTTGTAGTTTGGATCCATTGCTCCGTGTCCACTTCTCTGGAGCAGCAGAAAACAACCTTTCTCCCTCCTCTATGTGACATCCTTTTATATATTTGAACATGGCTATCATATCACCCCTTAACCTCCTCTTCTCCAGGCTAAACATGCCCAGCTCCCTTAGCCGTTCCTCATAAGGCATCGTTTCCAGGCCTTTGACCATTTTGGTTGCCCTCCTCTGGACACGTTCCAGTTTGTCAGTGTCCTTCTTGAACTGTGGTGCCCAGAACTGGACACAGTACTCCAGGTGAGGTCTGACAAGAGCAGAATACAGTGGCGCTATTACTTCCCTTGATCTAGATGCTATACTCCTATTGATGCAGCCCAGAATTGCATTGGCTTTTTTAGCTGCCGCGTCACACTGTTGGCTCATGTCAAGTTTGTGGTCAACCAAGACTCCTAGATCCTTTTCACATGTACTGCTCTCAAGCCAGGTGTCACCCATCTTGTATTTGTGCCTCTCATTTTTTTTTTGCCCAAGTGCAATACTTTACATTTCTCCCTGTTAAAATTCATCTTGTTTGTTTTGGCCCAGTTCTCTAATCTGTCAAGGTCGTTTTGAAGTGTGATCCTGTCCTCTGGGGTGTTAGCCACCCCTCCCAGTTTGGTGTCATCTGCAAATTTGATCAGGATGCCCTTGAGTCCATCATCCAAGTCGTTGATAAAGATGTTGAATAAGACCGGGCCCAAGACAGAACCCTGTGGCACCCCACTAGTCACTCTTCTCCATATGGAACATATTTCTCATCCCGCGTTTGTAAGAACTTGATCGTTTAGCGTGGCAGCGACCAAACTTTGGAACCCCCTGCGTTTACTATATACTTTTTGGCACCTGCTAAAAACATTCCTATTTGGACAAGCCCACCCAGATGCTTAGAAAGTTGAGGTCATTTTAATCTGTTTCAGTATTTTAACATTTGTATCTTTCTAAAGCAAGGTTACAAGGAACGTGGGTGGCGCTGTGGGTTAAACCACAGAGCCTAGGACTTGCCGATCAGAAGGTCGGCGGTTCGAATCCCCGTGCCGGGGTGAGCTCCCGTTGCTCGGTCCCTGCTCCTGCCAACCTAGCAGTTCGAAAGCACGTCAAAGTGCAAGTAGATAAATAGGTACCGCTCCGGCGGGAAGGTAAACGGCGTTTCCGTGCGCTGCTCTGGTTTGCCAGAAAGGCTTAGTCATGCTGGCCACATGACCCGGAAGCTGTACGCCGGCTCCCTTGGCCAATAAAGCGAGATGAATGCCGCAACCCCAGAGTCGGCCACGACTGGACCTAATGGTCAGGGGTCCCTTTACCTTTAAAGCAAGGTTGCAATTTTTTCTTGATTTTGCTGTTTGGACTTTTGTAAGCCGCTTTGAAGGGGTTTCTTTCACAATCAAGCGGAGTATAAATTTTGTGAAGTAAATAAATAAAATAAACTCTGCCCCTTGGCATTGCTGGCTGGGGTTGGTGGGAACCGGATTCCAAAACGTCTGGAACTTCAGCAGGAAAGTTGGTTTAAGCAGTGCTGTCTCCTGCTTTTCCTCTGCCTGTAGGGGAAGGTGTTTCAGCCTAACGGCTGCATTCCTTATAGGGCAACATTCCAAGGGACTTATGCCAAGGGTGGGAGGAGCCAGAGACAAAAATAGGAGGAGCAATACTTGAACATGTGGTGGGGGGTGAGTGTTCAGACCCCTGGGCCCTCACTTGTGGGGTGCCTCAGGGTTCCATCCTCTCCCCCATGCTTTTCAACATCTAGATGAAGCCGCTGGGAGAGATCATCAGGGGGTTTGGGCTGCGTGTTCATCAGGATGCAGATGACACCCAGCTCTACCTCTCTTTTAAATCAGAACCAGTGAAGGCGGTGAAGGTCCTGTGTGAGTGTCTGGAGGCGGTTGGAGGATGGATGGCGGGTAACAGATTGAGGTTGAATCCTGACAAGACAGAAGTACTGTTTTGGGGGGACAGGGGGTGGGCAAGTGTGGGGAACATTCTGGTTCTGAATGGGGTAACTGTGCCCCTGAAGGACCAGATGCGCAGCCTGGGAGTCATTTTGGACTCACAGCTGTCCATGGAGGTGCAGGTTAATTCTGTGTCCAGGGCAGCCGTCTACCAGCTCCACCTGGTACGCAGGCTGAGACCCTACCTGCCTGCAGACTGTCTTGCCATAGTGGTGCATGCTCTAGTTATCTCCCGCTTGGACTACTGCAATGCACTCTACGTGGGGCTACCTTTGAAGGTGACCCGGAAACTGCAATTAATCCAGAATGCAGCAGCTAGACTGGTGACTGGGAGTGGCCGCCGGACCACTGGTGCTGAGAGATCTGCATTGGCTCCCAGTACTTTTCCAAGCACAATTTAAAGTGTTGGTGCTGACCTTTAAAGCCCTAAATGGCCTCAGCCCTGTATACCTGAAGGAGCATCTCCGCGCCCATCGTTCAGCCTCAACACTGAGATCCAGCGCTGAGGGCCTTCTGGCAGTTCCCTCATCGCGAGAAGTGAGGTTACAGGGAACCAGGCAGAGGGCCTTCTCGGTAGTGGCGCCCGCCCTGTGGAGCGCCCTCCCTTCAGATGTGAAGGAAATAAGCAGCTATCTTCTCTTTAAAAGACATCTGAAGGCAGCCCTGTTTAGGGAAGTTTTTAATATTTAATGGTGTATTGTTTTTAACACTCGATTGGAAGCCGCCCAGAGGGGCTTGGGAAACTCAGCCAGATGGGCAGAGTATAAATAAATTATTATTATTATTACTATTATTATTATTATTATTATTATTATTATTATTATTATTATTAAACCTAGTTTAGGGCTGCTATACGTCTGGATTTTCCCAGACATTACTGGGATTTCAAAGGCAGAATTGATGTTCGGAGGTAATTTCCAAAAGGAATTTCCCAAATTTACGGGGGTGTCCTGGTTTTTGCTTTTTGAAATATGGCAACCCTACATCTAACACCCTCTCTATTCTCCACCCAGACAAATAAAGAAGCATCATCAGAGCTCAAGGACACATTCCAACCATGTAAAAATACATTCCCTCCAATATCATTTAATCATCATCATTTTACTATTCCTTATACAGGGCTGCTTTCGGATAACTCCATATCCTCCAATACTTCTCCAATGAAAATAGGGACGTCCTATCATACCTTCCATCATTTCTCTGATGAAAATAGGGATGTCCTAAGGAAAAGCAGGACTTTCCGGGATCAAATCAGAAACCAGGACAGCTTATGGAAATCCATAACTGTCCCTGGGAAATAGGGACACTTGGAGGGTCTGAAAATATTCTAGCAGTGTCAGTGAAGAGAGTGGCCTGGGAAGCTACTTCAAAAATGGAGCCACTTCAAAACTGGTCTTTTTAGACAGAGTGAACAGTGTTGCACTGCAAGGAGGTAGAGGTGTGGGAAATAGAAAACTGCCTTTCTAATAGACTGAGGTGAGGAGTTCCTTCTCAAGGAATCCAACCAGTTATAGAATGTGCAGCATGGCAAAAGATTTCTACAGGATGTCATCAGCGTAAGAAATGAGTTCTGCGCACACCACCTTCGCTTCCCCATTTGCAACATCAACCTGTGGCATTACCAGCTCTGAGATTTCCTTCCTCCACCCCCTAAAAGAATTGTGGGGGGGGAGGCACATAGTATACCATTGGCTAGCCTGCTTAACAGACCTACACCGTTTGTTTGACATTCCTGGACGCTCTGTAATTTAAGCTATAGAAATCTATTAGAGGTTCCCTTCCAGATCATAAAGCCTGCCCAACAGGACGCCTATTTCGCGAGGTCAAAATGGCAGAATCCCAAGGCTATAATTTCTGCTAGATCACAGGAAGAAAGTAATGCACAGAATTTCCCGCATGGCGTGCCGCGCAGAGTATGAATGCCATCACTCGGGGCCATGCATTTCTACATTCCGGAGCTGTTATGCCAGGTGCATTTACAAGAACCCCACGCGGTGCTATCATTTTAAAATCACACAGGCGTACAATAGAATGCCTTCCGTCCACCTCCACAGGTCACAGGTTTGAATCTCGCTTCCAGCGTTTTAATTGAGCATATCGAGAATGGAGCACAGCTATGATTAAATGGCAGAGAGAGGAATAGGAGTGGAGTGTGTGTGTGTCTGTGTGTGTGTGTGTGTGTGTGTGTTTGTCACCACCATCACCACCAGTGCTGGCAAAATGGACTGAAGTCAACGAGGGCAGCACAATTCTCATTTGCTTCACTGGGTGTAACAGCATGCTTGCAGACTTGCCTCTTGCCCCTCTCCAAATTAGGAACGGGAAGTATTGAAAGATGTGGTACAAACACACCAGAAACCACAGAGATCTGCCTCTGCTTATTTTTTAATTTTATTTTTTAAAAGGAATAAGGGTGTGCTGGATTTAGGTATAAGTTAAACAAGCTATAGGGGCCCAGTCTCTTGGGAGCCCCCCCAAAAAAAATTAAAGGGGGGAAAACTACATTTCCAAAATATGAGATAAAAAACAAATAAAATAAAACCTACCTGCAGCAACAGTGTTTTGTGTTGTGTAGGCTCCTATGATGTAAGTAAAGGGCCCCACCTGCTAGCCTGCTCCCTAAAATATCACTAGTTTGCTCATTTCTATATTTAGGGTGCCGACATTCTGCATGGACTGGTTGCATGGCAACCAAAATACGGTACATATTTTGTTCTGTGCAAATGCCTTTGGATATGTACCTATTTGTTGTTGTTGTTTAGTCGTGTCCGACTCTTCGTGACCCCCTGGACCAAAGCACGCCAGGCACTCCTGTCTACCACTGCCTCCCGCAGTTTGGTCAAACTCATGCTGGTAGCTTCGAGAACACTGTCCAACCATCTCGTCCTCTGTCGTTCCCTTCTCCTTGTGCCCTCCATCTTTCCCAACATCAGGGTCTTTTCCAGGGAGTCTTCTCTTCTCGTGGCCAAAGTATTGGAGCCTCAGCTTCAGGATCTGTTCTTCCAGTGAGCACTCAGGGCTGATACCATATAGCATATATTCAACACAAAAAACAGTGACAATTTGTTGTTGGCAAAGGACAGCTGGATATATAAAGGGCTCCATTATCTTCAGTAGCTTATGGCCTCATCAAACCTAAATCTGGTCCTGGTACTACGCCACTTTCCAAGGCAATCTGCCCTGATTTGACCATCTCATACACACACAGCTCATGCAGTTCTTCCCAGTGTTAAGTTTCCTGACCCTGGAGCGGAGCTGCGGATGCAAGGAAGCTCCCTCTCATGCTGGAGCCAGATTCTGATGGGAGCCTGTTGTTGGGGGGGGGTGCCTGGTCACACACCCTCCAAAAATGTGCCTGGGCCAATGGCCCCCTCAGGCCCCCCCTTGCTACACCACTGGCTTAGAATAGCATTTGTTAAGTCACTTTGAGACACATGACATCTTTTTTTGGATAAAGCAACTAAGAAATAAAAATAATAATCTTTCTGTGTAAAGATTCCATGAACATTAAGGGTGCACGGAATCTCCTCCACTTTGATTTGGCACTTCCAGCTAGCAGTTTTGATGGAGTGGAAATTTCACACAAAAAACCAACAGCCTACTTAAACTGCACAAATAACCACTTTCCCCAATCTTTGCTTTCCTGTTTTTCTGATGCTGTCCACTGCTCTGTCACAGGCTGCTCGGTTTCCTCCTTCCTGGGCTAGTCAAACAGGTGGACCTACCCAACCCAGGAGCACATATTGACAAAGATGATGTCCCATAGGCTTCCAAATTGCGGTCTGTAGACTGCTGGCTTAATTCGGGTGGTCTGTAGCATGTCTGTGAAGAATACTAACAATTTTAATTCTATGGAACACAAAGGAATTCAAACTGGAATACAACAAAATACAATATAAGAAATAAAAGAAGCAACAGAAAAAAATCTCACTTCCTCTATCACAGTGCATTAACAATTGTCGCAACAAGCAGAAAAATCATGAAGTGCTTCACTAAGACCTTCAGAGATTTTCAAGTGGTTCATGGAGAAAAAAAGTTTGGGAACTACAGGCGTAATCAACCGAATTTCAAAGCATCTGAGATTGAGGGCAGTTTAAATGACTAGACCGTCATTTGTCACTGAGTGCCAAAAACCAACCTGCTGAAAAGGATCGCACACACACAAACAGAATGATTTGCCTGCTCTCTGTTTCACCACCACCCCTTTTGGGAGGTGTGAAGACTGAGAACATGAAGCAGATAAGGAATGCATTTGTGTAAGTGGGAACTGCAACACAATGTGGCCGTACAAAGTGCTGCTTTTCAGAGTTCCAACCAGCCATGTTCTGTTCCAGGATCTAAATTTCATTCTCCCTCCTTCGTTCTATTCCACAGTTAGGCAGTATGTCCTCACCACTTAATTGTACTTAATACTCATTGGGCTTGGGAGTGGTTGTGGAAGAGGGGGTCCCTCTTTAGTCCCCCCTCCCCAACTTTTATGTACTTCTGCGAACCTTGGTGTTCCCATGTGCCTGCTGATATCTTCCTGTGCTCAGTGTTTTGGCTATGCAAAGATTAGGGCTCGGATAGCAAGTTCCCTCTTAGTATATAGCAGGGATGTCCAACCAGTCGACAGCAATCGACCGGTCGATCTCCGGGAGCTGGCAGTCAATCATGGTAGATTGCAGGCTCTATTTCCTTCGTGGGGGGGGGAAGAACATCTGGCCCCACCCCCTTGCACCATCCTTCATTCATGCACGATGGCAAAAACAGCAGATGGAGTTATCGCTGCAAGGTTTCTTGTTAGTGATCGTTTGGTGAGTGCCTGGCCCCCTAAAAAAGCTCAATAAGTTAGACTTAGCCCCCACCCCGAAAAAGGTCAACAACTTTGACCTGCAAGCTCAACAATTTGGGGTCTGTCCGTCCCCCGTCCCCCGTCCCCAAAATGGGTAGATCACTGCCAATTTTTTATTCTGGGAGTAGATTGCAGTCTCTTGGGAGTTGGGCATCCCTGGTATATAGGATCCATGCACTCTCAAAGCCTAGAACGGTGCTTCAATGATGTGGAAATTACAAAAAAACAAAAACAAAACCTATCAATATCTGATTCAGCCCTGATGTATCCCTTTTATGTGAGCATCTCTGGAAGCCTTTGAGATGTGCTTGTGATCATGTAATATCTAAACAAAATGTGCATACACTCTTGAAAGGAAGCAAGGGAAATATAAACTAATTGAAAAAGTCATCCAACTAACAAATCAACCAAAGGACTGGTAAAGGGTAAATTGTCTCTTTGTTACCATAGCAATGAATGAATATATTAATTAGGGCTGAGCACAGACACACTCTCTCAGATATATTTTTTTTCAGCTGGTTTTGTTTTGTTTTGGCACTCAGCGGGAAATGATGGTGGAGTCGTGTACATTGCCCTCTGTTGCCCTCCCTTGCCTTGAAATCTAATTGCCCATTTGACATGGTCTGCTTCAGGGTGTGATCCCTGATTGGTTAGGACCACTTGTTTGTCTAGTCCAGGAAGGGGGAAATTCAGCAGCATCTGGAAGCAGGGCAGATAGCAAATAGATGGCAAGTGGTAAAAGGAAATTTGATGGGGAAGGGAGGGGGAGAGAGAGAAAGCCAACCAACCACATTATAATGATTAACTCAGTACTTAGCAGCTGCTCAAAGAGCCCAACACAAGCAAAATGGTTTACTGTAGTAGCAGTGGGGGTGAAAGCAGAAACCACAGGTAAGAAATACAGTCTGGAAATAAACATCTGGGTACAGTTTGCAGTGAGCTGGTTTCTAAGAAATGGAATGTGTATTAAATCCATTCCACACCAACAACTGTGAGGGAAAATAAACCAGAAGAGGAAAAATAAATAAGTCCCAAAGTGCTGATGATTCTAATCAGGAAAAAGGGGCTTGCTAATTTCCATAAAAGCGCCAGAGATTAAAATGTCTTCAGCTAGGCTACAGAACAGCTGTAGCAGAAAGAGGGATCAGCAGATCTATTTGTGGACAAGAACAATGAAATATCATCCTTGTTTTAAGACCACGAAACCCATGATGCAACAGAGTTGTGAGTGAAACACAAATCTGAAAATATCAGCAGGTACTTTCATTGGCAATCCCACATGTGCCAAACTGAACTTCTTCAAACCAGCAAACGAAACCCCTGCAGGATAGAAATGTTACAGAAAGATGTTTCTCTACAGCGTGGCCGAGGGACCTCAGACCCAGGGACTGGATGAGGCCTGCTAAGCCTCTCACATGGACCCTGCGACTCTTCCAGGCCACACCCACACTCCCTTTGCTATGCCCCTCCCCAGCTTTGCTTGGCGATCTCCTCAAGTGCCTTGAACTTTGCTCATGCGTGGTCCTCAGGCTGGAGCAGACTCCCTCACCCTGTTCTTCAGGGCTCCTGGTAGCCAACTCTAGCTATGTCCCCCAATACTATGGCTGTGTAGAGGAAAAATCTAATGAAAACAACAACAGCACACCAGCCAACCAAGACGAAATTATGCCCAAGGATTGGACCCAGCTATATTTTTTGTTCCATGATCATTAAGAGTTTGGGGCATGCTAGAGTTAAAAATACCAGAAGATTCATAGTTGTAGTTTCCCAGACTCCCGATAGCAATGTCTTTGACTCTTGTAAGTAATGTCTTTACTTCAACAGCACACAGGCAGTAAGAAGCATTAACTCCTAACGATAGTGAAAGATTCCAACCCACCCACTATTCCCCCCCCCCTTCTTTTTTGCTCCTTAAGGAAGATCATTTTATACTACTTTCTTGGAAAATAGTTGAAAAATTGCAGGCAATAAATATCTCTCTCACTCGAGCTGGCAGGATCTCGCTCTTCTTCTAAAATATATTGTTCCCAGTTTACTTATTACCTTGTGCTGGGACTTGCCTGTTAAAGAGAAATATTGCTTGCGAATCCACTCCTCATTTAAACAAATGCTATTAAACTTGAGTGAGAAGATACTAAGGAGGCTTCCAAAAGACTTCCATGGCTGCACTAAATCAAAGCTAATGGCTTGAGATAAAGAAACTGTGGAGCTGGTCTTCTGTACTTTGTCAGTATTAATATTTTAAGTAACAAGTCCTCACCAACTTCCTGGGTTCGTTCTTTCTTTCTCTCTCTGTCTCTCTCTCTCTCAATTCAAGGAAGCAATCCAAGGAAGTTGGAGGTGCTGTGACAAAGTCCAATGACATTCAAGCGTGTGACGCGGCAGCTAAAAAAGCCAATGCAATTCTGGACTGCATCAATAGGAGTATAGCATCTAGATCAAGGGAAGTAATAGTGCCACTGTATTCTGCTCTGGTCAGACCTCACCTGGAGTACTGTGTCCAGTTCTGGGCACCACAGTTCAAGAAGGACACTGACAAACTGGAACGTGTCCAGAGGAGGGCAACCAAAATGGTCAAAGGCCTGGAAACAATGCCTTATGAGGAACGGCTAAGGGAGCTGGGCATGTTTAGCCTGGAGAAGAGGAGGTTAAGGGGTGATATGATAGCCATGTTCAAATATATGAAGGGATGTCACATGGAGGAGGGAGAAAGGTTGTTTTCTGCTGCTCCAGAGAAGCGGACACGGAGCAATGGATCCAAACTACAAGAAAGAAGATTCCACCTAAACATTAGGAAGAACTTCCTGACAGTAAGAGCTGTTCGACAGTGGAATTTGCTGCCAAGGAGTGTGGTGGAGTCTCCTTCTTTGGAGGTCTTTAAGCAGAGGCTTGACAACCATATGTCAGGAGTGCTCTGATGGTGTTTCCTGCTTGGCAGGGGGTTGGACTCGATGGCCCTTGTGGTCTCTTCCAACTCTATGATTCTATGATTCTATGATTCTATGATTATATCTGATCAAACAGGCACTGCGGGTTTTGCAATATGTTGTTGTTTAGTCGTTCAGTCGTGTCCGACTCTTCGTGACCCCATGGACCAGAGCACGCCAGGCACTCCTGTCTTCCACTGCCACCCGCAGTTTGGTCAGATTCATGTTTGTAGCTTTGAGATCACTGTCTAACCATCTCATCCTCTGTTGTCCCCTTCTCCTAGTGCCCTCCATCTTTCCCAACATCAGGGTCTTTTCCAGTGAGTCTTCTCTTCTCATGAGGTGGCCAAAGTATTGGAGCCTCAGCTTCACGATCTGTCCTTCCAGTGAGCACTCAGGGCTGATTTCCTTAAGAATGGATGCATGCAATATAAACCCCTGTAAAAACCTACTAGCCAGAGATGAGACAAGGGAAGGGTGAGCATATCACAGTCAAAAATTGTGTTTTGTTGATTAGACTGCATTCACATCGCAGTTTGTTCTGCTTTCCTGACATTTCCCTAACCCTATTAATTCCTGCATTGTATTTTGACTTTTCACATGATTGTGAAATCCACTTCTGGAGAACTAATGGAATATAGCACATTTTTAGCTCTCGTCTCTATGTTATTTGATTCTGTAACCATTCTGTCTGCAACCTCTTTAACCCAGAAAATCGTGGGAGTAAAGTGACAGAATTTGGGGCAGCATATCAGCGTATATAAAGTTATTTCCTGCTGTTTTCATGGGGGAACAGAAGCGCACATGTGTAGAAAGGGTGGGCAAGTAGCATTGTTGTCCAATGACATTTGTCACTGTGTCACACCCCACCCGTCAGTGTGAATGAAATTTAGGGAGATTTGCTGGTATATCAGCTGGAAAGCCACCGTTCTATAATGAAACAGGTTCCGCAGCATGAAAGGAATGTTAGAAAATGGAACAGAAGCCCAATTCCTAGCAAAATAGTCCCCCCATGCCTGAATGCACTCATAGTCACTTTGTTTGAAAAACCTGGCGAGATGAGCAGTATACTAATTATTTTACCCAACCTTGCTACCAAGAACAGTGGTGCAGCCAGGATTCTGGATGTTCTTGTGCAAGAGACCATCAAGGATATGTTCTGCTCCATCACAGGGCTACCTTCCTCCTCAGTGCCATTGGTCCTGACACGTGTGTGTGTGTGTGTGTGTGTGTGTGTGTTGGAGAGAGAGAGAGAGAGAGAGAGAGAGTTGGTGAACAAGCTAAGAACAGCAATCACTGCTTGCTCCTTATCTTTGCTGCCATTTCCCCTTGCTTGTTCTTCCACTTTGTGCCAGGGGTTTGGGTGAGCACCAGAACCATAGGGTTGCTGATGGTGAAGAAGAAGAAGAAGAGTTTGGATTTGATATCCCGCCTTTCACTCCCTTTAAGGAGTCTCAAAGCAGCTAACATTCTCCTTTCCCTTCCTCCCCCACAACAAACACTCTGTGAGGTGAGTGGGGCTGAGAGACTTCAGGGAAGTGTGACTGGCCCAAGGTCACCCAGCAGCTGCACGTGGAGGAGCAGAGACGCGAACCCGGTTCCCCAGATTACGAGTCCACCGCTCTTAACCACTACACCACACTGGCTCTGGTGAGCCCCATGCTCAGACATGGACCTTGACACGTGCCCATATCTGCTGACCCCTGGCAATGGCCTTGACCGAAATCATGAAACATTAATACTGACCAGGTACAGAAGACCAGCTCCACAGTTTCTTTATCTCAAGCCATTAGCTTTGATTTAGTGCAGGAGACTTGATGTCAATTATGGAAAGCCTTCTGGGGAGGGGCACTCTCCAACAACAGGAAGAGTCAGAGGGAAAGCTGGGCAGAGCAACAGATATGACTCTGACTTTTCTACAGGAGGTGACATTTCAACCACACAAAAGTCAGAGGGTTCTAAACACACATACCCCTTCATGCATCCAGACCCCCCAAGCGTCCCTATTTTCCAGGGACAGTCCCGGATTTACAGAAGAGGTCCCAGTTTCTGATTTGATCCTGGAATGTCCCACTTTTCCTTAGGTCATCTCTATTTTTATTGGAGAAATGGTGGAAGGCGTGCTTCTTCTTTCTTTGGCAATCACTCGTAGCCGAGTAAGATTTGTCTTCCATAAACATGGTCTTAATTGTGAGTCCGTAAGTGACTTTGGAAGGAAATCAGCCCTGAGTGCTCACTGGAAGGACTGATCGTGAAGCTGAGGCTCCAATACTTTGGCCACCTCATGAGAAGAGAAGACTCCCTGGAAAAGACCCTGATGTTGGGAAAGATGGAGGGCACAAGGAGAAGGGGACGACAGAGGATGAGATGGTTGGATAGTGTTCTCAAAGCTACCAGCATGAGTTTGACCAAACTACGGGAGGCAGTGGAAGACAGGAGTGCCTGACGTGCTCTGGTCCATGGGGTCACGAAGAGTCGGACATGACTAAATGACTAAACAACAACTGTGGAGTCCAATTCTGCACGTCCTTCCACAGTGGGGACATAGGTTTCCAGGTGGGAGTTGATCATAGTGAGGGTTTGCCAAATGTGCCTTCCTCTCAGCAAGTTTCTCCCTTTCGTCCTGACACCTTTGGTAAAGGCTGTTCTCCAACTGGAGCGCTCGCAGGCCAGTGTTTCCCAGTTGTTGGTGTTCATACTACATTTTTTAGATTTGCCTTGAGACAGTCTTTTAACCTCTTTTGTTCACCACTAGCATTAAGCTTTCCTATTTTAAGTTCGGAATAGAGTAGTTGCTTTGGAAGACGATAATCAGGCATCCGCACAACATGACCAACCCAAACGAAGTTGATGTTAAGGAATCATTGTTTTGACACTGGTAACCTTTGCTTCTTCCAGTAAACTGGCATTAGTTCGCCTACCTTCCCAAGTGATGTGTAAAAATTTTCAGAGATATTAACATAGTTCAAAAACACATTCCAGCCAGGCAAAAGAACTCAAGGAGTGGCTGGAGCCAGCTCAGTGAGGGGTGTGGCCTGGCCCAAGATATGCAGAGAAATGGGTAGAGTGAGTCTCACCAGAGAATCCCACAACTGAATGGCAGAGTGAAACAATGCCCCCTTATGTGCACTTGAGAATTGGTGCATATTTAAGAAAAGCTTTTCTTTCCTAATCTGCAACACTCTTGGGGGAGGGGAGAGCATCTCCATGCAGCTGTAGTATCTATCTTGTCCCCTTGCTTGTGTGTTGGTTTCTCTTCTTAGCTAAAACCACAAAATGCCTCAATTTCCTGGCAGTTAACAAGTCTGGAGTGCTATTCTCACTGCACTCAATTACTCATCTAAGTGGCATGACAACTCTAAGCATGTGAGGCACGAACATCACGTGCCGTTTACTCTGTGTGGCCTGGTAAACTAATTAAGGCAACATGGAGCGCTAATGCTCTACATAACATGGCGTAATAATGTCAGGGATGAAGTGTCCTTGGGAGATGCTTCACGTCGAGCCGGAATGAAGGCCCTAATGAAACAAAATGAAAGGCGTCCCCTTCAAATGCTCAGATCTCAGGTTGAAGTATTTACGTCCCCTTTGATGAATATTTGAATTCAGTCTTGTGCCATTTGGGAACGGTGAATAATTCACTTTGGCAACTCATAAACAGTATTTCATTAGCTTTGTGCAGTTTGTGCTAAAGTTTAAGAGGGCTCTAGGTTTTCGCTTGGCAAAGTTAGTGAAGGCTTACAAAGCTACAGAAAAGTATCCAAACAAACCCCTGTGTTGCAAAGAGAACATCAACAATCTCTAGGCAACATGATGACCATATGCATACATAATAGACAGTCTTTATAGAATTCCTTCAAGCCATAACAAGTTCAGAATGAAATCTTTAGTCTCAAAGTCTCTGAAAATCTTTAAATGAAGCGAGGTACCAAACTTTGTATAATGAAAGACAAGCTGTGAAGCTTTGTGTATTCAGCAAATATGATGTCCAACACTGAACAGTGATTCCGAATATTGACTACTGTTTCATAGAATTATTCGTCAGCGTGGTGGGAGGATATAGAATTGCTTCATAAACCCATCTTATTCCGAATGAATGTATGTAAATGAAAATATCAAATGCTGTGGAACAGTGCTCAAAATAAGATGGGTTTATCCTCCCACCACGCTGACGAAGAGTCAATATCCGGAATCACTGTTCGGTGTTGAACATCATATTTGCTGAATACACCAAGCTTCACAGCTTGTCTTCCATCGTACAAAGTTTGGTACCTCGCTTTATTTAAAGATTTTCAGAGACTTTGAGACTAAAGATTTCATTTTAAATTTGTTATGGTTTGAAGAAATTCTATAAAGAAAGCTACAGAAAAGACAGGCCTAATCTAATTCACTGCCCCCAGGTGGCCAATGTGGCCAGTCAGATACTGAACCACCAACCTCATTCTTCCATCGCCCAGTTTCCACCTGCCTGCATTAGTACTTGCAACCCGTTCAGCAGGTGGCACTGGCTGTCAGTTTCGTCTTTCCTTCGTCTCAGTGCTGCCCTCAAACTGAGCAGGTAGGAGGATAGGGACAAAACTAGAATTAGATGGCTGTCAGGAGTGAGCTGGCAGTAAATCACCCCGGGCAAGTTGGGGTTAACTCTTTATTAGCAGGAATACAATCTGCAGAGACTTGGCAGCAGTTCATCCCCGATTGGTCTTGCCCCATGGTTCAGATGCCTGCCTCCCCACAGCTATCTATGTACTCTCCAGGGTTCTTCCCAAGCAATTGGAGACTGCACCTGAGTGAAGCCAACCTCTCTGCTCTTTTCATGCCTCTCTTGGTGCTGGGAGGGGAGCTTGTCCCAGCAGGAGGGGGAGAAACCCATGACTCTTCACCAGCCTGACTCATCTCTGCCGCTTGGCTTCCCACCTTCCACTCGCCAGCTTCAGCTTCTCCCTCTGATTCTGAACTTCTCCCTGCCACAGACTCCCACTACTCACTAAGCCCTGTTACCTCTTAAGCTTCAGATTCCTCCTCTTCCCAAGCTTCTCCCTCTGATCACTCATCGTTGTCCCACCACCACTCCCCGCACATACAAAGCTGCCTTATAACTGAGCCGAACCATTGAACCACCCACTGACTGGGGTTTCAGACAGTGAGTCTTTCCCATTTGTACCTAGAGTTGCTGTGGCCTGAGACTTGACGACGGGCATCTACAGGTGGTGAGGGAGGGGAGTTGCTCCATCCAAGCACCTTAGCATCATGCAAAATGTATTAACAAATTGAGAGCCAGTGTGGTGTAGTGGTTAAGAGCGGTAGACTCGTAATCTGGGGAACCGGGTTCACGTCTCCGCTCCTCCACATGCAGCTGCTGGGTGACCTTGGGCTAGTCACACTTCTTTGAAGTCTCTCAGCCCCACTCACCTCACAGAGTGTTTGTTGTGGGGGAGGAAGGGAAAGGAGAATGTTAGCCACTTTGAGACTCCTGAAGGGAAGTGAAAGGCGGGATATCAAATCCAAACTCTTCTTCTTCTTCTTCAAATGCCAATAATAAGTTGCCGCCTGAAAACTAGGCCAAGGATGGGAAACTTTTTCAGCCCAAGGGCCATATATCCTTTTGTGCAACCTTCCAGGGGCCACAGTCCAGGGTCGGCAGAGCCAGAGGTAAAAGTGTGCAGGTCAACACATGTGAATTTTATCTTTTTACAACAGGCTGATTTGGGTGTACCAGTAATACCACTGCTGCTCCAGAAGAAATTCCTAATGAATTCAGACTTTTTAGATTAGAACCTGTTTTACTTGGTTACATATTGAAATAGGAATTAATTGAAAATCTAAATTAGCTATGTAGCAGATACAGTAGGTTCCGGCCTATCCCCTTCACTTTCTGGGAGAAAGACATATTTCTTATTATGCTGCTTCTCTACATCAGCAAGTCATGAGGCAAAACACACAACAAAGAAGGCTATTCGGGAATGAAAATATGATATTCCTTAATCGGGGACCACAATTGGAGAACCCTTGCACCTGGCAATCATTCATCGCATGGCCCGTGGCTGAGACGGTTCCATTAACTCCAATCTCTGGGCCTAGACATTAATGGCTACCCCTCAAGAAACAAATATCACTGCGGGTCAAAAAGCTGGTGTGAATTCATTTGCAGCGGATTGACAGCCATTTAGAAAACAAGAGACAAAAGGACGACTCCAAACAATGGGAGAAGTTTTCAGGACCTCTTCTGGAATCTGACAACATCATATCATCTGACAATAACAATGCATGTTCTTTGAATAAACACAAGAGTCATATTGGCGACGAGCAGGAACACCTCGAGACGTCAGCTCCAATTCTGAAATGCAAACGACAGCACAGAGGGGCAAAGTATTCAGTTTCATCCACATGTGAAATGAAGCAGCTCAGAGCTGCTCGGAGCCTATTATTTAGACTCTCCCGTAAATCACTGAAGCATTTAACCAATGTACTAATCTTCTTTTACTGTGTGAACCTGAACTGACTCTCGAAAGAAAAAAAAACCCCTCAGTGAAGTAGATTTGCCATGGGGATGCGTGCTAATGCATGCAGTGTAGGCGCCAGATAAGGAAGATGGGCATGGCATTCGCTATTGTCCTCTGCGGCAACAATCGTTTCCGGATGCTTGCCGTAGACAGGCTCTCGGAGGTAGATCAGGCAGAAATATCAGCGCAGCTTCTCAAAAGAAACTTTTGCCGTCCGTTCTTCCGGTAGCCGTGAGCTCAGGAGGGCTCTCAGTGGAAAGCCCTGTTCAAACCATTGAAGTGTGGTAGAGGAAGGAGGATCAAAAATTGACAAAGGAGGCCCTCTTAGCTGTTCCACCACCTTCCAAAGCTCGGGTGGGTGGAGCAGGAGACGGCTTTCCCTGCAACAGCCCCTAAGTTGTGGAACTCCCTTCGTGACCCCATGGACCAGAGCACGCCAGGCACTCCTGTCTTCCACTGCCTCCCGCAGTTTGGTCAGACTCATGTTTGTAGCTTCGAGAACACTGTCCAACCATCTCGTCCTCGGTCGTCCCCTTCTCCTTGTGCCCTCCATCTTTCCCAACATCAGGGTCTTTTCCAGGGAGTCTTCTCTTCTCATGAGGTGGCCAAAGTATTGGAGCCTCAGCTTCACGATCTGTCTTTCCAGTGAGCACTCAAGGCTGATTTCCTGAAGAATGGATACGTTTGATCTTCTTGCAGTCCGTCGGACTCTCAAGAGTCTCCTCCAGCACCATAATTCAAAAGCATCAATTCTTCGGCGATCAGCCTTCTTGATGGTCCAGCTAGTTCAGCAAATGCTGAAGAGACACCTCTTTATCCTTGCCTTTGACCCTTGAGATGTGTGTTATCAGGGCCTATCGTATTCCTGTGACTGTAATCTGTTTTAACTGTTTTTAATTGTAAATTGTTGTAACCTGCCATTGAAGGGTGGGTAATACATTTGATTGTGATGATGATGATCGGTGACATAGCACGGGGGGCACGGGGTGGTTGCCCCCGGCACAGAATTGTTAGGGGCACAAAATTTCAACACCCAATCCTGCGTCGTTACAGCTGCACACTTCCATCGTGGGGCTCTGTTAAAAATGGCTTCTCCATGCAAACCAAGAAGTGACCTCTCCAGACAGCACAACAACTCTTCTTATTTCTGTGGCTGCAATCTCCTGGGTGACGCGGATACCATTAGGCACTTGAATGTGCATGTGTACTCTGTCCATTTTCCTCCCTCCACACAGCCCCAGATGCTGGCAACCCACGCTATGCCACTGACAACAGCAACAACACAGCACAGAACAACTACTTTATGTTTCTGTGCCTGATTCAAATGGTTGCACAGCTTAGGACCCCAGTATCTTCTGGAGCATGTTTTCATGGTTGGATCACCCCCTGGTGAGATTGGGATTATCTGTGACTGATGGGGGGGGGACTAGTTAGATCAGTCTGCCCCTAAAAACTAATGAAATCTGAGGCATTTCTGAATGTTCTGGGGGATTTTCCAAGTAGCATGGGGAGTCCACAGGACTTCTTGGTTTACTGAGGAGTTCCAGATAATGAAGCAAGCCAGATGTTGGCTAGAGTGCAGGTGGCACAAGTCTCAACATCAATATGACCAGACAGAGGTATGAGTGCATAGATGTTCCTGCCATGTGGCAGTGAAGACAGCATATCTCTCAACCTCTATTGGACTGCTTGGTCCAGATCAGTGTGGCATCATTCACAACAGACCACTCAATAGCCTAATAGCCTGTTCTGAGAGATTTGTGAGATCACTCAGATCTGTGCTTAGCATGATGCCACAATTGGTTCAGGCTTGTTGGAGGTCCTTGGAGCACTATCGAATTACAGTGGTACCTCGGGTTACAGACGCTTCAGGTTACAGACGCTTCAGGTTACAGGCTCCGCTAACCCAGAAATAGTACCTTGGGTTAAGAACTTTGCTTCAGGATGAGAACAGAAATTGTGTGGAGGCGGCGCAGCGGCAGCAGAAGGCCCCATTGGCTAAAGTGGTACCTCAGGTTAAGAACAATTTCAGGTTAAGAACAGACCTCCAGAATGAACTAAGTTCTTAACCCGAGGTACCACTGTACAGCTTGTGAAACCAGTTTCAGTTGTTACCACCTGACAGTGTAAACAGGATGCTTGAAGAGGTGAGGTCATGGGCGTGCCCTCTCAATCCCTTTCCTCATGACTGGTAAGATCCAATGGGAGGGGACTGGTTGGATGGGTCCCAGGACTGGTCAATGCCTCACTATGGGCGTCCAACACCTTGAAGATGTCCTCCCTGGATCAACATATTTTAGAACTGCAAGCTGCCTGTTTCCAGACCATTGATCCATCTAGTCCAGCACTGCTTGCTCTGATGGGCAGTGACACTTTAGAGCAGAGCTTTCCAAGCTTTCCATGTTGGCGACACACCTTTTAGACATGCATCATTTTGCGGCAAGAGTAATTCAGTTTTACTAGCAAACCAGAGGTCAAATTAACACACCCTCAGCATCTAACAGTGCAACCCTGTGCCTGTCTACTCAAAAGTAAGATTTAATGGGTTCAATGAGCCTTATTCCCAGGTATATGCAGCCCTGGGAGGAGCGCAGGGAGCATCCATATGACACACCTACACACTGCAGCTGACACACTAAGGTGTCACAACGCACAGTTTGGAAAGCTCTGCTTCCGAGCATTTTAGAGAAAAGTCTTTCCTAGCCCTAGGAGATGCTGAAGATTGAAGCTGGGATGGAGCTTGCGGTACCTTCTGCATGCAAACTATCTGCTGCATCACTGAGCATCAATCATTTCCCTCCTCTTCCTCCTAAAATGGCATAAACATTTTAAAGGAGGAGGAAATGGTGGTGCCTTACTATTGTGACCTCCATCAACTCACGGTGCATCAGTAAATGACTAAACATTTAGAAGGTCACACTAGCAGTTTCTCTACGTTACTACGCTGAAGACATCCTGGCTTCCTAATGATGATCAAGAGCACATTCAGCGTGTTAAGAACTGCATATAGTTGATAGTGAACCAGGGGTTGGGATATGAATCTGAAGGTAAACAGAACGGATGGTTTTACAGTCCCATGGTGTAGGCACAGAAGAAAAGATGCAATCATTCTTCATTGGGAGAACATAAGTGCTGTGCAAACTAACTGGGTCAGATGAACAACCCATCAAGCACCAAACTCAGCCAGGCAAGGAAAAACAAAATTGGGAGCATATCTTCCCATTCGAACAGGAGGCAGGGAAGATGAATATTGGTTCTGGCCCAGAGGAACGCTATGCACAATAAGTGCCCGGTGTCCAGAGTTGATATGGGTATGTATACATTCACAGGCACATTATACTGGAGATTAAAAATAAACATTCCCCATTTGAGCCATGCATTGGCAATTCATGGTCTCCAACCCACTCAGGCATCAAGAAAATCCGCATGTCAGAATGTGGTTTCATGTGCATTTGGACTTGATTGAGATAACTGACCATACAATTAGAGAAGAAGAGGTCAGCATAGTATGTGTCATCTCATTCCCCATAGCAAAATGGAAGCATTTCATAAGGGACACTGCCTTCTACTGAGACAGGTCATTGCTCCAACTCATATTGACCAGTAGAGTTCTCCAAGGTTTCAGGCAGGGGACGTTGCCAGCCCTGGGCCCTGACTTTTTTTAAAAAAAAACACACATAATTTTTATTAGCAGGCCAATCCAATCACATTATTTCCAAATCATAATTCCAAATTATACAGCCAAATTTTTAAATTTATTGGGGGTACCCATACATCAAGCTCTGAACGAGGATCAAAACATCACCTCTGTTCCTGCTTTTATCAAACAGTTCTATCCAGATCTGTCCAGACAGTCTCTTTATTACTTTCTTCGTCTTTTTGTTGTTATCATATATTCCTTTCTTTGCGATCTCTGATAGTCTTCACAAGCAGTTTAGAAACAAACAACATCTGTGTGGGTTTTGCACAGTCCAAGAGTCATATCTCATAAGGACAGCCACCATTCCTCTCCTTCTTCAAAAATTAGCCCTGGGCCCTGACTTAACCGGGATTTGGAGAGATACACAAGTATATTTCCAGGTCAATCAGGATGGGGGAGCTACTTTGACGGAGCCAGAAACCACCTGGATCAGCTGAGATTGACTGGAAATTAACCCCACTTATCACAGCAAATCTAGCCTTAGGATTGCACACTTAACGTGTTCTAAGATCATTTAAAGCATGCACACATGATGTCTTCCTTTGGAGGGGCCTCTCCAGATGTCTTCATTATTGTGCTTTTTATGTTTATTTTACTCTTGATGGTGGCAGAGCAGTTACCGTATTTTTCACTCTATAAAGCGCACCAGACCACAAGACGCACCTAGTTTTTGGAGGAGGAAAACAAGACAAAAATATTCTGAAGCTCAGAAGCCAGAACAGCAAGAGGGATCGCTGCGCAGTAAAAGCAGCAATCCCTCTTGCTGTTCTGGCTTCTGGGATAGCTGCGCAGCCTGCATTCGCTCCATAAGACGCCCACACATTTCCCCTTACTTTTTAGGAGGGAAAAAGTGAGTCTTATAGAGCAAAAAATACGGTATATACAATGCCATCTTCAATACAGAAAAAGGGTCTGAAAGAAACACACTGCTTCATTTCCCATTGTTGTGTGTTGTGTGCAACTTCCTGCAGAAATCCTGCATTTTTTATACCACAAATATTCTGATGAGAGGGTATCCCCTGTTTGTTGTGCTATAGAACAAAAGTGCCCCTCCAGACAGCAGAAATGTGGCATTACAGAGCAACTAATGATGAGTGATCAGTACAGTGGTACCTCGGGTTACATACGCTTCAGGTTGCAGACTCCGCTAACTCAGAAATTATCTCGGGTTAAGAACTTTGCTTCAGGATGAGAACAGAAATCGGGCTCCGGCGGCGCGGCAGCAGTAGGAGGCGCCATTAGCTAAAGTGGTGCTTCAGGTTAAGGACAGTTTCAGGTTAAGAACGGACCTCCAGAATGAATTAAGTTCTTAACCCGAGGTACCACTGTATAGCTCCACCACCAACGCTCAATTTGTTGTGTCAATGACGTTGCAAAATGCACACCTGAAGGGGCCCTCTGAAACCTTTGTCCATTTTGTTGAGGTGTGCAACAAAGCTGTCATACAGTGATACAGAAGATGGCAAGACTCCCGCTCCTCTATGTTTTCCTTTCAAATTTGAAGGAGCTGGGAAGCTGATTTGATTCAGAAGTCTGGGGCTTGTGCAAAAACCGTGAATGCATGCTAGACATATGCTAAGCGATTATGGAAGCTTCCTTTGGACTTCTGTCCTCTGGCCTCCTCTGGAAAGGAACAGCCTCTTTTTCGGTGTGGGGATTGGGTGTGAGCAGATGGTGTTTTCTCTCGCTGCAAAACATTTGGCGTGTGCCGTCTGGGTTCATAATGCCATCCCTGATCTGAGATTGGGCATGAGAAACAAGATAGGAAATGAGCAACGCATAGCACATTGTGGTAAGAAAAAAATATGTGTTTTCTAGCTTCTTCCAGGAACAGGAGTGGCCTTCCAGATTATTATTTTCTGGACTCCAGCTCCCATCATCCATGCTAACTGAGGCTGAAGGGAATAGGAGTCCAACGACAGAATACTGGGAATAAAGCAACATAATTTGCAATAAGTTACTTGAACTGGGGGTAGGGGGTGATAGAAAGCCAGCTTATTTCTCCCTTGCTAATTCTTTAATGAAACAATTGTTGTTGTTTAGTCGTTTAATTGTGTCCAACTCTTCATGACCCCTTGGACCAGAGCGCGCCAGGCACTCCTGTCTTCCACTGCCTCCCGCAATTTGGTCAAACTCATGCTGGTAGCTTCAAGACCATCCAACCATCTCACCCTTTGTCGTCCCCTTCTCCTTGTGCCCTCCATCTTTCCCAACAACAGGGTCTTCTCCAGGGAGTCTTCTCTTCTCATGAGGTGGCCAAAGTATTGGAGTCTCAGCTTCACAATCTGTCCTTCCAGTGAGCACTCAGGGCTGATTTCCTTCAGAATGGAGAGGTTTGATCTTCTTGCAGTCCATAGGACTCTCAAGAGTCTCCTCCAGCACCATAATTCAAAAGCACCAATTCTTCGGCAATCAGCCTTCTTTATGGTCCAGCTCTCACTTCCACACATCACTACTGGGAAAACCATAGCTTTAACTATACGGACCTTTGTCGGCAAAATGAAACAATACCTTCTGATTATTTTTCTCACATTCCCTACTTCTTGCTGCTGCTTCAATTAGTTAATGTTGGACTTTCCTTTCGAATTCATGATGGCCACAAACAGCTTGTACTTAGAATGGCTTTGTTTGCAAGGAAACCTCCAGTTTCATTATTGTTGCAACCAGCCATCTTACCAGACTATTTATTTCTGCGCTCCCCTCCTATATATATAACAAACTCCAGCATGTCACAAGTAGCCCACCCTCATCCTAAGGCAGGAAGGCTAGAGTATCAACAGCTACAAGACCATTTTGTGGTTAAAAACAATGAGCAGTTAGATGTTGAAAAGAGGGAACTCCTGGACATGTGGTCAAAATAAGAGATACCAAAGGTTGGACAGTTGGGGACTTCTGGGAATATTTGGGTAACATATGATCTTTGTCATTTACTGGGGGTTGGCCTAGTGTGCTGCTTACTGGAAATAGAGAGGTGTACTGAGGTCTTTAGCCAATGAGCTGAGCAGACTTAGCATAGAAAGTAATGGTCATAAGCTAAGAACATATAAAAGCAGAACACAGCCATTGTTTAGCACCATTCACTGGGGACCTGAGGCAAACTCTGTGTTGCTGTGATATGAGCAGGATAAAAGGACACGGGTGGCGCTGTGGTCTAAACCACTGAGCCTCATGGGCTTGCCGATTGGAAGGTCGGCGGTTCGAGTCCCTGCAACAGGGTGAGCTCCTGTTGCTCTGTCCCAGTTCCTGCCATCCTAGCAGTTCGAAAGCACACCAGTGCAAGTAGATAAGTAGGATAAATAAGTAAATAAATAGATAAAGTGGAGATGAGTGCCACACTCCATAGTCGCCTTTGACTGGGCTTAACCATCCAAAGGTCCTTTAGCTTTACCTATGAGCAGGATGTGGTCCATGATCCATCGCTGACAAAGAATTGGTTCTTCTTCTGTCTACCTTGCTTCAAGATCTTGTAGATCTTAAGTTTTTGCTGTGTGAAAAGGGTGTGGCTGTCTATTTGTCTATTGTCTGCTAATGAATAAAATAACTTTACTGAGCACCAACTTTCTGTTGACTGGGTCTGATCTGGTTAAAATGTTTGGTGAACCCCAGATGAATCATTTAAGAAGCAAAATTGGAGTGACAATCTCCCATTCTTACCTGTATTCACATGAGCATGCAAGTGTGTGAGTTGGCTGCACCCATCCCTGGGGGGTTGGGAAGAGGTGAATGAGGCCCTCAGACCGAAAGAATGGATAGCCGCCCCCATCCTAAAGGATTGTTTTAAAACTTTGCAACAACTGCATCACATGCAAGAAGGATCCATGTTAAGGAGAGCTTTTCTCACCACCAGTTTGAAAGTGAAATATGATTGGCCTGAAACTTTAAAAATAAAGGACTCATTTCAAGAAATAATAACAAACAAGAGAGGTCTGTGTGTACATTTTACTACCCACAAAGGGCACCCCAAAGGAAGGAGTGCTGTTCAACTTATATAACACCTTAACATATTACAAATTTCCCATGACTGTTATACTTGCAGTAGGTTTATAAACCTTTTCTTTGATGCTAAAGGCACTAAAAAGAAAGCAGGAAGTGCTGTATCTCCCCCAGCGAAGGGAATCTGTCGTTCTATTAACTTCTACTCCCAGAAAAGGAACAAAATATATATCCAAACGTAAGAGAGGGAGAAAAAAGCACATTTTCTATTTCCTTAAAATTTAAGTGTGCCTGTATATCCCACTTGGAAACAAAAACCGAAACAAAACACAGGGCACTTAATATTGATTTTTAACACAAGGAATCTAAAACCAGCAAAGATTCTTTGACACACAGAGAAAATCCGATATCGAGTTGCTCCTCTTCTATGACAAATATTTCTTTGTGCAGTTTTTCAAAAGAGGCATTTGGTAACGATCTTGGCGAAGAACTCTGGGGTCCTGGCTGCCCATGATGCACTAGTTTCTGAGAAGAAGAAAACCTGAGAATACAGCTTCTTTCTCTCTCTCTCTCTCTCTCTCTCTCTCTCTCTCTCTCACACACACACACACACACACACACCAATACCAGATGTACCCTGCACAGTTCACTGGAGATTTTGGAGATGGAAATTTTGAAGACTTAAGATTTGCTTTCCTTGAAGTTCCACTGTATGTAACAGAACTTGCACAACTTGCGTTTTTAGTGTTCCTAAATTCTTAGCTCTACAGCATACAGAATACCGTATTTTTTGCTCTATAAGACTCACTTTTTCCTCCCTAAAAAGTAAGGGGAAATGTATGTGCGTCTTATGGAGCGAATGCAGGCTGCGCAGCTATCCCAGAAGCCAGAACAGCAAGAGGGATTGCTGCTTTCACTGCGCAGTGATCCCTCTTGCTGTTCTGGCTTCTGAGATTCAGAATTTTTTTCTTCTTGTTTTCCTCCTCCAAAAACGAGGTGCGTCTTGTGGTCTGGTGCGTCTTATAGAGCGAAAAATACGGTAACTCCTTGGTGCTCTTCCTGCACAGCTTGAGTCTGGACTAAGGAATCTGAGCCCCTGCGTTCTGATTTGATACATTATATCCAATCACAGAACATTTCAGGATTTGGCCCTCTGCCATTGGCCCTTAAACTCTGACTTATGATTCGCAGCTTGGAACTTTAGACAGCCAATCACATTGGGAGTGGGAGTGGCCCAGGCCTCCAGAAAGGTATATAAGCAGTTCCTTTGCCCCTGTTGTTCAGTTCTGTTTGTTCAGTAAAGGTTCTTGCTGTTATCACTGTCTCTTGCCCTGTGGGAACGCACCTACACTTCACTTATCCACACTTATGTTGCTCTTTCCAGGCAAAAGGCGGCGCTTTAACACTCTGTGTCTCAGTGTTGTTGTTGTTGTTGCTGCTGCTGCTGTTGCTGTTGTTTTGCCCCTAGCTTTCTTCACAAAAACTAGCTCTTCATAGCAGAATCAGAACATAAATTCAGGTTTTCTGTGGATTAACATCTCTGCTCCAAATGCATTTTAAGGAGCAGGTTTCCATGAGGAGAAGCTTGGAGCAAGAGAAAGAAAAAAAGAAAGGGTGCTTGGACACGAAGCGAAAGAAAGAATGAAGGAAAGGTGGATAAGCCCAGTGTTTCCATATCATTATTTCCAGGCTCCCGCAGGACTTCGACAATAGTGCCCAAAGTAATGAAGAAGTAATGAAAATGCCGAACATATAGCAAGCCGATATGGTCCTCTCTGCTGACTAAATCTCTTAATAAAGGCGAAGCTAAATAAAGCAGGTGTGTAGTTATGACAACTCGCTGCACAGCACAAGAGAGGCCGAACCACAGAGGAATTAATTAAGTGCTACTTTCATGCTTGAAAGCCGCAACTCGGGAACAAGTGGCTTTGGCTCTGAAAACCACTTGTCAGTGCAGTGCAGATGGATGGATGGGTGGATGGGCAGATTACAGGCAATGTAATCTTACTCAGTTCTGTACTGAGGGAGAAAGGCCTTTTTGCATCCCACCTTTTCATCCTCAAAGCAGCGAGCGCCACAGAGCATAAAAACATATTATGACTAAACAGGCACCAAACTGGATGAAAGCAGGAAGAAGAAAAGCATCAGCAACATGAATCAGTGAAGGTAAATAAAAGAGCTGAGGTTGGGCCAACTGGGTTGAGCAGAGTCTGAACCAGGTTCGGGGAAACAGTAGACTAGTTATTACAGGCACTTGCGCCCCACTCTGGCAAATAGAAGGGGAAGAAATGGAGGCAGTGAGAAATTTTACTTTCTTGGGCTCCATGATCACTGCAGATGGTGACAGCAGCCACAAAATTAAAAGACGCCTGCTTCTTGGGAGAAAAGCAATGACAAACCTAGACAGCATCTTAAAAAGCACCTTGCCAACAACGGTCCGTATAGTTAAAGCTATGGTTTTCCCAGTAGTGATGTATGGAAGTGAGAGCTGGACCATAAAGAAGGCTGATCAACAAAGAATTGATGCTTTTGAATTATGGTGCTGGAGGAGACTCTTGAGAGTCCCATGGACTGCAAGAAGATCAAACCTATCCATTCTGAAGGAAATCAACCCTGAGTGCTCACTCAAAGGACAGATTGTGAAGCTGAGGCTCCAATACTTTGGCCACTTCATGAGAAGAGAAGACTCCCTGGAAAAGACCCTGATGTTGGGAAAGATGGAGGGCGCAAGGAGAAGGGGACGACAGAGGACGAGGTGGTTGGAGAGTGTTCTCAAAGCTACCAGCATGAGTTTGACCAAACTGCGGGAGGCAGTGGAAGACAGGAGTGCCTGGCGTGCTCTGGTCCATGGGGTCACGAAGAGTCAGACATGACTAAATGACTAAACAACAAAGTCGGAAATGACTAAATGACTAAACAACAAAGCACCCTATTCTCTAGCTTCCATCTCGGGTTAAACCACAGAGCCTAGGACTTGCCGATCAGAAGGTTGGCGGTTGAATCTCTGCGACGGGGTGAGCTTCCATTGCTCGGTCCCAGCTCCTGCCAACCTAGCAGTTTGAAAGCACATCAAAGTGCAAGTAGATAAATAGGTACTGCTCGGGCAGGAAGGTAAACGGCGTTTCCATGCGCTGCTCTGGTTCGCCAGAAGCAGCTTAGTCATGCTGGCCACATGACCTGGAAGCTGTACGCCGGCTCCCTCGGCCAATAAAGCGAGATGAGCGGCGCAACCCCAGAGTCGGCCACGACTGGACCTAATGGTCAGGGGTCCCTTTCCCTTTACCTAGCTACAACTAAGGGCTTATACATATGGTCACGGGTACATATATCTGTTTACAACTGAACATGTCCATGCAGACAACTGATTCCCACAATTTTTACACAATCACATCTTTTCTCCTTCCTTCCTTTATTTTTTTGTTTAAATTCATGGAAGTTGAAGGACTGCAAGAATCAGACACTTGCAAATGTTTGCATGCAGTACACCGAACGTGCGGTTCGTCTGTTTGTTTAGACTTCTCGAACGCCTTAGCTGAAATCTCTGCATCTCACCACCTCACGTACAAAAAAACAATTTAAAATCACAGTGAAACTCCTGGAAGCCAAACACTCAAGGTAAACAAACAAAGCAGCCCTCATATAAAACATTGGAGTGGGGCAGTCGTCAGAGTCATGAGCTGCCGGATTTGATATTAAAACTGCCTCCAGCTCAAGCTGCAAGTCGAGCACAGGAGAATGCTTTTGAAAACACAAACAACAACCACAAACATGTTTTCAGGTGATGACAAAAAAGCAAAAGGATTTGTGTGGGCACTGCTGTTAAAAGACCACCCTGATGCACATCCTGGGTGGCCTTATTGAGGCAAAGCATCAGCCTCCCTTGAGGATTTTAGGGGCCAAGCAAGGACATTTGGGAGGAGTTGTTCCCACAGCTACATAAGTGTTTTCAGAGTGCACTTATGGGGTATGTTCAACAGAGATGGTAAATCTTGAACCTGTGCCATGCAATTACTAATTGCAAGTGGAATGCTCACATGCCCTTGAAATTGACCCAGAAACTCCAGCGGGTGCAGAATCCTGCGGCGAGGTTCCTTACGGGGTCTTCGCTGCGAGATCACATTCATCCAGTGCTATACCAGCTGCACTGGCTCCCGGTGGAGTACAGAATCAGGTTTAAGGTGCTGGTTTTAACCTTTAAAGCCCTATACGGCCTAGGACCCTCGTACCTACAGGACCGCCTCTCCTGGTATGCCCCACGGAGGACCTTACAGTCTTCAAATAACAACACCCTGAAGATCCCAAGCCCCAGGGAGATTAGACTGGCCTCGACCAGAGCCAGGGCCTTTTTGGTCGCAGCCCCAGCCTGGTGGGATGCTCTCTCACAAGAGACCAGGGCTCTGTGAGATTTGACATCCTTCCACAGGGCCTGCAAGATGAAGCTGTTCCACCAGGCCTTTGGCCAGGGTTCAGTCTGACTCATTTTCTCTTTGTATGAACAAGTACAAAGGAGGTTTCCCAGCCCGCTCACAGGTCCTTATAATATCAGTGGAAATAGTTGGTCCTGGCAAGTATTAACCGCTTTCAATTTTAACTTGAAGATGGCCATTTGTTCAGTCTAATTTTAATTTTATTTGAATTAATTTTGGGATGCATTTTAATCGATTGTTTGTTTCATGTATATTGTGGTTTATATGATGTTAGCCGCTCTGAGCCCAGCTCCGGCAGGGGAGGGCGGGATACAAATAAAACTGATGATGATGATGATTCATACCCTGCAAGTGTCCTGGAAAAAACAGAGCATCCTGGGGTTTTTCCCACGGCCATTTTGAGCACCGTGATCTTGACCTCAAAAAAGCTTTTTTTTCAGGCCCGCAATCACATGTTTTGGGACTCTGTGAAAGCATGGTTCCCCAAAAGTGCATATTTTGGGCTCCACGATCTCACGCTGGCCATGTGACTCATGCGAGAGCATGGATGGGAAGACACATGTCCTGGTTTCAGGTCTCAACATGTTGGCAGGTGTGCACAATTGAATGTATCCCCAGTAGGTGGATGAGATCCTAAGAACATAAGACAGGCCTGCTGGATCAGACCAAGGACCCAACTAGTCCAGGATCTCATTCTCACATTGGCCAACCACATACCTGTGGGCAGTGCTTTTCTTCTGGAAAAGAAGTTGCCAGTACTCACCATGAAGTTGGTACAGTAAGTGCCACAGTTTTAACCAGTGCTTTTAGAATCATAGAATCATAGAGTTGGAAGAGACCACAAGGGCCATCGAGTCCAACCCCCTGCCAAGCAGGAAAGACCATCAGAGCACTCCTGACATATGGTTGTCAAGCCTCTGCTTAAAGACCTCCAAAGAAGGAGACTCCACCACACTCCTTGGCAGCAAATTCCACTGTCGAACAGCTCTTACTGTCAGGAAGTTCTTCCTAATGTTTAGGTGGAATCTTCTTTCTTGTAGTTTGGATCCATTGCTCCGTCTCCGCTTCTCTGGAGCAGCAGAAAACAACTTTTCTCCCTCCTCTATGTGACATCCTTTTATATATTTGAACATGGCTATCATATCACCCCTTAACCTCCTCTTCTCCAGGCTAAACATGCCCAGCTCCCTTAGCCGTTCCTCATAAGGCATCGTTTCCAGGCCTTTGACCATTTTGGTTGCCCTCCTCTGGACACGTTCCAGTTTGTCAGTGTCCTTCTTGAACTGTGGTGCCCAGAACTGGACACAGTACTCCAGGTGAGCTCTGACCAGAGCAGAATACAGTTTTTTCTTCTAAAAAAAGAGGTGCCGGTACTGGGTACCCCTTGAGCACTGCCAGGGGGAAAGGCACTGCCTGTGGGAAGCTTGCAAGAGAGTCATGAGCACAGCAGTAGTCTCTCCTCCTGCGATTCCTGAAACTGCTATTCAGAGCCATGCTGCCTCTGGAAGCACAACATAGCCATCATGCCTTGTGTCTGCTCTTAGCCTTGAACTTGTCTAATCCTGTTTTAAAGCCAAGCAATTGGTTGCCATCGCTGCCTGCTGTAGAGGGAGTTCCATAGTTAAACGATGCACTGCAAGAAGTTCTTTTTAAATCTGTCCTGGAATTTCCAACTCGCTGCTTCATTGGATGCTCACGATGTCTTTAAGCAGAGGCTTGACAACCATATGTCAGGAGTGCTCTGATGGTGTTTCCTGCTTGGCAGGGGGTTGGACTCGATGGCCCTTGTGGTCTCTTCCAACTCTATGATTCTATGAGAAGAAGAAACCTTTCCCTAACCACTTTTCCCATGATATCCAGAATTTCATATACTCCTTACTTGCCTTCCTCTAAATCCTAAAGGCTGAAATGCTGCGACATTTCCCCAGCAAGCAGCATGTACTAAATTCCATATATGGATTTGAACCAGCCAGTCAGTCTGTGGGCTGTAGGCTGTATATTATTTCCGTTGTGCATTTTTTTTTGGTGTTTATAAACATGGGAATTGTTATGTACTGAGTTGAATAGGATCCAAAAGGCAGCAGTCTGATTGGTCCTAGAACAATAGGATTCAGAATGCAGCGGTCTGATTGGTCCACAGGTGCCACCCAATCCAGCTCCAGGTGGAAGGGAATCTGCAACCTGATTGGCCTACAGAAGAATCCCAGAATTAGCCAATCACGTGGGGCCTACTGTGTAAATAATGTAAATAAGGCAGACATTCTGGGGGAACTTCCATTCCTCCTCACCACTATGAGCTGAATAAAGAGCATGAAATCCACTCTCGACTCCGAGTATATTTCAGGAATAGAATCAACAAGGCTTGTTTTGTAGGATGAACTAGAGGAATGCCATTGTATTTTTTTAGGGGGGGGAAACACAGCCAAATTTTCCACTTTGCACTGACTTATCTGATGCGCCAGTTACGACAAAGTGTCACAAAGCAAGTCCATTTTTAGTGGGGCTTTTCTTTATACAGTATTTTTTCGTGTATAAGGCGATGCTTTTTGCTGGAAAAAATCGGCAAAAATTGGGTGTTGTCTTATGCACAGATAGTGAATGCAGAGGGGTGATGTGCAATTAATGGCAGCAGCAAACAAGAGATTGGCTGCAGCAACTGGGCAGACGATTGGCTGCTGTGGCAAGTGGGCGGGTGGGCTGGTGGTGGTGGCAGGCAGGCAGACAATTGGCCGCTGCAGCGAGGTGTGTGATCGGCAGTGGCTGTGGCAAGCGATTGGCAGTGGTGAGCAGGCAGATGAGTGATTGGCGAAAGTAACCCCCATCAACACCACCCAAAAAAAGCTAAACAACTTAATTTCTTAATTGTGGGTTAAAAGAAATAGGAATCATCTTATACCTGGGGGTGTCTTATGCACGGAAAAATACGGCACTTTCCTCACTCAAGCCATAAATGCATTCAAAGTCCATTTCATGTAGATGAAAGAGAAAGACCCCCTTTGGGAAAAGTTTGAGTAATTTGCAACTACCTGTTCTTAGCTAGCCAAGTATTTGTATACAGTCATACCTCAGGTTACAGCCGCTTCAGGTTGCATTTTTTCAGGTTACGGACCGCCAAAACCCAGAAGTACCTGAACAGGTTACTTCTGGGTTTTGGTGGTCGCGCATGCGCAGAAGCACTAAATTGCGCTTTGCGCATGCACAGAAACGCCGAATCGCAACCTGTGCGTGCACAGACGTGGGTTGCGAACACTGCATCCCACACGGATCACGTTCGCAACCAGAGCATCCACTGTATCAGCATCTGTTGTGGTTCTAGGGATTGCTTGTGCGTAAATTGCCTTCACTCGTGGCTGTCTTGCATGGTTGAACCCTTTCTGACAGAGCAGCCTCTATCTCGTGGCTGCCTCAGTCGCTGGCAGAATCCGTCAATGGGTGTTTCTTAAACCGCTTCCAACATAAAAGCTGCTTCACGCCCAGTCTCCTCCCCCGTTGCCTGCGCGCAACCTTTTTACGCACTGTGGGTGTGGGTAACGGAGCACTTGTTCCCTCTCCGCTTGTCTCCTGCGAAGAGTCTTGGAGCCAGCTCTCCACTTCCTCTATCTCCTCCCCTTCTCCACTGGTGTTACGCTGATTTCCTTCCCCAGCGTATGGGCTATCCCTCCTCCTACTGGGACCCTCTCCACCATCGTCCGAGAGCCCTCTCACCTCCTCCTGCTCCGATGGCAGTTCCCTGACAGCATCCTAGTGATGACGCATCTTACGTGAAAATAATCCCATTGAAGTCAAGGGATCCTTAAAAAGGAGGGCCGTTGTCGCCTCCACTCCAAACACACACGGACAAATGAATGCCTTCCAGCCAAATAAACTTTTGGCTTTTCAAAGCCCAGCTTTCGAGACGTTTGCCAGCATCTCTCCTTCTGCTATCATTGCAGCTTTTTGACATTAATATCTCCTAAGGAAGGAGCATCCCAGTTTGACATGCCTCAAGAGACCAAGCGCTTTTCATTTTAAAAATCGGCAGTAGCCACTTGCTGAACTTTCGCTGTCATCTTTGAGAAATGTATCAATTAAAGCCTGCAGCCTGGAGAAAGAAGATCTGAACGGCAGCGACTCGGAGGTGGGCTGGGTGAGGGTCAACAAACTGGCACTCATTCATATGCTGTTGGAGGAGATAGGTCGTCGTCCTGTTGTGCTGCGTATGTGATAAAGGGGAGCCCCATCAGGGTGAAGGCATCCTTTTCGTTCCCATGCTAGTTTAAGTTTGTTGGTTAACTTCTCTAGTAGGGGGGTTTCCCATGCATTATGATACCTGTGATGTCAGGTTTCAGGGAATTGACTTCCTCCCACTGGGGCAGTAGATAAGAAGATCAAACAAAAGCCCTTTAAAGCCCTATACGGCTTAGGACCCTCGTACCTACAGGACCGCCTCTCCTGGTATGTCCCACGGAGGACCTTACGGTCTTCAAACAAAAACATCTTGGAGATCCCGGGCCACAGGGAGGATAGGCTGGCCTTGCCAGAGCCAGGGCTTTTTCGGCTGTGGCCCCGATCTGGTGGAACATTCTGTCACAAGAGACTAGGACCCTGTGGAACTTGACATCTTTCCGCAGGGCCTGCAAGACAGGGACTGTTCCACCAGGCCTTTGGCCAAGGCACATTCTGACCCCTTCCTTTGGTAATCCTCACAGAACTTTAGCCCATGGTTGCCATTAATTTGATTTTGAATTGATTTTAGAATGAATTGGTTTTAGAATGCTGTGTTACTTTTATTGTTGTTAGCCGCTCTGAGCCCGGCTTCGGCTGGGGAGCGTGGGATATAAATAAAATTTTGTTATTATTATTATTATTATAAAAGGAACGCATTACAAGTTAGAATCTTTAATAATCACAGTGAGAGAACAAAGAAGACATCTCCTAGAAATGGCGGTGCTCCCAATTGAAGGTTTCCCCTCACTTCTGTACCTATTAATCTACGTCACTCCTATGTCTTGTAATCTGAGTTTGTAACCTCTGTGTTTTCTTTTCTAACACTTTCTGAGCTCTCTGTGTCTTTGGAGAAAGGGGGGGGGTGAATGCTGTCCAGAGAGTGTGAATCTCTTCCAGTGTTTCTTCTGCTAGCTGTTCCCCATCCAGCATTTCCCAGCTTTTGCCTTCTGAACTATGCCCCTCTGGCAACCACTGTTCCAAATCTATACTGGCTTCCTGCTCCTGGGAAGATTCAGGATCAGGGGGAGGGAGTGGCTCCCACCATTTCTCCTCAGTGCAGCCCTCCTCAGCACGGTCTCTGATAAGTGGTCTATGTTCACTCCTGATAGGTCCTTCCTGTGTCTAGTTACGATAGTTCTAGCTGCTGAGGGTAAGTGACATATGAGTTCCTTACTCATGTACATGTGTGTTGTTGTTGTCCTGGAAGATATTTAATAGGGCAATGGAATGAAAGAACAATACCCACCATCTCTGTCCCCAAACTCTTTCCCCCCAGGTTGCAAGATGTCTATGACAAAAGTATCTCTTGCTAAATGTAAACCAACTGTGAAAAAGACTCTATGAACTGAAAATGGAGACAATAGATGTACCTTTCCCTGTTTGTTTGTTTGTTTGTTTGTTTGTTTGTTTTGTAACACTTTTTTTTAAAAAAACCAAAAACTAATTCTAAAAAACTGGGAGTGAATCTTGCTTGGTGTACAGCATAGGTATTGGGCCTTTTGTGTGGTGGCACCCACTCTTTGAAAGCCCCTTCTGTTCCATGCCAGACAGATGCTGTCTCTATGGTCTTTTCAGCAATTGTTGAAGGCCTCCCTTTTTCAACAAGCCTTTTAAATGGAGATCTTTATCTTTGTCTGCAACGGTGTTGGATCTGCAATTGTTTTCATTTGTTATATTTATTCAAAAGCATTTATTTGGTTATTTTTCTTTCTGGTTTTCCATTTTCCATCGTACAGGCAAATAATGAGATATCTCACTCTAACCTGGAAACTTTTGAATATTTCACTGAATATTTCACAGATCTCTAAGTGGCACACAATAAAATAAAATAAAAAGTAGAATTCTGGACCATACCACTTCAGCAGGAGGGTGGTCATGTTGTGGAATATTTCCCCGTTTTAAAAGTCCCTGCTGTGTAGCAGGCCAGTGTGGTGTAGTGGTTAAGAGCGGTGGACTCGTAATCCACCAAGGAGTGTGGTGGAGTCTCCTTCTTTGGAGGTCTTTAAGCAGAGGCTTGACAACCATATGTCAGGAGTGCTCTGATGGTGTTTCCTGCTTGGCAGGGGGTTGGACTTGATGGCCCTTGTGGTCTCTTCCAACTCTATGATTCTATGATTCAGCCTTAAACTACAGTTCTCAGGATTCTGTGGAGCCATGACTGCTAAAGTCGTATAGGAGTGCTTTAAATGTATGGAGGTGGATGCGACCTCGGTTTCTATCGATGACATTTCTTCTTTCTGAGCCCACTGAATGTATGTCTTAATTCGCGCCTGCCTGCCCCCCCCCCTCAAAAAAAACCCTTGCTTCCATTTAATTTCAGCCTGGACAAATGAACCTGTGATATTAAAACGTGATTTGCTCAGATCTTTGCCTTCAGGGAGAATGCAAGGATGCTGCCATCAGCCAGAATATTTGTGATCTAATTTAGAGGCAGTGAGGCATGGCACTTATTCTTGGTGGCTTTGGAAAAACAGAGCCAGGTTCCTCCTTTTCTTATATACGATACTGTAAAAGATTTGTCTTTAATGCGATAAAAAGTGTCCTTCAACTCAGTGCAATATAAACATACGGGTGGGGGCAAGCCAGGAGGCTAGATAGCACAGGGCAGCAACGGCAGGCAGCCCCCGGCCTCACTTCATGTGGCCCCCAAGAGCTCCTGAAACTTACCTACTCGCCCATCTTATCAGTGTGCCTTCCATCTTGTTCATTTCCTCTTTATTTTAAAGTGTTTGCCCCTCTTCCTTTAAAAAAAAAGCACCCGTAAAGGGCAGGGTTGCCATACATCTGGGAAAACCCGGACATGTCCTCTTTTGTGAGAACAACATGCCCATCTGGGCGAATTTTTACATTTTAAAGGAAATGTCCAGGTTTTTTGTTTTCATTGGGGGGGGAGGGTTGGGGGCACATGCATGCTTGGGAGGGTGTCGTTCTCTTTTTTGCTCTTCAGGATATGGCAACCCTAGTAAAGGGGAATATTTTATTTAATAGAAAAACATTATTTTTAAAAAGCATTTTTTTAAAAAACCATTGGAATTTACTTCCCTGTAAACCTGCATAAGATGAGTCTTTCTCTCCCCCCCCCCATGCATACCAATTTTCCAACAGCTTCCCGGATGCCTACTGGCACATAGGTCAAATGGCCAGTTAGTATGCCAGTGTCCTTTGGTCTACATAAAAACAATCTTTATCTCTTCTTAAAAGTCAAGAATAAAAAGGGGGGTTTAACAGCTCCTAGCCAAATCCGACTCTGCCACGGTGACAGCGATCCTGGCAGGGACACAAATATCATCCCAATGCCAATGTAGTTGGGCAGTATATTAACAGGGGGGGGGGGTGTTGGCGCTTTGCATGGCTGATAATGGCTGCACCTTCAGACAACCTTAGCATTGTCGGCAGGAATCTATCAGGCTCAGGCTTAAAAAAAATTACGCCCACCTAGCAGCTCTGGTGGAGTCTGGACTTAACAGCTCCTGTTGAAGCATTGCTCGCCCCCCCCCCCTCCACAAAACACCCTCTCCTCCCTCCTTCTCTGCCTCCCATCCATCCCACCTCTAAAAAGCAATTTAGTTTGGAACGACATGAAATTGGTTTCCTCCGGTAAATATTTACGTGTTTGATTTCACCTTTCAAACATGATCGCTCCCAGAGGAGAGGTGCTTTTTTTTGGAGAGAGAGAGAGAGAGAGAGAGAGAGAGAGAGAGAGAGAGAGAGAGAGACATCCTAGGGGCAAGGTGAGGGGGTCGCCTGAGAATACATCTGGAGAAGTTGACAGCTTCAGAGAGGCCTTCTGAATGAATGTAAAGGCAGTGATTAATTGCAAAAAGTTAAGGCGGTTGGGCGGGGAAAGGCCCGCTTGGTATAATTGCCCTGCTGCAATAATAATAATAATAATAATAATAATAATAATAGCAACAACAATAACAACAACAACAACAACAATAAAAATCATCATCATAACAATAATAACAACAACAATAATAATAACAATAATAACAACAACAATATTATTATTATTAATTATTATTATTATTACTACTATTTAAAAATATTTTTTATTAACCAACCAATCAAATCAAATCACATAAATTACAAATTACAAAGCCAAATTTTAAATTTTTGTTGGGGGTACCCATATTTCAAGTTCCAAAAGGGATCCAATCATATTATTGCTGCTGGTTTAATATCCACAAATCTGTCCGAATAATGTTCACAACTATCCAATCCTTTCTTGTTGTTTTCCACATCTCTTCTTGTTATTTTCATATATTTTTCCTTTCTCTTTGTGACCTCTGATAGTCAATAATATAATTATTAATACTTCTGTATACCTGAAGGAGCGTCTCCACCCCCATCGTTCATCCTGGACACAGAGATCCAGCTCCGAGGGCCTTCTGGCGGTTCCTTCATTGCAAGAAATGAAGTTACAGGGAACCAGGCCGAGGGCCTTCTCGGTAGTGGCTCCCGCCCTGTGCAATGCCCTCCCTTCAGATTTGAAGGAAATAATCAGCTATCCTATCTTTAAAAGACATCTGAAGATATCCTTGTTTAGGGAAGTTTTTAATACTTAATGCTGTATTGTTCTTAACACTTGATTGGGAGCTGCCCAGAGTGGCTGGGAAAACTCAGCCAGATGGGCGGGGTATAAATAACAAATTATTATTATTATTATTATTATTATTATTATTATTATTCCCCGCCTATCTGACTGGGCTGCTCCAGCTACTCTGGGTGGCTTTCAACAGAACATCAAACATTAAAAGTTTCCCCATACAGGGCAGCTTTCAAATGTCTTTGAGTAGTTGTTTATCTTTGAATTGTGCCCAGCAAAGGTCCATATAGTTAAAGCTATGGTTTTCCCAGTAGTGATGTATGGAAGTGAGAGCTGGACCATAAAGAAGGCTGATCGCCGAAGAACTGATTATTTGAATTATGGTGCTGGAGGAGCCTCTTGAGAGTCCCATGGACTGCAAGAAGATTAAACCTATCCATTCTTAAGGAAATCAGCCCTGAGTGTTCACTGGAAGGACAGATCGTGAAGCTGAGGCTCCAATTCTTTGGCCATCTCATGAGAAGAGAAGACTCCCTGGAAAAGACCCTGATGTTGGGAAAGATGGAGGGCACAAGGAGAAGGGGATGACAGAGGACGAGATGGTTGGACAGTGTTCTCGAAGCTACCAGCATGAGTTTGACCAAACTGCGGGAGGCAGTAGAAGACAGAAGTGCCTGGCGTGCTCTGGTCCATGGGATCACAAAGAGTCGGACACGACTAAATGACTAAACAACAAATGTACTGGGAGCTGGTATAGAACCGGGAGCTGGTGTAAAACCTTAAGGACCAGTGTTATATGTTCCCAGCGGCCACTCCCAGTCACCAGTCTGGCAGCCACATTCTGGATTAATTGTAGTTTCTGAGTTACCTTCAAAGGTAGCCCCACATAGAGCTCATCACCGTAGTCCAGAAACAGTTCTTCTGCCTAACTGCCTAACTACCTGACTATGTAACAAGCTCTGCCCCTGGCTGCTTTTCCAAGAAATTCCATGGTAAAGGCTCAGAGCTGGCCCCAAGTAACTTGGCCCAGTCATTGCAGACATTCAGAGGCTGGCTATGACCACGGTTTGCCAAAGGGTGGGGTACCACAGCACAGCTGGGTTTTGTCTCTGCAGAGCCTCAAAGCCAGTTAGGGATAAAGGAGATGTTCCGTTTTGCATGCTTTTTTAATGAGAAGCTACCTAATTTGCACTTCTTGAACCGCTGTACGAATTGAAATACAGTCATCCTTTGAAATTCCCACTTCTTGCGAACTTTGCAACACAGTTCTGCAACTATGCCTGCACTAATGCATATATTGGGGAAAAGGGGTGCTCAAAATGCATGTATTGGTAAAGATAGCGTGAAGAAGTGAATTGTAGCATGAGAACATACTTGCAGAAATGTGTAACTAGTCAAAACTGCATACAAAAAAAAATGTGTTTATTAGGAGAAATTCACACCAAAATGCTCACGAACCCAAAGGGTGCTCATCAATGGTTCCTCTTCATCCTGGAGAAGAGTGACTAGTGGGGTGCCACAGGGTTCTGTCTTGGGCCTGGTCTTAATCAACATCTTTATCAATGACTTGGATGATGGACTCAAGGGCATCCTGATCAAATTTGCAGATGACACCAAACTGGGAGGGGTGGCTAACACCCCAGAGGACAGGATCACACTTCCAAACGACCTTGACAGATTAGAAAACTGGGCAAAAACAAACAAGATGAATTTTAACAGGGAGAAATGTAAAGTATTGCACTTGGGCAAAAAAAATGAGAGGCACAAATACAAGATGGGTGACACCTGGCTTGAGAGCAGTACATGTGAAAAGGATCTAGGAGTCTTGGTTGACCACAAACTTGACATGAGCCAACAGTGTGATGCGGCAGCTAAAAAAGCCAATGCAATTCTGGGCTGCATCAATAGGAGTATAGCATCTAGATCAAGGGAATAGTGCCACTGTATTCTGCTCTGGTCAGACCTCACCTGGAGTACTGTGTCCAGTTCTGGGCACCACAGTTCAAGAAGGACACTGACAAACTGGAACGTGTCCAGAGGAGGGCAACCAAAATGGTCAAAGGCCTGGAAACGATGCCTTATGAGGAACGGCTAAGGGAGCTGGGCATGTTTAGCCTGGAGAAGAGGAGGTTAAGGGGTGATATGATAGCCATGTTCAAATATATAAAAGGATGTCACATAGAGGAGGGAGAAAAGTTGTTTTCTGCTGCTCCAGAGAAGCGGACACGGAGCAATGGATCCAAACTACAAGAAAGAAGATTCCACCTAAACATTAGGAAGAACTTCCTGACAGTAAGAGCTGTTCGACAGTGGAATTTGCTGCCAAGGAGTGTGGTGGAGTCTGTGCGAATAATATCACCCAGCCATTCTGTCTGAGATCCTTTAATGCAGGAGACAGGGATTTCAGCAAAGATTCACCATTGCTAAGTTTCAGCTATTCTGCTCCAGCTCAACCCCTTTCCAAGACCTAACCCAGGGGTCGGCAAGGTTTACCTTGCCTAGGCAGGATCAGTCCCACGGAGACCCCTCTGTGGGCTGGATAGCGAGCACCTGTGAGCGTGCACACCTGTGATTTCCATCATCTGCATGAGCCTGCACATGCGCAGGTGTAATTTCTGACGTCTGTGCATGCGCAGATGCAAGTTCCAACCCACGGAAGAGATTCCCCGTGCTGTGCCAGTTAGCAGCATAGCATGGGGACTCGCTGAACGGGCGGCTCGGATCTGGGGCAGTTAAACATGTTAGTTTCTGTTTGTGCCACTGTGCAGCTGCTTAGAGTCGCAAGACTCTGTTTACATTCCAGAGACAGTCCAGGCTGTTGGAAGTCTCACGGAAGACGGATGTGACGTTACTGGTTTCCTGTTCCTTTGTTCCTTTGTTGTTCAGTTGCTCTCTGCTTTCACAGAGAGAGGATGTGTTTTCTGACTGCGTAGTTAGGAAAATAAAACTCTTTGCAATGTAGCCATAAATCTCATCACTTCCACGTGCTGCTTTGACTCTCTGCTGAATGGGGATGTGCCTGAGGCCTCATCAAAGGCTCAGGTTGTTAATCACGTCAGAGGCGATTCCGAAGGACTCAGCTGGAGGAGGATGAGCTTTATCAGCTTGGCCGATCGCAGGTTCCGACATAACAGCCTCCGCTGTTGGGCCACAAGTTGCTGGTGCCTGACCTAATCCCTTCAAACCTGAGCTAAGATCTGTCCACTTCAAGTATTGGGGGTAAAACTCTGCAGACAGAAACCTGCATGTTCTTTTTCAACTGTTTCTTGAAGAGGGAACAAGCTACACACCCAGCCTACATTCCCACCGTCCCACGCACCCTCAGAGGAAAAACAATGGAAAATTTGCACTCAATGTGTGATTTAGCAGCACCCTGCGCTTCCATAAAGCCATTTTACGCGTCCCTTGATTGCTCACCATGCGTATAAATAAAACCCAGAACCCTCTTCTCAAAATAGTGTGCCCAGAGGCCTCGCACGAAAATAAAACGAAATTGTGCCGATTGTGGCGGGAAAATTATACAGCCATATTATATCTTTGCTTCAAAATTGCACTGATTAAGTCTTTTGGAGACCCTGCCCATTTAGCAGAGATAATTAGGTATATTATAAAAAGCCCTGATATTATAAAATAAATACGGAATTCAAAAATAGAATGAAGCCGCAGTCAGCAGGGCTCCCCGAGTGGCGTTCGATTTTTGGGGAAGTTTATAGAGCATGAGTGCCACCTAGTGGCTGAAAGAAAGAAGTGCAGCCTGGAAGTGAGGAAAGCTTCATAGAAGGAACAGGACTAGTTTGCCAGCGTTTCAGACTAAAACACAACCTAACCACGAAGATCTGTTGGTGAAACGAAATGATACACAGTTTTGCATTCAGGTGAATAATCTTATGTTCTAATTCCTTTCCAAGTGAAATATTGCTTGGGTCTAGAAAAGCCCCCTTCCAATTCACTGCAAAAAGCGTTAAGGTGTTTTTCCCAGTTTTCCAAATTGCATGCTCAAAGATGCTTAAGAAGCACTTGAGAAAGCAGTGCAGGGAAGCCTCAGCATTGCAGAAAGACTATATGAATGCTCACTGCCTGTACTGCCTTAATCCTGCTTGCAAGAACTCGAGAAGGAGTGGCCAGCGATATTGCTCAGATTATTGCAATAAGATCAAGACAGCCCGCTGGATCCCAGGGTCTTCTTGTGGTTCCCTTACTGCAAGAAGTAAAGTTACAGAGAGCCAGGCAGAGGGCCTTCTCGGTAGTGGTGCCTGCCCTGTGGCATGCCCTCCAGCAGAAGTCAAGGAAACAAACTTTTAGAAGACATCTGAAGGCAGTCCTGCATACGGATGTTTTTAATTTTTGATGCTTTATTGTGGTTTCTTATTTTGCTGGAAACAGCCCAGAGTGGCTGAGACGACTGAGTCAGATGGGCTGGGGCAAATTATTATTATTATTATTATTATTATTACTCAAGTCTCTGTAATCTAGCACCTTCTCCACAGCACCATTCTTGTAGTGTGTAAAGGTAAAGGTAAAGAGACCCCTGACCATTAGGTCCAGTCGTGGCCAACTCTGGGGTTGCGGCGCTCATCTCGCTTTATTGGCCAAGGGAGCCTGCGTACAGCTTCCAGGTCATGTGGCGCGCATGACTAAGCCGCTTCTGGCGAACCAGAGCAGCGCACGGAAACGCCGTTTACCTTCCCACCGGAGCGGTACCTATTTATCTACTTGCACTGGCATGCTTTCGAACTGCTAGGTTGGCAGGAGCAGGGACCGAGCAACGGGAGCTCACCCCGTCGCGGGGATTCGAACCACCAACCTTCTGATCGGCAAGTCCTAGGCTCTGTGGTTTAACCCACAGCGCCACCCACGTGTGATGCACAGACATAAATGTCATCCCCTTCTGGAATTTGCCTGCCTGAAGCAAGTGCTTCATAATGCTTTGTGGCAAGGCTGATCGTGACACAGTGCAATCCTGCACATGCCAACACAGAGGTAGACGTTTCTCCCCTCGAGTGCAATGTCATTTACTCCCAAGTAAGGAGGTACAGGAGAACAGCCTAAAACAGTAATCCGTCTTCACTATCAAACCCACGGCAGCCATTAAGGAATAAATTTGCCCCTCGCACGATCAGGAATGTGACTTGTCAGTGACAGCCAGTCGATGGGATAATAAATGTGGTCTGAAATTTCTTTCCATAATAGCAAGTACAGAAGGATAACTATTAGCACACAGGCGCTAATGGTCCCCTCGTCCTCCTATTTGCTGCCTGATTTATAAGGTCCTTGCTGCGTAATAAGCCACCTCTTTTTAATTACCCATTCACACAGCCGAAGGGGAGCGAAAAATATCTATATTCCGATTTCTTCAGAAGCAAAGGTACTGCAAGTGGACCTCACCAAATGCTCTGTGGGCTTCAGCACACTAGAATATAATTGGCTGTTTTAGTGGCTTAGGCACAATTTCCTTTTCAACTATGAATTGGTGGATACAGTTTTCTCCTTCATTTGTTATGGCTCTGTTATTATCCTTGGCGGAGGTCAGGAAACGTCATTGAACCAGTCAACAGCTAAAAGAGTTGTTATGGGGCAAAACATGCAGGTACCTTCTAAGTGATTTTTGAGAAATGAGAGTGGTGCAAGGAGTTTTTTTGGGGGGGTCCCTGTTGTTATTAGACGGCAACAGCATCAGTGTGTCTTAATGTATTTTCAATCTTTTGTTGGAAGCCACCCAGAGTGGCTGGGGAAACCCAGCCAGGTGGGCGGGGTGTTGTTGTTTAGTCGTTTAGTCGTGTCCGACTCTTCGTGACCCCATGGACCAGAGCACGCCAGGCACTCCTGTCTTCCACTGCCTCCCGCAGTTTGGTCAGACTCATGTTTGTGGCTTCGAGAACACTGTCCAACCATCTCGCCCTCTGTCGTCCCCTTCTCCTTGTGCCCTCCATCTTTCCCAACATCAGGGTCTTTTCCAGGGAGTCTTCTCTTCTCATGAGGTGGCCAAAGTATTGGAGCCTCACCTTCACGATCTGTCCTTCCAGTGAGCACTCAGGGCTGATTTCCTTAAGAATGGATGCGTTTGATCTTCTTGCAGTCCATGGGACTCTCAAGAGTCTTCTCCAGCACCATAATTCAAAAGCATCAATTCTTCAACGATCAGCCTTCTTTCTGGTCCAGCCAGGTGGGCAGGGTAGAATTAATAAATTATTATTATTATTATTATCATCATCATCATCATCATCATCATCCATCATCAGAGGTGGCTGTCCCTCTCATTCTGTGCTATGCCCTGTCCCCTCCAGGGCAGCCATTTTACGACTGGTGCCCCCCAGCAATCTCTGAAAATTGAAATGTGCCCACTGGTCAGATGTTAGCAACACCTGCTTTAAAGAAATATACACCAGTGCCTAGGATTGCTGTATTTCAAGAGGTAAAAATCCAGACACAAAAAGTTGTTGAGCTTTTTGAGGTCAATCACCACCTCTGCTGCTGAGCCCAAGCCTGAATATGCCCCTCCACACCTATAAAAACAAGCAAAGCCCCAAAATCCAGCACATTTGCTTTAAAATGTAAAATTCCCCTCAGATGGGCATGTCGGACCCCCCCAAAAAAGGGCATGTCCAGGAATTCCCAGATGTATGGCAACCCTACCAGCGGGTTACACACCTGTACATAGAAAACTCTGACTTTTGCATGGCTGGGGTGTAACTTGTTCTTCAAAGGTAGGCGTTACACACCTGTTTCTTCACCCAATTTTACCGATAGGCCCATCCACTGCTTCCCTCCAAGGCCCCATCTACACTATGTCCTGTTTCTGAGGTGTCAAAATGGTGTCGGGGGGGGGGGATTGGCAAAATAAATGTCAGGGAAAACAAAAAAAAACCTCAAGATTTTTTTGGGAGGGTCTTCTTTAAAAAAATGCTCAACAATTTTGCAGGTGTCAGTAAAACCCTAGTCTTCCCCCCAAAAAAACTATGGGAAGTGTAATTGGTAAGGGCACTGAGAGTTGTTAGGAGACGCCCCCCCCCCGCCCAATTTCCCTTCACAGAACTACAATTCCCAGAATTCCAAGGGAAGAGGCCACTCTGAGAACTGCAGCTCCATGAGGGAGATAGGGTGAGGCCACCGGACAACTCACCCTTAACAAACTACACCTCCCAGGATTCTTTGAGGGAAGCCACAACTGTTTAAAATAGTATAGTGCTGCTTTAAACTGGCCTCGGTCCAGTATACCTGAAGGAGCATCTCCACCCCCATTGTTCTGCCCGGACACTGAGGTCCAGCTCCGAGGGCCTTCTGGCGGTTCCCTCACTGCGAGAAGCCGAGTTACATGGAACCAGGCAGAGGGCCTTCTCGGTAGTGGCACCTGCCCTGTGGAATGCCCTCCCACCAGATGTCAAAGAGAAAAACAACTACCAGACTTTTAGAAGACATCTGAAGGCAGCCCTATTTAGGGAAGGTTTTAATGTTTGACGGATTACTGTATTTTAATGTTTTGTTGGAAGCCACCCATGGGCGGGGTTTAAATAAATTATTATTATTATTATTATTATTATTATTATTATTATTATTATTATTATTATTAAACGTATAGTGCAGACAGGGCCTAACATAAGGTCTGGTCTGAAAAGGGTGGCATAACTTGGTTCTTTGTGAGGAAAGCAGGATACCACTTAAAAACAGAGAAGGAAAAAGTTACACCAAAAAGCGAGCGAGAAAGGAGCACTCCACACACATATAATGGTAGCCATTTGAGACGCAAACTCTGCCAGAATAAATGGCTTGCTTTGGAAGAGGAATCTCAATACGTCCAGCTGTAGATTTGGTGGGCAGGGAACTGAAGCAGCAACATGAAAATCAATTTATCTTTACCTCGCCTTTTTGGGGCAGCAGTATCCTATTTAGCACTAATCGCGTGTGCAATATTTATGTCTACATAAATAATTCAGAGGCTAATTAATCCAATTCTTTTATAATTACCTCCTAGAACAGCACAGAGCCTAAATCCCAGCATCTTAATTGCTACTTAATGGAGATATTTATGACACAGATCCTCACAAACGATATAGGAGCTCTCACTTAATTTACACCAGAGCGCCAGAGCGGCAAAACTCCAGATCTGGCTTTCGAATTTCTGGTTATTTGGGAGGGGGGGCAGCAATGTAGGGCAGGGGGAGGCGGGCTGGGGTGAGGAGAAAGATCAGATCTTGTACCAGGAATCTCAACCAGGCAGAGCAATCCTTTGTACTTGTATTGGACGGAGATGTCCGTACTCTTTTTTAAAAAATAATAATTTTTATTCACTTTCTTTTCTGTCATTACATACATCTCATATCAATAACATACATACTGCACCTCTTCACCCCTTCCCTCCCATGTTTCCCTCAGCTTCCATTTCTGGTTTGTTACCCTCTTATTACATACTTCTGTTACTTAAAACCCACTATATCATTTCTTCATTATTTTGAATGTTCTCTGTTAATAAAGATGTCAGTGTTTATTTAAATCCTGCCATCAAGTCGATGTTCTTTCTTTGTTTCTGCAAATATATTATAAAAGGTTCCCACTCTTTTTCAAAGTCACTGTAGTCCTTTTCTCATCATCTATCTGTCAGTTTTGCCAGTTCTGCGTAATTCATCCATTTCTCTTGCCATTGTTCTTGTGTTGGAATTTCTCCAGTCTTCCATTTTTTTCAGAATTCTCGCCGCCATAGTAGCATACATAAATAATGTCCTCTTCTCTTTCGGCAGATCTTGACCTAAAATACCTAACAGGAAGGCTCTTGGTAGTTTAACAAATGTTATTTTCAACATTTTCTTCAATTCATTGTATATCATTTCCCAGGATATTTTTTACAATCCCACCTCATATGATAAAAAAGGACCTTCAGCCTCACACCTCCAACACTCCTTCTTTTCATTTTTATACATCTTTGCTAATTTGACTGCTGTTATATACCATATATACATCACCTTCATATAATTCTCTCTCAGCAATATACAGTCCGTAAATTTCAAATTTACTTTCCACAGTTTTGTCCAGTCTTCAAATTGTATGTTGTTGTTGTTCAGTCATTTAGTCGTGTCCGACTCTTCGTGACCCCCTGGACCAGAGCACGCCAGGCACTCCTGTCTTCCACTGCCTCCCGCAGTTTGGTCAAACTCATGCTGGTAGCTTCGAGAACACTATCCATCCATCTCCTCCTCTGTCGTGCCCTTCTCCTTGTGCCCTCCATCTTTCCCAACATCAGGGTCTTTTCCAGGGAGTCTTCTCTTCTCGTGAGGTGGCCAAAGTATTGGAGCCTCAGCTTCAGGATCTGTCCTTCCAGTGAGCACTCAGGCTGTTTGCGCTGTGCTCCGGAGGCTTCAGGCAGCTATCCGCAAGCCTTCGGAGCACAGCGGGAGTTCCAGGCTTCAGGCGGCTTCAGCTCTCCCTCTGTGCTTCGGAGGCTTCGCGTTGCTATCGCTGAAGCCAAGGAGCCTGCATTCGCTCCATAAGATGCACACACATTTCCCCTTAATTTTTGAAGGGGGAAAAGTGCGTCTTATAGAGCGAAAAATACGGTAGGTAGATTGGTAGCTGAGAGGTGTCACACTGGGTGGCAATAATCCCAAGATCCACTAGTCCTTTAGAGCAGGGTTCAGCAAACTTTTTCAGCAGGGAGCCGGGCCACTGTCCCTCAAACCTGTGGAGGGGCGGACTATATTTTGGGGGAAGAAGAAAAAGAACAAATTCCTACGCCCCAGAAATAACCCAGAGATGCATTTTAAATAAAAGCACACATTCTACTCATGTAAAAACACACTGATTCCTGGACCGTCTGTGGGTCGGGTATAGAAGGCGATTGGGCCAGGTCCAGCCCTTGGGCCTTAGGTTGCCTACCCATGCTTTAGAAGGTCAACCAATAACTATAAGTCAGTATGACTGTATGTTTAGGTTTAGAGGTGATATACCCAGCCACCAGCAGGTGGGCAGCAAGAGGCCTATTGCCTTGCCTCCCCTGCCCATGGGCTTCCTTCCCCCTTCAAGACCACCTGTTGCGGAAGGTTGGGGGCCCCCCAGAGCTGAGTGGGAAGGTGAAACAGGGGGCTGCAAGGAGGAGGGTTTTGTTGTTATAGTTGCTGCTGCTGCTAAAATTAGTCCCCCATCCCACCTCTGCTGGTTCAGAATCCCTTCCACAAAGGGAAAGGGGAAGAGCAGTAACAGACCCATGCCATTGCATGTCAGTGCCACCTAGGTAAAGGTAAAAGGTAAGGTAAAAGACCTCTGGACGGTTAAGTCCAGTCAAAGGCAACTATGGGATGCAGCGCTCATCTCTCTTCAGGCCAAGGGAGCCGGTGTTTGTCCACAGACAGCTTTTTGGGTCATGTGGCTGGCATGACTAAACCACTTCTGGTGCAACAGGACACAGTGATGGAAACCAGAGCACACGGAAATGCAGTTTACTTTCCCGCTGTAGCGGTACCTATTTATCTATTTGCACTGGCATGCTTTCGAACTGTTAGGTTGGCAGGAGCTGGGACAGAGCAACGGGAGCTCACTCTGTTGCAGGGATTCAAACCACCGACCTTCCGATCAGCAAGCCCAAGAGGCTCAGTGGTTTAGACCACAGCGTCAACCATGTCCCTGGACTCAGCTACATTAGTCAAAAAACAGTTTTCGATGTGTTATAAACATGCAACACCAGATGGCAGATTTCTTTTTTGCAATTTTCCATAATGTTTTTTTCCTTTGGTTATGATTTCATTTCGGACTTTTTTTTTAGCGTTTCCCCCCTGTGTGCAGATCCACCCCTCCATCATTTCTTTGATAAAGATAGGGAGATTCTATTCCATAACAATAATATAAATAATAGTTTTATTATTTATACTCTGCCCATCTCACTGGGTTGCCCCAGTCACTCTGGTCGGCTTTCAACAAATGTAAAAACATAATAAAACATTGAACATTTTTTTAAAACAACTTCCCTATACAGGATTGCCTTCAGATGGCTTGGGGGTTGAATAACTCCACACCTTCCAACATTTCTCCAATGAAAATAGAGACTCCTAAGGAAAAGCAGGACAGATCAGAAACTGGGATGGCTTCTGTAAATCCGGGACTGTCCATGGAAAATAGGGACACTTGGAGGGCTGCGCCCATTCACATACATACGTGTATGACCCAATTTCCACTGGAACTTCCTATTCAATTAAAGAGTAGCCGTTAAAAAAATGCAGCCTCACATTTTAACAATTAAAAATCCCATGGCAATTTCGCACTCAACAATGCCTGATGTTAAGGATTTTCATTATTAAATCTGATTGAATATGATTAAATATGGCCCACGCTTTCCAAAATGGGCTGCGCGATAGATTTAAAACGAACTCATTAGCGGTTAATGCAGCAAAGCTCTTTCTAAATGCTAATGTTTGGCTGCCATTGGCTTGTTAATTAATTTGAAGATTCTGTAATTATCAGAGCTGTCGATTAGCATATGTCTTGCCCTTTTTATTGCCATACGATATTGGTTGGCATGTAAGCATAAGAAATTAAATTATGTGCATAATGGAAAGAGGGCAGCAAACTGACCTCCCAGGGTCTTAAGGTGCAAAGATTTATTCTCCCTCCCGCTGTTGGGCCACGTTCGAATTCTTGAGGAAAAACTTTTGCCGTCTTTTGCCCTGGTGTGAATCGCTCCTCCGGAGCTACACCTTACCTTGGAACACAAAATCGCCTGAGGTCTCCTGAGTGTAACTGGATCCATCCTCCCAGCAACTCCTGCAAAGAGGGGCTACTGGAAACCTCCTGTTTTGTTCCCAGACTTGTTTGCCTTGTGTTTCCCACCCTAACTAGTTACATCACTGATGTCCGGGGTCCCCAAAGAGGTGGGCTGCCTTAGACTGGAGAGGCCCATCACTCAGTGACAGAACATCTAATTTGCATCTCAATGTTATTGCACTCATGCCCTGCTTGCAGACTTCCCATAGGCACCCTGTGAGAATTGGATGCTGACATTTCCGAACACAATTCAAAGTCTTGGTGCTGACCTTAAAAGCCCTAAACGGCCTCGGCCCAGTATATGTGAAGAAGCGTCCCCACCCCCATTGTTCTGCCCGGACGCTGAGGTCCAGCGCCAAGGGCCTTCTGGCGGTTCCCTCATTGCGAGAAGCAAAGCTACAGGGAACCAGGCAGAGGGCCTTCTCGGTAGTGGCACCCGCCCTGCGGAACACCCTCCCTTCAGATCTCAAAGAGATAAGCAACTACCTGACATTTAGAAGACATTTGAAGGCAGCCCTGTTCAGGGAAGTTTTTAATGTGTGACATTTTAATGTATTTTTAATCTTTGTGGAAGCCACCCAGAGTGGCTAGGGAAACCCAGCCAGATGGGAGGGGTACAAATAATAAATTATTATTATTATTATTATTATTATTATTATTATTATTATTATCATTATCATCATCATCATCATTATCATCATTATTATTATTATTTTGGTGGTTGGTTGGTCTGAGCCATCAAATTGTCGTTACCGTTGTACAGTAGGGAACGTTCCAGCAATGCAAATTTCAGGTGTTTCTACACACAAGACACTCCCCACACCACCTCTTTATCCTCCATCCCAGAATGCAAGAGGCATTATCACAGTCCAAGGACATGTTCCTTCCAGGCCAAAGCACTCAAGGATACACCGTGGGACCAGTAAGCGGTATGTCCTGAGAAGAGGGGTTGCGGCCTAGCAGAATCCCAAGGGCAATCTATAAGCCCTGGCAGTCTGGATAAGCCCCACCTCCCCTGTTTGAAGTTTCCTGCCCATTCTACAATACCCTAGAATCCAACAAATTGTAGAGTTGGAAGGGACCGCAAGGGTCATCGAATCCAAACTCCTGTAACATGTTCATCACAGCTAAAAGAATCCCTCATGGATGGTGATCTAGCCTGTGTTAAAAAACTTCCAATGGAGGAAAGCCTTCTGAGGGAATCCATGCCATTGTTGAACAGATGTTATTGTCAGAAAATTCTTCCTAATGTTTAGTGCAGGGGCTGGATAAGGCCTGAGGGACTCATTTATCCAGCCCGCAGCAACCCCTGCCGCCCACTCCTACCGGCGCTGCGCTGCGCGGCTGCCCACTTCCAGCTCGGAGGAGCACTGAAAGTAACTTGAGCGCATGCGCAAGAGTTATTTCTGGTGCACATGCGCACAGGTTATTTCCTGTGCTCCTCCAACCCGGTAGTGTGCCGGAAATAGCATGTGCGCACGCATATGGGCACGCACTCCCCCGCCCTCCAGCCCACCGCGCAATCGGCGCTGGAGACACCGGCCTGAGGCACGCTAAGTTTGCTGACCCCTGGTTTAGTCGGAATCTCCCCTCTCATAATTTCAATCATTGGTTCAGGTTCTACCCTCTGGAGCAGTAGAAAACAAGCTTGCTCCATATTTCATGCAGATATTTGAAGATGGCTATCAGGTCACCTCACAGCCTTCTCTAAACATACCCAGTTATGGTGATTAAGAACTCAGCATAAGTTCAGTCTTTCTCTCTCTCTCTCTCTCTCTATCTCCATGGCTGTATCAGATACAGATGCCTGATTTATCCTCAGCCACAATTTATTTCTCTCCTCCACAAGTCTCTAAACAACACTGTCCAATCTAGATCCACGTCACTGTCTTCAGTTTCCATGACAAGAAGTGTGTTTGTCATCAACAGGGGTTTTTATTTTTGTTTCCACTAGTATGAGACTCACAATTGTATTCATCCAAGTCGTGATTCACTTGAAAGCTGGCAGTGCTGGTGTTGAAAACCAGAACAGCAAACGTGCTTAGTTTACATTAAAACACATTCTTGCCCATTTGTGGGAGATGCGTCTCGCTCACATATGTGACAGTAGCTGGCCACTCTCTTTAAATGCAGGCCAGTCACATGCAAAGTGAGGAGAGGGGAACAGGGAGAGATTTAAGGAGGGGATACACATGGACGCGGGTGGCGCTGTGGGTAAAAGCCTTGGCACCTAGGGCTTGCCGATCAAAAGGTCGGCGGTTCGAATCCCCGCGGCGGGGTGCGCTCCCGTTGCTCGGTCCCAGCGCCTGCCAACCTAGCAGTTCGAAAGCACTCCCGGGTGCAAGCAGATAAATAGGGACCGCTTACTAGCGGGAAGGTAAACGGCGTTTCAGTGTGCTGCGCTGGCTCGGCAGAGCAGCGATGTCACGCTGGCCACGTGACCCGGAAGTGTCTCCGGACAGCGCTGGCCCCCGGCCTCTTTGAGTGAGATGGGCGCACAACCCTAGAGTCTGTCAAGACTGGCCCGTACGGGCAGGGGTACCTTTACTTTTACCTTTACACATGGAATAACCATGCCCTTTCCATGCTGTGCTTCCTCACAATCGTGTCTCTCAACATCACTTTTTAATCAGTTAAGACCAGGCATCCCCAAACTCGGCCCTTCAGCTGTTTTGGGACTACAACTCCCATCATCCCTAGCTAACAGGACCAGTGGTCAGAGATGATGGGAATTGTAGTCCCAAAACAGCTGGAGGGCAGAGTTTGGGGATGCCTGATTAAGACAGAATAACATAACCTCCAGCATTTCTTCAATGAAAATAGGGATGCCCCATTTAACAATAGCAGCCATTTTATTTTTTATACCCTACCCATCTGACTGGGTAGCCCCAGCCACTCTAGGTGGCTTCCAATATATATTAAAACATAATAATATATAAAACAGTTTTTAAAAACTTCCCTATATAGGACAGCCTTCAGATGTCTTCTAAAGGTTCTAACTTACTTATCTCCTTGGCTTGGAGGTCACATAACTTCCTACCCTGCGATGGAAATAGGGACTTCCTCCCATACCCTCTGACATTTCTCCAATGAAAATAGGGATGTCCTAAGGAAAAGTGGACGCAGCTGGCGCTGTGGGTTAAAGCCTCAGCGCCTAGGACTTGCCGATCGAAAGGTCGGCGGTTCGAATCCCCGCGGCGGGGTGCGCTCCCGTCGTTCGGTCCCAGAGCCTGCCAACCTAGCAGTTCGAAAGCACCTTCGGGTGCAAGTAGTTAAATAGGGACCGCTTACCAGCGGGAAGGTAAACGGCGTTCCGTGTGCTGCGCTGGCTCGCCAGATGCATCTTGTCACGCTGGCCATGTGACCCGGAAGTGTCTTCGGACAGCGCTGGCCCCCGGCCTCTTAAGTGAGATGGGCGCACAACCCTAGAGTCTGGCAAGACTGGCCCGAACGGGCAGGGGTACCTTTACCTTTAAGGAAAAGTGGGACATTCCAGGATCAAATCAGAAACCGGGATGGCTTCTGCAAATCTGGGACTGTCCCTGGACTGGAATAATGGAAGTGGGGGCCATTTGTTTTGTTACTCCAGAGGATCCAGTTCAAATTAAAAGAAAGTGGGACTTTAGCTAAACAGTAGGAAGAGCCTCCGGATGATACAATATGTTCAACAGTGGGACAGATTGACTCAGAAGATGGACTCTCCTCCATTAGAGGTCTTCAAGCAGACGTTTGGTGGCTGCTTATTGAGATTGCTGTGCAATGGATTTCCTGCATTGCTACGTCTGCACTGTGCATTTGAGGCATTTTGATTTCACTTTTAACAGCCATGGCTTCCACAAAGACTCCTGGGAAATGTAGTTTGGTAAGGATACTGAGAGTTGCTAGGAGTCCCTCTTCCGCTCACAAGAACTAGAATTCAGGTTTCATTATCACGCCACTCTGGGAACTGTAGTTCTGGGACGGGAGCAGGAGTCTCCTAACACCTCTTTAGTCGGGCCTTCACACACACACACACACTTAGCCTTTTGAAAAGCTTTGGAAGTAAAACTGCATCAACTTGCAAAGTAATGAAGCACAAGTGATTATTACATGCCTAGTGAGATCCAAAAACCCACCTTTGCCAAAATACTGAGGTCGGATCGTTAAAAAGATGAGCGGAGGCAACATTTCAGAAGAATCACATCAGCAGCTTTAGAAGAAGAGTCCACTAATCATCTCTGGAGACCTGAATTGAGATGAATTGTGGCAAAATGAAGTTTTAAGCACAATCTGAAAGGTGGTACGGCCTTTGCCACCTTCTCACTAAGAGAAGCCAAAGAATGTGCACACATATGGCAATGATCTTGTAAGCGGCTTACAAGCAACTTGATTTGGGCTTTTAAAGTGGAAAATTGGAGGGGGGGACGACATCCCTGGGTGCTATTAAACTGGGTTAAATTAACTGCTCCTGTGCTAGATTCAGTTCCTGTCTGATCTTCATGAGCAAATGAGAAGCTCCACCAGATGAAGCATCTTTGTTCCAGAGCCAAAAGCATCAAGGTAACAAGTGAGTTAGCTAACTGGCGTTAAAATCCACCCATTGACTTAATTTACTAAAGCGCCAGCTGAACTGCCACAGGGGCACAGCAAAAGCACCATATTCCAGCAGCACAATTCTAGTGGTTTAATTCCTGTGGAAACTAAAGGCTTCAGTTCTACCCTAATAGGGTAGCCATGGAGGGGGCACAGTAAACAGCAAGCAGAAACCTAGATTAACCCCCCTCCCTTGACAGGGTAATGTATAGTCTACGAATATATAGTTTTACAGTGGTTGTTGTAGGCTTCTGTCTGTCTCGAGAGAAAATGGAGTGCGCCTCCAAGGTTGAAATCAAAAGTGCTGTACTAAGAGCATCTCCAAACTTAAAAATGGAAAGCGTAATGCTGGTGGTCAACAAAAGAGGTTTAGAGATTCTCAAGGGAAATCTAAAAAAATGTAGTATAAACACCGACAACTGGGAAACACTGGCCTGCCGAGTCTCCAACTGGAGAACAGCCTTTACCAAAGGTGTCATGGGCTTTGAAGACACTCGAACTCAGGACGCAAGGGAGAAACGTGCTTGGCAAACCCTCACCGTGATCAACTCCCAACTGGAAACCTATGTCCCCACTGTGTGGATCCAGAATTGGCCTCCACAGTTACTTACGGACTCCCTGTTAAAACTGTTCATGGAAGACAATCTTACTCAGCTACGAGTGATCGCCAAAGAAGCAGCAAGAAAGCTGCATTGAAATAATCTCCCTGGAGTACAAGCCTGGGCAGTGTGTATGGAGGTGCTGGCCCACCCAGACCACAAGACCCTCCCTCTCAGCCTTGCTGATGCATTTCAAAGGAAGGCAGAGCAATATATTTTGCAACCAAGTTGCCAGAAATGAGGCTTTTACTCCTCGTTTTACTCCTTAGTCTTTTCTTCTCCTGAAGACATCCCACAAGGATAACCAGTGGTAAAGTCAGTTTCAGGCATTGGCTCAAGCCAGTGGTGTAGTGTGGGTTGTCAGCACCCGGGGCAAGGCAAGTAATTTGTGCCCCCTAACCCGTGGATTTGCGCCCCCTAACCCTAACCCCCAGATGTTGCGGCCGGTGCGGCCGGGCCCCCCTGCACCCCCCACGCTACGCCACTGGCTCAAGCTCAGAGTAGGATTCAGTTTTAGGTTATACAACACAGCACATAAGCTACCGGTAAGTGTAAGGATAAGCCAAGTTAAGTTCCAGCTTTTTGGTGAAAACTAGATCAGCTTTCAAACTGATTGCAAGTTGAAACTTTCACTTAACGAACCCGAGTTCATCTGCAGTGTAGGCTTGGTTTAAGGTTATCATATCCCTGTTTAAAGTTATTGAGTGGTTGTTTTGTGATGATTTATTCCAATTCTATTTTGGAATTGCCATTTACTGCTTTGCTTTCTTTGATGGGCGAGCTGCCCAGAGGGCATTTGTGTTGGACGGTTTGGAATAAATTTTTACAAACTAAAAGTGAAACTGAAGGTGAAGAGACCATATAGCCAGCATCGTATCAAAATATATTTTATTCTGGACCTCTTTCAGATCTGATTCAAATTACACTTGTCAGAGCAATACAATGCAAAGGGGGGAACTGCAACAGAAAAAAAAATGTGCCTAGAAACAGTTTAAGAAAAGGGCTTTTGAGAAGACAAAATCATTGTGATGTGGAACCAAAATACATCATAAAAGGTGTAATTAACATGGGTCCAGGACAGTATAGAACATCTATATCAGTCTTCTTTAGACAATAAATCATGAAAACTGAACAATAAAAAGTCTTTCTGAACAAGTAAAAAAAGAAAAGAAAAAAACCTGTCACATGGGCTGGTTTTACACTTGTACAACATTTGTAAATTTAACTGGATATATAACTGAAGAAGTGATGAAGACATATTTTTTTTTTTATCCAGTGCTATAGGTAGGCTCACAGAAGTAGACCCAAAATATTAGCAACTCCAAATCGGAACCTTTTTTTTTTGTTTTGTCTTTTTTTTTACAACTACAATGTCAAAGTCAGGAGAGAGAGTAGTAGAAGGAAAAGAAGAGTTTACTTTTGTATTATAGGTGACTGACTTCCGGCGGCCTGTCGAGAGAAACGATATCCTAAAGCACACAGGAGAAGCAACCACGAAAACAAGAGTTTGACTTCCTGAATTCATCCACAAATGCAAGAAACAAACCCAAAATAAAACTATAGGAGCACATTCAGGCTTGGCCACAATTCTGGGACTGACCAACCTTGCATCGTCGAACCCAGCTGTTTTGAAGATCCTGTGTCGTTATGGGGCTGGCAATTAAAGAGACGCCAGTTCACCTTTCAGGACAACCCTGTCGTAGCGTCAAGAAGTCTTCTTCCTCAAGAAGACTGAAGGCTCCCGATATCAAACCTTTGCTGCTGTCCACCAAACCGAGAGGCTTATCCAGAAAATGACTCGTTTGGCTCATGTGCATGAATCCCAAAAGGCAGGAAGCCAGCAAAGAAGGTACCTATTAAAGGGTTTTTATTTTATTAAAAAAACAAAAATCAGCGTAGAAAGGAGCCACGCAGGTTTTGACAAATTGGAGGGATGGAGGTGGGGACTACGGATCCACCACCTTTTAGATCTGTAGTATGGATATTCTCTCTCGCTGGCTTGGTATCCATATGCCATAATGCTGCCCCCTTTCTACCAATTCTGGAAGCAATTGCTAAATTGAGCCAAATGACTATGGCTGACGGCCATTTCCAGATCCCCTTGCTCAGCTTGTGAGATTTTCGGCTCGCTGCTTCTGAAAGTCAACCTTTGCAGCAAGTTTGCTCTCACCTATAGTCGGCGGGGGTCGTTTTCCCTTTGGAGATCAGCATGATTTCTAATCACGAGAGACTGCGGAGCGGATCCTCTCTATTTTGCAATGCTTCTTGCCCCCCTCCCTCTCAGAAAGAGTTTAGACGAGCTCACGTCTCAGATGCAGTAGTCAGAAAAAAGGAAAGGGAAAAAACATACCGCCCAATTTCAGAAATACATCTAGGGCTGAAGACCTCTGTGAGCAAATTTAGAATACTAGGGCAATGCATATGTTAAAAGCCAACCAAAATAATGGTACTGGCCTGGTGTGGACTTGGGATTATTTTTCTTATGGGCCAACAAAATTATCATTGCTTTTAGACCAGTTTAAACCCCTGTCACATTCTCTGCCAGCAGGACGCTTTAATGATGCAACACAGCAAAGATGGATCTGTTTTTAGCTGAAGCCTCACTGATGTGTTACCTTCATCTCAGTTTCACCAAGGCTTGCTGTTGAGACTGAGACTGCAGTATAGGCCCATCCAATTTCTCACCATCGTTATGATGGTTTGGCTGAAACTTGCCAGGCATTCTGTCATCCACGCAATGCTTATCAAAGCCATGCTCCAAACTTTCCCCTCTTAACACGTGGTAGAAAATGCCAGGCAAAAGCCAGAGCACTTACTGTTCCCAAACCCTGACCTTGCGGAAAGCCATTTGATTAGACTTTAATTTGATTTTGACCTGCTTTTAGGAGGTAATTTAATTATTGTTTGATTTTATACCAATGTTCTATATCTGATGTTAGCCGCCCTGAGCCTGACTTCGGCTGCGGAGGGCGGGGTATAAATAAAAGTTGTTTTTTAAAATTATTATTATTATTGCATTAACTTGGGATGCTTATTTCTAAAAATGACTTTCCATGACCACTGATGGTCGTGATGCCCCTCTATAGATGTTCCTGCAAGAGATGCCCTAAAAGTCACTTTCCGGGAAAGAGTATAGTCATGGCAAATGCATCTCCCCTGTAAAAGCACGTCACCGTTATGAGTGAAAGACAGGGTTGAAGGCCCCAATATCTGGGGGCTGACCTCAAGAGCTCCAGATGGTGTAGATTCTCCTGGAATTCCTGTATAGATTGGCACTTGAGAAGTTCCTTCTAAACATGCCGACCTGTCGTCCCCGTCAAATGCCATCTTTTACATGCTCATCTCATGCTGAAGATGAGAAGCTGGTTCAGAACTGGAGCAGCACTGTGGCACATCGATAAGAGGACAGCAGCAAAACCACGGGCAACTTCAGGGCTGAGGTTCGAGTGGCCCACGCCTGCAAGAGACCGCAGCTAGGTGACAAAGGCTGTTTTCCCTGCCCTCGTGATCTTATCGGGGGGGAAACCTGCGCCGTTAGCTGGTTTTCAAAAGCAGCTTGCACTGGGGAATTTAGTGAGATGAAGAGGCTGCAGTCTCAAGAAAGGTGGTAGTGGGAGGTTTTTTGGGGAAGGCTCATGATGCAAACCTATCTAAAATTTTATTCTCTGAAGCGCAGCCGGGGGGGCTACAGTCTTGCGAAACCTACTGCGTACTCTCGACCGTCACAACTTCAGTGGGAATAGGCGCATAGCACTTGGGGCAAAAGTTTGCAGCTTGGGTGTTTCGGCCCATGACAATAACGCTCCCCTCTTGAGTGGTGCGTGGCTTTGGAGTTTGGGATCCGGCCCACGGGATCTCAAGAGAGAGAGAGAGCGGCTGAGCATCTTCTGGCCCCCGCACATGGATACACACACACAACTAAACGACGACCTTGAATTGTGTTAGAAGCAAAAGCAGGGTGGGGGGGTGGGAAGGGGGAATCAGCCCAGGATTTGGTGATAATGAAGCTTCGGTAATGTCTGCATGCTATCTCGTACGTAGGTGGCTAGAATCAAATCACAAAACAAACAGGAAAAAACCGAAACGGAAAGAAAAGCAGCTAAACGGTTGCAAAACCAGAAATGTGGACGTTGCTGAGGAATCTTGCAGCTGTGTCAAAAGAGTTTCAACACCATCAATGTTTTTATACAGTTTTGTAAAGTCCGCTGAAATATCCGTTCAACAGCTTGTATGAAAAATGAACAGACTGTCCATATCAAAATACAAAAGTACTATCAAGAATCACCTCTGACTTTTTTTCTTTTTTTAGATTTAAGTTCAGTGCAATTGACATTTGCGTTGCTAAAGGGGGGGGGGAAGAGGGGGGAGCCGTTTAAATATATTCAAAACAAAAATCCCCAAACACATTTGTGTCTATTTCTGGGAGCACAGTTTAAAATTATTGCACAGATTTTTTATTTTATTTCATTTTACATTTTTTAAAACTTTTTTTTAAAAATTATTTTAATAATGAGAGAGGTCAGCAACAGTCCTGGACCTCCAGCAATAAAAAGCACAAAAAAAAAATTGTTTCAAGTGCCAGATATTCAACAGGTTAAGAGTTTCTTACATATCAAAATTCACAGGGAAATTGTTCTGAACATCTTGAGCCTATTCCCAAACCATACAAACAGCTGGTAGAGAGCCGTATCAGATGACTGACTGCCCTTGTGGGTATAAATCTTCCTTTTGCTTGTTTTGCGTCAAGGTAGCAACTCCCCCATTCGTAATAACTGATGTGTTTGTGTGTATTAAAAGTAGGCTAAAATGGTTGCCATGCCGTGTAAGGCTGAGCTCGACTCCCAACTGCCTCAAAACATGGTTTCGTGTGCACAGAAATCAATGCTAAAAAGCCCAAAACGTCATTGGCTGAAAAGAAGAGACCAAAAGCTGCCTTCTCTGCATTAGGATCAATCTGCAATGAGTTATATAAAGCCAAAGTGGGGGAACCTGTGCCTGTCCGGATGCTGCTGGGACTTCAACTCCCATCAGCCCCAAGCAAGCATGGCTAATGGTTATGGATGATGGGAGTTGTAGTCCAAATCTGCAGGTTTCTGTCTAGGGCAGAGTCGTGTTGCAAAGCAAATGGGGCTTTGTTAGCGAGGGGTAAGCAGCAGAGAGGTTGGGCCGGTTGAAGCAGACTCCAGAGAGAGGAGGGAGAAATTCGCTTTGAAAAGGGGCAGGGAATTGCATGAAAACACTGCGCATCAGCAGTACTGGTGGAAAATCTGCTTTCACGGTACTCTTTTCACAAAGCAGGGGCGCTGATGCTACTGGGGTTTTTTTTGCTTTACTCAAATACGTGAGCAGAGAGCAGTTCTGCCACAGCCACCTCTCGCAGCAAGGAAAGGAAAAACAACGCTTGAGATAAAAAACACCGCTATTGGTAGCGGTCGTGTTTTTGTGCTGGATTTGTGGGTGGGAATGTCGCAAGCCCATATGGAAATTATGGAATGGGAGCAACAGGGCGAGATCCATGCCTCTGATGGAAGTTGAATTGCTTCATCTTGAAATAAATCATGAAACAATTCTCAGATTCCATCCCCTTCCTCTCCCCCCCCCCCCCCGTTTCCTTTCAGATCTAAAAAGGGGCCACGATTCGTTTTGAACTTTTGCCAGTACCAAGGCTGGTTCGGCACAGGCATAAAAACTGCTCTCTGACACATTTTGGATGGACGAAACATCTCCAGTAGGACACTTCCGTAAGCGAGCAAACTGCTTACTTCGTCCCAGTATTAGCAATGAGGTGGCAAATACATTACTGTATTTTTTTTAATAATAATAAAAATTTTAAAATAAAAAAGTGTGTGCATGTGTCTCGTGTCGGGCACCTACTCACCCACCCCAAATTCAAAAATACTTTTAATTAATTTGGACTTTGGTGACACTAGACATCTGAGAAGGAACGGGTGAAGTTGCCCAGATGTTGTAACAGAAAAAAAACTTGCCCAGGTGAATTTGAGTGAAAACCGAACAATTCGTTTCCCCCCATGTTTCTTTCCTTCTTCGCAGCAGTTGCGCAGTTAGGGCTCTAAGACTATAGCAATGGGTTCAAAGAAACTGTCAAGCTACAGCTAAAGCAAAAGTTGAATTAGTCCTGTGCTGATGTTTTGGAATGTCCATGCCTTGGTGGAACCAGGACTGGTGCAGTCCAGAGCCACTCCTTGCAGATACGCCACGGCTGTGTCTGTGTGTGCAGGTCCCTATGCAAATATAAAACGTAACACACAAACTTCAGGTGGGAGCAAATGGCACAACCCTGATCCCTCCATTGTGGGCATGTGTTCCAAACACCAGAGTGTCTATGTGTGTGTGTATAAACACACCCCTGCACTTTCTTAATCAAAACACACAAAAATAAAATAATGTACCCTTTGATGTTTGCCTGAAATGTCTCAAGTAAGGAACGACTGCTTTTTGGAACACACTTTTATAGATATCTTTATATCTAAAGGCCGAGCCACCCCAGCCCCCTGGCCTGTGAGCCCATGAGTAATGGATCTTACGTCGATGGAAAGGAATGTCAAACTTACAATGTTCCGAGAGGTTCTGCTTTGCGCTTCCTCGCCTCCCTGCCTAAGCTGTGGACAGGGAACCACAACGCCTTCGAGATGTCCCTACACCTTTAAAATAACGCATTCGGAAAGGACGGCTGCAAAACGTTACACACACACACACACGCACCCTCCCCAATTCTGAGCAAAAATAAGGGGGTAGGGGGTGTTAGAAAGCAATGTACACAAAAACTGCTCGTCCGCTACGAAGAAAGGAAGCCAAAGAAGAAAGGAGGGATGGAGGGGACACGATGGGGGAATTCCATTTTTAAAAACCTTGAAGAAGGGAGGGGGTGCAGAAAAGGGGGGGAAGGAGGGAGGCAGCCACCTGCAACTCCCCCCAATTTGGTACACACAATGAGCTGCTCCTCTACGGTTAGATCTCTCTCTCTCTCTCTTTCTCTTCCTGTTTAGTTTAGTTTTTTGTTTTTCCATTTTCAAAGATGCTCACATGTTATTTTGGGTGGGGTGGGGGCACAGCAGATTCCAGCACTTGGTGAACAGGCTTCACAAGCTGTGAAAAAACCAAAAAAAACAAAAAACCCAACAACCTCTTGTCGTCTTCTTCAGGGTGTTAATCGTTTGCCGTGTGTCTTGTCTGTTTTCGCTTTTTTTTTTTTTTTTTTAATACACAGTATATGTATATAATTCTTTCTCGGGTTTGGCTGTAGTGGAACTGGCCATGGTTCAATTGGGACTATAGCAGTACATGGGTCAAGGGGACAGTCATTTTGGCTATGTACACATTCATAGTCGGTCCATGGCTTCCAACTAATAGCGCTATTTCCGTAGGTCTAGTACACAAACCTGCAAGGGGAGGAGAGAAGGGGTGGGGGAAAGTGGGGCGTTAAGAAGTCTATGAAACAATGGACTAATCCACAAGAATATACATCTTAAGAGCATCAGTTGCATACAACAGAGAAGAGGCCGGCTGTTGCCTTCCACAGATAGGATATCTCTGACTCATGGGTGCTAGGAGGGGATGAAAAATTTGTGTTTTTGCCCTGGGCCTATGCGTATTAGCAAGCACTGATACTGAGCGTTGACAGCTGAGAAACAAAGGGCTGCCTCTAATGTAAAGGTAAAGGGACCCCTGACCATTAGGGTCCAGTCGTGACCGACTCTGGGGTTGTGGCGCTCATCTCGCTTTATTGGCCGAGGGAGCCGGCGTACAGCTTCTGGGTCATGTGGCCAGCATGACTAAGCCGCTTCTGGCGAACCAGAGCAGCGCACGGAAACGCCGTTTACCTTCCCGCTGGAGCGGTACCTATTTGTCTGCTTGCACTCTGATGTGCTTTTGAACTGCTAGGCTGGCAGGAGCAGGGACCGAGAAACGGAAGCTCACCCCATCGCGGGGATTCGAACTGCCGACCTTCTGATCGGCAAGTCCTAGGCTCAGTGGTTTAACCCACAGCGCCACCCGCCTCTAATGTAGCACTAGGTTAAAGTCACTCAGCAGTATTCTTCTGTTCTGATGGCTAAATGTTATCTGCCTGCAGAATGATGCTGCACAAGGGAACGTAGAAGTAGCTTGCTAGTAATAATGCTGTATGCACGACCCATTGCATGGTGAGCTTCACGCAAAACAGTTGCATTCGCATCCTCTGCTGAACAACATCAAAAGTTGCCCGTCTGCTGGCAGAAGAGTCCTTGAACTAGCGGACAGGGAGCTCCGGGTACAGCCCAAGGCGGCGGCAATCAGGACTCTTACAAGAGCCCCAAAGTTTCCAGAAGTACTAAAAGGCCTTTGGGAGGGGGGCAAAAAAGGGGCGCCCCAAAAAACCTGAGCCCCAAAGAGGACTGAGCATGCTCAGTGCCCACAGAATGCTAAGTGTCTTTTGGTAGGAAAAAGGAAAGCTTGGAGGGGGAATGGGATGGTGTGCCTGAGAAAAGGGCATGGCTGGCACCCTGAGCTTGAGCGCTGCAGCATTTTGTTGCCGGTCCTCCTTGCTGTACACACTGCTGAGTTAAATGGATGTTGGTAGTGAACCTCAGCGTTTTGCTTTTTTAAAAAAACAAAACAAAACAGAAAAAGTCTTCTCTTGTTCCATGTTCCTCGAGCCTACGGGACCACCTCTCCTGGTATGCCCCGTGGAGGACCTTAAGGTCCATAAATAGCAACACCCTAGAAGTCCTGGGCCCTAAGGAAGTTAGATTATCCTCAACCAGAGCCAGGGCCTTCTCAACTCTGGCTCCGGCCTGGTGGAACGCTCTGCCTCATGAGACCAGGGCCCTGCAGGATCTGATCTCTTTCCGCAGGGCCTGTAAGACAGAGTTGTTCCGCCTGGCCTTTGGCTTAGAATCAGTTTGATTCCCTCCCCCTCTTTCTTTTTCCTTTCTCCTCCTATGAAGAGACTGCACCCTAATGTTTTAATGTTGTATCTTAAGCTTTTAAATTGTATTTTAATCAACTTGTTTTTATTATTGGTTGTTAGCCGCCCTGAGCCCGGTCTTGGCTGGGGAGGGCAGGGTATAAATAAAAAAATATTATTATTTATTATTCATGGAGGAATAATTTCTTCGGTAGTCCGTTTTACTCAATTTTACCCGCTTCTTCCCCACATTTGCATGCAAGTCATGAGAATCTCAAAAGAATGATTGGAAATTCTTGTTTTGTGGTAGCGCCTTGGCTGGAAACAATAACATTTGAACTCTCTGTGTCAGATCTGGATAGGCGTGGCAATTCGCTTGTCCCTGTAAGAAGCAGGGTGAGGTGGGGGCAGAGTAACTGGACTGGGGGCTGTCAGGAAACAGGATCACAGGAAACAAGAGGGCAAGCGGGAAGACCCGTCACTGTCTCCACTCAAACAGGAAGCCGCTAATGGTCTTTCCTGTTTGGGAGGGTCAAATGGCCAACCTGGATGGGTGGAGTTGGTCTAAGCCTGGCAACACTTCATTGACTACCTAAGGAGATGCTCCAATGAATGCTTACTTTTTCATTTACTGGTTTCATGAAGCGCTGCATTAAGTTGTAGTCCCACCTAGCTTGTCACGCAGCAATGGGTCTTCTGGCTTGTTTTAAGAAGCCTCTACATTTCCAAGCTCACTCGGATATTCCAGGAGTGACAAACTGCAAGAACCTGTGTACTTACTGAACCATCTGAAGCACTCGCTCCAACTTTGTCTCCTCCTGCATTCCAGCAAACCTCAAAAATGCCTCCTGTTCCCCGATAACTATGCACTAGAGCACCCGTCTGAAAAAGAAAGGTGGGGGGATAGAAAGTAATTAGAATACATTATCATCTTAGTTAATATAAACACATACCACTTGATTTTCTGTAAGTATGCATGCATTCGAAACCACCTACATTCTAAACACACTCTTTCCCTGTGTGGGATACAGATCTCCAGTCATAAGGAGATGATGGGTGACAACGGAGACATGAGCACATGGACTATTCTCTGCAGTGCCTTTCTGTGCCTGTGGGGGAGACAGAGAGCAAGGCGGAACTCTACGGCAGGCATAGGCAAACTCGGCCCTCCAGATGTTTTGGGACTACAATTCCCATCAGCCCTAGCTAACAGGACCAGTGGTCAGGGATGATGGGAATTGTAGTCCCAAAACATCTGGAGGGCTGAGTTTGCCTATGCCTGCTCTACTAGGTCCCTTCCATTTGCAAGTGCCATGTTCTAGAGCAGGAAGTCACTGCTCATCACAAGGAAGGGGACAAACAAATGGAACAATGTGTTGTGCTCAGCCTGTTTAGTGCTTCTGAACTTAGTCCAGAAGCAAATTGGAAACCGGTGCAGATGAGCTCCAAAGATTCTAACAAGCCACAGCATTCTGCTTAAGCAGGACTTATAAAATGATTCGGGGGCTGCCAGTCACTATTATACTCCAGCTAGCAGAATATCAATACGCATAGGCCCAGGGGGGGAAAGCATATGCAAAATGCAAACCCATCTGATTCCTTTTAAAAACGCCTCTTTCGCAGGGTCACTTCTGAAATAACACTGTGCTAATAGAGACTTTGATGGGACGCGGGTGGCGCTGTGGGTTAAAGCCTCAGCGCCTAGGGCTTGCCGATCGAAAGGTCGGCGGTTCGAATCCCCGCGGCGGGGTGCGCTCCCGTTGTTCGGTCCCAGCGCCTGCCAACCTAGCAGTTCGAAAGCACCCCCGGATGCAAGTAGATAAATAGGGACCGCTTACTAGCGGGAAGGTAAACAGCGTTTCCCTGTGCGGCTCTGGCTTGCCAGAGCAGCGATGTCACGCTGGCCACGTGACCCGGAAGTGTCTTCGGACAGCGCTGGCCCTTGGCCTCTTTGAGTGAGATGGGCGCACAACCCTAGAGTCTGTCAAGACTGGCCCGTACGGGCAGGGGTACCTTTACCTTTAATAGAGACTTTTAAAAGCAAGGGGAAAGTTAAATGGGAACTAGTCTTCTGAGACTGTATTTGTGACCAGGGAGGGTCCGACTGGCACGCAGGAGCCCATTTTACGAACCTATCAGTTTAACTTAATAAGCCATTTCTGTGCCAACGATACAGCTTGCAGAAGAGCCAGCTCTTGCTTTTGATGTTCCCCTCCTTCTTAGATAACCCTGTCTGTTCAGACCCTCTTAGGGCAGAAATCACAACTGAGTATTGCAATTTAATGGGAGCCCTGTGCTTGAAAACATGCGCTCTCTCTCTCATTCTCAATCCCAAACATTGGGGAAATCCTTGGTGCAAAGGAGAGGAATGACTGGGAGAAAGAAAACAAAATGCGCAAGGTTCCCCTGGCATTCAAGAGGCATGCTGGACATGAATGGTGAGGACTCCTGTTGGGAGGTTGAGCAGCAATAAAGGGCCACATCCCCTATCACCAAGTGCTGCCATTGTAGAAGCAAGGAAAAGACCCCAGACACCCTGAAAGGCATCATCATCATCATCATCATCATCACTTAGCCCCTGATATTAAAAGCTGTCCTGGCAAATCCGACTGAGGAGTGTGGGGCAAGAACCCTAAGAAAGGAAGGAATTTAAATAAAATAGCTAAACACAAGAATCGCCCAAGCAGACGCACCTGTGTATTCCAGATGTGTACACATTTGTCGAAAGAGCCACTGGCCAGGTACCTGCCGTCAGGACTGAAAGCTACACTGTACACAGGTTCTTGGTGTTTCGTCAAGGTGTGGATGCAGATCCCTCTGTCTACATCCCATAACCGAACTGTAGAATCGAAAGATGCACTGCCGAGAAGGGAAAGAACGGGAGGGGGGGGAAGCAATTGCTGTCATTTCAATATTGACTTTAGAATGTATTTATCTATGCTTTATTTATTTCTTTAAAAAAAAAAACATGCACTGGGGGGAATTAAGGGTGGAGGAGGAAAAGCAAAAGAATGAGGCGAGTGCAGCAGGAGAGGTGTAGCAGAAAACATGCATTAAAAGGGCTGATCTTTCATAAACTGTGTAGGCGCCTGCCCTGCTGTAACAACCACCTTGGACCCTACAATCGTAACTGTATATAGACTTCAGCTTCATTATTATAGTGACCTGGTTTATTATGATTAAATATCCGTATCTGGATTTCCTTGGGCTAGTTGGCGCTTACCTAGGTTGCGAGTATTGCAGCGTTCTGCAAAACAAGCAGTATTCCAAAAATAAGGCCTAGGACATATCCCCCTGGGGCACTCCTGAATTTGGTCACATCCGCAACATACGTTTAAAGTGCACGGCTTCACCCAAAGAATCCTAGAGACCTCGTTTGGTTAAGAAAGCCGGGAAGTGCAGCTCTGTGAGGGATAAGCTACAGTTCCCACGATTCTTTAGGGGTGAGAGGAAGTCATGGGCTTTAAATGTTTGGTGCAGAAGTGACCTTCGAAATAGGATGAGGCACTTGTAGCTGGCTCTGTGAGTCTAGAAGCACATGCTCAAATACAGTGGTGCCTCGCAAGACGAAAAGAATCCATTCCGTGAGTCTCTTCGTCTTGCGTTTTTTTTCGTCTTGCGAAGCAAGCCCATTAGCGGCTTAGCGGATTAGCGCTGTTAAGCGGCTTAGCGGATCAGCTGTTAAGCGGCTTAGCGGCTTGGGAAAAAGGGAGGGAAAAGGAAAAAAAACCCACAGGAACTCGCAAGACATTTTCATCTTGCGAAGCAAGCCCATAGCAAATTCGTTTTGCAAAGCACCTCCAAAACGGAAAACCCTTTCGTCTAGCGGGTTTTCCGTCTTGCGAGGCATTCGTCTTGCGGGGCACCACTGTACACAAATGAGCATAGTAGCAGGATTCTTAGAACATTGAAAGGGTTGAAATGGGGACAAGGAGGGGTGCACATACAAGCCCTGTCCAAAACTGCCTGGGCAGCTCTTCAGATCTTTCTGCAATTGGTGGGAAGATCTGAAGAAGAGTGTGTATTTTAAGGTGTTCAATTGACCATGGTTTGAGACCTCCCTGTGGGAGGGAGGCCCATCAATCTGTGGACCCCAATTATCCCCCCCCCTTGCATTGGGGGAGTCCCCACAGTTTAATCCTTCGTGTGCCGAGGATGAATTCTGATGCCTTAGCATAGCTGCTGTCTCCCCGTGACAATATTACCTTGCTAACATAAGATTGGCATTTGGGTTGTTTGTTCCTGGCCCCGTAGGACTCCATTTGATAGTATAAATTTCTTTGTTGTGTGCTTGTAGATCGTGGACACAACTATCTTGTTTCATACTCCAGATCTAAGAGAGGTCAAGAGAGGAGAAAGAGCGTATCAGCTTTCTGTGCAAAGGGTTCCCCAGCAAATATCGCAACCCTCTTCCTTCCGCCAAAGCCAAGAAACACACAGTGCAAATGAAGACACTTTGCTCCGGGGGTTTTGCGAGCCCAATTCTCATGTGAACTTGGCACTGCGTTTGTAGGCGCTCGGTCACCGTTCTGCAATCTGTTCTGCGCACAGCTGTGGCAATTTCCACAGCATCCAATGGCAAAGGAGGCTCATCGCAAAGCACTGGAAGGAAGTGCAAAAAATGTGTGGAGAGCTGCTTCACGGAGGCGGCCTCCCATTTGCAGTGAACTCTAGCAGTTCGAAAGTGCAAGTAGATAAATAGGTACCACTCCAGTAGGAAGGTAAACGGCGTTTCTGTGCGCTGCTCTGGTTCGCCAGAAGCGGCTTAGTCATGCTGCCCACATGACCTGGAAGCTGTATGCCGGCTCCCTCGGCCAATAAAGCGAGATGAGCGCCGCAACCCCAGAGTCGGCCACGACTAGACCTAATGTAATGGTCAGGGGTCCCTTTACCTTTACCAGGTGTTCTCTACAGAAGTGTTGATTTGGAAAGGACCCTGAGGGTGATCTCATCACAGAATCTCAACACAGAATCATAAAATTGCGTATGGGATGAGAATGTGCTTTCATAGGACAGAAATCAAAACAAACAAACAAACAAATTCCAGTGTGTGGTTAAAAACGCTGCAGGGTATCCCTCTCTAAAAACCTGCGGACCTGCCGCTGGGTTTATGTAAAGGGAACTGTACTGGCTAGTTCTGGACAATACTGAAGTAAATGAACCCATGGTCTGACTCTATAGACTCAGCTTTCTGTTCCTTTCGTTGTAGACTATAATCCTCTGGAACAGCGACAATTCCTGTTCTGCGTTCGTAAAGGCAGCAGCTCAACAAAGACACCAGGGTGGTATCTAACTAAGTTTTACTTATAATAGATCCACTGCAATTAATGAACGTCAACAAGTTAGGTCCATTCATTTCACTGAGTGCACTCCCAGTAAAATTTACTTGGATGCCAACCTGGGGAAATATGTAACGCCAAAACAAGTGAAACAAGGGGCTGATATGAGCTGATAGCCACACCAAGTGCTTTTTAAAGTCAGGAAGATGACGCAAGTAAATCAAATTGACTGACAAGCGCAAGGAAAAGGAAGGTCTTCCAGCAACACTAAATCTAGTCATTGAAAACGTATCAAAGCCTCAACATGCTGGGATTGGGATTAGCAAAGGTGGCTTTAGGAGCAAATTCATGAGGACAGGCTAATCAATGGCTATTGGCCAAGTATCATTCAATACTCAATACTGGGGGTCTTTGAGGGCAGAAAGTGGAAAATGCTGGAAGATACTAGTTCATTCTACCAGGTTCTTTTCTCTTTTTTACTGATAAGAGTTGGAAATGTTATGTTTTATGTTTTGGCTATCTCAAGGTCACGGTGAGATAGATAAATTTGTGCGCTCAGCGAACTGGTAATTCTTTCTTACTTTCATTTTCAACCTTGAACGTTTGCAGATTTCTCTGAAGTTGTTTGTGTGTGTGTGTGTGTGTGTGTTTTGCCTTCCATGTGTTTTTTTTGCCTTTCGTGAAAAATTCCTCTTTTACTGATGAACCTTTGATTCTGCGTGTTTTATTGAGAGCCAGTGTGATGTAGTGGTTAAGAGCGGTAGTCTCGTAACCTGGGGAACCGGGTTCACGTCTCCGCACCTCCACATGCAGCTGCTGGGTGACCTTGGGCCAGTCACACTTCTTTGAAGTCTCTCAGCCCCACTCACCTCACAGTGTTTGTTGTGGGGGAGGAAGGGAAAGGAGAATGTTAGCCGCTTTGAGACTCCTTAAAGGGAGTGAAAGGTGGGATATCAAATCCAAACTCTTCTTCTTATTATTATTACTTCCAAGACGCAGTCACTCCAAATATACGTTTCTGCAACTCTGCTATTCATCATGACATGGAGTGCCTAGGATTTTAGGCCAATTCCTGTCACAAGCAAGAGAATGGGGGCATCCCAAAGGAGATTTGACTTGATGGGCTGGTCCAGCAAGATATTTCTGGTGGCGTTATAAGACACCAGGTCCCATTTTGCCAAAGACGACTAACAACATTGCCAGTCAAAAGAAAGCCAAAGCCTTCTTGGATACATAGTGATAAACTCCACCTAAGAACGTGACTGAAAAAGTATAGCACAAGTAGTTTATTACAAACCCAGATCACCCGATGTTGTACATTTTACCTTTAAAGTCATGTCATCGGAACAAGATGCCAGAAGATTACCAGTGGGATCCCATTTGATTGCGTTAACTTCATTCTGAAATTTAAGAGCAAGAGGGAAGTTGATGTCTCCCACATAAGAGGATGGGGAAATAAAAGGCAACTCTTCCAACTCAGTAACAACATGGCGGCACCATTAATCCAAAAGGAACAGTGCTGAAATTTGATGGAGCATGTCTGTCTTGACATTATTCAGAGACAGGCAATGGATACAGCAGGCTCTATTGGGCTTGACCCAATACCACTCAGGTTGCATCTGAAGCACACTTACGAAAAAGTTTTGCTAACTCAATGGGGCCTCCTTTGGAGGAAAGATGCTTAGCTTAATAACAGCACCATGGCACCATCTTTGCCTATGCAAACTGTACAGTCAATGCAAATGCTGTATGGGGCACACACAGGCTATGCGTCCCCTTACAACCGGCTGAGCTAACGTAAGAATCTGTAAGGTATTCACAACTTTCAAAAGAATCCAAGAATCCATGCCTGGAATCTGGAACAGATCTCTCATGAACTCATGGGAAACACTGTGATCTTATGGGAACTGCAGCTTGGGGGTGCAGGTCCTTCATGGAAGTACCATATGGTGCTGGGCTGAGGTGACACGGCAGCAGGAAAGCTCTGAGCCATCCGACGACAGGATCACATCTCTTAACTTTGCTCCATATGTGCAGCTTATACTAAACAAGTGGAACATTGCTTTAAAAACAGAACTATACTTACGGTGTGGCCCTGGAAGGTTTTGATGGGCTTATCTTGGCCTAGTTTACAGACGTGAATACACATATCTGTGCTACAGGAGGCGAATGTGTTGTTGCTCTGCCAGTCAACATCTAACGCTGGTGCTATTGACAGACAGACAGACAAAACGTTAAGCAGAAACATAACCTCCTCCCTGTATTCATGAGCAAATGGTATCAAGGTATCAGCCTAGAGCAGAGCAGAATGTAAAATTCAGAGGGGATTGCCCTTGTCACTCAATTTCATCTTTATATGGTTCTTATATACAGGGGATCCTTGGGTTATGAACCGTCCTCCTTACGAACGCTTTGGGTAATGAGCTCCACTAACACGGAAGTAGATGCTCCTGGTTGCAAACTTTGCCCTGGGATGTGAGCGAAAGTTGTGTGTCTTTGGTGCAGCAGGAGGCACCATTAGCGAAAGCGTGCCTAATGTTAAGAACAGTTTCGGGTTAAGAACGGACCTCTGGAATGGATTAAGTTTGTAACCGGAGGTACCACTGTACTGTGGTATTTTTATGTATTGCAATTTTGCTGTTATTTTTACTGACAACAATCTAAGTAACGATTCATTGCAATTGTCGAGAGTGAATTTCTGCTTAATTATTATTTGCTGATATTCTGCAAGTTCATTTTAAAGTGTACTGTTATAATCTAACAAATTACTGAATACTACAGAGTGTTACCTTGGAAGTCGAATGGAATCTGTTCCAGAAGTCCGTTCGACTTCCAAAACGTTCGGGAACCAAGGCGTGGCTTCTGACTGGTTGCAGGAAGCCCCTGCAGCCAACCGGAAGCCGCGTTGGGTGTTCGGGTTCCAAAGAATGTTCACAAACCAGAACACTCACTTCCGGGTTTGCGGTGTTCAGGAGCCAAAACGTTCGACTCGCAAGGCGTTTTGTTTGTACTTGATTTGATGTAAGTTGTTTATTTAAAGTCATAGTTTTATTATGACTTATTTGCGTGGGAATGGATTGCTATAAGATGTGTGATGTTTGTTGTACATTTTGTTCTTTCTTCAGTTTGTAAACGGCCTTGCAATATAGCAATATACAAAGGCGGTATAAAAAATTAAAAGTGAAATGAAATGAACTCTGGATAGAGGTCTCTTTGCACATGCTTGGAAGCCTTAAAAGGATGTGTGTCATCACAGCCCCTCTCCCCAACGCCACAGGCTTTGGAGGATGCAAAGCTAGTGCTGAAGGGACTGTCCCCTGGGCCTGCACTTGGCTCCCATTTCACCTGCACAAGGCACTTGGTGGAACAAGGAAGCAGTGTGGATATGGGAAATCCAGGTTCAAATTGCTGCTCAGCCATAACGCTCAATAGAAACATATATTTAGGGAGATCTTGCCCAACCTAACCTACTACTAATGACTGATGATATTTTAGGTTGGAAAACCATAAAATCACGGAGTTGGAAGGGACCACGAAGGTCTTCTACAGTCCAACCCGCTGCAATGAAGGAATCTTTCGCCCAACATAGGGCTCGAACCCACGACCCCAAGATTAAGATGTTCTGCGTCAAGCAGAAACTTAAAATCATTACTCTCAAATAATAGATCCTGAGACCCGAGGGTCAAGACAAGACTGTGTCATCCATTGCCATAAACAATGCAGATTTAAACGAGGAGGAATACAAAAATTAGCCCAGGTGGCTCTTTGGAAGACGGCAAGGCCAGCGGAAGATGAGATCTGAACTGACATGCCAGAGACTCGGGATTTAACAAGGTGGTTCCATCTGCAGGTTTTCAAAAGCCATACCAACTCAAACGCAAGGTGCAATGGATTGTGTACTATATATATCTTCTTTTGATAATGTAGCAAAGAGATTTTGTGCACAGTCGTGCTTTTTTTAAAAAAAGAGGTATGGATAATCTTGATTTTAATCAGGACCAACTGAGCCTTAAAAGGCAGTGTGTTCCACTGTTAATTGTCCCTCCCCTGGTTTTCAAAACTAATTGCTTCTTTGAAAAGAAATACGTACCAGAATGGAAAGGAAACTGCTGTTTGGCTTCTCCAGTATGTGCATCCCAAATAATTGTGGTCTGAATTAAAACAAACAAACAAACAAACAAACAGCAAAAGACCATAAAATTGCTTTTGTTGATCTCACTCGTTGCTAAAGTCTGCCAAACCGGCATTTATTCAGATTGTATGTTTTGTAGGTTTGCTATTTAAAAATGCCCCAAGCAAAAGTTTATCTACCAGACAGGTGCAGCTTACAAGTTTGCATTATTAGAAAGCAGTTCCTAATATCCATATTACTCGTCTGTAATCTCCTAATTAGCTCATCTCCCTTCAAATATTTGCAGGCTGCAGCGTCTACCTTCAGCTAACCACTTAGTGCCCCATTATTTGCACACCAAGAGCTCCCTCCTGCCCCAAAAGCGGCTTCAGGGGTGGGTGATGTGAAGTAGAGAGCATGCTAAACCCTTTCTCCACCAGCTGCTTATCCACTCTAAATCTAACACAAGCTCCCTTTCCTTTGTGCAAGGTTCAAAACTTGTTTGCCTTCACTGTGACATATAATGACTAGAAAACCTTCATGTTCGTAAGATTAAGAGCTCTTGCAAAGAGGATGACTTCTGGCCATTTGATAAATCTCTCTCTCTCTCTCTCTCTCTCTCTCTCTCTCACACACACACACACACACACACACACACACACACACAGTGATTTTACCCAGGACAAAATTGGAATCCACAAGCTTTAGGCTAATGTGCTCCCTTTCCATCCTTTCTGTGCTGAGAAAACGACACAGGGATCCCTTAATTTATTTAAAAGTACTATCCCGATTGCCCTTTTCAGAGAGATCCCATGAGTGCATTTATTTGGCAAAGTTACATCAGACTGGATTACCTACATAGCATTTCCCATAATGGCCTTGTGATGTGGATTTTCCAAGTTAATGTATTTAATATTATTTTTGCTGTAAGTGATAATAACTTATTATTATTATTATTGTTGTTGTTGTTGTTATTGCTGTTATTGTTATTATTATTATCATCACCCTGCTGCACAGTTAATTGAGGGCACCTTTTCAACTGGTCAAAAGCTTTTTGAGTGATGTAAAACCAACTGATAAGACTAAATGCTTCAAGCATCTGCTTAAAACTTCCTGTGAATGTGAAACATACATTTGTCCTCTTGGGTCAGGGAGATCAGTGGCAGCTCCCTGTCGAGTGCACACAGCATAGCAAATTTGGGTTTCCTGCTGCAAAATGCATAAAGGAGCCCGTAAGCAAGGCTGGGAAATCCAAGGGGACGTCATGCATAAACTGCAGGAAATGTTCTCTACAATTCTCCATATATTTGTCTGCTCTCCTCTTAAGCTGCTCCAGCCTTAGGAATGTTCACTTGCTCTCAGAAGTTCGCCATTTGACAGTTCGCCCCCACCATACTTGAGCGAACTGCAATTTTCACTAGTATTAAGAGACCACACTTGTTGTCAAGAATGCTCATAAGTCACCTGCTATATTAAGGCATAGTGAAGATGGTTGTTTCCAAACCCAGACAGGCTCTCACATGGCCTTACTGTCTTTTTTTCTGTTGGGTTTTCAAATTTAAACCTGTTTGGTGCGCCCCATAATTTGATCTCGCCGAAATGGGATTATTGAAAAAGCCAGATGCTGTCTCACCTTGTCCACGCCTGCGCTCAATATGAAGTTGCCCTTTTTGTTCCATTTTAATGCGAATATGGGACCTTTATGTTGCCCTAACGTGCTGGCGAGATTACCTGGACAATAAAGAGGACATTTATTACAATTCTAAAAATGGGAAAACGAAAGATCGAAACAAATCATGCTATGCACAAGAGAAGAAAAAAGGACACTGGAACAAAATTACACAAAATTACAAAAGAAAGAAAAAAGAAGACAACTGAAAAACCGTGTGCTCACCATCTTTAGTCCATATCCTTGCAAATCCATCGTATGACCCTGTTGCTAGAAGCGTACCTTCGCTCTGTGGGGCAAAAGAAGAAGAAGAGGAGTTTGGATTTGATATCCCGCTTTATCACTACCCTAAGGAGTATCAAAGCGGCTAACAATCTCCTTTCCCCTCCTCCCCAACAAACACTCTGTGAGGTGAGTGGGGCTGAGAGACTTCAGAGAAGTGTGACTAGCCCAAGGTCACCCAGCAGCTGCATGTGGAGGAGCGGGGAAGCGAACCCAGTTCACCAGATTACTACCAACAGGTTTTCTTAAAGCCTGTTCCAATACTATGCCAGGGTGAGTCTTTATTGCATCGATGGGGGTGGTGCGGTGCGGAATCCATTTAATGTCTCTTCACCAAGATACCCCTCTTCCACTTTTTCCAGGTCTGGAGAACCTGACGCCCACCAGATATTGTTGAACTGCAATCCCATCATCCCTGACTGTTGGCCATGGGAGTTATGAGTTCCCTACCTCCCTGACCTACACCTTTGTTTTTTTTCTTTGTTATGCTCGTTATGCTTCTCTGTTGCTGATCTGGGACTATTATAAAGCTTACTATTATAAACTTTACTTGCTCTTTTGCATTTCCTGCCTTCCTGGCTTTAGTTTCTTTGCCCAGACAGCTGATTTAAGTGCGCTCAAGGGCTTGTGCATGCCTTCTGTGTACACAATAAAACACTTCTGAAAGCCCACTGAGTCTTGAAAGTTCTCTTCTGCGCAGAACAGGGAGTGGATGTGCTTCCTGAACCCTTATGGGGTTGCAAAGTTCAGCCTTCCAGATAATATCTCAGCTACGCCAAATGTTGACCTTTCAGCAGGTATGCGTTTTACTGGTTACCATGGGCATTGGTGGCATTAAAAGCAGCGACGAAAGGGACACGGTCAACTCACAATTCTAAGTGGAAAGTTCAGAAAATAACTCCCTCATTTCCCCACCCCCCACCCCCGTGGATGCCCACTGTAACTTGGAAGCTGAAAATACGGGTTTTGCAAAGTACGTTTGGAGCACCGGGGAGTTTCTGCTTACATTCCAATCTAGGGAAGTCACGTCTTTGTTGCTCGGTACATCTTGGCCCCCTTCTCGTATACAGTGCCGAAGGACCAGCTGTGTGGATCCACTGGTACTGTTTTCACTAAGGTTCCATATTCTCGCCGTTGAATCTCCCGATCTGCAAAATAAACAGAGATCATGGGCTTCTTTGAGCCAATAATTAACCACCACCTTGCAAGAGCAAAAGATGTGGGTAACAGTGCCTAGTCACAACCATTCCCAGAATTACAGGCTCTTTTGCCACAAATGTTCCAATCAGTCTTTCGCATTTCTCCTCTGTGTGCAGTAACGTTACACGGACCTCATTCCGCTGTTTTGAATGGGAACACTTTTACGTTGCCCAAAATAACGTGCTTACCACTTTCGCCACTGCAAAGAGCCAAGAAGCTACGGTTAATTATGCCCAAAAGAACACAAAAATCCCCACTTTTAAAACATGCCACTTTGTCAACACCATTGTGTGATTCAAGCAGTCCTATTCCCAGGGTCTTCAGAGAAGAGCTGGACTGCTAATTAAAGTATCCACAGCTGGAGGATACCAAACCACCTGTCGCAGTGTGCAAAATATATGGCGACAACTAGCAAATAAACTAGCAGTGTGCCACAAGCTGGCCTCCAATTTTTCAAAGGATTTATTCCCCTGCAAGCGAGCCTTCCATTTTTCTCCTTCATTCTCAGGGAGTCCCCCCCCCCCCATACAATTGCTTCAGAATTTTGGTGGGTGTTAGGCTGAGCTTATATTTTGTAACAGTGAGGTGGTTCTGGGTGTTAGACTTTCCTTTAAGCATTTATCCGGCATGCTTCTTGATATGAAAAAACAACAACACCCATGGGATTTTGAAGAAGAGAAGAAGAAGAGTTTGGATTTGATACCCCGATTTATCACTACCCTAAGGAGTCTCAAAGCAGCTAACAATCTCCTTTCCCTTCCTCCCCCACAACAAACACTCTGTGAGGTGAGGGAGGCTGAGAGACTTCAGAGAAGTGTGACTGGCCCAAGGTCACCCAGCAGCTGCATGTGGAGGAGCGGAGACGCGAACCCGGTTCACCAGATTACGAGACTACCGCTCTTAACCATTACACCACACTGGCTCTGGAAGCTGTGGAAGTTGGCTACCAAGTGCCTCAGAACAGCATGCTTACTGATTTTGTTTTTAAGGCAAGTCCTTCCTCTCTCCCTCTCTTTGCCTTTTGTTTTTTTAAAAAAGAACTTTCTGCACGGATAAAAACTAAAAAGACTCAACTTCTTTGTACAAAACAAACAGATGCCAGATGTGTGGTCGGCGGCCTCCCTGCCTTCTCGTGCTTAAAGAAAAGGCCGTGCAACCGGAGTAAAGAACTGCCTCTGTAAATGTCTTTAGGGGAAACTTACCCAGAGGCCAGGAGGTCACAAACAGGGTTCCACGCACAGATGAATACTTCTGATTCGTGGCCACGCAGCACCACTGCTTTGTTAGAAGGGATTTCGACGTCGCCATCTACTTCCATCATATCCGTGTGATTATCTGCAGAACAGAGGACAACAACAGGGGGGAGGTGTGTTACTATGGAGCCGCTCCTTCCTTGCATCCTGCCTTTTGGCCTGCAGGACCACGGACAGCACACCTTGGTTGCTTGGTACATCTTTGCCCCGACCCCACCCCCATCTTACATATAGTGCTGATGGACCAGAGGGCACCGTTTCGAGCAGCAGCAGTCAGCAGAGAAGGTGGCGGTGGCCCCCTAACCTCTCCCCGGCACCACTACTTAGAGAGCGGGCAGACTTGCTTCTCAGTTTGATCCTTTCTCGTGGTATTGAATGTTTTGTGGTATTTTATGCATTGCTAAAGGTAAAGGTAAAGGTACCCCTGCCCGTACGGGCCAGTCTTGACAGACTCTAGGGTTGTGCGCCCATCTCACTCAAAGAGGCCGGGGGCCAGCGCTGTCCGAAGAAACTTCCGGGTCACGTGGCCAGCGTGACATCGCTGCTCTGGCGAGCCAGAGCCACACACGGAAACGCCGTTTACCTTCCCGCTAGTAAGCGGTCCCTATTTATCTACTTGCACCCGGGAGTGCTTTTGAACTCCTAGGTTGGCAGGCGCTGGGACAGAACAACGGGAGCGCACCCCGCCGCTGGGATTCGAACCGCCGACCTTTTGATTGGCAAGCCCTAGGCGCTGAGGCTTTAACCCACAACGCCACCCGCGTCCCTATTTATGCATTGCTACTGGCCGATAATTTTAATTGATTGCAGTTTAGTAATTCTTTGATGTAATGATTAAGTATGAGCTGTGTAACTAGTGTTTGCTGATAAATTTAAAGCTATTCGAATGGATTATTTAACATTGCTTTATTTCATACGCTGCTTATTTTAAGGTTAGGTTTTTATTACGACTTCTTCATTGGATCAGATTATTAGGGGTGTGAGATCTCTGCAGTCCGCTTTGTTGTTTCTTCAGCTTACAAACCCATCTTGTGCATAGTACTATATGATTTAATAGTGAAATGAAATGAAATTTCAGCACAGTGCAAACGCACCGGCAGAACCAATCCGCCACTCATGCTGGTGCACTTGCACTGCACCAACCTCCCTGATGCCTCTCCCTTCCTGGTAAGCACAGCGACACCAGGGAAAAGGAAAATATTGCTGCTCCGTCCCACCAACCACTACGAGTTTTCAGCAGATTTTCACACTCTAACCGTTGACTCAGAGCACATACTCTGTTGGGCTCTTCTCTGCTTCCCTAGATCCCTGGGCCTTCTGGCACACCCTCCGACATCTGAGCATCAGAAGCAATGTGCCCATTCTATAGGTTGGTGCAACTGAACTGCATTCAATCCACCAATCAGGGTCCTGGGAATGGAGATCCAGAGTGGTGTAGTGGACACAATGCTGGACTTAGCGGTGATGGGGATTTCTATCTCCTATCCGGCCATGAAGGTCAGAGTAACCTTAGACCAGTCACAACCTCCCTGTTTAATTGACCTCAGAGAACTGTTTTGATTATACAAGTTAGGGGAACCATGTTGATGTTTAAGGATGCAGAGAAGAAAAGGACAAGAAAGGGGTATTTAGGTGTGCTGGTTAATTTTGTCCTGTACCTGCAACTGGTTAACCATGTGAGAGTGAGTCAGCAAGCATGTGAGAGTGACTCAGCACAGCCTAAAGTATAAATTGTGTTTGAAGCAAGTTTGCTCTTTGCTCTTAGCCTGGAGAAGAGGAGGTTAAGGGGTGATATGATAGCCATGTTCAAATATATGAAGGGGTGTCACATGGAGGAGGGAGAAAGGTTGTTTTCTGCTGCTCCAGAGAAGCGGACACGGAGCAATGGATCCAAACTACAAGAAAGAAGATTCCACCTAAACATTAGGAAGAACTTCCTGACAGTAAGAGCTGCTCGACAGTGGAATTTGCTGCCAATGAGTGTGGTGGAGTCTCCTTCTTTGGAGGTCTTTAAGCAGAGGCTTGACAACCATATGTCAGGAGTGCTCTATTGGTGTTTCCTGCTTGGCAGGGGGTTGGACTCGATGGCCCTTGTGGTCTCTTCCAACTCTATGATTCTATGATTCTATGATTCCTGCCCTGGGCCAGAGCCTAGTCTGTGTTGGAACACTACAAGACCGTATGCTGCTAGGAAGACCGTGTACTACAACTGTATGTAACTGCTAAGCTGTGGATCTGCTTTATATTGCCCATAAACGGACTGTGTGGTGTTTTTCTGTTTCATTGGAACACTCCGCTGACATGTTGAATGCCCCAATAAAGCATGTATGCTATCTCAAGATCTTTGGAGGTTTTAGTAACAGTGAATAATAATTGCCTTAAGAGCAAAGCCAAAATATTTCTTGTGTGCATACAAATTATGTATTTCTACAAATTATGTATTTGTCACCGCATGCATTTTTTATCTTCATTGTTCGTGTACTTTATTACGCTAAAGTAATAAAGTTTCTGGGGTGATGCAGGGCTGAGGGCAAGACAAGACCACCTTAACTCTGATTTAAACATACGCTGTAATGGAAAACTCTCCTACCCCCATACAGATCATTTTGCCATATTCAGCTAACTCCACGGAGGTGCATGGCAAACCAGTGGCTAATCATGACAAGGTACAGTAAGTTTCTTTATTTACTTTGGCATGGAAGCCATATTTAATCCACATTGGCCTGTCGGTTTAAACAAGCAAAAGTCAACAGTTTTGAGTCTAAGCTGGTGGCGACGTTTTTCTAGTATTTCAAAAGGATATTGAAACTCCAAAAGGTGAAATCAGATTAAGCCAAGGGAGCCAAGGACAGAAAGTTATGGTTAGCAAATGCAATCCACTTCCTATTTTGGAGATCTGTGCACAACCTTTGCAAGTCTGGTGACTAATTTAAGAGTGACCTGTCTGCAAAAAGCACACATGGAAGATAGAGGGTAGAGGGGCAGCTTTTTCCCCAAGTCATCTCAGTATCCCTCGCACTGGATACAGAAGCTACATAAATCCTTCTTTCTGCAAAGGCAGACAGAGAGCAGGTATCATTTGCGTTTGCAGCCAGTAGGGGTGGCTGGTAAATCACATTATCTTTAGACCAGTAGTCTGGATTTCTAGCATAAGCGGCAACTCACAGTTAACAAGCAAAAAAAGAAGGGCGGGAAAGCACCAACAATCACCCTGGCTTCTAAATCCAAACATGGAAAGGAATGGAGACATTAGTTTTAAAGAGAACGTGCATTTCTGCAGGTTTACCAATGCAAATAATAGCCAAGTGTTGGAAGCATACTTTAGGGGAGAGCTTGGGCTCACAGTTAACCTTCCACTGCCAGCAGAGGCCAGCCTGCTGCTGGGAACCTTGCAAACAACGCTGGTCTGATCCTGCAAGGCGCTCTTGTTTGTTTTTTAAAGCAACTTAGGATCAGTCAACAGTTTTGATTCAACTGTTGAGAGCCAAGTATGTGGTCTTGCTTTGCAAGTTTAAAATAAATCAGTAGACTGTGGGCACAGTAGTAAATAAGAAGCAGGCCACACAAGGTGGGACTCTGCTAAGCCCAAATTTAGGATTTTGACTGTGTTTTGTGAACAATGTGCTTTGTGTCTGGGACCTTCAATGGAGGCACACTTGCCCAGATGCGATTCTGCCGGCTGAAAAATGTTCTGCAATCGTAGGAATTGCAACAGTAATTTCACTCTTCCGATGCTGCATTTTGTGATTGGTATAATTCACATGCCTGTCTGAGAAGACTGTGAGAATGGAAGACAGCTTTATCTCTCTTCCACTGTAAGTTCTTTGTAATGTACTTTTGCTTTTACAGTGGTACCTCGGGTTACATACGCTTCGGCGGTTCGAATCCCCATGACGGGGTGAGCTCCTGTTGCTCAGTCCCTTCTCCTGCCAACTTAGCAGTTCAAAAGAACGTCAAAGTGCAAGTACAGTGGTACCTCGGGTTACATACGCTTCAGGTTACATACGCTTCAGGTTGCAGACTCCGCTAACCCAGAAATAGTACCTCGGGTTAAGAACTTTGCTTCAGGATGAGAACAGAAATCGTGCGGCGGCGGCAGCACAGCGGCAGCAGAAGGCCCCATTAGCTAAAGTGGTGCTTCAGGTTAAGAACAGTTTCAGGTTAAGAACGGACCTCCAGAACGAATTAAGTACGTAACCAGAGGTACCACTGTACTTTGTTCTGTTTGTTCTCTTGGAGCAGAAGAGAATGGTCACCATTATGCTGTAGTTTGTACATAGTGTATAAATAAATAGTATATTAGAGTACTATGTTTCACGCTTCTTGCTGTGTTATGCTAGATGATTAGTGTGCATAAATCAAGATGGTTTGTGTCGCTGAGGGCACTGGATGAGAGGGGAGATGCCTTTTCCAGCATTGCGCATACCAGAGGACAATTGGAGTTTTAGCAGGTACCACTGGGCGTTTTCCAACAAATTGCAACAGCTGGAAAACGTTGCAGATAAAAGTGTGCATGCGCTGGGAACATGGTGCTTTGAGCAACACTGTCCAAGCCCCCCCTTTTCAAATGTTTACAAACATTTGGTGCAGCCGTGTCCCGATCACCCAGCCAAATTTGTCCGCTTAAATACCGGGGATATGGAGATGCTTCATGCAGACGGCTCTGCGTGAAATTCGGAACTTAATGGCAAGAGCACAGCCACCTAATCCTTCTTGCATGCCGGCTTACTTACTTGCTAGAGTGTGGGCTCCATTTTCCTCGCCATTCGCAGTGTTTTCGCCATTCTTCGCAGACCCCTGCTGGTTTGTCGGAGCGGCAGCCGCAGCTGCCGCCGCCTGTTGCTGGGCAAGTTTGTCCCTGTAGGCCTGCTGTCTCGTCTGCACCACATCGGGCATCACGGCGTCTATCAGCGAGAGGGACTCTATCGGCCTACCATCGAACAAAGTACCATCCTGATTTGGAGGTTGAAGATGAGAGAGAGAGAGAGAGAGAGAGAGAGAGAGAGAGAGAGAGAGAGAGAGGAGGGAGGGGGAGAGGGAGAGGGAGAGAGAGTGTTTAAATGACAGGTCAAATTTTTCATCAATAATCTCAGAGCAGGAGCGTAAACAAACCTGACGATGGTGAATTTTGACCACTGCACAGAATACTTTGCAATGTGTTTTTAAAGCAAGAATGAACTCAGGATCAGTGTTCTTTTTTATAAAAAAAAACTCTGGGGGCCCTCTAAAAAGGCGTCGCAGGGCGAGGACAGAATGGGTATGCGGGGCCAATTGTCCTGTGAAGTTACTGAGTAGTATCTCTGTCTGTAAACAAATGAAGATGCCTTGCAAAGAGTCGGTCCATTGCTCTGCCTCCAACAACGTCTGAGGGGAGACCCCGCCCTTGACCTTGGGATTGCCCAATAGCAGAATCGGCGGCAAAAGCCCCCCTGGGCTACTTTCATTTCACCCAGGCTGCCCCCTAAAGTTGATGCGCACTGCCATTCAGATGGTGGGCATGGATCGCATCTTGTAATTGACTATGCGGGGTGACTATGCCCCCACCCCCAATATTTTATTCAAGTTGGCACCCTTTGGTTGTTGGCACCCGTCTGCCTCAAGAGATCATGGAGTGCACCTCTGGGGGTGAAGCCAAACTACTCTGTTAGCGGAAACCTCGGGCGCTAGCAGGGGCAGTGTGTATGGAGGTCCTGGGCTGCCCGGACGACAAGACCCCAATCGTGGCACAAAGGAAAGCGGAGCGATACGTCTGGCACCAGCTGGGTTGCAGAAGTTGCTGGACGGAGACGTACATCGCACCAGTCAACTGTCTTAGGAACTGGATCTCTGCAGGGTTTACTCTTTAGCCTTTTCTTCTCAAGGCTCTTCTCCTAGATGAGCTACCTTTCCAGGTTGACGAGCCCCCTATACAGTGGTACCTCGGGTTACATACGCTTCAGGTTACATACGCTTCAGGTTACACACTCCTCCACTAACCCAGAAATATTACCTCAGGTTGAGAACTTTGCTTCAGGATAAGAACAGAAATCGGGTTCCGGCGGCGCAGCGGCAGCAGGAGGCCCCATTAGCTAAAGTGGTGCTTCAGGTTAAGAACAGTTTCAGGTTAAGTACGGACCTCCAGAACGAATTAAGTACTTAACCTGAGGTACCACTGTATACAAACAATAATATGAGCCCATGCTCAGTGGATGGCCCTGGAATTCCAGGTCTTAGGGGAACTATTCCGACCACAAGACTGGAGAGCTTTTTCAGGCAGATTCCCTATCATTGGGAATCGGGTTGTCATGTCAGTCAGATTTCCAGCCTAGTGCTGCTGTTAGTGAACACTGGGTTGGTGCATTTGCACCCACTATTTGATCGTGGATGAGGGGGGCTAACTTGATCTGAGAACTGGGTGGAAGGACTGGGATGGCCAGAATTGGCCCAGCTCAATCTGCCTGGCTTCTCAGCACAGGAGGCTGATGTATTTTCATAAAAAGTATCAGGACATATGTTTAAGGGCAATATAATAACGTATACATTTGCTTTTGTTAAGTACTGCTGGAAGGCAGGGGACACACCAAACTGAACATGAAAATATTTCCTCAAAAACTGCCTCCATAGACATGTCCTTTGGCTTGTTTTTAGAAGCTGGGAGGACGGGGCAACTCCTTGTGGCGGGCTGCTTCCCTCATTTATTCTCCGTTCTTCCCTTGGACTCGTGTCCTTCCCAGAGATTTCTTTTCACCGTGAGAGTGGTGAATGCTGTCTCTGTTCTCCAATTCAAAAGGAAAGGAGAGGGATATCAAAGGAAGGCGGAAATGGCCGTTGGGCCTCAACCGAAGTGTTGAAAAGGCTCTCCTTGCACAAGGCCAGGGGACCACCTGAGTTACTAGGCAGAAATGAGGGGCTCTGGTAAAAGCACCTGCTTGGTAAGGAGGGGGAATGGCTGACGAGCACAACTTCAAGGTCTCAAAAGTAGAAACTTCCGCATCTTGAAGGAGGGCGCGGAGAGGAAATGATCTGAGTTAAAAAAAGTTTTATTTTTGTATGGAAGGGTTAGTGAGGAAAACGGTGAGGTGTGTTGCTTTCCATTAGACTAGGAAAGCCGAGGACAATGACGCCAAGCTATTTCTGCAGAGGTGGGTGTGGCCAGAGACAAAAGAGGGTGGAGCCAGAGCAGTGCACATGATTCTTACCTCTGCGCAGTGGTCTGCATTCCAGCCACACACAAAAACAGAGTTTCTACGCCCTTCCACCCAACCCGCCGCCTCTCCATCATCTTTCCAGGCAAGCATGAGACATTAAGGGCAAATTCCAGCCACGCAAAAGCCCTCAAGGAGGGTGTGGGACAGGGCTGATGGGGGCTGTGGCCTGGGGAGTGTCTCTAGGGCTGCCTTCAGCTCCCAGGCCTGAGGTTCTCCACACCTGTCTCTGGGATAATGCAGTGTGTGTGTGTGTGTGTGTGTGTGTGTGTCTATGTCTATCTCCAAAACAGAAACATCTTTGCGAAAGACTGGGCAAAATCACTAGGCCAAATGAGAGCGAACCGAAACCACAGTGTCCTTAAAAAACCAACAAAGTCAACTGGGTTCCCTCCCCAATTTGATCCACTGCCTCATTGGTGTTGTTTGAATGACCACAGCTGGTGGTGCTTAAGCATGACCTCCTACATGAAGAGACATCAACACTTTGGCTATGTGTGCACTGCAACAGGTAGTTCCGAGCTTTTGGCAACGGCATGCCATGCTTTTGCAGGTGAGGGTGCTTCTGTCTGCACGGTCTCTGAATTCCTTAGGTTTGCCCAGCATTGAGTCACACGCAACCAGTTCACGTGAACATTGCAAGAACTTTAATATCTGATCTCTGGAGGACCAGCAGTCTGTTAGAAGAACACACGAACACACACACACACCCTCAACATGGCAATGAATGACTGCCCTGATTGAGGCCTCCATAGAACTTTGTATTATTCCAACCTTCTTCGACAAGAAAAGGTCTGGTGAGCAGGACCTACAGAGGATCCAGCGTGACAGCAAACCATCTAAGCAGGACAGTTGAGGAGAGAGCAACCCACTTCCCCAAGGTAATGAAACCCTCTGCAGATATATGAAAGCACTTGTCATGGTCTATAGCCAACAAGAGACTTGCCTTACCTCATTAATACTGACTTCCGCCTCTACATACTGCAAGCCTTTCTGGATGATGGAAATCAAAGCAGCAGGGGGTACCAGGGCACCGTTGATGTTAGACTGGCTGATATGGCTCTCGATACCAAAGGTAAATGCTGAATGAGAGAACCCTAAAGACAAGGGGGAGGTTATAAGGATGTGCTCATACACACAAGAAGCCTTAGGCCAGTGATGGCCAAACTCTACCCTCCAGCTGTTTCGGGACTACAACTCCATCATCCCTAGCCAACAGGACCAGTAGTCAGGGATGATGGGAACTGTAGTCACAAAAACGGCTGGAGGGCCAAGTTTGGCCATCACTGTCTTAGGCTGTCAGGCTGCGGCCAGCAGGTCAGGCCTGGAGTGTCACACAGTGCAAAAAAGGACACAAATCAACTTTTCCTGAATGGTAGGATTCATTATCAAGGTTTATCTACCAAGGACCACAGCAGAGAATCTTACCTAGTCATGCTAGTTATGCTGCTTTGCTGTTACCCAGTGAATCCATTATTTCCTTTATAAACCTTGGTCAAGTCTATCAACCCCCAAAGATCTGGTGAGGCACTGAAATTCATTTGTTTATTTCTCTTTCTCTCACCACCACCCCGGGCCGCATTTCCATTTATTCCTAAATTGCATAGGACAAGGGAGAATATATGGCTACAGAAGGGAGGATTAACTTCACGACAAAGCATTTTAATTGCATGAGCACACCAGCGCCAGGCGTGCGTTTCTTCTGCGTGCCGTTTCAAGGGCAGCATAATTATCGTTTTGCAAATAGGAAAATTAGGATTACTGGATGCTAACAGTGTTATTTATTTGCTTGCCCTGAAAAGGTAAATCCATTGTGAGGAAGTGATTCATCTTAAGCTGTTACGGTTTTCCACTCGTAGGTAATTAGAACCTCAGAAAGCTCCCCTTTTGGGACGTTATAAACAGTTGCTTTATAGCCGTTGGGATCCAAAATTTTGCACAGATACCGGAGAACAGAGAGAGAGAGTGATTTCACAGGTATTGCAGCAGTAACGATAACAAGATAAAGACCCAGGAGGCAGAATGGGGCTATGCAAATTAAAGGGCGGGGCTATGCAAATAGGAAAAGTGTTCCCCCAGGCAGCAAGTTTACTCTGTTGAGGGGAAGGGGGAGAAAAAATTACAATTCGCTAGGCCAAAACCTGCTTTCTATCTTGGACCAGTGTTTGAAATTGCCAGGAGCATTTTCCACCTGGCTATCGGCCACTTGCGACCAAGTGGATTGGATTTGATATCCCGCCTTTAATATCCCTTTAAGGAGTCTCAAAGCAGTTAACATTCTCCTTTCCCTTCCTCCCCCACAACAAACACTCTGTGAGGTGAGTGGGGCTGAGAGACTTCAGAGAAGTGTGACTGGCCCAAGGTCACCCAGCAGCTGCATGTGGAGGAGCAGGGAATCGAACCCGGTTCACCAGATTACGAGACTACCGCTCTTAACCACTACACCACACTGGCTGGGTGCCAAGACACTAACAACACATCCTATAGAATTCTATCTGTTGTATTTTATCTGCATGAGATAAAAGGGCAGTACACAAATTGCAATCATCATCTTCATCACCATCTGATGAAATTTCAGGAACCACAAAGTAGTTCTAGAAACTAGGACTTTCGAGCCATCTTGACCCCCAATGGCAACTAGACATTTCATTTTGCTAGGTGTTATCAGTTTTGATATTGGTCAGATCAGATAGTTGATACGAGTGCCGAGGCTCACCTGCCCTGCTTTGGATGTTCATGTGAGGCTATAAGAACAATCAAATCTGGGCTATATACAAACAACCATTTCCCTGCACAAAAATCTGGTTCATTGGTCATAGGATCTGGATTTTGTGTGTGAAGGCCAAATTTGAATGTTACGGCTTTGCACAGGCTGCCAGTACTGTCTGGCCCATTGGCTGTTTCAAAGCTATAGACCCTCCAGAAGATGCCAGGGCAGCCACTCAGTGGCTTTCTTTTCATAGGGGTTCAAGATGTTCCCCCTCCCCCTTATCTGCCCTGCCATGGGTAGCTTTTGACAGAAGTCCTTCGGTTTGATGATGATGATGATAAATAAATAAATTATTTATACCCCACCCATCTGGCTGGGTTTCCCCAGCCACTCTGGGCAGCTTCCAACAAAACACTAAAATACAATAACCTATTAAACATTAAAAGCCTTCCTAAACAGGGCTGCCTTCAGATGTCTTCTAAAAGTTTGGTAGTTATTTTTCTCTTTGACATCTGGTGGGAGGGCATTCCACAGGACGGGTGCCACTACCGAGAAGACCCTCTGCCTTGTTCCCTGTAACATGGCTTCTCGCAGTGAGGGAACCACCAGAAGGCCCTCGGCGCTGGACCTCAGTGTCCGGGCAGAACGATGGAGGTGGAGACGCTCCTTCAGGTATACTGTGGACTGAGGCCATTTAGGGCTTTAAAGGTCAGCACCAACACTTTGAATTGTGCTTGGTAACGTACTGGGAGCCAGTGTAGGTCTTTCATGATTAGGTTATATGATCCCGGCAGCAGCTCCCAGTCACCAGTCTAGCTGCCGCATTGTGGATTAGTTGTAGTTTACGTGTCACCTTCAAAGGTAGCCCCACGTAGAGTATATTGCAGTAGTCCAAGCGAGAGATAACCACTCTGGCAAGACAGTCTGCGGGCAGGGAGGGTCTCAGCCTGCGTACCAGGTGGAGCTGATAAACAGCTGCCCTGGACACAGAATTGACCTGCGCCTCCATGGACAGCTGTGAGTCCAGAATGACTCCCAGGCTGCACACCTTGGATTATTAAAGTGGATAAGAGAGCTTTCCTCCTTCTCTCCTTTCAATGTGTTCTGATGAAGCCAAACACTGCAGAGGCAAGATGAAAAAAATAAAATTGTGCACAGAGAATGAAATTCGTGGAGGACAGGACTGCCCTTGCTTAGTGGTCACTGCGGTTATGTTCTACTCCATTGCTGGAAGCAGTATGATTCTACACATCAGTTGCTGATGTCCCGTTTTCAAGCTTCCCGTAGGAATCTGGTTGTCCATTGCGAGAACAGGACTGCTGACCAGATGGGCTTCTGGGTCCAGCAGGTCTTCTTTTGCTCCAAGGGATGTTGTTGCTGAAACTTTTCATAGAATTGTAGAGCTGCAAGGGACCATTAGCATCATCTAGTCCACCCCCGCACCCCGCAATGCTGGAATCTTTTACACAACTTGGGGCTTGAACCCACAACCCTCATGCTCTACCGGTTGAGCTGCCCCAGAGCTTTTGTTTCGTTTGTTGCTGTTGTTTTACAGTTACGGGTTGAAACACTTTGAACAATTGGGGAAAAGCTATTTATATGTATTTTAATGAATAAAATTTGGGAGGGAATAAACAAAAGAATCCAGAAAAGACAGTGAGCTGGGGTTCAGGGGTATGAGCGTGAGTGTGGGGAAACCCAACATCATCAAGCTAGTTCTGTTAGGTCCAATGATCTGTCAAATGATTTCCTTGCACATTTTCATATATGATAGCCATGTTCAAATATATAAAAGGATGTCACATAGAGGAGGGAGAAAGGTTGTTTTCTGCTGCTCCAGAGAAGCGGACACGGAGCAATGGATCCAAACTACAAGAAAGAAGATTCCACCTAAACATTAGGAAGAACTTCCTGACAGTGTTCGACAGTGGAATTTGCTGCCACGGAGTGTGGTGGAGTCTCCTTCTTTGGGGGTCTTTAAGCAGAGGCTTGACAACCATATGTCAGGAGTGCTCTGATGGTGTTTCCTGCTTGGCAGGGGGTTGGACTCGATGGCCCTTGTGGTCTCTTCCAACTCTATGATTCTATGATATGTAGGTGCTACAAAACGCCAGCATTCTGAAGCTCAGAATTTCAAAAATTTGGTGCACGTGAGTACCATGGACATATCTAGGTCAGTCCCCCAAGTAAGACAATGGGCAAACAAGCCTATAGCATTTGTATGTGAAACTTATCATTTCACTTTTAATTTGTGTACCGCCTTTGTTTATTATTCTACACAAGGCGGTTTACAAAATTTACAAGAAAAGAAAAACACCTTACAATAATCTGATCCCAACACAAAAAGCCACAATAAAATGTAACTTTTAAATGGATTAAAGGTAAAGGTAAAGGGACCCCTGACCATTAGGTCCAGTTGTGACCGACTCTGGGGTTGCAGCACTCATCTCGCTTTATTGGCCGATGGAGCCGGTGTACAGCTTCTGGGTCATGTGGCCAGCATGACTAAGCCGCTTCTGACGAACCAGAGGAGCGCACGGAAACGCTGTTTACCTTCCCGCTGGAGTGGCACCGATTTATCTACTTGCACTTTGATGTGCTTTCGAACTGCAAGGTTGGCAGGAGCAGGGACCGAACAACGGAAGCTCACCCCATCGCGGGGATTCAAACCGCCAATCTTCTGATCGGCAAGTCCTAGGCTCTGTGGTTTAACCCACAGCGCCACTCGCGTCCCACTTAAAATGGATTGCCTTATATCAAATAAAGTAACATTCAATAATCTAATAGAATAGAACAGTAAATGATAAAATTAACTCTCAAAACAGCAGCAAATAATAATTAAACAGAATTTTGCTCTTAACAATTACAATAATTATTGTTAATGCAGCGAGCATCAATTTTACGGATTATGGTTGTTGTTTTTTTAAAAAAAATCTGGGCCTGAGAGGAACGACTTATTAAGGCTCATCAAAAAGACAACTTTGTCAAAATTAAACAAGACTACAAGGGAGCAAGGCAGGACAGTGTAAAGAAGAGAAGGAGTGCAGATTGTCTGCCACAGGTACACTGCTTTCAGTTGCCTTGGCACGCTCTGAGTAACTAAAACAGGTATTATAAGCAGGACCTAAAACATTACTAAAGGTTCTGTGGGTAGCTAGGCTTTAAAAATCGCACACCACTGAGTTCAGCTGCCAGGCGCCGGCTTTCTGCCATCCCTGGAAATAATGTGTGTATTCATCTCATTCCTGGACGCCGCACTCGCTAGCACTAATGAGCCACTGTTGAGCTGGCACTGCTGTGATTTATCATGGAGACACCCCACGCAGGATTTTCATGGTTGCAGAGCCAGGGTCGCAGGTCTCCGAAAAAAACCGCTTCCCTTTCCAAACACTTCCCCCGTGAAGGCAACCCTCTCTTGAAGGCGGTCCAATCAGACGAGGAGGGCTTTGGAGCGAGCTTTTTTTGGGAACTTAATTTACTCCCGCTTTGGGCTAACGTGCAAACAATAGAGGGAATGAATACATTTTCCAGTTTGGGCTGAATTAAGCGGAATGCTACCGCTACTGCAGGAAAAACTGAAGAGTGGGATTTTTCAAAGATAAACATTGCATCCAACTGAGCAATTCATACACACGAAGTGAGAGATTAGAAATCACAAGAGTCCCAGTTTGGACTCTGAGGGGCTGGTACCTCAGGTTAGACCAGAAGATGTGATCTCCAGCTCACAGCCTGTGGGGATAGCATCTCGAGCTGAAAACCCCAGTACAGGTAGCAACCATTTTGGGTGTGTTCAACTGACGTGCGATCACCAACATGCAGGTCCTTTTGGATCCAGAAAAGAGTGGGACAGACATGAACCTGCCTGTCCATTAAGACCTTCCTTGGAGGCCTCGGCCCAGTATACCTGAAGGGGCGTCTCCACCCTCATCGTTCTGCCTGGACACTGAGGTCCAGCTCCAAGGGCCTTCTTGTGGTTCCCTCACTGCAAGAAGTGAGGTTACAGGGAACCAGGCAGGGCCTTCTCGGTAGTGGCGCCCGCCCTGTGGCACACCCTCCCATCAGATGTCAAGGAAATAAACAACTATCTGGCTTTTATAAGACATCTGAAGGCAACCCTGTTTAGGGAAGTTTTTAATGTTTGATGTTTTATTGTGTTTTTAATATTCTGTTGGAAGCCATCCAGAGTGACTGGGGAAACCCAGCCAGATCGGCGGGGTATAAGTAATAAATTATTACTATTACTATTACTATTCCCTTGTTCTGCTGCTACTGAAGGAGAAACTCAGGAAGATGGCTTATATAGAGTCAGACCATTACTCCATCTGGCTCAGTTTTGTCTACACTGACTAGAAGCAGCTCTCCAGGGCTTCAGGCAGCCGTCTCTCTCAGCCCTGCCAGCAGTTTTCAGGGATTAAACCTGGGACTTCCTGTAGGCAAAACAAATGAGAGGTGTGTGGCTTACCAGAAACAGGACATCCTCTGTGGTGGCCCCTTGCCTCTCTCCAGAAAGAGGATAGCCTGGCAGCAAATCTGTTGTCCTTTGATTGCCAGGAGGGGGGAAATGAGTGGGTGGGGGGTTGCCTTGTGGCCTTTTGGATTTCTTTTGTTTTAATTTGGATTAACTACAGGTCCTTTCCAATAATAGTAATAATAATAGTTTTATTATTTATACCCCAACCATTTGGCTGGCCTGTCCCAGCCACTCTGGGTGGCTTCCAACACGTATAAAAACATAATACCGTAGAATGAGGAGCCTTGAACCGCTAGGAATCTATGTAACTGCGGCAAAACCCTAAGATTTATTATCACGCTTACATACCACTCTCGTGCCAGAAATGAGCTGGGTCGACCATATCTCAGTTTAAAAAGAAAATAAAAATTAAAAGGGAATGTTCTACTCTGCTTTTGCTAGGTTTTTGCTCCTTTGGATGTGGAGATGGATCCGACATGTGAGCCATGCTAGCGATATCTCAGCAATTCTAAAAGGTAAAGGTAAAGGGACCCCTGACCATTAGGTCCAGACGTGACCAACTCTGGGGTTGCGCGCTCATCTCGCTCTATAGGCCGAGGGAGCTGGTGTTTGTCCACAGACAGCTTCTGGGTCATGTGGCCAGCATGACTAAGCCACTTCTGGTGAAACAGAGCAGTGCACGGAAACGCTGTTTACCTTCCCGCCGGAGCGGTCCCTATTTATCTACTTGTACTTTGATGTGCTTTCGAACTGCTAGGTTGGCAGGAGCTGGGGCCGAGAAACAGGAGCTCATCCCGTCACGGGGTTTCGAACCGCCGACCTTCTGATCGGCAAGTCCTAGACCCGCGTCCCCTAGCAATGCTAAAAGTGGCCAAATAAACTTCCCAACTGCTTGTGTTAAGACTGAAGTCCTCACTGAAACTCTAGGTCTCTCCATTAAAAGTGCTCGGTTTGTCTGATTCACATTAGTCTAGTCAATCTATAGTTTAACCTCAAACGTTTTTTGCAAAAATAGCAGACAATTCACCAAAATGCTCAGGAAGGTGAGCTCTTATCAGGTACAAAGAACCCCTTCCCCAAGGAATATTCCCCATACCCCACCTTTTATAGTGTTCCATGTGGTTTTTCATTATTTTCTATAATAAAACTCAGTATCTTCTGAATCCAACACCGTGTGAAAGAGTACACAGAAAGTTTGAATTTTACATACAACATGCAATTCAAGGTGCACACTGGCCCAAAATAAGTTGAAGTTTTGTTTGAAAATTGGAAAAGAATCAACACCTGAGCATGCATATTTTTCCACACTTTTTTGGGGGGGATAAGTCTTAACAAAACTTCCAGTGCATGCTTTTCTAAAAGTCTATTTTGATGTACAAAACATGATCCTAGTCGGAAAGAACTGGCGTTCTGTGTGCTACAATCCAGGTGAGCAATCTCCTTTCTGTGTAGCTTTATCCCATATTACTCCTCTCCCGGTAATATACTTCCATAAGAAGAACAATCCGTGACGACAATTTCCACTTGGGGTACCATATGCTGCTTTTGCATTAAAGCTGAGAACATTTTTTGATCCAGACTGGGCAGAATTGACAGGTTACAGAATCCAGCTTTTCAGAGTACAAAATTCATCCCGCAGACAAAAAACAATTAGCAAACTCCATAACCGAAAAATTGGAGGTAAAAAAATAACAACCAAGAACGCCTTTGAAAACAAATACACCTTCTCTCCTGGCAGAATGAAGTTGGCGAAGGTACCAGGCAGGACTCTTTGGGAAGCTTATTCCAAAGAGCAGGGGCTGCCACCAAAAAGGCCTCTGCCCCGGAAATTATTTCTCTTGAAACTGGTCAATGCATCTCACAGCTGCTTTGGAATAATAATCTTCTTGAGCATTTTGTATTAAGCCAATGTACTAAATTCCGAGGGGTAGTCAAAAACTCACTGAAAGACACTGGTGCTTTTCAACAAGTACAGTGGTACCTTGGTTTGCATACGTCTTGGTTTGCATACATTTTGGATTACAAACATGTCAAACCCAGAAGTGCATGTCCCAGTTTGCAACCTTTTTTGGGATTACAACCCATTTTTTTGGATTACAAACAAATTTTTTTTGGAGGCCCCATTGGCAAAAGCGCGCCTTGGATTACAACCTGTTGTGGTTTACAAACGGGCCTCCAGAACGGATTATGGTTGTAAACCAAGGTACCACTGTACACAAAGCAGGGAGAAAAGAAAAACTGGAAGTTCAGCTCTAGGAGGAACAATAATTAGCATCCATATAGCAGTTCGGATTAGCAAAAAAATGCTTTACCTATAGATATTTATTATATATTTAAAGCACCCTTCAACTCAAAGGGTTGCCTGCAACATCTAAAATGAAATGCAATGTTTCACCATAAAACATTAAAAGTATTAAAACGTATCCCAAAACCATCGCTAGACATATATCAGCAAGTCATTCAACAGGAAACACAACATCTCCGTTGCCTAGAGCAGTGTTTCCCAAACTTGGGTCACCAGGTGCTTTCGAACTACAATTCCCATCATCCCTAGCTGGCAGGACCAGTGATCAGGGGTGATGGGAACTGTAGTCCCCAAAAAAGCTGGAGATCCAGGTTTGAGAAGCACTGGCCTGGAGGAACAATAAATGTCTCCAGCTGACATTTGTATCTCCCCCAAGAGTTAATTCTACAACCAGGGTGTCACTGCAGAGAAGGCTCTGCTCTACACCCTTGCCAAATAAATAGCCGTCGTCGACAAGACCACCGGCAGAGCTTCCCTTGCAGATCTTAAGGCATAAGTTGGCAGAAATTGGGATAATATGGACTTGTAATAATTCTGTTATGTTAAAGTAGGCCATTGTCATCCTCGCCATGCCAGAAATTTGAAAGCAGATGGGAGTTTGGGTAAGAGAAATTGCCTTGATGAGTCATACTCTAGTCTTTCAGGAACTATGCATACAGATCCTGAAGGATGTCTGAATATTTGTTAAATGCTGCCCCCAAAACGGATCCCTCAAAGAATTATTAGCCAAATACTCACCGGACTCTTGCAAGTATCTATATACGAGGAAGTTAACCTCATCACTGCTTATACTCATCTTTATGCCCGCTTAAACCATGAGGTCACAACGAAGGATATAACCCTGGACAAAGCAAAACACAGCAGGTTAAGAATCTGAAGGTGAACATTACTGCTCTTTGTCTCTAAAAAACATATACATAAATAATAACTTAATGGCACATTAACTTGCACTTTTACAGGTGCCACACAATGTTCATTCTGCCTTTCCAAAAAGTCCCTCCTTTAGTGTGGCAGCACCTGTACTGTGGAACTCCCTGCCTCTTGAAATTAGGCAGCCACCTATTCTTTTAGACACCAGCTGAAAATGTTTCCCTCCCAGGAAGCCTATCCAGACACATGGATTAGTTATATTTCCTTCAAATGTTATATTGATTTATCCCTTTGTTTTTAATGATGATTTTATGCATTTTTAAAATGCGCCTGCGGACTTCGGTCATCTTTATATATATCATTATCGACTTGTACAGCGCTTGGAGAATTTTTCGTCCGAACAAGCGGTTTATAAAGGTTCTAAGTAAAGAAATAAATGCAGAGCCTGCCATTGCAAAAGCGACTTAAAGGTGTAACTGTAACCAATGTCTTCTGGGTAAGGCAAAGCAGCAGATGGGGAAAAGCCAGGGCAGCATCTATACATGGAAAAATTACGCCATCTACGCTCCCCGTCTGATTCCTCTATCCAGATACTACAAGTATAAATGTTCGAGGTAAGGCCCATGGGCACGGGTGGCACTGTGGTCTAAACCACAGAGCCTAGGGCTTGCCGATCAGAAGGTTGGCGGTTCGAATCCCCACAACGGGGTGAGCTCCTGTTGCTCGGTCCCTGCTCCTGCCAACCTAGCAGTTCGAAAGCACACCAGTGCAAGTAGATAAATAGGTACCGCTCCGGCGGGAAGGTAAATGGCGTTTCCGTGCGCTGCTCTGGTTCGCCAGAAGTGGCTTAGTCATGCTAGCCACATGACCCAGAAGCTGTCTGTGGACAAACGCCGGCTCCCTCGGCCTATAGAGCGAGATGAGCGCTGGCAACCCCAGAGTCGTCCACGACTGGACGTAATGGTCAGGAGTACCTTTACCTTTACCTAAGGCCCATGGAAGCAGTTTCTACACCACAAGGGTAAAGGACGATATTTGGGGAGCATCAAGGATATTTTCACTTGCACTGCACATTACTAGAATTTGAGTGATTTGCCACTCAGGCTGTTGTCACAATATTTTTTTAAAATGGCATTATCGTTCACCTATATATATTGCAAAGGCTGGCTCAAAGTGTTCTCTTCCAATACCGATCAAGGAAAACAGGGGAGAATAATAATAATTAAAAAAAAACCTGGCAGGCATCCAAGCTGACGAGAGGTTTCCTATCCAATGGACAAAAGGTGGCAGTGTAACATAAAAAATGAAAATAATTAATGGTGAATGGAGGATTTTTAAAAAGGGAAGGCTGTGAAATGAATGGGCAATTTTCCCAAGGAGGACATCACAGTGCAAACTGCTTATACCTGCCTAATCTATGTGTGCAGATTTAGAATGTTTCAGTGGGCTTCCAAAATAAATATTCCGCCTTCTCTCCAAGGTGATCCTTTTGTCTTTTAAATAAGGGAAGTGATAAGTTTAGATATAAACCCAACCGCTTAGCACAAGGTCCTCTCCCCAGCTCACCCTCCAGCCTGCGGTACAACTTTAGAGAGATGTTTTTCTCTACGCTGTTACAAGCGGCTGGGACTCCGGTCTTCCCGAAGAACAAGAGAAGCAGCTCAAAGTATATTTTACATCTCTCTTCAGAGGCCAGGCCTTCTCTTTTGGGTGGGTGCTATGGAAAAAGCCATTATCTCTTAAAAGAGATACTAACTTTTTATAGAATATTTTCCACGGTGCCTGGGCGGCTATTGCAATGAACACATTCTCTCCCAATCTTCAAAGTACAACAAACACATGGCCTGGCTAAATTTACTCATGAGTAGACAACATACACTTGCCGGTTTTAAGGTGCTGCAAATATCCTAAGCAGCAACACGCGGAGGTCAATAGGATGAAGAACACACATAAATTAAAGCCCATCAAACTATCATAATAGGGGCTTTGGTGTGTACACATGATGTGCAATTTTCAAATGAGAAAAGATTACATCAATACAATCACTCTTCAGCTCTGCTCCTTTATCAGCGTCCCCCACCCTCACACAATCCCCACATTCTGGACTTTTGCAGCAATGTACGCTCTTCACATGATCTGGAGCCCAGTTTCATAAAATGGAAAAAAATACAGCTGCCTGCAGGCTATAGTTGCAATATTACTACTATTACTACTACAGTGGTACCTCGGGTTACAGACGCTTCGGGTTACAGATGCTTCAAGTTACAGACTCTGCTAACCCAGAAATAGTACCTCAGGTTAAGAACTTTGCTTCAGGATGAGAACAGAAACCGTGCGGCAGAAGCAGGAGGCCCCATTAGCTAAAGTGGTACCTCAGGTTAAGAACAGTTTCAGGTTAAGAATGGACCTCCAGAACGGATTAAGTTCTTAACCCAAGGTACCACTGTACTACTAGTACCTATTGAATTTGTGTAGTGCCCTACATCCATAGATCTCAGGGTGGTTCACAACATAAAATTAAAATATATAAAAAACTACAAACTACATAATAAAAATAAGAACAAAACATAAATCTCCCCTGTTGCGGTCCTGGGCTGTTTAAGGCTTTATAGATCCAAACCAGTGCTTCGAATTGGGCCCAGAAATGAATTGGCAGCCGGTGCAGTTGGAACACATCTTTGTGTGATAAGGTCTGAAAAGGAGCTCCTCTCATAGTTGGTTAGCCCGATAAGCCTTGGTTCTTGCCTGCAGAGAGGTTTCTAAGCACATTCAGTAGATATTTCCCCCTTTGGGGGGTTTGGCCCTTAATTCATTCTGGACCTGCATTAACAACCCTAAAACTTGACCTGCACAAACTGAAAAGCATCTGTGGCAAATTATTACAACTCCCGTTCCATGAAAAGCCATCGTGATACAGCCCATCTCTTAGAAAGCAAAGCAAAAGTAACACGATATAATTTTGACAATGTTCTCAGGAAGTTGCGGGTCATAGCTTATTAGACAGTGAATTTCCCAGAGGTGCAGAAGTGAAGTGAGCTGTGGTTTGGATGATGAGGAAAGAAAAGATTATTTGTTTGGAAAATGCACCCTTCTCAGGCCTCTCCAGCCTTTGTTTACCCTCCATTAGCCTCAACCAGCACATGCTGATGGGAACTGTCATCCAAAACATCTGCAGGAAGCCATGTTGGTGGCGGCTGAGCTACAGCAAAGAACCCCTCTTTTCCTAATTAACGGGGCACCAATTTTACCATCTGCTTGTACTTAATGGCTGTGGGGCCTAACTTTGGCTGGAAATGCTCCTCTCTTCCCCACACCCTTCAAGATTTCGTTGGTACAACTCAGGTTCTGTTGACGTCAGGCTGAACCTGTGGCCCTCCAGATGTTATTGGACTCCAAGTCCCATCAGCCCCAGTCAGCACAGCACAGGGGTTGGGGATTATTGGAATACGGTATCATATGAAGGGGCCACAGGTTCCTGACCCCTGGCGGAAAGGGAAGCTAGGACTTGGCTGGGCGATGCTCAATTTTTTGGGACCAGATCCTGTATGACGACTGGCCAACTGCACTTCTTATATTCAATACAATACAGCGTTGCACTGGAATTACAGCAAGGAACAACCCAATCATGAAGAGTGTTTCATTCCCCGATTTTCCCTTCATAACAACCTGGGGTAGGGGTGGAATTTAGGCTGGGAGATAGTGATTGACCAGTAAATCATCCACTAAGCATCATGCGGCTGACTGGGGAATGGTCCAAGTCTATCGCTTATACGCCCATCCTGGCTGTCAATGGGCGAGGGCCACACAGCAGCAGCTCTGGCTGGGCGAGCCAAATTGCTCCAGAATGATAAACAGTTACTTCAGATTTCCATCCCTGGTGCCAAGTTTCAAGTCCTGCGTAGCTTTTATGGCCAAATTATAAATATCTAATAGCCAACAGAGGAACGTAACCCCCCAAAATGCTGACATAATGCATCACAGCGACTGTGAGCTGCATCAAGTGTTGACAATGACCTTCTTCACATCTTAAGGACGAGAAAGTTAAGGCTGAGAATTCTTTTGCAACACATCGCAGAGCTGGATTTTGTGAGAGTCGTCAGCTTTTTTCACCTTCAAAAAAATGATCCGCTCAGAGCAAAAACATGCAATGGGTTAGTGGTGGAGAATCTTCCCCCCACTGCCATGTGAAATAGGGTCTATTTTAAAGCTGCAACTACAGATGTCGTGGCGACGTTGCGTAGTATGTTACTCAGTGTGTGCATGTTTTCTCAAGGGGAGGAGTAAGGTAAAGGTAAAGGTACCCCTGCCCGTACGGGCCACTCCTGACAGACTCTAGGGTTGTGCACCCATGTCACTTAAGAGGCCGAGGGCCAGCGCTGTCCGGAGACACTTCCGGGTCACGTGGCCAGCGTGACAAGCTGCATCTGGCGAGCCAGAGCCGCACATGGAAACGCCGTTTACCTTCCCGCCAGTAAGCGGTCCCTATTTATCTACTTGCACCCGGAGGTGCTTTCGAACTGCTAGGTTGGCAGGCGCTGGGACCGAACGACGGGAGCGCACCCCGCCGCGGGGATTCGAACCGCCGACCTTTTGATCGGCAAGCCCTAGGCGCTGAGGCTTTTACCCACAGCGCCACCCACATCCCCCAAGGGGAGGAGTATTCAGATTTAATTGTAGGAGGCCTGAGTTCGAAATGCATGCTGAAGTTTTCTAGATGATGCAAGTTGCATCTTTAAGCTTATTTTATCCCATTGAGATAGAAGGAAGGAAGGAAGGAAGGAAGGAAGGAAGGAAGGAAGGAAGGAAGGAAGGAAGGAAAACTGAGACAGGTGCTGGTCTTCTGGGTTCAAAAATCAATTCTTCCATGTGCCTGCCTGACTTCTTCCAAATTGCTTTGCCTTTAGGTTAGATTTCTGCAATGCATTATACATGGTGCTGCCTTTGAAGATGGTTCAGAAACTGCAGGTGGTACAGAATTCAGCGGCCACCCTGTTCAATGAGCAAGCGACAGCAATCCTTGCCCACTGGCTGCCAATTAGCTTCCAGTCCCAATTCAAAGTTCTGGTTTTGATCTATGAAGCCTTAAATGCCCCAGGATTGCAATACCCCAAGGACCGCCTCTGATCATATGAACCAACCTGGACCCTGCGATCATCATCTGAGGTCCTTCTTCGTGTACCCTCTCCACGAGAGGTCCGGAGGGTGGCAGCACAAGAAAGGGCCTTTTCTGCAGTGGCTCCCCATTTGTGGGATGCTCTCCCCAGGGAGGCTTTCCTGGTGCCTTCATTACGTATCTTTAGGCGGTGGGCAAAAATGTTTCTCTTCGATGCGGCATTTGGCTGATTAACACTGGCTTTTTAGACGTGCTTGTGGCAGGGCTTGTGTGTGTGTGCTATTATGTTTTTATTACAGTGGACGCTCGGGTTGCAAGTGCAATCGGTGCGGGATGCATGTTCGCAACCCGCAGCGTTCGTAACCCGCAGCGGAGCATCTGCGAGCGCGCGGGTTGTGATTCTGCGATTTAGCGCTTCTGCGCATGCATGACACCAAAACCCGGAAGTAACCTGTTCCGGTACTTCCGGGTTTCGGTGGTCCGTAACCCAAAAAAACGCAACCTGAAGCGGCTGCAACCCAAGGTATGGCTGTATGCATTTCATATTCTCATTTTGTATTTTTCTGCTGTGAACCACCCTGAGATCTTTGGATGAAGGGCAGTACAGTGGTACTTCGGGTTAAGTACTTAATTTGTTCCGGAGGTCCATTCGTAACCTGAAACTGTTCTTAACCTGAAGCACCACTTTAGCTAATGGGGCCTCCTGCTGCCGCCGCACTGCCGTGGCACGATTTCTGTTCTCATCCTGAAGCAAAGTTCTTAACCTGAAGCACTATTTCTGGGTTAGCAGAGTCTGTAACCTGAAGCGTATGTAACCTGAGGTACCACTGCATACAGATTTAATTAATTAATTAATAATCACCCCCCCCCCCAAAAAATGAGAGACTTTTTGGAGGGTGGGGAATCAAGGACTGCTAGAAAGGTGAATCAAAGCCAGCTGGAAATGGATAATCTGGCACCCACCTACCTCTTCAGCTACAGCCCATGGCCAAATTTCCCATGCACGCTCCCATCACACCACGGACGTTTCAACAGCAATTTATTCGGTGACAGGATCAAGGCCTTTTTCTGATTTATCCGCGAAGCATTATTATAAATTACGCCAAGTTTATGCAGAAGGATAACTTCCAATGAGCCTCCCCTTAAGTTTCAATAAACTGCCCTAGCGTAACTCAAAGGAGAAATGAAGCTGGGTGGAATCATCCATCTAAAAGTCATTAAGGAAGCAAATTTGTATAATGAATAGGTGGTTCATACATTTTAAATGCATTACATCTTTTATCGGGATGTATTTATTAGGTATCAATTTGAATTAGGACTGACATCAACCCCCCCCCCACTTCCTCCTAAGTTCTTAAATATTGCCTCCTGCTAGATGTTATTGATCGACTCCTCCGAAGTGTTGCATTCGGGCTTTCAAATATTTCGTGGGTGTGGAACAAATGAGCTTTGCGAGGTGCTTTTCTAAGCTTTGAGAGAAGCTGCTAGCGGAAAGCTTGCACTTTTGATTTCTAAGGAGAGGGTATTTATAGCCCTGGTGCACCGCAATACGTAAAACTCTGTCCGGGAATGCCTTTTGAACCAAGACGTCTTTTCACAAATTCTGTAGATTAGGAACAATCTAAAGCAAAAGCTGTAGCTCAGTCTTGGTTGAGCTGGACTGCCTCAGTTGTTACCATTTCTTCTAGCTTCTCATTCTAGGATCTCGGGGAATCTATGTCCCTCCAGATGTGCCTGGACTCCAAAACCCATCAGCCCCCACCAACATGGTCAACAGTCAGGGATGATGGGACTTGCTGTCCATCAACTTCCTGGTGGCCATCGGTTCCCCATCTCTGCCTTAGCCAATGCCTTTTCAACAAATTAAACAGAAAGCCTTCGGTCCAATATACCTGAAGGAACGTCTCCACCCCCATCGTTCTGCCCAGACGCTGAGGTCTAGCGCCAAGGGCCTTCTGGCAGTTCCCTCACTGCGAGAAGCGAAGTTACAGGGAACTAGGCAGAGGGCCTTCTCGGTAGTGGCGCCCTCCCTGCGAAACACCCTCCCACCAAATGTCAAAGGAAAAAAAACAACTACCAGAAGACATCTCAAGGCAGCCCTGTTTAGGGAAGTTTTTAATATCTGAAGGACTATTGTATTTTAATATTTTGTTGGAAGCCACCCAGAGTGGCTGGGGAAACCCAGTCGGAGGGGTGGGGTATAAAAAAATTATTATTATTGTTATTATTATTATTATTACACCTTCCAGAAAGTAATGCACATGTGAATGTTAGCCGTTGTTATTTAGGCACTCACAAAGGCAAAGGAATGTAAAAAAAAATTAATGCACGCTCCAAGGTCTTTTATAATTGGGCATGATTCACCTTCATCCTCATTTTGGGCAGGCAAACGAAGCATGAGCCGCTTTGTTAACGTCATTTGCTCTAATAGTTTGATATTCAAATCAATAAGGTGCCATTTTTAAAAAATCTCTGTTCCGGCCAGCCCAGTTCTCTCGCTTCCACTTTTGTTTGTCGCCCCCCCAACCCATTATTTTTTTACTCCTAGCAGCAGCATGCTGCTGTTGTTTTACCCCAGGCATTCTCTTATCCCTGTTTAGCTTGAGCTGTGAAACTGTCTGCGCAGCCCTATGGGTGCTTATTTGGAAGGTCAGTGAGCTAAAGCTGCAATCCTATAGGCACTCCACTGTCCCTTTCCCCTACAAGCCTGCATTATTCCCAATATATATATACTCTGCACCGGGTGCCTTGCCAGAAAATACACACAATGTCTTGAAAACCTGAACCCAGAAAGCATGTGAGAAACTGTGCAAAGCAAGCAAATGGACTTATTTTCGTACGCTGAAGTGAATATATTTTGCTGCAAGGGGTGTGTGTGTGTGTGTGTGTGTGTGTGCGTGTGTGTGTGTGTGTGTTTGCATGCGCCCACATACAGCTCTGATCATACTCTTAAGCTTCTGTGACCTAATTTAAGGCAGCCAGCTCCAGCTCTCTGGCCCAATCTGAACGGAGGAAGCAAGTGATATGACACAGCCAGTTTGGAATTTTCTAAAGAAAGAAAATGACAGGGTGGTTTTTTGTTTTGTTTTGTTTTTGCTTGTTTATTTTTGCAAGAGCTGGGAGGGGGGAGAGCTTAGTTTAAGGGAAAGCAAATGCTAAAAATGATAACCACATCCTCGCTGGCTGGCCTGCAATGCTGGGCACAATGTTCCCATAAGCAGGTCACATCACTCTTGAATTTCTAGTGTAACAGGTGAAAATGCAGATAAGGTCTACTTTTCAAATATGCCTGAAGCAAAGCATTATTCTGGCTACTGGACGAGGCTTTATCCACCACCCCCAACCTCAGGAACAAGGGAAATACAAGTGATATAGGAGAATTCTGTGTCCAAGTTACCTAGACGGAAAACTGAACCACCTTCGAGTTCAGAACTGGATTGGAATCTTTTTTCGTAGCAGCCTGCTGACATTTTGCAAGAGAATAAAATTCTGGCGACCAAGGAAAAGCGCAAGGGAATGAGATGTCGAGTTATTAAAACACTAGCCTCTTGTCTGTGACGGGGTGAGCTCCCGTTGCTCGGTCCCAGCTCCTGCCAACCTAGCAGTTTGAAAGCACGTCAAAGTGCAAGTAGATAAATAGATACCACTGTGGTGGGAAGGTAAACGGTGTTTCCGTGCGCTGCTCTGGTTTGCCAGAAGCAGCTTAGTCATGCTGGCCACATGACCAGGAAGCTGTATGCCGGCTCCCTCGGCCAGTAAAGCGAGATGAGCGCTGCAACCCCAGATTTGTCCGCAACTACACCTTTACCTTTATTTATCATACTGGTACAGTGGAACCTCGGTTTTCAAACGTTTTTCATTCCGGAAGACTGTTCAAGTTCCAAAAAACATTCGAAAACCGGAACATTTACATCTGGGTTTCCAGTGTTTGGCAGCCAAAACGTTCCAAAACGGAGGTGTTCAGGAATCGAGGTTTGACTGTACCACTAAAAAGGTGCTATCCAATTTACGCAAACTGCGTACAGGTAATTTATTTGCAAAGCAGCCCATTCTACTTTGGAGGAGACTCTTGAGAGTCCCATGGACTGCAAGAAGATCAAACCTCTCCATTCTGAAGGAAATCAGCCCTGAGTGCTCACTAGAAGGACAGATCGTGAAGCTGAGGCTCCAGTACTTTGGCCACCTCATGAGAAGAGAAGACTCCCTGGAAAAGACCCTGATGTTGGGAAAGATTGAGGGCACAAGGAAAGGGGACAACAGAGGATGAGATGGTTGGATAGTGTTCTCGAAGCTACAAACATGAGTCTGACCAAACTGCGGGAGGCAGTGGAAGACAGGAGTGCCTGGCGTGCTCTGGTCCATGGGGTCACGAAGAGTCAGACACGACTAAATGACTAACAACAACAAGCCCATTCTAGGACGTTGTCACCAGCATAGTAATAAAAGGGTCCCGAAATTTCAGCTGCTTACGATTTACAGTTTTCAAAACAGTGAGGTAGAAGAGATGAAAATAACACCTATATATTCCACATCTGGTTTCAGATAGTAAATGGGTAGCCAAGTCTAAAAGGCCCGGGACACAAATTTTCATGGCCCTCGGGCAGCTAGGGTGCCTCATTTTCCAGAAGTATTGTATTTGGTGTTAACTCTGGAAGTGTGTACTCGATTTTGACCAAACTAAGCCTCCTAGAGCACAATATACATCAGGAGGATTAATTTGGTCTCTCTCTCTCACACACGCCATAAGCCGAGTTCTTCCACACTATCTACCAACAGACTCCCCGCCATTTCTTCTATTTTTTATTTTGCCAACTAGAAATGCCAAGGATTGAGCCCACGACCTTATGCAGGCCATGCATCTGCTAAACCATTAAATCACAGCCCGTCCCACTATGAATGATACTGAAATGAGAATGCATAAGTTCTGAGCATGCCAAAATTGAGGTGAAATGTGAAGGGTTCCACAGAGAGGGCAAGCGGGGAGACCTGGAGCTGACAACCGGAACTATCAGTGTGCTATTGTTTAGTATTAGTAATCCAATAGCAATTTAAATGGATTTCTGTGTTAAGATTTAGGGGGGAAAGGAAAAAAATTCAACCACCAAGCATACATGTGCTCCTATCATGTGTCTATAGCACAGAATGAAAAACATATCCAACTCCTAGGCATCAAATAGGCCTGGACAATATATTGATATACAGTGGTACCTCAGGTTACATACGCTTCAGACTCAAAAACGTTTGGCTCCCGAATGCCGCAAACCCGGAAGTGAGTGTTCTGGTTTGTGAAGTTTCTTTGGAACCCAAACACCCAACACAACTGCCGTGACTTCTGATTGGAGCTTCCTGCAGCCAACTGGAAACCGTGCCCTGGTGGTCGAACGTTTTCGGAAGTCAAACGAACTTCCGGAACGGATTGTGTTTGACAACCAAGGTACGACTGTATCGCCCGGGACTGGTAGGAGGAGCAGACTGCAATGGCGGCTTCACTCACTAGTATATCGCTGGTGTAAGCGCCACCGCTCCCGAGTCCCTCTGCTAGCGGTGTCTGCTAGAGTTCTTTCCTCCAGCGCCGCTGCTAGTGGAGGGACTCAGGAGAAGTGGCAGTTTCAGTGGCAGATATATCGCTGAGGGAAGCCACCAATGAACTCTGCCCTCATACGATGCAGAGGGAGAAACAGCCGCCGATACAGCTTGTTCCTCCCTCTGCATCTACAAACTGCTCGACTGAGGAGTGTGCAGCTGCCCTTACCTCAAATGAACAGTTAAAGGAGCCCCCAGTCCGGCGCTGGCTCCCATGAGCCGGTGGCGCTCCGTGAAACTGCTCAGCTGAGAGCAAGCGCGGTTGGCACTCCCTGCAGCAAGCTGTTAAAGGAGACCCTATGCGCTGCCCGCTCACCCGTGAGTGGCATGAGCGCTGGGGCTGTCTCAGCTGAGGAGGGGGAGCCTTCCTGATCCCAAGCTGAGCTGCGCAAACAAGCTGCGTTGTCCCAGTCCGTGACTGCCTGGGTGAAGCCGCCTCAGTTCCCGAAGTGAGAGCTGGGGCAGGTTTCACCAGGTCCTTCGTGGGCAGAGGCCAAAGCAGCTTGTTTTTTTCAAAACTGTGGTACAGTGGTACCTCAGGATGAGAACGGGATCTGTTCTGGAGCCCCGTTCACATCCTGAAGCGAACGTAACACACGTCTGCATGTCTCGCCGCTTCCACACATGTGCGTGATGTCATTTTGCGCGTCTGTGCAAGCAGCGAAACCCGGAAGTAACACGTTCCATTACTTCCGGGTCGCTGCAGAGCGCAACCCGAAAATGCTCAACCTGAAGCCTATTCATCCCGAGGTATGACTGTATACAGTGGTACCTCAGGTTACATACGCTTCAGGTCACAGACTCCGCTAACCCAAAAATAGTGCTTCAGGTTAAGAACTTTGCTTCAGGATGAGAACAGAAATTGTGCTCCGGCAGCGCAGCGGCAGCGGGAAGCCCCATTAGCTAAAGTGGTGCTTCAGGTTAAGTACAGTTTCAGGTTAAGAATGGACCTCCGGATCGAATTAAGTACTTATCCCAAGGTACCACTGTATTGCCAAACCACAGTGTTTGGCTCGCAATGCACTGCGATGTTGAAAAGCTGACATCGCCCAGCCTTAGCATCAACACCACATTAAAAAAACCAACACAATCACATATCCAACATACATCATAAAAACAAGATTCTAAAGAATCTCCTGGACTTCCATCCTCCCCTTTGTGGGTCCTATTATTAATCATTTCCTCCTGCATCTTTTACGATGATCCAAATCTTTTACATCTCTATTATATCCAAAACTCACCATTAAACTACAAGTGTTATTCCAATCCTTACGATTTTAACTGTTTACAATCAACACCACATTTCAAGTCGGTCCTGCACCAACTTTAAGAAACATTTGACATTTCCAACTTCCAGCACCAAATTTTTAGATGCCACTTGTGTTTTCCCCAATTACTGCTTCACCCAGCACCTGCCCACCAGTGATTCTGAAAACAATGCAATTCCTTATAGCATGCAAATAACATGTTTTTCCATGAAAAGGCATACATTGCCATTTGGCCCGGTCTTTTCTCGTGCCCTTTGAAATAAGGAAAACACAGTAAATACAATCCGCATTCAAGTTTCTTTAATGGCTAAAGGCTGCTGAGCTAAAAATATCTTTTTAATGACTTTATATTAAGGTATTTATTTAAATGGTTTATCTGAGCCAGAGGTTAATAAGATACTGCTCTATATTCAATCAGTGGACTCCCATAAGGCTGTGCAGTTAGCGTTAAAAGTTATAAAGAGATATGCTTTATGTGCAACTATCTTGTTGTGGAGTACGCCTCTGGAATATTAAGCACAGTTCTGGAGTGCAAATTCCTTGTGAAGTTGTAATAGGAGTTTGGGCAGATCCAGAAACAAATTACTTCCCACCGCCAACATTTTGGGGGACGCAAAAACCAACAATGAATAATTCCTTCCCTCCACTTATTCTTTTCAGCATTCTTTGCAAAGGCATTCGCCTGTTGATTTACATTACGGCGTTATTTCAGCTGCCTTCACGCGCCCTCAACGATGCCAATATTTAGGGAGCAACCCAAAGCCAACGTACATTACGCCAACTTACCGTATTTTTTGCTCTATAAGACTCACTTTTTCCCTCCTAAAAAGTAAGGGGAAATGTGTGTGCATTTTATGGAGCGAATGCAGGCTGCGCAGCTATCCCAGAAGCCAGAATAGCAAGAGGGATTGCTGCTTTCACTGCTCAGCGATCCCTCTTGCTGTTCTGGCTTCTGAGATTCAGAATATTTTTTTTCTTGTTTTCCTCCTCCAAAAACTAGGTGCGTCTTGTGGTCTGATGCGTCTTATAGAGCGAAAAATACGGTAAATTAAGTCGGCATGAAACATGCCAGTTCCAAACTCCACTCCAGTCGCAAGTGGGGCTTAGTGCTGGTCACCACCCTTTCTGCCACTTTAATTTACGACTGGTCATGTGACTGTACGGCACTTTAACACATGGCATCTTAATTATAGATACACAGCTAGGATTTTTTTGGGGGGGAGGCAAAGTTGCTGAGCTTTTTTTCTTTGCAAAATCTCCAACAAAAAATAGGTTTATGGGGGAAATTGCCAAAAATACCGCCAAAACCTCCGATATAGGCTGCCATATGCCCAGGCGTTTTAGCTGATTTTCGCAAACTCCACCAGGACGCCATTTTTGACGGGCAAATCCCATCTATGTCTGGGAAATTCCGTACGTATGACAGCTCTACACAGTGCCAAAAGAATAATGGTATGTGCAACTCAGTACAGTGGTACCTCGCAAGACGAATGCCTCGGAAGACGAAAAACTCGCAAGACGAAAGAGTTTTTCGTTTTCTGAGTTGCTTCGCAAGACGGATTTCCCTATGGGCTTGCTTCGCAAGACGAAACGTCTTGCGCCTTTTTTAAAAAACCGCCAATGCATTCCTATGGGAAACCGTCAATACACAGCGGTGCTTCACAAGACGAAAAAACTCGCAGAATGAAAAAACTTGCAGAACGAATTAATTTCGTCTTGCGAGGCACCACTGTATCTCAAAGCCCCAACAGCTCAAATATCTCCGAGATACGTCCATGAGAACAGCTTTCTATGTGAATACTTGTGCTATCAACAACTTTATGATACCCACATTCTTCAACCGAGTTTTTGCTCTGCACTGCCTAGGAGATTTTACTGGGTGGCCTTATTTATAAATAGAGTAAATGCATAAACACAGAGATCATTGGGTGGCAGCCCTCATCTTATATCCCTGTCGAGATTCCGGGCTGTGTGCAATACATGCATGTTCGGCGAGGCAGCGCTGGCAGCCTCAGAAAGCAGGAATGGAAACAGACAACTGTGTCATGGGAGGAGAGGCAGGCAGGAGCCGTGTGTCTCCATTTGCAGAATAGGAGGGGGAAGGGACTGAACTCTTCTAAACGCAAATAAAGCTGGCATACTTCCATGTTATTAAGCTTGATTTCTTCCTACAACTGTTATTCCCAAGGGCTTTGGATTTTACCAGCCCAGGCAGTTTCTAGGTTGCAAATAAGAAATCGGTTTCCCTCTCCAACCCTGCTTTTCTGATTTTCTCTGCCGAGTGCACGGAAGCTGCCAAATGTTTCCCAAGGCAGGTGTTCTGTTGAATACTAACTACCGTCTCTGAAAGAAGGAAGGCTGAAATGGAAAAGCTCCGCAAGAAAACACCGTAATGGAAACAACACAGCAACTCCGCGGGGGGGGGGGGGCGCGGCAGAGCGCTCTGCCGCAAATGAGTTGGTCTTCTGCACTCTGAAAATTGAAATGAAACAGAACTGGGGGAGGTGATGTAGGCCCAGATTAAACCGCACTTAAAAACTGCAAACTTGCTTGCCTGCTATCATTTCAGCTCTGAGAACCAGCCGTGTACAGTCATACCACGGGTTAAATGTGCTTCAGGTTGAGCGTTTTCAGGTTACGTGCCATGGCAACCCAGAAGTAATGGAGCATGTTCCTTCAGGGTTTCGCTGCTCACGCATGCGCAGACGCTCAAAATGACGTCACGTGCATGTGCGGAAGCAGAAAATCGCAACCCGCGCATGCGCAGACATGAGTTGCGTTTGCTTCAGGATGCGAACGGGACTCCGGAACCTTGCTGCTTCTCCCCAATACAGTGGTACCTCGGGTTACATATGCTTCAGGTTACAGACGCTTCAGGTTACAGACTCCACTAACCCAGAAATTACCTCGGGTTAAGAACTTTGCTTCAGGATGAGAACAGAAATCGTGCAGCGGTGGCGCAGCGGCAGCAGGAGGCCCCATTAGCTAAAGTGGTGCTTCAGGTTAAGAACAGTTTCAGGTTAAGAACAGACCTCCAGAACAAATTAAGTTCTTAACCCGAGGTACCACTATATATGTTGCTAGGAGGGGGGGTGTCATTCTACAATTTTCAGAATTTAAGTCATTGCTACTCTAAATGCAGAAATCTATCTGACTGGATTTTTAATTCAGTGTTTTGATTTTTAGCACGTTGTTTGTGATTTCTTCATTTTCTGCTACCAACCCTTCCATTTCCCCTCATCTCATAACAGTCCTCACTTTTTTTGCATGATGAGGCGTGGCACACCAATGGATGTGTGTCCCCCCCGCCCCCCGCCCCACGCTTAGGCTCCATCTGCACTATGCATTTAAATAAGCATCGAATTGTAGGCTGAGAACTGTAGTTTCTTAAGGGGGCGGAGAGTTGCTAGAAAACCCTAATTCCTTCCAGGAAGCTACAATTCCCAGAGCTCCCTGAGAAAAGGGGTGTAGCTCTTCAGCTCCATCTCCAATATCCAGTGGAAAGCCTACATGCTTTGCCCTGAAGGTGGGATGGGGCTAAGGAACCACAGCTGCCTTGCATGGCAGAGGCCAATCTATTGCAACACCATCTGAAATATAATATATAAAGGGGGTTTCTCTCCCTCAATCCCTCTCTTCACTCACAGACCTGAACTCTACTGACTACCCCAATCTTTTCCTGTTTATCTTTCCACCCTGCAGGCTCATCTCAAAACACCCACCTGACTTCCAAACTCCTCCACCTCCCACCTGTTTCCTCTTAAAAACCCTCCTCCTTTCATCAGTTTCTGTCCCGCTGTACAAATTTACCAGCTTTCGACATTAGCCGGGCACAAGGCGCGTTTTGCAATGCACGACCGGCCTCTTGCGAGGAAGCAGGGATGCCTGGCTGTTGCCAGGTTTGGCACCTAACGTCTGCATCTGGCTACCTGCTGCGGCTGCAAAGCCATGCCGGTCAGCTGATCTGTGGGACAGCGCAGCACCCAAAGATGGGCATCTTTTAGTGCCGGTGCCCTGCAGATCACCTGGCTCACGCAGCACCATAAGAGGCGCATCTTTAATTCATGCTTTTTTAAAAAAGAAGATTAAAAGTGTTGCTGGATTTATTTTTAATGTGACTAGACATTTTGTTTTGGCGCCCTGTTTCTAACACTGATATTTACTCTCCCTTGCTGAGTTCAATGGCGAACGGAGCTGGCTTGCATATGAGGCACTGAAGATGCCACATTGGGGTGTGTGTGTGTGTGAATCCCTTGGGACAGCGCCCCAGCGGGTTCCCCTCTTGCCCCCAGCAACAACTTCCGGCAAGACCTTGTGACTTGCCGGAGACCGCGATCACGTGAGCCTGAAAGGCTTTGGCTAGAGCGGGACCTTCCTTGTTCTGCCTCAGGCGGCAAAACATGATGAGCCTTGTGGCAAAAGTACACAAGGCTTTAACTCTCCCAGCAATTCATCCCAGCAAAGAGGATGTTGGACTCAAGGTGTTGTTGTTGTTTAGTCGTTCAGTCCTGTCCGACTCTTCGTGACTCCATGGACCAGAGCACGCCAGGCACTCCTGTCTTCCACTGCCACCCGCAGTTTGGTCAGGTTCCATATCCAGTTCTAACTGTAGCTTCTTGTCCCACATAGAGATTTCTCAGGAGACAGATGAGGTGATCAGGCACTCCCATTTCTTTAAGAACTTGCCATAGTTTGCTGTGGTCGACACAGTCAAAGGCTTTTGCATAGTCAATGAAGCAGAAGTAGATGTCTTTCTGGAACTCTCTAGCTTTCTCCATAATCCAGCGCATGTTTGCAGTTTGGTCTCTGGTTCCTCTGCCTCTTCTACATCCAGCTTGCACTTCTGGGACTCAAGGTGGTGACCAGCAATAGCAAACTGTTGCCAACTCCACTAAATCCCCCTGAATTCAGGGAGGCGGAGGTACAATACAGATATAGAGAAATAGATTTTCTCCGACCCGTGTTTGATGACCAAGGATTCCAGTAAGTCTTTGGAGTGTCTCCCAGCAGGAGAGGAGGGGTCACAATTGGATAAGGTGAGCCATAGCTTTTGCAAAACACTATAGAAATTCTATGGTGTCCTTGTTTCCAGGACATTTACAAATAAAATGGGGAAATGCCACCCAAAACAAGAACAATCATCAAAAGCAGCATTTTTATTTTTATTTTAAAAACGAAGCACACCTCTTTCTCTCTCCGGGCAGCTTCAGACATCCGCTTGAAACGTTGATAAGTGAAGTGTGATGAATTTGGGGGAAGGGGTGGACAGTGATAGGCACAGGTCTCTTGTAGCAAAGCAAGGGTTTTGTCCGCACAAAGAAAATTCATTTTCGCAGAAGGGGAGATACACACGCCTCTTCCCCGCATCCTCGTCTGGACATGACAATGGAAGAAGTGTAAGCCATGGTGACGGGGTCAAAAACCTGGTTTTTTATTATTTCTGCAGCCCAGTCCCTGGCAGGGTCCCTGTCTCCGAGAGCATCCGATAGCCAAGCAATCAGCCCGAAAGGGCAGCTTTTTAGCCTCTGAACGCTCAGTTGCAAGGTGTGCTTCAGTTTCAAGAGAACGGCGCGTGCAAGTTCTGTTGCGTACAATGCAACTTCATGGGAAACCAAAAGAAGATATTGGAGCACTCCAAGTCATTTGCCTGTGTGCGTGTGCAGAAAACAGTAGGTACGGCTGAAAGCAGGCACATAAAGATCTGCAATGCACCTGCAATTATGATAATTGTATGGTTATAGAATTGTTGTATAATCTTTAGAAGGTTGCATAATCTTACAACTGTGACTGTCAGGAAGGTGTCCAGTACATCTGAATTTGCCACTATACTTTTGGGGGCTTTTGTCCAAAGATTCCCCCCCCCCCACTTTTCTCCTCCCTTGCTGGGTGGTCAAGCCCTGATGTCAACAGAGGTCCCCAAGTCCTGGCTCTGTTGGCTGCCGCCAACTGCTCTCATGTCAGGAACATGCTGACCCGGGTCAGCCGAATCCTTAGAAGTCTTTTCGACGTCTTTTGAATCTGGAACCTGAGGTCCCTGAGCAACCCACGTGAAATTAAAAACCCCTCAGCTGTGTCACTGTGCCACAGAATATCCAATGACACCCGGACGGCAAAGATCAGTCCAGTGGTCTCGGGGATACGGAAAGCAGTGCTTATATGTGTGCTCTGGAGTCCGTATTACATTCAGTTCAGCTCCTGGGCTGATGTCAAACAAGCCGTTTATTGCTTGCTAATATTAGCACTAGAATGTCATTTAGGCTTTAAGGGGGGGGTGCAGGGGGAGGTAAGAATAGCCCTGATATTAATGTCTGAAGCACTTGGGGAATGTAGCTATGATGAGATTAAACCACATGACCCAAAACATATAACATTTGCCATTCAAAGCTCAGAGAAGAAGAAGAAGAAGAAGAAGAAGAAGAAGAAGAAGAAGAAGAAGAAGAAGAAGACGACGACGACGACAGGATATAAAAATCAGAAGACCCAAAATAAATTTAACTTTATCTGTCAGACAAGCTTCCCCCCGGGGGCTTTCAAGATTATTTAGCAACAGTAACGGGAACAGAGAATTAAAATTCACAGCTCCAGTGTTCCCAAGCTAAAATGTCATTAAAAGGGAGGGGAGTCGCAATCATATATCCACGTGATTGCAAAGAAACTGAGAGGATGCAAGCACATAGGCACGGCTTAGTCATATAGCTGCAACGAGCCTGTGAGCACAAAAGCTACTGTAGATTCCGGCGAATCAGGCGACTGGGCGTATAAGACAACCCCCCAAATTGGCAGCTGCTTATACGCCCAGTCTTATACGCGGCAGCTTCGCTGGGCAGCGGCAGTGGGCGGCAGGCTTCGCTGGGCGGCTTCCTCCCAGTGCGGAGTGGAGCCCGCCACCCACTGTTGCTGCCCAGCGAAGCTGCCTAAATCTTTTTAACTTTTTAACCCCGGAAAATCCTCTAAAAAGTCAGAAAACCCACCCCCTTCATGAGTCCAGTCAGCTGTAGGTCTGTAATAATAATAATAATAATAATAATAATAATAATAATAATAATTTATTTATATCCCGCCCTTCCCTGCCAAGGCCGGGCTCAGTGCAGCTAACAACCAATAATAATAATAATAATAATAATAATAATAGCTAGTGTAGTACAGTGGTACCTCTGAATATGAACAGGATCCGTTCCGGAGCCCCGTTGGCATCCTGAAGTAAACGTAATACGCGACTGTGCATCTGTGCGTGCGCAGGTCGCGTTTCGCCGCTTCCACGCATGCGCGTGATGTCATTTTGAGCGTCTGCGCATGCGGCGAAACCCAGAAGTAACGTGCTCCGTTACTTCTGGGTTGCCACAGAGCGCAACCCGAAAATACTTAACCTGAAGCTACTTCAACCCGAGGTATGACACTATGTGTCAAGGTGCAATGTCTGGTATATCTGCAGGTAGGGTTGAGAGAAACCGTTGCCTGCCAACCCCATAGAGCTGCTGTCAGTCAGTAACCAGATGAAATCCAAAAAAAATCCATCTTTCTCTGCCCTGGCCACCGCTCGCATGCAGCCCTTGGGAGGCTTCCCAGAAGGCAATGCGGCCTTCGCCCCCCCCCCCCCGTGGTGTTACAACCTTCCGCCTTGAAGGTAAACATAAAGCAGTCTCGGCACTTATCTGAAAGTTCTGCAAAGGAACAAGGACGCTGGACGGTTGCATTGTGGGAAAGGCTTTGGGGTTTTGTATTTTTGATAGCATATTTTTTTCTCAGGTGAACATCCGTACAGAAGGAAGTGCAGAAAGGCAGGTAGGGAAACTGTGGTGCTCAAGATTCTCTTGGGACTACAAGTTCCCCGCGCCTACAGGCCAGCTGAGCAGCTGCTGCAATTATCCTCACTGCGGTTTTGGGGAGGCTGCAGTTTTGCTGCATCTTCAGTATGTGCTCTTATGATACAGTGGTGCCTCACAAGATGAAATTAATTCGTTCTGCGAGTTTTTTTGTCTTGTGAATTTTTCGTCTTGCGAAGCACGGTTTCCCATAGGAAATGCATTGACGGTTTCCCATAGGAATGCATTGACGGTTTTAAGAAAAAGGCGCAAGACGTTTTCGTCTTGCAAAGCAAGCCCATAGGGAAATTCGTCTTGCGAAGCAACTCAAAAAACGAAAAACTCTTTCGTCTTGCGAGGTACCACTGTACGATACAATATGATCTTTATTGTCACTGTCCCATACAGAACAACGAAATTGGGGCCGGGGGGGGGGGGGGATCTACATAAGACATTCAAAACCAACAAGCCTGCTATCCCAGCCTGGTTAGCCTCCTAAAAATTCTGGTGCCCCATTTTTAAAATACAATACACACCCATAGAGACTCCTTAAGGTACCCCTGCCCGTAAGGGCCAGTCTTGACAGACTCTAGGGTTGTGCGCCCATCTCACTCAAAGAGGCCAAGGGCCAGCGCTGTCCGAAGACACTTCCGGGTCACGTGGCCAGCGTGACGAAGCTGCTCTGGCGAGCCAGAGTCGCACACGGAAACGCCGTTTACCTTCCCGCTAGTAAGCGGTCCCTATTTATCTACTTGCACCCAGGGGTGCTTTCGAACTGCTAGGTTGGCAGGCGCTGGGACCGAACAGCGGGAGCGCACCCCGCCGCAGGGATTCGAACCGCCGACCTTTTGATCGGCAAGCCCTAGGCACTGAGGCTTTAACCCACAGCGCCACCCGCGTCCCACCTCCTTACACTGCGTTTAAAACCAAAATTGCATTTGGATAGAAACTGCTTCTCAAGCGGCTAGTCCTAGTCTTTATAACCCTGTACCTTCTTCCAGAAGGCAGAATTTGAAAGAGATCAATTCCGGGGTGCGTACTATCCTGCACTATCTCTGCATCTTTCCTATGACACCTGGAAGCATAGATTTGATCCAAGGTTGGAAGAGTGCACTCAATTACTCTCTCCGCAGTCTTTACAACCCTGGACAGCACTGTTTTTCCCCTGACCGTGCAGCTCCCAAACCACACACACAGACCATAAGTTAATACACTCTCAACACTCTCAACGTACTCTTCTATACGGATGTGAACGTATTTGTGAAATTGGCCTGAAATGCAGTAAACAAATAAAAGCAAAACAAGGAAATGGGCATGGTGCCATAATTAACCTTTTTAAAAACATGTATTTTTGTGCGTGCGTTTGTGTATTCCTAATTCTACTCCTTGGGGACCTGGCAGCACAATTCGAGGCAAAGTACGCTGCTGCTTCAGTTATCTCTTGATGTTCTACGATGAGTCGATAAAACACCGCAGGACAAAAAGCGTAAGAGAACCTGCTGGAGGCTGATGTCCAATCATGGCAGCTGGCAGGAAGCATCTCCAGATTCTTCGTCCCATCGGCAGAATTCAGTCACTAAAGGCTCTTTGCTGTCTTAGGATGCGGGTCCTGAATCAAGGAGGCCCCACTAGAGTGCAACTCTGCCTAGGCTGCTGCTCACTCAATGCTTACCTAAGAGCAAGCTGACATAGGGCCTTTCATCTGCTGCCCTGATAACACACAAGAGAAACGGGAACCCCCAAAGAGAACAGGGAGAGAGAGCAAAAAGGCAACGGAGTAGACAAAAGACATATTTATTTTCCAAGTCGGTTCAGACCCTACTGAAGTTCCTTGCCATGTACATGTGCTGCTAAGAAAAGAAGAGGAAGCGCATCTCATTGTCGAAACTTTATTTCCCTGAACGGATTCCTCTTTGGTTTCTCCCACTGCTTGCTGCTCCTACTTTGCGCAACCTGACAACATGCCTAATTATTCCAAATAACACAGTGGAACCTCGGTTGTTGAACGTAATCCATTCCAGAAGACCATTCCGATGTCCAAAATGTTCGACAACCGAGCCAGAAAGGGCTGTTGGCAATTTCAATGGTGAACATTGAAAAACATGCAAGTGGAAGCCGTTCAACTTCTGAGGCGCGTACAAAAACGGAAGCAATTACTTCCGGGGTTTTGGCGTTCGGGTTCCGAAAACTTCGGCTTCCGAGACGCTAAAAAACCAAGGTTCCACTGTATTACAAAATTTTCCATCACACAATAACCGTTAGTATTTTTTTTACATAACCTTTGATGCCCATTTGGTGCACGTAGCTCAACGCCATCGCCACATCTTTAGGCTTGCTGAACGGGCAGTTATTGCCATCATCAGTGTATTTTTATGTCACAGTACTCAACAGTACAGTGGACCCCAGGGTAATGAACGTGATCAACCCGCAGTGGTGTGTCTGCGCATGTGCGGGTTGCGATTTGGCGCTTCTGCACATGCGCAAAGCATGATTTAGTGCTTCTGCGCATGCGTGACCCCTGAAACCCGGAAGTAACTCATTCCGGTACTTCCGGGTTTCGGCAGGTCCGTAACCCAAAAAAACACAACCTGAAGCATCTGTAACCAGAGGTATGACTGTACCAGTACTGAGTTCTGCCATATTTTTTTCTTAACACCCACAGCAGCCATTTTGTGCTGGCACCCACAACACTTGTTATCAAGATCCCAGAAGCAGCACCTCATTTTTTACCCCCCATAACAAAAAAGCACGGAGCCATCATCATTGTTTACTTCATAATAGATACCAGACAAACACGATGGACACGCAAGAACATCAAAACCGTTCAGCTGGCACATGGCGGAATCACACCTCATCAAATTCGCTTCACATCTCGCAACCTTGTTGAAGCCATCCTTAGTCAACTTGCAGAACACTCTGTCCCAGGATAATATTTACTTAAAAGATTTTTGGCAAGAGCTTCCAGGCAACTAATAAAAAATTACATTTTAACAATTAAAACAGTGAAACATTGAAACAATTATAACATGATTTATTATTGTTGTTCAAAAAAGCAGTAACAGCAGAGAAAGAGCTAGAATAAAAGAAAGCCTGCAGTAAATGCGGAGGATAATAAAACTATCTTTACCTGGAAAAGAAAAACTAGCAAAGTACACACCAAGCATGTGTTTCGGGAAAGAACCTTCTGGAACTAGGGCAGTGAAGCCCCCCCCCCCCGACCTACCTCTTGCCACTGCATGTTATACCTCCAGCACCCAGAAATCAGAGCCTACAACACAGATATTACAAAGGTCTAGCCAGTATAGATACTCTGGGCCAGAGTCGCAGAGAGTCATTTTATCTATTTATTTTGCTCAACCGTAACCTGAAGTCTACCTAGGAATGAACTAGAACTGGTGAAATCAGCATTATTATTACTAATATTTATTAAATTTGCTGAAGAGGTGTATTCCAAGCAGCCAGTAGTGTACAGTCATACCTCATATTACATTTGCTTCATGTTACGTTTTTTCAGGCTGCATCCCGCGGCGACCCAGAAGTACCAGAAAGGATTACTTCCGGGTTTCATCGCTCGCGCATGCGAAGAAGCACTAAATCGCGCTTCACGCATGCGCACAAGCGCCAAATCGCACCGCGCACCTGTGCAGATACGGCACTTCAGGTTGCGGGCTTTTCATGTTGCAAACGGGCCTCCGGAACGGATCCCATTCGCAACCCGAGGTACCACTGTATTCAGAACCGGCAGCAGTTCCTGTCAATAGCCTTTGCATTCAGAAATAGCAAGCTTCTAGACACATTTTTCCAGAGCACTCCCACATCCAAGGTTTTGCAGTAAGGAAGTCTGGAGAAGGGCAAGCGTAACCGGGGGGCACTGGGGCCATGGCTGGCGCACAAGCCGAATTGCTGGTGAAAGGTGTGCCCGTGCCACAGGCGTCAGTTGGGCATCCAAAAAGGAACGCTGCGTAGCTGGAACGGCCAGGAGTGTCTGTTTTTATCTACCAAGCATGCTCTCTCCACCAAAACGGAAAGTTAAAACAATGAAACTTTGGTACAGACATTCTGGGACGCATTGCAGAAAAGGGAATTGTTTACAGGGCCTCGTTTCCTGCCTGGGACATTATTGGATGACTACAGCAACTGCCGGCAAACTTCTTGGTTTGTTGCCCACCAGTGACCATCTGGGCCCCAGAACCTTGTGATTTCGCATGAGATCGAGAAAACTAAAGTGACAGGCTAATGTGTGGTGGGGGGGATGTACATTGCTGCATAACAGAAGATTTCGCTGTTGTGTGGAGAAAAAGCAGTGGCAGCAGGGAGAGAGACTGCCGTTGTACTCGTGTCCTCTTTGAGGGCTTCACAGAGACATCTGGTCAGCCACCGTGAGAAGAGGAAGCCGGACGAGATGGACCTTTGGCCTGATCCAGCGAAACCCCTCTTACGTTCTTAGCCAGAGAAGCAATGCAGCCAGGAGGCATCCTCTGTCCGCAGGCAAGCAGAGACATAGCAGCTGCTGGAAGAATTTCTCCAAACTGCCCCTCAAATGACCTCCACTGTAGATTTCCAGGGGATGAGGTAATGACTGTAACTACCTCTTTCAGTTCACTCTTAAAGCATCATATATATATATATGTGTGTGTGTGTGTGTGTGTGTGTGTGTGTGTGTGTGAATGCGACAAATGACATGAGACAACTTTTCAAATATAGTTGCCGTCCGCCACTGCGTAAGCTAAGCTTCCTGCGGCCATTCACAGCACAGTTCCACAAATGAGAAAATGCAACCCGCTTCACTTGGGTGCTTTACATGTTATTATGTAAGCTGCATTCTATCTATCTATCTATCTATCTATCTATCTATCTATCTATCTGGAGGGTATGTGTCTATGTGTCAGGGAGCCAGCCAATAATAAATCACAGAATGTTAAATCTTTATTAGCAGAAACCAGCTTCTTGGTATGGTCTTGCAGTCGTGGAAGCTGAAGGTCCCCACCCTCCTGCAGCTACTTAAGTCTCCTCCTCTCCCGACCGAGTCCTTCTCAAGCAATCTGAGACTGCACCTGAATGTCTGCCTTTGCTCCTCCCGCTTCATGCCTCTCCTGTTCCTGGGAGACTAATAGGGGAGTTTGTCGCAGCTGGAGAGGAAGACGCCCTGGCTTCTTCACCAACCTGGCTCACCTCTGCCTCTTGGCCTCTCCTCCTCTCCTGTTCCAGCTTCTGATTCTGGACTCCTCTCTCCCACAGCCTCTTCCTGCTCACTAAATAATGTTGCCTCTTCAAAATGGCGGCCGTAAGTGATGATGTGAGGCTGGGCCTGTTCTCAGTTTAACCCCAATGTGCCACCTTCTGCTGCCTTTGCTTGTCAATGGAGTGATGGAGAAGCCTGGAACCGGGCACTGGGCAATTCATCCCCAACTCCTGTTGCCTCAAAAGTCTTTGGTGGTGGGGGAGGCTTTCCTTTCGCCCCCACCCCCTCCACCAGCCATTTTTTGAAATGCAGCACACACCCCATACGAGGCAATGGCGAATACATCCAAAAAAAGTTAGGGAGCTACAACTGGCGGACCTACATTTTGGGTACCCTGAAGCTGGAACTGTCATGGGGGGCCCCTTCGCAACCAGCAACAAGTTCTGGGTAACCACTCTTACTTTCTTCAACGGGTTTGTTCCATGACAGATCGCCACATTTTAAAAATAAATAAAGTAGCTACTATAGCTCAGTTTTTTATTAAAATTGCTGTACAGGATTCTCTCACACGTCAAAAGTCACTGGTATGAATTAAAATTCCCCATGCCTTACTAGTTTTTCTTGGTAGAGCATGAGACTCTTAAATCTCATGGTCATGGGTTCAAACCATATGTGGGGCAAAATATTTCTGCACTGTAGGAGGTTGGACTTGTTGATCCTTGTGGCACCTTCCAACTATGCTATGATTCTGAGGGAGGTGAAAATTAGGTAAATTTAGACAAATGTTATATACACACATGGTGCCTTTTTAAAAAAGAACTTTTTAAAAGCAGTGTGGACTACAGACATTTCGGGGGGGGGGGGGATTAGGGGCCCTGGAGCTTCATCTGCAATATTGGGTTATTGTTATTGTTTTTATTTTATATATTGAGATCTTTTCTTTGAACTACCCTGAGACCTCTGAGTATAGGGTGGTATATAAATTCAATCAATCAATCAATCAATCAATCAATAGAGGTTGTTTCATAGCAGATGTGCTCCTGGGAGCTACACCAAAGAGCCATTAAAATGGCATCCTAGAGAATACCAGCCACATTACCTTGCATTTTTATGCTGTGTACAGCGCTAAGATCTACAGATGAAGGGCAGTACACAAATTTGATAAAATAATAATCCCCCCCTACATGCCTGTGGGGCTTCCGTGACCCCAATAGCGTGGGGTGCCTCTTCAGAAAGGGAAAAGGGAATGTCAACACCACAAAAATCTACAGCCTTGCTGTCCTCAATTCACATGGCCCCTGACCATTCTAAAATTATTTCACCCAACAACAACGAAGAAGGGAAAAGCTGGTACAATGTGAAATTGATGTTATTGGGAAAGCAATCTCCCTCTCCAAGGCCATAAATCAGTTACAGGTATACATTTAAAACCCTCTGTAGATACAAAGAACACCCCCCCCCCCTTTATCTAGCTAAAAGGATGAGAACGCAATTGTGCTCCTAACACAAGGAAACAGCCACTGCTTTCGGTGACGGTAATAGAGCCTTTATTTTAAAAGTGATGTAATCCTATTCACTTAATGGTTCCTTTCAGGCAGCTGGGAGATGACAAAGATAACAGAAATATGATTGGGCAGAGATGCAGCAGGTCACGGGACTGTGGAGGAACTCTTGCATCCTGACTTCGCCCGCTGCTTCTCATAAAATAACAGAGGGTGAGATTTTCTGTGGGGATAAAGAGGGCAGAACTAAATAAAAAAAAATAAAAGATAGAAGTCTCCCAAAAGCCCTCACGGTTGAAATGAAAGCTAGAAAATTGAGTACTTTCCCCTGCACTATGTAATCTTCAGGAGAGCAGCCCTGATGCATCAAGCCAAAAAAATAAATGCCTATCTCATCCATCATCCTCAGCAAACAACCAGATTTCAGTTTTTTATTTATTTACATTTGTATTCCACTTTCTTCTGCCCTGGGGGGGGGGGGTCAAGTCAGCGTACATTTATTAATTAAAGTATAGCTATCGCGCCCTATCCTAAAGCAGAAGGGTGTCACGCCGTTGTTGAAGCTACAAAGAATCATAGAAACGTCAAAAATACAATCGTTAAGGTGACTGGCTAATCAAAAATAAAAAAATAAATAGCTGTGAAGGCCTGTCAGCATAAAACGGTCTTCAAGAGACACCTGGAAGTGAGGATACCTGCAGCATCCCTGTTGGAAGGATGTTCCATAACATGAGGCTGGTGGTGCGGAATGCCTAATTTCTAGTTGAGGTCACTTGGGCCTTTATGGCATGTGTTTCTCAAGTGGTCACCCGTCCGGATGCTCACTAATTAGAAAGTTTGTGAGCCAGTACTTTTTGTGGACTTATGTGAAGGACAAATTGCTTGTCCACACCAAGGACAAAACACTGGTCTGTCTATCTCAGTACTTCAGGGAAGTTTTTAATCTGTGATATTTTAGTGTATTTTTGGTTTCTATGGAAGCCGCCCAGAGTGGCTGGGGAAACCCAGCCAGATGGGCGGGGTACAAATAAATAAATAAATAAATAAATAATAATAATAGCCCACCTTGACTGTCATCAACAGAGCATGATTTAGGTTTGATGGAGCTCTAAGCTACTGAGGGTAATGGGGCCCTTTATATGTCCAGCTGTCCTTTGTCAACAACAAATTGTCGCTGTTTTTTGTGTTGAATATATGCTATATGGTAATTTACGGACCTAATAGGTCCATAAACAACACAAAAGACTGTTGCTGTATGTAGGTTTTATTTTATTTGTTTTTTATCTTATATTTTGGAAATGTACATCTTTTTTTTTCTTTGAATTTTTTGGGGGGCCCCAAGAGATTGGGGCCCTAAGATATAGCTTGTTTAGCTTATACATAAACCCAGCACGGGTCATCAACACTGTTTCCCAATCCTACCTGGAAAGGGAACCTTTTTGGTAGAAAGCCATGAGGGGTTTTTTTCCCCCTTCTCTCTCTCTTTTTCAAACTACATTTTCACTCTGCAACACATTCATATCCATTAGTCACTTCGGAACATTAAGAAAACAATGGATGAGAAAGACTGAATCCTAATGGCAACTGCATGCTATTTAGAAAATGGCAAAATTGTGGTTAAAGCATGGCTAAAATAAAATAAATTGTGGCTAGTTCAATCCATAGATAAGAACGCCGGGCTATATAGCTTTTAAAATTGCTCCACAATCAATAATAGGTTATCTCCGTTTAAAGATCTAGTTCGTATTTCTATTCCGTAACGTGCTGTGTCCTTTTTGTGATAGCTCTTAAAAGGTCAGACTCCAGACTTGCACGCTAAAAACTTCCAGTGAGTACGAAATGGGAGATGCTTAAAAAGTCATCTGCAGAAATTGGTACCTCTTCAAGGAAATGAATGCACCTTTGGCCTGATACGACATTACACAAACGTACCAGATCTCTTTTCAAATAATACAATAAAATAATCACCAGGACCATTCTCTGAAATTCCACAAAACGGATGTGGCAGCAGTGTAGCCCTGGGCCTTAGGCACCTGCAACACAAACTACATGATGATGCTGTTTGCCAATGCTTGTTTTTAAGAGAGCTGATGGAGAAAACATAACTACCTAATTCCTAGTTCTTGCCTTGAAACTGCCCTTGAATACCAACTAATTGCCATGTTGTGCCAAGAAGCAGCTATTTTTCCACCCGTGGTGGCTGGTGATAGACCATTGGGACCAACAGAGCAGAAGGCAAGGAGGCCAATGGCAGGTAGAGGCAGAGCCGACAAAATCCGGCTTTGTCCCTCATCCTCCTCTCTGATGTTCTACGAGGACAACACTGAAAATGGAAGAGGACAGAGAGGACAGCTAGCTCCACTGATTGCTTCTTAGCAGGACTCACTTCTGACCTGGAGGACATTTCAAAACAGTTTCTCCAAGAAGCAAAAGAAAATTGGCTATGCCAGAGGCACGTCCAAAGTGTACTTCGGGGGCCTAATCCGGCCCGCCGGTCGACAACTTTGCGGTAAACTTGTAAATTTTTTTTTTTAAAATCTGGTCCTCTTTTTAAAAAGTTTGGGCACCCCTGGCCTATGCAGATAGCGAAAACTTCTTTTTTTCTCCCCTCCTTGTGGAGACACATATTTTGAACTCCTTTGGCACTTCCTGCCCAGTGAGCAAAGACTGCTTCTTTTTCCTGCTGCTTCGTTCCTAGGCATATCTTCCAAGATAGGCAAGGTAGACAGACGTATGCCCTTCAGATCTTGGAACCCGACTGCGGACAACAGGCTCTGGTTTCTAGAATCATTTAACAACCCAGCTGTGTTGTTATCTTGAGCCAGTGGGTGGGAGCGAGAGAAGCTGCTTTTAGACAAGATGCAGGGAATCTATTACAACATTTATTTTTATTTTACTTAAGGGGGCTGTAGTTTAGATGAGAAAACTGGCTTCGTGAATCCCCACATTTCTGTACTCTGGGTGCAAAGCCAGCCTTAATTCCTTTGCACAGGGCATGTGCATTTGATTCGTTTTAAAAAAATAAATCAATTTCTTCTAAACTGTTACACTGTGCAGGATTAAACTTTCTCACATCTATTCCTTGCTCAGAGTTTTGTTTTGCTTACCCTACTGATAAAACATTTCTTCAGAAGCGGGGGAGAGGGTATAAGATAAATTGAGAAACCCACCACGGCTTCTTTGCGAGGTGGGATGGTGGAAAATGATAACTGCAAGTTTTGAGAGCTTAATGCTTTTTAGGACAGCGTTCTTCCACCTTGGGTCCAGATGTTGTTAAGACTACAGCTACCCTTATTCCTGGCCATATACTAAGATAGCTGAGGATGGTGATAGCTGTGACCCAGCTTAATCTGAGGACACGAAGTGGAATAACAGTTTTAGAGGAAACACCAGGAGTGCAAAGCAAGGAGGTTAGCCCTCTAAGCCTCCTAATTCGCACTATAAACCAACCCTTTCCCCTGTCCCCATCAATTCAGCCAGAAGGTCAGCTCAGCCAAAGATCCAAACATACGGCTGAATTCTGGATCCCCAACCACCAAACCTCCAAGAATTTGGTAGACCCCAAAGGACCAAATACACCAGTTCTGGTGTCCTCTTCCCAGTCCAATAAACGATGCTTCACTGGTTCACAAATGAGCAGTGACCCTGAGCATTGTTCCCCTCAAACCCCTAGCTTCATAGAAGATTTGTTTGTTTGTTAAAGCACAGCTCGCAGTGAGGTCCAAACTGGGAAAAATTAGTACGAGTGCTAACCAGCATCACAAACCATAGTCGTCGTCATCAACAACTTTATTGCACTAGCCAAAGCCCATGGCATCATTCACAAAGGAAACAAAAAGAAAAACCATAAAAACCATAAAAACATCAGGCACTGCAAATAAACCACGGTCACGTCTCCTAGAAATTATTTGTTGCATACGATAGAATAGCAGGGGGTTCTCAGGCAGAATGTGTCGGCTTAAATGTCCAAATCACCTTTGCAATTGACTGCTATTTTATCTAGTTCTTTTCTCCTGATCTTCTCAGCTGCCAACGCATATAGTGCTCCTTTATAAGTTACGAAGTCTTCAGTATCACTCAGCAGCCATTTCACCTTTTCCGCCCTGTTCGACTGTGTTCCATTCGTAAGCAGGGGTTTAATAAATCGGTCTCTTGGTTCTATATATAGCGGGCATTGCAATAAATAGTGGTACAGGGCCTCTACGCAAGGTTGCCCACACAGAGTCTCTCTTTGCCGTAACCGACCATCCACCACCGCCGAGAGTATCGATTGGAATCGTAATTCTGGAAAAGCGATTCTTAGTACGGCAAGTGGGAGCTTTAATTATAATATTAATTTTTATTTATACCCGCACTCCCCAGCCAAGGCCGGGCTCAGGGCGGCTAACAAGCAATAATAAAAACAAGTTGAATGAATACAACTTAAAAAACAAAATTAAAATACAACGTCAAAATATTGAAGCATTAAAATATTAAAATGTAGCCTCATCGCAGGAGGAGAAAGGAAAAGAAAAAAGAAAGAGGGGGAGGGAATCAAATTGGCTCCAAGCCAAAGGCCAGGCGGAACAACTCTGTCTTACAGGCCCTGTGGAAAGAAATCAGATCCCGCAGGGCCCTGGTCTCATGAGGCAGAGCCAGAGTTGAAAAGGCCCTGGTTCTGGTTGAAGCTAATCTAACTTCCTTAGGACCCGGGACCACTCGGGTGTTACTATTTATAGACCTTGAGGCTCTCCGTGGGGCATACCGGGAGAGGCGGTCCTGTAGGTACGAGGGTCCTAGGCCGTGAAGCTAACTAGCTTGGATGTGCTCCATTTTGATAAGTGGGAACCATGGTGAACTTTTGGTAGAGGCGATCGTGGTTAAATCCCTTTCTGCGTTGAACCTGAAGAGACAATCTCTTAACAGCCTCTTATCCATCTTCATGATCACCTGAAGATCTTGCAACTGATATTGGGTCAAGAGGCGTTGGATACAAACCATAGTGTGATCCACCTTTTCTACAAAGACAGGTGTGCCTGGAAAGTAGTCAAGTTTGCTTTTTGGAGCTGCACCATTTCAGAATACAGAAGGGTGACCTGCATGATGGGAACTCCATAGATAGCATGCAAACATTCATTCTGAAATGTCACTAGTGCCAGGAAGGACTTGCCTTTCCTGAACATAATAGATTGGCTCTAAGTGCCAAGCACAGATGCTCCTCGTGGTGGAAGCTTCGCACTGATGACTTTTCACAGCGTAATTTCATGGAGCAACACCGCTGTGCGCTGCAACAAACATGATGATTAGGAATTTATTTTTAAATGAAACCTAGAATCCCCAGGTGCCTAACAAAAGCCAACAGGCCTCTCAAGAAGTTGCAGTGTGTGCTTGCTAATGAAAAACAGCTCACCCTTACTCTGAAAAGCCATCAATTTTCTTGTGCATCATCGGAAGCAGGGAGACATAAAACCTTACTTAAAAACCAAAATACTTGCTTGCCTATCCTGTGGAGTCATTCCAGTAATTCCAGCTCCTGTTTACAGTAGGGTTCCTCCTCTCAGAGAAGTGCCCCACGTTAAAAGTTTTAAGTTAATGTTTAATTGTTGCTTTATTAACCTCCACAATTATTTTTAATTACCCGATGTAAAAAGCGCACTAATCCGAAAATCTCTACTTCCAAAGCCACAGATGCCTGGTGCAGAAACCATCTCCAAAACAGCATCCTATATAAAGTGAATGTAAGTGTCTCTCCGCTAGACTTTCACCACAGATTTAGAACGACCTGGACCTTCCCAGTGTCAGAAACTCAGATATATAACCTAGGCCCCAAATGGCTCCTTAAACCAAGGCTGCAGTCGCCAAAATGGAATACCTACTTGTCATTTTGGGCAAGATGGCTCTAAAAGTGCTGTTTTTCAAATGATGGACTGACTGTGATTATCAGTTAAACATCTGGCTAGTTCAGATGACAACCTTGAGCTAGGCTAAGAACTTTGAAAACTTAATCAAGAAAAGTCACTTGATCCAGGGAGAGTTCTCTCTCTCTCTCTCTCTCTCTCTCTCACACACACACACACACACACACACACTGTGTGTGTGTTTGTGTGTGTGTGTGTGTGTGTGTGTGTGTGTGTGTATGACCAAGCTGCAGGATGCAGTGGAAGACAGGAGTGCCTGGCATGCTCTGGTCCATGGGGTCACGAAGAGTCGGACACGACTAAACAAACAAACAAATACACACACACGCATACACACACAGTCTCTCTCTCTCTCTCTCTCTCTCTCTCTCTCTCTCTCTTGGGACAGACTTTCACTGATTCGTGCCCAAAGCATGGAATCCATGTAGAATGAAACGAATTAAAAGATTAAAAAATGTTCCAGACAAGTATTCTCACTGTGTTTACGAAATCCTTACATCTGCAACTGTAATGAGTCAGAGGCTTTTCATTATTATCATTAACAGCAAGTCTCCTCCACATATCTGAGCATGAACTGCTATGTGATAATTATCAGCAAAAATAGAAATGTTTGCATTCTGGCTGAACACAAAAGGATTCCCCCAGGTAGCCAATCTTCTCCAATCCCTTTACCTTTTTCACAATAAATCCCTTTAAAGGGATTTAAGAATTTGGCTTTGTTGACGTTCTAACACAAGGGCACAAATATGCGACATACAGAGGTTTATCAACAAAGAGATCCAGAAAGCACAAAGCAAGGCTTTTTCCAGAAGCTTTCAGAAAATACTCAACTGAACAGAAAAATGATGTGCACTTTCAAGACTGTTACTCAAAAGCCAACCTCTTCTAAGTTGTAGGGAAGGCACAGAAAGCAGGAAAAAGACGTGATCAAGACTGTGGAGCAAAGTGTGCTAGAAAGAGAAAAATATACAGGCATTTGTCCATCAACCAGCTGTAGCCCATCTTTCTAGACATATTAACCATAAAGCCTTAAATGGCTCAGGACCACACCTCCCTATATGAACCAAATTGCACTCTGCGATCATCATCTGAAGCCCTTCTTCACGTGCCTGCAACACGTGAAGAGGCCTTTTCCACAGTGGCTCCCTGTTTGTGGAATGCTCTCCCCAGGAAGGCTCGTCTTGCGCCTTCATTATACAGCCTTAGATGCCAGGTGAAAATGTTCCTTTTCAATCAGGCCTTTGGTTGATTGATATCCAGTGCCCTCTTAAAGGTGTTGTGCAATAAAACTGACTGAGACTGAGTGTTGTGGGAGAGGAGATTATTTATTGGTTGTTTTTATTTTTACTATGTATTTTGTGGTTTTTATATTATATTATTCTATTCTGAACCTTCCTGAGATCTACAGGTGAAGGGAACAACAACGGTCTCTGGGGAATAACATCATCATCATCATCATCATCGGTCTCGGAGGAGGAGGAGGAGGAGAAGAAGAAGAAGAAGAAGAAGAAGAACATCATCATCATCATCATCATCGGTCTCCAGGGAAGAAGAAGAAGAAGAAGAAGAAGAAGAAGAAGAAGAAGAAGGAGGAGGAGGAGGAGAAGGAGGAGGAGGAGAAGGAGGAGGAGGAGAAGGAGGAGGAGGAGGAGGAGGAGGAGGAGGAGGAGGAGGAGAAGAAGAAGAAGAAGAAGAAGAAGAAGAAGAAGAAGAAGAAGAAGAAGAAGAAGAACATCATCATCATCATCATCATCGGTCTCCAGGGAAGAAGAAGAAGAAGAAGAAGAAGAAGAAGAAGAAGAAGAAGAAGAAGAAGAGGAAGAAGAAGAAGAACATCATCATCGGTCTCCAGGGAAGAAGAAGAAGAAGAAGAAGAAGAAGAAGAAGAAGAAGAAGAAGAAGAAGAAGAAGGAGGGTCTCCAGGGAACAACAACAACAACAACAACAACATTGGTCTCCAGGGCCAAGGTACAGAGGATCAGCAGCTAACAAGAGCAGGATGTCTAGCCGGACATGCAGAACCAATCCTGAACTAGTACCAAAACCTATCCATCAGGAAACCCTCAAACCTAACAATGTACTGTGACCTCTAAAGAGAGTGCTTATTACCTCCGCATACTGACTCCGAGCCATATATCTGGAAGAAACTGGTACCCTACACACCAGGACCCTCACACTTCCTGGTGCCTACTTCCCAGAAAGAGCAGCACACTGAGTGAATATTGCACAGCACTGTGTTGGATACAAAGCATCCCATTGGGATTCCTCCCCCCCCCCCCCCGGGCCCCGTACCTTAAAATCTGTTCTAGGGGTTCCTCCCACAGAGGGCACATGATTTAAGGAACGTAATGAAAACAGCCTATATGCTATGAAAAAAATCACTCTCGGAAAGCCATTCCCTGTGACAAGTCACAGTCACCTTAAGTCTCAGGCATTGTTAGAAATTAGCCAGGAGCATTTTGCACATGGCTATTGACCACTTGCAACCAAATGAAGCTGCCTGGGTGCCGCGAGCAACACACCCTGTAGAATTCTATTCGTTATATTTTATCTGCATAATCAGAATGAATTTCAGGAACCAAATACAACTTTACAGCCATCTGCCCCCAAAACAGCAACTAGACACTCTGTTTTGGTGACTGTAAACCTGGTTTAAGGAGTCATTTGGCGCCTAGCTTATATACCCAAGTTTCAAACACTGGTCTCTGAACAAGCAAAGCATCACCCAAGAGGGGTGAGGTTTGAGCCCAAAGTGCCAGGGGGTCAGTCCAGCATTTTAAAACTTGCTAAGCCATTCCAGCAAAAAAAGAAGCCATCACTCAAGCTTGATGAAGAAAAGTCAAGGTGAGCACAGCAGAGCTACAAGGCTCATATTTTGTTATCCCACCCATATTTCTCTCCACTTCATTCTTATTTAAAAACTTTGTAGAAAAACTTAACACCACCACTGCTTAATTTGTTCTTTTCTTAGCCATGAAATTCCCATTAAATTCTGTGAACCAGAATCAAAACAAAATGCCTCTGGGGTTGGCAACAGAGGAAGGCCACAAAGGTCGCAATGAAAGGAACGCAACTGCTACCACGAGTGCAAGGAAAAATGAAAATTGTGCCATCGACGCTCCTACGTTCAGTAAAGAGTCAGTTCTGACATTGGAAGGCAACAGAAGGCTGTCCACAAATACGCTTTAGAAGAAACCGAATGGAGGCGAATTTGTCCTAATACTCTCTAGACAACCATAAAATTAGAAGCGGCAGTGGAAGCCACACATGTCCTGAATGACATAGCTACAGGGTAAACTTGAATAGAGAAAATTTGTTTCCATTTGTGAAGGCACAGCAATTACAGATGCGACGCAAAATACTCAAAAAATGTTTGTTTGTTTGAACGTTTGTTGGTTTGCAAGAAGCTCTGTGAATAATTAATATTAGAAATATTGTAAAAATGGGAAAAGGAGGAGAGGTTACTAATATAAGGCAATATAAAATTAGGAAATGCGTAAGGAATGATCAAAACGGAGGATTACCAGAAGAGATGAAGGAAGTCCAAAAAGAATGTATTTGTGAGAAAGTGTGTGTTATGTTTTTATAATTTTGTATTGTAAAATCAATAAAAATATTTACACACAAAAAAATAATGTTGGAAGGGAAAATATGTCACAGGGAGCCTTGCAAGTAGAAGCCTACGTGGATATTAACTGTGTGTTCAGGCCCAGAAACCTCCCCCCTAAATAAATTCACACTTGACTCAAATTTTGGTTTTGGTTTTTGGCAGAATTTAGGCCACAACTTTATTGATTACAGAAAGTGACTGGTTGCATAGGCTCTGGTTCGACTAGCTCCCTGCACCGTTGCAGGTAGCGCTGACCCAGGGCACCAGCATAGGTCAGCCAAGGGTGAACACCTGGATAAGCAGAAAGCCGGGAACGGGCTAACTCCGCCACCCAAATGTCCCCCTGGACTCAGGCACGGGCACAACCCCCTCTCAGGGGTTGACCAAACCATCAAGTCCCTGGATTCCTTTAACAGAATACCCTTCACATAGGGATGGCGAGAGCATTCTCCCATCCCTATCACCTGAACCAGAGCCTATCCGCAACCTTACAAGTTGTGACGATTTGCTACATGGCAGGCGAAACCCAAATGGCAACAGCCAATCAGCCGAGTGGGCAAAATTCCTGCCGTGCCCCTGTCCCAACGACAGACGACACACGCAAGGTCAAGCACAAAGCTCTAAAAGTAGGGAGAGGTGGGTGGGTGTGCCGAATGCACGCGCCGAAAGAGGAAGCTCTGGGTCACGTGCATGGGCATAAATAGGTCCCTCGAACTATTTGAACTGCATCCCATTGGCCAGATTGTACCCAGCTTCAAGGGACCTACCAATTGGGTGTTGCGGCTTACCAACTGTACCCACCCACGACACAGGGTGTCGGTTGTCCAGGTCTCACCACAATACATGCCCTCTTTAAGGGAGGACCCGATTTGCCACTGAATGTACCTGAAGAACGTTTCAAGGTGTGATAGACTTCCTGGCTTTCACAGCAGTCTCAACAAAAACAGAAAAAAGAAAAAGCCTTAGTTATAACCAAGTTTCAGCTCCACGCTGTTCCGACTGATAAACAGCAACCATCCAAAATCCAAGCGGTGTCCCAGAATTCCTGCGTGCCAGAGCTTTTATCATCATCATAATTAATTATGGGGATTTCTGCCTTATCTGGGCCTTGACCCTGAAACAGACAAGTCCTTCCCAGAAGGGAAGAGGATCCCAAATACTAGCAGATACAAAAACCCAAGTGGACACACATACAGCCAGCACCCCCCAGAACCTCAGGTTCCATGCTAAAATCTGGAACTAGAAACACAACGCTTGCCTGGCAGCCCAAAGTCTCCATTCCATCGGTTTCATTTGGAAGGGAGGGACAATGCCATCTGTTCTTGAGACTGTGGCCTTGCTGACACTGGGAATGGGCGGCGCTGCTGGGCCCAGAACAAAACCACTCAAAAGGAAAAACTTTTTGACATTCCCTGTTGAAAATGTCAAAAGGAACCCACAAGGATTTTTTTTCTTTTCTTTTAATTATTCAGTGTTCCATTTTACAGAATTTTCAAGACTAGACCTGGAAAAAGCACACACAAAAAAACCAACAAACTGGAAAACAGATCCGTATAATCATTTCCAGAAGACCAAGAAGAAACAAAGAGTGCAAAACGAGAGGGTCCTTTAAAAAGATCCGTCTGCCTTAAACACCCCACACACCTAAGTCGGCTGCAGGAGAAGCTTATTCGTCTAAGATGGCCCAGGTGGCACACCCAAAAGACAAGGCCACCCACATGCGGACACCAAAAGGGGGCAGCCCCTTCTGCGTCAACAGAGCTGCCACTACAAAACAGTTCTGGAGGGGTGCAGAGCAGCTCAAGAACGCAACGCTGGTGCCAAAAGGACAAACATAGCGGCATGCGGGAACAGCTGGGGAAAGCGCTTCGTTTCTAAGAAGGGAGCAGTTATTTTCTTCAGTTAATTACAGCAAAAATTATAGCGTGTGAAAATGTGCAACCACAGCCAGCTCCGAGAGGCTGCTCTGTAATAGCTGTCAGGAAGCGCATTTGAACCTGCAATGTTCTTTTAAGGGAATTCAGCCTTTCCTCTGTGACTCATCCCCTAAGTGCACGCTCAACCCCAAAGGATTTCCTTTACTCTCGCAGCCCAAACCGCCCTCCGCAGGCACCAGCACAGATCTCCACTCCCTGTGCTTGGGAAGCCGTGCATGGGCTGCAGTGATAGAAACTGAGATATGAAAGCTAGGAGCAAAATGGCACCTTAAACCTAGGATACAGGCACAACAGCGGAATGTCTAGGCGCACTTTAATAATAATAAATAATAATCATAATAATAATAGTTTTTATTTATACCCCGCCCTCCCCAGCCAAAGCCGGGTTCAGGGCGGCTAACAAGAATACTGTGCTAAAAATGAATGAACTGCAGCTAAAATATTATGTTTGTTTTTCACATGGTCTAGTCCATGGGTAGGCAAACTAAGGCCCGGGGGCCGGATCCGTCCCAAACGCCTTCTAAATCCGGTCGGTGGTCAGCGTGTTTTTACATGAGTAGAATGTGTCCTTTTATTTAAAATACATCTCTGGGTTATTTGTGGGGCCTGCCTGGTGTTTTTACGTGAATAGAATGTGTGCTTTTCTTTAAAATGCATTTCTGGGTTATTTGTGGGGCATTGGGATTCATTTATTATTTTTTTTAAAATATAGTCTGGCCCCCCACAAGGTCTGAGGGACAGTGGACCGGCCACCTGCTGAAAAAGTTTGCTGACCCCTGGTCTAGTCCTTCCCCTGCCCATCCCCCTAATATTCTTAAGAGGGTTTCTTCTCCAGTCTTCGGATAGTAGCTAGAAGTGGGGAGGCAGAAAAGGGCCCTCTTTTCCTTCCACTCTGCAGCTTTAATGTGAAATCTTAGGTGCAGTACAGCGCCCAGAGCTCACAAACTGCTCGCCTCAATGAAATTCTGTCGCAAAATGCGCCTAGGACAACAGGAGTTTCGAACACTGATGCGCTGCCCAGCCCCGCTTACAGAGGAAGGAGACTTGCTCTCCCAGCTTCAGCAAAAGGAAGCTGAAGCCTCCGGCTATCCCTGAAGCCTTTGGAGAGCAGTGCGAGTTCTCGCTGCGCTCCGCAGGGTTCGGGTTCCTTTTGCTGAAGCCGGGAGAGTAAGACTCTCCCAGCTTCAGCAAAAGGAACCTGAAGCCTGTGGAGCACAGCGGGAACTCGCGCTGCGCTCCGAAGGCTTCAGGTGGCTATCCCTGAAGCCTGGAGAGCGAGAGGGATCGGTGCGCACCGACCCCTCTCGCTCTCCAGGCTTTAGCGAAAGCAACGCGAAGCCTCTGGAGCGCGGAGGGAGCGCTCCCTCTGTGCTTCGGAGGTTTCGCGTTGCTATCGCTGAAGCCAAGGAGCCTGCATTCGCTCCATAGGATGCACACACATTTCCCCTTAATTTTTGGAGGGGGAAAAGTGCGTCCTATAGAGCGAAAAATACGGTATGTGGCTCCTTTGCAGCTCAGAATGGATACCAAGGCAGAGGAGAAACAAGATGGCTGGTATTCAGCAACAAGAGGTCTCTCTGTTGCTCAGTGAGAAACCCCAACTCAGAAGCAGCTGATGGGAGGCAGGAAACATGGCTAAGTCTCCTTTCGACACAAGCCAGGTTTGCTCAATGGCCTTGGGGCTGTTTGTACAGCAAATCTCTCGCAGTTCATTTGTTTTGGCCCAAACTCATGAGGGGGGTGGGGATCACACTGGAAGAACCACGGTCTAGCATCTATGAAGCTGCCAGTTCAATACCTGCTGTGGGCTCAACTCAGGAGAGTGCAAACCTCCAAACTGAATCTTTGGCATTTCCATCTGAAAATGATTCTGCGGAGAATTCTGCTTCTTGCCTTTGGCACCCCAGGTTTCATGACAACAGGAATACGTTTCTAATACTTGCACATTTGCAACATACCAACAAAGTTTATTTGGAGGGGAGGGAATCAAACCTTTTTTTTGGAAATAAAACCAGATAAATCAGAACATAAAACCAGATAAATCAGAACGCCCCTCAAATGAGCAGAAGAGCCGAGTGCCTAACATATGCTTAAATACCAATTTGTTACCAGTGCATTATCTATGGTTTATTTCCTTTTAGATTAGCAATTAGCCTCCTACTAGCAAAATGTCAACTGCAGATGAAATAGAAGCAGAGAAAAGTTGACTGGTAATAAGACAAGAGCCCCATTTCCAGCACATAACTCTGTGGTTAAATTAAATTGGTTATACATAATAAATATAGACAAATGAAGCTCTTTTTTAATGAAAATATCCTCTATGTATCAGTGCAATATAACTATATCTTTGTAGCTAAGATAACAAAATGAATGACTTTATATATTTCTTGGAGAGAGAGCAGGAAACAAACATTGCAGGCAAATTTTGTTATAAGCTTCCAGTTGGGGCACTGAAGAAAGAATCAAATATTCAGCTAGTTCCGCATGCATTTTCCCACAGTGGACAAACAGACCCTTTGGGGAAGTTTGTAACAGGGGGCATAGAGGCAACAGCCTTTCCCCACTCTTCTCCCTCTGCCCCCACCACCAGCAGGTATTCATTTAGCTAACAAGGACCCTCATCCTCCATGAATTTCTCTAATACAGTGGTGCCTCGCAAGACGAATTTAATTCGTTCTGCGAGTTTTTTCATTCTATGAGTTTTTTCGTCTTGCGAAGCACCAATGCGTATTGACGGTTTCCCATAGGAATGCATTGGCGGTTTTAAAAAAAAAAGGCGCAAGACGTTTCGTCTTGCGAAGCAAGCCCATAGGGAAATCCGTCTTGCGAAGCAACTCAGAAAACGAAAAACTCTTTCGTCTTGCGAGTTTTTCGTCTTCCGAGGCATTCGTCTTGCGGGGCACCATTGTACCCATTTAATTTGAGCCCAACTGCTGTCCGTCACCCCAAACTACCACAGCAAATTCCTTCAAGCGATTATGCCACGATTTAAGGGATTTTTGTCTGCCCTGAATCCCTCTTTGCCAGACAATTTTGTTGGATGTGTTCTCAAAGTTTTCAATTTGTGTTAACACGGGAGGAGGGGGCATGGCATGCGTGGAGGGGGAGATTGGTGTTCGAAAATATGCAGGGAGCCTCCCTGGATCAGGGTGGGGGGTGATCAGAATGGTAAGACCAAAGGCTCAAGACCAGCATGCTGCTCACAGTGGCTAGCCAGATAACTTGTACAACGCCCGCAAGACCTGACCGCAACACCACTGTCCCCACTCGTGATTCCCAGCAAAATGGGACTACGGAGCCGTTTTTCTTGCGAGAATGGAGGTGTAACCTAACCATCATGGCTAGTGGCCACTGACGACTTTGTCCTCCATGAATCTGTCCAATCCTCTTTCAAAGCCGTCTAAGCTGGTGGCTGCCATTGCGTCTTGTGACAGCAAACTCCACAGTTCAACTGCGGGCTGCGTGAATCACAGCACTGTAGAGCTGGAAGGGATTGCGAGGGCCGTCTTGTCCACTGCCCTGCAAAGCAGGAATCTCAACTAAACCTTCCTTTTGACTGTCCTGAATCTTCTTCGCTGGATAGCCATGGAGGCTTCTAGTATTATGAGGAAAGGAGAAAACGCATCTCTGTCCACTCTCTCTGCCCCCCGCACAATCTAATACAATCTAAAAATCCCCCCAAATGTTGTGACGTTACCCCTTAGGAGGGTTGCTTAGTTGCCTTGCTTTCATGTTAAATCAGAGGGATTTCATGTTAAGGGCAGCTTCCCTTTTTAAAATTTGTAGGCTGTTTTTGGAAAAGGAAATGACGGGTGATGGCTTTTCTCTCTAACGATGCATGGCAGCCTTTGTTCATACATTGTAAGTTACTGCAGACTTCCTTCAGTGTTGAAAGAGGCACCAATCCAGAGACTTTGTACCATGCAAACATACTGCAATGTGATTAAGTAAGAGGCTGAATGGCAGGTGAATAATAAACTAAAATATGTGTTAAGTGGGTGACAACCCTAGTTTTTGGAGGCTAATAATAATAATAATAATTTATTATTTGTACCCTGTCCATCTGGCTGGGTCTCCCCAGCCACTCTGGGCGGCTTCCAACAAAGATTAAAAATACATTAAAATGCCACACATTAAAAACTTCCCTAAATAGGGCTGCCTTCAGATGTCTTCTAAATGTCAGGTAGTTGTTTATCTCTTTGACATCTGACAGGGCGGGCGCCACTACCGAGAAGGCCCTCTGCCTGGTTCCCTGTAGCTTTGCTTCTCGTAGTGAGGGAACTGCCAGAAGGACCTCGGAGCTGGACTTCAGTGTTCAGGCAGAACGATGGGGATGGAGGTGCTCCTCCTGATATACTGGGCCGAGGCTGTTTAGGGCTTTAAAGGTCAACACCAAAACTTTGAATTGTGCTGGTGATGGGGAATCAATTTTATTTAGATAGCCTGACCATATATTTTTTAAAAGCCCATAGGCAGGACACTGCGTTCCCCCACTTTAAACACAACCCACACCTTTCCCCTGTCTCTGAACTCTGCATATGCCAGAAGTAGCAATTCTCCCGTTCTGGTGATCCATCACTTTCAGCTACACCTCCAGTAAACAAGCTCTTTCCTTTCCCGTCCCTCCCACAACTGTGAATTGCTGCTGCCCCCAACACACCCTGCCTCAGCCATTTGAGTCTTAAATCCGGCTTGATTGCTCATTAGCAAGAAATAATTTCTCAGCTGTTGCTTGCGGCCGCGGCCATTGTGAGCATTCGCACGCGGTGCGGGTCGCCGCTCGCAACTCGGGTAGAATTCCAACATTCTCAGAAGCCATTTCTTATGTGAGAGATGACATCGAGCGTTAGGTTCAGTTTGTTATTTCTCTGTTTATGCTATCAGTAATCAGGGGGTTTTGGCACAGCGCTCTGCTCCAGTTCAATCGCTCAGCTGAATTGCTTGAACTTCTGATGAACTGCACCAAAAAAGGGAGGAAAATTAACTAATGCCTCATTTGATCTTGTGACTATTAAAGCTTGTGTTTTCATTCCCTTTTAACCTCTTGGCCATCTATTTTCTTCTTTAATTTGTCTGTTATGTACCTGATACTCCTGAATGTGTCCCTTGTTGTTTGCCGTGAAAGGAAACTGCACGGGCAGTTTTTATTTGCCGTTTCTTTCATTGCCGTATTATTGTTATTATTTTAATGAGTACTCAAAAAGCCCGGTGGTTCACAACCAGTCAAACTTGCGGCTGCTTCGCACGCACACCCCAAAAAGAAAGGGGGGGGGAGAGACAGAAAGGGAGGGACATTCTGCATTCCCACAGAAGGTTGGCCACATCTCGTTTCTGAGAGAAGAGAGCGTTTGTGAGAAGGAACACGTTAGGAAGTTGCAACTTTCCCCTACAAATATTTCGGAAAATATATGGGTCAAAAAACACATTGTGGATGGAGCCTACCCATAGTTCGCAACCGTATTCTTAAAGATCTCTGTATATTGTGCATGCTTGTTCTCTCCATAAATATTTTTAAAAATATAGTATAGAGCAGGAGTCAGCAACCTTTTTCAGCCATGGGCCGGTCCACTGTCCCTCAGACCAAGTGGTGGGCCGGACTATATTTTTTGGGGGGGGGGGGTGAAAGAATTCCTATGCCCCACAAATAACCCAGAGATGCATTTTAAATAAAAGGACACATTCTACTCATGTAAAAACACACTGATTTCCGGACCACCCGAGGACCGGTTTTAGAAGGCGATTGGGCTGGATCCGGCCCCCGGGCCTTAGGTTGCCTACCCCTGGTACAGAGAATGAGACTGTTAATCTCTGGGTGATGGGTTCGAACCCCACATTGGGCAAAGGATATCTGCATTGCAGAGGGGCTGGACTAGAAGATTCTCATGGTCCCTTCAAACTCTACAATTCTATGGATGGATGGATGGATGGATGGATGGAAAAGGATTACAAGGTAGGGTATCTGCCTGTCATACTTGATGCACCAGCATGTTTGCTATTGTTTCCATCCAATCAACACATCAGAGCAAAGTCTATTTCAGAGTGTTTATTACAGATGCATGCCACTAAGCACTATAGCACTTCAGAGTCCCCTTCCTCCTGGAATCCCGACTGAGGCAGCCACCGGGTGTCAGCAGCAGGTTCTTCAGCTGTCCGCCCCTTACACCCTCTGAATGGCGGGTGATACCCAACATCTCCCATTTGCCCTTTGGGCTTGCCAATCTTGGCAGACTTTTGAAATGTGACCAGGAGCCCTGCAGCCAACGGCGATTCCAGTTTATAGCCGGGGTTATGTGCGCTCCTCACTAATGCCAACTTTGCACTAAGGCGCACCAAACTCTGCCACCTGTATAAATTGTGCAAATAAGGTGTGCAAATTTGCACACGTTTCCCTCACTTTGTGGTAAAGATTTAGTCTGTGAAGCTTTCTATCTCACGTCATACAATCTGGTCTTGCTGGTTTTGGGGAGATGCAAGGGGCAACACAGGAAGTTAAAGCCCTATCATCAATCACAGAATTGTAGAGTTGGAAGGGACCCCAAGGATCATCTAGTCCAACCCCCTACAATGCAGAAATATGCAGCTGTCCCATGCAGGAATCGAACTCGCAACCTTGGCATTATCAGCACCACTCTCTAACCAACTGATCCAGGCTGATCAAAAAACAGTGGAGGTATGATTCATGAAATCCGTCCAGCTCTGGAGAATGAAACAGGCATGACTCCCACACATTACCCCAAAGAGCAAGGAACAAGTTAAAAGTGATGCCCAAAGTCATCTGGAATCATTTCGACGATTTTTCAGGAAATTGCACTCAAGCATTTAATTGCTTGAGCCTCAAGAATTTTTTCTATCTTTAACATTTGAAAAAGATCAAGCCGAACGAGGAACCGTGGAAGTTATTTTGCAAGCTCCACATTCTCTTCCAAATGCGTATTTTCAGCTTGTGTTTTGAGCTTGCTCCTTTGCCTATTATGGAGCTACGGTCCCATGTTATTGATCTCGGTCTGCAGCCATTCAATGACATTTCTTGTACGGTATACAGTTGCATAAATAGAAGTTATGGCTCAATTCTGTTGCATTTCATTGGCTGCTTTTCTCTAGGGATGAGCTTCAAGCAATCACAATCTAAATGATGCTCTCTTCTCCTTTGTGCATTTTGTGAACTTTTAGCCACACCATGGTTGAAACCTCAAAACCCTTTTTCTTTAAATGAAAGCTGATACTGTACTCTATGAAATATTAATTTTATATTCCAGACTACCTTTTGTGTACCCTACCCTAAGAATTGCTAGAGAGAGAGAGAAAGAGACTCCAGTCTACAATCTCTGTCAAATGGGCAATACGAATTGACATCTTACGAACAAGAGCCCAAACGCTGGAATAAATAATAATAACTGAATAAGAATCCTGCACCAAGATTCTTGAGGGTGCGTATTATGCACCGTGTAGCTTCTGCTGTAGGCAAACGTAATAAAGTTGCTCCAGTGAGTGGGATCCCAATGTTCTAGCCCCACTGCCTACGGAATTGATTGGTTTCGCCTACCCCTCCTGAACTTTACCATTCAACACTATTATGTTCAGAGCAGCAATAACCACATATGCGTGCTCTGAATTGCTATGCGCGCCGACCTCACTCTCGCAGTCATTCTTCGGTGCACATGACTCATTGCCTTTATGCTCCAGACCTTTCCATTACAAAATATCTGTTGCTGTTTTTCACATGATTCTGCCACCTACATTAACCAGCTTCATGCTTGAATTTTTTGCACAAAGCTGCTGTTATAACGGAGCAAGTCAATCAGTCCATTTACCGCATAGAATCATAGAGTTGGAGAGTTGGAAGGGCTCCTAAGGGTCATCGAATCCAACCTGCCCCTCCCTTTCTCTAGTGTGGCTGCAAGGAGAGTTTGGAATCACTCGTTCCTGTTTTCCGTCACAGCCATTCCCTCTTGCAGGAATCCTAAAACCATCTTAACCATGGTTTAGTGAAACAACTCAGCTTCATAAACTGTTGGAAGCTGGCTCGTTTCAGTAAACCGTAGCTAAGACTAACCACAGTTTATATGGGTTCAGGGGCACTTAATTGTGTGGAATTAATTCTTATGGCCTTGGAGGAGACTGTGGGGAGAGGATTCAAGCCCAAGGCTTACTTAGGCTCCCTCCTTGTGATGCTCAACTATCATTTAGCATTATGTCCAAACCATCTTCAGTATAAAGGCCTGGAAATTAAGAACTCATAAGCGAGGGAGGAATTTCTTAATCACCTTAGCTTGGTTTCCTTAGCTGTATTTCAAAACCACAAAGGAAACATAATTTTACCAGTGGCATTGGTAAACAAGGGGCAAGGCTGCTATGAGGCTTGCAGCAACTGCTAAAGTACAGCAGACTCACAACAGCTCCTCTTCTGACCCTGGTAGCACCTAGTGGTGCAAACTCAACAGGCAATGTCGCATCGCCACTGTGCTTCGTCCAATAAAGTCACAAGCCAACGACACCACATTTTTGCACAGAATCACAGAATTGTGGAGTTGTTAGGGGCCACAAGGATCATCTGGTTCAACCCCCGGCAGTGCAGGAATCTTATACCTACCATGGGGCTCGAACCCATAGCCCTGAGAATAAGAGTCTCATGCTCTACCAAGTGAGACTGTTGGAAGGGAAAGGAAGAGGCATAGGAGATGCAAGGCTGCTGTTTTTGGGTAGAAACCATGCCTCTAAATATCACACAATGCTTTATGCACATTACTGCCAAAACCAGCCAGAAGGTTTTGCGCCTAAACAGCGGCATCTGGTCGGCAGAATACTGGACTGTCATTCTTCCATTTGATCCAGCACTGCTATCATTGGGTCATCATCTTTTCTTTCTTTCTCTTCTCAGCAGCTTGTACGTACAAAGCTTTAGTGGTCTTTAAAATACTAAAACTGCAAACCGAGAAATGTTGGGGGATTTTATGGGGATTCCCCATCTGCTCGTGGGGGAACAGCAAACCGCAAACACACCGCTGTGCCGGAATATTGCATCCATGACAGATTTTTGCAAGATGTGAGCAGGCGAAAAGGAGCCCCTCTGCATATGGATGGCTTATGTGGGCTAAAGCCTTGCAAGTCACCAAGTCACCTCCATATTTATTGGTGGCAGACCTTTATTCAGCCTAGGAACTCAAGAGAAGGGCTCAGCTGCTGGGCAAAGCAGGCGTCAACAGAGAGGACATTTGCATCCTTCCTTTCAGAGGGACAGCTTTTTTAAGTTGGGGGGGGGGGTTTAGCATGGGAATCAGGTCCGCAACCTTTGAGAGTCCTTTAGAACAGCAGCCACTGCTCCTTCTCTCATAACACTAGAACTGGGAGGGGGTGGGGGTGAGGGTCTCGTGCCATCAAGATGAACGTTTGACGATTCGGGACCAGCAAAATAAAGTGTTTATTCACATAGGGGATAGTTAAGCTCTGGAATCTGCTACAAGATATAACGACGGCCACCAACTCTGATGGCTTTAAAAGGCGCTTAGAGAAATTAGCAGGAAGCCATGGCTGAGCAAAGTCTGGTTTCCAGCATCGTGATGTATCGCCGGCTAAACATCGCAATATATACCGATACATCACAGCATCTGAAACCAGGATGGAAATATGCAGAGGCGAACGGGGTAATGTCCTGCCAACCGCTACTGCTTAGGGGGTCTAAAACTGATAAACGTACCTTTAACATATTGTTACAATTGTTATTTTATAATGCACAGCAAAGGGGCAGCAGGAATTGCAGGAGAACCTCACTTTTTTCCATCGCAATATTTTTTACACAGCATACGCACGCATTGCTATTCACGGCATAACTCAATTCTCTCTTATACTGGACATACAGTGGTCCCACGGTTTTCAAGCGTCTTGGAGTCGGACGTTTTGGTTTTTGAACGCCGAAAATCTGGAAGTAAATAGTTCCGTTTTCAAACGCGCCTCGGAAGTCGAACGGCTGAGTTTTTTTTAATTTTCTCCATCGAAACTGTAGACCGCCCTTTGCGCCTCGGTTTTCAAACGTTCCGGAAGCCGGACGGTCTTCCGGAACAGATTACGTTTGAAAACCAAGGTACCACTGTATCTGTGCTGCTGTTCTCTCTGCTGCCACCATACTGGTAGGTTGGAGGAATCCAGCATGGCCTAGTGGTTACAGTGTCCCACCTGGAACTAGGGAGCTCCTGCGTCAAACCCTCATTCAGCCATGAAGCTGTCTACTGCAGAAAAGGCCATTCACAGCCTAACCTACGTCTCAAGAGGTGTTGCACAGACAAAAACCCACAGTGCGAACACCGTGTACACTGCCCTGAGCATAATGGAGTCGTGGGATAAAAGGCGCTGAAAAATACTGCTACCATTATTACTACCGTCAGCCATTAAGCAAGCAGCCGAACGGCATGAAAAGGTTAGGAAGGCGGCCTTCTGTTGACGCAACACAAAACAGCATTCTCATAGCACTATATACAAAATACAACCATAGGCGCGTTTGCCTGTCTTGCAAAAATAAAAACACCACAAGAACGAAGAACTTTCCTGCATGCCTCCTTATTAATCCCCATTTAACAGTTAACGTCTATAATGCTCTTCCGTCTTCTCGCACCCCCCAAAACAGGCTCGGTATTGCCTAATGCCAATATCTGCGGTGAGACTGAGCAGAGGAATGGACCCCTCTGGGCTCTGCGTCAATAGCAATGGAAGCAGCAAAAATGGACCACTAAAAGCAATGATAGATTTCTGATGGGCCAATCCGGGGAAGGGAAGTGGGTACTTAAAGACAAGAGGCCAATGCTGGGCTCTTTAGGAGCCAGAGGAGGTTTTACAATGCCCCCGGCCCCCGTTTCTGGCACTGGCTCGGTAAACAGGAGCTTAAGCTGGAGTTTATGCTCCATAAGGAAGGATACGTGGAATCATAAAGGAGGAGACACCCCAATTCTACCCACAAAAAAACCCTCAACCTTGAACCAAGGGAGGGTAATAAAGAAGCAGAACAGTAAAAAACCAGGCAGCATTAAAAAAGGAATGCTGTTTGCAAACCTCCTCCTTTCAAGAAATAGGAAAAGCCACAAAAGCACAAAACCAATTCATAGATCCGTAGAGTTGGAAGGGACCATGATGTCACCTGGTCCAACCCCCTGCAATGAAGGAATCTTTTTGCCCAAGGTAAGGCTCAAACCCACGACCCTGAGATTAAGAGTCTCTTGCTCTTGCAGGTTTAAGGTGCTGGTTTTAACCTTTAAAGCCCTATACGGCCTAGGACCCTCGTACCTGCGGGACCGCCTCTCCTGGTATGCCCCACAGAGAAACCTACGCTCATCAAATAAAAACACCCTGAAGGTCCCAGGCCTCAGAGAGGTTAGGCTGGCCTCAACTAGAGCCAGGGCTTTCTCGGCTGCGGCTCCAATCTGGTGGAACGCTCTGTCACAAGAGACTAGGGCCCTGCGGGACCTGACATCTTTCCGCAGAGCCTGCAAGACAGAGCTGTTCCACCAGGCCTTTGGTCAGGTCCCAGCCTCACCCCCTCCTCTGGCAACCTGCACAGAATTTTGCTCAACGGTTGCCATTAATTTGACTTTAATTAATTTTTATAATGGAATGTTTTTAGAATGTTTGATTATTTGATTGTTTGATTATTTAATTGTTGTTAGCCGCCCTGAGCCCGGCTTCGGCTGGGGAGGGCGGGATATAAATAAAATTTATTATTATTATTATTATTATTGCTTGACCAACTGAGCTACCTGGGGATTGTGGTGATGCTCACGGTATTGGAGCCTGAAACAACCTGGTGACCTCCAGGTGTTTCGGATGGCCAATCCCACCAGCTGCCAGGGGCTGATGAGATGGGGAAGCAGTCCAAAACACGTGGCAAGGGCTGCATCGTTCACCCCGGACACTGAGGTCCAGCTCCGAGGGCCTTCTGGCAGTTCCCCCACTGCAAGAAGGGAACCAAGCAGAGGGCCTTCTCGGTAGCGTCGACCGTCCTGTGGAACGCCCTCCCGTCAGATGTCAAGGAAATAAACAACTATCTGACTTTTAGAATACATCTGAAGGCAGCCCAGTATTGGGAAATTGTTATTCACTGATGATTTACAATTTTTAATATATGCTGTAAGCCGCCTAGAGTGGCTGGGGAAACCCAGCCAGATTGGCAGGGTATAAATAATAAAGTTGTTGTTGTTGTTGTTGTTGTTGTTGTTGTTGTTAAAAACAAAGTTCCGTCCACAAACAATATAGTGCTTTCTGAGATTAAGCAGATAGACGTCCCACCCTTCGTGTCAAAAACTTCCCAGAAGGGGCCAGAGCACTAATGGAGGAAGCAGGGTCTTCAGCTCTAAGGCTCATTTCAATGCAAGTTTTTGCTTTACAGTGGTACCTCGGGTTAAGTACTTAATTCATTCCGGAGGTCCGTACTTAACCTGAAACTGTTCTTAACCTGAAGCACCGGAGCACGATTTCTGTTCTCATCCTGAAGCAAAGTTCTTAACCTGAGGTAATATTTCTGGGTTAGCGGGGTCCTTAACCTGAAGCGTATGTAACCCAAAGTACCACTGGATAGCCAACCCTCAGTACTTGTTTTTATCCCTCTCTTCCGTTTTACTTTTTAACTTCTTTTAGCGCATCCTCTAGTGCTGTGTCTTGTTGTTTTAACATTGTTTAACATTGTTTTATCTCATTATTTTAATGCTCTAACTCCCCCATATTGCGAGGCTGCAAGAAGCTGGGCTGGGCAAGGTTGAGCACCTTGCCAGGCACTGCCGAACGAAAGGTTGTGTCAAACTTTATGAGATACAAGCTATAAATTAAGGAAGAGAAACACCCTAATCGTCAGAGTTGCTGGCAAGCCCAAGTGGCAGCTACAGTGAACCCTGAAAAGAAATTTTTTTCTGCTGGATGGCAGTGACTCTGGCCCTCCAAATTCGAGGCCAACGTATTTGGAGATTATTGACTTCAGCAAACCGTCGCTAACCAACTATATTTACTATGGTACTTACTAGAAAGTCCAAGGAAGCGAAAAAGAAGGACCTTCTTCACACAGCATGTGGTTAAAACTATGGAGCTGGCTACTACAAGGTGTAGCGATGGGCAACACTGCAGAGAGCTTAAAGAGGGAGTCAAGACAAACAAGATACACCGCCAGGGCGGTGAATGTGCTACACAGGTCTGATTACGGAGTCATTCGGCAACAGAGCGCCCAGCGCAGACACAGGGTGACAGTTTGCTCATGCCGTAGGTCTGAACCGATAATTTATGAGGAGATTGTGAAATTAGGCCGAGGGCCGCCATGTGATTAAGCCGGGGGTCCACAGGTTGCCCACCGTGGCTTCAGGCGTCGCCCAAATACCACAAAGAAAGGGATAAAATTAAGCTGGTCTTGCACGCAGATTAGATGTGGCTCTCCCAAGGCTTCACCGAAAGGGCAGGAGATTGCAGAGTCCTAGCGCCAGAGGTTGAGCCTCTATTTGCCGGAAGACGGCTCGTTGCTCCTGAGCCACAGCCCTTCCGCAAACCTGTCTTTTGTAGCCACAACGGAAATAAACTTCCATTTTAAATAAATAAATAAATAAATAAGGTAGAAGCGGACATTCTCACAACCGTGACTTTTTCATCCAGCTCCGAATTCCATGCTAATGCAGGGCAAAAGGCAAAATACACACAACCCCTGTGCACTATATTTCCCCCCCACACAGCCAGGCTCTTTCTACCGAAAGACTGAAAAAGAAAAGAAAAGTGAAAAGGCCTCTCTCTCTCCTCCTGCTCCAAGCAGTAATTATGAATCAGTTATCACTACACCGAGTAACAGGCCCACAAGACTCTACAAATACTTATTTTCTGGCACAACCTGTAGGGGGAAAATTAGGAGAAAACGCAGTGAGACTTCAAACAGCCTCTTCCTGGTATTTTAAAAATTAATGAAGTGTTGGGAGTAGTTTAATATGCAATGAGTCATGTTTTTTAAGAGAGGCAATAATGCAGAACAGTATTTCAATCTTGGCTAAGTCACAGTACGCAAGCATGAAGTAATATAGGGAAGGGGTTGTATTCTGCTGGAGAAAGCAACAGGCGAGAAATCAAACAATTAAAAAAAGAGCAGAAGAATGCTACAAGGAAGGACTGGAAAGTTCTGAGTCTTGTGTCCAAACCCACACACTGCTTAGAAGGAGAATTTTTCAGCCACCCACACAATTAGCCTTGCTGCAATGGGGAACCCAAATCAGAGGTCTCTTCTGAACAGTAGCTGTGTGTTATGGAAAGCAGAACGCTAAGCAGCTGTTCAGAACTGCACATGTGGCTCAGGGTCATATGAATCCAACCTCCCCAGGGCACACATACTCACCATCCTTGCCATCCCACACTTTATGTGTGCAATGGGGTCTACACCCAACACTCCATTAGGGGAAACACAGATCACACGGACGAGGTCCATCCATGCTGGGGTCAAGACATGGCAGCTGCAGGGCAAATGTTAAGACTAATGTACAAATGGTGCGTGGGGCAGAAATGGGCATGGTGGGTCAAGGAAACCTTGGTCGGCCTCCTTGAGTACAGTTTGAATATCTGCACGGGACTTATGCTACACTTAAGTGGGGGGCAGATGACGATGATGACCTTGTCATCATTTAGGTTTTTCGACGCCTGAAACTAAGCAATGGGAGTTGAATGGGACTTGCATCCAAGAGCCTAGGTCAGGCTTCCTCATCCTCGGCCCTCCAGATGTTTTGAGACTACAATGCCCATCACCCCTGACCGTTGGTCCTGCTAGCTAGGGATCATGGGAGTTGTAGGCCAAAAACATCTGGAGGGCTGAGGTTGAGGAAGCCTGGCCTAGGTATATAGGACAGGACTTTGAATTCTGTGTAATTCCCTGAATCAGAAGTGCATTTAATAGTAATTAAATAGGGAAACGCGAGAGGCCAAAACTTGTCCCTCCAGAAGCTTTGGACTCTCATCCAAAGATTAAAAACATCAGGTCTCCCATATGCTTGGAAGTACCATCAGTTTGCCAACATTGGCCTTCTCCCACACCCCAATTCTGTAATTTTCTTTGTGTATGTGTTTTGTGCTTTTTTTGCTCATGTAAGCAAAATCCTATGAAATGTGATTTAAAAACCCAGTTCAAAACCCCATAGTGGATTCCAATATTCACACGTGGCGAATCGTTGACGATTTCTCATGCCAACTCATGTAAATACGAAGTTGGCACAAAAGCATAGATCCCAGAATCTCTAGACTCAAGACAGGGAAAGTCAACTCTGCCCATTTCAGCGCTAACAGGCAATAGAAGACCAACCTAGGAAGTCATTTATGAGTTTATCACACTGGCGAAGGTATGAAAACTGTTATACTGGGACAATGCTCATTCCATTCTTCTTCTCCCACTCTTCCCCCCCATTTCTTCACTTCCTCCAGTTTTCTTGGCCAACCAACAGCATTCTGTGGCTAAGATGTCCCTGCCGTACACACATCCTCAAGTTTTGGGGATATTATTATTATTATTATTAGGGAGGTAATCCCCAGAGTATGCCAATACCTTCCTCTCCCATTTCTCAAAGACCATGTTTCTGTTGTCACCTGAGTTCACTATGAGAAGGAGTGATGCTGCAGCTTAGCCAGGGAAGAATTTGTGTGATACCAATTGCACAGGTATCATCAAATGCAGCTGTCAAAACGGACGCAGTTACTGTCAGATGGAGAAACAGGCCTCCACGTATGCAAAAATAATAGGATGCTTTTATAGAAAAAAGAATTCCTGAGCCTAGGAGCCCGTCTGCTTGCCTCTTCTCCTGCAGGCAGAAGGTTTTGTGTAAAGGCCACATCACAACACAATAAACTTTTGCAACAGGGGGGTTTCCCTGAACTTACCATTGGCAGTGCATTGATGGGTGGAAGGTGTCCTGTTAGGAGCCTCCCGTCACAGGAAGATGGTACTGGAAGAGAAAAGGGAGAGGGAAGGTTTACTATGTAAGAACCAAAAGGGATGTTAGCACATCATAATACGACAGTGGATTGCTCAGGAAAAGGGGAAAAGCCTGGAATTTCTCACTGCTGGATTTGCAGAGAGGGCGAGCTGTTGTCACGTTTCCAAGGAGGCAAAAGTTAGTTAATATACGTTAACACATTTAGAATAGATGCACTGCAAGGTCAGAGATGGGTATAAAAAGCAGCAATGTGGCAACACTTGGCCCACACACTGCTGCCCTGGGGGATGGGGCAGGGGAAGGAAAACAAGGGGGGGGGTATTTAGCAGTGTCACAACTAAGTGACACTGCCTCCCCCAGTCTTGGAAAGCCCTGGGTCCAGGAAACTGCTTGGCTCGCACTGCTTTGCAAAGGGCACCCACCACACCGGGTCGATAAATCATAACCTGCAAACCCCAAAAGGCTCCCTCTGAATGCAAGATCTAATGCCCCTTTTAGAAACAGCAACCCTGCTGCTTGTTTATATATATATATATAATTTTTTATTCAATTTTCAAAAAATAAAAAATAATACAAATCATCTTTTTTACATCCAATCTCTTTTTTTTTTTACTTCCCTCAACTTGAGTGATACTCCTTCCCTTCTTAATTTCTTACACATTTGTAAAACCTCATCCATTGTTTGTAAATTAAATCTTGTTTCACTCATATTCTAACATTTATTTTTACAGAGCTTCATTAAAGCTTAGAAGCATTATTTGTTTTTCACTTAAGTTATGCATATACTCTGTAAACTTTTCCCAATCTTCTGTAAATCTCTGATCTCGTCGATTTCGAATCCTTCCTGTCAGTCTATCAAGTTCTGCAAAGTCCGTCATCTTCATTCTCCATTCTTCCAATGTAGGTAACTCTTCTTGCTTCCATTTCTGAGTGCTGCTTGTTGCAGTTGCTGCAAGTGCCTGGGGACCACCATTAAGAGGAACAACGTGGACGGATGCAACCTACCCAAAAACAACTTCCCGCAAGCAAGGCTGCAACCCTACCACGTGCGTGCATTTGTTGCAGCTATGTCTTCGCACCAAGAGTTTCCAAGGCGGCTTAACGTACCAATATAAAATGCAGCAAACGCAAAATGAAACAAAGCAGGAAACCCACAATGCTATCAGTATCAAAGTTAGCAATAGGGAGGGGGGGGGACCCAGACAGTTGCACAATTCCATCCCGCCAAAATCTCGAGAGAATAGGTCAGCTTTCAGCAGGCGTCCAGAAGATATTTTAGAAGCAGGAGACTGTTGGGCGAGGTGCTCGAGGACTGAGACAACATGAGAGAAGAGGTTCCTACCTAACTTCCGAAGAGTAGGGGGCTGTGGGGATATTCAGAACACGGCTTCCACTGATACACTTAATACGCCGGGAGGCACTGAATGCAAGGACTATTTAGAATCATAGAATCATAGAGTTGGAAGAGACCACAAGGGCCACTGAGTCCAACCCCCTGCCAAGCAGGAAACACCATCAGAGCACTCCTGACATATGGTTGTCAAGCCTCTGCTTAAAGACCTCCAAAGAAGGAGACTCCACCACACTCCTTGGCAGCAAATTCCACTGTCGAACGGCTCTTACTGTCAGGAAGTTCTTCCTAATGTTTAGGTGGAATCTTCTTTCTTGTAGTTTGGATCCATTGCTCCATGTCCGCTTCTCTGGAGCAGCAGAAAACAACCTTTCTCCCTCCTCTATGTGACATCCTTTTATATATTTGAACATGACTATCATATCACCCCTTAACCTCCTCTTCTCCAGGCTAAACATGCCCAGCTCCCTTAGCCGTTCCTCATAAGGCATCGTTTCCAGGCCTTTGACCATTTTGGTTGCCCTCCTCTGGACACGTTCCAGTTTGTCAGTGTCCTTCTTGAACTGTGGTGCCCAGAACTGGACACAGTACTCCAGGTGAGGTCTGACCACAGCAGAATACAGTGGCACTATTACTTCCCTTGATCTAGATGCTATACTCCTATTGATGCAGCCCAGAATTGCATTGGCTTTTTTAGCTGCCGTGTCACGAAGTGCTGGCTTAGTAAACATGTGCTTGACACAAAGAAAGCAATCCTTCTCAGATAGCCCACCACAGGTGCCACTGACCCCCCACAATGATGCCAGGGTCCAGCCGTCACCTTAAGGGATTTTCCTTGAGATACTAGTCTTGTTCCAGCATTTGCCTGGGCACAACACTCCTGCTGTATAACCAGGTATGGAGGCAGGGAACTGGTATGCAAGTCCTACCCCAATGTCTAGCAGGCATAAGGACAGCTCTTCACACCTCTTCATGATCAGCACATAATAATAATTACCGTATTTTTCGCTCTATAAGACGCACCAGACCACAAGACGCACCTAGTTTTTGGAGGAGGAAAACAAGAAAAAAAATATATTCTGAATCTCAGAAGCCAGAACAAGAGGGATCACCGCGCAGCGAAAGCAGCAATCCCTCTTGCTGTTCTGGTTTCTGTGATAGCTGCGCAGCCTGCATTCGCTCCATTAAGACGCACACACATTTCCCCTTACTTTTTAGGAGGGAAAAAGTGAGTCTTGTAGAGCAAAAAATACGGTATTCTTATTATTTATTTATTTATTTATTTATGCCCCGCCCATCTGTCTGGGCTTCCCCAGCCACTCTGGGCGGCTTCCAACAAAGATAAAAACATACATTAAAATGTATTTTAATGAGGGTGGTTTTAATTTTGAAGGCGATGGTTGGGGAAACCCAGCCAGATGTGTTGCTGTTGTTATTGCTTTTTGGGAGGAGAATTTCCAAGCGTGTTCAACTGAATAAGCTCTTTAGCACAAATATACGATTGTGCGACGGTCTAAAGTGTTGTCTGTGTATCAGGGACAGTGTGGCGAGGGCCCGTATGTGCGGGGCTTCCATGTTTTTCATTTGGGCATCAGTTAGGAGAAAAAGTACGTAGCGTGCAAGGTTAGCGATGGCAGCAGCGTCGGAAAAGGAGTAAATTAGGCATCCATGTGACATTGCTTAAAACATTGTTGTTGTTGTTGTTGTTAATAATAATTTTATACCCTGCCCATCTGGTTGGGTTTCCCCAGCCACTCTGGGCAGCTCCCAATAAAATATTAAAAACATGATAAATACATCAAACATTTAAAACTTCCCTAAACAGTTAAATTAGTTAAGCCAATCAAGGCAAATGGGCTTATTTCCCCCTCATTTTGCAAAATAAGCTATTTTCTATTTTACATGTTTTCTCTGTTTGAGTGGAAAGGGGACAACAAAGAGACTCAAACCCTGTGAATCATCCAACATTAGCCACATTCATAGTAAAGTAAAGGTAAAGGGACCCCTGACCATTAGGTCCAGCCATGACCAACTCTGGGGTTGTGGCACTCATTTATTGCCCGAGGGAGCTAGCGTACAGCTTCAGGGTCATGTAGCCAGCATGACTAAGCCGCTTCTGGCGAACCAGAGCAGCACACGGAAATGCCATTTACCTTCCTGCCAGAGTGGTACCTATTTACCTACTTGCACTGGCATGCTTTTGAACTGCTAGGTGGGCAGGAGCAGGAACCGAGCAACGGGAGCTCACCCCGTCGCGGAGATTCGAACTGCCGACCTTCTGATCGGCAAGTCCTAGGCTCTGTGGTTTAACCCACAGCGCCACCCGCGTCCCCATATTCATAGTAGACCCATTGAAAATAATGAATGTGCCCATTAATTCCAATGGGTGGGCTAAAACATAGGTAAAGGCTACACAGCACCCCAGTGACTCCCATCAGCAGATGTCACACAGCACAAAATCAGAAGTGGGTGGGGAGGTAACGAGGCAGGATTGGGGCCTAGGGAAACCAGAGAGTAGGAATGGGTGAATCACGGGCCCTCTGGATCGGTTATCATGGATGGGGCTCCTGGGAGGTGGGAGTCCAGCAACAGCTGAATGGTCACACCCCTGCCACATAAAACTTTCCGGGGGTCTCCCAATGTTCTTATGACCTTCAGGCTGCTACGCACCCTGAACGAGGCCTTGGGCCTTGGGAACCTGGCCCCAAGCAGCAATGTTAAGTTGCAATGAAGCATTTATGAAAGCCATCACGGGGATGGAGGAAGATACAGGTTGTTCATGCCCACCCATGCCCAGCAGCGACGCAGGTGTGCCGAGAGCAGACCAAAGCAAAACTCCCTGCTTCCAATCCCAAGCGACTGTTCCCCCCCCCCCCATAGAACAGGCCAAGGAGGCAAGCCAAGAGGCTCCCTCTAATTTTTCTTGCTGTGCATTCAAGGCTTTGCGACACATGAAGACTGACCTACATTCAAAACCAGCATAAATGTAACCCAGATGTTTGGAACCACGAGCATGAAGATCTCTACCCCTCCCTACAACTGGAAAGAAAAGAAAAAAGAATGCCAGGAGGGAGGGGCTAGCAGGGTGGATATATACAAACAATTCCTAGAATCAAAAGGCATCCCCAAGGACTGGGAGGGGACACTTTAGAGCAGGGACAGGGGTTGCGGAACTACAACTCCCATCATCCCTATCAGTCGTTTTGGATGTAAAAGCCCAACAATAGGTGGTTTTTTCCCCCGGCCAGGTGGCAATTAAAGACATGCCTATTCCCCCAGAATTTCTGTGCATCATGTAGACCAGTGTTTCCCAAACTTGGGTCTCCAGCTATTTTGGGACTACAATTCCCACAAAACCCTGCTGTAGACTGAAGGGCCTTACTAGGCTAGGGAGTCACTGGTGGCTTTTGCCGTTAGCTTAGCTGTTATAACGGACGGCATTTAATTATCATTCTTGCATTATGTGTCAACGCAGTACATGAATTATGTGCGCTGCCTTGTGCTCCGCGAGAGAAAGGGCAGCATATATAAATATAGCCACCGCCAGCATCAACATCTGTAGCGCCACAAGGTCCCTCGTCCTTGCTCTGCAGGCTCACGCTGTTGCGGAAGCCAACCTTCCCAGGACTTTCTCCAAGCTCAAAGCAAAATTCCTCGCACACATGGGCCTCAAGAGCATGACCCTGGTGTGAAGTGGAACATTCACACTTTTGCAAATGGAGACTGGACAGGGATGGGAAGGTGACCTCCCAGTGAACAAACTGTAGTCACCTACTGCAGGTAGCCTTCAACATCCTACATTTCTTGCCATCAACATATCCTTCTGCCCTGCAATCGTGGGTTAAGTAAGGTGGGGGGTGGCAGTAAAAAGGTGGGGGGTGGCAGTGAAAGACCCACCAAAGAAATGGCTTTCTCTTTTGCCAGGGTTAGGCTGGCCAGCAATTGCCCCAGTCCTGAACAGAGTTTGGATCTGGCACACTTTACGCTGGCTTAACTCATAAAAGGTAAAGGTAAAGGACCCCCTGACAGTTAAGTCCAGTCGCGAACTACTCTGGGGTTGCGGCGCTCATCTCGCTTTACTGGCCGAGGAGCCGACGTTTGTCTGCGGACAGTTTTTCCGGGTCATTTGGCCAGCATGACTAAGCTGCTTCTGGCGAACCAGAGCAGTGCACAGAAACGCCGTTTACCTTCCCACTGGAGTGGTACCTATTTATCTACTTGCACTTTGACGTGCTCTCAAACTGCTAGGTTGGCAGGAGCTGGGACCCAGCAATGGGAGCTCACGGGATTTGAACCGCTAACTTTCCAATCGGCAAGCCCTAGGCTCAGTGGTTTAGACCACAGCGCCACCCACGTCCCACTTGGCTTAACTTAAGACAGCGGACCTTATGCTGGCTTTGCATGCCTAAGATCGCTCCCTTGGGATGAAAACCTTACTGTGCCTTACTCAGAAGTCAGTCCATTGAATCCAGCATGGTTTGCTCCTGGGTAAATAAGAGTTAGCATTGCAACCTTAATCTGCTGTTGCTGGACTAGATTCTTTGGACCCCCACCCCATCTGTTTCCTATAGCTCAACGCTGGAGAGTCAAACTCTTTTGACTCAAACGGTTCTACACAGAAATCTGGAACTCTGATTGCTGCCGTTTGGACTGTGCTTTCTTTACATCTTAGCCCATGGGTAGGCAAACTAAGGCCCAGGGGCCAGATCGGGCCCAATCGCCTTCTCAATCCGGCCCAAGGACGGTCGGGAATCAGCGTGTTTTTACATGAGTAGAATGTGTCTTTTTATTTAAAATGCATCTCTGGGTTATTTGTGGGGCAAAGGAATTCGTTCATTTATTTATTTATTTTTCAAAATATAGTCCAGCCCACCACAAGGTCTGAGGGACAGTGGACCGGCCCCCTGCTGAAAAAGTTTGCTGACCCCCGTCTTAGCCCCTCCTCTTGTTATTGTCTTCCTCCCCCATCCAATTCGAACGTTTGACGCTGGTTTATTACAGAATACAACCATCGGTGCTGAGTCTTCCGAGAACAGCGAAAGCAATACACAAAAGGCAGGCAGGCAATAAGAAATTACGCTACACATTAGCATTACTCGCTGACTTTACCTGTTTAATCTTTACGGCTGCAAATTAATGTCTGTGATTTCCCCGAGGCAATCGGAACTTGAAAACTAAAAATGCAACTATTTGTAATCCGCTGCATATTAATGAATCACGCTTTAATTTTTTTTAAAAAAGACTACCTTAATTGTATGGGGGCACCAATTACTGCATCCAGTAGCTCACCACAAAATATTCCATAAATTTCCAACATCATGGATGAACATCTACCTTGTCCAATGGCGAGACACCTCCTTCGCCAAAAACAATAAGCTCAAGTTTTGAACCGCGACTTTATTATTTTCGTTCAATTTCTACACCACCTTTTATCCAAAGATTGCAGGGTGGTGCGCAACGTTAAAAACATAGTTTACATAGCATTATACATAATAAAAACATTTTTTAAAAAAATCATACCAACCGTCCCCTCCCACTTTTAAAAGACTCTAACATCTAACACTGTATTCCTACAACACACCTAAGAGGGTAAGAAATCTTACAAATAGATAACTTTTCTTTTAAGGGTGGAACGACGTGCTCTGTTTAAATCTGCTATGGTTGCCACCACCTTCGGGCAAGGACGACTGCAAAGTGATTGTACTTGTGTTTTATATTGCGGGGGGCCCAGAGTTCAATCCTTCGCACCTCCAGTTTCAAAAGTCTGGACAGAGGTGATGCCACAGAACGTGGAGAGCTACAGCCATCCTAAAAAGAGAATAGTGACCTAGACGAGCCCATAGTCTTGACCGGGCCTAAGGCAGCTTCTCATTACAGTGGTACCTCGGGTTAAGTACTTAATTCATTCCGGAGGTCCGTTCTTAACCTGAAACTGTTCTTAACCTGAAGCACCACTTTAGCTAATGGAGCCTCCCGCTGCCACTGCGCCACCACCGCGCTGTTTCTTTTCTCATCCTGAAGCAAAGTTCTTAACCTAAGGTACTATTTCTGGGTTAGCGGAGTCTGTAACCTGAAGCGTATGTAACCCGAGGTACCACTGTATGTGGTTCTTGCAGTTTCGCTTACTGCTTGTACATCATTTCCAAGCACTTCTTAATCAGCCACTTAAGTTTCGGAAATAGAGAACAAACCGTTTCTTTTGGTACTGTGTTTTAATATAAAAGGTTTATGTCCTGCTATTCGGCAAAAAGGGGAAGTGTCAAGAGTTGTGTGCAGATGTTGAGAAATAAACGCAGTAAAGCAACAGATTTAAGCAATAAAGGAACGCTAACAAGTCCAGCAGCAAAATCTAGCCCAAGAAGTAAAGAAGAATCAGATGCAAGCAACATCAGCAGCTGACAAATGACCTTTTTAACACAAAGAACCCCATGAGGAAAGCATGTTTCTTCCTACCCCCTGGTTTTTTTGCAATGAATTTTTTTTTGCAATGAAATTTTTTTAAACCCTTTACTCCCTAAATAGAACGGTACATCTGCTCTTATTTCCAGCATGCCAAACGCTCACCCTGCAACATGTTGACACCACAAACATCTGGGTAGGTGAGGAACGTCAAGCTGGCAACAGGCACAATTTGCTCCACAAAATAGCAAGTCTACAGTTGGCATATACACATTGTGTTGGCATCTTCGGGAGGAGCATACAGGGTCCTTGCATTCTTGTGAATTGCTGCTTGCCACCAGCATGTTTCCTTTCTGAGAAGAGCCTGCCCTGCGGTGCATGTGGGCAGAAGGATTTTGTTTTCAACAAATGCAGAAAAGACCACTCTGCCACCTTATACATTTAGCAAGTTGCAACAGCCTTGCTCCCTCAGCAGGAATTCTGACAATTTCTCTTCCCCCTGCCTTTTTTGCAGGCAATTTACATTTGCTCCTGCTACCCCTCTCCTTGATGGTGACAGCAGCCACGAAATTAAAAGATGCCTGCTTCTTGGGAGAAAAGCAATGACAAACCTAGACAGCATCTTAAAAAGTAGAGATATCACCTTGCCGACCAAGGTCCGTATAGTAAAAGCTATGTTTTTCCCAGTAGTGATGTATGGAAGTGAGAGCTGGACCATAAAGAAGGCTGATCGCCGAAGAATTGGTGCTTTTGAATTATGGTGCTGGAGGAGAGTCTTGAGAGTCCCATGGACTGCAAGAAGATCAAATCTATCCATTCTGAAGGAAATCAGCCCTGAGCGCTCACTGGAAGGACAGATCCTGAAGCTGAGGCTCCAATACTTTGGCCACCTCATGAGAAGAGAAGACTCCCTGGAAAAGACCCTGATGTTGGGAAAGATTGAGGGCACAAGGAGAAGGGGACGACAGAGGACGAGATGGTTGGATAGTGTTCTCGAAGCTACCAACATGAATCTGACCAAACTGCGGGTGGCAGTGGAAGACAGGAGTGCCTGGCGTGCTCTGGTCCATGGGGTAACGAAGAGTCGGACACGACTAAATGACTAAACAACAACAACCCCTCTCCTTTATCACTGAAAAAGACAGGGGAAAGGTTCAGCACATCACTAAGATCTACACGTGAGTGGACAGCTTTGAAATATTGCATCTCCTCCTTCCTGCTCCACACTTAATTGGAAGAGGTTGGAAGAAAGTCTTCAAGTTTTCACACTTGCAGTGTGTCAAATGTAGGCTGGAGCTGATTAGATGCCGTCTCAGATTCGTATTTTTTCCAACTTGTTATTATTAAGATTTGTAGACCACCCTTCATCCAGAGATCACAGGGCAGCTCATAACGTAAGAATAAAAAATGAGAACACAAAACACATCAAACAAAATAACCCCACAAACACATTTTAACGGCCACAGAATGGACATAACCAAAGGCCTGGTTATAGAGAAATGTTTTCGCCTGGAGCCTGATGATACATAATGAAGGCACCAGGCAACCCTCTCCGGGAAGAGCATTCCACAAACAGGGAGCCGCTGCAGAAAAGGCCCTCTTACGGAGGAGGCACACAAAGAAGGGCCTCAGATTATGATTGCAGAGAGGGTCCAGATTGGTTCACATGGGGAGATACTGCAATCCCGAGTCATTTGAGCCATCAAATAGTAACCGTACAAACTTTGAACCAAAGAATTCTAGCCTTTTGGCACTTGTCAAGAGGCTCCTTATACCATTTGAACAGCCAGACAGGCTACACCAAGATTGGCAAGTCGGCTAAAGTTAGCAAGCAACTGAATTGAAGAGGAAAAACCTTTCAAAAGCAAAACAAAAGGCACCGACAGTGTCCGGGCAGAATGATGGGGTTGGAGACGCTCCTTCAGGTATACTGGACTGATGCCGTTTAGGGCTTTAAAGGTAAGCCAACACTTTGAATTGTGCTCGGAAACATACTGGGAGCCAATGTAGGTCTTTCAAGACCAGTGTTATGTGGTCTCGGCGGCCTCTCCCAGTCACCAGTCTGGCTGCCACATTCTGGATTAGTTGTAGTTTCCGGGTCACCTTCAAAGGTAGCCCCATGTAGAGCGCATTGCAGTAGTCCAAGGGAGAGATAACTAGACCATGCACCAATCTGGCAAGACAGTCTGCTGGCAGGTAGGGTCTCAGCCTGCATACCAGGTGGAGCTGATGGGAATTGTAGTCCAAAACAAAAACAAAAACAGCTACAGACCCAAGTTTGGGAAACCCTGGTCTAAGTGATAGCAAGCTACTCCCTGTGTAACCACAGTCAGACGTGATTAAGAAATGTTAAGAGGGCTGATAAGCAATCGCAAGCAGGGAAACCAAGTTAGATTTTCAAGCACAGATAAGTGTGCTGTCAATCCAGCATGCACACACAGGACTGGGGGGGTACATGCACAGCCAGAATTTCATGAGCACAGATTTTACTAAAAAGTGCACACACAGGGACTGCAGCCCTTGGAACTGGCGAGTTTCTCATCCAAGCTCGACAAGTTCCCTTCAACCAACCTGGGCTGGTTTACTATGTATAATTGCTGACTCCTTCAGCACCCACCAACTCCTCCTGAGCATTCAGTCAGAATGGGTGTTATGGAGAGAGTCAATTTTAGTCGTAACACTTCCTTACGACATTGAATTGTGCTATTTACAGGAGCGTTCCAGCACATACCATGGCATTTTAAATATATGCATGCACACACATCTAAAAATTTGTCAAATCCCAGACATTCTGGCTGACAGCATTTTTTTGTACGCAGCTATTTAAAACCTCTATTTTGGGGAGCTGGCAAGTGCAACTGTTCTTAACTTTTCTCTCTGTAACAGCCGCAGACCAGGGATTTGCAGAGGAATGTTTTCAAGCTGGCAGGTTGCAGGGTGGGGAACAGAGACAAGATGGGTGTCACTGGGGACTGCGGAGTCCCAAAAAAATAAATAACTCAGGCACCCTAGGGCAATTTCCTCTTCCTATTTCAGCTACCCAAAGTAACCTATTATGTCAACAAACTCTGCAAACTTTGGGCTGGTGAGACTAGAGTGGGAAATTTTTCCTAAAATTTTAAAACCATGGAAGGAAAGAATTTTCCCTGTGAAGTGGGGGTGGTGTGTGTGTGTGTGTGTGTGTGTGAAAATGAGAGAGAGGAGGATAACAGTTGTGTGGGTTTGTTGGAATTCAATATATTTAATACTTATTTTCAGATGGAAACCCGGACTTCTTCACCTGTGCCAGATTTAGGGTGGTGCGGGTGGTTCCCTCATGCAGGGTGCTAAGCCAAAAGGGAGATTAGATAGATAGATGATAGGTAGATAGATGGGTAGATAGATGATAGATAGATGGTAGATGATAGATGATAGATAGATGATAGATAGATAGATAGATGATAGATATCGATAGACAGATAGACAGATATAGATGATAAGAGAGATAGATATAGAGATAGACAGATAGAGAGGGAATAGAGGTAGATAGATAATCTTATATCTAAAGAGAAAACCCATTAAAAAGCAACTGTACCAAAATTAATTATTGTGAAACTAAGTATTCAGGGAGGGCGCCAAATTTTGTCCTCGCTCACTATGCCGTATTTCCAAAGTTCACCCCTACCTTTCAGAAGAAAGGGTGGAATATAAATTGGATAGAAAATAATAATCAATTTTTTACTTACTGTGTTAACACGCAATGCACCATTTATAATACATCTTATACATTGGTACTGATTAGCTGATTGATGGCATTTATTACTGTGCGTGTTTACTCAGGAACGCCACTCACTTCAGTTAATGGTGCATTACTCCCACGGACATGCGCACAGGACTGCCAGCCATGTTCGACAGTATGAACATGGCCTAGGTCACAACCCAACGCACACCGTGCGTGTTTGAGCCAACAGGAGCCTTACAGTCCTGTGATGCACCACTAAAGACAAGACAAGCAGGCTTAGTTGGGGAGAAACCACTTCAGCGCCCTCCCAGGATTGCCCCAGCAGGAATCACAAGGCCATCTTTCCAACACGTGCCCATTTCAAGAGGACTGGGACATTCGCAGGGGAACCAAAATGCTTGTTTACAAAGCTATTGTACTACCAACCTTACTGTATGCTTGTGAAACACGGACCACTTATTAAAGCCATCTCCAACTCCTCAAAAGATTCCATCAACGCTGTCTCCAAAAATTTTTACACATCACTTGGGAAGACAGGCAAACTAATATCAGTGTACTGGAAGAAGCAAAGATCACCAGTGTTGAAGCAATAATTCTTCAACATCAACTTCGTTGGACTGCCCATGTTGTGCGGATGCCTGATGATTGTCTTCCAAAGCAACTACTCTATTCCGAACTTAAAAATGGAAAGTGTAATGCTGGTGGTCAACAAAAGAGGTTTAAAGACTGCCTCAAGGCAAATCTTTAAATATGTAGTATAAAGACCGACAACGGGGAAACACTGGCCTGCGATCGCTTCAATTGGAGAACAGCCTTTACCAAAGGTGCGATAGGCTTTGAAGACACTTGAACTCTGGACGCAAGGGAGGAATGTGCTACGAGGAAGGCACACTTGACAAATCCACACCGTGATCAGCTCCCGCCTGGAAAACCAATGTCCCCACTGTGGAAGGACGCGTGGATCTAGAATTGGCCTCCACAGTCACTTACCAACTCACTGTTAAAACCGTGTTTATGGAAGACAATCTTACTCGGCTCCCTCCCTCTCTTTCTTTTTTCTTTTCCTTCTCCTCCTGCGATGAGGCTACATTTTAATATTTTAATGTTCCATTATTTTAATGTTGTATTTTACTTTTGTTTTTAAGTTGTAATCATTCATCTTGTTTTTATTATTGCTTGTAAGCCGCTCTGAGCCCGGCCTTGGCTGGGGAGGGCGGGGTATAAATAAAAAATTATTATTATTATTATCATTATTATTATTATTATTATTATTATTATGAGTGCTCACCAAGGAAGACGACACTCTGAATTCACCTCAAAACATGCCTTTTCTCCCCAAAGAGTTCAGAAAGTGCATTATGCATTTCCTTGGCATAAAGGAACATTTTGCCACACACCGCACTCCTAAAATATGATCCGGTGTGTGCCGTGCTTTCGGAGCTACTCCCCCAGGTGAGCAGGCAGTGCTGTGTCCCTGCTATCCATTTGGGGTACAAGCCGATTAAAACTCCAACATTCTCCCTGTTTATTGGCATTAAAGCAGCCTTTGCAACAATCTCCGTTTCAAATGTGTTTGGCCCTTCTCTGTTGATTTGATAATCCTGATTCTCGCACTGTCTTGGCTTATTTGCTTTGTTTTCAGCTCTGTTGTGAACTGTCTAAAGACCTGGGTTTGTAACAGGAGCGCAAGGTATACTATAAAACATTTCAAATAAGCTAAGTATTTGGAACATATTTAACATTAATGCAACGGGTGGAAAATTGTGAATCTATCTATCTGCCTACGTACCTATCTACCTAGACCAAGGGTCTGCAACCTTTAAGACAAAAAGAGCCACTTGGACCCGTTTCCGAAGAAAAAAAACCTGGGAGCCGCAAAACTCGTCATTATAAAAATAACTTTTTTGTCACTTTTTTTTATTATTTCTTTGTTTGACCCCTCAGAATTACTCCTCCTCATAGAAATAAACGTTAAATTAACAAGTTACCTTTTTGTGTTTCTGTGTTCTTCACTCCCCTTCAAAACAGTGACCGGCGTACATGCCCCCTTTCAATGCAGTGACCAGCGTACATGCCCCTTACAATGTAGCGGGCAGGAAGGTGACGTCCGGACGGTGCGTGACTAACGCACGCACCGCCCCCATGCGGCGTCACAGCCAGTACAGTGCACGCCACAGTGGGGAGTGTCGGGGCGCACAATGCGCCTCCTCCCCTCGCTAGTATCCGCCCCGGAGCCGCAGCAAAGGTGTAAAAGAGCCACATGCGGCTCCGGAGCCGCGGGTTGCTGACCCCTGACCTAGACACACACAAACACATACACCCCCCAAATACCCATTTCTCTTTATTCTTTATCGCAGAGATTCCCAAACTGATCTGTGGACCACCAGTGTCATTCACGTGGTCCACAACATGTCCACATTACATATTCAGATAGGTTTTCAATTGTATTTTTATCTCTGCTTCCATTTCTTCTATTACATTTTCCTGGGCGAGCTCTACGGCATTCAAATTTAATGCGATAAAATGACATGCAATATATAAATGCAGCAAGAAAAGCACATTTTAAAACCATACAGCACCCAGCACAGCACATTGCAACCACTGTAAGAGGCAGGCAGGGAAATGATTTAAGTGGTTCACCAAGACCGTCAGCAACATGTGAGGGATCAACAGGGGTGGATGCATTTTAAATAAAAGGACACATTCTACTCATGTAAAAAACACGCTGATTGTCCGCTGGCCAGATTTAGAAGGCGATTGGGCCGGATCCAGACACCGGGCCTTAGTTTGCCTACCCACGATCTAGAAGAAGGAACACTCTGATCCTAAATCTCTACTGCCTTGTGGGATACCTTCAGGAGAAGATAAGGCTAAACCTGACACAAATCTGGAGTGGATAATAATAACAATAATAATAATAATAATAATAATAATAATAATAATTCATTATTTGTACCCCGCCCATCTGGCTGGGTTTTCCCAGCCACTCTGGGCGGCTTCCAACACAGATGAAAAATACACTAAAATGTCACATATTAAAAACTTCCCTGAACAGGGCTGCCTTCAGATGTCTTCTGAATGTCAGGTAGTTGTTTATCGCTTTGACATCTGATGGGGGGGGCGTTCCACAGGGCGGGCGCCACTACCGAGAAGGCCCTCTGCCTGGTTCCCTGTAACTTGGCCTCTCGCAGTGAGGGAACCACCAGAAGGCCCTCAGCGCTGGACCTCAGTGTCCGGGCAGAACGATGGAGGTAGAGACGCTCCTTCAGATATACTGCACCGAGGCCATTTAGGGCTTTAAAGGTCAGCACCAACACTTTGAATTGTGCTCGGAAACGTACTGGGAGCCAATGTAGGTCTTTCAAGACCGGTGTTATATGGTCTTGGCGGCCGCTCCCAGTCACCAGTCTAGCTGCCGCATTCTGGAGTCCCTAAGATGGTTGGATGGTGCCTTGTACGCCTCCTTCCTGCAACTCCTATAGCCCAGCTGGTGACAAATGTGTTGCTCTGCTTTCCTCTGGACCACATCAGCAAGGCCGGGGGTGTGTGTATGTGTCTTGTTGTCTGGGCAGCCCAGGACCCCCACAGACAATACCCAAGCTTGCACCCTAGGGAAGTGTTAAGTTGTGGATGAACGTATCAGACAACACAGCGATTATATAGAGCTCAACTACAAAGCAACAGTTACAACTTTCTGTAACTATCCAATCACTGAACGTCACTTTCAATCCCTTATTTGCATATGTGGACCTGAGTGAAAACTATCTACAGTATCCCCCTGCTGGCCCAGAGTGAGAACTGTTGAATGGTCACTTTAAAATGTGAAGGTTCATTATTGTTTCACAAGTTGTGTATGTCTTTAAGGGGCAGGGCCAGGGCAAATAATGAGACCCAGTCTTACAGCTGTGAAACATAGCAGGTGCTGCTGAGTTGTGTTAATCAAGCTGTGTCAGCAATTGGGTATAGTATATAAAGAGCAGCACCTAGCTCTCCCATTGCCCTGGGGGAGGGGTTGGTGGTTGGGTCATGTTTGTTGTTATCTTTAGTGTAAAAGGAGTTTTTGTTTTTGTTATTAAAACCTTGTTAAAGTTATTTTTTAGTCTCTTTTTAATGCATGGTCTCCCCAGCAAGCTCTCTACAGCGCTACTAAACTGCAAATAGCCAACATCAGTACATAACAGGAGGTCTCTTCAGTGCTGCTAAGGCAGCAACTTGACTTCACCCCCAGAGGTACACTCCATTGTCTCTCGAGAAATACAGGCTCCAACAATTGCCACTGCTTTTTGAGCTCTGAAATCAGGCAGGTTTTGTCCACCGGCGCATGTTATGCTTCTGTTGCTTTAAGAAGATATTATTATTATTACAGTGGTGCCTCGCAAGACGAAAAGAATCCGTTCCGCAGGTCTTTGCGTCTTGCGGTTTTTTCGTCTTGAGAAGCAAGCCCGTTGACGGAGTAGCGCTATTAGCACTATTGGCGATTTAAGGGCTAAAAACGGCTTTTTAAGGGGTGGGGGATTAGCGGTTTTGCTGCTAAAATGCTTTTAGCAGCTTAGCGATTCAAAATAAGGGGTTTTGGAGCAAAAAAAAAATTCAATTTTTTTCGTCATTTTTCGTCTTGCGAAGCAAGCCCATAGGGAAATTCGTCTTGCGAAGCGCCTCTGCAAGCGGAAAACCCTTTCGTCTTGCGGGTTTTCCGTCTTGCGAGGCATTCGTCTTGCAGTGCACCACTGTATTATTATTATTATTATTATTATTATTATTATTATTATTATTACCACCACCAGAGGGAAAATTTCCTACTTCCTACGAGTGTGCTTGGCTGTATATTATATATTCATTATTATCTTTTTAAAAAAAGGCTGAACAAAGCTAATATTTAAGATGCGTGAGAAAGGGGCTGGGGTGCGACTGGGCCTGATAATTATGTAGGAAATCTGAACACCCCCCCCCCAAAAAAAAGAGGTTGAAACCGTAACAGAACAAATCCTTTAAAAATGGAGCACAGCTTAAACGCACTTTCACTGAGACGTGTGCCTGAGTGGGGGCTGGGGTAACCCTATCAGATGCTTGTATGTGTGCTCAATAATATAATTACAACCCTGCCACTCAGATTCTACAGGATGTTTAGCAAATATTGGCCCACATATGGTAAATATTCATCTCCAAAGGCTCACACCTATGAAAAAGGGAATTGGCAGTTCCATCGCTTGGGTGACGGATGCTCCATCCCGTATATCGTCGCCATGGTAACCTGACAGCCTGATCCCCCTCACATTCTCACCTTGCTCGCTTCCTATTCTGGTTTCCATAGAGCAGCTCATCGGAAACAGCATTACACAACCTTTTTTGTTTTGATTTTGATTTTTTTTTTTGCTGTGTGATGGATGTTCCTACTGCTAATTGGTAGAAGGTGTACCAGATGCTACCATGAGGGACGTTCTATTTTTCTAAACTCACTTAACCTGCAATTAATAACACAGCCAACCTTGGGATCGTCACGTTCCAAAGTGTTCTAGAAAAGCAAAACAGGAAAATACACAACCTGAGCAAGGAGAGGGACTTATGCGACACACACACACAGTGCCCAGACAAAAATAAAGTTATCCCCTTAGGGGAAAAGGACAATTTTTTTTTTAGCACTATATACTGTTCTCTTCGATGTAAACAAACAAACAAAATACACTATTGAGAAATACATTGAAAAGAAACAGAGAAAAGTGAGAGGGGAAAGGATTGCAATTCCTGGATCCAGAAGCAGGGAGAGACACACAGTTGCCTGGTTCAGATGCCACACTAAGTCAACCCAGGCAGGGTGTGTGTGGGCCTAGGAAAAATAGGAAGGTTGCTCAGTTTGCTGATGGTACTAGAACATAAACACAAAATAAACAATGGGTGCAGATGATGTTGACAAGCGGCCTGCTATCAGGGCAATCAGTATTTAAAAATGCTGGCTCTGAATGTGTTTTTATTGTATTGTAACTATTTTGTTTCTGTTACTTGGTATTTTAAAACGACGTTTTCGAAATACTGTAATCCGCCTTGAATCCCAACTTGGGAGAAAGGCATGATATAAATACATTAAACAAACAAGCAAATATATTTTGGGTCCGTCCGCCCCCCCCCCAGCCATTTTGCTGCTGCTGCTGCACTAAAACCATGGCTGGGCTTAGCGTGTCCAATTTTGAGTTTGCGGTTAAGCTTTCTTCAGAAAAGCCACGAGATGGAACCAAGTTTTGCTATTGACAGAGTCCATAAGATTCTCCATGTTATCCCTGACTTCTAGCTAACAGGTTAGCCCAGTTCTCACTTAACGCTAAGCCATGGGTAGGAAAACTAAGGCCCGGGGGCCGGATCCGGCCCAATCGCCTTCTAAATCCAGCAAACGGACGGTCCGGGAATCAGCGTGTTTTTACATGAGTAGAATGTGTCCTTCTATTTAAAATGCATCTCTGGGTTATTTGTGGGTCCTGCCTGGTGTTTTTACCTGAGTAGAATGTGTGCTTTTATTTAAAACGCATCTCTGGGTTATTTGTGAGGCATAGGAATCCGTTCATTATTATTTTTCAAAATATAGTCCGGCCCCCCACAAGGTCTGAGGGACAGTGGACCGGCCCCACGCTGAAAAAGTTAGCGATGTCTGCGCTAAGCTAAACCACTTGGCTGTTTGGGGGGGGGGGTTCCTAAAAACTCTCTGCACCCTTACAAACTAGTTTCCAGGCATCTTTGGGGAAAGCCATGACTGTTTTAAAGTGTCATGTCATGATACTGCTTTAAATGAGGCTGTTCTCTGTCCACTAACCGAACACGACACCAGTTGCAGCCCATAGAGGGTCCTGTTCCACAGAATAACTGGGATACAGATTTAATAACAGCAATCACGGTAATAATAACAATAACAACAAATTTGAAACCCACCCTTCTCCCCAGATATTGTGCATGAATACAATCATGTCCTACTTTCTGCAACAATCCCTGCACTACCAACATCTATGTAGAGGCGCATTCGTGACTGGAGTTAAATTTTGCTATTTTCTGTCACAAAGAAATTAAAATATGGTACACATCCAAGCACAGATGTCTAGTGCTTTGTGAGGAATGGGGTTTTTTTTAAAAAAAAACAAATAAAAAAGCTTGTCAAAAGTATCTCATATACAGTACATATATCATCAGTGCTTTGAATAATTATCACAATCACTAACCAGCGTTGCAACCCCAGCCAGCTGACTACAGTTCCACTAAATGGACCTAACAATACATTTTAAAGCTGATTTGCATCGTGAACTTTTATTATTGTAACTTTGTCTGGGGGCTTTGCACCTTTTGTTGCCTTGTGCGTCAAACACTGAGGATCAAGAACCCGGATCCGCCATAAGACTACAAGGGGCTCTCTTCTGTACTCACTACCTGAGAGAAAGTCTCACGGAACCAAATGCTACTTCTGAGTAGACCGGAATAGGACTGCACTGCAAGACATGTCCATAACCCAATCCATTCTTCTTTTCTTTTCTTTTCTTTTCTTAAACTATACCCTACGTATTTTCCGCCAACATCTTTGTAACATTACGGATGCTCTTTATGGTGGGTGGAGAGAATAAGACAGAAAAGCTATCTCGAAGTGAACTTTTCTAATTTTGCAGAAGGAAAACTTAGGCGGAAGTTCAGTAGACATTTGATACTGTTCCTGAACTTTGCTTTCCTTAGCTTTATGTGGTATCTAACAATAAATAAATAAAAATCCCTGCGTCAGAGGGAACATACTGCACTCAAGTAGCCTTTGTAGTGAATACTTGGGCAATCACCCGCTTGCAGAAAGGGCGAGCGAGGCCCATGTTGTTGAATCCAGCTGGGGGGGAGGAGGAAGGGGGAGGGCTGAATTCTAGGAATCCTGCTTCCCCAGCCCAAGCCAAGGAAAGTTAACATCTGTGCAACACTAGCGGAGCTAAGAAAATCCTGGGAGATTTTTGCTGCAGAACGAGAACTCCCCAGGGGGAGAATGCAACGTGTAAACAAGGCAACTGGCATTTCATTTTTTCAAAAAGCATCCTCCACCCACAACACCTGGGACTGGGCACCTGTATAATGTTGTAGTATATAAACCAGTGGCGTAGCGTGGGTTGTCAGCACCCGGGGCAAGGCAAGTAATTTGCGCCCCCTAACCTGTGGATTTTAGCAGGGGGCAGAGAGCTGCGAGTGCGAGCGCGCCCCCCCCCAGATGTTGCGCCCGGTGCGGCCAGCCCCCCCTGCACCCCCCACGCTACGCCACTGATATAAACTGATACAGTGGACGCTCAGGTTGTGAACGTGATCTGTGCAGGGGGCACGTTCACAACCCACAGCATTCACAACCCGCAGTGCCATGTCTGCGCATGCTCAGGTTGTGATTCGGCGCTTCTACGCATGCACAAAGCGCGGATTTAGCGCTTCTGTTCATGTGCGACTGCTGAAACCCAGAAGTAACCCGTTCCGGTACTTCCGAGTTTCAGCAGGTCTGTAACCCCCCCAAAAAAACGCAATCTGAAGCGTCTGTAACCCGAGGTATGACTGTACAGCCATGGCTGAACAAGTTGCTAATTTTCAGACTATATAAGAAGAAGAAGAAGAAGTGTTTGGATTTAATATCCCACTTTACCACTACCCTAAGGAGTCTCAAAGCGGCTAAGATTCTCCTTTCCCTTCCTCCCCCACAACAAACACTCTGTGAGGTGAGTGGGGCTGAGAGACTTCAGAGAGGTGTGACTAGCCCAAGGTCACCCAGCAGCTGCATGTGGAGGAGCGGGGAAGCGAACCCGGTTCACCAGATTAGGAGACTACCACTCTTAACCACTACACCACACCAGATTCATAGGTCCTCTCCAACCCCAATCGACACAACCACTAGCAGCACCAAATTCTTTGTGTCTGCTGTTCCGCAGGGTTGCAAGTTCACACTCACGGGTACCTCCAACAAATAAACACAGTAAAACCCTCCCAGCAGTGAATGCGTCCATAAATTCAAACTTGCTGAAGCACAGATTGCTGCTGAAGGCTGTGTCTATCGTTTCGGAAGTATGCTGTACAGTGATACCTCGGGATGAATACACTTCGGGTTAAGAATTTTCAGGTTGCGCTCCGCGGTGACACGGAAGTAATGGAGCGCGTTACTTCCGGGTTTCGCCACGCGCGCATGGGCAGACCATCAAAATGATGTCACGCGTCTGCGCAGAAGCGCCGAAATGTGACCCACGCACGCACAGACATGGGTTACGTTCAATTCAGGATGCAAACAGGGCTCTGGAACAGATCCCATTCACATCCCAATGTACCACTGTATTATGCACAAAGATTCCAGCATTAAAAGCACTGACTACTGTATCACGCTGCAAGAGAAATAATAATAAAAAATTGTGCTTTGTGCATGGTTACTGAGCACCCAACATTTCTAAGGCAAATCAATAAGGCAAATCAAAACTACAGAAAGTCAACTGAATTAATCCTGCCCATGGCAAAGCCCTCCTCACTCTCCAGATGTTGTTGTGTACATGGCTCTTGTCATCCCTAACCACTGGCCATACTGGCTAGGACTGGTGGGGCTTGTAGTCCAAAGCATCTTAACAGAACCAGATTGGAGAAAGCTGTGCTAACCTGGCATCTCATCAACACCTTGCTTCCAAAACAAATTAATTTGTTGTTGTTGTTTAGCTACCTGTACGAGGAAACTGAGAAAGGCTTGCTTTAATGTAGTGGTTCGCAATTGGTGGTCCGAGGACCACAGGGCGTCTGACATGGGTGTGGTCAGGATTTTTGATGGGGGGGCAGGACTTTTATTAGGGGGGGCAGAACTGACGTGATTGGTCTAAGTATTTCTATTGCTTTACTTGATGGGGGGGCGTCCGCATAACCTACTCAAGGGGTCTGAGGCACCACAGAAAACTGATGAATCAGTGTACAGGGGGGAGGTTCAAAAAGTATCTACACGGTGCTTAGAGAATATCTTCCACCTAAATATTAGCAAGACAAAGGAGATGGTGTTGGACTTTTGGAGGAAGAGGAACTAGCCCCGTTGTATATCGGGGAGGGGGGGTTGTGTGGAGAGAGTCTCTTCCTCTAAATGCCTGGGAGTTTAGCTTAGTGAAGACCTCACTTGGAAAAACAATATAACTCAGGTGGTTAGGAAGGCCCAACAGAGACTCCATTTTTCTCAGGGTCTTGCGAAAGAACAATGTTAAACAACAATTGATGACCTCCTACCGGTCCACAATAGAAAGCGTCCTCTCATATTGTATCACAGTGTGGTACGTTGGCTTGACAGCCACAGACAAAAAGTCTTTACAGAGGGTGGTTAACACAGTGCATGATATCATGGGCTGTCCCCTGAGCCCGCTAGATGACATCACAAGGGATCGATGCCTTAGGAGAATGAGAAAAAGTTTCAGGGACAATTCACACCCCGGCCATCACCTCTTTAATCTTCTACCTTCGGGCAGGAGATATAGAAATATAATTAGTCGTACCAAGAGGCTAAAAACCAGTTTCTATCCGTGGGCTGTTAGGCTGCTGAACAGAAAATAATATAGTGCAACTGACTTTCGGGGTTGGTGTGTTGTGGGACAAGCACACAGAGTGTAATGAGAGTGAGTGTTTGTGGGGAGGGGAGGTAGACCCAGTTAATTTCATTGTACACAGGTTGTACATTGACAATAAAGATAAAGGTATTATTAGTGTTATTATTATTATTATTGCCATGGAGTTATCCCAGTTTTCAAAAGTAGGGGGGTCCATGGTTTGGCTTGGGGAAAAACAAGGGGTCTGCAGGACTTAGCTAACTGGGAACCGCTGCTTTAAGGCATCACTGTCAAGTCTTACATGCACAAGTACAAAACTAAGGTAAGAAAATAGCTGAGCATACAAGAGCCCTGCAGGACTGGACCAAATGCCCTCCTACCCCAGCATCCTGCCATCTCAGTGGCCATCCAGAAGCCTATGAGGAACCCACAAACAGGATCCAAGTGGCTTCACCTGAAAAGCAGCGGCAATGACACCACCACTCAGTGAAAAGATCTGGGGCTCTCTCTCAGGGGCATAGCAGCCCACTGACCTGCCTGGGCTCAGCTCCTTGAAGAAGGTGGAACTTCCACAAATGTCTCCTGTGTGGCAGCTGCTGGCTGTGCCGACTCCTCGCTAAAGGGAGGAGGCCATCGTATGCAATCATGTTGTGAGCAAAAACTTTAAGCACTTGATGTTGTTGTTGTTGTTGTTTAGTCGTGTCCAACTCTTCGTGACCCCATGGACCAGAGCATGCCAGGCACTCCTGTCTTCCACTGCCTCCCGCAGTTTGGTCAAATTCATGCTGGTAGCTTTGAGAACACTGTCCAACCATCTCGTCCTCTGTCGTCCCCTTCTCCTTGTGCCCTCAATCTTTCCCAACATCAGGGTCATTTCCAGGGAGTCTTCTCTTCTCATGAGGTAGCCAAGGTATTGGAGCCTCAGCTCCAGGATCTGTCCTTCCAGTGAACACTCAGGGCTGATTTCCTTCAGAATGGATAGGTTTGATCTTCTTGCAGTCCATGGGACAAGAGTGTCCTCCAGCACCATAATTCAAAAGCATCAATTCTTCGGCGATCAGCCTTCTTTATGGTCCAGCTCTCACTTCCATACATCACTACTGGGAAAACCATAGCTTTAACTATATGGACCTTTGTTGGCATGGTGATTTCTCTGCTTTTTAAGATGCTGTCTGGGTTTGTCATTGTTTTTCTCCCAAGAAGCAGACATATTTTAATTTTGTGACTGCTGTCACCATCTGCAGTGATCATGGAGCCCAAGAAAGTAAAATCTCTCACTGCCTCCATTTTTTACCCTTCTATTTGCCAGGAGGTGATGGGACCAGTGGCCATGATCTTAGTTTTTTTGATGTTGAGCACTTGATAGTATGGGGTAAAGAATTCTGCAGGCGCATTTAGCTTTCAGCGATGCCGACTCCAAATCCCAGGAGCCGCAGCCAGCAGGGCTTATGGTTGGATGATGAGAGATGTGGTCCATCAAAGTTGGAGGGACGCAGGTCCCCCACCCCTCCTGTAAATGGAGCTGTCTTTTAAGAGTGTTCAGAAACTTCAACAGAAGCAAAGTGTACAATAGGGTTTGGAGCTCACTTTTTGCTGCTCAACCGCACTAGCTCCCAGTTGCGATTATAAAATGCAGTGTGTTGCCTGTTAAATATGGGGCCAGTTGAACAATCCGATTCCTCAATACTGCTATGCAATGTGTCTCATCACCCTCAAGAGGCACAAATTGTCAAAAGAGGGGACGGGGACTTTTTCTAATGTGGCACGCAGGTTGCAAAACTCCCTTCCACAAGAGGTTTAGTTGGCTACAGGTCAGCTGCCTGCAAGACTTTTTCCTCTGGTTTTGCCAAGCTTTCGCTTCTGTTTGCAGTTCTGCCCTCCCCTGCTGTTTTATTGCTTTGCCCGTTTTATCCTGCTCCTGCTTTTATTGCATTTTTAATGGTTGACTTTTTAGGACCAAAACAGCAGCTGAAAATGTTTATTAGTCAACAAAGGAGACGTGTCCTTTTTTATTTCCTGCATTTATTAGCTCAACGTTTCTCCCAAGGAGCTTTATGGTGGCATGCATCTCCCCGGCTCCTCATTTGATCCCCACAACAACCCTGTGAGGCAGCTTAGGTGGAGAAGCAGCGGTTAGCCCACTTTGACGACTACACAGTGCTTCCACTCAGCACACTATTTACAATGGACACATATCTACATAACTAAGCCTTATCACAGAAATGGCTTAATGGACCTTCTAGATCAGCGGTTCTCAACCTGTGGGTCCCCAGATGTTGTTGGACTACAACTCCCATCATCCCTGAGCTCTGGCCTTGATAGCTAGGGGTGATGGGAGTTGTAATTCAACAACATCTGGGGACCCACAGGTTGAGAACCACTGTTCTAGATGCTTTTAAGACTCCCAGCTCCATTCACTCTGGACCAATAACCATGTTTGGCTTGATGGGGTGTTCTACTTATCTGGAGGAGCCTCAGGTGAGTCATCCGTACTTTAGGACAACAGTTGTTTAAACTTTCTACGGGGATTAATTTAGCACTGAGAATCAGGAGGGTTTAATGAGTCCTTAACTCTTCTTGCACCTGCAACTTCTCCACTCCAAAGCACAGCATTCACACGAGTACGCTACAATCCCACCTTAACGTGGAATTCCAACCTTGCGCGGTTGAAAGCTGGCCGACTGAAATCCCGCAAATTAATTGCACGCAAAGCAGGGAGCTTAAAAGCTCATTTCAAGCCAGGTTTTCCCAGTGCAGAAAGAGTTTCTAACTAAGCCAGCTACCTTGCTTATCAGGCCCTGGAAGGCTCTGGGATATCTTGAAAGTCATTGCGGGAACTCAAGTCAGCCTCGTGACTTGAAAGATGAGGATGGTTTTGCAGAAGATGGTCCAAGGGGTCAGTACAGCTATACGTGCTTTTGTAGATAAGCACCATCCCTGAATGTAACTGCTGCCCAAGACACTATGGTGCCAAAGAGCTTTTACCTTTACGAAAGGAGCTACCAGAGTTCAGTTATAAGTACCGTATTTTTCACCCTATAGGACGCACTTTTTCCCCTCCAAAAATGAAGGGGAAAGGTGTGTGCGTCCTATGGAGAGAATGCAGGCTTCAGGAAGCTATCCGCAAGCCTGGGGAGCCCGGCGGGAGTTCCTGCCGGGCTCCCCAGGCTTACGGATAGCAGCCTGCAGCCCAAAACCCAGGGAGCGCAGCAGGGCTTGCGGATAGCAGCCTGCATCCCGAAGCCTGGGGCGCGCTGAGCAGCGTGCCCTGGGCTTCAGGCAGATATCCGAAAGCCTGGGGAGACCAGCGGGAGTTCCCGCCAGGCTCCCAAGGCTTGCAGATAGCAGCCTGTTCTGGGGGCTGTGGAAGCTCGGGCTTCCCCCGCCCCAGCCCCACGCCTGGGGGGGAAATAAATTTTTTTTTCTTTATTCCCCCCCCCCCAAAAAAAAAAACTAGGTGCAGCCTATGGGCTGGTGCGCCCTATAGGGCGAAAAATACGGTATCTGCTTGTAAACACTAGGCTTGGCTCTGACTGACTGAACTGAAAAGCCCCCCTAAATACCTTCGCCTTTTGACAATCTAAGCAGTCGTTCCTTTGTTTCTGCTCTCAAATCCCTAAGCAACTTCTACTACTGCTTCCGCACACATCAGAAGCGGTAACCCAGCTATGCAAAAAATAAAAATAACAAGATTGATGGATTCAGATTTCAATTACCGCTTTCTGCAGTTTCCCCATGCAAAATAACCTGCACAGAACACAATTTATCTGCGAGCCTGAAACTCTTGCATATACGAAGCCAATTATTTCCTAAGTACAGCTGACGCTGACAAAACAGCGTCAACCTGCACTCAGATTTTGGGCCTTCACACACAAGAACAAACCACCTCTTTAGATTGCGAATCTTGTGGTAATGTATGGCCTTCCCCTCACCTAAAACACTTACTCACCGACGACTTTTTAAAGCCAGGGGCCATGGTTGGAACTGGCCAGGATTTAAAAGGTTAAAAGCAGTCACTACCCGCACTGACTCTCTCCTGCATAAACCCAAACATGGCAAAAGTGCATTTAAAGAGGTCTGCCATACGCCTGCAATCTCCCGGACATAGCCGGGATCCAGTTAACAAACATGGATACATATGCTATAAGGTTATTTAGTTAAATAAATTGTTTAAATTGTTATTAAGCAAGTGATTCTTTTTCGCCTTCCAATGAAGTGCAGCAGAAAAGTTGTCAAAATATAAACAGTTGACTTATTATACCTTGCAATAATTTCATAATTATCTGCCAATGTATTTTCTACAAAACCAAATCAGTAATTTTTGACTACTCTGAAAATTTATTGTTCCAAAAATGAAACCTCCATCTGGTTGTAAATATTAAGATTATACCAACAAGAATGAGTCTTTCTGTAAAAAAAAAAAAAAAAAAAAGATTTAAATCAAGTCCACCCTGTTTCCAAGCAAGGAAACCAGCTACCGTATTTTTCGTCCCATAGGACGCTCCGTCCCATAGGACACACCTAGTTTTTTGGGGGGGAAATAAAAGGGGGGGAAATTTCCTTTTCCCCCCCCCCCAAAACCAGGTCGGCAGGCTGCTATCCGCAGTGTGGGGAGCCCTGTGGGGAACTCCTGCAGGGCTCCCCACGCTGCGGATGTCTGCCTGGCGCGAGGGGCGCTCTGCTTTAGGGCGCCCCTTGCGCCGGGCGGCAGGCTGCTATCCGCAGCCTAGACAGCCCTGCGAGAACTCCCGCATGGTTGCCTAGGCTGCAGATGCGTTCCTGAAGCGCCGTGCGCTCTGCTTTCAGGGTGCCCGGCGCTCCGGGAAGCAGACTGCTATCCACAGCCTAGACAACCCTACAGGAACTCCCGCAGGGCTGCCTAGGCTGCGGATGTCTTCCTGAAGCCTGGAGAGCGAGAGGGGTCAGTGCGCACTGACCCCTCTCGCTCTCCAAGCTTCAGCGAAAGCCTGCATTCGCCCCATAGGACGCACCCAGATTTCCCCTTCATTTTTGGAGGGGGGAAAGTGCATCCTATAGGGCGAAAAATACGGTATATATCTGCACACATGTAACACCTAGCTCACAAGAATCTGGGAAGTCGCTCCAAAGTCTTCATTAGCCATGGGCTGGAGCAAAGGTTGCCTTACCAAGGACAGAACCAGTGAACTTTACCACCAAGCGTTGTTTTCTCTGATCAACGGAGACTATAAATTCATTCTGGGATTTGCACTACAGAACCCTGAATCCCTGAAGCCTTGTCTTCTATGGCTGTAATTTGGAAGACAAAACTTCTCTTAAAAAGAGGGTGAGGGAGAGGGGGGTGGAATGGTCTCCAAACTTATTATTTCCATGAATTAATTTTGCTACTGTTTCCATAGGATAGCAGGTAAAATCTGCCTTCTAGCAACCCTGACATCTACAATTCTTTATAATCGCATTCTATCAAGACTCGGAATTCTGCTTTCTAAACATTTTGCTAACAGCACTCATTTATTTTCTTTTTCCACTCTTTTCCCGGTAAAACCAGAATAACCTCAAAAACAAACAATCATGCTTTTAAATCTCAATCTCTGATTAAAATTGGGCCCCAACCCTTAAATTAACCAAAAATGTACATTATTTAATAGGGGTTAAAGTCAATTAAAGCATATGTTCCCAGCAACTGAAGTTAAATGTCCTCTTTATTTAAAGGCATTTTTAGGATTTAAACAGAGACACAGTCTCTCTCTCAATCTGGACATCTGACTTTAAACTTTGACCACATTTCACGTTTCAATTTTCAACAAAGGTTCTCCACTTACTGTGAACTAAAATTTGTCGATTTTCCACTTCCTCTTAAGCTGAGAATGAGTGCTAACATACGAATAATCAAGTTATTTAGAACTCAGAGTCAATCAGCTACCAAAACCAGAATTTCTAGACTTGGTGCAGCGTTTTGAGCATTGAACCAAAGTTCTTAAGGCCAAAAATTAAAAAACAGTACATAAACATGACTGCTGGTGGAGCAGTCAGCTTCACACATAAACAGAGTGGTAGCATAGAGCCATTAATGGCTACTACAGTGGTACCTTGGTTCTCAAACTTAATCCGTTCCGGAAGTCTGTTCCAAAACCAAAGCGTTCCAAAACCAAGGTGCACTTTCCCATAGAAAGTAATGCAAAATGGATTAATCCATTCCAGGCTTCTAAAAACAACCCCTAAAACAGCAATTTAACATGAATTTTACTGTCTAACAAGACCAATGATCCATAAAATGAAAGTAATAAACAATGTACGGCAATCACGCAATCAATCAATCAGTAGCTGAACTGGGTTCCACACAGTCACTAAACCTTTATAAATATTATATATATATATATGTGTGTGTGTGTGTGTGTGTGTTAAAAAAGAGCCTCAAAAAGAAAAACGCAAAATAAATAGCAAAAACAGACAGACCTCAGCGTAACACTCAAAACGGAAGCATGGCACTCAAAACGGAAACGTTAACACTCAAAACGGAGCACATTCGGCTTCCAAAAAAAGTTCGCAAACCGGAACACTTACTTCCGGGTTTGCAGTGTTGGGTTCCAAGCTGTTTGAGCAACAAGACAGTTGAGAACCAAGGTACCACTGTGCCCATGGTGGCTATGTGCTCAGAAGCAATATGTCTCTGAATCCTTGGGAACCAACAGGACTCTTATGCTAAGCCGGGAGACCTGCAGGATCAGACCACATCTCATCCAACGTCCAGTTTCCCACGATCATGGGAAGACCGCAAGGAAGACATGAGGTGTGTGCATGCCTCGATGCCACAGCATAGAAAAAAGGCTCCGCTCCAGAAATCTCAACTTCCTTTCATTATAAGCCTTATTCAGCTCTAACCATTTTTTATTTTTTTGCAAAATGTGCATGGAAACATCCTCTGCCTTGGTTGGCAAGAAACAGCAGAAAGGCAGGATATAAAAGTATACGACACAATGTAATGCCCAGTTAAATTTCAGACGTCTGGTGTGGTGCTGGAGATTTGCAGAGGGTAAAGCCTCAAAGATATACTTATAAGCCTATGAAGTGGACTTAGACCGTGTTGTTCCGACTATGCCGAGTTGGCAAAATTAACTGGGAAAATTTGGAACCAGCAAGACCAGACTTTCTTGAAAGATTGGAAGAAATTTATGATATATTTGAAAGACAACTGTAATCAATTGACATCGCTTGTAGGGTTGCAAGAAGTTTTGTAAGGAGAAGTGTATGAATTATTGCGAAAAAGGACTAAGAAGGAATTTATTTAGGATTTTATAGCAATAACTATTAAAATAAAATGCAAAATCAGAAAGGAAGTTAGAAAACCATTAGTTGAGGTTGACGGAAGTCCTAGGGTGTGATAGCGAAAGGTTTGAAATATTGTATAAAATGGGATGTTATGTTTGGAAAACATGTGCAAAAACCCATAAAAATTAGAGAGAGAGAGAGAGAACGAGAACACGTTGTTCCAATGGGCCATCGAGCTCCAAATTGTTTACACCACCTGGCAATGGCTCTCTGGGGTTTCCAAGTGGGGTCTTACCCAGCCCGAGGGTTGTGTCGGGGTTTGCAAAGCAAGTGGTTTACCACTGAGGTTCAGTGTCCTCAACCCGGCAGACGCAGAATTATGAGAAATGCTTTTAAAGAAGCGCAAGAGGGGATTAGGGGTAAAATACCGCATTACAGGCAACTCCCTATTTACGCAGGAGTTACATTCCGAGGCACAGCACACGTCAGTGAAGTCACATTTATCTTCGAAATACCACTGGGAAAAGAAGAAGAAGAAGAAGAAGAAGAAGAAGAAGAAGAAGAAGAGGAGGAGTTTGGATTTGATATCCCGCCTTTCACTCCCTTTCAGGAGTCTCAAAGCGGCTAACATTCTCCTTTCCCTTCCTCCCCCACAACAAACACTCTGTGAGGTGAGTGGGGCTGAGAGACTGTGACTGGCCCAAGGTCACCCAGCAGCTGCATGTGGAGGAGCGGAGACGCGAACCCGGTTACCCAGATTACGTGACTACCGCTCTTAACCACTACACCACACTGGCTCTCGACCATTGCAAATACTCCCCCCCCCCCGGTGACGTTTCTGGGCCACCTCCAGGTTCAGCGCGAGGCGCATATGTGCAGTCACACACATATCGAATGTACGTAAATGGGGGGCTTGCCTATAATTGTGTAATTTAAACAGGTTGCAAAATTTCAATTACCTCCCCCCCCCCCCGCCTGCAAAGTTTAGCTTTGCTTCTTAAGCACATAGACCTAGAAGCAATTCCTCCGTAATCACACACTATATATACAGGCCAGAGGTAGGCAACCTAAGGTCCGTGGGCCGGGTGCGGCCCAATCGCCTTCTCAATCCGGCCCATGGACAGTCCGGGAATCAGCGTGTTTTTACATGAGTAGAATGTGTCCTTTTATTTAAAATGCACCTCTGGGTTATTTGTAGGGCCTGCCTGGTGTTTTTACATGAGTAGAATGTGTGCTTTTATTTAAAATGCACCTCTGGGTTATTTGTGGGGCATAGGAATTTGTTCATTTTTCCCCCTAAAAAATATAGTCCGGCCAACCACATGGTTGGAGGAACGGTGGACCGGCCCACGGCTTAAAGGGGTTACTGACCCCTGATATAGGCCAAGAATCTGTGGCTCTGAATCATATGCGCTAGGGCTGCACAATACAGCGTCCAAAAGCCGTTTGAAGTCCGTATCAGCCCTATCACAGGCATAACTAGCTGCCCTTGGAAGGCAGAAAGCAGCCCCCTTTCAGTACAGTCATACCTCGGGTTACAGACGCTTCAGGTTGCGTTTTTTTGGGTTGCGGACCGCCGAAACCCGGAAGTACCAGAACGGGTTGCTTTCGGGTTTCGGCAGTCACGCATGCGCAGAAGCGCTAAATCGCCTTTTGCGCATGCACAGACACGCCGAATCACAACCCACGTGTGCGCAGACGCGCTGCTGCGGGTTGCGGACACTGCAGGTTGCGAACGTGCATCCTGCACGAATCACCTTCGCAACCTGAGTGTCCACTGTATTTCCAGACAGCTGCTTCAACGTAGGGCCAATGATATTATTTCAGACCAAGCAGAAACTCTGGGCGTTAGCGCATCACCAGGTCGCTGTGTCAGTCAAGCCCCCGCAGCAAAACATGGCTGAAACACTCCACTGGAGCTGGCATTAAATTGCCACTTCTGCCCAGTCAAGAAGCTGTCAGGTCCGCTTCCTCAAAGCCTGGGAATTTCCCAAGAATGCTGAAGGAATCTGCCAAACAATGATAATGCCCACATCGCAACACGCATGCTTGCTAGGCGGACTTCAAGAATGCCACGCCGTCAGGTTGCAGCGGGGAGGAAGTGGGGATCATTGCAAAACAACTCATTAAGAGCACCCAGGAGAAAAACCCTTTTCTCGAAGACAGGCCTCGCGCCAGGTAACGGAAAGCACGATTCAGCAGAAACCGCCCGCTCCAAACAAATGCAGATAACGCTCCGAAAACAAGATGCTACAATGCACAGATAAAGAAGCGGAGTCTGAGAGAGGACAGAGCAGGAGGACTGAAGGATGTCGAGTTTGCAGTGTCACCAAAAATGAGGTGGGGGGGGGGGGGGAGAGAGGAGAATATGTCCTCTATCAAGCACTTGATGCTGGTGAGCAGTTCTGATGAGACTGGCAGATCACAGCCTTTCCTGCTGACTCAAGCTGCAAACTGTAAACAGCAGCCATCGACAAGGTGGCTGCGAGCACTTATCATTTATGACTTCCGGGTTGCTGCCTCCCAGAAGCCACTAGCTTCTACCCTAGAGAGCAAAACCTGAATTTGGGTCCTGCGTTTCTTGATATGCACTGCGTTGACTTTTTGCGATCTCCTTTCTAAAATTATTTCTATGGGCCTTTATTATTGTAATTACTCAACTGCATTTGCATTTATTCAACTGCTTGTTGAGCTGACTATTATTGCATTACGGTGTTAGTAAAAGGATGTATCAGACTAAGGACCCATACGGTCCAGAATCCTGTTCTCAAGAATGGCTAACCAGGTGCCTGTAGGAAACTGTGGTTTCCAGAAATTGGCATTCAGAAACATACCACCTTTGACTGTAGAGGACCCATCATGGCTACTAGCCATTTGTCTAATCCTCTTTTGAAGCCATCTAAATTGGTAGCCACCAAAAGGACTACTGTTCTCTTGGCATGTGTATATTGACTAACATGGTACTTACTTGGGGCCACGTTACTTAAAAGGACTACCTAGGCCCCTATAAAATTCCACCAAGGATCCCAAATCCGTTGCGGAGGCCCTACAGGTGCTTTTGCCAGGCGGGTATTTTTATTCTGTTTTTCTTACAATTTTATGCTGCCTTTCTTCTGCTACGGGACCCAACGCAGAGTACATGTGGCATCCAAGCACTGGCCAAACCCGAACTGCTTTGGGTGGAATAGTGGAGCATGAAACTCTTCATCTCAGGGTCATGGGTTCCGAGTCCCACACTGGGCAAAAGATTCCTGCGTTGCAGGGAGTTGGACTAGATGACCCTCGTGGCCCCATCAAACTCCTCAATTCCATGATTCCAGTTTAGGGCCAGCAAGGTGATGGGCTTGTGTGTCTTCCGGCCATAAAGAGTCCCAAGTAGGGTTGCCATATGTCCTCTTTTCCCAGGACATGTCCTCTTTTTCAAGTCAGCAAAGGTGTCCATCTTTTTTTTTGCTCTTCAAAATATGGCAACCCTAGAAAGGTCTTTCCCCCAGCTATGAAGCTTCCTCCCAAGATATACTATCAGCCACTTCCTTGGTAATGCTTAGGACAATTCATGATTACAGTGTTGTTGTTGTTGTTGTTCTTGTTTAGTCGTTCAGTCGTGTCCGACTCTTCGTGACCCCATGGACCAGAGTACGCCAGGCACTCCTGTCTTCCACTGCCACCCGCAGTTTGGTCAGATTCATGTTTGTAGCTTCGAGGATACTGTCTAAGCATCTCATCCTCTGTCGTCCCCTTCTCCTTGTGCCCTCCATCTTTCCCAGCATCAGGGTCTTTTCCAGGGAGTCTTCTCTTCTTATGAGGTGGCCAAAGTATTAGAGCCTCAGCTGTCCTTCCAGTGAGCATTCAGGGCTGATTTCCTTAAGAATGGATAGGTTTGATCTTCTTGCAGTCCATGGGACTCTCAAGAGTCTCCTCCAGCACCAGAATTCAAAAGCCTCAATTCTTTGGCAATCAGCCTTCTTTATGGTCCTGCTCTCACATCCATACATCACTACTGGGAAAACCATAGCTTTTACTATACGGACCTTTGTTGGCAAGGTGATGTCTCTGATTACAGTGGTACCTTCGTTTATAACCAGAATCCGTTCCAGAGGTCCGCTTGTAAACCAAAACAGGCTGTAACCCAAGGCGCGCTTTCACCAATGGGGCCTCAAAAAAAAAAAATTGATCGTAATAAAAAAAAAATGGGTTGTAATCCAAAAAAAAAGGTTGCAAACCGGGACACGCACTTCCGGGTTTGACATGTTTGTAATCCAAAACGTATGCAAACCAAATGTATGCAAACCAAGGTACCACTGTACTTTTATCAAAACAAAAAAAATGAACTAAAAGGCAAGCGCTTCTGCTTTTGGATTTAATAATGGTATGGCTGGCTGCAATATATATTGATTTGAAATGTTTTTGATGTTTACTATTATTGTGATTGTGCTGTTTATATTTTATAACAGCTTTGAATGTTGTGAACTGATGTGGAAAATGCCATAGTTTGAACAGTGGCAGGTATAATAAATGTTGATGCCTTGCTGTTGAGAGCCACATGGAGCTCAGCTTTCTTGCTGGCAAAACCTAACGCAAATGTGAAATCCAATCTACAGAGGCACTGGGACCCTACCGAGAAAGATTTCAAGCTCACTCCCCCTCTTCCCATCCTTCCAACAAAACGTGATGTCGCAATTGGTCCAGTGGAGGCAAAGACATTCCCAGCACCATCTAACTGAGCTCTGTTTTGCTACATGGGCAGGTGTATACCTGATGGCCATTGGCTGAGCTGATCCAATCCAAGAGAGCAGCAGGACCAGGATCGAAGGAAAGCCGGGCGGAGGGACAGAGTTGGAGACTTGGGAAAAGGATGGCTGAAATAAAAGACCTTCCAGAGCAAGACAGATGTCTCAGAGTCTAGGGAAAACAGAGATTTGGGCAGACAAGAGGAACGCACATGGCCAGGAGGCTGGTGTTTACATATTGATTTGAAACCAGCAGCTGAGTCTTTGGCATCAGGCCTCTAGGTCAGTTTATACGGATTATATCCAAGTTGTAGAATTTAAGGCGCTGGTCTTCCAACTGCTGAGTGATAACCTGACCAAAAGCATCGCATGAGCAACACAACGGCCATTTTCCTTTCCTCCTTCTTTGCCACCCATTTGATTGGGGGTGAGGAAAAACCATGCACAAATTGGGGGGGGGGGAGAGGGACGGTGGGTGGGTACCACGACTACATAAACCACTCAACTGCCTGCTCTGGATGGGATCATACCCTCCCCCCTTCCAACTCTGGTTCGTTCCGGCAGCACACTTCCTATGCTATGAAAACTCAGAGCAAAATTGGGGGGGGGGGTATACTCTGGTGGCGCTGTGGGTAAAAGCCTCAGCGCCTAGGGCTTGCTGATGAGAAGGTCGGCTGTTCGAATCCCCGCGGCGGGGTGCGCTCACGTCGCTCGGTCCCAGCGCCTGCCAACCTAGCAGTTCGAAAGCAGCTCCGGGTGCAAGTAGATAAATAGGGACCGCTCTGGCGGGAAGGTAAACGGCGTTTCCGTGTGCTGCGCTGGCTCGCCAGATGCGGCTTTGTCACACTGGTCACATGACCCGGAAGTGTCTCCGGACAGTGCTGGCCCCCGGCCTCTTAAGTGAGATGGGCGCACAACCCTAGAGTCTGTCAAGACTGGCCTGTATGGGCAGGGGTACCTTTACCTTTTATACTCTGTGCAAGTAAAATGCAAGAGTTCTACAGGTGGATGAGCAGCAGAAGGGAAACGGTAATAATTGTAAGGGAGGAAATATATATTCGTTAAACGTATGCTATATAATGCAGCAGGAAAAGGAAATAAAAACAGCATGGAGGTAAGGGAACTCAAAAACGTTAAGGGAAATATGTGTTTAAATTGAAGTTAATTTGTTAAAAATTTCTGAAATTCAACAAAAGAGTAATACGGTGGTACCTCGGGTTACAGATGCTTCAGGTTACAGACTCCACTAACTCAGAAATAGTACCTTGAGTTAAGAACTTTGCTTCAGGATGAGAACAGAAATCGCATGGTGGCCAGAGGCCCCATTAGCTAAAGTGGTAACTCAGGTTAAGAACAGTTTCAGGTTAAGAACGGACCTCCAGAACAAATTAAATTATTTTACTGTATAAAGTAAAAAAAAGAGTTATGCAGGTAAGGAACAGAAATTTCTAGCTGCTGTACATTAGGCTACAGACTGCTCCCCTCCCTCCCTCCTTGTGTCAAGGAAAAACAAATCACCCCTGCTCACAAATGAACAGGAGCAGCAGCAACAAAAGAGCAGAAGGCTTCTGGGAAAGGGCGAGAAGAGATGCATTAAGCGAAGAGTGTTATGTAACCGCAGATCTTTGCACTCTCCAATATTGCGTATGCCACAGAGGGACTGGAAGTTTTCAGTCCAAACAATGAGAATCCAAACAATGCTTTGCTTTTCAAATGGCAGGGGTTGTGCTTAAAAGAATTCAAGGACTGTGCACAATTGTGCACCTACAGGAAAGTGGGGCGCCCTCAGCTTCTTGGGGAAATGCAGGGGCCCATCAAGAGCTGCTCTAGTGTGCAGCCCAGAGGGAGTGCACTCTGTGACGAGCCCCGAGTTCAGATCCCAACGCAGCCAAAAAAGCAAAAAGGCAGGTGTCTTGGTCCCAGCCCCTTTAACCCTTCTTCCGCACAATTAAAAAAAGCACAATTATTCATCTTCCAAGGTCATTATGAGAAGGGATACTGAGCGTTTAAGATAAATTATCATTGAGGGCTTGGTAACCTGGGAAGGTAAACTCATCCAAGAGAAGGAAAACTCTGATCCCAACCCTCCGCTGCCTTACAGGCTCTCTTTGGGAGAAGGGAAGGCTAAAGAGAAAACCCTTCACAAAACTGGTGTGGAGTTCCTAAGACAGTTCTATGCCTCCTTCCGGCAACTCCTGCAGCCAAGCTGCTGCCAAACATATTGCTCTCCTTTCCTTCGGTCCACATCAGCAAGGGCGAGGTGGGGAGTCTTGTCATCTAGGTGGCCCAGGACCTGCCCAGTCTTGTGCCACAGAGAGGTCATTTCAGTGCTGCTAACGCAGCAAAAAACAATGAGGTTTGACTTTGCCCCCAGAGGTGCACTCCATTGTCTCTCAAGATGCCTTGCATCTTGTAATCGCGATGTACAGAGGTACCTCTGGTTAAGAACTTAATTCGTTCCGGAGCTCCATTCTTAACCTGAAACTGTTCTTAACCTGAGGTACCACTTTAGCTAATGGGGCCTCCTACTGCCGCGCGATTTCTGTTCTCATCCTGAAGCAAAGTTCTTAACCCGAGGTACTAATTCTGGGTTAGCAGAGTCTGTAACTTGGAGTGTCTGTAACCCGAGGTACCACTGTAATAATAATAATAATAATAATAATAATAATAATAATAATAATAATTTATTATTTATACCCCGCCCATCTGGCTGGGTTTCCCCAGCCGCTCTGGGCGGCTTCCAAAAGAATATTAAAATACTGTGATACATCAAACATTAAAAGCTTCCCTAAACAGGGCTGCCTTCAGATGTCTTCTAAAAGTCTGGTAGTTGTTGTTCTCTTTGACATCTGTACTTGCAACCGCTCCCTCTGCAGCCTGCGGGTCAGGCCAGGAGGTGCATTTAACCAAGTCTCTGTCATCCCTGTGGTTTCAAGTGTTCAGAGAGAGACGCGGAAAACTTCAGCTCACCACTCCACAAGCAAGTGGATCCCCCTGTGGGGTGCATGCGGTACCCGGGATCTTTTTCCATGAGTAACCTTCACATGAGAAAACGTTCCTCTGCACCACCATTACCATTTTTAAAAATGGTGCCGTTGCGACGACCCTAACCCAGGTTTAAGGTGCCACTTGGCAATTATAGATCCGAGTTTTGAACCGGTTACAAGAACAATGGATCAGAGGGGGAAATAAGCAAAGCTAACTAGCAACAGGCAATCAAGAGATATAATTAACGTGGAGGGGTTTTTTTAACGCAGGTTTTCGCACTGAGCAAAATACAGAAGCTGCCATGCTGCACGGAAAACCCTAATAAGAAAAAGGGTCATCTTCACGCTGTCTTTTAATGCTTGTTTACAAAAAAAAAAGACTGGGGAAGTGGTCAACCTGGCGGTGGATTCCAAGTGATTAAAATTATGTCCCCTGGCGAGTTCCAGGAAGTCGGTAGAAAGGTTGAAAAGAATCAACTCTCAGAGTGAGCTTTTTGCAGCCTTCACTCAGCATTCCTATTTCCATCTACTATGAAATGTCAATTCTACTCATCAGTGGAAGCAAAATTCCCTGTCGCCCAAGTAATTAAGAAACAATGCAAAAACCTGCAATTTTCCGCAATGCAAGTAAACATGCAATCACGGTGGAAGTAGCATTTTCAGCATGGAAGACTGAAATCACACACTGAAGCTTTTAGGGCCCCATGTTTAAAAGAAGAAGAAAGTATGCCCCGGACAAAGACAATGCATGCAAAAAAGGTTTTCATAATGGAAAAGGCTGTCAAGAACAGTCCTCACATTGGACCATACTCCATGCATTTTACCCTCTGCCAAAGCTGGTGATAACACATCAGTGATCTGAGCCAACAGCGGAAGGGAGGAAAGCCCAAAATACTACACAAACAGAACACTTTAATAAAAACAGTGGGTGTCCATAATGCAATAATATAGAGGAATTGACCCTTCCTCGCCCGTGGTGCGATCCAGGACTTCAACAGCTCTCCTGGGCGCAAGCCTGAGCAATGCAGCTATTTGAATACTATTGAATGCCAACAACTACCATTTAGCAGTTGGCCATGTTCACCGTTCTCTTTGTATATTTTCACATGCAGTGGCTTTTCCCCACACAGGGAATCCTACCACAAGTGGCACGCCAATTTACATTACCAGACTGGCATGCGGAGAAGGGCCCATGAACAGGTCTTAACGGCCCTGGATGGCTTTGCCACAAGGTCTCATATAATCCTTAAACAGCCTCGGGAACTGCAAGACGTAATGCTAATCAGGTATTTGCAGAAGGCAGGTAGCTGCAGGCAGAATGTACACATACAGCAAGGTCCAATTTTATTGTATTCGAGCAACAGGGATGGTGTGACATCATGGGCCATTCCTGGGCTACCTCCAACCTTTAATGGATTTTAGGTTACATGAGTATGTGCCCTAGAGGCAGTGTTCGGAATTTGCCAGGTGCCAGCAGCATTTTGCTCCCGGCTACCGGCCACTTGCAACCAAGCGATGACGTTCAGGACAGTGGCTGACGTCTTCACCATCTGGAGATGAATGCCTGGGGATCCTTGTATTTTGACTGATTTCACACACCAGCAACGCATCCTGTAGAATTCTACCCACTATATTTTATCTGCACAATCAGAATGAATTTCAGAAACCAAAAAGTTGTATTGAAAAATACGGCCTGGCCCGAAAATGGCAACTAGGCAGACTGTAAGGTTTAAGGAGCCACTTGATGCTTAGTTTGTGTATTTGAGTTTCTAACACTGCCTAGAGGTGTGGGTTAATGTAGGATCTCATCAGCTTGCTCCTACCAATCTGCTCTAATGCATATAGTGTGCTTGCAAGCACAATTCAGAAACAAGCAGGAATTCCAAATGCATGCAGATTATCTGCAACCAAAATAACAAGCTCGTGTTGCTAACATGAGTGATTAGCAAGGGGTGGGGGGGAGGCCTTTATAGGCAACTAGCGTGGTTGCAAAGCTGTTATGTTTCAAAGCAAAACACATTGATCTTACGACTGCTCCAAATTACTCTGCATTTCTTGGCATCTCTGAAGAGGCAGGCTTCAAATTTTCAGATGCTCTCCACTAGGCAAGCATTTTGCTCAGCAAAGGCAAACAAGATTCAGAAAAAGAGGAGATGAAAAGGTCATCTGGTCTACTGGGTTTCACCTGGTGACTGCTGCAACAGACAACATCACCGTAACCAAGCATCTTAATGAGAGGGAAGAAAGGGAGAGTAGGAGGAGGAAGAGATCAAAGTTAAAATTGAGACCCACGTTGGAGGCACCTGCCACAAAACGCACAAATGAAACAGAAGTCAAGGATAACACAGGGAAATGTGTTCTAAATGCCTGACACTCAAACAAGCACAGAATTAACGGCTGGGAAACTAATCACCTAGAGGTCAAGATGACGACCGCCACCAAATATTTTCAGACGCGTGTTTTCCAGCCGTGTGTAAACTGCCACATGGAAATTAGTCAGGTGGTCCTGGAACTTTTATTCCGCTACCTAGGAATTTTAAATATAGTTCTATATATCAAGCACCTTCCCACCACTATGGAGCAAGAACACCACTCAAACACAACACAGCATTTGCTGGATTCGTGTGCCATCGAGAGACTGGCAAATCAAACTACTTGTGCCACTGGCACCATTTAGAGACGAAGTTTAGCCTCCAAAAGATGCTAACTAGAGCAGCGAAGTTCTCAGGAAGTCTGCATAACTGGCACGCCTAAGATAGTAGTAGGGACGCGGGTGGCGCTGTGGGTTAAACCACAGAGTCTAGGACTTGCTGATCAGAAGGTCGGCAGTTCAAATCCCCGTGACGGGCTGAGCTCCCGTTGCTCAGTCCCTGCTCCTGCCAACCTAGCAGTTCAAAAGCACGTCAAAGGGCAAGTAGATAAATAGGTACCGCTCAAGTGGGAAGGTAAACGGCGTTTTCGTGCTTCTCTGGTTCGCCAGAAGCGGCTTAGTCATGCTGGCCACATGACCCGGAACTGTACACCGGCTCCCTCGGCCAATAAAGCGAGATGAGCGCCGCAACCCCAGAGTCGGTCACGACTGGACCTAGTGGCCAGGGGTCCCTTTACCTTTAAGACAGTAGTGGTTAGTCTGTGACCCACAAACTCTTGTTGGGCTTCCAGCTCCCAAAAGGCCCAACCAGCATGTTCAATAGTCAGAGATGATGGGAGATGGAGTTGAACACCATTCAGAGGTCCACAGCTTAGCCAAAAACACATCTCGGATCCCTGTATGCTACTTCTCCACCTCACCTGGTTTCCAAAAATACAAAAGTACATTCAAGCAAGAGATTTGGGGAAGGAATATTACGCATGTATTTATTTATGTCACAAAAAAGCTTTCCATCATCTCAATTGACAATGGCGCCGCCTTACTAGATGTGTCTATGTGAGAGTGTCCGGACGCACAAGCGCACGAACACACACACAAATATTAGAACTGCTAAACCGAAATAATGCAACGGGCAACCCATGAGAAGCCACCTTCAGTGAGGGACTTCCTTTTGTCTGCGACAGATAACCAAAGGGCAAAAAGCAACAACATCTGCCTCGCAGGATAGAGCGAAACCCTAACTGCAACCGCACATCCATCCTTGGCAACATGTGCCGGTGTTATGAAGGTGTGCAGGCCGCTGGGAGGAAGTTTGAGGTCATTGCTGCAGTTCCTCAGAACACTGCAAGAGGTTGCGAAACAGCTTTTTTAAAAAAAGGGGGAATAAAAAGAACGAACTCTTCTTCTCTTATCTGCTAGGGATGAAAGGAAGTGCCTCGTTAAATCTGTAATGTGGGAACCAAAGCAACAGCTACAATGTGTGGCCTGGAGATTAGAATATGATTTACAAGTGACCTGTAGGCGTCTGCCCCCTGTCTTCCACAGTCTTTCAGCCGAGACGGAAGCAAGACTTAAAGCAGCGTACAACCGTCCAAAACTATGGTTCTGTAGGGCCTGCAATCTATGTACGCCATCTGGCTGTACCTACCGCAGTGGCCAGAGGCCAAGCTTCTGTGCCGGCTGCAAAAAGTCAAGTCAGAAAGAGGAGGCGGCAGGTGGGCGACAGTGTATTTGTCACCCAACCCCATCAGGAAGCAAGCAGCCGCACATTTGGGGGGAAAGGAAGGAAAGCCCGACAGGCTTCGCCAACCTGGTGCCCTCCATCGGTGGGACTACAACACCCATCAGCCCCTGCCAGCTGGTGGGTGTTGTAGTCCCACAGCTGGAAGGAATTGTCTCGGATGCTTGCCCCACCTGAAGTGGCCATCCTGTACAGTGGTACCTCGGGTTAAGTACTTAATTCGTTCCAGAGGTCTGTACTTAACCTGAAACTGTTCTTAACCTGAAGCACCACTTTAGCTAATGGGGCCTCCCGCTGCTGCCACACCGCCAGAGCACAATTTCTGTACTCATCCTGAAGCAAAGTTCTTAACCTGAAGCACTATTTCTGGGTTAGCGGAGTCTGTAACCTGAAGTGTATGTAACCTGAAGCATATGTAACCCGAGGTACCACTGTACTTGCCGCGAGACTCATTTGCTTTAGAGGCACCTCCGTCGTTCCGAATGAAACGCGAAAAACGTCATCATAGTAAACTTCCCCTAAGTGAAGCGAGAAAGACTTCAGAGGAGGATCCGGCAATCTGCACGGCCTGTTTGAACAAGCTAAGTTTGGAGCTTGGGAGATCCAGTTCTGAGTTAATACAAGGTGTTTCTAATCCCCTCTGCTGCAGAGAAAAAGCTGAAACCCAGAGAGCTTCTAAATTCCCACTAAATCTGAGCGACGAGTCAAGTCATGGCATCTTTCCTCTTGCCTCCCAAAACTAATATTTTCTGCCTCTTCTATTCCCCTATCTGCCAAAGCAAGTGGGTTTCCAAGTAAGATGCCAGTAAAAGTATACACACTGGGGTGGGGAGTAAAGAAAAGAAAACAAAGGCAATAGAAAATGTTTCGACTGCCTCGTTTCCCAATTCAATGGGGGAATTGTGTGTGTGAAAAACAAAAAAGTAAACTGCACTTGTCTACGTTACAGTACGGTAACTCTTAATTTCTTCTCTTCCTCAGACAACTCGACTTCAGACAGGTGCATGTTTTGTATGAACTTTGTATGTATTTGTATGTATACAAATAATTACTATTCCTATTATTAATTTGCCACTAACTTATATCCAGGCTGGAATTCAGCTTCCAACTGAATTTTGTGCTGCTCTGAATTTTGCAACACAGTTTTTCAATTGAGGGGGAAGTGCATGCAAAAAAATTCAATTTTAAGGACCAAGTGTATACACGATATGTAATATCAGGGGAAGTTAGTACAATTTAAATATAATTTTTGTGCTCTTTTTTAATCTGCATAAAACAAGAAAAAAGAGACTTATCTCTGAAATCACATACCATCAGCGCTTGAAGTGTTTAAAGCTAAACCCCAGCAGTTATTATATGGGGCGCAAATTTGGACAGACGCTGTCCTTGTATCTGCAGTTGTTCAATCTAAGTTCCAAAGGCATTTTCCCCCCCTACTCCATCCTGTGTTCCAAATGCTTCATTGTGTTTGGAGGCTAAACTCCCCTCTGTTGAATTACAAACTTGGTGTAGTAGGACATTTAATTATTGGCTTTGGCTAAATTTAAACCCCACTGGTCTGCTACCCTTAGTATCGCAAGACTGTCGTGAGAGGGCTTGGACTAAAATTGTCAACCAATAGCTTTACTTTTCTCGTTTATTACCGCAACAGTTTTTAACAATGGGCTTCAGTAAAGCAAATAATTTAATTAGACAGTGCCTATACAATATCGAGCGACAGAATAATTTGGCCACGATAAGGAAATTTTGTTCACGGTATGATTCTTTTCCACCTAGTCATTCTGACGCATTGACACCCTATTTGCAAAAATTTAACAATTCCAAAATACAGGTGAGCTTTCACTTACGCAAGATTAAATATACAGTGGGACCTCGGTTTTCGAACGTTTCGGAAGCCAAACGTTTTGGTTTTCAAACGCCGGAAACCCGGAAGTAAATGCTTCCATTTTCAAACACACCTCGGAAGTCGAACGGCTTCCACTGAGGTTCTTTTTCAGTTTTCTCCATTGAATTTTCAGGCTGCCCTTTGTGCCTCGGTTTTCAAACGTTTCGGAAGTTGAGCGGTCTTTCGGAATGGATTACATTCGAAAAACCGAGGTACTACTGTACTGCCTTCAGCTGTCCTTGAGGGTTGGTTTCAAAAAATTCTGCTGGAAAAACGGTTATGTCCATGTGGAGATGGCAGTATTGAATCAGTAGCTCATGTGCTTGTACTCTTTGTAAAGATTTGAGGAGTGAAGTTATTACCCTTCTACTACTGTCCTTAACAGGTCACTCAACCATTGCTACCGTGTCCTTTCTTCTAAGCAAATCAAGATAATCAGGTGACAGCAACAGCTGCAAAAAATTTAGCAGGGGCAATTAGAATAGGATCTATTATTTGATGATGATGATGATGATGATGATAATAATAATAATAATAATAATAATAATAATAATTTATTATTTGTACCCCGCCCATCTGGCTGGGTTTCCCCAGCCAGTCTGGGCGGCTTCCATAGAAACAAAAAATACGGTAAAATATCACAGATTAAAAACTTCCCTGAACAGAGCTGCCTTAAGATGTCTTCTAAATGTCAGGTAGTTATTTATCGCTTTGACATCTGCTGGGAGGGCATTCCACAGGGCGGGCGCCACTACCGAGAAGGCCCTCTGCCTGGTTCCCTGTAGCTTTGCTTCTCGCAATGAGGGAACCGCCAGAAGGCCCTCGGAGCTGGACCTCAGTGTCCGGGCAGAACGATGGGGGTGGAGACGCTCCTTCAGGTATACTGGGCCGAGGCCGTTTAGGGCTTTAAAGGTCAACACCAACACTTTGAATTGTGCTCGGAAACGTACTGGGAGCCAATGTAGGTCTTTCAAGACTGGTGTTATGTGGTCTCGGCGGCCGCCCCCAGTCACCAGTCTAGCTGCCGCATTCTGGATTAGTTGTAGTTTCCGAGTCACCTTCAAAGGTAGCCCCACGTACAGCGCATTGCAGTAGTCCAAGCGGGAGATAACCAGAGCATGCACCACTCTGGCGAGACAGTCCGCGGGCAGGTAGGGTCTCAGCCTGCGTACCAGGTGGAGTTGGTAGACAGCTGCCCTGGATACAGAATTGACCTGTGCCTCCATGGACAGCTGTGAGTCCAAAATGACTCCCAGGCTGCGCACCTGGTCCTTCAGGGGCACAGTTACCCTATTCAGGACCAGGGAGTCCTCCACACCAGCCTGCCCCCTGCCCCCCCAAAACAGTACTTCTGTCTTGTCAGGATTCAACTTCAATCCATTAGCCGCCATCCATCCTCCAACTGCCTCCAGGCACTCACACAGGACCTTCACTGCCTTCACTGGTTCTGATTTGAAAGAGAGGTAGAGCTGGTGTAAACCTACAGAATGTATTTTGTAGAGTTAAGTTTTTGCCTCTATCTTCAGTTCATTTTATTTTATTTTCTTGCTCCGGCTATTGGCTGATAAAGATTCTTCTGATTCTGATTCTTTGAAATAGGCTGGTCCACCCATCCCTAGCCAGAATATGGCCTATAAACCCCGAGCTGCTAATCTGGTAGCCTGCAGCCACAGACAACCTCTAGAACGTTTTTTATATGGCTCTGTCAAACATGGTAGACCGTTTCCCCACAATTTTACTCCTGTGCCAAATTAAATGGTTTTCAGAAACTGCATGGAACATTCTCCAAGTTTTACAGTGTTACATGATTTCAGGTTTATATGGCCCAAGTACATGTGCTTCACATGCAAGAGCCTATTGTGAGAACCAATAATAGACTACAATTCCCATCACCCGACTACTGGGCAAGTTGATGGGAGTTGTAGTCCAACAACATGGCAGGATGCAGATGCCCTACTCCTATCTTACTACTACTCTGACATTACACTGCCTAGGAGTGGCTCGGTACAATCTGGAGGCCCAGATTCACATCCAGAAGATAAACCAGTCTGTGCGAACATATGTGGGAAATCTTGGATCTAGATAATAGGAATCCTTCTCCAGGTGACCCCTCCTCTAGCTGAGCTGAAGCAGGTGACTGCGTTCATGAAGAGGAGCCTTTTCTGTGATGGCACCAAAACTGTTCAACGCTCTCCCCAGGAAGGCTTGCCTGGCACATACCTTGATGTCATTTTAGACATGCAAAAACTCTTTAATATTCTGCACACTGTTTTCAATTCTGCGAGCTGCTTTTATGCTGCTTTTTGACATCATGATGCTTGAATTTGCTTTTTAAAATATATTGTTAAATAATTGTTTAAACTTTGCATGCACAACCTTGGGAATTTGTCCGGGGGTTGGACTTACATGACCCTTCGATTCCCTTCCAAGTCTACAATTCTGTGTTTCTATGAATTTGGTGAAGGGCAGGAAAAATAAAATATTCACTGTAGGCTGGAGAAAATACACTGGGGCTATAGCTTTAAGGCAAAGACTGGATCAGATTATATTGGAAGTACCTTTGGAGTGATTCTAAGAGATATTCTTTTGGACCAAACAGATTTTTTTTTGCTAAATACCAACACGGAACTATTTCAGAAATTCCTCAGCGAGTCAAAAACACCTACATAAGCAATGAACAAACAAATAATGAATACTTCAAAATGATATATACCGAAGTGTTGTTTTATATGGCTATTAGAAGGCTGAAAAAATATGCATTTTTAAGTCAAGCTAACATTTGCTTATAGCATAACCTGTTACAATCAAGTTATTGGTGTTCTACCGCTCTCCCCCCCCCCCTCCCCCAAGTCCTCAAGGATGCTTTGAAGTCTGTGTGACAAGAATGAATACTTGTTAGAAGTGTCAGAACAATTTACAGATTCTTCCGCTTCAGCCACTCTACCAAGTATTACATAATAATGTCAGCTACAAAAAGAAAAGAAGAAGTCATACAGATGTGTTCTGTAGGGGCAAACAGGGTCAAGCACTGATAATCATGAATTTGGTGTTATGAGAACACTGTTTCGGTACTCTGTAGTAACTTCCTCTCTGGTATGTGGCAGACAAGGTTGGCATCACACCTGAACTGGCAAACTATGGTTTACGCTCCCTTGCAATCCAGGACAGTAATCCGCAGCTTGCTCCGCTTTAAAATCATGCTCCTCATATAAAATGCTCCGCTTAGTTGCCAACTGAAGACAAACTGGCTTTTGTGAATTATTAAAACCTTATTCATATGCGAATTTGTTCAGGAAGTAGACATACAGCGGTACCTCTGGCTGCGAACGGGATCCGTTCCAGAGGCCCGCTTGTGGCCCATGGGCCTTAGGTTGCGGACCCCTGATCTAGGAGGCTGAGGCAGGCAAGGGCCCACAGCCCAGCCGGCCAGGTGGGGCTTGCTAGCTCTGGGAGCTATGTGATTGCTCAGCTGGTTTAGGCTCAGGACAGATGAGGGTCAAATGCCTCAGCAGGCCCAGATGCTGCAATCAACAGTCGGGGAATAAAAGGGAAGCAAGAGATACAGTGCTGTGTCTGCTCAACTTCCCATGGAAGTCAGAAATGCAAGGAGGCGGAAGGCACATTGATCCACATGTGGTGGAACTGTAAAAAGATCAGAGAATTTTGGGAGATTATTTCTAACGACCTTTTAAAAATGTTTAAATGCTCTTTGCCCAAGAAGCCCAAAGCCTTTCTGCTATGAATAATGAGTAATGAAATCTCAGAGAAATTCAGGAGAATTTTCATGTATGCTGCAGTAGCAGCCAGAATTTTAATCGCAAAAGGTTGGAAAGGAGAAGCTACCCCCTCCAAATGAGACTGGCAAAACAAATGGCGAGAATATGCAGAACTAGCCAGATTATCAGCAAGGTTCCAAGATGTTACCGATGAAAAATTCAATAGAGAGTGGGATGTATACAGAGTTTATTTAAAAGAACATTGCAAAAAGATAAATCCGTTGGCAGGTCTGGATTGACTTTCTGCGTCTAATAAGAGAATCTTACAAAATTAATGTAATTCAAATAACCAAGAGGAGACAAAGTTTAAAATCAATAAAGCATTAAAAAAAAAATGGTGATGGACCACGGCTTGCATGTCCTAGGAGCTCCACACAACTGAGCTACTGGTTCCCTGACCCTGGATCAGCTGCAGAGGTGGGAACCTGGCCTGACCATTGGACTTCACTTGCTGTATTGAACCTGGACTGTGTTTCAGGCCCATCCACCCTGCACCTCCATCCAAACATCTGTTCTGCAGGTTATGGAACATCATGTTCAGATGGGGGGGGGGGGGATGTAATATATTATTTTGACGTAAAGCCTAGCGAAGCTATTTAAAAGCTAAAGGGGCCGGGGTGTGTGATTCAAACAAGAAGGAGGTTAACTACACTAAAGCGTCTCGTTGGCAGGATCCAGCTAGGGCCACGTGCGCAAAACAAAAAGGTGCTTTGGGGGGGAAGGGATGACTTTGGCGGTTTGTGGATTGTTGCATGCTATTTCTACGACATTCTTTGCTGTAGAGAAACTGAGAAACCACGGAAGGAAATGGGTGGGGTTCAGCTCGAGGCTGCAGCAACTCCTTCCGAAAACAGTTACTCATGCACAATGGCTCAACGCATTTTACGTCTTCCCAACGCAGGTGGCCACGTACGAGCAGAGGTGCAAAGATCCAGGTTCTCACACAACTACTCTGTGACGAACGACACGATCCTAACCCTAGACCCGCTCGGATGAATGAGTTAGGATGCGGCGGGTCTCTAGCTCAGTCCGCTGGTTCCTGGCACACTCCCCAACCTGGCTGGAGATATGTCAGCTTAACTCCCCTGCCTCCTGGCTTAGCCAGGGCCCAGCCAGCTGAGCCAAGTGGCAGAGCTTACGCCGGTGGGAGCCCTGGGAAATGGGTATTTGGGGGTAGTGGTGAGGGCAGGGCCAGGCAGAGGGAAGAACTTGCAGTGGATCCTGTGTTCAGCTCAGTCACATGCCCTGGCAAAAAGCGTAGCATAAGTCAAACTCTATTTTAAAGGCTTGTTTCACCTTGTTAAGCCGGCTCAGCTGGCAGCAGCTGTACTCTTCGTTGGAGTTTGGAATAGAGGTAACTTAAGACAGCTAAACTCCCGCTGGCTTCCCATATTTAATGACTGCTCCTTGACATACAGGTGGCGCTGTGGGTTAAACCACAGAGCCTAGGACTTGCCAATCAGAAGGTCGGCGGTTCGAATCCCCGTGACGGGATGAGCTCCTGTTGCTCAGTCCCTGCTCCTGCCAACCTAGCAGTTCGAAAGCACGCCCGAAAGTGCAAGTAGATAAATAGGTACCGCTCTGGCGGGAAGTTAAACGGCATTTCCATGTGCTGCTCTGGTTCGCCAGAAGCGGCTTAGTCATGCTGGCCACATGACCCGGAAGCTGTACGCCAGTTCCCTCGGCCAATAAAGCGAGATGAGCGCCGCAACCCCAGAGTCGGCCACGACTGGACCTAATGGTCAGGGGTCCCTTTACCCTGACATACGGCAGCTGGCAAAGCAGTGTGCCCAGTGGTGGGGAGAGATGAGCCACATCTTTGGTGAGGGGCCACAGCTCGGTGCTCTGCATGCGCAAAAGCAGGTGGTGGGAAAGAGTTCTGCCTGAAACCTGGAGATCCATAGCCAGTCAGAGTTAAGGCAGGAACCTGGGCTTGACAGGGTAATAGTCACGTTTGGTACAAAGAGGCTTCCCATGCTCCTTTACACAGAGGGGGAAATGAGGGAGCTGTACATAAAGAGAGACTGTTTGAGAGAACTGGCCTATCTGCCCAGGAAATGTATGCACAGCTTTTGCCACTGAAGAAGCCCATTTTCACTTATGGAATGCTTGTGGGAGGGCTGCTATGCAGCCGTCAACGTTGCCCATGTATGCGCCAGGGCAATTCTGCAAAGGATATGGGCCCTCCTGCTTCCTTGCATGTCAAAAAACAAAACATCAGGTTGTTTGTAGACAGTGGGCAGAATTCCACAGTTCTACAGGAAGATTAAAACTGTAATTGTTTCTGTAACCTTTACTGCCATTGTTACGGGATTATTGATTTTTTTTTGTTTTGTTTCATGCAAAACGGAATAATACGAGAGAGCACAACCACTTAGGAAGGACCAATACACGATGCATTCTTTACTCATATGGACTGGGGTGGGGGTGTTATCCTGAGAGAATTTGCAGTAATAACGTTTGCATTTTCATTTCTTAAGCCAAAGGCGGGATCTGTACCATCAGAATCGCACACCGAAACTTTTACAAAAATATTGGACATATCACACGTTGGCTTGATTGTAGCACTAAACCATGGTTTAATGAACTTCCGTCAGGCCTTGGCTTTGTATGAACCCTGTACCAAGCATTAACTATGGTTTGATTAATAACAAAGCGTGATCTAAAACCATGGTTTACTGACGGCTTACAGAAATTAGTTTAATTATGACTGGGTGTTATGCAAGACCCCTTCATGGATCACTGCCTTGCTGTGGCGAACGGGCTTGAATAACTCAAGAGAAGCTATGAGCTATGCCGAGCAGGGCACCCAAGATGAACAGGTCATAGTGGAGTGTTTTGACCAAACGTGATCCACCTGGAGCAGGAACCGGCAAGCCACTCCAGTATCCCTGCTAAGAAAACTCCATGGACAAGGACAACAGGCATATAAAAGTTATGACACTGGAAGATGAGCCCCTCAGGTCAGAAGGTGTCCAACATGCTACTGAGGAAGAGCGGAGGACAAGTACAAGTAGATTCAGAGCTGATGAAGCGGCTGGGCCAAAGCCGAAAGGACGCTCAGTTGTGGATATGCCTGGAAGCGAAAGGAAAGTCCAATGCTGTAAAGGAAAATATTGCCTGGCGTGCTCTGGTCCATGGGGTCACGAAGACTTGGGCACGACTAAACGACTAAACAACAACGTTATGCAAGAAACCAGCATCCTTCTTAACCGTTGTTGGACCAATCTATCCCAGACACTTGCAGTACAAAAGCATGAGGCGAAAACAGCTGGAAAATGTAACAAAAGTTGGAAAAATAAACCAGTTTAAGCACCTGTGGGTCAACTCATGGTTGACTTGTGGTTTGTTAAACAAACCATGGCCTAATGTTATGTGCTAACTAGGCCACTAGCTCACCAATGAAAACACAATTTTTTCTCCCCTAATGATGGGACAAAGAGTGAGGACTGATGACACTGCAGCTCTCAAAAATCTCCTGGGGACATCATCATGCCACCTCACCACGCCACATGGCCGCCCCATTTTAAAGGTCAGGAATGGAAGATGACTACACAGGAATGTGACACAAACATTGGCCAAAATGAACTTCAAAGTGACCATATAATGGTCTTTAAAGCTGCATTCTGCTACACAATTGCATAGGAGCAGGTGCCATGGTACTACGCTAGTCGTGCTTCAGAGTAGACGTGCACAGGACTGCACTGTTAAGCGCATCACCAAATCTGCTCTGGGGGACAGGAAAATGCTAGGTGCTGCATACTTTTCTGGGCTATGCACACACAGAGAAAGGGGCTTTCACAGGGTATCAACTATATATACAGTGGTACCTCAGATTAAGTAATTAATTCGTTCCGGAGGTCCGTACTTAACCTGAAACTGTTCTTAACCTGAAGCACCACTTTAGCTAATGGGGCCTCCTGCTGCTGCCGCGCCGCTGGAGCACTATTTCTGGGTTAGCGGAGTCTGTAACCTGAAGTGTATGTAACCTGAAACGTATGTAACCTGAGGTACCACTGTATACAGTCATACCTCACGTTACGTTTGCTTCAGGTTGTGCGTTTTCAGGTTGCGTCCCACGGCAACCCGGAAGTACCGGAAAGGGTTACTTCCGGGTTTCACCGCTTGCGCATGCACAGATGTGCAAAATTACATCACGCGCATGTGCAGAAGTGGCGAGTCGCGACCAACGCACACGCAGACACGGGTTGCGTTCTTTTCAGGTTGCGAATGGGCCTCCAGAACAGATCCCATTCGCAACCAGAGGTACCACTGTACATGAATCTTTGTATGGGGGGAAGGGTTCTTGAAAGGCCCCTCCAAGGAGGGGGTGAAAAGCCACTGGAGAATGAGAGGCAAGGAGGTCCCAGCAGGCCCCCACCCCCGAAACAAATAATGTGTTCAGATTTAAACTCTACTGTGCCTCACAGCTCCGAAAAGTGGTAAACCAGCAGGATGCCTTGAGTATCTGTAATGAAAATGGCAATGTTCAACGCATTCATTAATGATCTGTGTAGTCTGAACTGGGCAACTGTAATATAAATGCATACAAATGCCTTACTTAACTAGATTACACTTCAACAAACCACTGCTCCTAATCACATCACCCATCTCAAGCTTCTCTTCGAACTAACAGTTGTGGCTGCGGTGCGTGTTTTGTGCATATGCGTGCATTTCCAGCAACGGGGCGGCAGGATTAACAACCCCCCCACACACTTTCTCCACCTAATCTGCATCTCCCGGCAGTAGCTACGTAAGAATCTGCAGCCTTGCAAAATAATTACGGCCGAGAAACACACTTTGGATCCGCTGTGCAACTAGGATACGGAGAAGAGAGTGTTACGTCAGTGGAGACACAACTAAAAATAGCATTACTAATATGTTAGCTATTAATTTATAACCTATCACTCCGGAAAGATACACCATAGCCATTTTTCAAACACTTCCCTGTGCAGCAGTTGTCAAAAAGCACAACTGGAAATATCAAATATTGCGGGGGGGGGGCGGGGGAGTTACATTATGATCTGCTGTAGCAGGCTTTATTTCAATCAATACTGTCTCACACCTCCTACTTGTCTCCGGTCTCAGTCTCTCCCAACACCTCCGGTCTTCCTCCCCTTCACGCTCCTTGTTTCCCTTTCTCTTCTTTTTGTTTTCTAACTCCCGAGTACAGTTGTGGCACAGGTACCTCGCTGCGGGGGGGGGGGGGCAGGAAGAAATGCACTCAGGCCTACAGAGCTTGTGACCCATCAAACACAGTCCACCAATTTGCAAGAAAGTGTGTGTTTGGTCACATTAGGGCCTGAAGTTATGCAGGCCTGACACAGCACCCCATACCTTGAACGTTCTGCAAACATCAGAACTGCAGCAAACGAAATACAAGCAACAACCAATTTATGCGCCTCCAGTCGCTGCACAACTGCGCCAAACCCAGAAGTGACTTTAAAAACAGCAAAAACGGCCCTGAAATAGCCCAGATAGGGGGGGAAAAATCACAAAAGCAGCACCTGGCAATCCCATGAGCCCTTGCACTGACTGTTGAGGCCTGTGGAGAGTCGGGAGTTGGAGCAAGGAGACTGAGACCCACCATTCATGACCATCTGGAAAGGGCTGCTAGTTGTTGGGGTTTTTTAAGGGTTTTTCAACATTTTCCAGAGGTCTAACGCATGGGTAGGCAAACTAAGGCCCGGGGGCCGCATCCGGCCCAAACACCTTCTCAATCCGGCCCCCAGACTGTCCTGGAATCAGCGTGTTTTTACATGAGTAGAATGTGTCCTTTTATTTAAAATGCATCTTTTGGTTATTTGTGGGGATTGCCTGGTGTTTTTACATGAGTAGAATGTGTCCTTTTATTTAAAATGCATCTGTGGGTTATTTGTGGGGCATAGGAATTTGTTCATTTCCCCCCAAAAAATATAGTACGGCCCCCCACAAGGTCTGAGGGACAGCGGACCGGCCCCCTGCTGAAAAAGTTTACTGACCCTTGGTCTAACGTGTATTGCAGGCCTTCCCAACGGCGTTTCAAATATATGCTATTTCACTTAACACACATGGTGCCTTGGAACATAGCCCCTGTGTAAACTGGGAGTTGCCTGTACACAAAAACGTGAGAAATACAGAAAGGTGAAGAGCTGGAGATTCGGCAGGAACATCCCACACGGATGTCTACAGTTTTTATTTCATGCATGGAGACTCAACTCCAGTTCTGACTGCAGCCCTTGTGCTGCATTATAGACCACTCCAGAACTCTGCTAAACTTTGCAAGTGGCTTTTGAGGAGCACAGATGTTGTCCAACCCCAGCAAGCTGCATGCAAAGAGGCCCACATGCATCCTTTTCCATCACGCCTTTCAATTTCTAACTTTGATCCCTTTACAGAAGCGATCTTTTTGGAATCAGAGGGGGGAAAGGAGGCGGAATGATGAGGAAGGGAGGAAATGACTCGAGAAAGAGAAGTTTTGCAGCATCGGGTGAGCTTGCCAGGGTCTGTCTTGAAAGGAAAGGGACTGCCAAGTCGATGCAGGCGAGAAGGCCTTTTAACACAAAGCTCGAAAATGGGCCCTTTCTCTCTATACTTGTACTCAGGACTCAAGATCGTCTTGGCTGTTGCATCAGCAGTGCCTCTCCTTACAAGTCATCAAACGGTGCGCAATAAGAAGCGCCATTCTGCTAATACGACATAAATGTAAAGAGAAAATAGGAGAACAAGGCACATCCTTGCGGAATTAACCTAGTTAGGAAACTACAAGAAAGCAATGATGGCCCTTAATGCAAGTATATTAGGGCAACATTAACGCCTAGTCCATTCAGAGCTGCGTCTGCCAAGAAGCAAACACATGCCCACTGGACTCTGCTTTTGTATTCACAACTTCTAAAGCCGCACCACTTTCCCACATGCTTTCTGCTTCCTTTGGCTTCTGGCTAACACCTTGTAAGTAAGTAAGTAAGTAAGTAAGTAAGTAAGTAAGTAAATAATAGCATGCCCTTTCTTTGAACCACTGTGTAAAATGCATCCCCAAGTACAATTTGTGGCCTTCTACTGGTACCTGTAGAGGGACGTGGGTGGCGCTGTGAGTTAAACCACAGAGCCTAGGAATTACCAATCAGAAGGTCGGCGGTTCGAATCCCCGCGACGAGCTCCCGGGGTGAGCTCCCGTTGCTCGGTCCCTGCTCCTGCCAACCTAGCAGTTCGAAAGCACGTCAAAGTGCAAGTAGATAAATAGGTACCGCTCTGGCAGGAAGGTAAACGGCGTTTCCGTGCGCTGCTCTGGTTTGCCAGAAACGGCTTAGTCCTGCTGGCCACATGACCCAGAAGCTGTACGCCCTCGGCCAATAAAGCGAGATGAGCGCTGCACCCCCAGAGTCAGCCACGACTGGACCTAGTGGTCAGGGGTCCCTTTACCTTTACCAGTACCTGTAAGATTCCCTGCTTTCTTTTAACAGAAGAACTGGCAAAACAATCTCATCAGTAAAAACCAGGGGATGGCTGTGAATTGCAAAGACATTTCTGGGGTGGGTTGCTTAGAAATTGTCTTTCTAAGCAATCACAACTTTTGCGCAATAGCCTCCCACTCGCCCACTCTTCCTGCAGGGTTTTCTGTATCACCCAACACTGGAGCAACAGGCCAGTTTTGCCAATACCTATGTTGCTGCTTTATTGCACAGAAGCAAGTTGTACCCACTTGCAAAGCTGCATCTGGGATCACGAACCTATCCCAAGTCCCGCCCCCAGCCCAGTATTTTGTATCCTAAACTTTGCTGCCTTAAACTTCCCTGCTGGACTAGAGGGTACATGATATGCTTCTGTGGGGTGATGTAAAACTTCAGTAGGCTGGCATCAGTGTTAGAAATTAGCCAGGCGCATTTTGCAACTGGCATGGGCCCAATTGCAACCTACCTGGAGATCTCTGGATGCCATGTTGGCGACTGGGGAAAGCAAATTGTCACTTAGAGAGGGATCTAATGTCCTTGAAGCTTCAATTTGTTTTATTCCGGATTGTTTTATTTGATGTTTACAAGTGTTTACAAGTGCTTTTGAGACTTGTTCTTTAAAATACAAAGCAGTAAAGAAAGGAAACGAATAGTAATGATGATGATGATGATAATTTCAATGCAAACAAAATGAAAACATTTCTAGGCAGAGAGGCTGCAAGAATGTGACTGGAAATCCAACATATGTGACCAATTTTTTTTTAAAAAGTACAAGAACAAAAAATGAAACCCAAATAAATATATAAATTCGTCAAAATCTAACTGAAGACTGCAGACGCAACAGTTTTGAACAACAGGAGAACAGGAAGTTCCCTTCCACCGTCAAATCAGTGGTCTGCCTCACTCAGTATTAAACGACTCAGAAGCTCTCCAGGGTTTCAGCCAGCAGGAGGAGGGGGGGGGGAATATATTAATTTATAACTGTGTTAATCGAGAATCCTGATAAGGAGGAAGTCTGTATCAGCAGCTCTTTCAGAGAGCTGTTTTGAAATTTAGTTGAAAACGTAGAAACATTAAAGACTATACATACATTATGTCAAAATTCATTGTCACCGTTTGCGGAAGCTCTAAAAATGGTCTTTCATCTTCTAGACCATGTTGCCAAGGTATCTTCATAAAAACTCGGTGAACGGTAACAGCTTAAAATAAGGTTTTGCTCCTTTTATCTTTGAAGACTTCAATTGCACTCCAATTAGTCACGTCTGTTGCTAATTTAACTGTTAGGGCCACTTCAAACGATAGTGTTCAAGATACAGAGATTAAGTCTTCACATCTTCACGTCGTGCAAGCATGTTTTTGAGAAGCAGCAATGGTTAAAGCAGAGGATGTACTGTGCCTTTTCTTATCGATACCCACCTACATCCCACAACACAGCCATGACACGATACAGCCATGGGATAAGGGTCATATCACGGCTAGGTAGATCTCTTCCCGCTCATTTTCCAATTAAACCTCTAAATGCACACACAATGCACTACCAAGGGTCTATAAGTATTGGGAGAAGTTTACAAAGCTATTGTACTACCAACCTTACTGTATGCTTGTGAAACATGGGCCACTTATAAACGCCATCTCCAACTCCTCAAAGGATTCCATCAACGGTGTCTCCGAAAAAATTTACACATCACTTGGGAAGACAGGCAAACCAAAACCAGCATACTGGAAAAAGCAAAGATCACCAGTGTTGAAGCCACAATTCTACAACATCAACTTCGTTGGACTGGCCATGTTGTGCGGATGCCTGACAATTGTCTTCCAAAGCAACTACTCTATTCCAAACTTAAAAATGGAAAGCGTATTGCTGGTGGTCAAAAAAAGAGGTTTAAAGACTGTATCAAGGCAAATCTTTTAAAATGTAGTATAAACACAGACAACCGGGAAACACTGGCCTGCGAGCGCTCCAATTGGAGAACAGCCTTTACCAAAGGTGCGATAGGCTTTGAAGACACTCAAACTCAGGACGCAAGGCAGAAACATGCTAAGAGGAAGCACGCTTGGCAAACCCTCACCATTATCAACTCCCACCCAGAAACCAATGTCCCCACTGTGGAAGGATGTGTGGATCCAGAATTGGCCTCCACGGTCACTTACAGACTCATTGTTAAAGTGGAAGACAATCTTACTCAGCTGCGAGTGATGGCCAGAGAAAGAAGATGATGTGCAAGATCACCTTACCACAAATATATCAGTGTTTGAAATTCCCCAGGAACTAAGCGCATTTTGCAACTGCTGCAAGTCCAATTGTGACCACATGGAGATCTCTGGTTGCCAGTTTAGTTACTAACATCTCCATCTAGCTGGCTCCTCCAGCTTTCTTAAGCAGATAAGCAGAAGAGCTTATCTATTGTGTTTATATCCCACCTTTTTCTCCAGGGAGTCCATAGCTCACCCCCTTCCTCAGTTAATCCCTACAACAACCCTGTGAAGTAGGTTAAGAGGCTGTGATTGACTCCAAGGCCACCCAGCGAGCTTCGGGACGGAGTGGGGATTTGAACCCTGATCTCCCAGGTCCTAGTCCAACACTCTAACCACTACACCACACTAGCTTCCTAGAGTACTTCTGCTATGGGGCAGCTATATATATTAAGCGCCCACCTGAGAGGTGCTGGAACTGCTCTCCGGCTGGAAAAAGCACTGGTTTTCCCCCAGCACATTGATCCAGAGGTGAATGCAAATCAGCATAGGGTTCTCCATTACAGAACCTGGCCTGAAGCTTACCTCTGGCCCTTTTAAAACTTCCACTATTCAAAATGCAGCATTGTTTCCCTAATCACACACTGTTCCTGAAGTGCACCAGTACAATGTATTTGTGCCTTGCAAGTAATCTAATTGGCATAATGGACCAGTACATCTCTGGCAGATTTTGCCTAGCAGCCTCCTTTTCGCTAAGGTATATCAATAATTCAAAGACAGGTTTATTTTCAACCAGAAGGCAAAGCTTTCCCTTGGAGATGGGGTGGCTTTTTGTCAAAATAATTCCAGATATTAATCTCAGAAGCCTTTGCAGCTGCTCTCATTAGGTGCTAAACGAACGCCCAAACTTGCAACAAGAGGTAAAGGTGTATAACATCTAGATCAGGTACACATCTAGATCAGGTTACAGGTACAAAGCTCAGGAGTTCAAAACAGAACTCTTGAGATAGGTGGCTAGACACAATCCAATCAAAGACATTTGCACTCTCTCTTCCCAAGCAGCGTTCAAAATTTGCCATGCACATTTTGTGTGTCTATCGGACACTTGCGACCAAGTGAAGATGCCCGGCTGCCAAGTTGGCGCCCGACATCTCCACCACTTGGAGGTGCATGCCTGTGCCTGGGGATCCTTGGATCTTGACTGTTTTCACACACTAGCAACACATCCTGTAGAACTCTATCTGTTATATTTTATCTGCACAATCGGAATGAATTTCTGGAACCAAAATGCTTATTCTGTGCAGCCTCTATTAATAAGAACAGGTTGGAATAGGCCAAGATATATGTGGATAGTCCCTGGATCAAATGACTTGTCTTCTTTAAGGTTTCAAAGTTGTGAACCTAACTCAAGGCTGTCATCTGAACTAGCCAGATGTTTAACTGAGAGTTGATCAATTTGAAAAATAAGACCTTAGAGCCGTCTTGCCCCAAAACGGCAACTAGACATTCCATTTTGGCAATTGTAACCTTGGTTTAAGGAGCCATTTAGCACCTAGATTATATATCAGAGTTTCTAACACTGGTTGGTACCTATACATTGGGTTTTAATTCAAAAGCTAACCTGAGATGGTTTTTACCCTATGAGGATTTTCAAGCAAATAAACAGAACCACAAGCATTCAGAACAAGTGCTCTACAGGTGAACTAGAGTACATGTGCATCACTCAGTGCTCAAAGATTGCCATAGGAACAAAGCAAGCTGTTGCATGGTAAATTTAGCCAAGTATTGCTTAAACTGGATTCTCTCCAGCACTATATCCTGATATACAGAGGACTGAAACTGGGCACTTCAGGATAGCTCAGTCAGTAGAGCATGAGACTCTTAATCTCTGGGTCATGAGTTCAAGCCCTACATTGGGCAAGAGATTCCTGCATTGCAGGGGGTTAGATTAGATGGCCTTTGTGGTCCTTTCCAACTCTGCAATTCTGGGATTTTGCATGCAAAACAGATGCTCCACCAACAACTATGGCCCTGTACCTGAACATGTGAAAACCATCTATTTAAAAGCATGTTCCGAGGCAACATGAAGGCTCCATCTGTGGTGTGCATAAGGCCTCACCCTCGATTCACGCCAGCATAATGCTCAACAAATTTGCATCGGAAAATTCTCAGTTCTGCAAACAGCCCCCAAATTACAAAGCACAGCGAGACATGCAAAATAAAAGTGAGATTCGGGTTAGGAATTTCCCAGCAACTCTCAACCACCCAGAGACATGTAAGCAAGGCTTGGCACTGAACGCCCTTAAACCAATATTTCACAAGACGGACTAGAAATCAACTCCCCGCTCCTTATGGGCTCGCCTGCTCTCTAGGACCTGGACTCACGTAATGAAAGAAAGTAGTTCATGAACACCCCCCTGTTGAGAGTTGTGCGGTTGTGCTGACCACGTTATTATTGTACACACAAGCACACAGAGAGAGTGCACTGCTTTATACTGTGCATGACTTTTCGGCCAAATTGTCGGTCATGGGGACAAAGCGGTCATGTGGAACTAACAGAAAGAGGAGAGACTGAGCAAGACAGAAGAACTGAGACCGACTAGACTGAATGAACCGTCACCGATTGCGCAAGATCCAATGTCGGCCATGTTCGAAAGCTGATCTGCTGAAAAATCAAGAGACTTAAAATAAGTGAAATCAAATGATTTTCAGTGGATCTAGTCTGCGGCTTAGTCGCAGATCACCCCACTGGAGGAAAACCTGCGGTTGGTCAATACCTAGATATGTGCATGCAAACATGAGTAATTATGAGAAGTTTCCTCTGTTGCGCCACAACTTAAAACACAGCCAAACTCCGGAAACCCGGGGGGGGGGGAAGGGGGGAAGGGTTGAAGGGAAGAAAGTAAGATTTACAGGAGACGAAAGCTGCCCAAAAATAAATAAATATGTTTTCGCAGAGTTATACGTAAAGGTGGTTTTCTCTCCAGGTAAGGATGGGAAGGGCTCCACCACTGAGCCACAGAGACAGCCCCCAAATGGAACAAAGTCGGAGCCCTGACAGAGTTTTGCGCTGCACATGCCTTTCAGAGGAGAACACTAAGCCGCCCCAGATAAGATGCCAACAAAAAGATTCCTGGCAGAACCGAAGCCAGCTCCAATTACGCCGTCCCATTGACTTTAATGCAAGCTGGCGCAAAGACTCGGTGCCCAAAGGCGTGCTTGTTTATTTTTATTAACTCAAAAAAGGAGTTGCCAAAAGTTACCAGCCTGTTCCCCTCCTGCGTAATTCAGTTCCCACAGCCACACACACAGCTCAGGAGGCGACAGAGGCCTCCGACAACCCTAACAGACAGAGGTCTGTTCTGCACCAAACACACGCGGGGAGAGAGAGAGAGAGAGAGGAGAGTTTTTAACAGGTTCAAGTGCAGACGCGATTGCAGAAGTAATTGCAATGCAAGCATCCAGGTGCACAAACAAGCACAGACCTCAAATTCTAGCGCAGCATGCAGGCCACGTTACGTGTAAGCTCCCCTCTGCATAACCCACACGTCATATCACAGGGTTGTACTTATTACAAACAGGAACAAACGTATGTCTTCTGACCTGCTTCACCAAACTATTTATTTATGCTCCTGTCAGATATGCTTCCTGAACCATCCTACTCTGCTCAAGGAACAAGATGTTTGGGGGGGGGGGTAAAGGAAACTTTAACCACCCTCATAAAAGTAGACCTCACCTCTTGGATACTAGGAATGGCCCATATTCAAATATATCATTGCTAGGACTGCCTCTCCCCATTGCATCGTATATTATACTACAATGCATTAAAAGGTGCCAAACAATGCATTGCATATTCAACTGGCTCTTACTCATACTAGACCCACCAAAATCAATGGCCAGTACTAAAAATAATAAAAATAATTGCACCCCGCCTATCTGACTGGGTTGCCCCAGCCAGATAAAGGCAGGTTCATTAAATTCAATGGATATAGCTTTTTGTAGAACTTAGTTCAATGCCACCCCAGAACTTTTGCAACCGATCGATATTAAACTCAATTCTGAACAGGGCTTTACAGACCTGTGCGTTCAGCTGCCTTGCAAGCACAGAGCCTCTGGCAAAATTTGGGATCCAGGGGACGGGGACAACCCAAAGCCCAGTACTTAACACACACACACAAAATCAATCAAGTTTTGCATCCTCCTTTGGAGAAAAGAAGCTAGAAGATAACTTGCTTCTTAAACATTTCTGTGCATTGTCCCTCTTAAACATTTCCCTATGATACAACTTTCTTGCCCCCCTCCTGGTGAGCAATATGCAGGCCCAAGTGCAAGACATTTTGCTCCATGAGGCAAAGGACAGGGGTCAGCAAACTTTTTCAGCAGGGGGCCGGTCCACTGTCGCTCAGACCTTGTGGGGGGCCGGACTATACTTTGGGAGAAAATAATAAACGAATTCCTATGCCCCACAAATAACCCAGAGATGCATTAAATAAAAGGACACATTCTACACGTGTAAAAGCACCAGGCAGGCCCCACAAATAACCCAGAGATGCATTTTAAATAAAAAGACACGTTCCACTCATGTAAAAACATGCTGAATCCCAGACCGTCCGCGGGCCGGATTGAGAAGGCGATAGGGCCAGATCCGGCCCCCAGGCCTTAGTTTGCCTACCCATGGACACGATGGTACCTTCCCCGTTCCCTAAACCTGACCTCAGCATCCTCCACTACACCTGAGGGCAGCAGGGGAGGATGCCGGACAGGCCGCAAGGCGCACACAGCTCCGACTTCCTGCTGCCTCTCAGCCTCTGCAGTCTGGAGGCAGCTGCTTCACTCTGCCCAATGGTAGAGCCAATCCCAGTAATATACAGACCTTTGCAGGGAGCATCCAGAATTTTGAGGTGGAGCAAATGGGGGATATTTGGGCTGGTGCTCGGCTAAGTTCTGCTCAGTGTGGCAAATGAACGCGACTGGGTTAGGTCCATGCATTTCTGCAGGTCTACTCTTTGCTTATTTGGGATTTGCGGCAACCTGTTTTCCCACCTTGCAAACAGCTTCTGAAGGACAGTGGAGGGGAGTTGCACACCACTTGCGACGCTCGGAGGATAAAAATGGCGCATTTCTGCGCCGGGCCCTCAAAAAGCAATGCGCAGCAAAAAGCAAACAGAGAAGCATGCCCCTTCCCTGTCTGAGGCAAAGCAGAATGAAGCATAATATGCCAACCACACAGAGAATCTACTCTGGTCATTCCTCCCTTGCTCTTTTAGTTGAGTGTAGCCTCAGGACTGCTGCATCATCTCCTGGACAGGTGAAGACCTTTCTGTTCACCCAGGTCTTTTAAATAACTTATGTCGTCTGAGCTTCTCCGTTTCCAACGCTTGGGCTCTGAACTTTGCAGAGGTGCAGCGACTTTTGCTCTGGTTGGATTTTACGGAGTTTTGAACGGCACGTCCTATTTCGAATTTAAACTGTTTGCTTTTCATTTTTATCACAAGCGGGCCGAGACCTTTACGTTCCAAAGCAGCACACAAATGGATCAAATAGGTAAGAAAAGTGGCCATTTCACAGTATCACAGAGGACTGAGGCTCAAGGTACCTACCAACACAAATTATTAATTTACCTGAAAATCAGAACAAAGCTTTTGCATAGTGTCCTAATTTTTTACTCGCGGGCTTGGAGAAAAACTTGACGGGTGGCAGCGGATTAAAGGTTAAGAACGGCTGGGCAAATCACCGCACAACCACAGCATACTTACAAAGCACATGGCCTCCCTTCAAGGATCATGGGAACTGCAGTTTAAAGGTGCTGGGAATTGCAGCTCTGTGAGGGCTCGGCTGCAGCTCCCAGAATTGCTTGTGGCAGAAGCCATGAGCTTTTGATATACAGTAAGGATGTGACCAGAGGCTGTGGTTCTATGTAGATTTTCTGGAAAGCAGGTCCCAACTGAACAGATACCGTATTTTTCCGGGTATAAGACTAGGTTTTTTAACCAAAAACTTAGATTTTAAATTGGGGCTCGTCTTATACACGGGTAGTGCTGAGGGGTGTTTTCTTAATTTGGAGTCCCCCAAAATAGGGGGCATCTCATACATGGGGGGGGGCGTCTTATACACTGAAAAATACGGTAGTTCTGAGTAAGCCTGCATAGAATTAGGCCGCAGGGGTTATGTTCAGAGGGTGGTCCAAGCCCTAGGGTTCATGCCCCTTCCCCATTTTGTACAATATTTTTTATTATATTATACTTGGCTTACAGAGCATCAAGACCCCAGATTCCCACCGTATTCATTTGCTCAGAGGTCTAAATTTGCAGTCAAGAGAGATATCTGCATAATCATATTCGGGTGATGGGTGTTCCCCACACACACACACACACCCCAACATGCACCTAGCTGTGCTCCTGTCAGGCTGCAAGTGCCATTAACAGGCTTCTTGCTGCTTCCACGGTTGGTAGACACTAAAGCAGCGTCCCTTGTAATGCTCTGGAACAGAACTCAAAGCACTTTTCAGCAGTTTGTGAGCTCAAGCAACCCATCCTTCTCGTGCCCGATGGCTTGGAACACAGCCTAGCTTTTCCTTAAAGGCTCTGCAACATAATTAAATATGTTGAAGTCGCACCGTTCTCTGAAGAGAGACTCCTGTATTTCTTACTATGGGGTCGCCAAACAGTCCACAGGCTAGATTTTCACTGTAAATCAATGTATAGCCAGTAAAAGCACTCACTCAGGGTGAGGAATTGTTGTGTGTGTTTTTAATTGGACTTATTACTTTCTGTACTTAATACGTTTCTTCAATATATGGCTGTGTTACATGCCCCTTAAATATAACTTGCTTTTCTTATTAATTAAACTGCTCCACCATTCTTCATCGGAAGATCACAGGGCGGTTTACAATATAAAAGACACAAAAATGCATGCCGCAAATACAAACAAAATAGTCACATTAGGATTCTCCTAACCACAGTTTGGCGGGTTTGGAATGCACTGCTGCATGAGTATGCAAGAATTTGAAATAGGTTTGCAATAGTTTAGAGGTTAGCACTAACCACTGTTTCTCTAACCCCGATATCCCAGCAATGCAAATTTCATTTTCTTGTGAAGTAGGTTATTATTAATAATACACTATGTGTGCACATTCACATAATCTTCTGATCTTTTTTTTACTACTGTTCATTCCATAAGCACCTTTGAGCTGATTAAATAATCTTTTTTTTGGAGGAGGAGAAGAAGAAGAAGAGGAAGAAAAGAAGAGTGCTTAGAACAAACCAGAATGAATCAGCATCTAAGAGGGGGAAATATAAGCATACAACATTGTAAACTCCTGACTCTCTAAACCATGGTTGGAAAATTACCCAAACTGAGCCATCAAAATAAACCCTGCTATTCTATTTAAAGGAATAAATTAGGGGCAGGTGATAGATAGATAGATAGATAGATAGATAGATAGATAGATAGATAGATGATTGCTAGATACAGATGATAATGAGTATTGATTATTGTGCGAATGTGTATCACTTAGATTTGATGTAGCACGGGCACATACTTCCTATACCAGGGCAAAACAAGGTCCTGCCCATTAAGCATCACTAACTTCTAGAAAGTTCTGGACACTTGGTGTTCGAATAAATAACCTTGAACAAACATTGTGGTGTCACCTTGCATACGCATAGGGAGGCAAAGAAAATTCCTCAATTCCACAAGTTCTCAAGGAATTACAAATTCAACTGTTTAGAGAACCTGTAGTTTTGGTGCCACGTGGAGAGCACCAACACCCATCATCCTTGACCCTAGGGTCACGCTGTCTGGGCCTGATGGGAAGTGGAGCCCAACAACATCCGGATAGACACAGGATCCCTACCCCTCCGGAAGCACCAAAGGAATTGGTTTGTAAGTATGGAGATGGGGTTGCAAAATGACCCGACATATATATTGTTTAATTGCAAACAGATGTGATTTAATTGCCATAGTAGTCAATTGGCATGCGTGCTTGCTCGGGAAATAAATACTTAAGAACTAAAAACTTGCCGGTAGTCACTTTGATTAAGAACCAAATCTTGGCCGCAGCTTGTGGTTTCTCTGGACTGAGGCAAACCACAAGCCGGGTTTGATGCAGTAGTGGAACCATGTCTTAGCCCAGGGCAAGGTGGCACCAGGAGAACCTGAGAGGAGCTCTGCGGCCATGATCTCCTTTTCAGGAACCCTCATGCATGCAAGAAGCCATGGCGTGGCTTAGCATTACATGGGAACTGGGTCTCAGAAACACGCAAATCATGGGCAGAAGAAGCATCCAAGTCTTCAGATTGTAAGGGCCATTGGCACGCTAGAAACAATTTGAAATATGCTCAAGCTCACCACGGCCAGAGTATGACCCAAGGTTTTGTTTTGTTCCCCTAGGACATGGCAAGTTGAGCGATCTTCATGCCTGAGCAAGCAGAAGATCACATAACCGCAATGGCGTTACTGGAAGAGAAGGGATCAACTTTGCGAAGGTAGGGTCCCTTCCTCCAGAGCTGGAGAAGTCTGCTCCAAAACCATAAGCCTCCACTCACGAGTAATAAAAGCAAAATAGAAGGAAAGAATAAACGCTTAGCTATTTATATCATGCTTTCCTGTTGAGTTCTCATCGCATTTCATACACATTATCCCCACAGGCAGGACAACACTAACCACGTAAAACAAAGGGAAGGAGTGAGTGAGTAGTCAGTCACCAAGTTCACTGCCTATCTAAAACTGAAAGAGGGGATTTCTAGTTGTTACCTCTTCCTCTTTATACACAAAGTGAATCTACCACCAAATTTGGAGTTAAAACCTGAATGTAATCAAAGAGCCAAACATTAGCTCTTGTTATGCATGCAAAGTTGAGAACCAGCGTCGGGAGGAAACCACATAGTGCTATGGCCGCACGTTGTTTTAATTGTTGTTGTTGTTATATTTGTACACTCTGGGTGGCTGTTCTGGGGGTTGCACTAGCAGAAGTCTTTCCATGAGCTACTGCTAGTGGGACTTACTCACTGAATCCTGCCCACATACCCTAACTTCATGTCCACAAAACAGGCCGCTGAGCTTTCTAACATCTGGCAATTACAGGGAAGACAGGCTACATTCAACTACAAGGACTGAGCAGTTATGTTTTGGCCACATATCTTGTGCTATCTGCTCTCCAGCCGAGATGTGCCTGAAAGCAGCCTTCCAAAATCGGATGTCCTCCAGATGTTTGGAGCTACAATTCCCATCATCGCTGCCCACTGGCCAGGCTCTCGGAGAGCGGTGGAAGGTGCAATCCAGCAACATCTGGATAACACCAAGCTGGGGAAGTTTAGGTAGCACTTGAGGATTGGCCGTACACATTTGCTACCTGGCTGTCCGCCTCAGTCAACAAACAGAATCCATTTTTATTTCTACGCTCTCCCAGCTGTCGGACGCTAAGCAGTTTTCATATTAGGGTTTTATACCAAAGGAAAGTATGAGGAAACAGTGTGATGCTGTTGTTCATGTTGTTCTATTTATTAAATCTGTATACCACTCTATACCCGCAGGCCTCAGGATGGTTCACAAGATAAAATCACAACATAAAAACGTAAAATATATAATAAAAATAAAAACAAGAACAGATTAAACAGTGTGTTGAACTGGCTGGAGCTTGGTGTGTTGTGCGTGTTGTTAAAATACAAATCCTATCAGGCCCAGCCAGAAAGATCAATGGGGAGGGGTGATGGGAGTTATAGTCAAAACCATATTTAGGGCTGGGATAAGAATGATGGACCTGGGGGACCCACTTCAAACCCCCACTTTTGCATAAAGCTACCTGGGTGACCTTGATTCAATTGGCCTGAATATAAACCTCACCTTTTTCCCAAATTCCAACTGTGAAAAGTTCATGTGTGGCTTATATTCGCAACCTTACGGTACGCAGCCAGGAGCGTGGGGCAAACAGCGCCACGAGAGCAGCAAATAATAATAATAATAATAATAATAATAATAATAATAATATTTATTATTTATACCCTGTCCATCTGGCTGGGCTTCCCCAGCCACTCTGGACGGCTTTAAACAAAATATTAAAATACCGTAATACATCAAACATTAAAAGCTTCCCTAAACAGGGCTGCCTTCAGATGTCTTCTAAAAGTCTGGTAGTTGTTGTTCTCTTTGACATCTGGTGGGAGGGCATTCCACAGGGCGGGTGCCACTACCGAGAAGGCCCTCTGCCTGGTTCCCTGTAACTTGGCTTCTCGCAGTGAGGGAACCGCCAGAAGGCCCTCGGCGCTGGACCTCAGTGTCCGGGTAGAACGATGGCCCGCCCCATGCATAGTCCCCCATCCCCTCCCCCAAGGCTGGGAAGAGAGAGAGCGAGGAAGGGGAAAGGCCGCCGGCAACACAGCGCCGCTCCCCACCCCCCAGTATGCAGCCAGGAGCAGCGAGGAACGGAATGGCTTATATTCGGGTATTTTTTAAAAAAAAATTCTTTCCGCCCCCCCCCCCCCCATTTTAAAAGTGTGGCTTATATTCGGGTGAGGCTTATATCCGAGCCAATACGGTACTCGGTCTTTGCCTGTTTTTGTTTTTGTTTTAAATAAAGCCAGACAGCGCCCGCGGAGTATCGAACTGCCATTAAGCAATTAGTGATTCTGCAAAGGTAGAGTCGAAGTAACCGCTAGGCTAAGCTGGCCCGGTCTTTGCCTGTGTTGTTGGTATCCTGAGTTTCTTGAGGGTGGGGAGGAAAGTGAGAAATTAAAAAAGATGGGAGGAAAGTAAGAAATTAAAAAAGGAAAAACCCACAAGGGAACCCACAGCGACATGCCGAAAGCAACATTAGCACCCGCAGTCAAAGCAGCTGCAGAAGGAATTACAGAAAGTCTAACTCAGAGAAAACCAACATGGCGGCCTCCAAATCCTGTTGGACTACAACTCCCACCGGCCAACAAGGCCAATGGCCAGGGGCGATGGGAGTTGTATTCCAACATCTGGAAGGTGCCACACTGCCTACCCCCGGTCGAATGTGTAGCTCCAGAAACACAACCATCAAGTTTTCGCATCGCAGCTCCAGCTACCTGCAGTAAAATGCCAAAACCGGAACTACGTATGTTGCAAGCCACAAAAAAAGGGGTTGCTCATAACATTCCTACAGCAAAGGGTATTTGCACATAAAGAATCAAGATTAAGCTTTCACTTGCCAACCAATTTCCCCTATAAGCCAACTCAGTTGGAGAAAGGGGCTATTACCGCATTGCCATCAACTATCAAACATGCATCTTTCAAGGTAACCGGCAGTTTCACTCTCCCCATCCCCCTCACGGAAGCTGGAGGGTTTTCTCCAGGCTGATTTTACACATGCGTACGTTTTTATTTAGAAAGGAGCAGGAAGGTATGGCCCGCACCTTACCGCTAGACATCTATCATAGCCAAGTTCGCTCAGCTGCAAAATGGAGGAGGAAAATCACAACAGATTAAATGCAAAATGTCAAGCCGCAGAGCTGTGGGGTATTCTTTTGCAAGCACGACTTCCTGGAAAGATTTGCAGTTTGAACAAAAGTTCATCAAAGAGCATTTAGGGAGCAGATGCCGACTGCTCGCTTACTACAATAACCTCTCAAGCTTTACCAAAATAACAAAAAGAAAAAGAAAGGGGGGAGGGGGGGGAAGAACACTGTTTGGATAATCGCTGGGTTTAATTAGAATAAAAATAAAAATTGCTTAAGCAGCTGAACGGTCGAGCTAAGTGTCCCCACTCAACAGATGCCGTAACTCAGGAAGATCTCAAACTCGGGTCCCCAGCTGTTGCTGGACTACAGCACCCATCATACCTGAGCACTGGTTCTGCGAGCCCTAACGCACATTCGCCATCTATTGCCAGGTCAAAAGTTATGAAACCAATAGCATGATATGGACTTCAAACCAGCTTTGGACAATATATCAATATATCGCCCAGGCCTGATGGGAACTACAGTCCAACGTCTGGAGGGCTGCCCTGGGCTGCAACTCCACCCAGGTTGGCCATCATCACTCCTCAATAGAAAGGTCTACAGAAGCTTCTTCTTTAAGCTGTAGAAAAGCTTGTCCTCTGATCTCGATACCCCCTCAAGCTGTGCATCTGCATGACAGCAGCAATTTCACCAGCCATTTCCATAAGAACAGCCCTGCAGCTTCAAAGACCTATCCAGTCCAGTATCCTCTTGCACCACAGCCGCCAGATCTATCTGGGGCAACAGGAACTCAAATCTGCAAAGCTGGGCACTCAACCAGAGGCCAAAGCTGTAATCCTGGACTAAATTTAACAGCACAAGATATGGAGAATGACTGGACAGAGATAGCTACCTTGCATATTTTACATCTTATTAACGTTTCTCGCTTCCATAACCAATCTCCCCCCAAAGGCTTCTGCAATACATTTCAATGCTACCTGCACGTATTTCTCATGAATTCAGCAGGATAAACTACTACACCATCCTTACTTGGAAACTTACTCTCAAAATCATTCAGGGAGCAAGGAATGCATGGACCTAGAAATAATGAGAGGTGAAATATAATGTAGGTTTCTTCTCTTTTTTTCCCCCTTTTCTTTGCATGCCTCCAACTTCCATCTTTCAACATTAAAAAAAGTCACATTCTGTGTGAAACAGTGCAAAAGAGACACACAAACATAAGCCAATATTGTAGCCTTAGGATTCGAAAGAGACACACAAACATAAGCCGATATTGTAGCCTTAGGATTCGAAAATGCACCTACAATTTCAAAAGAACCTACAATCTGTATAAGTTAAGAGATGGGCAGATTGGCCTGTTTCCTAATTCTGTGCCCATTTCGCATGCACTCAGTCATACAACTGTTCTGCCCCCCTTTTATTTTTATTTTGCAGATCTACATAAGTCTGAAAAGGCTGTGGTTCGATTGTACGCGTTTACCCCCTCAAATACATTTCTGTATGCTTTCCAATGCTTTTTTCTGCAAAATACACAATTTCTGTTTATCGCTTGAACCAAAACCCCTGCAAAAATCAGAGAAATGCATAATCCAATGTACAGCCGTAACCCAATCTTCATATAACTCAAGGACAGAGAATTAGGCCAGCATGCTTTAAAATATGGGCCAAATGAATTTCTCCTCCAGCCTTGGAAATTTACGCTGCTTCTCTTTTATTTGCGTGCTGTCAATCACCTCCTCGTCTGCACTAATTTTTCATCTCCCAATCTTTTTGCCAGCAATGGCTAAATCCCACCGTGCCTTAATCAGAATACATGGGTCGGACGGATGCTTCTTTCTAGTATGAAATATTTTTTTAGCCGCTTCATTTTCCAGGCTGGGTTGGACTTAAATAGATTTTTCACTGAATTCACCTCAATCCATTCCTTAGATGCTATCGACGCAGCACTAGCTTCCACCAAGGTGCTTTGCAGAAGTTGCTGACTCTTCCAACGCCACGCGATATTTAGCAAAAAAAGGCTGCTACTGGAAACCGGAAACCCTACTGGGATAATGCTTCTATGTAGTTCCAAGTCGTTCATGGAACGCACTTCATGTCAATGCACGCTTTCATAACCTCTACGCAATACTTCTGTAGAACACACTACAGGTGGCTTCCCTTAAAGAACGGCAGCGATGTCAAACAGAACAATTGCCAGTGATTCACTTCAGTGGTAGAAACTCAATATATATAAGCTAGGCACCAAATGGCTCCTTAAACCAGGGCTTACAGTCGCCAAAACAAAAATGCCTAGTTGCCATTTTCGGACCAGGCGGTTCGAAAGCCGCATTTTTGAACTCGACGTTTTGATCCCTGAAATTCGTTCTGACTGTGCAGATAAAATATAAAGGATAGAATTCTATAGGATGTGTTGCTAGTGTGTGGAAATAGTCAAGATCCGAGGATCCCCCCCAGGCATGCACCTTCAGGTGGCGCCTCCATCTTGGCGCCTGGGCATCTTCACTTGGTCGCAACTGGCCCTTAGCTCCTTGCACCTAGCGAATTTTGAACGCTGCTTTATTTTTCGGCGGCAAAAAAAAATATTAAGTTCATTTGCAACAATGAATGGACGCCAACTGCAAATAAGCATTGGGCAAGCTCTGCAGTTTCAATGTTTTCAGCTTTGCCGAAAATCAAAATAAGTACGCTAAGTTCGATAGCACTAAGGCCTCAGAAACTTTTCCAATACCATTTTTGAAGGTTTCTGATACGTATTACCCTGATTTGCATAGGAAAAGGTTCCAATGCAAAAACAAAATTCCAGAAAACCCATACCACCTAAGAGTGTTTGCATTTCCTCAGGAGCGAAGCACGTTTTGTGACCGCGTCAAGATCTCTGGTTGCCCAATTGGCAACTGACATCTCCATCTGGCTGGCCCCTCCAGCTTTCTCAAGCAGGTAAGCAGAAGAGCATTATATCTCACCTTTCTTTTCCAAGGAGTACATGGTAGAACCCCCTCCTCAGTTAATCCCGACAATGACCCTGTGACGTAGGTTAAGAGGCTGTGATTGACTCCAAGGTCACCCAGTGACTGAGTGGAGATCTGAACGCCCATCTCCCAGGTTCTAGTCCGACACTCTCACCATTATACCACACTGGCTCCCTAGAGCACCTCTGTATGGAGGAAGAAAATGGCAGAGAAGGATCTGAAATATTTTGCCTGAAGCTTGAATTCTTTTATTCTGAGTTGTTTTATTTGATGCTTAAATGTGTTGTAAACCGCTCTGAGATTCCCCCCCCCCTTAAAATATAAAGCTGTATAAAACTGATGATAATAATAATAATAATAATAATTAATAATTTTAAAAAGCCCACTGCAAAAAAGGCACCTAGACATTCCGTTGTGGCGACTGCAACCTAGGTTTAAGGTGCCATTTGGCGATTACCTTCTATATCTGATTTTATAACATTGCCACCTTAGAATTAACACTTTAGCTGGTGCAGAATGAAGTAATCAACCTCCCCACCCCACCCCACCCCCAAAAAAACCACGGGTGAGTGAGGTAGGGAGGGGGATGAATGAACATCAGATAAACATGAACCAAGACAATTCAAGGGGCTGCTGGGAGCAGCACCATTTCATGGGTTTGAGCATACTACAATGACCCTGACCTGAGTGCACCAGTTGCCAATTAGTTTCCGTGCCCAATTAAAAGTGCTGGTTTTGACCTGTGAAACCTTAAATGGCTCAGGACCACAATACCTCAAGGACTGCCTCTCCCCATATGAACCGACTTGGACTCTGTGTTCATCATCTAAGGCCCTTCTTCGTGTGCCTCCTCCTCAAGAGGTCCAGAGGGTGGCAACACAAGAACGGGGCCTTCTCTGCGGTGGCTCCCTGTCTGTGGAATGCTCTCCCCAGGGAGGCTCGCCTGGTGCCTTCATTGTATATTTCTAGGTGCCAGGCAAAAACATTCCTGTTCAACTAGGCCTTTGGCTGATTGAGATTCTACAGCCTTTTAAATGTGCCTGTGGGAAAGAGAGGTTATTGCTTTGCTGCTTTGTTTTACTTATTTACTTCTTTTTATCCTGTATTTTAGGACGTGGGTGGCGCTGTGGGTTAAACCACAGAGCCTAGAACTTGCCGATCAGAAGGTCGGCGGTTTGAATCCCCGCGACGGGATGAGCACCCAATGCTCAGTCCCTGCTGCTGCCAACCTAGCAGTTTGAAAGCACATCAAAGTGCAAGTAGATAAATAGGTACCGCTCCAACGGGAAGGTAAACGGCGTTTCCGTGCGCTGCTCTGGTTCACCAGAAGCGGCTTAGTCATGCTGGCCACATGACCCTGAAGCTGTACACCAGCTCCCTTGGCCAATAAAGCAAGATGAGCACCACAATCCCAGAGTTGTCTGTGACTGGACCTAATGGTCAGGAGTCCCTTTACCTTTACCTATCCTGTATTTTATTCTGTGAACTGCCCTGAGGCCTTATGATGAAGAGCAGTATATAAATCTAACAAATAAATAGTAAGTTGGCATCCGTGAAATCGGAGTGTTTGACTCCAGGATCTCATGCAGCATTGCAAATAATCAGGACGCTCACCTTGGACCGTGTGTGGCAGAGCCGCTTAGGGACAGGAAAAGTCCTGGCGGCAGCGTCCATGCCGCCTGCCTTCTGGGCACAACAGAACTTGCTGACACTTTTTGACTAATAAGGCCTTAAACTGCCAAATGCCCAAGACGTCAGACGTATTTATTGTACTTGTACCCAGCTTTTCTGACAATTAAAAAAAGGGAAAAAAAACCTGTATCCCAAAGTGTCTCACACCAATTAAAACTGAATACACGATGTTTCTGGTGAGCACCACGTAAATGAAAACAAGACGTGCCTTGCCCTCAGGCCTGCAAAATAGAAATCAAGACAAAGGGAGGAAAGAGAGGAAGGAAAAAACTCCTTTTGTGCTTTTATCATCTCTCAGAGCAACAAAGCATCCTCTTGGAACATTCCATCCATGCGCCATTTCTGAGAGCAAGGGCAGACCGGGAGACTGGGGCGCCTCGCTGCTCTGTGGGGGCCCTTCGTCTGGAGAACGATGGCTAGGACATCTTTTGGACGTGCTGCCAAGACCTTTTAGAGCAAGCTGGCTTTCGGAGGCCAGAGTAGAACTTCAAGAGGATAGACCCACACCACGTCCAATATAGGCCACCCAAAACGCCTGTGAACACAGGGCTTCAGGAAGGGGTTTTTCCTAGCCCTACATGGAGATGCTGAGGACCAAACCTGGGACCTTCAGCATGAAGATGTCTATACTGTTGGCTGCTCTGACATTCTGAGAACTTGTGATGGGAAACAAGCAGTGCTCAGAATTCGCCAGGTGCATTTTACACCTGGATATCGGCCACTTGCAACCAAGTGATGACGCTCAGGCGCCAAGATGGTGCCGGACGTCTCCACCATCTAGAGGCGCATGCCTGGGGATCCTTGGATCTTGACTGTTTTCACACACCAGCAACACGTCCTGTAGAATTCTACGCGTTCGATTTTATCAGCACAATCAGAACAGATTTCAGGAACCCAAAAGTCGACTTCAAAAATACGACTTTCGAGCCGCCTGGCCCGAAAGGGGCAATTAGGGATTCCGTTTTGGCGACTGTAACCCTGGTTCAAAGAGCCATTTGGTGCCTAGCTTGTATATTCGAATTGCTAGCACTGCCTACAAGACCCCAATGAACTTTATGATTATAGATTATGATTACAGAGTGAAAGACAGTCCCTAAACATCCGTTCAAAGCTAGATGCAGTGACAACCCCTAAAAAATAATAATTAAGCATTGAGAACCACCGAACCATCCTTAAAATGAACTGGACTCACATTATCCTCAGTACATCATCAATGCCTCACACTGACAGAAGGGGTGAGGTGGACGCCAACTTGCTGGTGCTCGAGAGAAAGTTCTGGAAGGAACAGAGGGAACAAACGAAACCTTTCTCACAACAGCAGATGCTGTTAATATGAACCGTCATTTGAAGTTAAGAGCAGGCGATGGGTGTTAGGAAAGTGAGTAGCGAGAAGGTTTGTTTTCCCTCAAATACATGGTCTTCAGCTACCATTTACCCAGAGCAGATCCGAAGAAGTTAGTGGATTTAACTTAGTCGTGTTCATGAACTGCAAACGGGTCTACACTCACTAAAACGTAGCCAAACAGTACGCCTAACATTTATGTCCGCTTATTGGACTTATTAACACTGTTACTCCTTTAAGTGCATCCCTCCCGGTTATAATGTCCACTAAAATAATCAGGCCTCCTGGTCATTCATCAACCTACGAATTTAATGCCAGGCCCTAGGAATTTGAAATATTTATTCAGTGCTATAAATAGATGACACTGAAGAATGTGACACTGGTCAACACAAAACAGATACTGGTGGCGAGGAATTTGAGGTGACACAGACTAATTAGGCCTAGAATTCAACACCACCACAAACGAGTCGCAAGCCAGCATTACCACGAAACAAATCTCTTGAGTCCAAGATTTGTACAATCAGAGAGAAAGAAAAATGGGCAGACAAATTTCTCCAATTTGGATTTAAAGCCGTCTAAACTAGCAGCCATCTCCACACTCTGTGGCAGGTATTGCAAGCATGAATCTCACATAATCCAAGCGTTGGAAGGTCACGCAACGCAACACAACATCCTGCCATTGCAGGAATTCACAGACCACAGCATGCCCGATAGCTGACTGTCCAGCCTCTGTTTAGAAACCCCAGAAGAAAGATTAAAGTCCACGACTTAGCAAGGCAATCTGTTCGACTGTAGAACGAGGACCGCCAGGGAATTTCCCTAACGTTTAAGTAAAAACAAACCACCTTGTTTAACACCAAGTTCTGCTGAAACAGCAAGATGCTCTGTACCCTTCTTGACGGGAATGGACCACAGCTCAGCAACGGAGGGAATGCTTTATATTCAGAAGTTCCCACGTTCGATCCCTGGCATCACCAGTTAAGAGGATCAGAGAGCAGGTGATGTGAAACGCAGCTCTCCCAGAGATTCGGGAGAGCTGCTGCCAATCAAAATAGAGAAACTGCCAGGCTAGATGGACAAATGGCCTGCTAAGAGCAAAATCAACATCAAAGCAGTGCTTTACCGCACATCCGAATCGTCAGTCAACACACCGAGGAGCAGAAATATTCAGGAGGAATACAGTGGTACCTCAGGTTACATACGCTTCAGGTTACAGACTCCACTAACCCAGAAATAGTACCTTGGGTTAAGAACGTTGCTTCAGGATAAGAACAGAAATTGCGCAGCAGCGGCGCAGCGGGCCCCGTTAGGTAAAGTTGTGCTTCAGGTTAACAACAGTTTCAGGTTAAGAACGGACCTCCGGAACGAATTAAGTACTTAACCCGAGGTACCACTGTACCAGGTTCTGAAGTACAACAAAGCCCCAGAGCCAAATAAATATGGGCAAAGCTGGTTGCATCCTGCCACTCTCAAGTTTCTGAAAGACACTAATGTGCGCACAGTTATGTAGTCAAATTGTAAGGATGCCCCTACTTCACAGGAACATTAAAAAAATTCCACAAGTGTTCCTCAATCATTGCATGAAAACTGCTTCACACATGACCCTAAGCAGGTATCACTGGGTTTTCTATTTTCTTCTTTTACAGGGAAGAGATGCTCCATGCAGGAAAACTGTCCACAAGTGCCTTCTACTTTAGGAGGTACGCAATTCAAAACTTTGCTGAGTCTTCCTTAACTTGGTGCCCTCCATCCATTTCGGACTACAACACCCATCAGCCCAGTCCGGTCAGTGATGGCTGATGGGAATTGTAGTCCAAAATAGCTGGAAGAATTGGGGGAAGCTGACCTATGCCTTTGTATTCCTCCGCAACAGCCGACATCTAGCAAAGACATGATTGCTCTGGAAGTTTTGTAATTTATTGCTCACTTGGCATTGAAATGTTTGTGATGTTTATCTCCATTACTGGTTGTTGTTTTTTGCTGTGTTATATCACATTTATTTATTGTAAGGTCGGCAATAGATGCAAGCCACTCTGAATTTATTTTTGGTGTTTTTTAAAAAAAAGGATGATATAAATGTTTTACATAAATAAGATGTGGCTCTTTCAGAAGAGGAAGTAAAAGTTAAAGACTAATTCTTCCACCTGCTTCACGAGGACCATGTATTTCAGTATTAGGTAACATTTATGAATCATCTTTCTGCAAGCAGACAAATGATGTGCAATAATTGTTTTCAATTGTAAATCCAATTACATTTTTTCTTAATCCAACAAATACCCAGGTGCTGCAACATTGGAAAGCAGTGTTTTTAGACCAACACTTAACTGGAGCAAGAAGATGAAAGAGAAGGGGTGTGGCAGGTGTTCTTGGAGAAGCTGTCCTATAGCTGTGGTGCCACAACTGAGAAGACCACGCTCAGAGCACCACAAAAAGCACATTAGCCAAAAATAGGGTCTCAAGAGGAAAACACAGTTGACTCCAGCACCTAAGAGGAAGCCGAACAGATAAGCAAGTAAACGGTTAGTTGGCTTGTGTACTAACTGGAGCTTCTAACCCATTTTATAGGTGCTACAGGGAAAGATTCAGCACATACAGAGACTAGCTGGTTCACGGAGATTGTATTATACACTGATCTCAAGAGCTCGTTGAGAAGCATGTTATTATAACACTCCTGCTGTGCACAAAATACCCATTCTCTACATTTGATTTAGAGCAGCTGTACTCTTGTTTTACATCCTTAGACTCAACAGCGGGTTTGGAGATTGTCAACAGGTTCACCTGGACAGTCACGTCCCTTTAAAAAAATTCCCACCATGTGTAACTGTGCTCCTGAGCATTCCAGCAACACAGATAGGGCATATTTCAAGAACTGGAGGAGTTGGAAGGGATCACAAGGCTCATTTATTCCAACCAGCCCCATGCTATGCAGGAATCTTTTGCCCAGTGCGGGGCTCAAACCCACGACCCTGAGATTAAGAGTCACATGCTCTACAGACTGAGCTATCCAACCTGCTACTCCTAAACAACTTAGTAACAATGCTTAGTGCTTTTTTTTTTTTAAGCATTTTGAGTGTTCATATACGTATCTCACAGTAATCCTCTAGCCCTGGACACTAAGGACATTTTATTATAAATAAGCACCCCCGGTGGGGGATGGGGAGTGAAGACAAGACAAATGTATATTCCTGCATTGCAGGGGGCTTCCAACTCTGCAATTCCACGATTCTGTGAATCTAAGAAAGTGGTCCTAGACCTCACCACGTTTATACAGAATGTCCACCGGTTTCAAATGACTTTTTAAAAAGGTAAAGGACTCCTGAAAGTTAAGTCCAGTTCCAAACGACTCTGGGGTTGCAGCGGTCATCTTGCTTTACTGGCCGAGGGAGCTGACGTTTGTCCGCACAGTTTTTCCAGGTCATGTGGCCAGCATGACTAAGCCGCTTCTGGCGAAACCAGAGCAGCGCAGGGAAACCCCGTTTACTTTCCCGCCGGAGTGGTACCTATTTATCTACTTGCACTCTGACATGCTTTTGAACTGCTAGGTTGGCAGGAGCAGGGACTGAGCAACAGCTCACCCCGTTGCAGGGATTTGAAACGCCGACCTTCCGATCGGCAAGCCCTAGGCTCTGTGGTTTAGACCACAGCACCACCCATGTTACTTCCATGTAAAAGGCAAGACAGGCTAGCATTCTACGTAAGACTATTTACAACAGCTGGCACAGCATCATGGCTGACTCATGTGAGTGACAAGGTCCAGAGTTCAAGTCTCACCCTAAAACATACTTCACACTATCCCACTTATACCATGGAGACAGTGGGACTTTTTGAGAGCTATGTTGCCCTCAAGGACTACAGCATCATGCTACCAAATCCTTATCAGCTTCTCCCTGCAGCATATTCCAGATGTTGGAGCAAAATTTCACAGCCTGGTGCCAAATGAAGTCATTCTGCATGTTTAATTTTTACTTGCTCAAACAAGCACGTGTGCGAACACATAACACACACAGTTCTGAACTTTTAAGCAATTCTTGCGAGTCGGCCATACATGCCCCACCAGCTACCACCTGAGGTGGCTGACGAAATAACTACAAAGCCAGAATCAAAGTTTTACAATGCTTTTTGCACTTACAGTTTTACAGCAACGCCTTAGAACTTCAAAGCAACTACACAAGGCATTCATCGTTACCGCCACATAGAGGAATCCACGGCCTTGTAAAACAGTTGGCCTTTTGAGAAGTTGCCCTAAAACTCTGGGATGAGTAGCAAATGCGCCCAACTGTTCCAGAATCCCCGTATGTTTCCTCCACGTAATTTAAGGCACCCACTTCCCAAACACACGTGTTGTGCTAGGCCTCAAGGTACCTCTCTGAACCGAACAGCCACCTAAGGCCCAAACACGTCCCGCTAATATTTCCCTTACTCCTATACCTACGCATTCAGAAGGGAAGAACACTAAACACTTTCCAGGTGTTCTTCATAATCATCTGAGAGCCTACCCAAGATGCAAAAATCACATGCATGCCTTCAATCTTTACAGCGTTAACCTTGCACTTCTATAACTAACGCAAGTTACTAGGAAGGGGAAAGAGCACACATAGCTCAGGATTCTTGGGCAAACAATGAACAATTCCTGAAACTGAATATTATTTGGGGGGGGGGGTAGTGGCAGACTAAATGGATGGGGAGGAGGAAATATGTACCACATTTAGTTATTACAGCGGTTTATCCAAATCAGAAATCGTATTCCAATGTTTTATTCTTCCCAGGGGAAGCTTTGTTGTTATTTTAACTGTTGTGAACTGCCTTCTGTTGAAAGGCAGCCTGTAAATATTGTAAGTAAGCAAGATGGGAGCGTAGTCATTCTTGTCAAACTCTTCGTTTCCAACAGTGGTTGACCATTTGCCTTCTGAATGCTCACAAACAAATAATATGTGAAGTTTACTTCCCCCTCTCACCCCCGGTTTTATGCCCCCAGCATCCGAGCATTCAGAGGTAGACCGCTCTGTGCATGGAGGTTCTACTTAGTTATCATGGCCATTAGGACATCTCAAAGAATTGCTGCAATTCTTTAAAAATGCTATTCAAAACCCTTGTCTCTTAACGTCCCAAGTTTTGTTGAAATCATTCCCTGGGGAATGTACGATCTTATGCCTCTGGGGAGAATGAGTGTATTCGCCAATTATGTGGGGGGGGCAGGTGTCAACTGGGTGGGAACAAGCCAATCCATCAGCCCCACCTATAATATATTCAAAACACACTTTCTGGAAGCATAGGATCACCTGCACTTCCGCAAACGGAACACCCCACTGGTAAAATAAACATCGGTCAAGACCGAATTCATTACTCCAGAGCCCTTCTTTTTTCTTTTAAAGGAAGAATAAGGTGGTCCTAAATATGCTTTCACTGGAAGAAAATGAACTGAATGTTATCCTCCCCCAAATACACTTTTCAATTCAAGTAACAGTATGACCCAATTACAAAGAGTGCTAACAGTAATATCTACCTAAGTTGCCAATGGCCTCATTCGCATGCCACAGTAAGCAACAAACCATAGTTTAGAGAGCACAAGGAAATCACACACCCTTTAGTCTGGGAGTGTTGGGAGAGAGAAAAACAAGCCAAGATTCCTAAGTTGGCATTACATCTGAAACAAGAGTTAGGATTTGGTTTGGTTTAACTGGTAAGGCAGCAGCAAACCTTGGTTTGTTTGCAGCAAAACAAACCACACTTCCTGGTCTGGATGCAACACTAAACCACGGATTGAGGTTGGTTTCCTCCCGGTGTAAGCAGGGAGGATCAGAGTGGCACTTGTGGGTGGTAAACCATGGCTCATGCAATGAGAAAACGTCACCAAAATGTCCAGGTTGAATCAAATCTGTCGTTTCATAACTATATACACGAATAGCATCTCAGATACTTGTTCAGCATTGTTCAACCACATGCATTCCGACAAAATTTCCCAAGTTTCTTAGCGGACAACGCTGTCAACATCTATTTACTTATTTGTTCTGTTTATGGAGACACCCTATAAAACTCTCTAGGCGCCGTACAAATAAAAGAGAATGCAAACATAAAACGATAAACCCATACCACTATAAAAACCACAATATGCTTAAGAATGAATGATCTTCAAACGGTTTTTTATTCAAATGAGTAGTGACGCCCACAAATCCGCAACCTGTCCAACGTTTACCCAGAATCCACCGCTCAGTTAACGCAAATTTCACGCCAACAGCCCCACAGACATCTCCAAGAATGCACACTCGCCTCTGTTTACACACGTCTGGCCTAAAATGCGCACTCCTGTGCATGTTTACTCAGAAGTAAGGCCTACAAAGTTCCATGGGGTTTACTCCCTAGTGAGATGAGGGTCGCAGTCAAACCCAACAGGAAGCCTCACACAGGCACAGATTTAAGTTTATGACAATTCTACCAAAATTGCCAATAAGGCCCCGACACGTGGCCTAGCTTGAAAACACAAATTTAAGTTTGAAAACTGAACTTTTTCTTAAACTTTGGTTGGTGCAGGTGTCTTCAAACTTCAAGGAGACACTAGAAATCACCAGAAATTATAGAATTTAGAGTTAAAGTACCCTCAAATATTCACTGCAACAGACCACAGGTGCAAGGGGGGGGGGGAATTAAGCCCCCTTTTCTTCCTGCTCCCTCCCCTCCCCCAATATTGCTAGAAAATGAGAATTGTGTGGTGCCTTATATAAATCAGCTATAACTTCCTTTACACAAGAAGGGTGGAAAAAATTGAGGAAGTAAAAGCACGTGCGAGACAAATCAGCAAGCCCAGTAGGCAAAACTCAGGGACACAGTGCAAAATAAAAAAGTTCTCCACACCAATCTACTGTCCAAAACTTCTGTGAGAGTTTCCTTAAACTTTTATACACGTGTGTGTTTGTGTCGCTGGCTTTATTTCTGTATTTTGCCCTAACCCAACCTCCAAAGTCATTTGACAAGCCACGCTGCCCAACATTTCTCTGATACGTTCCTCCCCATGGCTGTGGAATAATAATAATAAACAGGGATATTTTGTCTTTGCTGACAGAAGGCGAAACCACACCCTGATAATAAGTAGCCTTGCAAACACATCTCTCCCCCCCCCCACGTTTTTTTAAGCTGGGCAAAGGAAAGAAAATAAAAGATGTAAAAGGAGGAGAGAAAAAAACACCAGCTTCACACGCCTTCTTCCAGTTTCCTGAGGCAGCTATTTTGCACGTGGACTTCCAAAAAAAACAACTGGTGAAAAATACCGAATGCACAAATGGGGGGGGGGGCTTTAGACACATTAAAGCAGATGCACCCATGTGCTTTGTCCACCAAATAAAATAAAATACTAATGCAACGGATCTCCCCAGAACTTAAAACCCAGGAAATCTGTCCACAACAACTTTGGAGGAGTTTTTAAAGACACCTCCCCTCCCCCAGTTTCCAAAGCAGGTGAAGCAGAGCCCAGAACCCTCCTTAATCTAATCGCCCCCAATAGGAATAAATGCAAAAAGCAAAAGGCAGAACCTGTTTTGTGTTTTTCATCGCTTGCAAAGCCGCTCCGGAGCAAAGCGCCAGGCAAGGCCCTCTTTTCACACCAGTCCCTTCCCCCGCTTTCAGCCTGGCTTCAGCTACAAGCCCAGCTTCCCATCCCCCAACCTCTCCTTTTGCAAACAGGCATTTCAGGCGCAAAAACCTTTCCAAAGAAAACTTTCACCTCCCTCCGAGACCCGGCCCGCTTTCCAGCAAACCCAAATCCCCCACTGACCTTTTTTTGCATTTTATTTTAATAAATAGTAATAATAAACATAAACCACACTTCCGATCTTTATATTATACAAAAGGCGTGCGTCTTCTTCGAGCAGTAAAGAAATGCACGGAAATCATCAACTCTTCAGCTTTGCAAAAAAAAAGGGGGGGGGGAATCGGTCTAAAAATAGGCTATAAAACCAGCTTGCTTCATAATGGCTGCTGGCTTGCATTTATTTGCGTGCAAATCCCTTCCTGGTTCTTTTTTTATTTTATTTCTTTCCTTTTCCTGCGCCCCCACCCCCACCCAACCCAACCTTGTGCTTTCAAAACGAGGCGAATCAACACTTTGCGCCCCCAGCCATGGGAGGGGGGGGAGAGACGCGAGGGGGGGGGAGAAATATTTAAAGTTAAAAGACCCAGGTTTCCCAGTGGGGTTGGGGGGGAGGGAAGCGAGAGGGCCAAGTTGAAAAATGCATGTTACACTCCTGCCCATCCCCCACTCTCCCTCCTCCAACTCTCTACAAACAGAGGCGCCCTTCCCCCCACCTCACCCCTAGCCTCTGGTCTCAACACGCCCCCCCCCCCTTTCAAACCCTTCTCTCCAAGCCCCCCAACCCCCACCCGGGAATAATAAGGCTTTTGCATTTACTTTATGCGAGGCTTTGCTTCCACCAACCAACCAAACCAAACCCCCCCCCCGCTCCCCACGGCGCACCGCCCCAGATATTCTGCTTTCGCAAAGGGTACATTTAAAGCAGTAAAGATTAAAACACACGCGCAAAGAAAAAAAAAAACACAACACAACACACACAACAAAACCACTCTCTCCTTACCTTGCAAATTGATGGCTCTCCGTTAAAGCTCGTTCTCACCCCCTCCTTTTGCAATGGAGGCAGAAGAGGGAGAGGAAAAAAAACATAGAGAGAGATGTGGAAATGCAGTTTCCCCCTTGGCTTTTAATACGAATATATATTTAGGTAAGGCATGTAGGAACAAAAAAACAAAAAAAAAGACGGGTCTGCAGTTGCAGGAGCAGCTCCGGGCGCGCCCCCCCCCTCCCTTCCACCCCGCCTCCAAAAAAAGAAAAAAAAATAGACCGCAAAAAAGCCACCCAAAAAATGCAATGTGTTCAATTATATCCCGAGCCTCTGTGTATGTGTGTGTGTCTGTGTGTGTGTATTGGGGGGTGGGGATTTAAGAAAAGGGGGGGTGGTTGTTGGAGGAGGGGGGGTGGAGAGATTACAGATCACAGTCCCAGGGAAGGAGGAGGAAGGAGGGGGTAATAATACTACTAATATTAATAATAAGCAATCTCTCTCTGTGTGTGTGAGTGTGAGTGTGAGTGTGATTTAGATGGAAGAGGAATTGAGGCAGAATGTTAAAGCTGTTACTAAGGGAAGGAGCCAAAACGGTTCAGAGCAGCCAACGGCTCTCAGACACTCAGCAATTGGGGGGGGGGGGGAGAGAGAGAGAGAAAGAGAAAGGTGGCCAGCCATACAGAAATGAGCAGGAGAAGAGATACACATACACACACACGCACAGACACACACATATACACAGAGAAGGGGGAAGGGAGCGAGGCGAGGCCTGGCTGTGTTTTCTGTTGCTTTTGCTTCCTGCAAAAAAACAACAACACACAAACAAACCCGGGGTTTGCATGCATGCATGCATGCAAAAAAACCAAAAACCAGGAGGAAGCAGAGCAAGAGAGAGTGAAATGGAATTGCATTTTTTTTCTCTGTCTTTTTTTTTGGGGGGGGGGGGAAGGTTCCCAGCCAGCCCTGTGGAAAGGTGGGGGAGGCGCAAAGATGAGAAATAAAATTCATGAGCCATTGGGGAGGAGAGGGGAAGCACCTGCAAGAGGCAGGGGCGTTTTGGGGGGTGTTTCACTGTTTCTGCGAGGTCTGCCAAACACCACCCTAAAAGGCGGGGGAGGGGGTGGAATAAGCATATAAGCCCAGCGGTTTTTTTGGTGGGGGGTGGGGAGTGGAGGAGATCCCCTCTGCAAATATGCCGCCATCAGAATACTGGAAAAGAAGAGTTTGCACAGGGGTAGGTTAAATGGGGGTTGCACAGCAGGTAGGGATAAAAGTGGGGAGGGGGGATTCCCCCCCCCCCGCTTCCAAATGCTCTAGCGCCATCCCCAAAGGAGAAGAGAAACCCCTATAAATGGAAGGAACTATTAAGGGGTTATCTGTCAATTGGAATTAAAAGTTCCCTGGCCAGATGGGTGGGGTGTAAATAATAATAAAAACGGTTATTATTTTTATACCAGTGTGGGGAAAACAGCCTATTCTGACATGCACTGGTAGAAAAACCAGCATTCTGGAAAACAGAGAAGGCATGGTCCAGAGTGTGCCAGGTTCAAGTCCCGGTTAACTATTGAGGAATTCCCAGTGAGTTTTTGGGAGCCAGCATGGTTAGAGCGTCGGACTAGCCCATGGGTAGGCAAACTAAGGCCCAGGGGCCGGATCCGGCCCAATCGCCTTCTAAATCCGGCGAATGGTCCGGGAATCAGCGTGTTTTTACGTGAGTAGAATGTGTCCTTTTACAGTCATACCTCATATTATGTTTGCTTCAGGTTGAGCGTTTTCAGGTTGCGTCCCGCGGCGACCTGGAAGTACCGGAAAGGGTTACTTCCGGGTTTCGCCGCTCGCGCATGCACAGACGCGCAAAATGACATCACACGCATGAGTAGAAGCGGCGAATCGCGACCCGCGCAAATGCAGGTTGCGTTCTTTTCAGGTTGCGAACAGGCCTCCGGAACGGATCCCGTTTGCAACCAGAGGTACCACTGTATTTAAAATGCATCTCTGGGGTTATTTGTGAGGACTGTCTGGTGTTTTTACATGAGTAGAATGTGTGCTTTTATTTAAAATGCATCTCTGGGTTATTTGTGGGGCATAGGAATTCTTTCATTTCTTTTTTTTTCAAAATATAGTCCGGCCCCCCCACTGTCTGAGGGACAGTGGACCGGCCCCCTGCTGAAAAAGTTTGCTGACCTTGAAGGGAAAGGTGGGGTAGAAATGCAATAGAAAGATAAAAATCTTGGTGCCTTCAATTTAAATAAGATCAGGAAGAAGGAGATTGGGGAGGGAACCTTCTCTGATGCCTTGGGGGGGCTCTGCCAGCCAGAATTGACAGTACTGATAACAGCAGCCATCAAAAAGAGTAAAAACTTTCTTAAGTGCTGGAAGGAAAAGCAACACACCAGAAACTTTTCCCAAGCTTCAACAGAGGCCTAATTCTGGATCTGAATGTTTGCTTGCGTATGCGGGGAAATATGCAGAGAAAGGCCGGGTGGGGGTGGGGAGTAAAAACAAAAAAACGTGTCCAGAGGATGCAGCATTGTCTCTAAACCCTCAACTGAAATATACAAATAATCAAAGCAGTAGCGTTCAGAAAGGGGAGACAGGAGGAGTGGAGGAAACAGCGGGTGGGGGATGGGAACTCCCATTACTGTCAGAGGGAGGAGGAGGGAGAGAGAGAGGGAACCAGGAAATTGCATTAAGCAGATCAAGTCATTATTTGGTGTTCTGCACATTTGAAATGAAATGTGCAAACCAGCCACGGAGCGTGTAGGAGGGCAAGGAAGGATAAAGAACCACGGAGGGTGGGGGGAGGGGGGCAGTTCTAACAGGAAAAACACGCCCCATCTGCGAAATGCAGATTTGAGAAACAGACCAAGGGCAGAGGATTTGGCTGTACAGCTAAATGTGACACAACAGGGAAGGTGGGGGCTCCCTCCTGGCCCGCTCCCCACAGGAAACCAAACTGGAGGGGGCACGAAACACAGTTTGGGGAAGAGAGCTTTTTCCGTCGTGTTTCGCACGAGCCACTCGGAACACTGTGGACAATTTTCAAATACACACATGGACTTAGGGAGCGGCATACCCTCCAACATTTCTCTGATGAAAATAGGGACGTCCTATTCCACTACTATTATTATTATTATTATTATTCCCCACCCACCTGACTGGGTTCCTCCAGCCACTCTGCTGGGCAGCTTCCTGCATTTATGAAAACATAATAAAACATTAAACATTAAAAAAAACCTTCCTTATACAGGGCTGTCTTCAGATGCCTTCTAAAGGTTGTATAGTTTTTTAGCTCCTTGGCTCGGGGGTCGCATAACTTTGATGCAAACATCTATACAGTTGTACCTCGGGTTACAGACGCTTCAGGTTACAGACGCTTCAGGTTACAGACTCCGCTAACTCAGAAATATTACCTCGGGTTAAGAACTTTGCTTCAGGATGAGAACAGAAATCGCGCAGCGGCGGCAGTGGGAGGCCCCATTAGCTAAAGTGGTGCTTCAGGTTATGAACAGTTTCAGGTTAAGAATGGACCTTCAGAACGAATTAAGTTCTTAACCCGAGGTACCGTTGTAATGTTCCCCTCTGCAAATGTAGACAGAGAACTAAACGTGAGTTCCATCTTTGAAAGTCAAAGATCTAGAAGCAGGACTTGTTTAAACCTAGGAAGGTGCCTTACAGCAAGTCAGGCCGCTGGCACGACTAGCTCCCTATTATGTACATCAGCATTCCCCAACGTTGTGCCCTCCAAATGTGTTGGGGTACAGCTCCCACCGTCCTACAGACCTACAGTGGGTCCCAGTACGTTTCCGAGCGCAATTCAAAGTGTTGGTGCTGACCTTTAAAGCCCTAAACGGCCTCTTCCCAGTATATCTGAAGGAGCGTCTCCACCCCCATCATTCTACCCGGACACTGAGGTCCAGCGCTGAGGGCCTTCTGGCGGTTCCCTCCCTGCGAGAAGCCAAGTTACAGGGAACCAGGCAGAGGGCCTTCTCGGTAGTGGCACCTGCCCTGTGGAACGTCCTCCCACCAGATGTCAAAGAGAACAACAACTACCTGACGTTTAGAAGACATCTGAAGGCAGCCCTGTTTAGGGAAGCTTTTAATGTTTGATGCATTACTGTATTTCAATATTTTGTTGGAAGCCACCCAGAGTGGCTGGGGAAGCCCAGCCAGATAGGTGGGGTATAAATTATTATTATTATTATTATTATTATTATTATTATTATTATTATTATTATTATTATCCCTGCCTGGAGATGCCAGGGACTGAACCCAGGAATGCTCTACACATGGAGCTACAGCCCAGACATTTTACTCTCCATCCTTTGCACCACTCAGACTGAAGGGGCACAACTCTCACACGTCTTAATTGATACCCTTGAACCCTGGGCTGCTTGTGCAAGTGGGTCTGCAGCCCACTCTCTTCTTCCTTCCCCGCCCTGCACTCAGGAGGAGGAGAACAATTATTTACTCTTGAACACTAGGGGCATTGTGTCTTTCAAGCTCAGATGGCAGTTACCCTCAGCTGCTAGGAAAACACAGGTATCTGGTAGGACGACATTTCTTATCTCTAGCTGCTGTTCTGGAATTTGCTGCCTAACCCTGACACAGATTTGTAACAATTAAGGGCTTGTAAAGAAGATCCTTTCTTTCTTTTTCAGGGATTGTTCAAAACCATTTGGCTGTATACGGACATCTTCCCCTAGGGGTTTTGCCATGGTTGCAAAAGATTTTTCTGTCTTTATATTACTAGTTTTTCTTTGAAGAGGGTAGGCTTTTCTCCTCCCCTCTCTCTACCCTAGGGATTAGTGTGTTTGTGTGTGCATGTGCTTGTTTAGAAGAGCAAACAAACCTTGCCTCTTCAACAACTCTAGTCCCCTCTCTACAGGAAGAATTCTCCCCTTCAATTAAAGTTGAGCAATCATCATTTCAAACAAAAAAAAAATTCCTTCCAGTAGCACCTTAGAGACCAACTAAGTTTGTTATTGGTATGAGCTTTCGTGTGCATGCACACTTCTTCAGATACTTCTTCCTTTGTTTGTTTGTTTGGACTACGGCAGACCAACACGGCTACCTTCCTGTAACTAGAATCATCATTTTGATATTGTTCACGCATCTGGGGCAGTGGCGAGGGGCAAGCAGGAACAGAGTTGAGCCCTCTTAAGGTAGGTAAAGGGACCCCTGACCATTAGGTTCAGTCATGGCCAACTCTGGGGTTGCGGTGTTCATCTCGCTTTATTGGCTGAGGGAGCCGGTGTACAGCTTTCGGGTCATGTGGCCAGCATGACTAAGCCGCTTCTGGCAAACCAGAGCATCGCACAGAAACGCCTTTTACCTTCCCGCTGGAGTGGTACCTATTTATCTACTTGCACTTTGACGTGCTTTTGAACTGCTAGGTTGGCAGGAGCAGGGACCGAGCAACGGGACCGAGCTCACCCTGTCACAAGGATTCGAACCGCCGACCTTCCGATCGGCAAGCCCTAGGCTCTGTAGTTTAACCCACAGCGCTACCCCTCTTAAGGTAGAGGCCAGTGAATCCGTCGACTTTGACTCCATTCAGTTTCTCTCTTTTCCAAACTTCAGTTCAGTTCTCTACATTCCACCTCTGCTTGCATTGAAAAAGAAAAAACAAGTCCTCATGAAATCTCATCAGCATTTTAGTGTGAGTATCTCCCAATACACACAGTTTTGTATTCTGATTTGTCTAATATGCTGTCCTGGACTGGTTTGACACGGAGGAATGGTGGGATGCACCAGTTGGGGAACCCCCAAGTGAAGAAGACTCAGATCTTGGGGGTTGGTGGTGGGACGACCATGAGGGGTCAGAGAGAGAAGGCAGAGCAGACCAGGAGGAGGAGGTGTCAGAAGCTGAAGAGGCAACAGGGTTTAGTGAGCCGGAAGAGACTGTGGCTGAGAGAAGTCCAGAATCAGAAGCTGGAGAGGAGGGGGATCAAGAGGCAGAGATGATTCAGGCTGGTGAAGAAGCCAGATGTCTCCCCCTCCTGCTGCGACCATAATAATAATAGTAATAATAATAATAATAATTTATTATTTATACCCCACCCATCTGGCTGGGCCTCCCCAGCCACTCTGGGCGGCTTCCAAAAAATATTAAAATACTGTAATACATCAAATATTAAAAGCTTTCCTAAAGACGGCTGCCTTCAGATGTCTTCTAAAAGTCTGGTAGTTGTTGTTCTCTTTGACATCTGGTGGGAGGGCGTTCCACAGGGAGGGCGCCACTACTGAGAAGGCCCTCTGCCTGGTTCCCTGTAACTTGGTGAGATAGGGTCTCAGCCTACGTACCAGATGAAGCTGGCAAACAGCTGCCCTGGACACAGATTTGACCTGTGCCTCCATGGACAGCTGTGAGTCCAAAATGACTCCCAGGCTGTGCACCTGGTCCTTCAGGGGCACAGTTACCCCATTCAGGACCAGGGAATCCTCCACACCTGCCCGCCTCCTGTCCCCCAAAAACAGTACTTCTGTCTTGTCCGGATTCAACCTCAATCTGTTAGCCGCCATCCATCCTCCAACCGCCTCCAGACACTCACGCAGGACCTTCACTGCCCAGCTGCCCTCCCCCGGTTTTCCAGTACCAGAAGAGGTATGAAGAGGGGGAGACAGAGACAGGCATACCGGCACAGTCTCAGATTGCTTGGGAAATACCCAGGAGAGGAGGAACATCAAAGGAGGACTGTGTTTCAGCTTGCATAATGTTTGGGAAATTGCATATTGGGTAAGCCCACCTTTAAATGTGGACTGAATCAAATTTCTGCTCTATCTCTATCTCATGTTTGCTGACTCTGCCCTGTGTACACATTCAGCTGAAATTCTAAAAGAGACCACACTATACACGCTGTGTCCATGGAGTCTGCCCACACAGCTGCAGACCCTGTCACAATGACACCACCACCAGCAGAGCTACACTATCTTTATTTTTATATATTTATTTATTTATACCCCGCTTTCTTCCCTGACATGACTCTGGGCAGATTGCAGATAAAAACAATAACTGCTTAAAACATAGGGAAGGCAGCAGAGGCAAGATTTGTGTCTTTAATGCTACGCTTCCAGCTTGGAACTTCTGCATCTCATTGCTTCCTGTTCCAAGTGACTGGTTCTTCTCACAGTGTTTTCATTTTTTAGTGTGAAATAGAATTCTCTGGCAATAAGAAAGGATGAAAATTAGGAGAGAGGAATCATTTGAGCCCTGCTGTCCTCCAGGAGCAGGAAATGCGTAATTACAGGACAATTATGGAGCAATTCGTTACACATGCAAAACGGGGAGCAGTTGGAGACAGACGGACCAAACTTCCAAGCAAAGCGGAGGATGGATGCTCAGTAAAGAGGTCATCTGCTGCCCTCAGGTTCTTGATGGAAGAATAGCATGATATAAGTAAACATGCAACTGTGAGAGTCTTAATTTATTTTGCTGCATCAGATGAACATGGTGCAGCCATCCTTGTCCAGTCTGACCTTCATGAAACTATTTCCAACTGGATGGCCCTGACCAATTACTCATGTGCCCCGATTTACCATTAGCCTGATGCTTGGTATTTTGGATAAATGGGGCTCTGTTCTCAAGTTGCCTTCAAATCAGGTCTGACAATATGCAGTGGTGCCCCGCAAGACGAATGTCTCGCAAGACGGAAAACCCGCTAGACGAAAGGGTTTTCCGTTTTGGAGGTGCTTTGCAGGACGAATTTGCTATGGGCTTGCTTCACTAGACGAAAATGCCTTGCGATTCCTGGGGTTTTTTTTCCCCTCCCCCCCTTTTTCCCAAGCCCCTAAGCCGCTTAACAGCTGTTTGCTAAGCCGCTTATCAGCTGATCTAAGCCGCTAATAGCCTTTTAGCAGCTAATCTGCTAATCCCTTAAGCCTTTAATAGCCGCTAATAGCCTTTTAGCAGCTAATCCGCTAATCCCTTAATCCTTTAATAGCCGCTAATAGCGCTAATCCGCTAATGGGCTTCCTTCGCAAGACGAAAAAAAACGCAAGACGAAGAGACTCGCGGAACGGATTCTTTTCGTCTTGCGAGGCACCACTGTGCTTGGAACCAGCTTGCAATGTAAACTTTTCCAATAAATAGGTATGCTCATGTGAGCAGCGCGATGTAAGAGATGCAAGCTCACATGGGACTGCAGCTCCTCTTCCATGAAAGGAGAAATCACAAGATCAGTCATGATGGAACCCCAGAACCATTTCCCGGGGTTGTTGAGGATTCAGCTTTTACCGTGGGTTTGTGGGTCTCAAATCACACTTGGAACGGTTCAAGAAAGCTTGATAATGCAAAATTCCGTGACCCGAATCCTCTTCAAAGAGTGGTACGCTGAACGCAGAATAGGTGTGCCACAATCTTAAAAGAAGCTGAACACAGTCTCAAGACATATTCAACCTGAACAACTCCAGCTAAGGAATGAACTTGTGATATTATTATAATACTGAAATGTGATGTAGGGTAAAGGTTGCCATCTGCAACTGAAACCACACCCCTAGCCACAGGACCACACTGACTCTCTACAAATTTTAAAAATAAATAAATAAGAAGGAATACCAAGGCAATATGTAAGTCATTGGTAAGATGAAGAGCATCTATTGCTGCTTATCCAGTAATTCAAGACTGAGAAGAACATGTCTTGAAAGTCTTGTTGCAATTAGGCAGCCAGTTTACTTCGGGACATGACAGATAATATCACTGGCAGGTTTCACTCATTTAAAGGGCTACTGGAATATCTTTCTCTGCATCTCTCTCTCTCTGCCTCTGTGCAAATGTGCCTCATGTTTACGCCCAACCCTTCAAAAACGACAACCGGAAGACTTTCTCACTCTCCCTAGAAGGTGCAGATGTGTCTGTGTATACCAAGAAAGAGACTGTGTGCGCCGACATACTGGGCTGTGTGTGTCTATATAAGGTAAAGGTAAAGGGACCCCTGACCATTAGGTCCAGTCGTGACCGACTCTGGGGTTGCGGCGCTCATCTTGCTTTATTGGCCGAGGGAGCCAGCGTCCAGCTTCTGGGTCATGTGGCCAGCATGACTAAGCCGCTTCTGGCGAACCAGAGCAGCGCACGGAAATGCCATTTACCTTCCCACTGGAGTGGTACCTATTTATCTATTTGCACTTTGACGTGCTGTCGAACTGCTAGGTTGGCAGGAGCAGGGACCGAGCAACCGGAGCTCACCCCGTCACGGGGATTCGAACTGCCAACCTTCTGATTGGCAAGTCCTAGGCTCTGTGGTTTAACCCACAGCGCCACCCGCGTCCCTGTCTATATACATAGAATCATATAATTGTAGAGCTGGAAGGGACCACGTCTAGTCCGACACTTGCAATGCATGAATCTCGTGCTCAACGTGGGGCTCAAACCCACATCCTTGAGACTGAGAGTCTCATGTGCTACCATTTCCGTCTGTCTGTGCTGTGTCTATATATGAATGAGTGAGCGTATGACCTGAAAAATTACAGAACAGTGCATTCAAGTGGGCTACTGATCAGAGGCGAGGGACTTTCTCCAGGGCCGCATTTGCTCATGCAAAAATTTTAAGTTTCTACTCACCCACCCACATCTCTCCATCCAAGCTAACTAAGTGGCATTATCACTATTCGTGCTCCCATTCCAGCAACACAAAAGTACATAGGGAGAATGCCAACATCCCTAGAGGTAAAGGGACCCCTGACCATTAGGTCCAGTCGTGGCCGACTCTGGGGTTGCGGTGCTCATCTCGCTTTATTGGCCGAGGGAGCCGGCGTACAGCTTCTGGGTCATGTGGCCAGCATGACTAAGCCGCTTCTGGTGAACCAGAGCAGCACACAGAAATGCCATTTACCTTCCCACCAGAGCGGTACCTATTTATCTACTTGCACTTTGATATGCTTTCAAACTGCTAGGTTGGCAGGAGCAGGGACCAAGCAATGGGAGCTCACCCCGTCGCGGGGATTCGAACCACCGACTCTGGGGTTGCAGTGCTCATCTTGCTTTATTGGCCGAGAGAGCCGGCGTACAGCTTTCGGGTCATGTGGCCAGCATGACTAAGCCGCTTCTGGCAAACCAGAGCAGCGCACAGAAACGCCATTTACCTTCCAGCTGGAGCAGTACCTATTTATCTACTTGTACTTTAACATGCTTTTGAACTGCTGGGTTGGCAGGAGCAGGGACCGAGCAACGGGAGCTCACCCTGTCACAGGGATTCGAACCACCGACCTTCTGATCAGCAAGTCCTAGGCTCTGTGGTTTAACCCACAGCACCACTCGCGTCCCAACATCCCTATGTAGGGGTAAATACCGTACTTTTCCGTGTATAAGACTAGGGTTTTGTTTTTTACTAAAAAATGGTGTTAAAAAGGGGGGGTAGCCTTATACACAAGGTCAATCTCTCCCCATTTTCTTAATTTTGAGTCCCCAGAAATAGGGGGCGTCTTATACATGGGGGCATGTTATACACGGGGAAAATACGGTAATTATGCAATGAAAGTGGTGTCTCTGAATCATTGGCACATCCCAGATAAATCAGTAGAAGCAGAAGGAAATGCTTCTTGGAGATCTGGAAAGAGCAACTCTGGCAACAGGAGAACCCGACAAATGTCACGAGCACAACTATACCTGTTTATACTCAGTAGTTTTGTGTGGAAGTTTGGTTATAAAATTAAAACTAGGGGATGCCCCCAGATTATCACCCAACACCTCCATTTTCTTTACTGGGTGCTGTTTATATACATTGGGTGTGGTAGGACGTGCATAACTTTGGTAACTATCTGGTTTAAACCTAATTGAAAGTGAAATATACTCGAAGTCGAGAGTGGATTTCATGCTCTTTATTCAGCTCATAGTGGTGAGGAGGAATGAAAGTTGCCCCTGAATGTCTGCTTTATATACATTATTTACACAATAGGCCCCATGTGATTGGCTAATTCCAGGATTCTCCTGTAGGCCAATCAGGTTGTGGATTCACTTCCACCTGGAGCTGGATTGGGTGGCTCCTGTGGACCAATCAGACTGCTGCATTCTGAATCCTATTGTTCTAGGACCAATCAGACTGCTGCATATTGGATCCTATTCAGCTCAGTACATAACAGAAAGAGTGGCCAATGGCCAATGTATTTTAACATTTGAGGAGATGGTAGAGGTCATGAGGGGGACAAGACCACAGAGGTTTTCATATTTCCAGGCAAGAGGGCCAGTATTGTAGTAAATACCCAGGTCATGTCATCAATTAAGTTCCACGCTGAGTGTGGCAGGAGATAAATAGATTTCACAACAATGTGGTTCAGACACAACTGAAAATTTAGTGAATGGCCATGCAGTTGTTTCCATTGATGGGTTAGCTTAAGGATTTAATTATTGATACTGACTTGGAAATGGTTGTTAACCTTCCCACAACTGCCTGTGAGCAATTTGGAAAAGTCTTCTTTTGTCAATTTGCGAATGGATCTCAAAAATCTGGAATATAACTATTATTGAAGCTTTTATGTGCCATAAAACATTTATCTAATGAGCAACAGAGGAAGAGATCTATTGAAAGATGACAATTAGTTGTGATTTTCTGGGAAATATTCAACCTTATACCTCCTTTGCTCTTTCTTAATGTATAGTTTCTCTTTTTCCCCTTGCTCTTAGTGTATATATTTGTATCCGGGTTTTTAAAAATCAAACATAAAACATTTAAAAGGTGTGAAGGAATTAATAAGGAAATTTATTTACTGTATTTTTAAGACCTATCTGCCAAGTTTTCTCATGGATACTCAAAGCAGCAAGCAAACTATGAGCAGAACAATACAAAAACAGGCAAATCCCCCAATTAAACACACCATCAAAATATTAACATAAAGCTAAAAGCAAATTTAACAATTCCAAACAACCTTCAAAATGAAGCTGGGGAACAAATTAATTAGTCCACTGAATTCCTCTTTAAATGAATGGAGTCGTTAATAATGAAAGCAAATGAAATAACAATAAGAACCTTTTGCACCAAGAGGAGCTGGTTAAAAAAAGAAGCTGACAGCCCAGCCCTTTGAAGAGCGAAGATTGTGTGATACAGTAAGCTAGCAGTGAAATAAACCGCCCCCCTCCTGACTTCCAGATAACACCTGTCTGGGGAGTCCTGCAAGGCTTAACAAAGATCCATTTATCCAACTTGCAACCTGACCTTTCAGACGTCATGAAAATTTGTCGCTCCTCTCCATCACTCGCATCAGAAAGACATGGGCAGTGCTTTGTTTTTACACACAAAAATGGTACTGGTACTCTGGGCGGTTGCCCTGGGCACAAATTTCTTCAGGGTCAGGAGAAACAATTACATTAAAAAATAATTCTAGCTTTACTAAGGAGGCACGCAGGCTCCAGGAACCTGTCAGAGCCTCCTGCCTCCTTCCCCAAACCTGGGAGTGTTTGCTTAGCTTAGGCGCGATGATCTGATGGAGTGTGAGAGCCCTTCTGCCTCCTTTCCCACCAAAGACTGGTGACTGGGAGCAGCCGCCGAGACCACATAACACCGGTCCTGAAAGAACTACATTGGCTCCCAGTACGTTTCCAAGCACAATTCAAAGTGTTGGTGCTGACCTTTAAAGCCCCAAACGGCCCCGGCCCGGTATACCTGAAGGAGCATCTCCACCCCCATCATTCAGCCCTGAGATACTGAGGTCCAGTGCCAAGGGCCTTCTAGTCCATGGCTGTCAACTTTTCCCTTTTTTAAGGGGAAATTCCCTTATTCTGAATAGGATTCCTCGCAAGAAAAGGGAAAAGTTGACAGCTATGTTCTAGTGGTTCCCTCACTGCGAGAAGTGAGGTTACAGGGAACCAGGCAGAAGGCCTTTTCAGTGATGGCGCCTGCCCTATGGAACGCCCTCCCATCAGATGTCAAGGAAATAAACAACTACCTGACTTTCAGAAGACATCCGAAGGCAACTCAGTTTAGGGAAGTTTTTAATGTTTGATGTTTTATCGTGTTTTAATATTCTGTTGGGAGCTGGCTAGAGCGGCTGGGGAAACCCAACCAGATGGGCAGGGTACAAATAATAAATTGTTGTTGTTGTAAGAAGAGCCAACAGCCTATCTAGGCCAGCATTCTCTTCCCATGGGAGCCAAGCAGATACCTATGAGAAGCCTGCAGAAAGGACACATGTACAATAATTAAATAATAATAATAATAATAATAATAATAATAATAAATTTATTATTTATACCCCGCCCATCCGGCTGGGCTTCCCCAGCCACTCTGGGCGGCTTCCAAAAAAATATTAAAATACTATAATACATCAAACATTAAAAGCTTCCCTAAACAGGGCTGCCTTCAGATGTCTTCTAAAAGTCTGGTAGCTGTTGTTCCCTTTGACATCTGGTGGGAGGGCGTTCCACAGGGAAGGCGCCACTACCGAGAAGGCCCTCTGCCTGGTTCCCTGTAACTTGGCTTCTCGCAGTGAGGGAACCGCCAGAAGGCCCTCGATGCTGGACCTCAGTGTCCGGGCAGAACGATGGGGGTGGAGACGCTCCTTCAGATATACTGGACCAAGGCCGTTTAGGGCTTTAAAGGTCAGCACCAACACTTTGAATTGTGCTCGGAAACGTACTGGGATACAGGGATAGCAACTTCCCCACTCGTAACCTGCGGAACCTGTGGGATTGAGGGTATCTCAGCTCCAATATTGGAAGTAGTAGCGCTTGATAGCCTTAATAAGGAAACAACCCTGCAGAAGTTGAAGCAAGGCGAAAGGAACGTTGCAAAGCCCCTTAAGCATTGATATTCCAGCAACATTGCAACGAAGGTTGCAGCGTGGCAAGAATCTATCTTGCACACCTTGCTCCGGCACTCATTCATCCGTCAAGGACCAAACGGCTTCGAAGGGAGGCAGAAGTAGATTATCTCAGGATGCCAGCCAGGATCTTGCGACGGGAAAATTCAATATTTTAAATGTTGTCATGATTCATAGTGCAGTCCCAGGTATTTGATAGCAATTACTATAAAATAAACAAGCTCGGAGGTATAAAATGTTTATTTTGCAACTTAAATTAATGGTCGCAGATTAGCTTTGGTTTTGCTGCCAGGAGCGGAAGCCAATGTGATGGGCAAAAAAAAAAGGGGGGGTGGGAGGAGATGGTGTTGTCACCAGAGCTGCTTCTGCCTCAGTAGGGCCCTTTCACATATTCTATATGATATAAATATAGAACTACGTGGGAAGCGACCTTAATGCCAAGCAAAACCATTGGTCCATCCAGCACAGTGCTGCCTTACACTGGCTGGCAACAGTTTGCCAGGAATTCACAGAATCATAGAGTTGGAAGGGACACCGAGGGTCATCTAGTCCAACCCCAGCATCCATGACAGATGGCCATCCAACCTCTGCTTAAATACCGTATTTTTCGCCCCATAGGACGCACCGACCAATAGGACGCACCAAGTTTTTTGGGGGGGGAAATAAAGGGAAAAAAATTATCCCCCCCCCAGCGCTTGTGGGGCTGGCAGCGGGGAGAAGCGCTCTTCTCCCCGCCGCCCGCCTGCAGACCAGGTCCGGGGACAGCAAGAAGACGCGCTGTGCCTCCCCGCTGTCCCTGGAGCTTACGGGGCTGGCAGCGGGGAGAAGCACGCGTCTCCCCGCCGTCAGCCTCCAAACCACATCGGGAGACAGCGGGATGGCGGCGTTCTGCCTCCCCGCTGTCCCCCGACCTTGTGGGGCTGGCGCTGGGGCTCTCCTGAAGCCTGCATTCGCCCCATAGGACGCACATACATTTCCCCTTCATTTTTGGAGGGGAAAAAGTGCGTCCTATAGGGCGAAAAATATGGTACCTCCAAGGAAGGAGAGTCAACCACTTTCTGAAGGAGTCCATGCCACTGTCAAACAGCTCTTCACCTCAGAAAGTTCTACCTGATGTTTTGTCAGAATCTCCTTTCTCATAATTTTAAGTCATTGGTTCGAGTCCTACCTTCCAGAGCTCAGTATCATCTGCTTTCTGGGATTTCAGCCATGGGTTCTCCTTACTTGGAGGCGGGGATTGAACCTGGAACATTCGGCATGCAAAGCAGTTGCGCTGCCACAGGACTACAGCTACCACTGAGTAACAAAGCAATGTACACACCATGTTCCAAGCATGCCCTGGAACAATGCCTTCTCTCTCAATTCTCCCCGCACCCTGATGTTAATTTGATTCAGTATTCAAGCCGTCATTCCTAAACATCATTAGGTGGTTGCAGTGCTTCCGCAGCCTGGTTCGTATTCTGACAGGACCCGAGGTAGGCCAAATCGGCAGATGTGCTTGTCAGGAGCGACCCTCAGTTTCCTTCGGCGCTTTTAATCTGTTTCGCTCCGTCAGCTGTCCCGGCATTGCTCACAGAGCCTGCAAGGGGAGAACAGATTTGGCCACACACAAAAATCCGCGCTGCAAATCGGCAGCAACGACTCACTGGAGCTGTGGTATATTAAGGCAGCCGGTTCCCAGGAAATGTTTCCAGGATGAGATCAAATTTCATGACCTGTGGTAAGCTTTCGCTATGTGGCATTTCGAGGAGGCCCGTAAAATACTTCGGGGGATTTACCGAAAAGGCACTGTGAGTGGGAAGAAATCGGGCACAGTTGCTATAAGGAACACATCGCCCAGCCAGCCAGAAACAAAATGCAGATGAAGGGAACTGTGATACTGAATAAAGAGATATAAACGGAAATTATTACCCCATTGCTGCAGCTTTTACAAGCACATGTGCACTCACACCTGTTGATTTCTCCTTCACAAGGGCTGCCTTGGTAATTCACATTCTCCAACATTTTGCGGATAAAAATTGCAACTCAAGAGCCCTCCCCAAACGCCAGGGAAGCAGTTCTTCCCCATGCTGCTGCCAGAGCTGCTTCCCACAGAACAAAATTGGGGCACCTCGGGAGGAAGGCAGAACCCAGGGCACCTTAAAGGAGAGTGTGGCTATCCCACTTAAAATGGGGCATTTGGAAGGGATGCTAATTTCAATGGAGGCAGCAGATTCATGGATCTGTGGGTACAGACAGCGGAGGCCGTAGGGGCCAGTGTCGTGTAGTGGTTAAGAGCGGTAGTCTCGTAATCTGGGGAACCGGGTTCGCGTCTCTGCTCCTCCACATGCAGCTGCTGGGTGACCTTGGGCCAGTCACATTTCTTTGAAGTCTCTCAGCCCCACTCACCTCACAGAGTGTTTGTTGTGGGGGAGGAAGGGAAAGGAGAATGTTAGCCGCTTTGAGACTCCTTAAAGGGAGTGAAAGGCGGGATATCAAATCTAAACTCTTCTTCTTCTTCTTCTTCTTCTCTGCCGCACCAACCTCGGCTTGCGCCCACCTGCTTTCTTTCTGACTGGTGGTCTGCGGTCGGCTTGGCAGCCATGAGGCCTCCAGGCCTGGTTTATAACAAAAGCCACGAGGCATGTAGAAGCAGCAAATGGATCAGAAACATTCGTGTTCCTGGGGATTTGTCTCAAACAGATGGGAAGCATGGGAAATTCAAAATGGCAGGGGGCTTGGTTGCACCCATCCACCACAGATCATGACACTAGTTGTTAGAATTCCTGCTCCATGGTTGCAGTCATGGTGTTGTTGTCTATCACATGACGGTATATGTTTTGACTCCACAGAGTGGGAAGTGACGGAGACAGGATGTTTGTGTTACCGTGTTCCGTGAAGTGGAACTATTGTCCTTTGTTCATTCTCTCTTTGCTGTCTAATGCTAGAGAGAGAGGGAGCCATGTTGCAGTGCTCCGTGTGTGTTTATATGAAAATAAAGAAAATTAGCCAAAATGCTGAGTTGCTGAGGTCTGTCATGCAAGTTGCGCAAACTCTGTGGATCCATAAGTGTGCCAGTGTCGGTTGGCATCGATCGCTGTGATGTTCGGGCTGAAGAAGGCTTTTGAAGCTCCCGAACGATCAACCAGGAGGGATAGAACATGCCAGTCGGGCATGTGTCTCTACCAGGGTCCTACTCGAGTGTAGGTGAACTCCTGACACTAGTACCACACGCTGCCACTGGAAGAGCACTGTGGTCAGTGGGGCCTACTGGCGCCAAGAGGCTATCAGTATATGGAAACATCACAGCTGCAGACAGCCAGATTGTTGACATCACATGATGCGCTTATCTGTGGGAAAGAAGAATTTCCCCGGACGTTCACAGGCTGGATAAGTCTTTGTGAAGAGTGTAATTTGAAACCTTCCGACTGCGCATGTTCAAGAAGTTTGTCAGACTTGCTAGAAGAACTGAACTGAAAGGACGTGTTTTTCTCTAGTGCTGTAATGTCAGAAATAAACATCATGTAAATAGATTTCTGACTTATTTTCTTTCCCCTGCGGAAGCAGGAGAGAGGGGTTGTGCATTTTACCCATGCTTGGGAAAATGTCGCCTATCAAAATCTCTCTGGTCTGTGGATATCAGCCAGAGGTTGTTACCGGTAAGCAAGCTCTGAGGACAGTGAGAGGGACCAGCCTCTATGGAGGGGGCTTGCAAACCGACAGAGGCAAACCACTAATGCTGGGGCGGCAGGTATCAGAGGGAATTTCAGTTAGCCCTGCAGTGTTTGCCACACTAAGTACCCACCTGGTAGTCCAACCAACTTTTCAGGTTGCAGTTTGTCCAAATATGCTCTTGTTGCCTGTAACAACAACATCCCCGACAACGGCATCCAAATTGTCATATGCCGAGGTCAAAGCCAGGTGCGGGGTGTTGATGCTTTCTAAGGCAATATAATAATATAATAATAATAATTCATTATTTATACCCCGCCCATCTGGCTGGGCTTCCCTAGCCACTCTGGGCGGCTTCCAACAAAATATTAAAATACAGTAATGCATCAAACATTAAAAGCTTTCCTAAAGAGGTCTGCCTTCAGATGTCTTCTAAAAGTCTGGTAGTTGTTGTTCTCTTTGACATCTGGTGGGAGGGCTTTCCACAGGGCGGGTGCCACTACCGAGAAGGCCCTCTGCCTGGTTCCCTGTAACTTGGCTTCTCGCAGTGAGGGAACCGCCAGAAGGCCCTCGGCACTGGACCTCAGTGTCTGAGTAGAATGTCTCTCTCTCTTTTTCTCTCTTTCTCTGCTTCCCTTCTATGTCTGTGAAAAGCTGTAGTTGTCTCTAGCACTACAGAAACACTCCCCACCACAACAGTCGATGAATACCACTGAACTCGCCACCTATTCTAAGGCAGCGGATCATGAGATCAGCTCTGTTTTGAAGAGCTTGCTACACTTTTAATCCCCTGGTTTCAATAGCATCTGTGATTTGGGGGAAGGGGGAAGAAAAACACCAACTGATAAGAAAGCCCTCTAATAAATGCAAAGCCCCATTCTTTCTGCGTTTGTGCGCCAACACACACACACACACGGCTTTATTCTAATTGCAGCGGTATTTTAATTCCCTCCTAAGCCTTCTAACCCCTTGTTACATCATCTAGATAGAATCAACCATTGGGTTCTCTGAGTCACTATTGCCAGCGACACACAGAGTCGGGTTTTTTAGGAAGCTTTTAAGGAGCCGCTGGTTGTTTTCCAGGCTCCTGCGATGCGTTTCAAGAGACCAAAGCATATCCACTGTCAAAGGCAATTATTTCTGCAGCTCCTTGGCTTCTTTTGCATCGCTCGCAAACGTGCTTTCCAGAACAGCATGATTCATATTGCGGTGGCTTGGAGGGGAAACAGGGAAGGGGGGGGGGGGAAGGATGGGATAAGTAGAGTCTTTGGTCTGTTGATGTGCAGATGAGGGTGATTTGGGGTGCTCAGAGTCTCAGGTGCCCTCAGTCAGCACATACCACCCCTGAGAGATCACGCCAGGTCCACTCCTCGTATCCGAATCTTGAAAATTCAGGGAATTGTGCTCTGATGAAGCAGAGTGGAAAAGCAATATCCTCATTCCTCACAGGATGAAGGTAGGTGGGTCAAGAGATGGACTTGCGGAGAGGACTTATCATTGCTGGACCAAGACATTTTCTCGCCTGAAGTACAGCACACAGCTAAAGTCCTGCTGTGTCATTAGGAATGGACACATAATTGATATCGTCTAAACAGAGGCACTATGCATCAAAAAGTGCTTAACAGGCCCAGTTGACACCTCCTAAATCCTTTATAGTTTTGGCATTGTTCTGGCTCTTGGTGGCGAACCTTTGACATGTTATTGTCACTCTGCCGCTGCTTTACTAATGGGAAAGTGGAATGTGTTTGTCGCATAACGCGAAGAAAGAAAAAGGTGGGCCATGAAAATGCTTGAAGGAAGTCAAACTATGGTATCTCCAAAATCAGAAAATAGCTTTCGCCCTACCCCTTGTTATCTTATCGAAAGGCACCACACAGTGCCGGAAATACTGCAAGGAGGGAGACGTTCAAGTTTATAGATGTAATTGAACCATCTATAAAGGAGTCTTCATTCAGGTCCTTGACCCAGCCCCAGAGAAGAAATGACAGGGTATTCTCCTGTGCAGGACCTAATCTACAACTGCAGACCCAGGAATTCCTAGGTCTGTACTATATCTGACTTCACATGTTTATATACTTCTCCACATTCAAAAAATAAAACACTCCCTGCATGCAAAAAGCTAGCATGTCAGGAGAGTGCTGCTTTCCTTGATATACTAGTTTTCTATGGACAGGGATATTATTTCTGTGAAAGGGAGAATGGCTTGCTTAAGGCCACCCAAGGCACCTCAGATTTGCTTCATGCACGTCCAACATCTTAATCCCTACACTTCCAGTGTCTGTTTATCTCTAAGTATATGCTCTATTTACTTTTTTTGAGGTACCCATGAGGAACAAGGAAATTTACATGCAGGGCAGGTGCAGCCAACTAACCATTTTGTTTTGTTTTGTTTTGTTTGTCTTGCACCAGTAGCGGCTGCTGCTCAAAACTTACAGAGGAATCTTTTAAGGCTGAAAGGTTAATGTAGCCACGTGCCACCAATCAGCATCCAATCTAAATGTAGGATCTTCCCAGCCAATCAGGAATCCCAGCACTGCAAGGTCCAGTGATAGTCTGTATGTTCTGAGCCCACAGGAAACTGATATGCCTAATGAAAATGCTGTGACCGTCCCATCCTGGGAGCTTCAAGACTTTTGCTTTCAAGCCTAAATCCCTCACTGCCCATAACAGCTGCCCCATAGAGGCGGCTGGGAGTACAATTTTTCTACAAGCGCTTGCATTGATGGAAGGAGGTGACTGGAAAGCAGTCCTAGTGCAGGCTATCTGAGGTGCCTTCTGTCTTCGCCTTGGGGGAAGGGAAAGCAGAACTTCAGCACTCTGAATAAGCAGCAGCCAATTCTTGGATGCAAGCCAGGCAGCATGAGACTACAGAAACAAGGCTAGGCACAAAGCAGAAAAAACAATGGTCCCTGTGGCCCGAAGGCACCCTGGCCTGGACACATGGAACAATGCTTGCTAATGTTACATGCAGGGCTGGCTGAGTGCACAAAGAATCCAAATGGGAAGGCAATATTGTCCTGGGGTGGGAACGAATAGGGGCCCAGCTGAAGTGGTGCACTTGAGGATTTATTGCAGAATATCAGAGGAGGTCAGTGGTTGTAGAATTATAGAACTGTAGATTTGGAAGAGGCTAAAGGACGTTCAGCACCCTTCAGTTCCCAGGATTCTTTGGGGGAAGCTATGACTGTTAAAGTGGTATCATACTGCATATGTATCCCATTTTCTGCTGATAGCCCTACACCCTGCAAATATATATATATATATATATATATATATATATATATATATGTGATAGGGATGCAGGTGGTGCACAGAGCCTAGGACTTGCTGATCAGAAGGTCGGTGGTTCGAATCCCCGCGACGGGGTGAGCTCCCGTTGCTCAGTCCCAGCTCCTGCCAACCTAGCAGTTCGAAATCACCTCAAAGTGCAAGTAGATAAATAGGTACCGCTCCGGCGGGAAGGTGAACGGTGTTTCCGTGCACTGCTCTGGTTCGCCAGAAGCGGCTTAGTCATGCTGGCCACATGACCCAGAAGCTGTACACCAGCTCCCTCGGCCAGTAAAGTGAGATGAGCGCTGCAACCCCAGAGTCGGTCATGACTGGACCTAATGGTCAGGGGTCCCTTTACCTTTACCTTTATACATATATGATAGTTGATAGAAAGATAGATAGATAGATAGGAATCCTCCTGTTCATAATTCATTTATAAAACTTTAACATGAATTAAAAAATATTCCCAAGGTCAGGGGAGTGTTCTCTCTCTCTCTCTCTCTCTCTCTCTCTCTCTCTGTGTGTGTGTGTGTGTGCATGCCTTATTCTAAACTAAAAATGCAAGTAAGATTTTAAATCACACCATTGCAACGCAGCTCCAAAACAGATCTGTGCTTGGCTGTGTTAAACTGGGCCATTTGGCTTCAATTTATCCCATTACATCCCATTACATCAGCTCAGTGTCTTGCATCCATGCAAAGTGAGGACACGGGATGGGTGGAAAGAGATGGGTGATACCAAGATGCTGTGGAAGCAGTGAGAGATCTGGCAGAGAGAGAGAGAGCAAATGGGGGGAAACACTGTTTTCAGAGAGGCCCAGCAGGATAGCACCATTTGAGGAGGTGGAGGGATGTGTGTGTGTGTGTTTTGGTTCTATGGAACTGCCTGCTTCTTCCCTTCCTCCCCTCACCCCAGTCGAAACCAGACACCGAAGGCTAATGTTGCATTCTCATCTCCTTGCTAACGCTCCTCTCCTTTCTTGCTCCCTGGCAAGGGCACCAGGAGAGATCAAGCAATGGTACTGGGAGTGGTTTTGTCCTCCTCCTCTGTGTCAGCCAGCAGCTTTGGGTTGAATACTACTTAGAGTGAAGAAGAATCCAATGCGTTTTTTCCCAGTTCCATGAAGAAAGAAAGAAAGAAAGACCGATGACCCCATGAAATATGAGGTGTTGTTTTGCTCTCACTATTCCTCTCAGCAGTTGCTCCAGACCACAGTTATAACCATAGTCATGTCACCACAATCATAACCATCATTTCAAGGTGTTAGCACTTACATATAGCGCTTTAAAAGTCTTGTGAGCTATACTCCCCACAACCCACCTCCTGGAATGGCCAGAATCACCCAGAGCCATATTTTAAACAAACACCCCCAATGGATTTTGGAGTTAGCATTTTCCAGAGGTTATGTGCCTCCCATTAGCTTTGCCCTACAACACATCGCAGGTGCTTTCGCTGTTATTAATGTGCTGTGTACTCTTCCCAGTCTGCGTGTGGTCCCGTTTGATCTTTGTGTTCATGTAAAAACTCTATCTGATGCAGAGACCAAAGCCAAAAATAAAAGTAGGTACCTCGCCCTTGGCAAGGACAGTCAGTTATAGCACAACGCCTTTGACAATTGGGGCTGCATACTAAACCCCCTCCACATTATTTCTTCCAAAATGGTACATCTGCATTCAGCAGAAAGGGGTCAGCAAGGTATAGCACCAGAAAGAACTTCATCCGTACAAGAAAGAACATCAGGCTTTCATATTTGCTATCTCATCTCGCTTTCTCATTCCAGGTCCTCTCTGAGCCTTCTGATTGAACCCCGATTCCATACCCGCCAACATTTCTTCAATAGTAATAGTAATAATATTTATACCCCACCCATCTGATTGGGTTGCCCCAGCCATTCTGGGCAGCTTCCAACATACAGTCATGTCTCAGGTTACAGATGCTTCAGGTTACGGACACGCCGAAACCCAGAAGTACCGGAATGGGTTACTTCCGGGTTTCGGCGCTCGTGCATGTGCAGAAGCGCTAAATCGTGGTTTGTGCATGCGCAGAAGCGCCAAATCGCAACCTGCATGTGCGCAGACACGGCGCTATGGGTTGCGAATGTGCCTCCCGCACAGATCACGTTCGCAACCCGAGCGTCCACTGTATATAAAAATACATCCAAACATTAAACCCTATACAGGGCTCCCTTCAGATGTCTTCTGTTTAGTTACTTATCTCCTTGGCTCAGTGGGTCGCATAATTCCATGCCCTCCAACATTTCTCCAATTAAAATAGGGACGTCCTAAGGAAAAGCAGGACATTCCGGGATCAATTCAGAGACCGTGACGGCTTCTGTAAATCCGGGACTGTCCCTGGAAAGTAGGGACACTTGGAGGGTCTGCGATTCCCAGTGCTATTTCCCTAGAAAAAGAGGTGCCAGAGCTCGCCATGAACACCTCTATCTTTCTGAGAGGTGCCAGATCTGAGCTCAGGTGAGTTCTGGCTGGGGGTGGGGAGCCCTCCCAATTCTGCAATAGTATCCGTTCATGCAGACTTTCCTCCTCCTGACTTCCAATGCAATGTTTATTTATTTACTTACTAACACTGATCTTCTGCCCTTCTCCCATCATGGAACCCAAGGCTTCATGTGGTTCCCAACAAGTCACCAATCCAGGCACTGACCAGACCAGGATCTGCTTAGCTTTTGCAAGGAACCACATTCCAAAAGGGATCCACTGACAAGAGTCCCCTAGACCTGTCTGTCCTCTCCACCATTGCAACATCCTTGCTGTGTGTCCCACTTGCTGTTGCTTTTGTTATATGTGAGTCTTGGAGAGCTAGGCAGGATCACCACAGGAGCCAGTGTGGTGTAGTGGTTAAGAGCAGTAATCTCATAATCTGGGTAGTCTCGTAATCTGGGGAACCGGGTTCGCGTCTCCGCTGTTCCACATGCAGCTGCTGGGTGACCTTGGGCTAGTCACACTTCTTTGAAGTCTCAGAGTGTTTGTTGTAGGGGAGGAAGGGAAAGGAGAATGTTAGCCACTTTGAGACTCCTTAGGGTAGTGATAAAGCAGGATATCAAATCCAAACTAATCGTCTTCTTCTTACATGTTGAAACAAATAAACCAGGTTTTGTTCCTCGGCTTTCATTTTGAGAAGGGATGTTAGAGGGAGGGAGGGAGGGGAAGGGATGAGTAACGTATGAGGTCTGAAACAAGATAGAATAAATCTGGAAGTTATCTCTCTTTTCTCTCTACACAGATACACACACACACACACACACACACACACACACACATATATAATATCTCCAGATTGTCTAAATTATTTGAACGCAAAGAGTTTCCCATAAGGAACCATGGAAATCCCATCGCATGAGTCACTTGTACAGAGATGATAGCAAACACTCAAGAACATGCTGCAGTTGGTGGCTGAAAAGGGGTGATAGTGTTCGCTCGGCTCCTTATCATCCCTGTGCTGTCTAGACACACGTACTCTGGAGATGATGAGTTCACAGAAGAATGCTGGCCACAGAGTCCATGGAGAATGCAAAGGAGGATCTTAATATCAACTGAATGGCGCACTTTGGATACGGCAGATGTCTTTGCCATTCACTGGATCAGGATGAAAGGATCATGGTTGAATCAATGACCTCTGCTGTTATGTTTATTTCTGCATTCTTCTATCGGAATAATGGACTTACAGCCAAAACATGATTCATTCATTCATTTGATTTATATGCCTCCCTTCATCAGGGTGGTTCACAGAAGAAAATACAGGATAAAAACAAGTAAATAAGTGAAACAAAAAAGCAATAACCCCCGCCCTTCCCATAGAATCTTAATCAGCCAAAGGCCTGGTTGGAGAGGAATGTTTACGCCTGGCACCTAAAATATATATAATGAAGACGCCAGGCAGACCTCCCTAGGGAGAGCATTCCACAAATGGGGGGCCACCACAGAGAAGGCTCATTCTCATGCTGCCACCCTCCAGACCTAACATGGAGGAGGCACATGAAGAAGGGCCTCAGATGATGTATGCAGAATCCGGGACAGTTTATATGGGATGGGGCATTCCTTCAGGTATCGGCAGATCCACACAAACTGTCTCAGGTTGGGCCTCTCCATGTCAGACAGCAGAGAGGCATCCCAAATGCTTCCCATATGTCAAAACAACAACCATACATGTAAATATTGCATTTCAGGAAAAGGGAAATAGCAAATCTCCCCGTATGCTGGTTTTGCACATGCAGGGACATTTTAATAGATGGGTAGATGCAAATGGGCAATTCTTGGTCTAAACTACCTCACAGGGTTCATGCAAGGGTTAAAAAAAAGGAAACCATGAGCACCTTGGAAGAACGCATGATGGAAATGGGATAATGATAAGGCAGAGAGGACAGTGTCATTTGCAAAGCATTGGGGTAACTGATAGCTCCAGCACGTGAATGAGGTAAGAATGAGGTTTTCAAGTATTCTTAAGAAGACAGAGAAGGGGGAACCAGTGAAGCAGAGGCTGGTTACTTCTTTCCTTTCCTTTCATGGGGTTCCTGCTTCACACTGACAGTTTAAACGATAACATTTCCTTGCAAGATGGTTTGCATTTCTCATTTTCTAAATGCAAAAGGTGGCATTACTCTCGGGAAATTATGCCTGCAGTTGCAGCCACGCTGATCCTAATGAATCGAGCATTGTGCATCGTATGCGTGCTGTTTGGTGTGTGTAAGAAGGAAGAGAGAGGGAGGAAGAGATGCCAGCACAGCTGTGTTCATTTTTAGACTCTCCTTAAAAGTATAGCAATGGGGGCTGTCATGATAACTTCTTGCACTTCAAAATTTACCAGTACACCACTGCACTCTGCACTGTGCACCAGTATGCTGTATTTGGGAGAGAAGATCTATCTACTTACTAGGCAGAGCTCCAGAATCACCAGTGTACCTCTCTCCTGATCCGGGGTCAAGATCTGGTCCCCAGTAAATATCTGAACTATTTGCAAAGCAATTGTAATAAGCAGACTACGCTAGTAGGACTGCAAGAAGTTCTGTAAGGAGGATTATATGAAATATTGCAAGGAAGCCTATGAAGAGAACTATTAGTTAATGATAATTAAAAGTAATAGAGAAATTAAGAAATGCAGAATAAGTGATAAAGAACGGGAAATCTTCAGGGGTTGTTGACAGAAGTCTAAAGTATTGTATAAGATAAGAAGTTATGTTAAATGGCAATTGGAAATGATATGTTAAAAAATTAATAAAAATGTATATATATTAAGGAAAAAAAATCTGGTCCCCACCGCGATTCCCCTAAAATGATGCTGAGCACCTGCCTGTCCTCTTTTGACAATTGTTTTGGATTGGTTATATATGCCCTGGCTGGCCTGCAAACTATTTACAGTGCGGCCCTATATGTGTCCTGGCTGGTCTGTTTGGCTAACATGCAAGAACAACAGGTGACTCTTTTTTTTATCCTAAAGGAAATAAGTGGTAGAGGGGCAAAACCCACCTTCAACCTGGTTGGCTTCACCACACTTTGCTGCTTTAAACTTCTGGTGCTGAAAGGGGCAGCCATTGTGGCGCAGTGGTTAGAGTGTTGGACTAGGACCTGGGAGCCCAGGGTTTGAATCCCCACTCAGCCAGGAAGCTCACTGGGTGACCTTGGGCCAGTCACCCACTCTCAGCCTAACTTACCTCACAGGCTTGTTGTGGAGATTAAATGAGGAAAGGTACACCACCTTGAGCTCTTTGGAGAAAAAAATGGGGTAGAATTGTGATCAATAAAGAAAACAATCAGCTGCACAGAATCTGGCCACTTCAAACCTCAATTATTATTATTTTATGTATATTTGTGGCTCCCCCCCCCACCCTCACCCGCCTGCTGTACTTAAAATATAGCCCTTCTGGCTATAACGCCATTAAACTCCATGAGAGATACTTCCCTCTTTTCTGGAAATAATTATTTCATAGAGAAAAAATGTTAGGAAATTTCCCAGGCGAGACGGTTACAAATCCATTCTAATCTTAAAGAATGGGAAGTCTAGGGGTGGCATTATTGCGCAGCGTCTAATGGGCGACATCTCATTTGTTCTTGAAATTGCAAGTGCTCCTTTTCTTCTTACACATAATAAAACATTGCAAAAAAAAAAAATCTGCTTGCTTTCCTTGGAAACCGGTGGGAACTGAAGCTTGCCAGAAGGGAGTTCCCCTTGGGACATTGGAATACAAGTGGTCTCTAATGGGTTTCCCTGACCCTTATATTTTTCTGTTTGTTTCCTCAATTTCTTTATCATTCAGGTCTCTGTGGGTGCTCATAGGACACAGGCAGATCATCTCTCCACTTTCTCCATGCCATAAATAATGTTATAAACTTCGATCACGTTGCCTCTTACTCGCCTTTTCCCTAAACTAAAAAAAATCCAAAAAACTTAATCATTCTGGTTGTCCTTTTCTGAACACTTCTTGTGGGGAAGACATGGCTGTTTAAAGTGGTGTAATTTTGCTTGAAATTTATGGTGCATATGGGGCCACGAAGATGGATCCCACGAAGCAAGACACAGTGATAACAGCAAGAACCTTTATTGAACTACGTAACTGGGAAACAGGGGCAAAGCAACTGCTTATATACATTCCTGAAAGCCTGGGCCACTCCCACTCCCAACGTGATTGGCTGTTTAAACTTCCAAGCTGCGAATCACGACTCAGAGTTCAAGGGCCAATGGCAGAGGCCCAAATCCTGAAGCACTGTGGGAATTAGATATTCCGAACTGTCCCAAGTTTCCTTTAAGAAAAAACATCACCTCATAATTGCTGCATGTTTATTGGGGCGCCAGAGGGCCTTGTTAATTGCCAGCAATACAGCTTTTCTGCTATGCCTGTTGTTTCTTTCGTCCAGTTATTTTCATGCTCATTACATGATTCTCTTGCTGCGACATTAAGGGACATGCATCATCATTAACAACTGAGACCTCGTTTATGGAGACAGCTCTTCAGTCAGGTGCGGCTGAAATTTATGGTCAAAGAGATTAGAATTTGTAACAGCCCTATGTTTTTTTCTAAGAACATGTACCTCTGTGTGTGAAATATATCTCCTGTAGCTTGCTCCGGTTCCATCCAGCACATTAGAAAATATGTATCCACAGACCGATAATGCCTTATGCAATTTGTCATGGAAATTGCATATGGCGACCATGAAATGGTCAAACTGGATGAAAGGAAAGGGTCATCTGGCTTTTGTTTGTTTACTTGCTAAACTGGCTGAAATGTTCCTTGGAAGAAGCACGGCCCGGGGATTCCTGAACCTTCTTAGGGTGAACAGCCAAGGGGTAAAGAAATGAATGAGGCATTCTCAAGCTGAGGCTACAAAATTAACATGCAAGCTCATTTAAACAACTTGGGTGAGCACAAACTGCTGTTCCTGAAGTTCAGACACCCTGCAAAAGGGAGGGAGGGGAGTTGGTGAGCTTGAATCACGACTTAGGTGATTGTCTGAACTGGCCCCATCCCCAGTCTGCAATTAATCCGTGAAAAATCAGTTAGCTAACTGTCTTTGGCCATATGCTAAGAACTTGATGAAACTGAATTTGCTGTGCTCTCCACTCCACCTGTTGTTTGTATTGTACCACGGAATCTTAGGAAATAAGAAACTGCCTTGTTGTGCTGGTCCCGTGGGTTTCCGTGAGGCGTGGTCCGAGTCCAGTCCAAGGTCAAGGGTGCAGTATTGAGGCCGTCCATCAAAGCTGAAGCTGGGTCCAAAGCAGGGAGTCGGGCGAGGTCAGGAGCGCAGAACAGGGTGCAGGCAGGAACTGGCTACCAACAACATTGCTCCCGCAACTTGAGGCTGGGGCTGGCCGGCTTTTATCTGCCCTGAGGCATTAGGGTGGCCCCAATCCTCTGGTGACTCGCCTCCCCTGGCCTGGAGGCGAGCACTCCTCCTGCAGGAACTTAGTTCCCTCCGCCTCTCTGCCCTGAGCCTCTGTAGCTCAGGAGAGGCTGGAGGGTTACCGTACCCAGAGGCAACCTCAGCCTCCCCTGACGGGGCTGAGAGTGGAGCACCTGCAGGCAATGGGTCCTCCATCACCTCAGGAGCCAGAGCAGACTCAGCTGATGCATGCACCTGAGGATCCAGCACAGGTGAGGACCCTTCAGGCTCATGCCCCAGCCCCGGCTCAGCTGGTTCTGGAGGCGGGGAATCCTGTGCAGGCTGGGATTCCTCAGGTTCAGCCTCCGAGTCCACCTCCCAGGCCATCACACCTGCACTAAGTCAGGTCACTGGTCCACCCAACTCAGCATTGTGTACACGGACCGGCAGCAGTTTCAGGCAGCTTTCTCTCCAAAGCCTGCTCTCTGCCAGTGAGCCACGGCCCTTCCTCAGATGTGTCTAATAATCCAGACTTGGTCAGGGATACAGCACAATTAGGCAAGCACAGAGCCGAGAGGCCACTGAGCCAACCTCCTGACATAGTTTGCAGCACGCCATGGCAGAAGCTAGGTAAAACACAGGCCATGCTGTATCATGGGGATTCGAATAAAACGATGTGTTCAGATTCCTACATGGACTCACCAGTCTCAAAGAATCTACATTGGCTAACGTAACCAGCGGCCTGCAGATGTTCCATTTAGATCCAGAAGCTACAGTGGTACCTCGGGTTAAGTACTTAATTCATTCCGGAGGTCCATACTTAACCTTAAACTGTTCTTAACCTGAAGCACCACTTTAGCTAATGGGGCCTCCTGCTGCTGCTGCCGACGTGCCGCCGAAGCACGATTTCTGTTCTCATCCTGAAGCAAAGTTCTTAACCTGAAGCACTATTCTGGGTTAGCGGAGTCTGTAACCTGAAGCATATGTAACCTGAGGTATCACTGTACTTTGAAAACATTTTGCAGCATCAATATTTCCAGTCTAAGATGCTTTTGCCTTTTTTTAAAAAAGGGTGTCTTTCATATTGAGAAGAATTCAACGTATCACTAAGGAAACGGTTCTGTCAGTGCAAACTCTGCAGCCTGCCAAACAGAACGATCTCCCCTCTCCCCCTCCCTGCACAATGTTCTGGGGGTTCTCCAGACACACACACACAAATATGGGGGCAGGAGAAGGGGCAAAAATCTCCACTGCATTAACAGACCACCTTACACTAGTGGGACTCACTAATTGAATAAAAGGACCCCTGACCATTAGGTCCAGTTGTGACCGACTCTGGGGTTGCGGTTCTCATCTCGCTTTATTGGCCAAGGGAGCCGGCGTACAGGTTCCGGGTCATGTAGCCAGCATGACTAAGCCGCTTCAGGCGAACCGGAGCAGCGCACGGAAATGCTGTTTACCTTCCCGCCAGAGCGGTACCTATTTATCTACTTGCACTACGACGTGCTTTCAAACTGCTAGGTTGGCAGGAGCAGGGACCGAACAACGGGAGCTCACCCTGTCACGGGAATTCGAACCGCCGACCTTCCGATCAGCAAGTCCTAGGCTCTGTGGTTTAACCCACAGTGCCCCCCCCATCCAGTTCATTAATTCTACCTGTGGCATATCAGTCTAAATCTGCTATTCTCTCCCTCTGGGCAAAATCTAATGCTACACAAGTGGACTTCTGCTCATACAATGGGGCTTCAACATCCTTTCCCTGCTGCCACCCAGGTGCCCCCACTGTCTGCTCCACTGTCTTTTCTCCTCTGTTTTCTTTCTCTCTGCATCCATTTTTTCTTCCCAAAAGGTGGCCTTGATGGTCTTAGGAGATGTCCAGATACGAAGTGGCTTCTCCATAGCTGTCAGGTGAGGTTCCCTGGGAAGAGCATTCTACAAACAGAGTGCCCATTTTGGTACCATGACGCCATTAAACAACAGGAAATGAATGCGCGAATTTGGGGAATGGGAAGAATCCATTTCTTCCGCCATTCAGGTGAACTTGTAAGTTAGCTCATGAGTCCAAAGAAATAAAAAATGCATCAAGCAGGCTTGATCCTGCTCCTCTATATTAATCACTTATCTTTACCAAATGAAGCATATCTAGGATATTACACACACACACACAATGTTTTGGAAGGGATTAATTAAGTTGGTGCAATTAGTTTTAAAAATTCATGTTTTTGTTTTAAAATGTGCCTTGTGTGGAAGATGAATTGTTATGTAATGTGGTGTGCGTTCAAATGCTCCATGGTGAATTTTGTGCACAAATATATCACTATTAGCAAGAATAATTAGCAATTGCAAGTGGGGGGGCGTTGTGATCTGGACTGTGCAAAATTACAATATTCACAGGAAGGCTTCGAACATTTCCGCCGATTCCTGAGAGTTCACCCTTGAATATCATAGCTCAGATATGGGTTTAAAGAAAGAAAAGCAGAGATATCCTAAAAAGCAACACAGTTATACATTGCAAATAGCAGAACAAGGGAGGCTGCTATTGTTAAGTTGTGAGCGGGAAAGTGCTTATTTGCATCCAAGCTTCTGGGGCTCCTCTCTGGCCATTCAAGGGTTAACTGTGTCAGCCTGACTTCTCCTGAGTGAACCTCCTGTTAACAAATGGTCTGTACCAACCATGCAAATGCCAGTAATTAGTATATGAGATAAACCAAATCCATTAGTAGATAGAAGGGAAACTCAATCTGTTTTACAAATGGAAATGAAGTAGCGGCCTCAATTATAGGATATTTTTTTTAAAAAAACCATCCAATTTAGCAAGATGTTGATTTCCTTTCCTTTCACATCTCTTTGTGTGTGTGTTTTTTAGATACTTCAGCTCAAGCACTGCGCAACATATTAACCAAGCCAGATTTTGGCAATGCATTTAATAATCATGCTCTTCTAAATTAGTGCTCTTTTTTGGGAAATGATTTTATTTACAGTTCGGCTACGGAGAACGCAAGGGCTTGGTTATTTATTTATTTACTGAGCGCAAAAAGAGAGAGAAGAAGATCAGGATCCTGCAAATATATAGGCCCCTGTACCTATTTCATATTCTGTATGGTGTAAATATAGAACTAGGTGGAAACTAGGTGTAAGATAATTAGCCCAGAGTTGCTGGGGCAGCCAAGCCAGATGGGTGGTGTATAAATAATAAAATTGTTGTTGTTGTTGCCTTTTTTAAGCCGGAACTCGCAGGAACCCAGTTCCGGCACTTCTCAAGTGAGCTCCATTGCCATTCTGAGAGAACAAGGGAGGTGTTCAAGGCAGTGGCGTAGCGTGGGTTGTCAGCACCCGGGGCAAGGCAAGTAATTTGCGCCCCCTAACCCGTGGATTTGCGCCCCCTAACCCTAACCCCCAGACGTTGCGCCCGGTGCGGCCGGCCCCCCCTGCACCCCCCACGCTACGCCACTGGTTCAAGGTGAATTCCGGGACCTCTTTTTCTAGAAAAATAGCACTGATTATTATTATCCAGCTCAATGCTGTCTTATGCTGGTTGGCAGCAGTTCGCCAGGGGTTCAGGCAGGGGTCTTCCTCAGTGATGCCTGCAGATCGCTGAGGCTGAACCTGGTTCCTTCTGCATACGAAGTGCATCCTCCCCAAGTCCAGAGTTACCTTGACCTGATCTGCAATGATACCTCAACCCTTTTAGGGCCTTCTCTGTATGTGTATGTGTCTGTTGAGACCCTCGACCCTCCCCAGCGTGGTGTAGTGGTTAAGAGCGGTAGACTCGTAATCTGGTGAACCGGGTTCGCTTCCCCGCTCTTCCACATGCAGCTGCTGGGTGACCTTGGGCCAGTCACACTTCTCTGAAGTCTCTCAGCCCCACTCACCTCACAGAGTGTTTGTTGTGGGGGAGGAAGTGAAAGGAGATTGTTAGCCACTTTGATACTCCTTAAGGGAAGTGAAAGGCAAGATATCAAGTCCAAATTCTTCTTCTTCTTCTTCTTCTTCCTCCTCCTCCTCCTCCTCCTCCTCCCCCTCGCTGGCTTTGTATAGACCAGGACTGAGGGACCTTTTCCCCACTACAAAAAGGGGTCGAGGGTACATGCCACTGGGGGGGGGGGCAAATGCACATGCGTGGACACCTGTTCACACATGCACACACAGTTGGTTAGAGCATGGTGCTGATAACACAAAGGTCGCAGGTTTGATCCCCCTACAGGATAGCTGCATATTCCTGCATTTCAGAGGGTTGGACAAGATAATCCTCAGGGTCCCTTCCATCTATATAATTCTGTGATCTTAACACATATAAAAACGTCATTTACACACATACTCATTTCATTTGCACATGCATGCACAACCCAGCCAGTCCATACAGTTGACATCATCCCAATGATTCTTGTCGTATTTGATTGACTGTGTCCATTTCCCCACTCTTGCTTTCCCCAGATAATGAAGCCAGAATGAAGCTTTTTTTCTGATTTGGGACCACCATTATCAGGAAAAGCCTCCCCTCCACCACCCCGTTGAATTTCTGCTCTATGCATTTGCAGAAGGTAGGTAGAGAACTGTGAAAGGCTGCAACTCCAGCGAGTACCCCATTTTAACAGATTCTTGATTTAGCCAAGACGAGGTCCTTGATTTAGCAAATTACATCTGTTAAATTCTCTAATGGAATCTCCCCCCCCCCCAAGCTGAACCTGCTTTGGAAAGAAGCAGCTGCAAAAAAAGAGAGGGAGGATTAAATAATAATCTTTCTCAAAACAGAAATTAATTAAAGTACATGCTTTGCATTGCAGTTCTTGCATATACTGAGCATATGTTGAGTTTGGTGCATTGCAAGTGGGGGAGAGAGCTATTGCATGCAGGTCCCACAATGTTAGGGACTGGGTGAATGAGGAAGAGTGGTGGGAGCCACCCACCCAAGACCCCCCCATATGTTGACTTAGATCCCAGGTTCTGGTGGTGGGACACTGAAGAGCAGCCAGCAGAAGGGATGACCTGGGAGGTGCTAGAAGCAGGAGGACTGAGCAATCAAGGAGGGGTGGGAGGTCAGGAGAATGAGGGTCTTCCAGGACAGGGTTAGAGGCTGAGAGTCACAGTGTGAGTGCAGACTCAGAGAGGAGTCAGAGGTTGGCCCTGCTACACAGCAGCAGGACAATCCTACCTGCTCCTCTGACTCCTCAACTGAGAAAAGTCCTGCACATTGTTGACCAATGGGCCAGGCAGGGCCAGGGGAGGAGACCACCCTCTTGACACAGCCTTCGTCTGCTTGGGAGGAATCCAGAGTGAGGGGCTAGAGGGGGGAAGCGTGGGGTCAGTGGTCAGTTTCAGCAACATCTCAGCTAGATTAAGATGAACCAGAAGACTGCAGTGTGGTTCCGATCCTCTGCCCTGTGGTGGACCTGGCTCATTGGACAGCTCCTTGACACGAGAGAATCTGTTGAACAGATTCAGGTTCTTATGTTCTTGCAATGTAACATGTGACTAGGGCAGGGTTGTCTTTGCAATGTCTTTGCAATGTAACATGCCCTTGCAATGTCCTTGCAATGTAACATGTGACTAGGGCAGGGTTGTCCTTGCAATGTCTTTGCAATGTAACATGCCCTTGCAATGTCCTTGCAATGTAACATGTGACTAGGGCAGGGTTTGGGCTGTCAATGGCTTTTGTTTCCACCAGGACTTATGCTTCTTGCTGAAAATACAAGTGAGTCTCACTCACCAGGTCCATCCAAAGTAAATAGAGAAGAAAAAGACTGATGGCGATGGGTGGACGAATCTCATAGACCATCTACTCACATGCAAATGTGTGCATCAGACCTCCTTTGGCACCAAACATCCCACAGAATTCCCTGTTTGCACACATCAGGGCCATTTGCTTAGCGGGGTTTGCACTAAATGACCCCTGGGGCCCCTTCCAACGCCACAGTTCTATAATTCAACCTTCGTCTTGCATGAAACATGAATGGATTTTGTGGTCTTTCACTAGCGATCCTCAGATGGGATGGAGAAAGCCAAAAGAGGCTTATCATACGCATAGAGAAGAACAATCTGTAATCCCTACCCTGTTTTCCGCCCAACCCCCTTCTTCCCTACAGCATCTGCTCACGCCATGATTTCCAAGCACTCCCGTAATCTGCATTATGAACATTCACAGATCCCACGACGTGGGATTGTTGTGTGTTGCGCATGATGCAGCCGGCCTCCGGCATCTCATCAGAATAGTTTCATGTGCAATTTTCCTGGAGCATCTAACGTGGAGAGCATCTTTCTGAGCTCTGACTCTCTGTATAATAAAAGAAGAAAGCCTGTGGTATGAAAAGTATGGTTAATGAATGAGTGACCACCTTGCGATGAGCTCTAGAAATGCGAGTCTATGGTCTCATTCACACCATACCAAGGGGTCCTGCTTGAATAAAATATTGGGTTAGCGGGCAGGTAAGCCCCACACCACAAAATTGATCAGAAGGTATGGTGAATGCACACCATTTGAAAGGCAACGCACATCAACTTTGGGGGGTTGGTGGGCTTGGCCCCCTCAAATGTTTGGGGGGGGGGAGCTGAAGAGACATCGGCCCCTAGGAGTTGGCTCCTACACAATATACATTTGAAATACTATGATACTACTTTAAACAGCTTCCCCCAAAGAATTCTGGGAGCTGTAGTCATCCCCCTCACAAAGCTACAGTTCCCAGAATTCCTTGGAAATAGGGATTAGTGAAACCACTCTGTTAATTGGGGACCACAGTTCAAGAAGGACACTGACAAACTGGAACGTGTCCAGAGGAGGGCAACCAAAATGGTCAAAGGCCTGGAAACGATGCCTTATGAGGAACGGCTAAGGGAGCTGGGCATGTTTAGCCTGGAGAAGAGGAGGTTAAGGGGTGATATGATAGCCATGTTCAAATATATAAAAGGATGTCACATAGAGGAGGGAGAAAGGTTGTTTTCTGCTGCTCCAGAGAAGCGGACACGGAGCAATGGATCCAAACTACAAGAAAGAAGATTCCACCTAAACATTAGGAAGAACTTCCTGACAGTAAGAGCTGTTCGACAGTGGAATTTGCTGCCAAGGAGTCTCCTTCTTTGGAGGTCTTTAAGCAGAGGCTTGACAGCCATATGTCAGGAGTGCTCTGATGGTGTTTCCTGCTTGGCAGGGGGTTGGATCCTTGTGGACCTTGTGGTCTCTTCCAACTCTATGATTCTATGATTCTATGAATTGTATGTTTTAGCAGGGATGGGGTTTCAGCTTGGGCGAGTGTTGTTTCATTTGGGGATGGGGGTTGTTTAAAAGTGTTTTTTAATGTTAAATGTTCATTTGGATTTTGTATCTATTTCCATTTGTGGGCTGGGGTATTGCTCAGGGGCTTTTGTTGGGGAGTGTATTTTTCATTAGTTTGCATTAGCATTGTAAACTGTTTAAAATATTTTTATCATGTATTTTGTCCTTTTTACATTGTACTATATGCGGTGAGCCACCTTGAGACCTATGCCTATAGGGTAGTATTTAAATTAAGATGATAGCAGCTCTGGGTGGGTATTAAAGGTCTCCTAACAACTCTCAGTGCCCTTAACAAACTACACTTCCCAGGATTCTTTGGGACAAAGTCATGATTGTTTAAAGTGGTACACAACACAGCTGCCTGCATTTTTGCACTCTCCTTGGGGGGTGTCTATGGGGGCTGTCATGATGAGGTCCCACGCTTCAAATATTACTATGGCACTATTTTTTGCAGGCTCACAATGTCATAAGGCTTGCAGCTTAAAAACTGCCTGAAGTATCATTTTCATTCAAGTGTATTTTACTCAGAAGGTTTAGTGCAAAAAGGCTGAACTATCATGCAAACACATAATCCTTAATTATGTAAAGTTGACTTTAAAAAAAGAGAGATTTAATTGGAAGCATTGCGAATTTCAGAATGACCTCCAGTGTTTTCAGGTTACGATTCAGGTGTTTTGGAACCAGAATATTCAACACAAATTGCATTCTCCCTCTCAAATCCTGGCGGTAAACAAGTAAATTATGGAGAAGGAGGAAGAGTCAGGATGGCAGCTGGGATTTTCTGCAGATGGCCAAATTCAGCTGGTGAACTTTCTACTACAGTTAAAAGATTAAAGGGGGCAAGAGGGATGTGGGGCAACCCTGGAAAAGGGAAACATCTTACCTGATTTCAAAGGGTTTTCTTGTAACCAGAATACCTAGATAATCCAGTTAGTGGAGTCCTTATCTTGGTGAGTTGTGCATTCTGCATAAACAACCTTGCTCTGAACTGCACTCCCTGTGTTGTAAAACCCGAGACTTCGGTCTAAATTACAACCATCCCACGGACTTTTCACACTTTTATGTTTTTATGTAAAGCATTTGATAGAGTAGACTTATCCCATATGAACAACTGAACTTTTATAGGAAAGATAGGAACCACGCTTATGTCAGACCTGCCTGTTTGCCCATCTAGCCCAATATTACCTACTCTGACTGGCAGAAGCTCTCCAAGGTCGGCCATCAAAACCCAGCTGGTTTATGTACAAATGTGCATCACTCAGAGCCCAGTGGAGACACCATACCATGTACAATGAACGTATGGAGAGGAGGTTTCAGGAACATAGCTGTCAATGTTTCCCTTTTTAAAAGGGAAACTCCCTTATTCCGAATAGGATTCCTCGCAAGAAAAGGGAAAAGTTGACAGCTGTGCTTAGGAATCGCAGGTGCTTGCCTCATCCGGAGTTTTTCACTGATCCATCTGAATAGAGGTTATTTATGCAGGTATGTGCTCTAAGTGCAGTCAGCGGTTGAATTACAACAGTCAGTGATGGTGGGAGTTGAAGTTCAACAACAAGGGTCAGCAAACTTTTTCAGCAGGGGTCCGGTCCACTGTCCCTCAGACCTTGTGGGGGACTGGACTATATTTTGGAAAAAAAAGAAATGAACGAATTCCTATGCCCCACAAATAACCCAGAGATGCATTTTAAATAAAAGCACACATTCTACTTATGTAAAAACACTCTGATTCCCAGACCATCCACAGGCCAGATTTAGAAGGCGACTGGGCCGCATCAACAACATCTGGAGGGCTGTGAGTCCTCAGTCTTGCTTTATGGCCTCTGACTTTATTGGGGTGAAGGATGCAGACATCTTCCTTTAGTACAAAGTACACACAGGACTGCTTGTGCCAGCTCGACAACCTTTGTGCCACTGGGCCGTGCGTTGCAATTTTCCTTTTGAGCTCTTTGTTCCAAGTGCAAGATCTTCAATATGCTGCATAGATTGCCTTTTGTTTTGCAATCTTTCCTGGCTGAAGTGGGATGAGGAAGTGAAGAGATGCTAAATTCTCTTCACTTCACTAAATTCTCTGGTAGCTCAGTTGGTAGAGCATGAGACCCTGAATCTCAGGGTTGTGGGTTCAAGCCCCACATTGGGCAAAAGATTCCTGCATTGCAGGGGGTTGGACTAGATGATCCTCAGGGTCCCTTCCAACTCTATAATTCTATGAAATTCTATAATGTGCTTCCCTCTATGCAATCTAAGATGAGACTCCCTCCAGAGGAAACGAAATTGCTTCTTGGGGTTTAGGGAGGACAGCAAGAGGCTTGCGAAATGCACACATTTAAAAATTGCACAGAGTTCCTTCTCTATTTCATTTTGGTGGGAGGTGTTACAAAGGCTTTTTTTTCTTGCAAAATTTCCCAATCGGGGGAGGCTTCCAGGCCACTGCTGTTTCGGGGCGGGATTCAATCGCTTACCGGCAGATTCAGGTTGAGAAATTATGGTTGGGAGGTCTGGCATAATAAACCTTGGAACCAAGGCTGGTCCAACACAATTTGGCACCTGAGGTGGATGCCAAAATGGCTCCTCCCTTCATGCCAGGGAAAAAGGGGTGAGGAAAGCTATACATCAGGAATGGGGGCGAGGAGAGAAAGATCTGCATCAGGAACTGCTGCTGTTGATTCTGCTGCCTGAGGCAGTTGCCTCATCATGCCTCACGGGAGGGCCGGCCCTGCTTGGAACCAAATCCCAATGTCAGATGAGACTGTGCGGTAATGGGAAAGTTGGTATTGTATCTTTGCCTGGTCAACAGAGCTTCCAGGTTTCCTGCTTGCCACACTCCTGCACCAGAACCAGACCTCAGATGCACCAGATTCCAGGTCCAGATCTTGGGCACGGTTGTCTATGCCTCTGATATGGCCTGGACACTTTGGACAAGACCTGATTTCAAATCCCACCTCACCCAAACACACCCACACTTAGTTACAGGAAAGGGCAACCAAAACAATAAAGAGGTTGGAGCAACTCACATATGAGGAAAGTTTTCAACATTTGGGGCTTTCACCCCTTTTCCCTTTAGGTAGATTAAAGATGGAAGCATGGAAGATATGTATAAGGTTATGTGGAAGAAATGGATAAAGAGATTTTTCTCTCTCAGAGTACTAGAACTCAGGATCATCCAGCAAAGCTGATCTCCTGGCGATTCAGGAACAGACATCAGGAAACATTTCTTTAGTGCAACGTTGCATTGGGAAGCTTTTAATGCGTGACATTCTGTTGTGTTTTTGTATATTCTGTCGGACGCCACCCAGAGTGGCTGGGGCAATCAAGTACAAAAAACAATGTTGTTGTTGTTGTTGTTGTTGTTGTTGTTGTTGTTGTTAACCTATTGGAATTTCTACCACAAGATAAGCTCATAGCCACCAATTCAGCTTTAAGAAGGGATTAGATAAATTCATGGAGGATAACACTATCAGTGGCTACCAATAAAGCTTGTAGGTAGTGATGGCTGCATGCAACATTGCAAGGCTGTTCAAAAGCCCCTTTTGCAAACAGTCCCATACACTTCTTTGCAGAACTGTAGCTCTGTAATGGAGAAACAGCAGTTCCCAAGCTATCTGGAGGAAGTTGTGTGTTCTAAATGCATATGGGTTGTGCTTTGCATCTGTCCTCAGATGCATGTTATCAACCGGGGGCTTACAGTGCAGCATTCCATGCAACATGCTCTATGAGAAGCAATTGCATTCGTGAAAAAATCCGCATGCCTTGCAAATGCAGATGGAATCTACACACATATAAAAAACGCTGTGAAAATGCTTTTTTAAAAAAGTTTTGAAAAATACACTGAGTTTTGCATTAGCTCGCTATCGCCATCTAGTGTCGCATTTGCATATTGCACTTTACAACCCATTTAAAATGTTTTATTTGCAGCTGTATTGCTGAATCCCCAGTCTTCCCTTCCAAGGCTAAGATGCATTGTGTTGCTAATTCAAGTAGAGTGCAATGATTTTCCCATTCCCATTTCTCAGTTTTGCATCCATGCAAATTTGATGCAAATCTGTGTCATCTCTTGTCTGCTTTCGGGTGACCCATCGCCTGTTTTTCATTATTTTTTGGCGATGCATAATCAGCCCCCCCTTAGGGATGTTGCCATATGGAGTACAGTTGACCAGGAAACACTGTGCAGGCACGCTAGGCCATTCACACCAGCAACACCTTTTGCATGCTGTGGCACACACAACTCTTCTCTTGCATTGCCCCTCTGTTCGCAGCCAATGTTATTTTAGTAGCAAGCAAGAGGAGATGTCCCCACCCCTACTAAAGACCCTGCTGATTTATTTGGGGAATGAGCGACGTTGACGGTGAGCCAAGTGCTAATCAAAATTGCACTGCCCTTTCCCTCTGGTCCTCTTACCTTGCTAAATCATGACGGCAGATGGGCTTCTGCGCTGCCCAGAGTTTTAGGGAGCAACTCAAAACAGGATCATTTTGGACAGTGGTTAAAAGCAGTGATGTTTAAAGAGAACCGTCTGTAACCTTGCTGGAACAACTCCAGCATGTTCCAAAACACACCTGCATTGTAGCAAGAGATTAATGTGTGTTTCCTCCCTGCCCCGCTATCCCCTATTCGGGTCCCATTGAGCTTCAGCATGGGTGGCAATTTGCTGGCAGTGGCTGGACATGGATGCGGGTTCAGGAAAAGGAGAGGACTGCCCAAGGAGGCAAATTGAGCAGCAGTGAAATCTCAGCAGCAGTAGGCCTCTGGGATGTGGGAATAGATGAGCCATGGGCCTGATCCTGCAGGCTCTCCTTAGGGTGATAGGGAATAAGTGGTGGGTGTAGTATGGTCATCCCTGTTCTCCCTTAACCTGGAGGAGTCTGAGATGGATCGTAGCACCTGCTGTTTCTCTCTTAAGTACGGCAGGACAGATCTGTCATTCTCAGCTTCTCTCCATTTCTCATTTCCCCAATCTTAAATGCAGTTCTACACTTTCCCTCACCGGCTTGCAATTTCTTTTCTAAAGTCCTCACGAAATTGACCAGTGTTTTTTTGCGGGTGTTTCTTTTAACATGCGCATTTGTGCAAGCAACTTTTGCAAAATTATAATACGTTTCCATGCATTGTTTTCACGAATGCGTGTTTACGTACGCTTTCCCCAAACGCATGCTTTTTGCTACGTATTTCATCTGAGAACTAGATCACAAAATTTGGGATGCGTTCTGTTCTGTTATCTTAACGTTCCTTCTGTACTGTGTTACCTGTTGTGTTACGGAACTGTGGGTTTTTGACCGATATACCATCATGCTAAATTTCATTCACACCAGTGAATGTCATTGCACAATGTTGTGACTCTCTCACATGTCTCCTTTGGTTCTCCCATGACCACCCCCCAATGAAAATGGAAGGAAAGAACTTGCTTGGGTTAACGGAGTTGAGAATGGACTCACACACACACACACACACACACACACACTGGTGGAAGCAACACAGAAATGAATGCGAAACCTCCACTACACTAGGTATCTGGAAGTGACTTAATGTTGTCTGAAAGCTGATGCAGAAATCAACAGGTAGGTAAACTTCCGGGAAACGGAATACAGATTTCAAAGTATATGTTTTCGAAGGATTAGCTGCATTTTGCTTTGCGCATTGTTCCAGGAAGTGTGAAGTGGGTAGGTTTACAGTAAAATGTGAATCAGACTGAATCCCTGACCTATCCCTATCCTCGCCCCAAACAGAAACACTGGTTAAGGGGCCCATTGATGAAACTCTCCATCACACACATGGCCTCTCTACACCCAACCTATTATCTCTCCAGATGTTGATGCCTTCCGTTTATCATTAGTTTGTGTGAATAATTATACATTCTCGCTTGCCTGTCTACACTCAGCTCCTAGCAACCACAGTCACAGTCCTATTTAAGCAATTTTTTTTTTAGAAAAAAAAAGCAAAGTGTAATAGAGTGGCTGAGATTGGTAATGTTACTGATTTAACGGGAAATTAGATGAGTTACATTCACAGAGCTTTTGGTTAATGACACCAGCTGAAGGTTTGGCTTTTCCCCCCTTGCCTAGGAAGATAGATTTTGCTAGGCAGCTGAGATGAGAAAGAAAGAAAGAAAGAAAGAAAGAAAGAAAGAAAGAAAGAAAGACAGGAGCTCTTAACATCTGATGGCAGCGTGGGGACAATGAATGAAGACTTTGCGCTGCCATCTATTCTGGAGGGGACAGTAGTAGCTTTCAAAATGTCTCCAGGCCAAGGCTAATGTACAACAAAACATGTCCAGCACAGCATGTTCAGTGTCTGTTCCAAAATCTCCTCTGGACAAAACCGTCTTGACATCCTTTTTGTCTTCAGCTAGAGCAGGAGCTATTCAAATGGCAGTAACCTATTTTGGTGGCTTACAACAAAAATGTGCCTTGAAATGCCACATTGCTGGGTCTTTCCCAACACACTGATCTGGGGCAGTGGTGGAGCGGGGAGCACAGGGACAGTTGCCCGGGGGCAAAATTGCTAGGTGCACAAAATTTCGTCGCCCTCAAGACAGCTGTGCGCTTCTGTCACTGGGTTCTGTTGAAAACAGCTTCTCCATGAGAACCACGGAGTTAGCTCTCCAGACAATAGAACAACTCTTCGTTTCTTATCTCGGCGGCTGTGATCTCCGGGGTGATGCTAACGCCATTAGACAATTGGATGCGCATGTGTACTCTATTCGTTTCCCTCCCTCCCACTCCACATGGCCCCGGGCTCTGGCAACCCATGTTATGCCACTGTTCTGGGGTGATGCCTTCGTCGTTCTAGGACTTGGTATGAAGCTAACAAGGTTCAGTTGGAGACAGGAGCATTCCAGAGCATTTCTAGATCAGAGCTAATGGCAAGTCCTGCTTTCTGCAGGGATCAGCTCTGCCCAGGAGTTCCCAGATGGAACCAATCCCAGGGGGACTTGCATTTTGCTGCATGCATGCCCCCATTTGCAGAGAATCATACATCGTCATCAGGTGTGGGACATGATTTTGGGCTGATCCCAGCATTGTGGGCTTGCCCCTTCTGTGTCAATCACATATTCTGGATCATTTCAATCGATATTCTTGCATTTAAGAGTGGCTTTTCTTGCAGAAACAAATCCAAAGGTGCGATTCAATTTCACTTCGTCATCCTTTCATATCAATATCTGAAATATTTTGCAAATATCTCAAGGGCTGTCACATGGATGATGGAGCAAGCTTGTTTTCTCCTGGTCTGGAGGGTAGGACTCAAATCAATGGATTCAAGTTACAAGGAAGGAGACTCCAACTAAACATCAGGAAGAGCTTTCTGACAGTAAGAGCAGTTTGACAGTGGACCAGATTCCCTCGGAAGGTGGTAGATTCTCCCTCCTTGGAGGTTGTTAAGCAGAGTTGGGTGGTTATCTGTCACGGGTGCTTTAGTTGATATCCCTGCATTGCAGGGGGTTGGACTAGATCAGGGGTAGGCAAACTATGGGCTGGGGGCCGGATGCGGCCCCATCGCCTTCTCAATCCGGCCCGCGGACGGTCCCAGAATCAATGTGTTTTACATGAATAGAATGTGTTCTTTTATTTAAAACGCATCTTTGGGTTATTTGTGAGGCCTGCCTGATGTTTTTACATGAGCAGAATGTGTGCTTTTATTGAAAATGTATTTCTGACTCAGAGACTCTGAGTTATTTGTGGGCATAAGAATTCATTCATCCCCCCCCAAAAAAAAAATAGTCCGGCCCACCACATGGGGGAAGATGGGCTCCTAGAACATCCTGAGGAGTATTGCTGACTGGCTGGAATCTTGGAAAAAGATTACTGCAAGCTGCAACATTTCGTTGCAGAACCGACGTACTATTTATTACCCTTTTTTCTTTCCCAAAGGAAACCCAAAGCAGTTGGTTAACGGTGGCGGCAGCACACTTACAAAATAACAATGCCAGAATAATAGGCATATTACGCAATACATCAAGCAGGAAATAAAATATAACTCAACAGCTATAACAAATTAATATAAAAAGAATATCACAATGCAATGTGCCTATCAAAATTCATGATCTCTTAATTAAATAGCAATTCAGTTCAACAATAGCCCTGCATTTCCATAAACAAGGTAACATGGTTTCAATCACCATTACAAACCCATCTACGGACTACAAAGATGAATGAATGAAACAGAGCCCATGCCAGTGAAACAATAAAACGATCATAAAGTATTGTACAGCATACTTTAAGAGCAGGCCCACACCAGGAGGATCCTGTGTGGGGAGAATCCACAGTGTTCTCTTCGCTGGCTTTGCCTTTTCCGAAAGGCAGTGAGGCTGGCATGGAAACCAGCGCCCTGATTGTGTGTTGGTCGGTTTGACTGATTCCATTTACAAATCGCTTCCCGCCAAATATCCCAAAGAGATGAAATCAACAACAGCGGCAATTCCATACATATGAAAAATAATGGAGAACAATTCCACACATAACAAACAATTGTTGTTGTTGTTTAGTTGTGTCCGACTCTTTGTGACCCCATGGACCAGAGCACGCCAGGCACTCCCGTCTTCCACTGCCTTCCGCAGTTTGGTCAAACTCATGTTGGTAGCTGCGAGAACACTGTCCAACCATCTCGTCCTCTGTCGCTCCCTTCTCCTTGTGCCCTCATGATGCCAGGTTTTAGAGAGTCAGTTCCCTACTATGGATGTGGTTTCAGCTTTTTGACATTTGGCCATTAACTGCTGGTAAAGAAACATTAGAAAGTTTTGGCGAATCTAATGATATTTGTTCCGTGTGTGTGTGTGTGTATGATATAAATATATATATATGCATATATGTCCATATAAATATAAATACAATCTGTATTTATGATGTTTTTAATTATGTTTGTATGGTTGCTTTTCAACTGTCTAGAAATTGGCACCCGAGTTTCGATTTTGATTTTCCTCTTCCCTTCTTGTCCCCTTTCCCTTGTGTGTTGTGGGTTTTGTTTTGTTTTGTTTTTGGGCTGTGGGCTGTGGGCAGGGAGTTTCTTGTTTTGATTTTATATCAGTCCCTCTGGGAGTCTTTTTTTGGCTGAACGGCAGGGTACAAATGCTCTAAATAAATAAATAAAATAAACTGCCACATTCAGTCAAATTCCACCAAATCTCTACAGATCTGAATTGATGCAGAACTCCGGAATGCCCGCTTTTCTTGCAAATTGCTCTAAAGGAGCAAGGAAGGAAATACCCAGTGACAATGCAGATTTCCATGCCTTCCACCCCTCTGCTGTTGAGAGGAAGTAACAAGAGCAGAGAGAAAAGAAGCAATGTTGTGTCTGCAGTAACAAATGCTCCAGGTCATTGGAATGTTCTTGGGAAATGTTTTGTTCTCTGCGAGTATCATTCAAGTTAAAGTCAAAGCATAGGACAGGTCTTTGCAGCCAGCGAAGATCCTAGTTTTTTTGGGATTGGGTGGGGTCAGTGGCGTAGCGTGGGTTGTCAGCACCCGGGGCAAGGCAAGTAATTTGCGCCCCCCCCGCTGCACTGTCCCTCCCCCAGATAGTCCCTCACTGTCTCTCCGCACCGCACCGCACGCCTGGCACCCTCCCCTCCACAGTGGGCGGCAACCCGGCGGCTCGGATCGGATTCGCACAGCCAGCACTGCAGTGAGAGAGAGTGAGTGAGCCAGGTAGGAGCAGAGAGCTGCGAGCGCGCCCCCCCCCCGATGTTGCGCCCGGTGCGGCCGGGCCCCCCTGCACCCCCCACGCTACGCCACTGGGTGGGGTGGGAGGTGACTCCCCTGAGTTTTTGTCAAGTGGGTGAGGATCAGAACACCAGAGGTTTTTCTACCGTGAAATGGGCATTTTGTGGCACTTGCATCAGTTTCTTTTGTTTCCAAATGTGTACTCCAACCCCCTACTGCTCAGCTGAACCTACTTCACAGGGTTATTGTGGGAACTGAATGAAGAGTGGACTATGCAGTTTGCCGCAATTCAAAATCCAGAATTAAAAACAGCTATGAACAGATTTCGGTCACAGGAAAAGGGTGGGGTCTGAAAATACACGTCGCGGGTGTCAAAGGTCACGTAAAGAGGCGCGTCTTCAGCATTTGCAGACAGCTGTAGGGCGAAGAAGCCAGATATATCTCTGTAGGGAGTGAATCCTGCAACTTAGGGGCTGCCACAGAGAAGGCCCTCTCCATTAGAATCCTATATAAGTCTGTGCTGAGGTGCAGTAATGTCAGGGGCACAAGAAAAGGGGTTCCTAAGACTTGGGCCCACCTTGTAAACTCCACAGAGCACGTCTCTGCCAGGACCGAACAGAAATCAGAACCATTGCTGGCACTTTGTTTCCATCAACCCCAGTGTCAAGACATTGATATCTCACCTTTCCATGAAAGAGTTTGGGGTGGTGTAAATACTTCTCCCTCTCCCCATTTTATCCTCTGTACAGATGACACAACCTTGATGGCAGAAAGTGAGGAGAAATTAAAGAACCTCTTAATGAGGCTGAAAGAGGAGAGAGCAAAATATGGTCTGATTCTCAACATCAAAAAAACCAAGATCATGGTCCCATCACCTCCTGGCAAATAGAAAGGGAAGAAATGGAGGCAGTGAGAGATTTTACTTTCTTGGGCTCCATGATCACTGCAGATGGTGACAGCAGCCACGAAATTAAGAGACGCCTGCTTCTTGGGAGAAAAGCAATGACAAACCTAGACAGCATCTTAAAAAGCAGAGATATCACCTTGCCAACAAAGGTCCATATAGCTAAAGCTATGGTTTTCCCAGTAGTGATGTATGGAAGTGAGAGCTGGACCATAAAGAAGGCTGATCGCCGAAGAATTGATGCTTTTGAATTATAGTGCTGGAGAAGACTCTTGAGAGTCCCATGGACTGCAAGAAGAGCAAACCTATCCATTCTGAAGGAAATCAGCCTTGAGTGCTCATTGGAAGGACAGATTGTGAAGCTGAGGCTCCAATATTTTGGGCACCTCATGAGAAGAGAAGACTCCCTGGAAAAGACCCTGCTGTTGTGAAAGATTGAGGGCACAAAGAGAAGGCGACGACAGAGGACAAGATGGTTGGACAGTGTTCTCGAAGCTACCAGCATGAGTTTAACCAAAGTGTGGGAGGCAGTGGAAGACAGGAGTGCCTGGCGTGCTCTGGTCCATGGGGTCACAAAGAGTTGGACACGACTAAACGACTAAACAACAACAGCAACTGCTTTCCAGCTCGAACACAATAATCAAAACAACAGCATTGCCCTGCTTCCTTTTTATTTTGCAAGAAGGGTGTGTTTTGGAGGTTGAGGTGGTGGAACCAAACCCCCTAGACGCCGGAAAGAATTACGGCCTTTGTCGGAGGAAAAACACCTGGCAGCGGCGAGGACCACACAGCAAGCACACGCCACTCCTCCCTGCCGCCTTGCTCCCTGGGCCACGGCCTTCAACTTGCCTCCCTCCCGGCCACAAAGCTCTCCCTGTATGTGCTTGTATTTTATTTTTTGCATCTGAGGAGCTTTGCACAAAATGTCAGCCTCTCCGAATCCTGGAGGGTTTCCCCCTCCCACACCCCCAGCAGCCTATTCTGGGGCTGTCATTGATTCCCCCCTCCCCCAGCCCGCCTCCCTTCCCCCACAGCCCCTTTCAAAGGCAATCTCTCGGCAGCTACAGCAGCAGCAAGCAGGGGAAGCTGTAGGCAGAGGAGCTTCTTTGCCCATCCTCCACCCTCCCCGGCGCAACCTTGAGAGCTCATTTTCGCTCGGCCGGCCTCCTCCGCCTGCAATAGATTGATTCCACCCCACCCCCCTCTCCTTTGCTCAGTCATTCAGACTTGGAAAGTCAATAACAAGCTGACATCATCAGTGGTTTGTGTATTATTACACGGCTACTTTCAAAAAAGTACCCACCGTCCTCGAAGAGAGGAGCACTCCGCCTGCCCACGGCCGCCTAAGAGAGGAGCACTGCGTGTTTCGCAAGATCCTTCTTTTCTAGACAGATGGCGGGGAAAGGACAATTTTTTAATATAGGAAAACAGCAATGCTCTCTCCCCCCCCACCCCCCTCACAGCTTGCCCTCACTGCTTGGGATCTGACGTGGCTGTTTTGTTTCCTGTTTTCTGAAATGTTCTGTTACCCCACCACATCATAGGGTTATTTTAAGGGTGTGTGGTGTGTGTGTGTGTGTGTTTTTTTGGGGGTAGGGATTTAAAAATCAAGTGGCAGCATATTGATTAGAATCGCAGAGGCAGATTCAAGGTCTCCTGGTCTCCCGCAAGTTCCCTGCATGGCATTTGGCCACGCATTCAATGCACATTATTATTATTATTATTATTATTATTATTATTATTATTATTATTAATGCCCACCTGACTGGGTTGCCCTAGCCACTTGGAGTGGCTCCCAACAAAATATTAAAAGCACAATACAACATCAACCATAAACAAATCTTAACCCTTTGTGTCCTACCCTAGGTTCAGCTTCTGGGAGGAAGGGTAGGATTCAAACAATAAGAACAAAACCCTTTTTTTTTTTTAAAATATCCATTTTTAAAAAAGGAGTTTGGGCTTTTTTCCTTTGGCCTCTTTATTTTTTTTTTCTTTTTCTGTTTCCTGTTATCCAGTCCTCGTGAGCCGCTTAATCTGCAATCTGTTTGCTTCACATGTGGATGTAAACTGCACTGCTGCTCATCCAAACGTCTGGTTATTCAAACCCTTCTTAAAAACAAACTCGCTTTGGTGCAGCAGAAAATAAAGGGCCTTTATTCCACGTTCGTGGAGGCGGGAAGCCATTTTGCTCTCGATCTCCTGAAACTCTTGTTGTAATTGTGTACCCATTTGCAAATCCATGCCAAGTGCTGTGTATTAGGATTTTTTATTTTTTAAAAAAGAAAGGTTGTAATTTCAGATTGATCCTGGTGGGGCCTATACTAGCAACCTGCCACATTTGCCTTCCTACTTCCAGGGGCCAGTTGGAGGCCATGAAAGAGGGGTGGGGTGGGGATTGGGGCAGTTTTCAGAGGGGTGCAGGAAAAAACCACATGTTTTTAGAGGGGCAGAGAGCTTTGCTACAGGGGACACCCCCTGACACACAAAATCTTTCTTTCTTTCTTTCTTTCTTTCTTTCTTTCTTTCTTTCTTTCTTTCTTGCCATAGCACTCCCTCAAATAGCCCAGTGGACATGTTTGGGGTTGTTTACTGAGTGTGGTTGGGGTAAGAAAATGGCACTTTCATGGCAGTCATACTTGTTTGTTTTCCAGCAATGCACTCAGAATGGCACTATGGGTGCATTCAGACATAGGGCACATTGTGTTGGTTTTTCTAATTATAATGCTAGCACTCCCGTCCCAAATTCTAACATTTTGATTTAAGGAGTGTTTGTTTGTTTTTTTCAATCAAGCAGTGTTTAAATTTTATGAAATTTGTAGATAAACAGATTCCTTCCACACTGAATTACTTGTTGTGTCACGGAACTGTGCTACATTTTAAATGGCGGGAAAGAACGGTATGCCGAAAGACCACCTCAACATTCGTCGCATGAAATTTCAATGTGGAACTCGCGCAAATTCCTGAATCAATAGAGGTTGCAAATGGACCCCGCCCCCGCAATTAACATAAATGAGCCCTGAACTGTTGCTAAATCCAACTTGTTTTCCAGAATTGGCATTTTTTTGTTCCAATTTTCATTGGAGAAACGTTGGAGGGTATGGAATTATGAGACCCCCCTGAGCCAAGAAGATAAGTAACTATACAACCTTTAGAACACATCTGAAGGGGGCCCTGTATAAGGAAGGGTTTTTTTAGTGTTAATATTTTATTATGTTTTTATATGTGTTGGAAGCCGCACAGAGTGGCTGAGAGCCAGTGTGGTGTAGTGCTTAAGAGCAGTAGTCTTGCAATCTGGGGAACCGGGTTCGCGTCTCCGCTCCTCCACATGCAGCTGCTGGGTGACCTTGGGCCAGTCACACTTCTCTGAAGTCTCTCAGCCCCACTCACCTCACAGTGTTTGTTGAAGGGAAAGGAGAATGTTAGCCGCTTTGAGACTCCTTAGGGTAGTGATAAAGCGGGATATCAAATCCAAACTCCTCCTCCTCCCCTTATTCTTCTTCTTCTTCTTCTTCTTCTTCTTCTTCTTCTATTCTTATCTTGCATCTAAGGCAGGCAAGAGGCATGTTCAGAGTTCAAGGACACGTTCCAGCCAGGCAAAAACACTTGGGGTGTGAAAGCCGGGCCGGACAGGGGTGTGGCCTGCTGAGAATTCAGAGAGGCAGAGGGAAATGCCTTGGGGGGGGCACATTTGTGCCCCATCCCTGGTCTATGGTATAGATTTAGACAGAACTTCCATCTCTGTTTTTCAAAATGGGTCATCACAGTTCTCACTGCGCTGAGCCCTGCTTTGGTTACTCTAATCCTATTGATTAGAGATTGTGACTGTCAACAGCCCTCCTTGGAGGCTCAAGGCAATACCTTCACCTGAGTAAACCTCGCCAGTTCCGTTTCATATTTATTGCCTCCCAGCTGCTGCGTTGTCTTAAGCTCTCTCTCTCTCTCGCTCTTTCTTTCTCTCTCTCTCTTTTTTGTAGATTGATTACAAACATTTCACTCTGCCGCGTGAAGCTGAGCTGCACGGCTGCCGTGTGATCCCAGGACTATGAATTATAGATGCTTGACATATTACACTCTGCCATTATGACTCCCCCACCCCTTTCACAAGCAGGCTATGAATTATGAAGACGGGTCTCTCTGTTACACGCATGCACGGCCATGCGTATGCATGTGCCCATGCACCAATGGCGGAAAATCATAGAATCATAGAGTTGGAAGAGACCACAAGGGCCATCGAGTCCAACCCCCTGCCAAGCAGGAAACACCATCAGAGCACTCCTGACATATGGTTGTCAAGCCTCTGCTTAAAGACCTCCAAAGAAGGAGACTCCACCACACTCCTTGGCAGCAAATTCCACTGTCGAACAGCTCTTACTGTCAGGAAGTTCTTCCTAATGTTTAGGTGGAATCTTCTTTCTTGTAGTTTGGATCCATTGCTCCGTGTCCGCTGGGAGAAACAGCCGTGATACCCGGCTCTCTGCTATTAATATTATTCGTCATTTCTTTCGATATTTTTGCTGTGCAAAAAAGAATCTTTCCCCCCGATTCTTGCCTCCCGACGGCTCTGTGGGGTACACTGTGTTTTGAAATGGCCGTCCTATTTGCACTTCCAAAGATGTGTGTGTGTGTGTGTGATGTTGCTGCGGTCTGAATGCTGAGCCAGCAGTGAGGAAGCGAAGGTGATCAGGGCTAAAGGAAGCAGCCTCGGGGAATGGCACGTTCTACTGTAAAATGCTGGCTCAGCCAGCAAGGGGGTTTAAATACTATCAAGCTCAAGACCTTTCTCAACCTGGCCTGGTGAAGGTTGAAACCAGACCCAATTTCCAGCACTTCCAAGGCTTACAAGAGAAACTTAAAGAGAACTCACTCTGGTCTGGTATGTTGGAGGGGGCAATCCGGGGAGCTTGGGGGGCTGTTCTGGTCAGGGCCGTCTTACCCATAGAGGCTAGTGGCGCGGGGTGCCAGGGCGCCAAATTCTGGAGGGCACCAGGGAAGAGGTGGAAGCTGGATGTGGCACCTCCCGGCATCAGCTTGCCGCACTCACCTGCCTCCACCGTGCCGCACTGAAGCAGCACCGTGCCCGGGGCCTCCGTCTGCAGTGGCCACCGCGGCACGAAATGGCCAGCTGAGCCAGAAATGTCCAGCCTCTGCCTCTTCCCCGCTGGAGGAGCTGCCCTCCAGCTGCTGTCCGCCTCCTCCTGCCGTCCTCCCTAAAAAACTCTGGGAAATGGGGGCGCCGGAGGCAGCTTTGCACCACGGCGCTGGGTATGCTTAAGACCGCCCTGGTTCTGGTGGGGCAGGCATGCAGGAGGGTGATTCTCACTGAGCCTGCTGCAGGGACAAAGTATTATTATTGTTATTATTACAGTGGTACCTCTACGCTTCAGGTTACATCCGCTTCAGGTTACGGACTCCGCTAACTGAGAAATAGTGCTTCAGGTTAAGAACTTTGCTTCAGGATGAGAACAGAAATTGTGCTCGGGCGGTGCAACAGGAGGAGGAGGCCCCATTAGCTAAAGTGTTAAGAACAGACCTCCGGAACAAATTAAGTACTTAACCCGAGGTACCACTGTATTACAAAAAAACTATGTTCTGAAGAAGCATCGTCTCATACATATTCACTGATGCAACTCTGGATAAGCGACTTCACAGTCTCTTTCAAGAAGTGCTCAATAAAGGCCTTTCCCCCTTTCTTTTTGATCTGCTTGACGGGATGATGAACCAAAGGACCTGCACACCCATTTTGATCACAGGCGGCAGATCGGCTCTCTGAGGTGGCAAATCTGTTCCTGGGCAGAGCCATTTCTGACAGGGCTTGAGGCCTCATATGATGTTGTGGTTGTTGTTTTTGTTAAGAAGCACCTCTTCACCTTAGCCTTTAACACCTGAGACGTGAGTTTTCAAGGCCTATCCTGTTCCTGTGATTGTAACCCATTTTAGCTATTTTTAATATTTTACATTTTTGTCACTTGCTCTGGGAGCTGCTGGTGTACGGCGGGTGGTGGTGATTAATTTATTGCTTCGATTTATAACCTGCCATTTGTTCCAAGGGAGCCCAGGGTGGCAGGTAAGGCAATGATTAAAACGCATTCTAAAAATAATTTTAAACATTATCTGAACCTTGATCGCCTTACAAGGAGTCTTCTGGTTCCAGGGCTCAACAGGGCTGAATCCTGACAAGGAGAAGAATACTATTTATCCAATCCAGGAGACATAACAGGTACTCATGACCTGCAGTTTCTAGAAAGAAGTGAAGACATTGTTTTAGATTTGCCTTAAATGCAATTGTTGTTGTTGTTGTTTTGCGGGGGTTACGTTTCAAGGCACGTGTGTATTTGAAATTGTGTTTATTTGAACCAAGGGACGCGGGTGGCACTGTGGGTTAAATCACAGAGCCTAGGACTTGCTGATCAGAAGGTTGGCAGTTCGAATCCCCACGACAGGGTGAGCTCCCGTTGCTCGGTCCCTGCTCCTGCCAACCTAGCAGTTCGAAAGCACATCAAAGTGCAAGTAGATAAATAGGTGCCGCTCCGGTGGGAAGGTAAACGGTGTTTCCGTGTGCTGCTCTGGTTCGCCAGAAGCGGCTTAGTCATGCTGGCCACATGACCCGGAAGCTGTACGCCGGCTCCCTCGGCCAATAAAGCGAGATGAGCGCCACAACCCCAGAGTTGGCCACGATTTGACCTAATGGTCAGGGGTCCCTTTACTTTACTTTTACTATATTTGAACCACCATTGAAAAAGCTTGCAAACACCCCATTCTACTGCCCCTTTTGTGACAATTTTGGGTCATGTCTGGATTTGGAATGCATGTGTGCGCAGTTGTCCACATACTGAACGTGTATAAATGGGGGGTTGACCGTAACTTATATGTAAACTGCCTTGAGATGGTGCTTTAGTTAACTGGAAAGCTCAGGGACCAAGAAGACAACAACTTTAAAAAAGAAAAGGAAAAATTATAATTTATTTAGGAGACCTTTGTAAGCAGATTAAATAAATAAATAAATAAATAAATAAATAAATAAATAAATTTTATTTTTATTTGCAGGAATTTAATCTCACTTGTAAGGAAACAAAGACTATGGACAACTTAGATGGATAAAAAAATAAGTGGATAACGACTGATATGCAGATGTAAATATTGACATTAGGACGCATGGATGGGAGGGAGTTATGAGATTCAGAGTAATTGCCTTATGTGGATTTTTAATTGATTTTGTTATAAGTTTATATTTTTAAAAAATCAAATATATTTTTTTAAAAAGAGATGGTATTTTAGAAGGCAATAAACATTATTATTATTATTATTATTAGTAGTAGTAGTAGTAGTAGTACTTTTACGCTCTTGGGGCTGTTGGAATCCTGTTGCTGTTTACACCCCGGCTTAGAACATGATAGATGTACGATAGGTCAGCATATTATACCCCATGCTGCAGATGTGGTGCCTGAGACTCATTCGGTTGTTTCAGTGCAATCTCATTTCTTAGAAAATGTTATTTATTTATCTATCTATCCATCCATCCATCCGCAGCAGTGGCGAGTCACGTTCCCACTCAGCAGGAGTGCTAAGGCGACGTGGAGCATATTAAAAAAAACAAAAACAAAAAGCCACTAACCTCTAAAAGCTGCAATTAAAAAAACAAAAGAACAAACGACAAAAGAACAAAGTAGACTCGATCTAATAAATGTCACGGGGGAATCAACACAGAAAGCAGCAAACCTTCTAGGAAGCGAGTGTATGTTCGTAGCTGATCTTCTTACCAAACAGCTGTCCAGATCTCTCTCGAGTTTGTACCACGAGGGGGAAAAGTCCAACTCCATACTCTTTCCTTAGACTCTGCTCCTCCGTCCTCCATAGATTGACTGAAGCAAGGAAACCTCTTAGTTCTTGCATCCCTGAGGCTTCCCCTTGATGTAAAGGTAAAGTAAAGTGACCCTTGACCATTAGGTCCAGTTGTGGCCGACTCTGGGGTTGCGGCGCTCATCTCGCTTTATTGGCCGAGGGAGCCGGTATACAGCTTCTGGTTCATGTGGCCAGCATGACTAAGCCGCTTCTGGCGAACCAGAGCAGCCCACGGAAACACCGTTTACCTTCCCGCTGGAGCGGTACCTATTTATCTACTTGAACTTTGACGTGCTTTCAAACTGCTAGGTTGGCAGGAGCAGGCACTGAGCAACGGGAGCTCACCCCGTCATGGGGATTAGAACCGCCGACGTTCTGATCAGCAAGTCCTAGGCTCTGTGGTTTAACCCACAGCGCCACCCTTGATGTAGGACCCTGCAAAATCAGAATTTTGCATTTTGCAGGGAATCTACACCCAGGGGCGGAGGAAGGGATGTGCAGTGTGTGCGGGCTGTCCCAGGTGACACCACTGAGGGGGATGACAAGATGCCAGACGGCACTCACCGTGGGGCCTGCAGCGCACCCGAGCCTCGTGTCTCTTCTGGGAGAAACACAGTGGCTTGGGCGAGCGCAGGCTCCACGTTGCCCAAACCGTCCTCCCGCTGCCTCCCCTGCCAGCTGTAGGGTGGCTGACTGGGAGGAGGCAGGCAGACTCTGGAGGCCTTGCGGTGTGCCCTGTCCCTATGGGCAGCTTGCCCTGCCCTTGCCCTGTCCCTATGGATGGTTCGCCCTGACCCTGGGCGTGCCGCCCCAGGTGCCCAACCAGCTACCTTCGCCAGTGTCTACATCAGTACAAGCAGGCCGGCTCCTCACTTCAGACAGTTGTCCCTTGAACTTGTGGAGGGCAATAGGGATAGAAATGTGAAGCTAGCATGCTCACCCTCCCACTCCTGATTGGTAGAGCATCTATTCTGCATGTGAAAGGTCCCAAGTTCAGTCTCTGGCATCTCAAGGGTAGGGCCTGAAATCTTGGAAGGACTGTAGAAAATATTGTGCTAGATAGATCAATGGTTTGACTCAGTATATAGCGGCTTCCGCTGTTACTGTGTGGACTTTCCATTTTCAGTAAAGCCTGAATAGGGCTAATTTCATACCATTCAACCTTTCTTCGATGAAAATAGGACGTCCCATTCCATAATGATAATGTGACTATTTGCACCCCACACATCTTACTGGGTTGCCCCATCTACTCCGGCCAGCTTCCAACATATACAAAAACATAAGAAAACATTAAAAACTTCCATATACAGGATTGCTTTCAGATGGCTTGGGGGTCAGATAACTCTGTACCCTCCAATGTTCCTCAGTGAAAATAGGGACATTCTGCCATACCCTCCAACGTTTCTCAATGAAAATAGGGACATCTTAAGGAACAGTAGGATATTCCGGGATCAAATCAGAAACTGGGATGGCTTCTCTAAATCAGGGACGTCCCTGGAAAAAAGAAACACTTGGATGGTCGGAAATTTGGGATGGGGAAGTTGCTATTGTTAAACTGCTTCCTGATTTAGTCATTTGGCAATCTATTAACAGATTCGTTTCATGGATTTTAAATCATCTGACAAAGAGACTCGCACAGCCCTTGCATACCAGTAAATGGTAGTGCCCATTGACCTTTCACCAGCACTTGTTCTAAGGCAGGGGTCTGCAACCTTTAAGACAAAAAGAGCCACTTGGACCCGTTTCTGAAGAAAAAAACAACTGGGAGCCGCAAAACCATTGCGACATTTAAAACAAATATATCTCCGGAGCCGCGATCTGACAGCGGGCGGGAAGGTGGCGTCGGGACGGTGCGTGACTAACGCACGCACCACCCCCATGCGACGTCACAGCCAGTACAGCGCCCGCCACAGTGGGGAGTGTCGGGGCGCACAATGCGCCTCCTCCCCTCTCTAGTATCCGCCCCGGAGCCGCGGCAAAGGTGTAAAAGAGCCACATGCGGCTCCGGAGCCGTGGGTTGCTGACCCCTGTTCTAAGGTTTTCAGGATCCAGATCGCTTAGTTTTGAAGGCTAACCCCGGCAGCTTGAATTGGGCCTGAACGTCAGGTGGTATCTGGTGCAATTGGGCCCAGAGAACCTGGATTCCATAGGAAATTAGCAGAAGCCGACTCCACGCTGAACAAGCCGGTCCTTCCCAGACTAGCTAAATTATTTTCGCCGTAATTAATATAAGCAACCAAATGGATTGGCGCTGTAACAAAGTGGGAGAAGTTCCAACAGGAAGTGGAAGCCACCTTCAAAAAGAATTGATGGCAGCGAGCCATTCCATTCGGGCCGTAGGCTAATGGTGTGTGTTCATTGCTTTGTTTATTCACTTGTACAGCTTACAAACACATACACACCGAGATTTGGTTGCCTGGGCATTCTTTTGATTAACTTAGCCTCTAGAACGAGCCACTCATAAGAGCTGCAGGAAATCTGTTATTTCCCCCAAAATGATCAAATAGAATTTGGTCTTTGGAAGTCAATGGTTTGCTTCAGAGGTTGCTAGGTTTGAGGAGCTCCCTGGGTGAGGTTTTTTGGGTGAGGTTTTTTGGGGGAACCTGTCCACCACGGGGTGCAGCCCCACAAATGGAATTATGACTTCCTACTACACTGTAGCTTGCCACCATCCGCCTGTCCGGCAGTCATTTGAGAGCCTCCTGGGCAAGCAGGAACCGTGAATATACCCACCCACAGCTTTCTCCTGGGCAATTAACACTTGGCACCAGGTCATGGTCTTCCCAACGGAGGCAAGATGTGTTGAATTTCCATTTAAACTATAAAAGGTAAAGGTAAAGGTACCCCTGCCCGTACGGGCCAGTCTTGACAGACTCTAGGGTTGTGCGCCCATCTCACTCAAAAGGCCGGGGGCCAGCGCTGTCCGAAGACACTTCCGGGTCACGTGGCCAGTGTGACATCGCTGCTCTGGCGAGCCAGAGCCGCACACGGAAACGCCGTTTACCTTCCCGCTAGTAAGCGGTCCCTATTTATCTACTTACCCGGGAGTGCTTTCAAACTGCTAGGTTGGCAGGCGCTGGGACCAAACAACGGGAGCGCACCCCGCCGCGGGGATTCGAACCGCCGACCTTTCGATCAGCAAGCCCTAGGCGCTGAGGCTTTAACCCACAGCACCACCCGCGTCCCATATATTTAAACTATAGCAAGTTTCAAAATATATACAGTCATACCTCGGGTTACAGATGCTTCGGGTTGCGAACCGCCGAAACCCAGAAGTACCGGAATGGGATACTTCTGGGTTTCAGCGGTTGCACGCGTGCAGAAGCGCTAAATCGTGCTTTGTGTATGCGCAGAATTGCTGAATTGCAACCCACGCGTGTGCAGACGTGCCTCTGCGGATTGCGGACGCTGCGGGTTGTGAACGTGCATCCTGCACGGATCACGTCCGCAACCTGAGTGACCACTGTATTTGCACCTGTACATCAGCCTGTGCAAATTTTATGCAAATCCATATCCTCTTTCAGCAACTGTTTTGGGGATACATCTGTTTTTTCCAGGATTGTATCAAGTGTCCACCTGTTCCTGTTCCTCTTGCTTCTTTATATTAGTATTTATTTCTTTTTCAACCTTCCATTCATCAAGCCAGTGAACCCATGGCAGGATACATAATTGTGAGATGTGCAGTATAGAATCATAGAGTTGGAAGGGCCCCTGTTTTTCTGGTTCTCTTTGCCTTTTGTAACCCTCTGGGGGCTCCATGTGGTGAGGTGTGTAACTGCATCTCTCAGGGCAGAGCCTTCCAGATCTGGCCTGACTCCACCCACTCAGGCTCCACCCACTCATTGGCACCCCTTGGGACAGGAAAGAGTTTAGGTGAACTTCCTGTTCCAGGGGAGCTTTGCTTGAGCAACAAGGTCTCACTGAGCTAAAGCGTACGTTGCAATTCTGGGCTTGCTCCTCCTGGCATGTTCTCTGGTCTTGCTCTCTAGTTTCCCTTCTGAGCCTGGCTGTTCTCTGGCCCCGAGTAACAGTTAAGGGTGGGTGACTCTGACTATACTGAATTCTCCCCCTTTCTCATTTTCCCAATCTTAACTTCAGTTCCTCACAATTTCCACACCAGTTTGTGACAGCCTTCCCCGCTTTAAAAAGTTGTCGTGAAAATTCACCTGCATTTTATTGCAAATTTCTTCTTACTTGCACATTTTTATATTCAAAGCAACTTTCCTTAGCATATTATTTTCACTCATATGTGCATTTGTTATGGGCACTGTACCTAAATGTGTGCATTTTTGTGCACGTTACCTGGCCAAATAACTGTATTACAAAATTCAGAGAAAAGCAAATTTTCAGCAATGTTTATTTTTCACCTCATATTGTTTTGGAATCAGGTAGGTTTACTTTTGAACGAGAACAAAATTGAATTTCTCCCCCCTCGCTACTCATGGCTTATTCTCTGGTTCTGACTCCGTTTCTTGGCTCCTGGCAATCTTCAGCTCATAGCACAGTCCTAACATAAGACTGAATTCTTAGCAAACTCGTCAAGGTGAACATTTGCTATTGCTGCTATGCAGTGGGAAAAGGTTGCCAATTGCGCGGGGGGCAAGAACACCCCAGAAATCATGACTGCCTTTAACAACAGCACTGAAGATTCAGGGTCAGAAAATGAAGCTCCAGCTGAAAGCACAAAACATAGAAGGGCCTTTTCCTCCTGTTCTTCCAGGCACAAATAGAATCATCTGCCCATCACCACTGGGATAGTACGCCCCTGTGCGTGACATGATCCAGGCCAAATCAGAGGAAAACAGACGTGTGTCTGGGAGAAGTTCTGGAAATATAAACAGAAGGTTCTGCTCTTCCATTTTCTCAGTGATCAGATATATAAAAAGCTCAGATCCTTTTCCTCCGCCAAGCGCTTACACATAGACTGTGACAAAATCTATGGCAAAGTTCCTGGAAGGAGGAGGGGGACATTATCTTCCTGTGAGGTTATGAAGTTCAGAGCCCAACTTCCTCCTTCCAGGCGATTCCTTTTATAATGTTCCTGCTGATACGTGATGATTAGTGAGCTATCTCTGCCAGAAATTTTGTTCTTTGTTGCTTTTTCCAAGAGGAAAAATTTGTGGCCACATGTTCACTCTCCCCTGAAACACTTCTGGAAGGTTTTGACAGTGGCGATTTGCAATGATGTTTTGCTTCCATATCAGCAGGATCAGCCTAGGGCTTTGAGTGGCCACACCTGAATTTCAAAACTAAAGAGTATGTTTCCCAGCTCAGGTAGTCTTCCGCCACGGGCAGAAGCCAAAGAATGAAGTTCGGCAGGCAGATGAAGAAGAGAAGAGGAAGAAGAAGAAGAAGAAGAAGAAGAAGGGGAGGAGGAGGAGGAGGAGTTTGGATTTGATATCTCACTTTATCACTACCCGAAGGAGTCTCAAAGTGACTAATGTTGTTCTTTCCCTTCCTCCCCCACAACAAATACTCTGTGAGGTAAGTGGGGCTGAGAGACTTCAGAGAAGTGTGACCAGCCCAAGGTCACCCAGCAGCTGCATGTGGAGGAGCGGGGACGCGAACCCAGCTCACCAGATTACGAGTCTACCGCTCTTAACCACTACACCACACTGGCTATTATGAAGATGATAGCTCACTGTATGGACGACAGACCTGGACAATATAGAGGCTCTCTGTTGCCGGCCACTTGCAGAGGATGTTGTGCCTTGAGTGCGGCCCACCTTGGATCTGTGTGTGGCCCATTTGGAAGATTCAGGCCACCAATTGAAAACACGTACTGCAGCAGAGAATGAGGGAGCTCTAGAGAGCACTTGCCATATTGGCTCAACTGACAGAGCTAAGTTGACAACCCAAAACATTTTGCCGCCTGAGGTAAATGACAAGATGGCGCACGAAAACCAACTGGACCAGACGCTGAATCTTACTGCCGCTTCTTACATAGTCCTCCACCACACGTGAGGGAAGCAGGCTAATTTAGTGGGTCCAGGGCAGGCTGTGAAGCACCAACAGATTGGTCCAGGGCTTTTTTTTCAGCCGGACCTCGCTGGAACTCAGTTCCTGAATCTCTCAGGTGGGCGCCATTATAACAGAACAAGAAGGGTATTGATGATGAGTTCTGGCCAGTGTGGTGTAGTGGTTAAGAGCGGTAGTCTCGTAATCTGGTGAACCGTGTTTGCGTCTCCGCTCCTCCACCTGCAGCTGCTGGGTGACCTTGGGCCAGTCACACTTCTTTGAAGTCTCTCAGCCCCACTCACCTCACAGAGTGTTTGTTGTGGGGGAGGAAGGGAAAGGAGAATGTTAGCCGCTTTGAGACTCCTGAAAGGGAGTGAAAGGCGGGATATCAAATCCAAACTCTTCTTCTTCTTTTTCTAGAAAAATGGCACTGATTTTGTCTTTTAGCACCTCACCAGTGAATGCCTCATTATGTCTTATGGTCGGACTGATAGTGTAACTTCTGAACCAAGACATCTGCTTGAAGCAATGATAGCTCATTGGCGGGAACTACTCTTGGTCACATCCACAGCACACATTTAAAGCTTATTTAAGGCACGTAGCTCCCCCCCAATCTCGGGAACTCAGAGCTCTCAGAGCTACAATTCCCAGCACCCTTAACAAGCAACAGTTTCCATTATTTATTTATTTTTGGAGGGGGAAGCTATGTGTCTTAAATACGCTTCAAATGTAATGTGATCCTTGTCCTTTGTGGCAAGAAATGTATCACATGAGGATTACACAGACATGTAATCTTCCCTGCAGCAAATCCTCCCCATCTTGATTATAACATCTACTGCCAGTATTCCTGGCTCAGTGCCTTTGCGCTGAGCTTCTCCACGCCCTGCCCTGTGGCACTGGAGCAGAGGTGTGGAGATTCGCATGATATCTCCCCGGTCCACCTGGCGAGTAATTGGAGATGTTACAGCTTGGAGGGGGGAGGAAGCCCCTCCTCCAGCAGAGGAGGGATGTGAACTGGAAAAAAAGCCACTGCAAAAAGCTAGATCATTCAAAGGTTCAGAATCAGGTAAGCCTCTCCCAAGGAAGGAATTCAAACAGGGTGACAGCCAAGAGGCCAGAGGGAAAGCAGACTATAGTCACCCAGTTCTATTTTTCGCCTGCAGGAGGGATTGTTTCATCGCCCCAGTTTCCTGCACAGAAGGAGGAACACTGGATCCGTGAAGTGTTGAAGGCAGCGGGCCTTTGGGCTGGAAGAACTACATGTTACTCTGGCAATGTTGCCTTCCCAGACCTGCATTTGCCAAGAGAGAATGACAGTTTGGTGGTGGAGAACATTTTGCATGCAAAAGGTCTTAGGCTCATTCCCCTGTGTGTCTAGAAAGGGCTGAGAAATACCCCTGTCTGAAACCACAGAGAGCCATTGCTGGTCAATATAGATTACACAGTGGTCTGGGTGAGTATAAGCCAGTGTCCTATATGTGCACAGGGCTGGGGGAACTCCCTATGGAGAACCCATCAATGGGGACAGGGCAAGGGGGCATTTAATCCTCCCTGTGCCCTCATGCACAGCTATAATGGCTGTGGTCAAAGTTGTTGCATGATGGCAAAGTTGTTGAGCTTTCGCCCCCCCCCCCAAAGGCTTTTGAGCTACTTTTCTGACATGGGCTGCCATATGTCCAGATTTTCCTGGACATTTCAGCCCAGGCACTGTTTCAGATGGCAGAATCCTGACTATATTCGGGAAATTCCAGGTGTATGGCAACTCTGCAATATCTGCATCTTCTCCTCTGTCTCCTGTCCTCCTTGGCTTCCTGACTCCATCCATTACGTGGAGGTGAGTCTCTAGATGGACCAGGGTAGTGTGACATCTTCCTACGACCAAAGCAAAAGGAAGACGAAGCTAAAATATATAACCAGAATGGACTGATGTTTCTGTTCTCCTTTATCAGGTACTCTTGTGTGCCTTTACTTGCAGGAAAACAGAGAGAGAGAGTGCAAGATATGGAGAGAAATAAAGCACAGAAGAAAAATAATGTACACCTTTCACTCTTGCCCCCAAGAGAAATTAATAAGCACAACAGCACACCTGCAATAAGCACAACATACTTGCCACCAAAACAGCAAGCCGCTTGAAATATATTGGACACGGACTTATTTATAAAATGCTGCACCTGCTGCTTATATTTTCTTCTGCAGATAAATTAAATTCTAATGAAGGGAATAAATGGAAACAGCAGATTTTCCTGCAGGGGTGTCCCCCCACAGCTGAAACTCCCTTAGCAACCAGGGAAATTGGAACGGATTTTTCTCCAAAGCATATGAGCTGGCTGCTGCACCATCCAATTCTGCAGTTTCATCGGGGTAGATGGTGGATGTTCTTTCCCAGGTGGCTGAGAAAAAGGAAGGAGCCTCACTATGCAGGGAATGTTGACCGCCGTCTCTTTCAAGCACTGGTCTTGAATGAACATGTGCATCAATCTGGGTGAACTTGTAAATATGGGCAAAGCAATACTGGAGAAAGCAAAGTTCCTGTAATTCTGGAATTAGTTGTAATTGGTCATCATTAGGATTTAAGTGATGACATCCTATTAGTTTGCAGGAGGCTCTGTGACTTCACTTAAAAACAAAGGAAGATGGGATTGAAGGAGGAAAAGGGAGAAGTGTAGATGTGTTGTGCTGAGCTCTCAAAATAAAAACCAATAGAAGTGAACCCCAAAGGTGCGGAGAACTGTATCTAATTCATTTTTTTAAAAGCCCTACATGACTTCCTCCAAATCCTGGGATTCTTTGGGCCTACAGTTCCCAGCAACCTTAACAAGCTACGGATCCTAGGATTCTTTAGGGAAAGTCATGTCATTTACACGCACTTTAAATGTATAGTGTGTACCCACCCTAAGACATTTCAAGTCAAGCTCTCTTGGGGCAACAGCAAGACACATTCAGATAATTTACAAATCAGTCAATATTGAGGAAGCAAGCGTGCCCACTTTTGTGACATCCATGGGCATAAATGGGCTTTATAACTAATCTATGGGCAGCCTCAAGGCTTAAGTTGTCTTGCAGTACTTCTGGCATCAGCATGCAATGAAGCAAAGATGGAGGATGTCTGTTTCACATCTTATTTATTTTGCTTTATTTATTAGTCTGCCCTTCGCCCAAACCTCCCAGGGCAAGAGATACACCATATATTAAGCATCGCAGAAGAAGAATAAAATAGTAGAGAACGCTATAAAATTCCACACTGAAAATGCAAAACAGCAACAAAGATTAAGGGGGGGGGGGGGAGAGGCGGAAACCAGGCAATAAAAACTTCTGAATATCATCACTGTCTTCCAAAGGCCTGGATAAAGAGGCATGAATTCAGCTGCCGACATTGGCATGATCTGAGTCCTCTACCCCTCTGAGCAGCTCAGGCTGAAGTTGGGATCATCCACTTCTGTCCTCTCGGCAATGTTGGAACTTGGAAACTTTTGCTGGCTGAAATGCCTGAAGGTTGGAAGATAAATAAAAGAGAGGACTTCTCCACACAGTGCATAAACTAATGGAACTCATTCCCACAGGAGACAGTGGTGGCCACCAACCTGGGTAGCTTCAGGAAAGGTCAAATTCATGGAGCATAAGCAACCAACAATAGCTATGCCTCCACAATCAGAGCAGGTAATGCTTATGAAAATTTGTTGCTGGAAGTTTCAGAAGGAGAGAGTGCTCTTGCGCTTGGATCCTGGCTGCTGGTTTCTCACAGGAACCTGGGTGACTACCATGAGAATAGATGTTGGACTAGATGGGCCAATAGCTTGACTCTTACAGTCATACCTCATGTTGCGTCCGCTTCAGGTTGCGTGTTTTCGTCTTGCGTCCCACGGCAACCCGGAAGTACCGGAATGGGTTACAGTCATACCTCATGTTACGTTTGCTTCAGGTTGAGCGTTTTCAGGTTGCGTCCCACAGCAAGCTGAAGTACTGGAAAGGGTTACTTCTGGGTTTTGCCGCTCACGCATGCGCAGACACGCAAAATGACATCACGCGCATGCGCAGAAGCGGCAAATCACAACCCGAGTCTGTGCAGATGCGCAGACGCGGGTTGCGTTCTGCTCATGTTGCGAACGGACCTCCGGAATGGATTCTGTTCGCAACCAGAGGTACCACTGTACTTCTGGGTTTCACTGCTCGCACATGCGCAGAAGCACTAAATCGCGCCATGCGCATGTGCAGACGCGGTACTTCTGGATGTGAATTCTTCAAGTTGTGGACATGCCTCCAGGATGGATTACGTCCACAACTCAAGGTTCCACTGTATGTTCTTTAATGCCCGTGGTGGAAGTTAGGCAGAGTGACAAATATTTGCATAAGGCCACCTGCTGAGCTTCTGTGGTGAGCCAGAACCCAAGGAGCATGGCTCCACCACAGACTTAATCTGCTGTGATACTAACATCTCCCTTTTTGCAGGGTACACTGGAGGCTGTTTCTTTAGTACATGGTATGTGTGTGCAGCTGTAGTCTAAGTGCCATGGCTATTCCAAAATAATTTTGGGAACTGTAGTTTGGTGAGGATTGTGAGATTTCTCTCTTGACTATTCCTCATCTCCTCATTTTTTTAAAAAAACAACCACTCTTCCATGAGCTAGGGGCTAAGCATCTGCATCTGTAGTTTCTGCAGAACAGCTTTTGCCAAACTGGTGCATTTCAGATGTTCTGGACTACAGCTCCCATCAGCCCCTGCTTGCAGATGCTGGCTAGGGCTGCTGGAAATTGCAGACCAAAATATTGAGAGGACATCAAGCTTGGTGAAGACTTGTGTATTCTTTCTCTTCCACTTAGACCGGAGGGGTGTCAGGGTTCTAAACTGCCTAGGAGGCCAATGCAAGTAGAGTAGGTTCCTCTGCAGAAACTAAGCCCAAACATATGGAGGTCTATGAAAATGATGATGGAGTTGGGGCAGGTTAGGGTGCCTGAGCAGGGTTTTAAACTGGTATAAATCCAACATAGGCCATAGTGCTGATGAGCCCCCAGTCACCATAGTCACAGCACTGTATATAGGTTTAATTGGGCAGATTGATTTCTGTTATTCTTTTGCTAATTTGTGTCCTATTTAGTATTGGTTTCTCTCTTTCCAACCTCATCTCTCCCTCTCCGCTTTTGTGCTGGACCGTTTTTGCCCCTCCCTGTGTGCTATGCAAAAAAATGCCCAGTCACAATATACTGGAGGGGATAATGAGGATATACGGCTGTACTACTCACATTCTTAAGTGGCGTCTCACAGCAAGAAAGGAAATTGACCTGATTTGGAAGTGAGCAAGTTACTTGATGTGCCTCTCCGCAGCTGCCCCCCCCCCCTTCCGGCCGTGGTTTAAATAATGAGCAAGTTGTCATTTCCCTATGCAGAATATACAACGCACCGAAGGAACAATGGCCAGCAAGGCGTTTGTATGTCTGGCAAGAGGGATCAAATCAGACCATTGATTGATCCTATAGGAGAGGAAAGGGGGGAAATAAATAAACAAACCAAGAAACAGGAAAGGATATGGTGTGTCTTTCTAGGTCTCAGTGCTTGGAGCAATATAAAAAGCAGAGTTATGTAATCAATGGCAAGTAATGAGATTTAAATTTATATATGTGCTAGGGCCTCTCTCTCTCTCATTGGATGCGGCTATTGTTGATTTAGAGCAAAGCAATGTTCCGTGTTTCCTCTGCTGCCATCACCAACGTGACAGAGCAGGAAGCTTTCAAAACGAGCAACCCCACCCATGCTAGGGTGGATGTCAGGGGATTTGTCAAATGGGCCCTTGTGTTCAGGGCAATGATTTGCAAGTCATGTCCCAGAATAGCTCCGCAGGCTCTGCATTGCAGGAGCAGCTGGTGAAAATGTTAAACCACCACAGTGAATGCATCCATTTCTCTATGCCTCTCACAGATCGGAGGTCCCATGTGCGTTATCACTACATGGGCAGGGGCATCTTCTAGAAAGCGAGAGCAGGGATTCATGTATTAAGCGGTGCCTGCTGACATGATGCACCTTACATGTGCAGGCTGGGGGGGGGGGGGTTCCCAGAAATTTCAACACTGCCGAAAAAGCACTTTCTGGGATTCTGGGAAGTGACCAACAGCTGGATCATCCTGTACCTTTTATTTGTGGTGGCGGTGATGGAGCTCTCCATAAGAATGAATAGATCACACAAATAGAGTATAGTCTCCAGGTGTTTGGTTGCTGTGGGTACTAGATTCAGAAATAGCCTGATGAGAAGAAGTAGTCCCACTCCTGGGGCTGACCCACACTCTTGTTTGTCCCATCCAAGCAGTTTTCCCCTTGCCTTACTCCTTCCCGAGGGAAAACCTACTCTTTAGCTTTAAATCGGAACAAACTGCAAACCACAGAAAACCAGATTGCTGATTGCTCCGATTGACCATGAAAGAATGGTTTTCCCAGGGAGGAAAACGGGGGGAGGGGGGAAGGAAGTGAGGATTAGCCCCTAGATATCACCTCATGTGCTGGCCACACAAATACACCAGTAGCCACGTGATTGGTCTGAGCTAGGAAGCCTGATGCTACACATGCAAACCCCTCTGTGTGTGGAAGCAGCCCCATTCAGCAATTGGGGGGGGGCATGGCCGGTGTGTGTGGTGGTGCTAATGGGGGCAGGAGTAGCCCCTTATATTCCTGCTGACCACTTCTGACGTCCACTATTTATGAGTACTGAATGACTCAATAGTGGTTATTTTTGTGGTTCTTGCTTTGGGTTCAGGGGAAATTAAAACCTTGATTCAGAATCTTTCTGGAGCCTGCTAGATACATCTTGAGCCTTCACGTGAACTGTTTGTTTAAAAAAGAACGAGTTGTACGGAGCATTCAGAACTTTTATGGATCTGGCTGAACTATTTACTTTTGCATCAGGGCAGAGTGGAAATGTATGAGATTTATCAAATGTCATTGCTTGCATCTTGTCAAAAAAACCATTTACATTTTTATTCCTTGAATTCCCTCAATAAATATGGGCAGATTGCAAGTTATAGTAAGTGGTGATAGAAATAGTACCTTTGCACCAGATAAACCACAGCTCACTAATTTAGTTCCAACATCTGTACATATAAAAGCCGAAATAAATCAGAAATTGTCCAGTAGCACCTTAGAGACCAACCAAGCTTGTTCTGGGTATAAGCTTTCGTGTGCACACTTCTTCAGATACCTGCATGCACATGACAGCTTATACCCAGCTTACACCCAGAAAAAATGTAGTTGCTCTCTAAGGTGCTACTGGACAATTTCTGATTTATTTTGACGGTGTCAGACCAACACGGCCACCTACCTGAATCTAGAAACATATAAAAGCTGTTTGCTGTGCCATGCTTTATGGTGACCAAGGAAAAGAACCTGTGGTTCTGCAGGTTACTGTGTGGAGCTACAGAGATGGAAATTGGTCGAGTTCTCAGTTGCAACCTTTGACTTCTGCGTCGTGCATCAAATGTGATGTAATTTGGGATATGGTTAAATCTTAATCCTTACACTGGGGTTATCACAATGCAGGGCAGATTTAGAGCCCATCCTTGCAGTGACCTTAAGTACATTTTTAAACCTTTCCCCATATGAGTAAATGACTGCAATTCCTTCATATGTCAGAAGGAACACTCCTGAACTAGGCAATGGCACTGCCAATGACATCATACCTCCTAAATGAACTCTGGATGTAGGGCTGATGATGGCAACATCTGGCATCTTCAGGCATTTATGGAGGCCCAAGCATGACCAAAGACAATATTTGGCTCATTATGACCTCTAAAGGTAAAGGGACCCCTGACTATTAGGTCCAGTCATGGCCGACTCTGGGGTTGCGGCGCTCATCTAGCTTTATTGGCCAAGGGAGCCGGCATACAGCTTCCGGGTCATGTGGCCAGCATGACTAAGCCGCTTCTGGCGAACCAGAGCAGCGCACGGAAACGCCGTTTACCTTCCCACCGGAGCGGTACCTATTTGCACTTTTGACGTGCTTTCAAACTGCTAGGTTGGCAGGAGCAGGGACCGAGCAACGGGAGCTCACCCCGACACGGGGTTTCAAACCGCGACCTTCTGATCAGCAAGTCCTAGGCTCTGTGGTTTAACCCACAGCGCCACCCGCGTCCCTTTTATTATGACCTCTAGCTTTGGGCTTATTTGGCATTAGCTGTGATGCTGCTCACCATTTTGAATTTCCCACAACACCCCTGGCTAGCTGGCATAGCATCACTCTGTGAGAAATTGTTGTGGCAGAAAGCTTTCCAGATCTGACCACTAACCCAAACCCTAGGCTCATAGATGGGGAAGTGAGTGAGAGAGTAATTGGCAAGGGATGGGCCCACAACCTGCCCATTTGCCAAGGGAACCCCTGACTGGACGACCCAGCCTTAATCAACTAGAGCAGGGATATACAATGTGGTACCTTCCAGACTCCAACTCCTGTCAGCCCCGGCCAACATGGTCTATAGCAGGGGTGGGGGACCATTTTGGTTCTATGGGACAGATCTTTCCCAGGCCTTGTGGGTCAGATTTGACAGAGTGGGACAAGCCTGCTTTGGAGCGTAGGACCCAAACCAATGGATTCAAGTTACAAGAAAGGAGATTCTGACCAAACATCAGGAAGAACTTTCTGATGGTAAGAGCTGTTCAACAGTGGACTCCTACAAGAGGTAGTGAACTCCCTCCATCACTGGAGGTTTTTAAGAAGACATTGGGTGGCCATCTGTCATGTATGATCTAGTTGAGATTCCTTTATTGCAGGGGGTTGGAATAGATCACCCTCGAGGTCCCTTCCACCTGTACAGCTCTATGATTCTATGAGAAATTTAGTTCTATTAAAGGTGGCTACTCTGAACACCCGCGTCAGTGGGACGTGGGTGGCACTGTGGGTAAAAGCCTCAGCGCCTAGGGCTTGCCGATCGAAAGGTCGGTGGTTCGAATCCCCGTGGCGGGGTGCGCTCCCGTTGCTCGGTCCCAGCGCCTGCCAACCTAGCAGTTCGAAAGCACCTCTGGGTGCAAGTAGATAAATAGGGACCGCTTACTGGCGGGAAGGTAAACGGCGTTTCTGTGTGCTGCGCTGGCTCGCCAGATGCGGCTTTGTCACGCTGGCCACGTGACCCGGAAGTGTCTCCGGACAGCGCTGGCCCCCGGCCTCTTAAGTGAGATGGGCGCACAACCCTAGAGTCTGTCAAGACTGGCCCGTACGGGTAGGGGTACCTTTACCTTTACTCTGAACAGTATGACCCTAAGCATTATGTTTACACTGTATGTCTTTCAAAAAGCAGGATAGCAATCATGCTCCACAGAGCCATAAATATTTCCAGAGCCTACATTTCCCCGCCAAGCCTTTTGTATCTTCCCTCCCTCCCTCCCCCCTGTCATTTTGCCTGGCACAAAATGTACCTGCAGTTGCAGCTGCCCTTCAGACTTGCCTTTTCAATCAGCCGTTCCCCCATCTCTCTCTCTCTTTCTCTCTCTCTCTCTGTTTTGTACGCGTAGGTTTTATCATTGTGCGCCATGGTCATAAAAACCTGCAGGATTTTAGATTGAACCGTAAGTCCCAGTTGCTCTGGAAGCCTTTACATTGCATAACTGTACCAGTCCGCTCACGAATAAAACCATGATGCACAGCTCAAATATTCTCCCAGGGAGATGACTCAGACAATTTCCTGTAGCTTAGACTGCTTGAAAGCCAGGAGGGTACTTGATAATCTCTTATTTAGATGCAGGGGAATGAAGGCCAAACAAAAGGCAGAATAAGAGGGGTGGGAGGACAGAGGTGGAGAAATCAAGAACCACGGGCTTTCAGAATGCGCTTCACACAGTTATGTCATATAGACGATTTGACTGGTGGGGGAGGGAGGAACACGAGGAAGAGGATGTGCAAGTTGAGGCTTCCCTCAAAGAATCCTGGGAAGTGTCGTTTGCTATGGGTGACAAGTCATTGGGAGGGACCACTAAATTCCCTTCCAGAGCTATAGTTTTCAGCAGTGGCATAGGGTGGCTTGCCAGCACCTGGGGCTGTGCGGAGCAGTGGATGGGAAATGGACAGATTATGCATGCACATTTAACAGCCTAATGGCATCCACGTAACCCAGGAGATCACAGTCATTCCATTCAGTGCCGTCTTACCCATAGGCGCTAGGGGTGCGGGGCACCCGGGCGCCGGGCTCTCAGGGGAGCCAGGCTGAGAGTCCAGGGCCTGAGAGTTGAGTCCGGGGCAGAGCCCACCAGTCAGAACGCCACGGCGGGCTTTTCTGCTGCGGGCGGCTCTGTGCCACAAGTTTGGGGGCGACTGAGCTAGTGAGACACTGAGGCAGCCAGCCGGCTCTGCCCTCCTGCGTGCCTGGGACTGGGCAACCGGGGGGCGCGCACCAGGCGGATCTTTGCACCTGGTGCCACCTATGCTTAAGACAGGCCTGATTCCATTGCCTGGAGAGGTCACATCCTGGTTCGCATGGAGAAGTCGTTTGCAACAGAGCCCAGCGCCGGAAGTGCGCAGCTGTTTTGAGGCAGTACTGGGTATTGAAATTTTGTGTCCCTATCAATTTTGTGTCTGGGGCAACAGTCTCTGTGGCCCCTTCCATGCCACGCCACTGGTTCTCAGAGTTTAACAATCAATCCCTCTTCCCAGGGTACTCTGCGAACTGTAACTCTGTGAGGGGGGGGGGAATAGGAGTCTCCTAACAAGTCCCAGCATCCTTGACAAACTAGAGCTCCCAGGATTCTTTTGGAGAAGCCACAACTGTTCAAAATGGTATGCAGGTGTAAATTGTAGATGGAGTCAGTATTCCATTTAAGGCATTACTTAGAGACACCACTTTGCCATAGCCATCCTTTCTTTTGGATAAGGATTGGTTGAGTACTGCAGAGACCTGACTGGCCAGCAAATGGTAGCTTGACTGAAATGTTTGCAGAGCTATTCTGAATTTAAATCGAAATATAAAATATGCATGGAACAGGAAGTGGCTTTGAGATTTTGGGAGTCTTCTTCTTCTTCTTCTTCTTCTTCTTCTTCTTTAAAAATTGCTTGACATTCTCCTTTGGGAGGACTATGCTCCAGTAGCCCCCACTGCTCCTCAGGATGCCAGAGAAGTTTGGATGCTCATCTTTCTTTCTTCTCCATGGCACAGTTTCTCCTCTTCTGGGAAACACAGACCTGGCACACAATCTGTTTGGTGGATCTGGCTGTCTGCGAGCCAGAAAACAAATTGAGCACAAAGCCCATTAGTATAATTTTATGGAAATGGAAAGACGGAGAAAGAGGAGAAGGAAAGTTCTGGCATGTGGTCCTCCTTGCCAAGAACCACAAAGAGCTGCCTTGCACCACCAGCCAACAGTCTGTCTAGCCTAGGAGTTCTCTACGCAAGACTTTGCCAATCCAATGCCCTGCATTTTGGAATACAACTCCTATCAGTCCATGCAGAAGGTCTAAGGGTCATTCCCCAGTATCTCCCAGGCGGGGCTGTGAATGCCTAAACCCCTAGGAATCTTCTGCCAGTCACTGTGGACAATATTGCCTATTAGCGTATAAGGAAGCTTCTTATGTTCTGATTTATGGCAGGGAAACGATGGTAGCTGGTAAAAACTTGTCTTTGGGGGCTGAAATTTTTAACCTTGCTGTTTTCCTTGCATTAGGTCTTCCACATGTGCAGATTGCCACTCACTAAAAAAAAATAAAAAATCAATTTTAAAAGGTAAAGGGTAAAGGGACCCCTGCCCATTAGGTCCAGTCGCAGATGACTCTGGGGTCGCGGCACTCATCTTGCTTTATTGGCCAAGGGAGCCAGCGTACAGCTTCCAGAAGAGCACACAGAAACGCTGTTTACCTTCCCGCTGGAGCGGTACCTATTTATCTACTTGCACTTTGTGATTTTGGACTGCTAGGTTGGCAGGAGCAGGGGCCGAGCAACGGGAGCTCACCCCGTTGTGGGAATTCAAACCACCGACCTTCTGATTGGCAAGCTCTAGGCTCTGTGGTTTAACCCACAGTGCCACCCGCGTCCCTCAATCAATTATTACTAACAGCTAAATTAAGAAAACCTAATGATGACTGTTATGCAGAAGAATGGAAACCTTTTTTGGACTATTTAAAGAAATATTATAGTATGGTGAATTCGCGAGCAGGATTTGAAGTAGGAGCAACAGAATGAATTAGAGATTATTGTATTATTGTTAGCAGTGCTTTCCACCCTAGAAGACTCACCATGAAGTTGTGATAGTAAGTGCCACACTTTTTAATAACAAAAAAGAGAGGTGTCGGTACTGCATACCCTTGAATACCCCCAGAAAAAAAGCACTGATTGTTAGCGTATAAGAGAGAGAGAAGTAGGGTTCAGCAAGGGGGAGAAATAAAAAACACTATGGAAAATGGGACTGACCTTCACTCAAAGCAAAATGAACACCCAGAGTAGCTCACTTCTCAGAGACAGGGTTACATGCAGCAGTACCAGCTGGTCCATTACTACAGCTAGTTAGGAAATCATCAGTTAGCTATGTAAGTTAGGCACAAGGCAGACAACTGTTTCCTCTTTCTCAAAGGCAGTTTGAAAGAGGGGTCACTGCACTTAAGGTCTACACTCAATGCACTTTCACCTCCAGCAAACAGGTTGTGCAGCCTTTTTGTACTGCTTCAAAACCCTTCAAAACCTGTTTTGCCAGAGGCAACTGTAGGAAAAAAAATGTGAGTACAACATCAGACACTAGTCCTTTTTGAAACCATTTTCAGCTCTCCAAAAATGTCGCCTGTCTTAATCCTTTGTAGACACAAGTCCATATTGCATATTGATTCAGATATGTGTTTCCCCCCCTTAAATTAGTAATAATAACTCTTTCCCCCTGCCCTTACTCTGAATCCAAACATCAAACAGAGATAAGTGGATGGGCATCTCACACATTACTGTTGTCTGAAACAGCCATACACTGTTTGTTCCAGAGGCAGAAATCTAAAGTGAGCTTTGCAGGCAATACAGGATAGGGGTGTTTTATAAGGAAAGGGAAATCCAAACCAACTGCAGATAAAAATGAGAAATGCAAGGCACGTGGTATTCTGTGCCTCCATTTCAGCCACTGCTGTGGCAAGGCAAAGGTGGATGGCTCCTGAAAGTTTGTAGACCCAGAATCTTGACTGGGGAAGCATGCTAAAAGTTTGGCAGATCTGTGTCCGACGAGGTTAATGGGGAGGTTTAGCAGATTAAGATGTGCAAAGGAATGCAAGCAGTGTTCTCCTCTTCCAAAGCACCAAACCATAATTGGCTGTGCAGCTACTAGAGGGAGAACAAAATCTTCCCAATAGGGGGTCGCCTATTCAATGAAAAGAGGCCCCCTGTGGAGACTAATTTCTCTCTATAAATATACATTGGGCTCCATCTCTCATTTCATAGGCATGGTGTTGAAATGCCAAGATGTGCACGGAACATCTATCCCCCAACCCTAATTGCCTTAGGCGTTTCTTTACTTCGATAATTAAGGTGCTCCCAACGATAAATCGTTAATATTGTGTGTGTGTGCTCCCAGAATTCCACTACACTCCAGCACAGTTTTCCCCAACCTGAGGCACTTCCCAGTGGATTGGACTACAACTCCCATTAACCTCAGCCAGGGACTGATGTGCGCTGCAGTCCAGAAACACCAGGAAGATCCCAGGTCGGAGGATGAATGTGTCAGTATGCAGAGGGCCAGGAGGCCAGCTGGCTAGCCTCAGCTGAGCTGTTCCCTTCTAGTCATCCCACTGCAAAGACCATCAGCCTCTGCCTGATGTAAATCAGCAACCCGGGCTTCAAAGTCAGGGCACACTATCAGCAGAGAGAACTGCACACACAGAATAGGTGTGAGACTTGTGGAAGCATACTACAACTACAGATTTATTAATCATAAATCAGGACAAAGAAACATGCCATCTCTCTCTCTCATTGTTTCAGAGAGAACAGGGAAAAGCAAAAGCTATGCACCATGGAAGTTCACAGAAAACAGTGCTGGAATGTAAACAGACATGTGGCACCACAGTTCAAGAAGGACACTGACAAACTGGAACATGTCCGGAGGAGGGCAACCAAAATGGTCAAAGGCCTGGAAACGATGCCTTATGAGGAATGGCTAAGGGAGCTGGGCGTGTTTAGCCTGGAGAAGAGGAGGTTAAGGGGTGATATGATAGCCATGTTCAAATATATAAAAGGATGTCATATAGAGGAGGGAGAAAGGTTGTTTTCTGCTGCTCCAGAGAAGCGGACACGGAGCAATGGATCCAAACTACAAGAAAGAAGATTCCACCTAAACATTAGGAAGAACTTCCTGACAGTAAGAGCTGTTCGACAGTGGAATTTGCTGCCAAGGAGTGTGGTGGAGTCTCCTTCTTTGGAGGTCTTTAAGCAGAGGCTTGACAACCATATGTCAGGAGTGCTCTGATGGTGTTTCCTGCTTGGCAGGGGGTTGGACTCGATGGCCCTTGTGGTCTCTTCCAACTCTATGATTCTATGATTCTATGTGACATGTAACAGTTCCACACGTCTGCTCCTTAAGGTGGAATAGAAATGTCAACACCATGATGGAGTAGCACTACAATGAGAAAAGGAGCAAAGGTCATTTGGGCGTGGAGGGATAGGGCTCTGAAGAGAGAGGTTGGCTTCATTGCTCAATGGCTGCTAAGATGTACCTGTGCCAGCAGTAGATTTTAACAGGTGGAGGCCAGAGTTGTGGCCAGTGGGCATGACCCTCTCCTCCCCGCTGATTAGCTCCTTCCATGCAGTTATTTGTACCTAAATGAATGTCCTGTTTTGCCATGGCTTGAAGCTCATGGGGGATATGACGATGGTCATATCTTGGATCTTGACTGGCTCAACAAATTGGCTCCTGAACGCTGCAAAACTGGAAGTAAGTATTTCAGTTTGTGAACGTTTTTTGGAAGCCGAACATCTGACGCGGCTTCTGATTGAGTGCAGGAAGCACCCGGTGGTTTCTGAACGGTTTTGGGAGTCAGACGGATTCCCGGAAAGGAATAAGTTTGAGAACCAAGGTACTACTGTATTGGCAAAGGTGTTTGCTGGCAGAGTGGAATCACAACACCTATGGCAGAGTTGCATTCGGGCATGACAAACACAGGCTTCTTAACACAATATAGTTAAAGCCATAACCCTTAAACTGGTATAATAGAGCTTTAAATATAAGGTTTAGATGTCTTCATAGTGAAGGGTGTTTTGCTATTTTAATATACTGCAGCTCATGTACACAGCCCATTTTGCTCCGCACGGCATGTGAAGTACTCATGAAATCTGGAGGTGCATCTCACTTAAATCTGCTTAAGAACAGCAACATCCAGCCAATGGATCTCGTCAAGATTTTTTCCTCATCAAGCCCCGTTGTTTCCTTACGCACATGTGCACTCAATCCCACCCACTCGTCTTTTAACAAATTATTTCCACACACACGCATACTTTTCATGTAATTGCTGCTCCCACAGGTTGTCCCCGATCTCGTTCCACTGTTTGGTTTGTGTTAACTTCCCTTTAAACACTTCCCAGTGTTGATGTGTGAATTTTAGTTTGTGGTAATCGTTATACACAGGAGGGTTCCTGCTGTGAGCTACGCTTCCTTGGATATTTGCTGAAGGCAAAACAGATCCGGGCCGCAAGATTTCAATTGAGAAAGACTTTTAAGATAAAGACTTTAATAAAGTTCAGTTACATTTTCCAAATGCCAAGTACAAATTACAGGTTTTGCAAGCGGGAAACTCATAACCCAGCAAGAATTTAACATTTTCATCACTGAGTGGCAGACATTTCAGTGACAAAGCTTCTGTATCTTGGCACCCGAAACTTTAATTTTGCAATAAAGTTCAAAATGTGAAATTTGGGGTTCAGAAATGTAAGGTATAGTCCAACTAAAGTGGAGCACTGAAGCACCAATAAGCTTATCGTCAAAACCAGAGGTAGGGACACAAAGACCCTTTATATGTTGTTGATCTCCAACTCCCATCAGTCCCACACCCACCCTGGCCAGATAATGGGAGTTGTAGTCCAACAACATCTGCAGGGCTGCAAGTTCTTCATACGTGATCTAAACGCTGAAAGCAAGGAGTGTCAGAAGTGCATGCTGGAGCCAGGCCCTGTGACCAGTAGGACTTTGCAGGACTGGGGCCTTCCTAAGTTTATTCTGGAGAGGCAAGGAGTGGCCGCACAAGTGCGGCTGCTTGGTAGCTCACTGCACCTGGTGGCAAGAGCCGGGAAGGGATATAAGGTCAGCATTTCCCTTCAGCTCTTTGCCACAGCAACACGTTTCCTGCCTTGCTGTGTTTGGCTTCTTGCTTCTTGATCCTCAGACCTCGGCTTCCTGACTCCCTGCTTCTTGATCCTTGGACCCTTGACTTCGTGACTCCTTGCATCCTGACCCTTGGACCCCTGGCTTCTGGACTCTCATTCTTGCTCCTACCCTGCCATCTTGCCCCTGGTCCCGACATCCTCAGCCAGGACTTCGATTGCCGGTAGACCGGACCACGACAAGGAGAAAGGGAGAGGACAGGGACAGAAGAACAGGGAACAGACATGTGCAAAGTCAAACTATTGGACCATCTATCTCAGTATTGTCTTCACAGTGGTTCTCCAGGGTTTTAAAGATGGGTTCTTCTGTGGATTGATCCTTCCGCTTGTGACTTTATGCAAACCATGTGCTCTACCTGTGAACTTTAACCCTTCCCAAAACTTTGTCATTTGGGGGTGAGAACTTCCGCTGAAGACTTCCTAGAAGAGAATAGGAGGTTTGCCTTTGCATTATATATACAGGCATCTGCCTGATCACTGTGAGAATAGGATGCTGGACTTACATTCTTACATTCTTACATTCTCACATTCTCACTCCTGTTTCAATAAAACTGTTTCTAAATATGCGCCCAGATTTCTGTGAAAAACACAGGAAAGAGTCACAAATACAGCTGAAATAGATTCATGTTCAAAGTCAAGCACATATTTGTGGGGTTTTGTCCTCGCCCAATTATATTTATCACAGATATTTGTCTTTCCCCCCTTCTTTTTAAGGAGTAGATGAAGTTATTTATGTATCTGGTTCAAACTGTGGAGAAGACTATCCGACTACTGTCTGAGTGTTTGTCACAGCTGACCTGCAAACAACACGGTTCAGTATCCCTTCCAAAGATGGTTTTGCTTTGGAGAAGGCTTTTCATCCAACAGTTAAAATCTGCATGAGCTGTTCTCTTGAAAATGCAAACCGAAAGCAGCAGCAGAGTGTGTGTTGCAGAAGATACATAAGAAGGAGTGGTTAACCAGAGGTTATCCAGTGGTTAAAAAACAGATTTCAACTTCATTTCATAACCTGCTTCTTGGAAGAGAGGGGACATTGTGATGAAACCATGGGCAGGGAACAAAAGGCACGAGTGCTTGATCTCCGTACATGCACTGAAAAACACATTTCCATCAGAATGCTCAATTTTTGTTTTTATTTTGAACCACCCCCAGCCTTTGTAGCTTTACCTGGATGCTAAAATTAAAGGATGCTTTCGATGAGATTCCTTTGTTGTAGTAATGACTCTCATGGTCCCTTCTGACTCTACAATTCTATGGTTCTATGAAGCCTATTAAAAATAAAGCTTTTGCTGTGGGATGGAACAATCTTACCAGGGTCAGAAGAGGGCCATACACTGGCAATCAAACTTCCAAATCCAAATATATTTGTGTGGGAGAGCATCGTGCATTGTTTTCTCCCATCTTTTCATAGACTTTTTTTTTAAAAAAAGGTTTTATTTTCCATGGGAGGAAAAATAAGAACACCAGCATCAGGCTGGGATACTTTCTTCCAAGAGAATGTCAGGGGAGAGGAAAGAACAAAGAGCTTTGGATCCAGCCTCCCCAAATCCATCGACTCCATTATGCCTCCTTATTGCTCTCTCCATCGTCAGAGCAGCAATGGCAGAGGGGCATCTGCAGTAATTTTTCCAGCACTGTCTAGAAGGTTGACAGCAAGGAGTAAGTTACATTCCATTCTGTGTCCACTGGAATGCACCTGCCCCAAGGAAAATTGCATTTATTTGTCAATTTATTTTCAACAACAACAACAACTTATTATTTATACCCCGCCCATCTGGCTGGGTTTCCCCAGCCACTCTGAGTGGCTCCTAGCAGATTAAAAACAGAATAAAACATCAAACATTAAAAACTTCCCTAAACAGGGCTGGCTTCAGATGTCTTCTAGAAGTCCGATAGTTGTTTATTTCCTTGACATCTGATGAGAGGGTGTTCCACAGGGTGGGTGCCACCACCAAGAAAGCCCTCTGCCTGGTTCCCTGTAACCTCATATCTCACAGCGAGGGAACCACCAGAAGGCCCTCGGAGCTGGACCTCAGTGTCCGGGCAGAAAGATTGGGATGGAGACACTTCTTCAGGCATACTGGGCCGAGACCATTTAGGGATTTAAAGGTCAGCACCAACACTTTGAATTGTGCTCAGAAACGTACTGGGAGCCGTAAAAAGTCTCAAAGCAAAATACAAAAGCATAAAAGGCAAAACAGCTCCACTCAGTTAAAATCCAGATAACAAGAAGAAAACAAAATGCAATAAACACAATTCTTAAAATCCAACAACACTATGAAAATGAAAAATCCTGAAGCACTAGATGAGCACCACCACAGAAGTCTGAATTGTACGAAGCTTTGTTCCAACATTAAGAATCAAAGGCTTAAGGATCTCAGTGAGAGCCAGTGTGGTGTAGTGGTTAAGAGCGGTAGTCACGTAATCTGGGTAACCGGGTTCGCGTCTCCGCTCCTCCACATGCAGCTGCTGGGTGACCTTGGGCCAGTCACAGTCTCTCAGCCCCACTCACCTCACAGAGTGTTTGTTGTGGGGGAGGAAGGGAAAGGAGAATGTTAGCCGCTTTGAGACTCCTTAAAGGGAGTGAAAGGCGGGATATCAAATCCAAACTCTTCTTCTTCTTCTTCTTCATTTTCCCTGCTTCGAAATTTCCCAAGCTTAGAAATGAACACCGCTGTCTAAAATTCCCCAGCAAATGGATGGGACCAATCTGGGGTGATCAACTGTTTAATTTATTTAACTGGTCCAGCCAGTAACACCTTGTTCCATCAGGTGAGCAATAATGGAGTCTAAAAAACTAATAAACTCTTGCGTTTGCCCAATTTTTAACTCTATCCTGCTAGATCTCTCCAGACTGTACTCCTTGCCTGTATTTAAAATATTACTATTGCCCCACCATTCAATATAACCTTATTCAAGGAGGTGTGCAATGGATATATTAAAAAAGCAGTAATGCAACAATTAATTAAAAGCCCAACTGAACCCCTGGGCCTTATTTGATATCAATGTATTTCACGAAGCCTGCTCTGTATTCCTTTATATAGAAACATATTATGAGCATTCCCCTCATTAAATAATTTTGGCAGTTGTGTCCCAGTTATTCTTTCCCGTTTTCTTGTTGTGACCGGCTTGTTTGCCTCTGTGGTCTGTGTGGTGCATATTTCTTACAATGTGCTGGATTACGGTATTTTTTGAGGGGTGATGGTGTTTTCATAGGAACACTTTTCAATAGAATGTGAGTATATAAAGGTAAAGGTACCCCTGCCCGTACGGGCCAGTCTTGACAGACTCTAGGGTTGTGCGCCCATCTCACTCAAAGAGGCCGGGGGCCAGCGCTGTCCGAAGACACTTCTGGGTCACGTGGCCAGCGTGACATTGCTGCTCTGGCCAGCCAGAGCCGCACATGGAAACGCCGTTTACCTTCCCGCTAGTAAGCGGTCCCTATTTATCTACTTGCACCCGAGAGTGCTTTCGAACTGCTAGGTTGGCAGGCGCTGGGACCGAGCAGCGGGAGCGCACCCCGCCACGGGGATTCGAACCGCCGACCTTTCGATCGGCAAGCCCTAGGCGCTGAGGCTTTAGTCCACAGCGCCACCCGCGTCCCAATGTGAGTATATATATATATATTAAAAGACAAGCAAGTGCACAGATTAAACATACTAGAATACAATATTGTTTTCATGTGGAACTAAAGCAACATCAGATATGGTGGTGGGTAGGCAAATATTCCCCAGGGTGAGGAGTAGACCATAGGTCACTGGCAGAGTGTATGCTTTGTATGCACAAGGTCTCAGGTTTAATCCTCATGTCTCCAGGTTCAAGACTCATAGAGGTCATAGAAGTTGATGTTCCCCGAAAGAAGCAACAAGGAGAAGTCCCTTGGAAGGAGAAAGTGGAAACTGTTATGTACTGAAGTTCTCACCCTGGGCCAGCAGGGGAATACTGTAGATAGTTTTCACTCAGGTCCACATATGCAAATAAGGGATTGAAAGTGACATTCAGTGATTGGATAGTTACAGAAAATGGTTACTGTTGCGTTCTAGTGGAGCTCTATATAAGCAGGCTGGCTGAACCCTTCAGTTCAGTTCTGTTCTGGCCTGTGAATAAACAAGAGCTGTTTGAAGAATCGCTGTGTCGTCTGATATGTTCACCCACAACTTAACAGAACCCTCTCGTAGGAACTGCATGACCTAGCTGGGTAACGATCAGAAGGCTGAGTGCAAGATGGACTCAAGGGCATCCTGATCAAATTTGCAGATGACACCAAACTGGGAGGGGTGGCTAACACCCCAGAGGACAGGATCACACTTCAAAATGACCATGACAGATTAGAGAACTGGGCCAAAACAAACAAGATGAATTTTAACAGGGAGAAATGTAAAGTATTGCACTTGGGCAAAAAAAATGAGAGGCACCTCATTGACACCTGGCTTGAGAGCAGTACATGTGAAAAGGATCTAGGAGTCTTGGTTGACCACAAACTTGACATGAGCCAACAGTGTGACGCGGCAGCTAAAAAAGCCAATGAAATTCTAGGCTGCATCAATAGGAGTATAGCATCTAGATCAAGGGAAGTAATAGTGCCACTGTATTCTGCTCTGGTCAGACCTCACCTGGAGTACTGTGTCCAGTTCTGGGCACCACAGTTCAAGAAGGACACTGACAAACTGGAACGTGTCCAGAGGAGGGCAACCAAAATGGTCAAAGGCCTGGAAACGATGCCTTATGAGGAACGGCTAAGGGAGCTGGGCATGTTTAGCCTGGAGAAGAGGAGGTTAAGGGGTGATATGATAGCCATGTTCAAATATATAAAAGGATGTCATATAGAGGAGGGAGAAAGGTTGTTTTCTGCTGCTCCAGAGAAGCGGACACGGAGCAATGAATCCAAACTACAAGAAAGAAGATTCCACCTAAACATTAGGAAGAACTTCCTGACAGTAAGAGCTGTTCGACAGTGGAATTTGCTGCCAAGGAGTGTGGTGGAGTCTCCTTCTTTGGAGGTCTTTAAGCAGAGCCTCGACAACCATGTCAGGAGTGCTCTGGTGGTGTTTCCTGCTTTGCAGGGGGTTGGACTCGATGGCCCTTGTGGTCTCTTCCAACTCTATGATTCTATGATTCTAAGTACTGGAAAGAGAGCAAGACACAATTTGTTCAGATGCTTAAGGAAGAAGCTGTAATCTTCAACTAAGAAAAGCTAAGCCCATGCTTGGATAAGCATGTGTGTGCAAATACTTTGCATATACTCTTCTTTAGCTGTATGTTCTGTAAAAGGGACGTGGGTGGGGCTGTGGTCTAAACCACTGAGCCTCTTGGGCTTGCTGATCAGAAGGTCAGTGGTTAGAATCCCCACGACAGGGTGAGCTTCCGTTGCTCTGTCCCAGCTCCTGCCAACCTAGCAGTTCGAAAGCACGCCAGTGCAAGTAGATAAATAAGTACTGCTGCGGTGGGAAGGTAAATGGCGTTTCTGTGCACTCTAGCTTCCATCATGGTGCTCTGTTGTTCCAGAAGCGGTTTAGTCATGCTGGCCACATTACCAGGAAAGCTGGACAAACGCCGGCTACCTCGGCCTGAAAGCGAGATGAGTGCCGCAACCCCATAGTCACCTTTGACTGGACTTAAACATCCAGGGTCCTTTACTTTTACCTTTTTTCATATGTTCTGTAAAAGCTTTTGCATATTTTAAGAAGTGTTTGTCCATTGTTCAAGAAAAGAGTCAGTATTGCACATGAGTTGGCTTCCCAGCTGCAACTGAGCTAATCTGCCAATAGGCTTGACATAGGCAGAGGATGCTATCCCAAGATATATCACAGATCGCAGCCTTTGACCTTTTTATTCCATGTAGGCAAGCCCTCACACCTTTGCAGAGGAATGGTTTGAAGCAACGTGGGGGCAAGTGCAGACCTGCAGGAGAGAAATGATGGAAATCTACATGCTTTTGTTTTTTTTTTTTTTAATAATTTTTTATTAATTTACAACAAGACAAAACAAGACAAAACAAAACAACACATATATTATTTTCCTGTTTCACATTCTCATTTCCAAGTCTTTAGTTTTCAACTTCCTTCAGCTGTTCCGTAAATCTTTCATAGTCACTGTTAGTTTCCGCATTTCCTTTTTTCCCATTGTCATTAGTTATATCTTTTCACTATCATTCCTTTTAACAATGTCTCTCGCGTATATCACAGTGCTCTTTTAAAACCTTCTAGCGTTATTTGACCATCACTTAATTTTTCCAGATAATTAACGAATTTCCCCCAGTTTTCTGTAAACTTTTGGTCTCTTATGTATCTAATTTTTCCAGTCATCTTATCCAATTCTGCGTACTCTAGCAACTTAAACCTCCACTCTTCTATTGTCGGTATTTCCTGTTGTTTCCATTTTTGTGCCAGTAACATCCTCGCTGCCGTCACTGCATATTGGAGAAACTTACTATCTTTTCTCTTAATCTCCTTTCCTATAATACCTAACAGAAAGACTTCTGGCTTCTTTGTAAAAGTATATTTCAGAATCCTCTTCAACTCATTATATATCAACTCCCAGAAGTCTTTCACTTTCTTACATTCCCACCACATATGATAAAATGATCCTTCTTTTTCATTACATTTCCAACACTTATTACATGTTTTATACATTTTGGCCAGTTTTACCGGTGTAATGTACCATCTATAAAACATTTTCATCACATTCTCTTTCAATGCCATACATGCTGTAAATTTTAAGTTCTCCTTCCATAACTTTTCCCAGTCTTCCAACTGTATGTTATACCCAAAATCCCTGGCCCAGTGTATCATTACCGATTTTACCTCTTCATCTTTCAGGTTCCATTCTAATAACAGTTTGTACATTTTCGACAAATTTTTAGCTTCCTTATCTACTATCTCAGATTGGAAAGTTGACTCTTTCTCAGCATATCCCCACTCTTTCAGATCTTTCCTAAACATTTCGTTGACCTGATAGTAATGCAACCAATCATAAACATGCTTTTTAACCTGTTCGTATGGTTTCACTTTCCATTTCCCTCCTTCCTTCTCCAATAATTGACCATACGTGGCCCAATCACTTCTCATATTAATTTTCCTTACACTCATGACTTCTAGAGGTGATAACCAGTGTGGTATCTTAGGTTCTAATAGGTTTTTGTACCTATCCCAGACTTCAATTAATGGACCTCGGAAGATGTGGTCTCCAAACCCTTTGTGTACCTTCTTTTTCTCTTTCCATAAATATGCGTGCCAGCCAAATCTGTTATCATATCCTTCCAGGTCTAACAGTTCTTTGTTCTCTAATTTTATCCAATCTCTCAACCAGCAAAGGCATGATGCTTCATAGTATAACTTCAAATCCGGCAGGGCAAAGCCTCCTCTTTCTCTAGTATCCGTTAACAGTTTAAATTGTATTCTCGGCTTTTTGCCCTGCCATATATATCTTGAAATCGCTCTTTGCCATTCTTTAAATAGATTACCCCCCTTAATTATAGGGATAGTCTGGAACAAAAATAACATTCTTGGCAGCACATTCATCTTGATTGTAGATATTCTTCCCCAAAATGAGAACTTCATCCTCCCCCACACTTCCAGGTCCTTCTTTATTGCATTCCACACCGGTATATAATTATTTTGAAATAAATCAATATTTTTCGAAGTTAACCATATTCCCAGATATTTCACCTTCTTCACCGCTTCTATTTCAATTTGCTGTTGCATTGTTCCAATTGCACTTTGATCCACGTTTTTCACTATCATCTTAGTCTTTTTCTTGTTTAATTTAAATCCTGCCACTTCTCCAAATTTTTCCATTTCCTCTATCACTTCTTTGGCCGTCTCTGCTGGTTCTTCTATTGTTACCACCAGGTCATCTGCAAATGCTTTAATTTTATATTCATTTTGTCCTATCGTTACCCCTTTTATATTTTTATTTTGCCTTATTGAATTCAGAAGGACCTCTAGCACCGTTATAAATAATAATGGCGAAAGCGGACATCCTTGTCTTGTTCCTTTAGAGATCTTCAATTCTTCTGTGATAACATTGTTTATTATAAGTTTGGCTCTCTGCTCTGTGTAGATTGCCTTGATTCCATTGAGGAATTCTTCACCGATTTCCATAAACTCTAAATTTCTTAACATAAAGTCCCAAGCTATATTATCGAATGCCTTTTCTGCATCCACAAACATCAATATGGCTTGTTTATCAATCCTGACAGACAGATATTCCATTATATTGATTACATTTCTTATATTATCTTTCATCTGTCTGCCTGGAAGGAAACCAGCCTGGTCTTTATGTATATAATCTTGTAATATTCTTTTCAGCCGTTTTGCCAATATCCCTGCAAATATTTTATAGTCAGTATTCAATAGTGAGATCGGTCTGTAATTCTTTACTTGGGTTAAGTCAGAGTCCTGTTTTGGTAAGAATGTGATGTATGCTTCTTTCCATGTTTCTGGGATGTCTCTTTCTTTTAAAATGTTGTTCATAACTTCCTTCAACGGTGCTAGCACAGTAGATTTCATTTCTTTATAATATCCTGCGGTGAATCCATCTGGGCCTGGAGCTTTTCCCCTTTTCAAGTTTTTAATAGCTTCCTTTACTTCTTCAATTTCTATTGGGGTATTTAGCCACTGTCTTTTTTCAGTCGGGATCTTTTGCACCTTTTTATCCTTTAAATATCTCTCTATTTTCCTTAAATTGTTTCTTTCTTTCTTCTTATACAGATTTCTATAAAAGTCCAAAAACCCTTTCCTTATCTCTCTCGGATTAACCTTCTCTTCACCTTCAACTATAATTTTGCTTATTGTGGATTGCTCTTTCCTTTTTTTCATTTGCCAAGCCAACCATTTCCCGGATTTGTTTGCATGTTCAAAATTGTTCTGTCTCAATCTTTTTATATTCCACTCAACTTCTTTATTTATTATCATTGCGAATTGGCTCTGTAATATTTTAATATTTTCTTTTGTTTTCTGGTTGTTCGGGTGTTTGATTAGCTTTTGTTCATTGTCCATTATTTGTTTCAAAATTTCCTTTTTCCCTTTTTCCCTATTTTTACTCTTAATTGCGTTCTGCTGTATAAAGAAACCTCTCATTACAGCTTTGCTTGCATCCCAAACCACCTTTGGTTTAGTACCTTTATTGCAATTGTCCACAAAATATTCCGTCAATTTCTTCTGAGCTTTTTCTACCACTTCCTGGTCATCCAATAGATAGTCGTTCATCCTCCATCTGAAGGTTCTTTCCTCATGTCCCTTCAATTCAAATTTTATTGGATTATGATCTGAGATTACCTTTGCTTGGATCTCTATCTGTTGGGTTCTTGGAGTGAGTTCCGTTGAAATCCAAATTTGATCTATTCTAGACATTGACTGGTTCGGTTCCGAATAATATGTAAACTGTTTGTCCAATGGGTGTCTAAGTCTCCAGATGTCTATCATATTCATATTCCTTATCATTGAAAAGAAAGACTTCGGTAGTTTCCCTTCCTTGCTTGCTCCCTCTCGAAGTCTGTCCATCTCCAATGACACCACTCCATTCATATCTCCCATTATTATTATTTTCTGATCCATATATTCAAATAATTTTTCTTCCAAATTTTTATAGAACTCAGTCTTATTTCCATTAGGTGCGTAGATCCCGACTATAATTAAATTTTCTCCTTGCCAGTTGATTCGTACCGCAATTATCCTTCCGTCTTCATCTTTAAATATTTGCTGGGCTTCGATTTTGTTGTTTATGTAGATGACCACTCCTCTTTTCTTTTGTTTGTCCGAAGATATGAATTCATTCCCTAGTCTTTTGTTAATCAATATCCTTTTCTGTCTTCTTGCCACATGTGTTTCTTGTAAACATATTATATCTAGATGTTTCTTCCTTAAAAATTGTTCGATTCTGTTTCTTTTCTTTTTGTCGTTCATTCCGTTAATATTCCAGTTCCAGATTTTCAGCGCCATATTTTCCAAATTCTAATTTTAATAAATTTATTTAAATAATTTTATAATTTCGCTTCTTCTTCTTCCTCTTCTTCTTCTTCGTCTGTTTTCTTCCCCTTCTGTTCTTCTTCCTCTTCCTCTGAGCCGCCTGATGGTTCTACGTCCTCCCCTTTGTCTTCCTCTTTCTCTGATTTTAATTCCTTGTATTTCCTCAGAAATTTCCCCATTTCTTCCGGAGATGTCAACCTGTGTCTTTTGCCTTTATATGCAAACGCTATCCCTTCCGGAAACTCCCATCTAAACTCAATCTTATTTTTCTTCAGCGTTTGCACTAGATGTTTATAGGGGTCTCTTCGTTTAAGCAATCTGATCGGGACATCTTTAAATACAATTATATAATTCCCATTTATGCTCAGTCTCTTCTCTCTATTCTTCTGTAGAATTGTGTTCCTCATCTCTCTATCTTTGAATGTAATCAGGCAGTCTCCTGTAAATTTCCTTGCTTTTGTTGATTTTACTCTCATTCTAAATGCGCTCTGCACGGTTTTTGCCATCTCCTCCTCTGGTATCTCTAACCATTGTGCCAATTCAGAAATCAGTTTATCTTTGATATTTTCTCCTTGCACTTCTGGGACAGCTCTCAATCTTAAATTCACCTCTCTCTGTCGAAGTTCATTCATAGCTATTAAATCCTTCATCTCTTCCTGTGCTTTGCTTAGCTCCCTTATTTCCGATTTCATTTTCTCTTCCTCCTTTTTAACTTCCTTCATCTCTACTCTTGTCTTCTTCATTCCCTCCTCCAGTGATTGTGTTCTTTTCACAACCTCCTTCAGCTGTCCTTTCAGTTCCTTTACTGTCTCATCGATTTTTTTATCCACATTTCCAATTTTATTGTCCACATGCCCTAGCTTTGTCTCCAAATTGTTCTGACTCTGTTTAATATCGGCAAACATTTTTAAAATCTCTGCCTTAAATTCTGTTTCCTGTTTGGACCCCTTTCTATCTGATGGTGTCCCCTCCGCCCCTTTCTTTCCCAAATTAGACATTTTGTCTCCTTTTTACCCCTTCTCCTTGTTTCCTTATTTACTAATTTCAGTGTATAACAAAATACAAATAATACAAATAATTATTTTAAGTCCTCGGTAAGGCAATAAATCAATAACAGTAGTTTGTCCGAATATTGGCTCCTCTTCTTGCCTCCAATCAGGCTAATCCATTTTGCGTTGATCTACTCTTCTTGCCTCCACTCAGGCTAATCCACTTTAGGGGTCATTCAAGTTAAAGCCTTTAAATTTCGGGGTCCAAAGATTGTCTAATTGTAATCCCAAATTTAGTTCCGTTGGAGACAAAACTAGAGGCAATAAATCATTCCCATAGCACAAAAAAATTGGTCCATCCTTTCAACCCCTCTCACCATGGAGGGAGGTTTCTGCAAGTTATATCTCTTGAATTTGTGATTAAATCCCTTAAATTTGTGTCCGGAGAAAGAGAAAGATAAATTGTAATTTCCCTAGCCACCACCAGGGGGATGGCTGATAACTCAGTTCAAAGAAGGGAGGAAGAAACGTAAGTCCCTTAAAATTGTGGCCAAAGACAGAGAGAGAGAGAGAGAAAAAAAAAAGTTGTAATTTCCTTAGCCACCACCAGGGGGATGGCTGGTAACTCACTTCGAAAAGAGAGAGAAAAACGTAAGTCCCTTAAGTTTGTGGCCGAAGGCAGAAAGAAAAATGAGTTGTAATTTCCTTAGCCACCACCGGGGGGATGGCTAATGACGCAGTTCAAAAAAGGAGACGAAAAAGAACGTAGATCAAAAAGTTTTTGTAATGCTCTAACAGTTGTAATACTTTCCAAAAAAAAATCAGAAAAAACAACCATCAGAGAAATCTAACATGCTGATAAGAACCCCCACTTCCAATTCCAGATGTATCCCTTTATACTTCTTTAAGTTCTAGAGGACGTCTGATGGTTAAAAATGGTGTCGAGGGCTTCTCTTCCGTTTTAACTCTGTTATCCCTTTCCAAGAAAAAAGTAATCCAAATAAAGAAGCTCCTCTAGTTGAATAAACAAAAAAAAAACCCCTCAGTTTAACAGGAAACCTCTTTTTAATTCTCTTAATCTTCTGTTCCCCCCTTATTTAAGTCAAGCTTGAGACGTTGTTTCAAGCTACTCTCCTCTTAGTTTATATGTATCTTATGGGGGAGAAGAAACAGTAACCGCCAGTGACTCACTTTTCCTTTACTGCTGCTCTGCCGATGGTGTTGCGTCTCCGCCGATTTCGGCTGCCGGCTGAACTCGGGGCAAATTTTTGCGCACCCCGGGACTTCCTTATAATCCAAATTAGTCCAATCTGATCTTTGATTTGGTGCCGGGTTTCAAATCTTGAGAGCGAAGCGCTTCCTCTGCAAGCTCGGGGCTTCGCTATTCGGAGGTAGATAATGGCGTCCCTGGACCCGCTGAACCGCTCCGCCGTTCTCTTCACTTCCAAGAAGCTACCTGACGGCCGGGCGGTCCGCTTCTGGTACCGCCGGGAACCTGACCTTCTGGACTCCCACCAGAGGTGATTTTTGGGGACTACTGCGCCCTGTAGCACCCCCTTTCCTCCAAAATAGCCCGGGATTTGCTCTCCGCAAAAATCCCCGCTTGCGATGAGATTCCGCGCTCCACCGGAAGTCCCGGAAATCTACATGCTTTTGATGCCTGCAGTTTTAATTATTCAAGTTGCTAACACCAACTGGGTACTGGGACTCTTCATGCTATCATAACAGATTTGATTCCAACAACACAGCTCTACCCTGCCTAGGCATGTTCTCAGAAGAGAGCTGAGAAAGAGAAAATGTGAAGAAAAAAGGGAGAACATGAATGGTGGGGAATTGCATCAATGTCTGCTCTTAGGTGTATGCCGTATTTAGTTACTAAACTAGTATGGTCGCACCTCGGGTTAAGTACTTAATTCGTTCCGGAGGTCCATTCTTAACCTGAAACTGTTCTTAACCTGAAGCACCACTTTAGCTAATGGGGCCTCCCGCTGCTGCTGCACCGCCGCTGTGTGATTTCTGTTCTCATCCTGAAGCAAAGTTCTTATCCCGAGGTACTATTTCTGGGTTAGCGGAGTCTGTAACCTGAAGCGTATGTAACCTGAAGCATCTGTAACCTGAAGCGTATGTAACCTGAAGCATCTGTAACCGGAAGCGTATGTAACCTGAGGTACCACTGTAACTAAATTTAGTTGCTAAACTTAGTTACTAATCTTAGTTGCTGCTGGAGTTGCCTTCCTGCAAAGCCAAGCGGCTGGTCCAAGATAAAGAGGAGGCAACCTCATCTTGGTTCAGAGATTATAGGAACATAAGGAATTCCCTCCTGGATCAGGCCAATGGCCCATCTAGTCCAGCATCCTGTGTCCATCTTGAGGGAAACCCACAAGCAGGAGTCAGTCACAGGTGTGCTTTCCCACCCTGTGGTTTCCAGCAACTGGTATTCAGAAGCATTGCTGCCTTCAGATGTGAAGCATAGTCACCATGACTAACAGGCTTCCATTGCCCTCTCCACTGTCAGTGAATACTAAACTTGACCCAGAACTGAGATCTGATTAATGACATGCGTATGTCTTCTATGTGGGACACAGGTGGCGCTGTGGGTTAAACCACAGAGCCTAGGACTTGCTGATCAGAAGGTCGGTGGTTCGAATCCCCACGCCAGGGTGAGCTCCCATTGCTCGGTCCCTGCTCCTGCCAACCTAGCAGTTTGAAAGCACATCAAAGTGCAAGTAGATAAATAGGTACCGCTCCGGCGGGAAGGTAAATGGCATTCCGTGTGCTGCTCTGGTTTCACCAGAAGCAGCTTAGTCATGCTGGCCACATGACCCAGAAGCTGTACACCGCTCCCTTGGCCAATAAAGCGAGATGAGCGCCGCAACCACAGAGTCGGTCACGACTGGACCTAATGGTCAGGGGTCCCTTTACCTTTACCTTTATGTCTTCTATAATGCAGCAGCAGCAGAGACACATGTACTCAATAAATACATGTATACTGGCCAGTTCCCAACATCCCATCATACTCTGGGGTGAATGTTGAATGTTGGCATCTGTCTGTCTCGGTGGACAATGGAAGTGAAGCCAAACTGTTGGAAGTTTGCAGCACCTCCTGTGGCCGTAGAGACATGTTTTGATGTGTGTGTGTTATGTAACATCTCCATTAATGATCTGGGAAAGAGGAGCATATGTTTTAGACCTGCAGATGTACCAATAGGAGAGAGTGGAATGTGGAAAAGCGAGCTGGGAAACTCAAAAACCAAGCTAGCCTGGCAGCAGGAGAATTTGAAGTTGCCTGCATGCTCCCGAGCATATGGTATTTTATGTTGGAGCGACAAGATTCTGTGCTTGGCTGGCTGCTTCCTCCCGGTATCCAGTTACAATCAGGTGGAAGTTATGGGTGAGACAAAAATAGATTTCCCTTCCATTGCTTCGCCCACAGAAACAGCACGAGTCAGTGATGAATAATTGTGCTCAGCAGATCAGTGGCATGCTGTATGTGTGCCCAATTCTGAGCACCGCTGTGAGATTCTTACTGCGGTGCAGGAGTTATTTTTGTCCCTTTAGATCCCACCACTTCCAAGGAAAGTGGAAGAGAGACTTGTCTTCCTCCTGTTTGACAGTCTTCTGCCGTCTTAAAAAGCACTTCCATTCCTGACAGCGTTTTGGCCCGCAGTGGCGAAGTTATTTTCCTAATCTGCTAGGGAATAATCTTTCCCCTTGTTTTGTCTGCTGTGCTCCTGCCTTCTAGTTTGTTGTTTCCTTCCACATCAGAAATTTAGAAAAGGGGGGATTTCGCTGCCACAAGGCATGATGTCAGCCACCAGCTTAGATGGGCCTTGAAGACAGCTTGGCAAAATCATGGAGGAGGTGGTTATTCTTGCTAGAAATGAGCCACAAAGGCTATATGCTGCATCTCTAAGCTCAGAGGTGGCATGCCTCTGAAGAGCAGTTTCTAGATAGCAGTAGCAAGGGAGGTCTAGACTTCCTGGAGGGATCTGGTTGGAATTCAGACGGCGTCCCCTGCAGAAGGGGAAACGCTACATTTTAAAACACATCTTTTCTTTCTTTCTTGAATTCAAAGTGCTGGTGGAAGCGCTTTGAATCCAAGCCACTCCCCCCAGCCCCCTTGGCTGCACTGGGGAAATCCAACAGCAAACTCCATCGAGCAGCTGGTACCAGTGGAGTTCTTTGCTAGTACGAACCATCTGACAGGGATCTCACCTGAAGCTCCTAACAACCCATTTGTAGACTCATCCGTGCCTGTCTCACACTTGATGTCATATACAGTGGTACCTCGGGCTACATACACTTCAGGTTACAGATGCTTCAGGTTATAGAATCCGCTAACCTAGTACCTCAGGTTAAGAACGTTGCTTCAGGATGAGAACAGAAATTGTGCTCCAGCGGCAGTGGGAGGCCCCATTAGTTAAAGTGGTGCTTCAGGTTAAGAACAGTTTCAGGTTAAGAATGGACCTCTGGAACGAATTAAGTACTTAACCCGAGGTACCACTGTATTATGTTAGGTGTGAGGTATACCAGTAGACCAGAAGGAGCCTCTCCATCCCAATCGTTCTACCCACTGAGGTCCAATGCCGAGGGCCTTCTGGTGGTTCCCTCGCTGTGAGAAGCCAAGTTACAGAGAACCAGGCAGAGGGCCTTCTTGGTAGTGGTGCCCACCCTGTGGAATGCCCTCCCATCAGATGTCAATGAAGTAAACAACTATCGGACCACTGAAGGCAGCCCTGTTTAGGGAAGCTTTTAATACTGGATGAATCTTTGTATTTTAATATTCTGCTGGAAGCCTTCCAGAGTGGCTGGGGAAACCCAGCCAGGTGGGCAGGGTATAAATTATTATTATTATTATTATTATTTGGTTTTCACGGAATGGCCTGTGAGGGGGCTAATTATATCTGTAGGCCACCCTTTTATATCCTTCATCCAAGCAAGCAGGAGGGGTTAACGAAGTTCAAGGACCCATCACACACAGGCAAAGACACTCAGGCAGGGTGGGGTGAAGGAGGGCTGGCGACAGGTGTTGCCTAGGGAGGGTGCATGGCCTGGTTTGGAGGGCCACACTCAGGAGCAAGGATATGAGGATGAGCTGGAGTGCCAGCTTGGCCCTGCAACCATGGGTGCCATGCAGCGTGCATGGCCCTAGCACTGAAATATGTGGGTGCCCAGCCCCTTCATGGAAAATTTTGTGGGGGCTCAGGCACCCAGGGCTCCAAGGAGTTGGCACCTATGGAGCTGAGGAGCAAGTTCTCACTCAGCCCGTGTTGGAAGCATTTGCCACCTGTTCCCTCCTAGGGTAGGAAGGTCAACTGAGGCCTGTGCAATTTGAGTGGACAAACAGGCCAATGAGCTGCACAGCTCTTTTCTTCCTGGTCTTGAGGGATGCACTGCATTAAAAGCAACAACTCAACAGCTCACCAGTTCCCACCAGGGTGGACAGCCATCACAACTGCTTGTGCTATTATCTTTATAGAGAAGGAACTGTGAAGATTTGTAGCAGGGGAGCAGAATGCAGTGCAGCAAATCCGTTGATCTGGGCACACCCTTCTCTCTTTGCCCAGTTTCAGTTACCTTGCTCTCCAAGTCAGCCCCAAAACATAATGGTGTAATTAGTGGTGTGCTTCAAGCCAACCTCAAACAACCTTCTCCAGTTGCAAAAGCTCCGACGGGCATGCTTGGCATTTCCTGGCCCAAATCTTACCTGCCACGGATGTCTTAAAGTAGGAGCTGTGGAGGATTACTGCAACTTTTGCTTCCTCTGCATAAGCACGACAGGTAGAGATCTGGTTTCCCCCCTCCTTTTTTTTGTAAATGAAGTCACTGTCGTGCATAGATCAGCTCACTTAGTAGATTGCTTTTTGTGATTTATGTGGGGATAGATGGGCCCAGGAGTAATTCATTGCCAAACCAAGAGAGAAATGGACAAAGTCTGTCAGTACATTTTTTAAAGTAAAAAAAGTCAGACTATGTTCGTTTCATGTCTTAAAATGAGAAGACAGGAATGCTCATTTTCACCTTGAACGTTTGTCAGCCTGATCTTGGTAAAGGTGACCTGCAAACAGGAGAAGCTTCTGCATGTTTTCCCCTTGCTGGATCAGGTGTAATATTTGCACCCAAAAAAGCACAAATATAGTGCAGCTACAAACTAGAATACCGACAAGGTCACTACTTTGCTGTCAGTGGGGTCACCGTCCATACAGCCAATCCCACCATATTTCAAAAGCACAGTGACAACTAAAATTTAGGCTCACTTCACATTTTAATGTGAACTTACCTAATTCATACCTCTCAATACACGAACCTCAAACCATGGCAATTCTTTGAAATTTGCACTTCTCTGAATTTTGTGCTATACTTCTCCAACCCCAAAAGGTACACAAAAAATTTGGGGGGAAATAGGAGGACGTGAGCATAAAAATGCATGCGGGTGAAAAGTAATATACAAAGATTTGGAAAATTGCTTTCCAAAATCCGTATATTAGGCAAAATTGCACACACAAAATATATGTATTTGGAGAAATGCACACTAAACTGTGAATGGGTTTTTATGAGGACTATCAGCAGCCACGAAATTAAAAGACGCCTGATTCTTGGGAGAAAAGCAATGACAAACCTAGGCAGCATCTTAAAAAGTAGAGACGTCACCTTACCAGCAAAGGTCCGTATAGTTAAAGCTATGGTTTTCCCAGTGAGTGCTCACTGGAAGGACAGATCGTGAATGCTGAGGCTCCAATACTTTGGCCACCTCATGAGAAGAGAAGACTCCCTGGAAAAGACCCTGATGTTGGGAAAGATGGCGGGCACAAGGAGAAGGGGACGACAGAGGACGAGATGGTTGGACAGTGTTCTCGAAGCTACAAACATGAGTTTGACCAAACTGTGGGAGGCAGTGGAAAACAGGAGTGCCTGGCGTGCTCTGGTCCAGGGGGTCACGAAGAGTCGGACAGGACTAAGCGACTCAACAACAACAACAAATCCAAAAAATAACCACAATTGCAAACTAAGGTTTGAATGTGTTGATCTGAGCTTAAGGTTGGGAAAATGAGAAACTGAGAGACACTGAAGTTCCACCCACTCCTCATAGAGGAAACATCTTCTGTCGAAGGCCGCTGGTATTCTGCCTGCCACACCCCTAAGGCACTTTGGCCAGTGGAGCAGAAAATGTGGGCAACTTCACAGTGCTGCTCCAGAAAATAGGTGAGGGGCTGAGGGAAGAGTCTGTTTACATCAGCTAGAGATGCTATCTAGTGGAGGAAAAACACTTTTATTTCCCTCGTGGACGGGCAGTTCATTTTGCTGCTGCAGCCTCTAATGGAAAATAATAAAAAACCCATTTGAGTCAGGCTGTATCTAGCACAGTTACAGGTCAAGGCAATCCTCCAAACAGGCCGTTGAGCAACGTAACACATTACTTTGTCACACCCGCATGTTCTGATGCCTGGGGATTTTTTAACCATTTGGAACTGAGCTGAGCAGGTCAAGGCTTCTTGCGATGTCAAACCCCACACCCAGCAGCCTTGAACCGTAGTGAAGTTATAGGCCAGCCATAGGAAAAATTATTATTGATGGAATATATTTGGAGATATATATTGTGCGCACCTTGATCTCTGGAATGTGTCTTTGAAAGGTGATAATATCTCCTACTTGCCTGGATTAAGAACAGTGTGTGTGTGTGTGTGTGTGTGTGTAGGATCTGTGGCTTTTGTGTGGCTGAGCATTTTGCCTGCCCACTCTTGTCTTTGGCTCCGCCCACAAAAGGCAGTTTCTAGAACAATGGTTCTCAGAGGGTGCAGGGTGGCAAGTGTGGCGGAAAGATACAAGGACAATCAAAGAAACATTGAAACATTTCAGTGCATTATAGTTTAGTATCTACTGTACAGTGGTGCCTCGCAAGACGAAAAGAATCCGTTCCGCGAGTCTTTTCGTCTTGCGGTTTTTTCGTCTTGCGAAGCAAGCCCATTGGCGGAGTAGCGCTATTAGCGCTATTAGCAGTTTAAGGGCTATTAACGGCTATTAAAGGCTTAAGGGATTAGCGGATTAGCTGCTAAAAGGCTATTAGCAGCTTAGCGCTTTAGAAAAAGGGGTTGGGGAGCGAAAAAAAATCGCAAGAATCGCAAGACATTTTCGTCTTGCGAAGCAAGCCCATAGGGAAATTTGTCTTGCGAAGCACCTCTGAAAACGGAAAACCCTTTCGTCTTGCGGGTTTTCCGTCTTGCGAGGCATTCGTCTTGCGGGGCACCACTGTATCTATATATATATTTGCAAAATATGGATACATAGAGTGCTTTTTTATAAAAAAATATTTAGGGGTACTCTTGTTTTCCTAATCGTATTGAAATACTGCCCCTCAATGAGGCCAAATTTAGTTTCACAAAATGTTTAGGGGTATGCGTACCCCTGTGTCCCCCCAGAAGAAAAGCACTGGATACAAATCTTTTCAAAATGAGAGCAAGAGCTTCAAGTGATATTGAGGAGGAGCTACATGGGCTCCCAATATGTTTCCGAGCACAATTTGATGTGTTGGTGCTGATCTTTTAAACCCTAAATGGTCTGTATTCCTGAAGGAGCATCTTTACCCCCATTATTCATCCTGGATACTGAGGACCAGCTCCAAGGATCTTCTGGCGGTTCCCTCATTGCGAGGTTACAGGGAACCAGGCAGAGGGCCTTCTTGGTGGTGGCGCCCTCCCTGTGGAACGCCCTCCCATCAGATGTCAAAGAGATAAAGAACTACATAACTTTTAGAAGACATCTGAAGGCAGCCCTGTATTGGGAGGTTTTTAATGTTTGGCATTTTATTATGTTTTTATATGAGTTGGAAGCCACTCCTCATTATTATTCTTAATCATGGTGGTGTTTTCCAATGTATTTCTTATCAAGAACATGAGAAATTTTTATTCTGAAGGTGTGGCCCACAGAAAAAAGTTTGAGAACCACTGTCCTAGAAGTTCCCTCATGAGGGAATGCAGCCCCCAGGTTGAAGAAGATTCCTCAGCCGTGGCAAATACCGTATTTTTCACTCTACAGGATGCACTTTCCCCCCTCCAAAAATGAAGGGGAAATGTGTGTGCGTCCTATGGGGCGAATGCAGGCTTTCGCTGAAGCCTGGAGAGCGAGAGGGGTCAGTGCGCACCGACCCCTCTCGCTCTCCAGGCTTCAGGAAGCTATCCCCCCAGCCCCGCAAGCTCCCAGAGCAGCTTCGGCATCTCTCTGGCACCCGTTCTGGGGGCTGGGGTTGGGGGAAGCTCGGGCTTCCCCCGCCCCAGCCCCACGCCTGGGAAAAAAAAAAAATTCCCCCCTTTATTCCCCCCCCCCAAATCTAGGTGCATCCTATGGGCCGATGCGTACTATAGGGCAAAAAATACGGTAAGTGTTTTTTTTAAATCATTACCATTATTACGATTTAAAAAGGGTGATGGGGAAAATAAACTAGCCTTGCTCCCTGCTTTTCTGATGAGTAGCCTGAAAACAAAGTCCCCTTCCATACTGTTTTTCCTCTGGTCAGGCTGACAGTCCTAAGTTCTGATTACTTGGAAGTAAATCCCACTGAGTCGAATGAGTGCAGCTCATGGGGCTCTAACTAACATTTTCAGCCTGTCCTTCTCTGACCTCGGAAGAAGGATGTGTTCACAAACGGATTGCAACAGTTCCCTGTGGTGCTGTCAAGGCAGGAATGTGAGGCGAGCCCTGCAGGGTCAGGCCGAAGGCTCATCTTATCCAGCAACCTCTTCTTACAGTGATGCTATGTACTGAGTACCCTGGGTCCCGGAACTGAAGCCTGGAAACACGGCGCGAGGCAGCGGTGCGGCAGGTGGCGGTGCTGTGGTGCTGTGTGTGGTGGTCAGCTCAGCGGGATCCCATCTTCATCACCAGTGAAATATACTCAGAGTCGAGAGTGGATTTCATGTTCTTTATTCAGCTCATAGTGGTGAGGAGGAATGGAAGTTCCCCCAGAATGTCTGCTTTATATACATTATTTACACAATGGGCTGCATGTGATTGGCTAATTCCGGGCTTCTCCTGTAGGCCAATCAGATTGTGGATTCACTTCCACCTGGAGTTGGATTGGGTGGCTCCTGCGGACCAATCATACTGCTGCATTGTTCTAGGACCAATCAGACTGCTGCATTCTGAATCCTAATATTCTAGGACCAATCAGACTGCTGCATTTTGGATCCTATTCAACTCAGTACATAGCAAGTGACTAGCCACATGCTCGTGGGAAGCCCACAAACAAAAACTGAGCAAGTCCACCTGTGCCACTCCTCACTCTCACAGAGCTACAATTCCCAGAGTAGCTTAGCAATTAATCCCCTTCCCAGAGAACCCCAGGACTTCATTATAGTTTACTAATAAATAAATTCCACAAAGCATTTTCGATGACAAGGTCCTGCAGTTCCCAGAGTGCTTTCATGTTCAATTCCTATTTGCAGGGAACTCTGGGAACTGCAGAGGGGAAACAGAGCGCCCTAAACAAACTACAGCTCCCAGGATTCTTGGGGGGGGGGGGGGGGAGTAATGACTGTTGAAGTGGCATTGCGTGGATGCTTCCTCAAGTTTAAGTTCAAGATTTGGGATAAGGAGGAAACCCAAAGAACTTTAGCACGCGTTGGAACACACCAGGGGCCTAGCAACATGTAACGTTGCTTACATTGTTTTTAAGTTGTTTAGTCGTGTCCGACTCTTCGTGACCCCATGAACCAGAGCATGCCAGGCACTCCTGTCTTCCACTGCCTCCCGCAGTTTGGTCAAACTCATGCTGGTAGCTACAAGAACACTGTCCAACCATCTCGTCGTCTGTCGTTCCCTTCTCCTTGTGCCCTCCATCTTTCCCAACATCAGGGTCTTTTCCAAGGAGTCTTCTCATCTCATGAGATGGCCAAAGTATTGGAGCCTCAGCTTCAGGATCTGTCCTTCCAGGGAGCACTCAGGGCTGATTTCCTTCAGAATGGAGAGGTTTGATCTTCTTGCAGTCCATGGGACTCTCAAGAGTCTCCTCCAGCACCATAATTCAAAAGCATCAATTCTTCGGTGATCAGCCTTCTTTATGGTCCAGCTCTCACTTCCATACATCACTACTGGGAAAACCATAGCTTTAACTAGATGGACCTTTGTTGGCAAGGTGATGTCTCTGCTTTTTAAGATGCTGTCTATGTTGCTTACGTAGCTGTGCCTTTAAGTATTTTTTCCACAAATTGCCAGTGCAGGGGGCCTCATCCAGATTGGGGCCCCAGTTCCAGGGGCTGGGGAGCTTTCCCCTTCTACCTCCTGTTTTGGTTCAGCTCCATCCTTCAATGTGCATGGGAAGAGAACCAGTGTGATGTAGTGGTTAAGAGTGGTGGACTCGTAATCTGGTGAACCGGGTTCGCATCTCCGCTCCTCCACATGTAGCTGCTGGGTGACCTTGGGCCAGTCACACTTCTCTGAAGTCTCTCAGCCCCACTCACCTCACAGAGTGTTTGTTGTGGGGGAGGAAGGGAAAGGAGAATGTTAGCCGCTTTGAGACTCCTTCGGGTAGTGATAAAGCGGGATATCAAATCCAAACTCTCTTCTTCTTCTTTTTCTTCTTCTTCTTCTTCTTCTTCAGATGGAAGTTTCTTACTCAGACTGCCAATCCGGATCAGGACCACAGCAGGAGGTAAAGAGTTAAAGTAGGGTTAAGGACCCCTACCCCTAGGCTAGGGTCCCAGTGCAGATCAGGGACCCCCCTTTGCTGTCATTGTGTGTAACCAAATAACCTGCACTTAAAGACACAGGTACATAGCTAATGCAATATGTGATGTGACCTAAATCACATTATAAAGAAGGGACCTCTATAAATTCTCTCAGTAAAAGGCATCAAAAGGAGAACATAGAAAACAGTGCCATTTGCAGTGAATGTAACACTTCTGAGAGTCACTATGCAAGTGGGTTGCTAACTAAAATTTCTACCTCTAGGTTTGCAATAACTTGTGATGGAAGTGTTCTATTTATTTCCCTTTAAAGAAAAAAAGTGTTTTAATATTGCTGATGCCACAAAAACCCATGCCCCCTGTAATGAGAGAACTTTTCTAACGATCAAGCATTTTTTTCTAAATGAAATGCAAAAGGCTTATTGCTGAGATGCCCTGCTATATAGATTATTGCACCATTCCCCGCCGGATTCAAGAATGTTAACTCCTGTAGAAAATTATCTCGGTGAAGCCGCAATCAATTTGAGCTACTACTCTTTATTGTGCTTGACAATTTGGCCATTTGGCTGTGCGGAAAGTTCTTTTTACTTGATTACTCACATTGTTGATAATTGCCGCAGCTTTTTGGCAGCGCAGGGCCATTATTTCGCAGACTGCGAGTTGAATGGGCGTCGCTCTGCGTGCGTTGCCAAAGTTCCTGTGGTTTTCTTGCCCAACACCTAGGAATGTACAAACTCAAGCAGAATCCTTAGAAGACCTGCTGGGATTGCTTCATTCTCTTCGCCTGGGAGAGAAAGCATATTTCACAACCCAGCAAACACTCCTCCTAACCTAGAAGACTGATTGCCTTCTAACAGAGCGCTTGGGAACAGGAAGTTGCCCATTCAATATGGAGGACAGAGCCAATCTGCATGTGTGAAAGCATACATGAATAAGTCAGCCCCTAATAATAAAATAATAATAATAATAATATATTTATACCCCACCCATTTGGCTGGGTTTCCCAGCAGAACTAGGAAACAGCTTTCACCTTTGTTCCTAGCCTGCCAGAGATCATCGTCCAGCGTGACCAAGGCAGTTTCAGTCCCATGATGAAGCCTGAATCCTGATTAGAAGGGATCCAAATGGTCCGCATCTTCCAGGCGTGCCTGGAATTGTACAGCAACCACTTGCCCAAGAATGGAAGATTTGAGACTGGGCGATGGTTGGCCATATTGGCCAGTTCAAAGATGTTTTTGTTAAGATGCAGTTTAATAACCGCTTCTTTCAGCGGGTCTGGGAAGGCTCCCTCGCAGAGGGAAGCATTCACCACCCCGCAGAGCCCATCATCCAGTTCTTCCTAGCTTGCTTTTATGAGCCAGGATGGGCAAGCATCAGGGAGACAGGTGGTTGGTTTCATTGACAGACCCTCCAAGTGTCCCTATTTTTCAGGGACTGTCTCAGATTTACAGAAGCTGTCCCAGTTTCTGATCTGACTCCGGAATGTCCCACTTTTCCTTAGGACATCCCTATTTTCGTTGGAGGAATGTTGGAGGGTATGGAGTTATGCGAGCCACTGAGCCAAGGAGATAAGTAACTAGTCAACTTTCAGAAGATATCTGAAGGCAGCCCTGTTTAGGGAAGATTTTTAATATTTAATTATGTTTTATATATGTTGGAAGATGCCCAGAGTGGCTGGGGCAACCCAGTCAGATGGGCAGGGTATAAATAATAAAAGTATTATTATCATGGAATAAGATGCCCCTATCAGACCTATCCATTCTGAAGGAAATCAGCCCTGAGTGCTCACTGGAAGGACGGATCCTGAAGCTGACGCTCCAATACCTTAGCCACCTCATGAGAAGAGAAGACTCCCTGGAAAAGATGGAGGGCACAAGGAGAAGGGGACGACAGAGGACAAGATGGTTGGACAGTGTTCTTGAAGCTACCAACATGAGTTTGACCAAACTGCGGGAGGCAGTGGAAGACAGGAGTGCCTGGCATGCTCTGGTCCATGGGGTCATGAAGAGTCAGACACGACTAAACAACTAAACAACAACAACAATTTTCACTGGAGAAATGTTGGAGGGTCTGCATTTAACTCTGTGTATTTATTTTATACAAATACTTATAACCACCTTTTGCACTCACAGTTCCAAGGTGGGGTACAACAAGTAAAAATGATAAAGCAATAAAATAGCAGTACTATAAATCTACATTCTTTTATGGGAAACCAATCAGTAATAGGTGGAGCCAAAAGGTTTGTAGGGGTCTCTGCAGCTGAGCGCAGTGCTCAAACAGGGAGGTAGGGAAGGAAACCCTCTTGCAGTATTCTGGTTCCCGGTTGTTCAGAACTTTATAGGTTAGAACCTAAACCGTGAACTCGGCCCAGTAGCTTGTTGGCAGCCATTTCAGTTCCTTTGATTGCATTCGTGCAATTTACATCCCCTCAGATTTGGCCCTGAGAGAAGCAGCTTCCGTATCTTTTAAAAATAACATCTCTATAAAACACCGTTAATAACTTTTGTGGTTGCACCTTGGTTTTTTTTTTATTTTTTGGTACTGCTTTGTTCACGACGCTCCGAGAATGTGGGAGCAGAAGAGAGCATTGCACCTTCAAAAAGCAAGCAGAATATTGCTCAGTTTTACAAAATCATTAACACTGAGTCAGGAATTCGTGAACCTTCCCCCCCCCCCGCCCCCAATGATCTGTTGATTCACTAAGTGCTTTTTCCACAGAAATTCTTTGACTTCAGACTTCCCCTCCTGGCAGAGCTTGTTGTAAATAAAAATAGGGAGTTGAATTGTGTAACTAAGCAAACCAAGCTCCAGTTTCTTTCAAGTATGCTTTTCCACTGGGTGTAATGCAGTTGCCTTGGTCTTTGGCTAAGAGTGTGCATCTGAGTGTCTTGCAAATATATCAGCAGTGGCCTGATGCTGCTGCCCTTTCAGTTTTGCAAGAAAAAGCAGCTGCTATTTCTTGGGGGGGGGGGATGGCTAAAATAGCACTGATTATGCTCTGTGCTTGAAGGCTTTGCTGACTGATTGCCTGTGCCATGTTAATTCATCTGCGGTGTGGTCTGTGGGGCAAAACAGCAGATGCATCCTTGCTACTGATGTCTGCCCTGGATTCCTTTTTAAACAAATGTCTGAACTAAGCATCTGCATCTGGCTGTTGCCGTTTTGATTCCCCACATTCTCAGCCCCCCTCACTTTAGTGTTGCATTGTGGGAAGCTAAAATGGCAGCTCCCACTGGCGGTTTGGGAGATGCTATGGTCATTTCCCTCAAGAGTTGCCTGAGGTTGCTGTGGGGGCGGGGAATGGCAGCCTCCTAGTGGAGATTTGGGAGGCACCATTTTAATTTCCCACCGTGCCCTGGTGTGAAGCATTGTGGGAAATTAAAATGGCTGCCTGGCAATGCCACCACTTCCACTAGAGCAGGGGTGGCCAGCTCCCGAGGGACTGCGATCTACTTTTCAGAATTAAAATCTGACAGTGATCTACCCCCCTTTTTAGGGGTTCAGGTCAAAGTTGTTGAGCTATTTTTAGGGAGAGAAAATGCCCCGTTTTGGGGGGGCGGTTCAGGACAAGGTTCTTCAGCTTTTTTAGGGAGGGGGAATGCCCTCTTTTTTAGGGGTTCAGGTAAAAGTTTTTGACCCTTTTTATAGGTGTGAAATACCCCATTTTATGCCCATTTTGTTGGGGTTCCATGGGGGGGGGGCTTTTAAGGGGGAAGGGGATTAGTTGCTGACCAAAACAGCACTATGAAAACATTTTGCCTCACAGCAAAAACTCCGTCTTCCATTACAGATATCAGGAGAAAATACTGGCAGGGGAGAGGGGGCAGGGAAAATGAGCCCACGATCGACAGTGATCGACTGCAACCTCCTGGGGATCAACCAGTCAATCCCGATTGACCTGTTGGACATCCCTGCACTAGAGCAACCCATCCCTAGGGGGTCCATTGATATAAGAGGGACCCATCCTGTACACACACCATGCTTTGCACCATCTCTCTGCTCTGACCTCTGACGCCTTAGAGGTATGTTTTCAGAAGAAGAAACAAAAGACTGAATCAGAGGAATGGAACTCAAAGCTGAGGAGAATACAGGAAGATCAGGGAAGGCCGATAAGAGCAGTAAAATCCTTAAAGGCACTACAAGTAATAGCATTACATTTTGATTGTAGATGGAAAGGGATAGGAAACCAGTGAAGAGAATAAAAAGGAGAGGCTTCACGCCATGATATCGAGCACAATCAGAAGGGCTGTTGTCAGCACCTGGCGTGAGGCAGCTGCCAGGGACCCTTTGTGTAGGGTCCAACTTTTAAAAAGGTCCTGCCCCACTTCCAAACATGTGAGGATGGGTTCTATTGGGGATTGCGTTTTGATTTTTCTACTGTGTCCTGCAAAGCAATGCTGGGGTGTGATATCATTAAAATTATTAAAACTGTGAGCTGCTTGCAGGTGCCCGCTGCATTTGCCAGTCTATGGATGTCATAGAACCATAGAACTGTAGAGCCACCAGGGTCATCCAGACCAACTCTCTGCCACGCAGGAATCATTCACCCAACACAGGCTTCGAACCCATGACCCTGGAATTAAGAGTCTCATGCTATACCAACAGTGCTATCCAGGAACTCACCAGTGAGCCATTTGTTGCTGGCACATTAAATCCTGGAGCCTGCCCTGACTGCAAGAGAGCAGGATTTCCCCCTAAACTGTTGATACACCAGGGACATGGAGATAGTTATCACCTGACTTTTGAGGAGGTTGTAAGGTTCTCAGAAGCTTCCAGGAAAATCCTTAATTTGTTGTGCCCATCAAATATAAATGGGTATATCACTGAAAGCCCCTAAGGCCACAAGAACGAAAACACTTGACTCTTCCAACTGAGAAAGTCGCTGTTCATTGCTTGGCCAGTCATAGCTCCTTTTTCACTTTGTTGGCATCCCATGGACAGAAGCCAGCCAGTATCTAGTTGCCGATTCTTTGTTTACTGAGATGCGGATATATTTAACACAAAATATCCAAGTCCAGATTGACAACTGGTGGAGATTGGCTTCGACATGTGGAAAACGACAGGAATCTCATGCATTTCAACGTCAGACAATGCCTGCCGACAGTCAGAACACAGATGGAAAGCAAAGACCATATCTATAAAATAAGCCATAGAGTGATGTAGCCAGATATGTAGTTATCTTTGATGTACAATAATTCTGGTTATATGGAGACATATTGTCAGCTGGGGTGCATTACTGCGATCTAGGCAGAAGTCAATAGGGCCATCTTTCTTCCCATTGGGAAATTTTATCAGAGCAAAACACAGATGGCTAGAAAAAGAATTTGTTTCATTCCCCAAAGTGTTGCCTGATGGACCAGGATTTGGTAAAGTCATACGGGATAATAAAGGTAGAGGGACCCCTGACAGTTAAGTCCAGCTGCGAACAACTCTGGTGTTGAGGCGCTCAACTCGCTTTACAGGCCGAGGGAGCAGGCGTTTGTCTGCTCTGCAGACAGTTTTTCCCGGTCATGTGGCTAGCATGACTAAGCTGCTTCTGGTGCAACGGAACACTGACACCAGAGCAGAAAACATAAAATGCTGTTTACCTTCCCACCGGAGTGGTACCTATTAATCTACTTGCACTTTTTGGCGTGCTTTCAAACTGCTAGGTTGGCAGGAGCTGGGACCGAGCAACGGGAGCTCACGCTATCATGGGGATTCAAACCCCCGACCTTTTGATCGGCAAGCCCAAGGCTCAGTGGTTTAGACCACAGCGCCACCCGCATCCCTATACAGGTCAGGGGATACTTAATTCCCCATTGTTAAAGCGCTGCTGGGGTAGAACGGGGTTAGCCTTCTGTTCAGCTGCATGATGTCATCAGGAAGGGACAGCTCTGTTTGTGAGTCAGTTGCAAAAAAGGACTCGCAAAAGTCATATGCATCGCTAAGGCAACTGAGACAGGTCAGGCCTGACTTAAGAATTTAAGAAGAGCCTTGTTAGATCAGGCCTAATCTAGCACTCTGTTCTCACAACCAGGTGTCTATGGGATGCCCACAAACCTGAGTGTGAATCACACTTCCGCACCTCTGATTCCCAGCAGCTGACAGAGGTGTGCTATCTCCAACAGTGGAGGTAGCATATAGCCGCCATGGCAAGTAGCCATTGGTAGCCCTGTCATCCATGAATTTGAGTAATCCTCATTTTAAGGCCATCCTGGTTGGTTGCCATCACTATATTTTGTGGGACAGAATTCCATAATTTAACTATGCTCTCTGTGAGGTACAGTGGTACCTCGGGTTAAGTACTTAATTCGTTCCAGAGGTCTGTTCTTAACCTGAAGCTGTTCTTAACCTGAAGCACCACTTTAGCTAATGGGGCCTCCTGCTGCCGCCACACCGCCGGAGCACGATTTCTGTTCTCATCCTGAAGCAAAGTTCTTAACCTGAAGCACTATTTCTGGGTTAGTGGAGTCTGTAACCTGAAGTGTATGTAACCTGAAGCGTATGTAACCCGAGGTACCACTGTATTTTCTTTTGTCTTTCTCGAAGCTTCTAACATTCAACTTCAATGGACGTCCCCAAGTATTATGAGATGGGGAAAGAGAGAGAAATCTCTACCTGTCCACACCAGCTGCATTATTATAACTAGAAAATTATTTCCAGGTCCTCACGAAATTACCCATGGTTTTGAATTGGGAAGGCAGTTTGATATGTTAGTGGCCTTTGGGGTGCTCATGCTTTAAGTAGGATTTGTTCCTACCTGAATGAGTATTTTAGTTTTGGTTGATTGCTGCTCTTATCTGATCTTAATATCTCCATTGTTTTGTTTTTGCTGTGTAAGTCACCTCGAGGCACTTGAGTGCAAAAAATGCAATGAATAAACAATAAAACCATGCCCAGCTCGATCTCTTATATGTGCTTTTGAATGCCTGGAGAGTGCTAGCTGCAGTCCACTTAGAAAATCTTTGCCCGTAGTGCTGATAGGCCCCTGGGATTTGAATATAGTCAGAGCACATCTTCTCTTCTTTTTCTACCTTCAATCTCATCAACTTCAAACTTACCTCCCTACTTCATCCCTCATTCCAGAAGACAGCTATGAAACTCTGCTTCTCTTGGAGAAGCCCTGTCAGTGGATGTTTGCTAATTAAGATCTAGCAGTTAACTCTGTCAAAAGCTTTCTTAAGATCAAGCGAAATGCCTCCTCTTGCGTTTGCCTTTGATCAAGGGCTCTGAAGATCTTTGTCCCCACATTTCCGAGCGCACTTGTACTGCATCACGCAGCAGCAGCCTGAAAAACCGAGAATCTTCCATTTGAAATGTATTCATGAAGCTTGTGAATGGCATCACACTACAGATTTACACCGAAACTAAACTGGCGTGCTGGAAAGGTGTATTGTTAGCTGTGTCAAGTGGTGCCTGCTAATGAGTCCTGAATTGTTGCAATCCTAAACACTAAAAAAAACCCTCGTTCTCTGACTGTGGATAGTTATATAGCCCGAACATCTGAACTCATGCACAGGGCCGGGGGGGGGGGGAGGGGAGGTTTCTGCAGGGTTGGGGGAACCCAAACTTTGCAATGCAGCCCCCTGGTCCCACATATATTAGACTAAAGACCCTAATGGAAAAAAGACTCAAGTATATCCCTGTGAGGACTTAAGCATCCTGTCTGACTCTTGCAATGTGTCTGTGTGGTAGAATCAGATTGTTTCCAAAGAATGTCTGTCCTTTGGGGGTTTGGCCAGTTCTGCCTGTTCGAAGGTTAAAAGGTCTACATTCTCCAATCTGGAAAGAAATTTTCGTTGCTGTACACAATAAAAAAAGACCGAGGCTCATGTTGATATTCTGTTTTCCTTATCTGCCACTGAAGAAGGCTAGTCAAAACGTGTCTGGCTTCAGCTATTGGCTTCAGAAAATATTTGTTTTGTGTTATTGTGCATGTTATTTCATTTTAATCACTGGCTGTATTCACATGGATACGATTTATCGGTATGATAGTATATGGAGCTTAATTTGTCGGCCATCTGGATATGATACTGTTTTTACAAAGTTCTCCTTTTAAAGTTGTTTTGTGTGTGTAGATTTATATTTAACTGGCAGGCTACCTTGACTCTTGTTTGCATTCTCTTGTTTGTTCTTGCACCTTGCACAGTGACGTTTTGTTGCAAGCTCCACTTCTTCATGTGCATTTCCAAATACTTAACCAAATAATTATTTGCCCGTGTGCCCAATGCACTGAGCTTTCAAAGCAAGGTAAATCCAGAGAACATTCAGTCTGGCAATCTATATTATATTCAGCATAAAATCAGGAAAGTAAAAAAAACAATGAAAAGCTAAGAGCAGTAGATTAAGCATCTATATGATGGAAAGCCCACACTAGTCAGGGTAGACAATACTGAGCTAAGTGGACTTTTGGCTTGACTTGGTGTGAAGCAGCATTCCATGTATGTATTTAAGAGCATAAGAAGAGCCGGCTGGATGAGGCCAATGGACTATTTAGAATCATAGAGTTGGAAGAGACCACAAGGGCCATCGAGTCCAACCCCCTGCCAAGCAGGAAACACCATCAGAGCACTCCTGACATATGGTTGTCAAGCCTCTGCTTAAAGACCTCCAAAGAAGGAGACTCCACCACACTCCTTGGCAGCAAATTCCACTGTCGAACAGCTCTTACTGTCAGGAAGTTCTTCCTAATGTTTAGGTGGATTTAGTCCAGCATCCTTTTCTCACAAAGACCAACCAGACGCCACTAGGAAACACACTCTTATCTCTTGTGGTTCCCAGCAGCTGGTATTCAGAAGCATTATGGCCTCCAACCATGGAGGCAAACATAGTTTCTTGCACAGAAGTGAGACAACTCTGGCAGTAATTAACTCAGGTTTATTGCTCAAACACACAAATCAATCTGGAGCTCAGTCACTCAGCGTCTGCTTCCAAATTGGCTGTTGCCGAGTCTGAGTTCCACCCCTTCCTCTTCCCCCATTTAAAGCCCCACTTTCGCTTCCTTTCCAGTTCACGCCTCTCACACACACAAAGACATTTTTATTGATTTTTTAACGTATCAGTTCCAACAGTCATACAACATAGCTTCTCATCTTATACAATATTTTAGACTTCTGTCAACACCTCTGATGATTTTCCGTTCTTTATCACTTAACCTGCATTTCTTAATTTCTATATTACATTTAATTGTCCTTAACTAATAATTCTCTTCACAGTCTTTCTTGCAGTATTTCAAATAATCCACCTTACAAAACTTATTGCAGTCCTACTAGCGTAATCTGTTCATCACAATTACTTTTCAAATAGTTCATATAGTCCAGTCTTCTAAGAATCTCTGATCCCGCAGGTTTCGAATCCTTCCTGTTAATTTATCTAATTCTGCATAGTCCGTCAACTTCATCCTCCATTCTTCTTTCGTTGGTAGTTCTTCTTGCTTCCATTTTTCTGCCAATAATATTCTTGCTGCTGTCATTGCATATAAAAACAACTTACAATCCTGTCTATTAATATCATTTCCTACAATGCCAAGTAAAAATGCTTCTGGTTTCTTAATAAATGTGAAATACGCCTCTCATTAATTCTTGCACGCCTACGTGTCATGGGATGGGCTATTTCCAGTGTGCCCCCCCCTGAGTCCGAGCTTAAACTGTCAGTCTGTGTCTTCTCCCTTGAACTCCCCCCTACTTTCTCCTTGTTCTCGGAGCTCAGGCTTCTACTGCAACTAGGCTGCTCCTCCCTCGTTCCCCATTCCTGCCTAATTACCTCCTCCTGTCTCTCCACGCTCTCCCCCTCTGTCAGCAATGGGACACATCTGACATCATGGCTAGTAGCCACTGGTAGCCGTCTCGTCCATATCCTGCTTGCTCCATCGCCTCTGCCGGTGCTGAAGAAGCGGCACTCACATTGGCATACCCTCCAACATTTTAATCCCCCAAATTGGGATGTCAGGAGGATCAGAAGGTGCTCTGGTGTGCCCCTGCTGACAATCACCTGATAGAAGGAATGGAATACACTCTGGCGCTCATCAGCAGGGTTGCACCAGAGCACTGGACCAAAAAATTTGGGACATTCTGGAATGCAAACAGATGTGCAATTCTGGATCTCCTGCTTAAAAACGGGGCACTTGGGGTGGGAATGCATGGGTGCCAATTTCAGCCAAGATCACATCCATTTTGGGTGAGATCTCACCAAAAATTAGCATGGTGTATGGGCAATCTGTCCGGAAGATAAATTGTATTTCGAGGAGTGGGTGATCTGATATGGTTGCCCTTTTCCTTCCTCTGTTCCTTCCCCCTCTCCTTGTCTCTTAAGTTCTTTGATGGCATGAGAACAGCCTATAATGTCCTAATCAGGAGGAAGAGATAGTGATGAGAACCTTCTCTGATGTTGGACATTGTTTCGAGAAAGTGAGGCATTGGGAGGGGGTGGCTAATTAACAATCTGCACGTAGCCAGTAATGAATGATCTGTATGTAGTCAGTTGGGCAAGCCACATAGGCTAGCTATCTAGCTGTCTATAAATCAGATGATTTGGGGCACAACTGGGAGAAGCTCATGCATGCACTGGCAGCCACAGGGCCATGCAAACTGAGGCTACCTGGGGGAGTCACTTCGCCGCTTCTTGAGGGCTTCCAAGTGGCAGATTGAACTGCTACCTTGGTATGTATATATTGCTTGCTGTTTAGAATAAAATCTTTAATTTTCTCATTCACTTGTGTTTTGTATTACTTCTGAATCTCATTTTAAAAGAACCACCTTGCATCTGGCAAGACACATGGTCTCACCCAAAATCAGTGCAGATGGTGACAGCACGTATGCCAGCAGCAGATGCAGCAACAGACCAGGCAGTGCCAACCATGGTGGTGGTGGCGGCAGGTAGGGTGATGGTGGCAGTGACAGCCGTGTGGCACTTTCCATTTCACCTCCAGTGGCAAAATGGGATGTGCTGCCCCTGTCTCCATTAATTTGTCTCATTCTCTTATAAAAACATCCAAGATGGGGGCCATCCCTGTCTCCCTTGGAAGCAAATTCCAGTTTAATTGTGCACTGCATACTGGGCCGTCTTAAGCATATCCGGCGCCGTGGTGCAAAGCTCCCTCCGGCGCCCCCCCCTGTTTTTTAAGGAGGCCGGCACTGCCGGCATGGCTGGAGGAGGTGGGCAGCAGCTGGAGGGCGTGTTAGAATTCCTGCTCTATGATTGCAGTCATGGGATTGTTGTCTTTCACATGACAGTGTATGTTTTGACTCCACAAAGTGGGAAGTGACGGAGACAGGATGTTTGTGTTACTGTGTTCCGTGAAGTGGGACTATTGTCCTTTGTTCTTTCTCTCTGCTGTCTGATGCTAGAGAGAGAGGGAGCCATGTTGCAGTGCTCCGTGTGTGTTTATATGTAAATAAAGTAGATTAGCCAAAATGCTGAGTTGCTGAGGTCTGTTATGCAACCTGCGAAGACTCTGCGGATCCCTAAGTGTGCTGGTGTCTGTTGGCATCGGTCGCTGTGATGTTCGGGCTGAAGAAAGCTTTTGTAGCTCCCGAACGATTGAGCAGGAGGGAGAGAACATGCCAGTCGGGCATGTGTCTCTGCCAGGGTCCTACTCAAGACTGGGCTGCTCCTCCAGCTGGCAAGAGGCGGAGGCTGGATGCGGTGCCTCCCAGCTCAGCTGGCTGCTTCATGCTGTGGTAGCCATGGCAGATGGAGGCTCCGGGTGCAGCGCTGCTTCGGCGCGGCATGGTGGAGGCGGGTGAGGGCGGCAAGCTGATGCTGGGAGGCGCTGCGTCCAGCCTCCGCCTCTACCCTGGTGCCCTCCAGAACTTGGCACCCTGGCACCCCGCGCCACTAGCCTCTATGGGTAAGATGGCCCTGACTGCACAGAGAAGGTCTTTCCTTTTTTTCTGCCCTGGATCTTTCCCATGTACTTTGGAAAATGGAGCATGGACCTTTGAAAAGTATTCATTGCAGCGGCAGGTATTCATTCTCCTTAATCCTCATGCCTGCTCTAGGCTTGGACTGGAATGGAGCGTGGGCAGGTGCCAAAACATACCTCATGGCCCAGCTTCATGCAACCCATAACTTTGGCATTGCTGCGCGCCAGAAATCTAGCTGCAAATGAAGGCACAGCTTCCTTTGTCATCATGCACCCCATCACATCCCGCAAATTAGCCAGGCAAACTTTGGCTTTCAGTACGGCGCTATATTAAATTCCATTCTCCTGCATTCTCGAGAGTTATGAAAAGAAAACAATCTTCCTTTTCAAAGGAGAGGATGGAGAGCAACGGATCCCTTTCAGCTCTAACTGTTTCTGACACCTGGCACCAAACTGCTGACACCTTGTGGATTGTGGATTCAAATGTCTCAACAATAGCTTTTGTCATTTTATTACCAGTCAAAAGTCTGGTGCTGTTTTGGAAAAAGCCTCAGGGTCACCAGACAATACGATTTTAGCTGTCTTCTGTTTGAAAGGAATTGTTCTTATTTCTGAGGCTTACAGCTCCATAAAACCTGGAAAAGAAAAAGCTCTGGAGTTCCATTGCTTTATGAAATGTTGAGCTGGTAGCAACCGTAGTGAGCAGTGTTTGCAGACAAGGACAGCATTCTCTTCCAGCTGTTCACTCCCACAACTGCTGTTCTTACAATGAATTAAGTTTTTTTTAGTTTTCCTCTTCCCTCCTCTTCCCTTTCTTCTTTTTGCTTCGTGCCGTTTAGATTGTAAACCTAGCATAGATTTTAGACTGCAAATCTGCAAGGAGGGACTACCCTGTGCTTATTGATCATAAGCCACTCTGGGATTTTTCAGGTTGACGTTCAGGAAGAAAAAGCTTTCATTTGAGGTTATTAAAACAATGTCCACTATAATGGCAGCTCCCAGGGAGTGGCAAAGGAGACAGCTATACTTATGGAAGTAGTCATTTTAAAATTCCTAGATTAAAACAACAACAACAACAACAACAACAACCCAAAACACCTCTGAACAAGGCTTTCTGTTAGAAATTAAACTGGAGCCACATTGAATCTCTTCTCCCCCAAGAGAATTTCAACTCACCTCTGAAACGAAGCGAAAACATCTAGAAGTCTAGATGTTACAAACAAGAATTTAAGCATATTTACTAGGGTGCACGGAAACACCATTTACCTCCCCACCACAGTGTGAAAGAGTGTACAGTTGTTGATTTGTACAGCTCAGCTATTGCATATACAGGTGCCTAGAGTGTCAGTCATTGAACATTACATGTGAATAACTGTATGAGTGTACAGCTCAGCTGTTTGTGTACCCAGGTTGTACACTCGTTGAATGTAGCGTGTGAATGCAGCCATTGCCCATATTTTTCTTTCTTTGTTTATTGAAGTCTTGTAGCTTTGCACATGGATTTGAAAGAGCTTGAAAGAGCTTCCTCTTGTTGGTGCTTTACAATTTTAAGATGTCTGGTGTGTGTATTGGTGATCCCTATATGCTGCAGTTTAATGCCCCATCAATTGAATTCAGCTGCCTGGGTGAGGCAGAGTGGGAGCTGCAATTTGAATCACCAGATGAAAGCTGATCTGCTTGTCATATAAAAATCCCTCCACCTCTTCCCCATTCTCTGGTAATCTATCGTCTTAACATTTTGCCAGATGCAGACCAAATGTAAGTCAAAAGACCTGAAAGGAATTCTTATTTCCATAAGGGAAAGGAATGATTTCTCTCTCTCTCTCTCTCTCTCTCTCTCTCTCTCTCTCTGTTAGGCTGTTTGTTCGTATATTCAAGGAAGGATAAAAATCCTAGCCTTCAAGAACAATACTTTCTGGCATTAAAAATTGAGGGTTATCTTTATGCATGGATGCACATTTAAATCCGCCCACACTGTGGCAGTTATAATATGGCAAGCTGCTTAGGTGAACTGGTGCCCCATATGGCTTCAGTGCTTTTCACTAGGACCACACTGAAGCATGAACCAAATTGATTTGGGTCATTCCAGATTTCAGATGAGTCAGGTAGTAAAGGTAAAGGTAAAGGGACCTCTGACCATTAGGTCCAGTCGCGGATGACTCTGGGGTTGCGGCACTCATCTCACTTTACTGGCCGAGGGAGCCAGCATACAGCTTCCAGGTCATGTGGCCAGCATGACTAAGCCGCTTCTGGTGAACCAGAACAGTGCACGGAAATGCTGTTTACCTTCCCGCCGGAGCGGTACCTATTTATCTACTTGCACTTTGATGTGCTTTCGAACTGCTAGGTTGGCAGGGGCAGGGACCGAGCAATGGGAGCTCACCCTGTCGCTGGGATTTGAACTGCCGACCTTCTGATCAGCAAGCCCTAGGCTCTGTGGTTTAATCCACAGTGCCACCCACTGTGGAGATAGCCCCAAATTGGGACAGGGCTTCCAGTGTTATTTGGGACTGAAAGGAGCAGGGAGCTGGACAGGAATAAGGAGATGCAGGCAGTCTCATACCCTCTCCGATGTACCATTTAATAATAATAATAATAATAATAATAATAATAATAATAATAATAATACCCTGCTCATTTTACTGGGTTGCCCCAGCCACTCTGGATAGCTTCCAACACACATAAAAAACAAAACATTAAACATTAAACATTAAAAGAAATTCCCTGTACAGGGCTGCCTTCAGATGTCTTCTAAAGGTTGTATAGTTATTTATCTCCTTGGCTCCAGGGTCTCATAGCTCCATACCCTCCAAAATTTGTTGAAGCTAGAGATGTCCTAAGGAAAAGCGGGACATTCTGGGATGAAATCAGAATCAGGACTGTCCCTGGGTAATAGAAACACTTGGAAGGTCTACAGTCTTTGCTTCATCAACATGTTCCCCACAGACTGCAGAGGTAACAGGCCTTAGCGAGAAGGGAGAGTCTGTGATGGAGAGAAGTCCAGAAACAGAAGGAGACAGTGGGCTGAGGGAAGGATTTCTATACGTCTGGGAAATCCCAGACATGTCCTCTATTGGGGGGCCTACATGCCCATCCTGGGGGATAAGATTTACAACTTTATGGGTGATTACCCACAACTTTTAGTGTTTGAATTTTTACCTATTGAAATATGGCAACCTTAGATGAAGGAGCCAAAGAGGCAGAGATGAGTCAGGCTGGTGAAGAGGCAAGGGTGTCTCCCTCTCCTGTTGTGACAAGCTCCCCTTCCCGCTGGTCTCACAGAACCCAGAGGGACATGAAATGGGAGGAGCAAAGGCAGATACGTGGATGCAGTCTCAAATTGCATGGGGGGGGGGAAACCCTGGAGAGGAGGAGGCTTAGGCAGCTGTGGGAAGGTGGAGAACTCCAGTCTCTGCAGCTGCATCACAGGATCAAGAACTACTGAAGAAGAGTTGCAGTACTCATTAGACCTGGCAATCCTGTGCAGGTCCTGTCCCCCCCCCCCAATAAAGAGTTAACTTTACTTACTCCGTGTGATTTACTGCTGGCTCGTTCTGGACAGTGGGGCAGTGGTAGAGCCCTTGAACATAAAAGGTCCCAGGTTGAGTATTCAGCATCCCCACACAGGGCTGGGAAAGACTCTGATCCCAGAGATGGGAAACATGTGGCCCTCTAGATGCTGTCGGACTGTCTTGAACCCCACTCAGCATGGCTAATTGTCAAGGATGATGGGAGTTGCAGTCTAATGACATCTGGAGGACCACAGGTTCTCCATGCTCAGTGTAGATTAACCCATGGTCTGACCAGATATAAGGCTGCTTCCTATGACTGTAATGTGTATGAGGAAGGGGGCCAGGATTGTGCCCATTTGCCTCGCCCCCAGTCACACGGAGCCTATATAGAGCTATGTGCAGTGTAGCACCGAACTAGCACATGGAGGTTGCCATCGAGGAGGCACAATTCACAATTCCCACTCTTCCATACAGTGAGTCCTTTGCTTGACTGAACAGGGCTGTGCCCTTCACTGATTCATTCATTCATTCACTCCCTCACAGACTGGTTCATTCAGATTATATCTCACTGTGCCCAAGGAGAAACTTTCCAGATGACATTCTTCCATTGGTAGAAATGGAAGCTTCTCTCCCAGGGTAAACAGAAGCTGGTGGGTGGTTGTGAGATTGAGATTGAGTGGGCAAAAGTTAATCTCTGATTTCCATGTGGTGTGGATCCTAGCTTTTTAAGAAACACAAGGAAGGTCCAAAACACAATTTGAAAACCAAGTGCAATGGTGCTGTATTATGTTGCAGTAAATAAATATGTACTGGTATATTAGAAAGGCTCAGCAAAACATTTTCAGTTGCTGATCGCAAAGCACATGATCTTTGTCAGAGATATTACAAAACTTGTTTAGAAGAACAACTTTTATTAGAGATCTGCAAGCTCAGTCTGCAGCGTAGATCTAATCATTCCAGGAACATCTCCAAGAGAAAACCACAAGACAGAACAATAGCAAGGCGAGAGACAGAACTTTAGTTAAGCACAAAGGACATGAAACAGTGCTACCTATTGGTTGGAGCAGTTGTTGGATAATTATTACAATACATTCCAGGCTTCACTCATAAATAGATGGTTCTGAGCTGCAGTCCTAAGCATTCTCTCTTACAATTAAGCTCCCCTACGATCAAAGGGATTAATTTCCATGTAGCTGAGTTTTTAAGATTTGGTCTTTTACAAATTGCCAAGCATTCAGCAGTTAAGCTTGCATTCCGTCTTCTCCAATCAGATCTTACAGCTGAAACAAGTGGTGCCTTCAACATTTATGAATTAAATTGGAGTATAATATTATTCATCCAGGAAGCACATGGTGGGAACTGCGCTGAAAGAAGGAAAGAAAAGTCAATGAAGCGACTAAGGTTCTAGCATGGTTTATGTTGGCCATGTGGCTGTTTAATTTGCTTCAGAAGTTCTGGCTAAAAGGGAACATGTGACATGTAATCATCCAACCACAAGTAACACCAGGAAGTTACATAACCCTACGTTCATAATGCCAAACAGGATGCTATCAATGTAGGGATAGATGGTTGTAATTATGCTAACTCAGAGCCATGGTCACTAAATCTGTATTAAGCAGAGATTGTGCAAGCCTAGTGCTGTATTCAGGCATGGGTAAAGCCATTGCACAGTCTGACCCCTGAAACGCAACATGGCCCCCAGATTCCCTCCCTTGCTTCCATTGGATTTGGAGAAATTTCAGTAAAGCCGCAGGTCTGGTAGATCAGGCCAAAGGCCCATCTAATTCTGCGTCCTGTTTTCCTAGCAGCCAGCCAGATGCCTATGGGAAGCCTGCAGGCTAGAACATGAATGCAATAGCCCTCTCCCACTCTTACTGCCCAACAACTGCTATTCAGAGGCACAGTGCCTCCAACATGGCGTAGAAATTACAATGCCATTTAGGAGAATGCAATTTGTTATCAATGGCTGTTAAGTCAGGATGGCTATATGGAACATCATCATTTGCTGTAAACCGCCCTGTGATCTTTGGATGAAGGGCGGTATACAGATTTAATACATATATACATACGTACATACATACATACATTGTTGTTGTTGTTTAGTCATTTAGTCGTGTCCGGCTCTTCGTGACCCCATGGACCAGAGCACACCAGGCACTCCTGTCTTCCACTGCCTCCCGTAGTTTGGTCAAAGCATGCTGGTAGCTTCGAGAACACTGTCCAACCATCTCGTCCTCTGTCATCCCCTTCTCTTTGTGCCCTCAATCTTTCCCAACATCAGGGTCTTTTCCAGGGAGTCTTCTCTTCTCATGAGGTGGCCAAAGTATTGGAGCCTCAGCTTCAGGATCTGTCCTTCCAGTGAGCACTCAGGGCTGATTTTCTTAAGAATTGATAGGTCTGATCTTCTTGCAGTCCATGGGACTCTCAAGAGTCTCCTCCAGCACCATAATTCAAAAGCATCAATACATATATACATACATACTTGATTGATTATTCCTATTTTTATGAGTTAGGGACTTCTCCTGCATGTGAAGACAGGCAACGGTGGACTGAGCGGATGTGACCAATAGGTGGTCCAATGGTCAAGAAGGCAGTTTCTGCTTGTGCTGTAGAGGCAAGTGATGGGCAGATGGGGCTCGTCAACCTGAAGGTAGCCCATGTAGAAGGAAAACTGACCCTAAACCTCTGCTGCCTTGTTGGATATCTTTAGGAGAAGAAAAGGCTAACAAGCAAAGCCTACACAAATTTGGAGTGGAGTCCCTAAGACGGTTGGATTGTGCCTTGTATGCCTCCTTCTGGCAACTCCTGTAGCAAAGGTGGCACCAAACAGATTGTACTCCTTTCCTTTGGACGATGAGGCTGAGAGGGCAGCCCAGGACCTCCAAACACATTGCCCAGGCTTGCACCCCTGGGAGGTCTCTTCAGTGCTGCGAATGCACTCCATTGTCTCTTGAGATGGTCAGGTGCCAATGACAACTGTTGTTGTTGTTGATTCATTCCATCCTTCCTCCCAAAGAAGCCCAGGTGGCACATACACAAGAGATAAAACAATTAAAAACAATTCCCATACAGATGTCTGTACAGTATGCCTCTGAATAAGGCCCTGCTTTAGGTTTGATGAGGTCCTAAGCTACTGAAGGTAATGGGGCCCTTTATATGTCCAGCTGTCCTTTGTCAACAGCAAATTGTCGCTGTTTTTTTGTGTTTAATATATGCCAAATCTAAAGCCATTTTATTTGTTTTTTATCTTATATTTTGGAAATGTACATCCAGTTGTTGTTTTTTGCTTTAAATTTTTTGGGGGGTCCCCAATAGAGTGGGGTCCTAAACTATAGCTTGTTTAGCTTAAACGTAAATCTGGCACTGCTCTGAATACCTGTTACCGGGAAATGGCAGCAGGGTAGAACTGTTTTTTTTCATAACCCAACTGCAAGCTTCCTGGAGGCATCCGGTAGGCTATTGCGGCAATTGGAATGTTGGATTGCTTTAGCATTCTGTGCAAGAATCATAACCAGAAGGCACCAGGTGGTCCAATAGCAGGGCTGGTTCCACTTTTCAGCTCCTGACCTCCGATGGACCCCTCCAAACCATAGCGGGTATTAAGTTGTGGGTGGACATATCAGACGACACAGCAATTCTTCAGACAGCTCTTGTTGATTCACAGGCCAGAACAGAACTGGGCTGAATGGTTCAGCCAACCTGCTTATATAGAGTTCAACTACAAAGCAACAGTAACAACTTTCTGTAACTATCCAATCACTGAACGTCACTTTCAATTCCTGATTTGCATATGTGGACCTGAGTGAAAACTATCCCCCTGCTGGCCCAGAGTGAGAACTTCAGTACATAACAGCGGGTCCCCTGATGGATGGACGTGCCGAGTTGCAGTGGCAGTAATGGTGGGCAGCAGCAACATTTTCCAGCAGCACCCCCAAAGTAAACCCTACCCTAGGGGGGAATCAAAATGGCATCTCTCAGACATAGCCTCCACCACACTGGGGAGCCTATATTATGCAAGTGCCTCAGGGTTATCTCATTTGGAGGGCATCATAGCAAATTAAATGGCAGCTCTCAGAACTAGCTGCTTGACTGTAAAATGTACAAAGGTGATTCTGGGGCAGGTATTGACAGCAAGCTGGTGCTGTAACCATGGTGGCTGCCTAAGGATGCCACATTCTGATGCCACCAGATGCCAGCCAATGTCTCACCAGTGGAGACATTTCCTGCTACAGAGGCCCTTTCATAATGCTGTTTAACCTGAATTTGACTCAGAATGGCTGTGTGAGTCAGTTGCTCTTTATGCCCCCAAAGCTGTGTGGTCTTCTTCTTCTTCTTCCTCCTCCTCCTCCTCCTCCTCCTCTTCTTCTTCTTCTTCTTCTTCTTCTTCTTCTTCTTCTTCTTCTTCTTCTTCTTCTTCTTCTTCTTCCTGGCAGGTATGCAGACAATTCTTTCGAGCATTGTTTGAATGGGAAGGGGTGGGTGGATTCCCCCCCCCCATTAATTAGGTGAGGTCTCTCTGAACCTAGGGAAGAAATATGGACAGAGAGTGGAAATGTTCTACCGGCCTCGTTTTGCGGGAGGTAATGAAAGGAAGGAATTTAACGTCATAAACGGGGAACATCTGGTGTGCGTTCGCAGAAAGGCCACGTGCAGATTTGTAGCAGAGATTTCGTAAGTATTCCAAATATTTGGAAAGGGTATGTTCCACCAAGTTAACAACTTGGTTACATACTTATTATCACATGTACAGGAAAGCAAAAGAGTGAATAACACACTTTCTGCAGGAAGCCACGCATGGAAGAGCAGCTGTACAGCAATCTTTCTTGGAAGAACAGCCATATAGCTTAGCAGTAAAGTGCATGATGGGGACGCGGGTGGCGCTGTGGTCTAAACCACTGAGCCTAGGACTTGCCGATCAGAAGGTCGGCGGTTCGAATCCCCGCGACGGGGTGAGCTCCCGTTGCTCAGTCCCTGCTCCTGCCAACCTAGCAGTTTGAAAGCACGTCAAAGTGCAAGTAGATAAATAGGTACCGCTCTGGCGGGAAGGTAAACGGAGTTTCCGTGTGCTGCTCTGGTTCGCCAGAAGCAGCTTAGTCATGCTGGCCACATGACAAAGCTTCCTCAGCCAATAAAGCGAGATGAGCGCCGCAAGCCCAGAGTCAGTCACGACTGGACCTAATGGTCAGGCGTCCCTTTACCTTTACCTAAAGTGCATGATTCATGAGATGCAAGATTTGGCCCCCCAAATCCTACGCTGATCTCAGGAGGTTAGGCTAGATGAAGGAAGGGCCGTCATGCAAATGTGTGTGTGCAATGGTAGAGGCCTTGCTGGAAAGATTAAAGCCTGCTGCCGCTACACAGGAGATGGATTGAAGAAAAGGAATATGAATTGGCCCCGCCCTTTAGCTTGACCAATCGTGGTTAGGGGTGGCTAGGAGCTAGTTGGAGTCATAGATCTAAAATGTGTAGACTCGCACATGCTGGCCAGCTTCTGTTTTGACTTGAAATGTTCATTTTGGGCTTCTCAGAAATACCTAAAGGCAAGAACCAGGCAGGGGGAGCACAGGCACGCAATGGCGCCCATCTGAGAAGTGCTGGAACTGCACTCCGACGTTCTCAAAAATATCATGGCTGACTAAAAAAAAATAAAAAAAAAATGACTGACTAAAATTTTTCCCAAGAAGAAGAGTGGATGGAAAATAACTGCTATTATGTTCCATTACTTTCCTAGCAAAGATGCCTCTTTTTCTCTGGGAAAGGCTATGGGATAATTAGCCAGTTCATAAAGCAAATTCATATTCATAATAGATTAAAAGAAAGAAATGAAAAGAAGCAAACCCGTAGTAACAAATGGCAGGCAGCATAAAACAAAGAAAAGAAATCTATGCACTAGCAAGAGATATTCATTAAATGGCTGTTGAAAACCCCAGGTTTTGATTTTGCAGAGCTGCCTTCAGATGTATCTCTCAAGTAAATTAAGATGACAAATGACAATTATCTGAAAGGCAAGTGTCATGAAGAGGCTAGGAACACATTATCTTGCTCTCACTCTCGCTCTCCTCCCCTCACCGCTTTTAGAAGCTCTTTAGGGCTGGTGGTTTTTTTCAAACAAAAATGAAAAGTTCCACCATTTATCACCAGCCTCGTTCTTCGCAGAACTCTGGGAGTGAGCTGGCACAATATATTCCGAGGCTTTCCACATGCATGTTGCTGAGCAGAAAAGGGAGATCCGCCACAAGCCTTTGCTTTTACAGAATCATCCTTCATGTTCCCGGGGAGAGGGAGGGACGGGGGAGAAAACCCGCCACATTGGTTATTTATTTAAAAATTAAAGCAGGGGGCTGCGAAACAAAACAACAACAAAAAACAAAAAAGGTTTCATCTTTCTAACAGATGTGGCTAATGTTCTGTTTTCCTGGTAATTCATACTAATAACGATTGTCATAATGTTTTCATATATTTCAAAGGCTTTAACAGCTTTATGGAGGGAAATTGCTGTTGCTTTCTCTGGGGACTGACTTTACGCAACAGCCAGAGCTTACGAGACAGTTAGATCAAGCACAGTGAAAGAGGGGGAAATAATAAAGGAACGAGAGCGTCCCAAGTCAGGTTGGCAAGGCAAGAGCCCACAGGGGGGTCTCAGAGGCGTGGAAACAGGCCGGGAGCTCAGAATGTGCCAAAGCAATTCTGTTTGGAAAACAGATTAGTCAGCCTGCTAGGATTGCTGCTACATGATATGGTGCGCTTGCCACTTAATTTGTAGAGGGACCCCGCAAGGTGTGGCAAAAGAGCCTCCTAGATCAGATGAATGACTCATCTACAGTGGTACCTCGGGTTAAGAACTTAATTCATTCCGGAGGTCCTTACCTAACCTGAAACTGTTCTTAACCTGGAGCACCACTTTAGCTAATGGGGCCTCCCGCTGCCGCCGCGCTGCCGGAGCCCGATTTCTGTTCTCATCCTGAAGCAAAGTTCTTAACCTGAAGCACTATTTCTGGGTTAGCAGAGTCTGTAACCTGAAGCGTATGTAACCTGAGGTACCACTGTATTCCAACACTGGCCAATCAGATGCCCCAAAGCAGAACCCAAGCACAGGGACATTCCCTTCAGGTGACCCTCCAGATGTTGTCAGACTCTGGCTCCCATCAGCCCCAGGCAGCATGGCCTATAGTCAGGGAAGATGGGATTTGTAGTCTAGCAACGTCAGAAAAGCCACAGGTTCCCCACCTTTGCTATGAAGGCTCTGGGGTTTGCCTGGACTATGATAGGCACTAGCTTGCTCTAGCTCTTTGTTTTGTCCCCTCTAGCTTGACTTGTGGCTCTTGCCAGTGTGGTGTAGTGGTTAAGAGCAGTAGTCTTGTAATCTGGTGAACCGGGTTCACGTCTCCGCTCCTCCACATGCAGCTGCTGGGTGACCTTGGGCCAGTCACACTTCTCTGAAGTCTCTCAGCCCCACTCACCTCACAGAGTGTTTGTTGTGGGGGAGGAAGGGAAAAGAGAATGTTAGCCACTTTGAGACTCCTTCGGGTAGTGATAAAGCGGGATATCAAATCCAAACTCTTCTCTTCTTCTTCTTGCCTGATGGTTGCTTGTGGTTCAGCCCTGACAGGCATTTACTAGCATCCCAAGGCCCACTGCCATTCTCATTTTGCCTGAAGCATCCAAGAGAACCAAGAGGGGCACGAGAGAACTGTTTCAGTACCTGAATAAATGTATGGAAGACAACAGATGCACCATAGCTTTGTCTGAACAAACTATTCAATGCTACATTAACACTATCCGAACTCTTAAAATGGGGCAGCAAAGGATAAACATCTAAGGTTCATTAATTCTTATTAGAGAGGAAAGATGGTGAAATTAACACTTAGATAATGTGGGAAAGGGTCTTGGATAAGTTATTCACTGCTGAAGAAAGTAGTGTATTTATAAAATAGGTTATAACACTTCAGCCTTTGTGAGATAATTTCTTTTTCTTTTTTTTCAAAAAAAAATTATTCGTTTTATAACACAAATAAACAATACAAACAGAAATACAAACAATACAAACAAGTTCTTGTCTTATCCTTATTTTTTCCTAAACATTGTTAGGCGAGCTTCCCCAAGTCTGATTCTCATTTTACCTCATCTTTAGCAGTTTCATATATCATAATTTTTAACCATTTTTTTTAATCACACTTACTTTTACCATAAAAATCTCCACATTTTATCACTTACAAATAATACTATTTTAAAATACACTGTCTTCTACTTCTAACCCTACAACCTATATCCACTTCCAAAGCTATTCTAAAATTTGAATATTAACATATTTTTTCAAATATTCTTTAAACTTCTTCCAGTCTTCTTCCACCGTCTTTTTTCTCTGGTTTTGGAGTCTCCCAGTCAGTTGGGCAAGTTCCATATAGTCCAAAGATAATTTCTTTGTAATAGTTGCACCAGTGATATTATAGACCACAGAAAAGGTGCAACCTGGCAGAACAACTGCTATTATTTCAGACCCATTGAAATCACCCCAAAAGACCTTTCTACGTGTTACATTTTTAGATGTACAATTGTAAAAGTGTCCACCTGTAAAACGAACACCCATAAGATCTGAAAGGACCTTTCTGCACTCGTGGAGTTTATTTCCTTCTCCATGCAAATTGGAGCCTCGGTTGTACAGAGCTCCTGATTGTATGAAGAGCCTGCATGTTTGCAGCTCTTTGTGGGTAGAGACCCAATCGTCTGCTGAAAGTGGTGAGGTGAAGAGAAAGGGCCAGCAGGTTTAGCCCCTCACATGTTCACCATACACCTGGAAGAGAAAGTCTGAAAACTCCTTTTCCCTCAGAAACAAGCGACGCCATCTCAGGGTGAGCTGCTATATGGTATAATAATAATAATAATAATAATAATAATAATAATAATTTATTATTTGTACCCCGCCCATCTGGCTGGGTTTCCCCAGCCACTCTGGGCAGCTTCCAACAAAGATGAAAAATACACTAAAATCTCACATATTAAAAACTTCCCTGAACAGGGCTGCCTTCAGATGTCTTCTGAATGTCAGGTAGTTGTTTATCGCTTTGACATCTGATGGGGGGGGGGGCGTTCCACAGGGTGGGCATCACTACTGAGAAGGTCCTCTGTCTGGTTCCCTGTAACTTGGCCTCTCGCAGTGAGGGAACCACCAGAAGGCCCTCGGAGCTGGACCTCAGTGTCCGGGCAGAACGATGGGGGTGGAGACGCTCCTTCAGATATACTGGGCTGAGGCCGTTTAGGGCTTTAAAGGTCAGCACCAACACTTTGAATTGTGCTCGGAAACGTACTGGTATCAGGTAGAACTGCACTGGCTGGTCCCCTGTGCCACAACATCCCTCCTGATTTGGTAGCCATGCTGACTGTTAAGTTGTGGGTGAACATATCAGACGACACAGCGATTCGTCAAACAGCTCTTGTTTATTCACAGGCCAGAACAGAACTGAACTGAAGGGCTCAGCCAGCCTGCTTATATAGAGCTCCACTACAATGCAACTGTAACACTTTGTGTAACTACCCAATCACTGCACGTCACTTTCAATCCCTTATTTGCATATGTGGACCTGAGTGAAAACTATCTACAGTATCCCCCTGCTGGCCCAGGGTGAGAACTTCAGTACATAACACTGACAGTCCATCACCTTTGAGAGTGGGCCATCAGTTCTGTCCTTGAGCAGGTTGCCATGAATGTCACTCCAAAAGTTCCATGTTTTCTATTGCTGGGAGCCAGCTGCTTGAACTCATCCTAAGTTTCATGTTCTGCAAATCACGCAAGGGAACAATATAGTATTTTCGTGATTAAGCAATCAAGATGCTCAGTAATCTGCCATTCGAACCAGTGGGGCTTCGACATCACCATTTTGTAGGCAGTGTGGCCTTGCCATTTTAAAAATACAATATAATAATAAACACTACAGCTGCTGGTATTACCGTTCGGCACAATCCTGCCGAGGTCAAGCCCTGTTAAGCCCCATTGATTACAATGAAGTGTTTGAGCACACACTTATTTTTCTCTCCCAGTGGAAAACAAGAAAGCATAACAGTGCAAATCTCTGCATATCTACTCAGAAGAAAGCCCCATTCTGTTCAATGTTACTACTCCCAGGTACTGTAAGTGCATTTAGCACTGCAGCCTAAAAGTGCACATTTTGGATGGGTAAGGTCCGAAAACAGATTAAAATATGCTGGGAGAAAACAGCTGAAAACGTACCAGAATCCTTCCTGAGCCCAGAGGAGGTTTTGTTTGGACTTCATATGGATCTCATGCATTTGAGCATCAAGATTTGGTTTGGAACTCTGTAACAGCTGCTAAATTATCGTTAGCTAGGAAGTGGGAAAGTAAACAGATTCCAGGACAAATGGATTGGCTCGTGAAAAGAGGGGGCTTAATGCATATGAATAAGCCGACATATTGTATACATGCTGGAGATGGTAAAAATGTCAACAAGTCTTTAAACGAAATTTGGAGAACCTTCTCCACTTTCTTGCATAGTTTAAAGGGAGACTGTACAATGCCATGGTGTGCACTTTTTACTTGATTAAATAATAAAAAAAAACCACTAGGGAATAAACGAGACGTTCAGCCCTTTTTAATTCCTATTGATTTCCATGGCAGAGCTTAGCATACGCTTAAACCTCACCTATTAAAATCAATGGGAGTCCGAAATGCTTAACTTCACTTAATGGCTGGATGATGCCATTAAGAAAGAAAGAAGAAGATAAGAAGTCACTGATTGCTAAGGTAGGAGAGCTAGTAACAATATACACATTAAAATTCTGTTCAACACACTTTGGCTTACAGTAGGGTACATTCCAAAGGTTTTGTGGAAAGGGTGCCACATGGCAACCTTAGCAAAGCATGAGCTCAGGAGCAGTGTATCTGCTTTGCATGCAGACAGTTCCCAAGTTCAATTCTAGGCATTACAACATGGGTTGGGGGAAAGTGTCGGAATCTGCGCTCGACCAAGCTGATAAAGCTCATCTTCCGGAATCGCCCTCCCGACGAATAATTAATGACTTGAGCCCTTGATGAGGCTCCAAGGCACGTTCCATTCAGCAGAGAATCCAAAACAGCACAGGGAAGTGATGAGATGTATGGCTACATTGCTGTGCTTTATTTCTTACTACGCAGACAGCAAAGAAATATACATCCTCTCTCTATGAAAGCAGAGAGCAATTTAACAACAAAGGAACAAAGGAAACAGGAAACCACTAACGTCACATCCCGTCTTCCGTCTCCCGTCTCCCGTCTCCCGTGAGACTTCCAACAGCCTGGAAGGTCTCTGGAATGTAAACAGAGTCCTGTGACTCCAAGCAGTTGCTCAGTGGCAAACAGAAACTAACAGAAAGGACCTCTGTCTGAAACCTAGGCTGGATCTACACTGATCTGTGAAACGCTATTAAAAAAGCGACGGATCGCTACTCTACAGTGCCCCCTGGTGTCACATTTTTATATTGCATTTTTAATGTTATAACTATTTAATCCCTAGAGAGCTGTTGCCATTGTAGACAATATAGACTTAGATAGACTTGGTATAAGGCAGTGTTCTTAGAACAGATAACACAAAAATTGGCTGGTATTGACAGCCTGTATGCAGCTCGTCACTCGCCAAGGCCAACAAAGCCCAACAGACATACATATTGGGCCACTGAGGGGTATATAAATCTATTGGTTTTGCTGCCTATCCAGTCTGTGAGAAGACACAATACTATGGTTGTTAGCCCACGGAAAGCGGCTTGCTTGGGTATCTGTTCAACAAAGATACTGTTTCATGCCCCTTTTGTGGCTAGGCCCACTATAAGGCAAAAGAGACAAGCCCAACCCTTCTGTGATGGCCTAGGAATCTGGTGCTGGTGCTGTGCTTGTCAGATGTCCAAAGCAAAATTCAAATACCCATTTGCAAAGTGTGAATTTAATTTTTAAAGGCACTTGCACACTATAAGTAAACCCTTATGTATGCCCCACTTCCGCATACCATTGAGACCCTCTAAGAGCTGTGTTGGGACGTGGGTGGCACTGTGGTCTAAACCACTGAGCCTCTTGGGCTTGCCGATCAGAAGGTCAGTGGTTCGAATCCCCGTGACGGGGTGAGCTCCCATTGTTCGGTCCCAGCTCCTGCCCACCTAGCAGTTTGAAAGCATGTCAAAAGTGCAAGTAGATAAATAGGTACCGCTCCAGCAGGAAGGTAAATGGCGTTTCCGTGCGCTGCTCTGGTTCACCAGAAGTGGCTTAGTCATGCTGGACACATGACCCTGAAGCTGTCTGCAGACAAACGCCGGCTCCCTTGGCCTATAGAGCGAGATGAGCGCGCAACCCCAGAGTCGTCCATGACTGGACCTAATGGTCAGGGGTAGCTTTACCTTTACCTAAGAGCTGCGCTAGACAGGTTTGGTTTCCTTTGAAGGGGAGAACGCAAAAGACTTAATGGCAATTTTGTAATACAGTGGTACCTTGGGTTACATACGCTTCAGGTTACAGACTTCGCTAACCCAGAAATAGTACATCGGGTTAAGAACTTTGCTTCAGGATGAGAACAGAAATCGTGCTCTGGCGGCGCAGCGGCATCAGGAAGCCCCATTAGCTAAAGTGGTGCTTCAGGTTAAGAACAGTTTCAGGTTAATTCCGGAACGAATTAAGGACTTAACCCGAGGTACCACTGTACTGGCTTTATCTACAAGCAGAGCATAAGAGGAGGCAAGCAGCATGCATTCTCTTCAGAGCACTAATTCCCAAATGTAAATAAATAAATAAAAAATTTAGGAAGTTGTTGTTGTTATTATTTGAAAAAAAGATGGCTGGGGTCAGCAAATGTGGACCCCCTGGGTTCATGAGCCCTGGCAGTTTCCCAGCATGATGGGTGCTGATGCCAAGCCTGATAGAGGATATGCTTTGCATTCAGAAACTCCTAGATTCAGCCCCTGGCATCTCTAGGCCCAGTGACATGTTAAATGGCACCAAAGACCACAATTTGCTATCTAAAAATATTCACAATTTTCTAGCTTTAAAAGTCTTTGAGCTGCTGCTTCAGCCAGCAAAATCCACAAGCGACATTTTATGTTGAGGTCAGATCGCAAAAAAGTATGAAGAGCATATTGATTTGGAGTTATATCTGGTGATTGGGAACACTCGTGGTCATTTCAGAGTGTAACAGATCGTGGTGTATCAAAGCATTCCATGGCTACCCAAAGACAGTTCTTAAAGAATAGTTGTCAGTGATAGAGCTGCTCGCTGGCTTTATGTGCAGTCAAAATGATGAGGCAAATAGGTGAGATTCGGATGAGGTTTCTACAAGCCCTGGACTCCCTAAAGTCCCAAGTCAGCCTGTTGAATTGTGAGCCCCGCAAAGCTGCATTCTGCCATCTGGCAAGTTGTTCGTTCATCTGTTCTCTCTGCAGTTGAACAAGTCTTAAGATCTTGTCACCATATTTGGCATGATGGCTCATGAGATTGAGAAGCAGTTTTTTTGTCTATGTTTGGAGATGACTGTATGACATTTTAAATCAAGTGGCGAATTGCATTAAAATCGAACCTATTTGGCATCACGGTTCTTGAAATGGAGCAGGTCTGGATATCATCAGATAGTATTTTGAATCAAGACGGTGGACTAAATCTTTCCAAACTGCACTGATGGGGGCATTGCTTAAGATGTTGTAACCACATTTTACATGATTGTTCCCGAGAAGAAGAAGCAGGTTTTGGTTTAGGTTTGGATACAGTTAGATGCCATTTTGATTCAAGATGATGGACACCTGCTAAGATACTGTAACTGTCAGGCCCCCACTGGAGAGAGGACCTGATGATTCCTGAAGGAAATGTTACAAAGAGAGAGGCTGTGTCAATGGACAGTAAGTCAGAGGCAGAGGATCTGGGGTCATCAGGGGGGCACAACACCCTAACTGACACAGAAGGCCATTGCACAGCATTAGAGGTGATGTTAGCGCCACTACCAAGTCCAGGGGACTGCTGGTGCCTGAAGGTGGAGTCTTGGCCAGATGCCAGATTACCCACCTGAAGTTGAAGGACTCCTTGGAAGTAAGGAGTTAAGATCTTTTGTTTTGGATTGTTCTTGTGAATGGACTTAGGACTGCTGGATTTGCTGTCATCTGAAGTGTGCATATGAGTGGCGCTGTGGTCTAAACCACTAAGCCTCTTGGGCTTGCTGATCAGAAGGCTGGCGGTTCAAATCCGTGCAACGGAGTGAGCTCCCGTTGCTCTGTCCCAGCTCCTGCCAACCTAGCAGTTCGAAAGCACACCAGTGCAAGTAGATAAACAGGTACCGCTGCAGCGGGAAGGTAAATGGCGTTTCCGTGTGCTCTGATTTCTGTCACGGTGTCCCATTGTACCAGAAGTGGTTTAGTCATGCTGGCCACATGACCAGGAAAGCTGTCTGTGCACAAATGCTGGCTCCCTTGGCCTGAAAGTGAGATGAGCACTACAACCCCATAGTCGCCTTTGACTGGACTTAACCATCCAGGGGTCCTTAACCTTACCTTTTTCATCTGAAGTAGGGCGGGCTCCTGACAATGAGAAGCTGGCTTTTGTCTCTGTTTGGATACACTTGCGATTTTTAATCAAGATGGCAGACTGAACCTTTCAAAACTGACTTCAGTGAAAACTGGATGCTCCACACTTGTATCCATTTGTGTCAAAAAGTTTTCATCACCACTGAAGTAAATGGGAAGCCTTTGTGAGCCAAGGCTTTGTGTGTGCATTAAAGCTTTGGTGCCCAGTACAAATTGGTGACTTACGGCAACCCCTGCTGTGCAGTCATATAATACAACCCTTAAACCAACTTATTAGTTGTTCTATCTTCCCATTAAAACTTGGGAACAGTTGCTCTGTGAGAAGACTATGGATTACTACCAGACATGTTTTTTCTTTGTCCTTTTGACACACAGTTGCGTGGCGAGACCCCTCCCCCAAGTGAAATGAAGACACTGGACACATTATTTAAGGTTAATGGGCATAAAAAGGCCACAACTTTATTGATTACAGGAATTGGAAGGTATTGGCCTTAGGCATTGGCTCCTATCGGCTACCCGGCATGGGGACCGGGAAGGGTTATCCACCAGCCGTGGGTGTCCTGTTGAAGTACGCCAACTAGGATCCCACGGGTGTCACTGCTCGGGGGTGTGCCGGAGGCCCTCACCTCCCTAGGTTTCGGACAGGGCAACGCCCCCCCGGAGTCCTCTACCGGACTACCCTTTTCATTGGAGGAAGGTGATGGTGTTTCTTTCCCCCTTCATTTGCATAACAATTAACCCCTGCCAATGCCTAACCGCCAATACCGACGAAGTTGTGACATTTGCTACGAGGTAGGCGAAAAAACCAGAAGGCTGGAAGAGCGCCAAGTTGGAAAAATTCCTACCAGGCCCCTTGCAGCAACCAACCGGAGTCCATAGCAAGGTCAAAGCTAGCTAAGCCTAAAGGGTGGGTGGGATGGGAGAACCGGGGAGCTGGAATGGGGCAAAGAGGGTGGTCCCCGGGCATGCCGGCCTTAAATGGGCCAGGCCACGCCCCCCCTGCCCGCCGATTGCTGGGCTGGGTCGCAGACATGCCCGGGGATTCCCTCTTCTCGCAGGGGCTAAAACCAGCCCCCACGTGTGTGGGAGGGGGTGGCCCGCAACCCCCCTCCTCTTTTCCAAAATCCTTTGGGGTCAATCCATGGCAGTTAAACGTTAAATCTGCAGCATGGATATCCTGTCTGTTGACTGGGTGTTACCCCTATTAACAAAAGTTTGGTTCCTAGTCATTGATGAAATCAAAGGAGGAAACAGCCTCCCCAGTGCATAATGTCCTTATTTTTTTGCAAAGACAGTATATTCCAAAGTGTTATGGCCACACCAGCTGTAAATTATGACTCAAAGCCACAGGATTTATAGTACCTCCCTAGAGAGAAAGAGACAATTACAACATTCAGCAATAAAACTTACATTTAGCATTTTAGAAAAACTTGGTCCCATGCCTAGATTCTTTAGTCTCATTTCTTTAAAATGTAAATTAAAGCATTTCTTCCTCCTCCCATCTCTCCCACATAGCATTCTAACCTCAGTCTAACCTAGCCCATGTGTTTACAGCTTTTAAGACAGTTACCAAAGACCACCTCCTTCTGTCTGCTCCTCGCTGAGATTGATCCTGGCTTTGTCTCATTTCAGGAAAAGCAAATCCATGTTTAGAAGAGTTTGGATTTGATATCCTGCTTTATCACTACCCCAAGGAGTCTCAAAGCGGCTAACAATCTCCTTTTCCCTTCCTCCCCCACAACAAACACTCTGTAAGGTGAGTGAGGCTGAGAGACTTCAGAGAAGTGTGACTGGCCCAAGGTGACCCAGCAGTTGCATGTGGAGGAAAGAGGAATCGAACCCGGTTCACCAGATTACGAGTCCACCACTCTTAACCACTACACCACACTGGTTTATGCTAATAGGTTCCTGCTAACCTCAATGGGAGTTACTCTCAAGTAACTGTGTTCAGGATTGCAACTGTGCAGCCCAATCTAGTGTGTGTTCACTCACAAGGAAGCATCGCTGAGAGCAAAAGGACTTACACCCAGACATTTGTGCAAAAGGTTACAGCCTTCATTGTTTTGGTTGCTTGGCTATCCAGCTATTTCTGGTTGATGGCTCTTCGCTTGCAGGAGGATTCCCATGATTACATGCATGTCACATTGTGTTTTGGGGGGTGGAGGCAGGGGGACAAAATGAATGAGGTTGATTTCACCATCGTGGTCTCTGGGTTCCACTCTGATCCCGGCATGCAGTCGTGATATGTAGCACCTTTCCTCCAGGGAGTTCAAAGGGTTCAGTGGCAATGCCATACAGATCCATTCTCCAGCAGGTCTTGCCCACAGTTCTCAAGGACTGGGAAAGGCTTCTTCTACCTAAGAACTGATCCTGACAGATAATATTGGCCTTGATAGAGCCGTGACCTTTCTCAGTACATGAGGAAGGAGAGAGAGAAAAACAGGCCCGAAGCAGCTAAGTCTGTGCCTGCTGCAATTCAGCAACTTTATAAAACTAGCCAGAACCTTATTAGCGCCTTCTATCACTGATCCCTGCTGAAGTGGTAGCTGCAATGCCACCCTCTGACCACACTCACTGGTGGCGCTAAAGTGCAGCAGGAAGCAGGCCAGCTGATCCCTCCTTTGACAAACTTTCATTTTGGCCGGTGATGGCCAAACTTGGCCCTCCAGCTGTTTTGGGACTACAGCTCCCACCATTTCTAGCTAACAGGACCAGTGCTCAGGGATGATGGGAACTGTAGTCCCAAAATAGCTGGAGGGCCAAGTTTGGCCATCACTGATATTGGCCAAGCAAGCACAGAACATCATTGACTGGAGACCATCACATCCTGCAAGCTTCCTGAGTGTCATGAACATCTGCAAGTCCTCAGCATGGACTACACATGCATCCGAGTAAGGTGGTAGATTTGTGCGGTGGTAAAAACAGAACTCACCACTTAAGACTGCTGGTGTGTGGGGGGGTCACATTTCTGAAAGCTTCCTCTTTAAAAACAACAAATCGGGTCCTCCCTTAAATAGGGCACGTATTGCGGTGAAACCTGGACAATCGACACACTGTGTTGTGGGTGGGTACAATTGGTCAGCCACAACACCCAATTGGTAGGTCCCTCGTAGCTGGGTGCAATTTCACCAATGGGACACAGTGCAAACGGTTCAAGGGACCTATTTATGCCCATGCACGTGACCCAGATCTTCCTCTTTCGGTGCGTGCATTCAGAACACCCACTCACCTCTCCCTATTTTTAGGGCTTTGCGCTTGACCTTGCTATGCCGTCGTGTGTCGTCTGTCGTTGGGACAGGGGCATGGCAGGAATTTTCCCCACTTGGCTGATTGGCTGTTGCCATTTGGGTTTCGCCTGCAGCGTAGCAAATCATCACAATTTGTAAGGTTGCGGATAGGCTCTGGTTCAGGTGATAGGGATGGGAGAACGCTCTCGCCATCCCTATGTGAAGGGTATTCCATTAAAGGAATCCAAGGACTCAATTATTTGGTCAACCCCTGAGAGAGGCTTGTGCCCGTGCCTGAGTCCAGAGGGACATTTGGGTGGCAGAGATAGCCTGTTCCCGTCTTTCTGCTTATCCAGGTGTTCACCCTTGGCTGACCTATGCTAGTGCCCTGGGTCAGCGCTACCTGCATGGCAGGGAGATAGTCGAACCAGAGCCTATGCAACCAGTCACTTTCTGTAATCAATAAAGTTGTGGCCTAAATTCTGCCAAAAACCAAAAGCAAAATTTGAGTCAAGTATGAATTTATTTAGGGGGGAGGTTTCTGGGTCTGAACAGGCAACAACAATTATTTGAAAGCAGAAAGCTATTTCAGTGGGGAGAGAGGTTTGAGCCCAGCATTTGTACTTGCAGGGATTTCTTTCCTCCTTGTTAATATGGGGGAGCATTCAAAATGGTGATTCCCTTCCCTGGAGCGTGAAGTGGTACAGCCCACTCAGCCACCTCAGAGCTCTTCTCCATCACCGCTGCTACTGTTTGTGTTGATCTTCCAGGCACTACGTGACACTAGAGCTGCTCGATTAAAAATTTACAGATGGACACATATACGCTACTGAGACAGCATCGCTGTCTGAAATCTTGAAGGGATCCCAAAGACTCCGTCTTGTTTTCTTGTAGCTGGACTTCAGGGAATGCCTTGCTAAGTAGCAAAAAGGTTAGGAGGGCTGTGTGCTGAAGAACAGAAACCGACCTTCTGTGCAAAACTCACTCAGATCACATCCTTAGCATGTAAAAGGGTTTTGCCCACAAGGGCAGTTGGTTTCCAAAATATCCTGCTTTTCTTATGCTCTTAGAAATCGTGCTAGGCTTTAAACCCTGGAATTATCTCTCAGTTAATAAATAAAGCCATGCCAACAGCCCTGCATGAGACTGACCTCCTACCGCACCTGTCCTGGGGGCACCAGCCCTACTCACGCCACCCTAGTTATTTCCTTATTGATATGGCGCATCATTACGAGCATTCGCGCCGGCTGCCCATGAATCACGCGTACGCCAGCATGCCAAAGTTGGCAGCGGCACGGCCCTGTGGCTTTTCGAAGCCGAGACAGCCCAATCTGTCACCGACGCTCACCTCGATTTGGGCAGGGGAGTTTGGTTTGTTTCCCAGCACTGCTTCCGCAAAGCCAGCATGTCAGCCCTTGATGCGCTGAAACAGCTGAACCGTATTTGACAAAACGTGAGCTGGCTCTGGGAACGCAAAGCCTCGTTGGCTCCCTCATTGGTAACCAAGCTGCTGCCCGTTATGTTGCTCGTCTCAAAATGCCACGGAAGCAGGCTCTCATCATTGAGCAAACCTTATTATCCCAGTAATTACACAATCAGGATATAATCAAACTTAGACATTCCTGTTTTGGAAGGGGATGCTCTCTAGACACAGTAACAGCGCTGTTCAACAACAGTTGCCTGCATATAAGGGAGCGAAAACCTGTTGTTCTACATGACAAACTCATCACAGAGATAGGACATACCATCTATATCAAAGATGTTGTCGTTATAGAAAAACAGAAGAACCTCCTTGTTGGATCCAATCAAAAGCATAGCTGTCAACTTCCCCCCTTTTTTAAGGGAAATTCCCTTATTCCGAATAGGATTCCTCGCAAGAAAAGGGAAAAATTGACAGCACTGGTCATAAGAACATAAGAAAAGCCTGCTGGATGAGGCCAATGGCCCCATCTATTCCAGCATGCAATTCCCAAGGAGGCACAGTGAGGTGTATGTGGCTTGTGGAGGATGTTATGTCTATAAAAATAAATTTTGATGATATGCAAAGTAGCAGAGTAGCTTACAGTTAGGAAGCTAAATAACTCTTCTAGGTAACTGACAGCTTCTTTGTAAAGACTGTTCAATGTCCATGCATGTCTTTGGTATTGGAAAGCAAACATTTTTAAAAGCTTTATGCATCACATTAGGAGAAATCTGTATAGACTCTGGGAAAACAGTAGAAAATAGTACCATCAATTATATGATTTGTTTAAAACAGACAAAAGAATGGATTTTTGGACCAAAGCTCACAGTTTGAAAGAGAGTTATTATGGAATAAGGATAAATTATTGTCTAAAATGTATAACTTGTTGTTAGAATGGGGGAAAAAGACGAGCTAGTTAAAGCTTCTATGACACACTGGGCAATGGATATAGGGCATAACATAGATTTAAACCTCTGGGAGAAACTCTGGAAGAATGATTTAAAATTCACTGCATGTTTTCCGCTGAAAGAGAATTATATGAAAATGATTCATAGATGGTATTTAACTCGAGCAGGTTGGCTAAGATGTATAAAGCAGATTCAGATAAGTGTTGGAAATGTGAAGAAATGGAAGGAACGTTTTTCATATGTGGTGGATGTGTTACGAGGTTAAGGTATATTGGGAAATGATTTACAATGAGTTGAAAAGAATGTTTAAATCAACTTTCCCAAAAAGACTCGAAGCTTTTTTGTTAGAAATAAATCGAACTGAAGTTCCCATATGTCAGAGAAATCCATTTATGTATGCAACAACGGTGGCTCGAGTTTTGTTAGCTCAAAGATGGAAAGTGAGGGAGGTCCCAAGTAAGGAAGGCTGGCAATTTAAGATTAGCAGGTTTAATTTATAGACTACGAGGGCAAGAAGAATTTTTGTTTAAAGAGGAGTGGATTTTTTTGCTGATTATTTAGAAAACAACTGTGCACAATTGTAAACGGCAGCATTAAGATAAACTCAACAGTCTGATCAATAATTGAATGATGTAAATGGGAGAACTGACTAAAATGATTATAGTAAAATATGCAGAAATGATGGATAAGTAAAATGAACCATGGAAGGAGAAGAAGGGAAGTCAATGGATATATGGTATTGTGTAAAATGTTTATTTTGAAATGTATAATTTGAAAATTTAATAAAAATTATAAAAAAGACTATACAATGTCCAGACTCCTTGTATTCAAAAGAATTTTACTTTCATAAATACATAACGGAGAAGAATATATTTACAATCTCACGCTTATTAAAACATGGTGTCAGAGCTGGCTCCTGGTCCCAGCTCACAGAGGACCAACGCTAGCCGGTAGTAATGTACAAAAGTCTTTATTGAAGTACAGTTTCCATTTTCAAGCCGCAGCGCCCCAGCTCTACGTCTAGGGTTTAGACCGGCGAAGCTCCGTCTGAATCTCCACCCCCTGTACACCAGTTTAAGACTCTAGCCTTACTCCACCTCTTCCGTCTCTCCTTTCTCCTCTGGGTCCTGCTACCCCCCGGGGTTCCTTCCTTCCTGGACTCTTCCGACGCAGACGTTGACCCCCCTGACTCCTCCCTCTCTCTTCGGCGGGCTTTAGGACCTGGTTCCCTATCCGGGCTGCCAACTGTGCCGCCCTCCTGTACATTTGAACTTGGCGCGCGCGCGCAGCCTTCAACCTTCCTCTTGACCGTTTCCTCGCTCCCCGACGGAGGCGTGATCAATCCTCCCTCATGTTCTCCCGCTGGCAGCGCGCCACCTGATCCCGATGCCTGGGACTCCTCCCCCCTACTGTACTCTGGTGTGGACGCTGGTCCGGATTTCCAACTGCTGCTCTCTGAGTCCCCTCTGGCCCCTTCTTCCTGGGGTGTCCCCCTGGGCACCCCCCTTGCCCTGACCATGGGCGCCCCTTTCTGTGAATCATCCGATTCACTGGAAAGACTCAGAGACCTCGGACCGCTGTCATCGCTGACATTTCCTTCGGACTCCTCCCCCTCGCTCTCCATTTCCTCCCTTCCCTGTGCCTCTGCTCCTGAACCCCTGACACATGGATACTTTCTCACTTGAATGGTAGATTGAAGTCTTATTTAGGCTTATAAACAAAACTGTGTTGAGACTTGCACCATAGTTTTAACTCACTCAGGCCTTACAATTTCTTATGAAAGCTTTTTACTTTCATCTCAGCAGTATTCTCTTTGTTCCTTAAAGAGAGCTCCTGCACAGGTTTCTCCCCATCAACATTTAGGGATCTTTCAGACAGATCACACTGACACAACACTGTCCTCAGCAGTATCCTGAGAAGCCTCTCTCAACAGCCATTCTCCCTCACACGCACAGAGAGAAGCAGAGAGCTGTTAAAAACAAAAGTTGCTGGAATAACAGTCACAACAGAATGGAGCACCTCTGTCACGTGAGAGCTACTGCCAGAGGAAAAAAAATGCACGTTAAAAGTACACAGTAATTTAACATAAGTAAACATTCCCATTTCAGGAAATTAAATCATTATACTTAACAGAGGAGGCATAGAGATGCTTGGAGGGTTGCATTTGAGCCCTGAGCCTTAGGTTCCAAACACCTGCCTTAAGTGGTTACACAGGTTATCTAGTCCCACGTTGTTTGGGGCTTCATATTTTGACAGCAAGATGTTTAACACTTAGCCCTGTTACCACCTCAGCTTCCAACACCACCTCTTCTCCCTATGACCACTCATTGCTGTCCCGCCACCACTCCCCGGGCTCTGAACCTTCTGGTTCCTCCCACTATTCTTCTACATTCAACCAGCCCACAACACTGATCAGACACAGTGACAAATGGCGTGGTGGGGTGGCAGCTCTCACTTGACCTCCTGACAGCTGAGTCATGGTGCTCATTTGGAAGGAGAGGGATGAGTCAACACACTAGCAGAGACAATCTGGTTCTCCTGCATTTGCACTGGATTGATCTCCCTGCCTGCCTTGCCCATTCCTTTCTCCTCCCCAGTTAGCAATAGCAACTCAGCTGTTAGGAGGTCAGGTGAGTGCTGCCACCCCACTCCACCATATGTCAATGATTGACAGCCAGTGCTTCTCAGCAACAGGTTGTAGAGGAGACACTGCTGGGCTGGATGAGCAAAGCCATTTCCGCCTAAGGAGGAGGTGGAGTTGAGGGCTTCATGGCCCCTCCACGTGCGTGGTGGGCGGAGCCACCCCTGCACAATTGGGGGGATTCCTGGCTGCGTCATCCCCTGGCTGGCCAATCAGCTGGCTCGGGTGTGTGTGTGTGTGTGTGTGGCGTGGCCTGCCCTATTTAAGGCAAGATGCAGCTGGGGATCTCCCTCTTTGCCACCCGCCAGCTGTTGAGAAGCCTGGTAGGATTTTTTCCACTTGGCAAATTGGCACCAGCCACTTGGTTTTCGCCTACCTCATAGCAAATTGTCACAACTCATTGGTTTTGGCGGTTAGGCATTGGTGGGGTATTGTTATGTAGATGTCACAACTTTCTGGGTATTAGCAGTTAGGCATTGGTATTGTTCTGTAGATGGAAGAGGGAAGGTAACCCCACCACCTGCCCCACATACTGAAGGGTAGTCCGTGAATGAATTCTGGGGGGTGTGGCCCTGTCTGAAGCCTAAGAAGGTTAGGGCCCAAGGCACGCTCACTAGTGGTAACCCCGGGGGAGTTCCTAGTTGATGTGCATCAGCAGGGCTCCCCCTACTGGTGGTTAACCCTTCCCGGACTTCAAGCAGATGGGCTGGAGTCGGTTAGGACCAATGCCTAAGCCATAATAATAATAATAATAATAATAATAATAATTATTATTATTTATTATTTGTACCCCACCCATCTGGCTGGGTTTCCCCAGCCACTCTGGGCGGCTTCCAACAAAGATGAAAAATACACTAAAATGTCACATATTAAAAACTTCCCTGAACAGGGCTGCCTTCAGATGTCTTCTGAATGTCAGGTAGTTGTTTATAGCTTTGACGTCTGATGGGAGGGCGTTCCACAGAGCAGGCGCCACTACCGAGAAGGCCCTCTGCCTGGTTCCCTGTAACTTCCCTGTAACAGCCAATACCGCTGTTCACCTGTAACCAATAAAGTTGTGGCCTTTTTAAGCCCGTTATCATTAATAATTGTGTCATGCGTCATTATTTCCACCTGGGGGGGGGGGTTGGGAACTCGCCACGCAAATCATGTGACCTAGTACAAAACAGCACCCGTCGTTCCTAATACTGCAACAAGCTCGGAACAGTTTGCTTAGTTGAGATTCCTGCATTGCAGGGGGTTGGACTAGATTATCCTTGGGGTCCCTTCCAACTCTATGATTCTATGATTTATTATTTATTCACCTCATAAAAATGTATATACCCTTTGATTGTAAAAAAAGAGAGAACAACCTCAAAGCTGTTACAGAGACAGTAAAACAACAAAGTTATCAGTAAAAATGGTTAAAGACTGCTATTCAAAACATTCAAATGGTAATTTAAATCAGTGATGAGCTGGACACAGATTAAAACACATGTCTGGGTAGGCTTTTCTAAGCAAAAATGTTTCAAGCGGGCACTGGAAAGGGGAGAGGGCGAGATGTCAATGGGCAGGGAATTCCGAGGGGCGTTTGCTTCCAAGTTAAAGTTTTATACCTTACAAATGTGGAACCTTGTTTCCACAGGTTGAGGAGGTTGAGCAGGCATACATAGCATAAGGCGATCTTGCAGGTAAACTGGCTCTGCGGCAGAGCCCCGTCCATCTGGCCCAGTCAGTGGGAATAGATCTCTGGAACTCCCAGTGTGGTGTAGTGGTTAAGAACGGTAGACTCGTAATCTGGGGAACCGGGTTCGCGTCTCCACTCCTCCACATGCAGCTGCTGGGTGACCTTGGGCTAGTCACACTTCTCTGAAGTCTCTCAGCCCCACTCACCTTACAGAGTGTTTGTTGTGGGGGAGGAGGGGAAAGGAGATTGTTAGCCACATTGAGACTCCTTCAGGTAGTGATAAAGTGGGATATCATATCCAAATTCCTCCTCCTCCTCCTCTTCTAAATATAGATGTGTGTTCGGGTAAAACCTTGGGTTCCTTCTCCCCCTTCCCTCCCTCCCTCCTCCAACCAAGGTATAAGCCCTGCTGCAAAGTGCCATTTTAGCATCTTGGCCACGGTAACAGGAGGAGTAGATGCACACCATCTATTTCGGCAGCGTAGCAGGGGACTCTGCTAATTGGCTACATCTGCTCTGGGAATCTGCCTGCCCCAACTTGGCGGCCACAACATGGAATATTTATGTTTCAACAAAGCCTTGATTGAGAGAACCAGGTTTCTCACTAATTTTAATCGACAGGCTGGTTCCACTATCTATTTTTGATTAAAGCGAGGAACGTATTAATAGCGAGCAAGGGTGTGTGTGGTGGTGGGGGAGAAGGCTCTTTGAGGTTTGTTTCAGGCTGAGCAGATACCAAAAATGATTGAAGACAAAGATCTCTCTCCCTGCTAGCTTCTTGGAAATATGGGTAGGTAACCTTGTGTTGTCCCATTGCTTCAGCTTATCCTCAGGTTGCGACGTCTCTCCTCATAAATCTACCTCTCCACTTTTCATTTCCCTAGTATTTAAGGGGTGGGAGGAGATAATAATAATAATAATAATAATAATAATAATAATAATAATAATTTGTATCCTGCCCTCACCAGCCAAAGCCAGGCTCAGAGCGGCTAACAACAAGTAAAAATAGCACAGTGTACATAAATTACAGTGGTACCTCTGGATGCAAACGGGATCACATTCACATCTAGAAGCAAACACAACCCGTGTCCGCGTGTCTGTGCGTGCGCGAGCGGCGAAACCTGGAAGTAACGTGCTCCGTTACTTCTGGGTCGCCGCAGCGCGCAACCCGTAAATACTTATCCCGAAGCTACTTCAACCCAAGGTATGACTATAATTAAAATACATTCTAAAATCAATTCAGAATCAAATTAATGGCGACCATTGGGTTAGAGTTCTATGAGGATTACAGAAGGAGAGAGGGAGTCAGACTGTGCCTTGGCCAAAGGCCTGGCAGAACAGCTCTGTCTTGCAGGCCCTGCGGAAAGATGTCAAGTCCTGCAGGGCCCTAGCCTCTTGTGACAGAGTGTTCCACCAGATCGTGGCCATGGCCGACAAAGCCCTGGCTCTGGTCGAGGCCAGCCTAACCTCCCTGTGGCCTGGGATCTCCAAGATGTTTTTATTTGAAGACTGTTTCCATGGGACATACCAGGAGAGGCGGTCCCTTAGCTATGAGGGTCCTAGGCCGTATAGGGCTTTAAAGGTTAAAATCAGCACCTTAAACCTGGTCCTGTACTCTACTGGGAGCCAGTGGAGCTTTTATAGCACCGGGTGAATGTGATCCCGCGGCGAGGACCCCGTAAGGTGTCTCACCGCGGCATTCTGCACCCGCTGGAGTTTCTGGGTTAGTCTCAAGGGCAGCCCCACGTAGAGTGAGTTACAGTAATCAAGGCTGGAGGTGACCGTTGCGTAGATCACAGTGGCGAGACAGGTAAGGAGCCAACTGCTTAGCTTGGCAGAGATGAAAAAATGCTGCCTTGTTATAGCTGCAACCTGCTCCTCCATAGAAAGGGAGGTGTTGAAGATTACACCCAAACTCTCAACGGACGACACTGGCACTAATTGCACCCCCTCAAGAGATGGGAGTTGGCCCCGCAATCCCATATCATCCCAACCCAGCCAAAGACCTCTGTCTTTGAAGGATTTAACTTCAACCGGCTCGCACATAACCACCCAGCCACAGCTTCCAAACATCTAATCAGTGTGTCTGGGGCTGAGTCAGGATGGCTGTCCATCAACAGACAGAGTTGGGTGTCATCAGCATACTGATGGCAACCCAAACCAAAACTCCGGAGAAGCTGAAAAGCATCAGGGAGAATATCACACCCTGCGGCACTCCACACACCAAGGAGTGGCGTGACGACAGTTCCCCCCCAAGTGCCACCCTCTGTCCCTGACCATAGCAGAAGTCAGACTGGAATGGATCCAAAGCTGATGTTTCATCCAGAAATCCACCAAGTTATTCAGCAACTGCTCTTTCAATCACCTTACCCAGGAATGGAAGATTCGAAACCGGGCGGTAATTGGATAGATCTAAAGGATCTAATGATGTTTTCTTTGAGAGCGAGCACACCACTGCCTCCTTCAATTTCACTGGGAATGTCCCAGTGCCAAAGGGACAAATTGATGACACCCCCTAGGGGCCCCCGCACCTCATCTGGACATGCTCTAATCAGCCAGGACAGGCACGGGTCAAGAGGACAGGTCATTGGCTTTCCAGCTCAGAGGAGTCTGTCTACATTGACTGGGGGATATCCAATACTGGACCCGAGGACAGTCGAGGGGCCACCAGTTCCGTTATTGTATCCAAATTGGCAGTGTTAAATGCAGTGGGTTATGGTGGCCAATGGGGACTGGTAGGGTCATACTGTTGACTCATGTTAAGTTTGTGGTCCACCAAGACCCCCTAAATCCTCTTCACATGTACTGCTAGTAAGCCAGGTGTCACCCCATCCTATATTTGTGCATCTGGTTCTTCCAGCCGAAGTGAAAAATCTTACATTTGTCCCAATTGGCATTCATTTTGTTTGTTTAGGTGTGTGGTACTACAGAAGTCTGTGAATGTCAAGCACAACCAAAGGCTCATGAACATGAAGAGTTGAAAGAGAAGCCTTTGCAGCATAAGTTTAAAAGGGGAAAGCATTTTGCTGAAGACAGCCCTCTGTTGCAGTATTGAGGCAGTTGGCAATGACAACCAGCAATTGTCCCTGTTATCTGAGACTGCAAAATGTTCTGCATTATAATTATGAATGGACTTGTGAATGAAACACTGCCATGGAATCACAGAACTATAGAATTGGAAGGGACCGCCAGGCTCATCTAGTCCAGCTGCCTGAAGTGCAGGAATCTTTTGCCCAACGTGGGGCTCAGACTCACAACCCTGCTCTACCAGCTGAGCTATTCCAGCTGACTATTGCTTGCTTGCATCCTGCGGTTGCTGGTTTAGGGTCAACAATTTCTGCTTTTATGTTAGAAAACAGCCATGCAGAATCGACAGGGTTTCCTTTCCTTTCATTAATTAGTAAAAAATGTTTCTGTTGAACCTGACCAGAGCTGCTCTGCTGTCTGTTACCTTTTCTCCACCATGAAAATTAATTGGTAGTTTTTGTGCCAGTCCAAGTCCAACGTCAATAACTTTATTAGTCACCTTAACAGCAGCTGCTCAAGGCAGCCTGAGCTAGCATCAAAGCCACCATTTAAAATTTAAGAGTGTGAACTGTAACAAAATGTTGCAGTGTGGATTGACACCTTGTTTCTCTTTTGTCATTCTCTAAAAATAATAATAATCCTGTATCAAGTGTATTAGAATGTTCGGCATAATTCTACATCACAAACTGTTTTGGAGTGCATCAGCAGAAATATAGAATATATGAATGTAACAAACAAATACCTTCCCTTATTTATCTCAAATAAGATGTACTAACTTTAATTTTTTTTACTGAGTTTTCAAAAGTTTGCTTTGCCTGGCTGCAGCCTTTTTGTCTGACTTACGACAACCCACAGTCCTTGTCTATTTGGGAGGGTGAAAGGATTGGCTTCACGTATATATCAAATTCTTACCTACATAGCCCCTGATCAGCATCTTGCAGAATGCTGGCTGGCTCTTTTTTCCATTTTCAAAGGAAGATCTATTTGGAATGTTGTTCTTTGATGCCATTTTGTGCTTAATGCTGAAATAATATCATATTAGCACAAATCCCCACTGTGTCCCAGACATTCTGTTTATAAAAAAAAGCCATTAAAAGCCTGCTGTATATTTCAAAATCTTCTAATTAGAGCCTTAAGAAACAATTTGCAACAAAATAATTTATCTCCTTGTGGAATATGCACATTCAGATAAAATTTGCTCTGCTATGCTGGTTGTTCTGATAATGCGCATGGAACTTTTCTGAGCGAAAAAGAAGTCCTTTTTCTGAGAAGTCTGGATTGCTGTGGTTTGGTGTTTACATGTATGGAATGTGCAGGTTATCTGGTCCAGGAAAGGCCATGCAAAGGAAAATATCTTCAGTACCCAGGTATATGAAACAGTTAACAAACACCATAGGTGGTCAACTTCCAAATATTGATAGACTGCAACTCCCATCATCTCTGACCATTGGCCATGCTGATGAGAACTGTAGCCCAACTACATTTGGAGAAGACTCCATTGACTACCTCTTGGTCAGCCTCACATTCAGTTGGACTGCACTGTGGTTGTCTGAATCCGTTGCATGTTTGCTTCGGATTCTGCATGCCTCCCTGGGGTCAGTCAAGTCCTACCATTGTTGTACATGGAGGGATCCCATAATAGGGCATAACAGAGCCCTGTGTCTCTTCGGTTTGTGCACAGGGGGAAAGATGGATCAGTGGAATCAGCCATGAGATAGCCACACTTCACAGGTGGCCTAGGGAGGTGGGGGGGGGGATTCATGCTTTGGTTTTCCCAAGTTTGCATTTGGGTCCAAAACAAGCTTCAAGAAAATGTTTGTGTGCAGGGGCTCCATGCGGCTGGGGCACTTGGTTGTGTGGGGCTTTTGACTGTGTGGAGCTCATGTGCTTGCCTTTCTTTACAAAATCAAAACAAGTTCAATGCCTTGCTATGCAAATACAGTTGTGAGTTGAGGACCCACCACCCACTTAGAGATAAATAAGACACAAGGGCGTATGCATTTTAAGTTAATGGGCTAAAGAAGGCCACAGCTTTACTGGTTACAGCATGTGAGTGTGTGGCGTTTGCCCTCCTAGGTATGTGACATCATACTGGGTTCATAAAGAAAGGGTTAACTGATTGTAAAATGTCCGAGACCAGGGAGAAGAGATGGTGGAAGAAGATTGGATTTTTTTAAAAAAAAAATATTTAGAGAAATATGTAAAATTAAAGCATGTTAGGAAAATGCTGGAATGAAATTACATGGCTTTAGTAGAAACATTATAAGGAGTTAAGTACAAATAAGCTTTAGGGTTTTTATGGTAAGATAAGGCTAAAATAAACTAAGATAATTAAATGACAGAAAGCAGTGAAAGATGGAAAGGATTTGCTGAAATAATTAATAACTAGAATACAAAAAAGGGAGGTGGGAGGAGGTTGAGGAAATAAGTTAATGAAAGATAATGATAAATATTGGATGTGTTTTTAATTGTTTTTGTTTTTGTTCGTGTTTTGATGTATTTTTTAATGTATTGTAATGTATTGATTTCTATTGTTTATTTTTTTCCTCCTTTTTTCACTCTTTTTTTCTGTAATCTTTAAATTTTTAATAATTTTTTTTTTTTAAAAAAACTATTTGTAAAATGACTAACCAATAGGAACCCAAGGGGAGGAGTAAGAGTTAGAGTCAGAGTTGTTAAGAAGTCAGTCTGGAGTTAGAGAAGAGAGAGGGAGGATAAGTCTGTGGGTTGGGCTAGTCTGATGTGAGAGAGTGAGAGAATCTGTTAAGAGGAGTCAGTCAAACGGTTGAGATAATCAGTCAGAAGGTATGAGGAAGGTATAGGCCGGTAAAGAAACTAAGGTTAAGAAACTGACAAGAAAATTATCCGAGAAACCATAAACTTGTTAATGCTTATAAAATAAACTTGTTTATTTGGTTTAATTTTAACAACTGTCTGGACTCAGTGTGTACCCGAGAGTAATGGGTTGGTGGCAGCGGGGAAGCAAGCACAGTGGTGGCACAGGGATCAATAGACCGTCAAACGTCCGGGGACCCTGTGTGATTGCCACAAAGTGGTATTGGCTTAGGTATTGGATCATACAATCTATACATGACTCCACCCTGCTCAGCAGGGAGTCATACAAAGGTTAACAACCAGTGGGAGGAGCTTGTTGATGCAAATGCAACTGGAAGCTTCCCCCGAGGTCACCGGAGGTCGTGCCATGGCCTAGCCACCAGCAGGGCATCGGACAGGATCCATGACCACCGGATTCTTTTAACGGAACACCCAACAAGGGGAGGGGTGGGTGATGGCCACAACCCGCCCTCCAACACATGCCATGTATTCCAATGCTTAACTGCCAATACCCAAAATGTTGTGATGATTTGCTACGAGGTAGGCGAAAAACCATGAGGCTGGTGCCAATTTGCCAAATGGATAAAAATTCCTACCAGGCCCCCTGGGCAACCAGGGTAACCAACCAAAGTCTGTAGCAAGGTCAGAAGTATAGATATGACCTAAAGGAAGGGTCGGTGGGTGATCCAATGACTTCTGGGCACAGAATGAGGGCACAGAGCTTCCACGGCCACTTGAAACCCTGCCCCCAAGCCAGTCCTATTGGCTGGCCTACGGGTGCAGTGCAGCAGCCAGGTAAGCTGATGCAGGGGGCTGAATATGCCCCCCCCCCGACTGACACAGGAACTGGCTCCCGCTCACAACCCCTCCTCTCTGTTAGGAGGAGAGGCTTTGTCACAATACACAATGCGCAACAGGCTTAATCATAATAACTGTGAAAGTTTTACTGGTAATTTCCTATCATAAAGGTTGAAATATACTCAGAGTCGAGAGTGGATTTCATGCTGTTTATTCAGCTCATAGTGGTGAGGAGGAATGGAAGTTCCCCCAAAATATCTGCTTTATATACATTATTTACACAATGGGCTGCATGTGATTGGCTAATTCCGGGCTTCTCCTGTAGGCCAATCAGGTTGCGGATTCACTTCCACCTGGAGCTGGATTGGGTGGCTCCTGCAGACCAATCATACTTCTGCATTGTTCTAGGACCAATCAGACTGCTGCATTCTGAATCCTATTGTTCTAGGACCAATCAGACTGCTGCATTTTGGATCCTATTGTTCTAGGACCAATCAGACTGCTGCATTTTGGATCCTATTCAACTCAGTACATAACAAAGGTCTAGTCCAGTATGTGCAACATACACAGTTCATATGTATGGTGTATAACCTATGGGGCTAATTTCAATATTAATACATTTATTATTTTCTTATTTTTTCTTACTGCTTCTTCTTGTAAGTTCCTTTCTTTACAGACAACCACATAAAACACATGGTTGCTGAGGGAAGGAGACCTTGTTTTGTTTTGGCGAGGAGAGTCTATGTGGAGGGGATGGCAGCCTTTTTCCAGGTGCTACTTTGGTTCAAAATCCAAAATCTCCCCTCTCCTTCTTTCCACGTGATGCCCTTTAGATGTTTCACCTGAGCAGGAACCTCCTCATATGATGTAGATTTTGGCTTTGTGGCGACATCTGGAAAGTTTAAACTCCTCACAAAGCTCAGATTCCAGGCACCACGCACGGCCAGCTTTTTTAAGCTTAGCAACCTAAAACGCAGCCTTAGGCTGGAACAGACAATTTGTCAAGCGAGGCAAAAATTAAATGTTTTCAAGGTTTTTGCTGTTTTGCTGTTTGCTGTTCTGGGCTCCTTTGGGAAGAAGGGCCTGTTGAAAATTTAATAAAAATAATAATAATGCTATTAACAGCCTGGTAGGCAGCAGTTCCTCAGGGTTTCAGAAAGAAAGATCTCTTTCCCATCACCTTCTATACCTGATTTTTTTTTCTTTTTTAAGAAGAAATAAATGCTGGAATGTAAGAACCATGAACCTTGGTAAGTCGTATAGTTAAAGCTATGGTTTTCCCAGTAGCGATGTATGGAAGTGAGAGCTGGACCATAAAGAAGGCTGATCACTGAAAAATTGATGCTTTTGAATTATGGTGCTGGATTGGACTCTTGAGAATCCCATGGACTGCAAGAAAATCAAACCTATCCATTCTGAAGGAAATCAGCCCTGAGTGCTCACTGGAAGGACAGATCATGAAGCTGAGGCTCCAATACTTTGGCCACCTCATGAGAAGAGAAGACTCCCTGGAAAAGACCCGGATGTTGGGAAAGATTGAGGGCACACGGAGAAGGGGACAGCAGAGGACAAGATGGTTGGACAGTGTTCTTGACTGAAGCTACCAGCATGAATTTGACCAAACTGCGGGAGGCAGTGGAAGACAGGAGTGCCTGGCGTGCTCTGGGGTCACGAAGAGTCAGAGACAACTAAACGACTAAACAACAACAACAAATGCTGGCGATGCCAAGGATTGAAGCCTTCTGTGTAGAAAGCAAATGCTCAGTCACTGAGCTATGCTCTTCCCAACAGTACTAATGCCACATTGTGGACCTTCATAGTATCCTTCGGGCTGGGAAGACATAGGGTGCTTCGTATTTTATATGGGTGTTGAGCTATCACAACAGGTAACAGGTATTTTGTCTGCAGGCTGTTGTTGTTTTCAAAAAAACTTTTTGAAGTGGAAATTCAGATGCACTATTGGGGTGGGGTCTGTCATTTTGATGACAACGGGTGCTTCCAGAAAGCCTATTTATTCAGCATTCATTGTGAGTTTTTGCAGGGAGATGAGACATGGTTTGCTCTTTCATCCTGATTTGTTCATGGGGAGGTTAGATGATGTTGTGTCAAAGCAAGTGTTGTTTGCCACATTCCAGTTCATAGTCCCATCACTTTCTGTTATGTACTAGGCTTGGATCCTAGAACAATAGGCAGGTAAGATCCTAGAATGCAACAACCTGATTGACCTGCAGGAGCAGCCCAATCAGACCCCAGGAGGAAGTTAATCAGCCTATTAGGCCAGTAGGATACTAGGATGTAACACCTAGAATCATAGAATCATAGAGTTGGAAGAGACCACAAGGGCCATCGAGTCCAACCCCCTGCCAAGCAGGAAACACCATCAGAGCACTCCTGACATATGGTTGTCAAGCCTCTGCTTAAAGACCTCCAAAGAAGGAGACTCCACCACACTCCCTGGCAGCAAATTCCACTGTCAAACAGCTCTTACTGTCAGGAAGTTCTTCCTAATGTTTAGGTGGAATCTTCTTTCTTGTAGTTTGGATCCATTGCTCCGTGTCTGCTTCTCTGGAGCAGCAGAAAACAACCTTTCTCCCTCCTCTATGTGACAGCAGGAGCAGCCCAGTCAGGCTCCAGGAGGGAAACATAATCAACCAATCAGACGGTACTCATTGTGTAAATAATGCATATAAAGCCTGAGGTTTTCGGTGTGTGTGAGGGGAATCAATCACTGTTCCTACGAGCTGAAATAAAGACCATGAAATTACTACTCGACTCTGAGTATATTTCACTTTCCTTACCGCTAGAAGTCCAGCCTTTGGGGGTGGGGAGAGCTAGTTAGTTGCACAAGACCTCCTAATCACCTGTTAACTACGCAAACTGAATTTGCTGGTATGTGATTGAATCCAACTCCAAAATAGGGAAATCCTGGAAGAACTCCAAGCTAAGCTGCCCCCACTTGTAACATTGTCCTTTCATCTCTAGAAGATGCTTGAATTCATTAACCCCATTTATGTCTCATGCATTCATTCTAGGGTTTGGGGGCAAAATGCAGTGCCGACTTAGTTTTACTATTTCCTTTTTTTAATCCCGCCCCCCATATTGTTCCAATAACAGCCTCATTATAACAATGCCAGTTTTATCCAATTAATTATTAAAACCGATTACTTATATGCTCTGATGGTGTTTCCTGCTTGGCAGGGGGTTGGACTCGATGGCCCTTGTAGTCTCTTCCAACTCTATGATTCTATGATTCTGTGATTCTATGACTTAGCCTTCCCCCTCAAAAAATATTGGGCAAGGCGATCCATCTAAGAAAAAAAAAACTTACATATTTGTAAGTTTTAAATCACAATATACCGAATTATACAATTTAGTTAAAGTGACTTCTTCTTGTGCTAGTTTTGATGGGTTCCTCTTCCTTGTTTTTTTATTTTCTGCATTCCAAAATCTTACTCTTTTCAATTACATTCCCTTCAAGATAGTAATCCCTTATGCAACAGCTGCCATTTTATGGTTTCTGTTTTCTTTTTTGCACTCCAGTGATATGCGACTGAATCCTACCTGACTGAATTCTACCTGAATATGGTGCATGAGACTGAATCCTACCTGACAGCAGTGGCATCCTAGAAGCACGGTAATCAGATATCACATTGACACTGCAAAAATCTTGCACCCATGAGGAGCATCCAGCCCATAATAAACACCTGTCTGGAAGCACCTTTACGCATTACTGAGCAAATGAGGTTCTTTACACCCGCATATTTATGCCCTGGAACAAATCAACAAGTGAGCAAAAACGTAAACACGTGCCCAGGCTTAAAATGCATTTTATGTTCATTGATTCCTAAATAAGACAATCACACCCATGTTGGAAGCAGCAGTGAAGAAACAGAGCTCTGCCATGCCAAAGCGATGCCGTTTCTAAACGCAAGCATTTAATTTGAAAAAAGAAAAAATAAAGTTGCATGGGATTCATCCAGCTCAGATAATAATATCGTAGGCTAAACCCAAGCCTTCTGGTAAAGCGTTCAAAATGCGTGTCATTAAAACTGCAGGGTTCACTTTTATATTTTCACAAATTGGAGTGCACTTAATTAAGAACACAGAGAGCAATCATGTGGGCATTTAAGAGGTTTTCCTTGAAAATTGAAAAAAAAAAGCTTTCGAATTCCATCTGTTTCATATTTACTGAACACCGTGTTCCTAGGTTACATGATCAATGTAAACATTTCCACGCTATACTCAGAAAATAAGAAGGTATCAGCTCCATCGAAAGGGCTAGAAAGTTAGCAGTGTGGAAGGGGGCAGGGATGTGGGGGTGACTTCCCTGTGTGATTTTCCTCCCTCGTTACTTTAGCCAGTGTGGTGTAGTGGTTAAGAGCGGTAGTCTCGTAATCTGGGGAACCGGGTTCGCGTCTCCGCTCCTCCACATGCAGCTGCTGGGTGACCTTGGGCCAGTCACACTTCTTTGAAGTCTCTCAGCCCCACTCACCTCACAGAGTGTTTGTTGTGGGGGAGGAAGGGAAAGGAGAATGTTAGCCGCTTTGAGACTCCTGAAGGGGAGTGAAAGGCGGGATATCAAATCCAAACTCTTCTTCTTCTTCTTCTTCTCCATCTGATAGGGCAGAGACTTGTCTGGGCATCTTGGATGGGGGTAAATGTGCAGGAGAAAGACCGATGGCCAGAGAACAGACTGACCCCCTGCCTGCCATTTCCCCAGGCCAGGTACCCCCTCTTCACCATAGATAGTTCAGTTGGGAGGGCATGAGATTCTTAATCCCAGGTTCATGGGTTCAAATCCCACGTTGGACGAAAAATTCCTAGGCTGCAGGAATTTATGGCTAGATGATCCTCATGGTCCCAACTCTATAATTCTATTCTTCTTCTCATATTCTCCGCAGGCTATTTCCCAGTAAGATGCTGATGAGCTGTTAGCCATACATCCGGAATTTCCTGGACATATGCGGAATACCGCAGTCAATAGCAGTGTCTGGGCAGAAATCACCAAAAATGTCAGGGGAAATCCAGATGTATGGCAGCCTGTGTTGGCAGTGTCGTTTTTGCCGATTCCCCCCCCCCCAAAAGCTCAAAAACAGCTCAACAACTTTGGGCAAAGCTTAAGAAAGCTCAACAGCTTTGGCAAAAAATATACAGCAACTATAGTTGTTAGTCCCTAGGCCACATAGTAATAATTTTCTAGAACTTCTGTTCTAACCTGAAGACCCATTCATGTTGATGAAGGTTCATCAATCTCCAGTCTCTCTGATGTCCCTTTCTTTTGCTCCTCCCCTCTCCCCGGAAGTGGTTACCTGCAGAACATATCTTGATCACATGCCAGTGTGATATAGGACTGTTGGTTTTCTCAGAACCGGCTCTTATAAATAAACTTTCTTGCCACTTCTCAGCTAAAGCTGAAGCAATCTATTACTGTGTGTGAGAAAAGGAAAGAAAATGGCTTATGAGTCTGATGTAGGGCAATTGTTTTTGCTGTAGGCATGTTAAGCTGTGCCTCCACTGTGATGGCCTGGGACTTGGGCTCGGACTCGGAACCAGAGGAGTCTCAGTCTGCACCGGATCCTCTGCCTCAGGTGGCATCAGAACCAAGTCTGGGGCCTGATTCTGAAGAGCCCCAGTCTGCACAGGTTCCCCTGCAACAAGCACCAGCTGGGCTGAGTCAGGGGCCTGAGCCTGCCCTGGCTCCAGATGCAGGGATGACCTCGTTGCCTTCAGCTGGGCCATCACTTACAGCTGCTCCACTACCAGTTGGGTCAGGAGAAGCCAAGGCGGCCTCTGGGTCTAGTAACCCACCATCATCTCCCGAGCTGCAGAGACTAAGGTCGGAGAGAAGGAGAGACCTGAGTACTCACAGGAGGAGTGCTCGCCTTTGGGAGAGACAGGGAGGTGTTACCCCGACAGAGATAAAAGGCTGTCGGACCACACCCCAGGTTGTGGGAGCTACATTGCTGTTTGCTAGAACCTGCCTGACACCCTGTGCCTGACCTAACCTGGCTTCCTGCCTTGACCCTGTCAGACTGACTCTTTGCGGAACCCTTGGATTCAGGACCGGACCTGGACCACATTGCTCAGGTTTACCCTCGGGCCCAGCACATCCACCTAGGATCAGGTAACAGAGAATACAGGACATGGTTTGCATGCAAAAAGCTCGAGGTTCAATCCATGGCATCTCCAGGTATGACTGAGGAAGACTTCTTCTGCCTGAAATCTTGCTGCAAGGCCATGTTGTATTCTTTCCCTTTTCACAGTGGGCAGGCTGCAATGCCACTTTTGAGTGGTACTCAAGCTCGCCTCCCATCCATGGGGGTGACCTGTCACATACCGAAAATGCAGTGTCCCAACCAATCGATCTAAGGGGTTCGGCGTGGAGGGTGGTGCATGGTGGCACAGCTGGGCCCCATTGAGGGGCCCGTCTGACTCTAGGGTGGTGCCCAACCTGGCCCACTGCTAGTGCCCATTCTGCCCTGCAGAGCGACACCTTAACAATACACAATCTCATTGCCTGTCTTTGCAGCAATGTTATTGTGGACTGTCGTCTTTTGCAAAACAACACCCTGTTGTGTAACTCAAAATGGCCCCAGAGCAGATTTTCGTCATGTTGCTGCTGAGACATATGTTTTCAAGCACACAGATGCCTTTGTTTGGAAGAGACCAAAAATAGCCAGATCCTCCTCTGCCGAGTGGAGTGCTAAATTATTTACATTTCAAAGCCCATAAGTAGAAACAATGACTCTATTTGCAAAGCCTGTTCTTTCTGACTTCTTTGCTGTGAGTCCTGGAAGACCTGCTCCTAGTCTCACAAGCCTTTTCCATCTGGCCTGGGATGGTGGGGCCCAGACTGACTCCAGCTACAAAAGCAGAGGCTGCTGAACAGACTCTTGGGCTGGAATGTTTTTGGGGGAATTTTGTTGTGGGGTTCTGCTGTTGATGGTGTTTGGGGTTTTGTGTGTCTTTACTTTAGATCTTGTGATTTATGTGGAAATTGTTCAGCTTGTGTATTTTTTTAACATTTTATTTATTGTTAATGACTTTGTTATATTGTAGTTATGCATTTCCCCCCATGTTGTAAGCCAATTATATAAGTATGTATGCTCTAACAGAGATCTCTTTCTACCTCCTTCTGCAACCTTCACGCCACTTTTCTAAGTTCTATTTAGTGCCTAATTGATTTTGCTTTGTACCAAATTTTTATATGCCACCTTTTTACCCCGTGTTCCACATAGTGTTTATTTTATGCATTTTGATAGTATTAATGGCCCCAGCTCTCCCCTAGAGCAGCAACGTAGTGGTTCCAGGCACTTTTGCAATGTTCTAGAGGATGCTTGGGTACCAGATTTCACGCCACAAGGCGTGGCAGAATATCGCCGCTTCACTCCTTCACATATGTTAACCCAATATATTGCCCAGAGCGGTTTAACAATCAACACCTTTTCGCAGTAGAGATGTATGGAAGTGAGAGCTGGACCATAAAGCAGGCTGATCACCGAAGAATTGATGCTTTTGAATTGTGGTGCTGGAGGAGACTCTTGAGAGTCCCATGGACTGTAAGAAGATCAAACCTCTCCATTCTGAAGGAAATCAGCCCTGAGTGCTCACTGTAAGGACAGATCCTGAAGCTGAGGCTCCAATACTTTGGCCACCTCATGAGAAGAGAAGACTCCCTGGAAAAGACCCTGATGTTGGAAAAGATTGAGGGCACAAGGAGAAGGGGACAACAGAGGACGAGATGGTTGGACAGTGTTCTCGAAGCTACGAACATGAGTTTGACCAAGCTGCGGGAGGCAGTGGAAGACAGGAGTGCCTGGTGTGCTCTGGTCCATGGGGTCCCGAAGAGTCAGACACGACTAAACGACTAAACAACAACAATAATCTTTTCAAAGGGAACTCTGAGAGTTGGAGCTCCATTGGGAGAATAGGAGTCTCTCAAAAAAAGCCTCAGCACCTGTCACAAACTACAGATCCCAGAATTCTCGGGGGAAAGCCACAACTGTTCAAAGTGGTTTCACAATGCTCTAAACGCATGGTGCAAATGTGGCCTAAGGTAAAGGTAAAGGTACCCCTGCCCGTACGGGCCAGTCTTAACGGACTCTAGGGTTGTGCGCCCATCTCACTCAAGAGGCCGGGGGCCAGCGCTGTCCGGAGACACTTCTGGGTCACGTGGCCAGCGTGACATCACTGCTCTGGTGAGCCAGAGCCGCACACGGAAACGCAATTTACCTTCCCGCTAGTAAGCGGTCCCTATTTATCTACTTGCACCCGGGAGTGCTTTCGAACTGCTAGGTTGGCAGGCGCTGGGACCGAACAACGGGAGCGCACCCCGCCGCGGGGATTCGAACCGCCGACCTTTCGATCGGCAAGCCCTAGGCGCTGAGGCTTTTACCCACAGCGCCTAAGAACACTTTAAAGAGAGGGTGTGGTTATGACCTGTAAGATTCCAAAGGGGGGGGGTCGGGTGGGGTTAGCCTTTTTTCATTTTAGGGCATTACGGGCAACAGAGATCAGGGTCGACTTTCCCTTCCCTTGCATTCCTCCTTCACTTGCTTGTGCATATCAGATTGCATCCATCTTGAAAAATAGATGGCATGAAAAAAAGAAAAGAAAATGTGGAAAGCAGCCCTGGTAAACTAACAAGGGGCAGAGCTGCATGTATTTACAGCTGTGTTAAAAGAGATGTGGAAGCACAGCGTAAACGGCTCCACCTTAAAAATAATGAGGATTACCTTAAGGTTCCTGCTGGCGGTTTGCCACTGAAAACGCTCCAGGCTGTAGCTTAATCAAAAGGAAATGTACTTTTTATATATATACAGGGTGGGGGATGGGGAGCTGCAACGGTTTCTGTCACTCGGTGTTTATTTAAACTTTAAGAGCCTATTTCTCTGGACCTTTTTTATTTTTTTTGTTTCTTCCTGGTTTGCAACAAAATATGCCAAATTGATTTTCCAATTTTGCCTTCAGCCTTGCTTTATGTCTGCTTTGATTTATTTACATAGGTTTATAACCTACACTTTCTGCAAGCACTCTGGGCGGGTGCTTGTGTTTAAGGGAACGAGACTGTAAAAGATTTATTTCTAAGCGTGGCGTTGTAGATATAATATAGATTACAAGCGAGGACCTGAGAGGGGGGTGGGGGTGTGCGGAAATTGCACGCTTTGTGCATTTTGCTCATACCTATTTATTGTTGTTTGCTAACTCCCCGTCCTGCCTCCTCTTTTACCATTTATTGTAAATTAAAACTGACATTTCTGACAACGATGGCGGTTGTTCTTATAAAGACGTGATCTCATGCTGTCTATGAGCAGCTAGGCTGCACCTGTCTTAAGCACCAGGAAAATAAGGATTCATTGACTGTTTCTCAGTGGTATAGAGAGGAAGATGCCTTATACTGTAGACAGAGCTTTGGTCCATTTAAGTTAGTATTGTCTACACTGACTGGCAGCGACTCTCTGGATTTCAGGCCAGCCCTGGGAATTGAACTCAGGACAGTCTGCATGCAAAGTAGATGCTCTATGACAGAGCTACAACACTTCCCCAGTTATATGAAAGGATATGGAGCCTCACCCTCATGAAGCCAGCCCACAAAATTAATAGTTGGCAGTTTTTTAAATACTGGTCAATAGTACCTGGCATTTACATGCTGACCACAGATGAAGGGGAACCCTCTCCTCAGCAGTCAGCATGAAGGTGCAGGCAACTAGCTTGACTAGTCACATACCTTCCAGCTAATCAAAAGTGGGATGCTCATTTTTGGCTCCTGAGCTCTCATGGGAGTCAGGTGACTCGCATGAGACCATGAGAAGAAACACTGAGCATTTTTTTGGTTGGGCACTCTAGTGTGAGCCAGCTGATTCGTGCGAGACCGTGAGACCCCCCAAAATGAACATCGTTTGGTCTGGCACTGTGGCATGAGCCAACTGATTTGTGCCAGAGCACTGGACCAAAAAGTGGGACATTCCAAGATCCAACCAGAAGCCAGAATGGCTTCTGTAATTCCAGGATGTCCCGCTCAAATCGGGACAGTTGAGTGGTATGCATTTACCAGGGCTGGGCTGGTCATTTGACAGAGTGAGGCCACGCCCTCAGAGAGCAGATACTGGGGAGAAGCAGCAAGGTGTTGGAGGACAGAGTTGAGTGTGCCCTGAAACCTTAGCTAGCCAGCTGCTCTCAGCTGTGGTAAAGTGTACCGTCCTCTCACCAGCGTTGAAGTAGGATCCCCAGCTGCCCATCTGTTCAGGCTTTTGTTCATGGATTGGGGCAACATTTCATCCTTTGCCTCATGCCACCATAGTTCTTGGACCAACCATTGTTGAGTGCTTCCATGAAATCCCAAGTACTCACCTGTGTGGACCTCTTTGTGCAAATAATTGATAGGAAGGATGTTATGTCCATCAAGATCAGAGGAATCCAGGTGGGATTTTTGTGGGATGGAATGGCTCCTAACCTTTCCTGAGCCCAAATGTTTCTCCCAGACCATGTCCCTTCCACACAGCCAAGCTTGCCTTGGTTGGGGTTTTGGAGCCCAGCTCCACATGAAAAAATATCACCATGGGGCTCATTTGGGGCTTAAGTTAAATTGCTCCTTTATTGCTCCACTATTTTCTGAGCTAAAGGAACTCCAAGTTTCAGGTGAAGCGTGGGCTTGGAACACCTCTATTTCCCTTCTAGTGTCTAATTCCACACTTAGATATGGGGAAACACAATTCCAGAGCCCGCTTCCCAAACCTGATTTTCCTGTTCTTCTGCCAAACCAGCAAACGAGGCTCCCGTTTTCCTCTTGTACATTTCTTCTTAATCAGACCATTAGTATTCTCACTGATTAACCAGCTACTTCTCAATTTAATTAAATTTTAGGCTATATTTCTTTTTATCAGGAGCCAAAGGTTCCAATTACATTTTATTCTCGTTGCACCAGGACTGGCTCCTGTTTGCCAAGGGTACTGGAGGTATTCCTTAACCCCTTCCTTTCAGAAGCTAATGGACTGGTCCTTGGGATCAACTTCCAAATTCCTTGCAAAACTTGTTGTTTCATACTTCTGCTGTTTTTTAAAAAATATTTATATACTTAACTAAAGTGTTATACCTCTTGATTTTATATATACATATATAACTCCTCTAAGCAGTTTGTGCATCAAATCATGTTACAACACAGACACAAATCATATATCTTCTTTTCACTTTAGGAAGCATTATTATCCTCTATAATAGGTAAAAGTTAGGGGTGTGTACCAGTCACAAGATTCAACTTGTATCTGTCTCTGTCGCCTTGGGAAGCAGCCCGATGTGTAAAAGTTGATTCCCAGGATTCCAACACACTGTAGCTTGACTATGGGCTGGGTCAGACGATGGTTTGTAAAACTGCTCCACAGTGCATGTGTGCAAGCGGGAACAAGAATGTGCCTTGCTTCATTCACTGACACCAACACTGTCCACATGGTGGTATATTTTTTGAATAAGGCCTTCAAGGAAGAAGGCAAAGGAAGGGCAGAAGGAATGCTCAAAAAGAAGGAACTGTGCAGTCCTTGGACCACCTTGTATTTCATTTAAAAAAACCCAACAACATTCAAAGCATGGAGATTTCTTTTCCAAGAGGGATTTTCCTTAAAAGCCTACAAGGAAATGGGGAAGAATGGACTTGCTGGCCAACACAGGAGAAAAGGACACAAACTGGATCGAGTGAAGGGAAATCCGTAAAAATGCCATTTCTGCATTCCTAGCCTGACCTGTGCGGGTTTCACTTAAAAACTAGATGGGACATGACAAATACACCTTTCAGCACACCTTGGCTTGTTGCCGAGGGAGCAAGGGAAGCGGGTGGCCAATAGTGTACAGTTAAGTTATTAGAAACAAGGCCTGCTTAAAACAGAGAACCTTGCTGTTGAAAGCCCTTTGAGGCCCATTCCATCTGTCAACAAGAAGCTCATAGACACATAGATCAGGAATGGCGAACGGTGGGCCAAGGCACCTGTGTGTTCGAGAATGCGCCATGTATATTCCGCAAAGGGAACTATCTCCAATGTATGGGGCCTTTTAAATAGGCCAGAATGACTCGTTCACATTGCATGGGTTCTCTCTTTGAGCTCCAGGGAAATAATGTGCTTTTTCTATACTCAGACAGCGCACACACACACACACACACACACACACACACACAGTATCCTTGTTGATAGCTATGGCTTTTGAGATTGTGGCAGGCATTTCTAATTGCAAATTTAAACACTTAAAAAACAACAACAACTAAGGGTGATATTTTTTTCTTTCAAAAAAAGAATTCCCTTCAAGGGAGGGTTATGTAATCAGTAATGAATTCATGAAGGAAAATAATTCTGTAATTTCTATTGGGAATTGCTGGCATGGTATGGTAGTCCAGGAGCCAGAATTATATTTTGCCACACTCATTCATTCACCCACCAACAAATCCTCTCTCCCCAGAGAGGCTATATGTCATTAAGGATGTCATTGGTGCTACTGTCTGTCTAGGTGCCCAGTTGGAGACTGATGGGCCATAGGGCCCCCTACCAGATGGCCTGCAAGGGTTCACAGAAAATGGTCTGTGCCATTGTAACCCTACTGGTATGGCAGCCCCCTACTGGCATGATGGTGCATCGACCAGCACTTGGGTTGCTCGGTCATCAGATCCATGCCCCATGTCTTTGCCAAACCTATTTCTTCTAATCAATAAAGTTGTGAAATTACTGTACCTCAAATTCATCTTCTGACTCCCACTTCTTGCTTCATTGTGCATCTGGCTGCTATGGCAGCAGGCAAAGGCACAGGAAGAGGATTATATATAAATATTTGTTAGAAGGTTGCAGTGACTGTGGTTCTTCTTCTCATCTTCATCACCATTTTATTATTAATAATAATAAAAACTCTTGCTGTGACTTCAGTGCTTATCCTAAGATGAAAGAGTGGTGACCAAATAAACTTCTTTTGCCAGGGAAAGATGGAATTCACAGCAGAGAAGTGGCCTTATTTTACTTCTCCATTTCCCAGTTTTAAGTTCAGTTCTCCATATTTCCATATATGGATAGGGTTTTCTTTACATAAAAAAATAGTGTGTGTGTGTTTAAAGAAAATCCCTTGTGAAAATATCTGCATTTTAGTGCATTTTAGTGCACATTTATCCTCATATACATATTTTTTCATGCAATTTCCCACAACATAATGCATACTTATATGCCATTTTCATAAATATCTGCATTTATATTCACACTTAACCTCAGTGCATTTTTGTACACATTAATTGGCTGGAGAGCTGTACTGCGAAATTTGTAGAAATGCGAATTTTGAAGGATTGCTGTGCTTAGGTTCACATCTTGTTTCGGGAAGTGCAAATTTAGGAAGTCTACCTTTCGTTGTGAAGTGAAGTGAATTGAATTTCTCCCCCAACCCTATGTTGCCAGGAGTTGTTACCTCAGGATAAGAGGCTGTGAAAACAAGCCTGAGTTTCCCCGCTCCAGGATTCCGAAGGATTTATGGTGTGTGGCCTATAGCTCCCTATTTCGAAAGCAGACATGGAAGGCCAATGAAAAAACACATTTCTTCCCTTCCCTTCAGTACACACAGGCATCCCCTGGTGCTTGATTTACTGGCCCCAGAGAGGAAAATCAGGCCTGTCCGGATCAGACCTGTGGCAATCACTTTAGGGAAATAGAAATCATTCTCAGATGCTCCATCATAGAACACCCTGAAGCCATTCCCTATCCCTTGAGATGGGCGAGGCTGGCTTGCTCTGTTACTAGAAGACGAAGGACGCGCGAGGCTTCCTGAGGTGGAGAGGAGGAATTTCTGGCTCAGCGTTTTCCACTCCCCCCTCCCTGAGCCTCCATCGCAACGCGGCCTCCCTCCTCCTTTGCAGCAGAGCACTGTCTGCTGCCTGGCAACAGTGCCACGGGTGATGTCACAAGAACTCAGAAGACTGTGAAAAGGGAATAAACAACAGAGCCCGGATTTGTCTGGATCTGCGGCTCTGGGAGGCTTGCCGGTCTACCAGCATCTGCCAGAGATATTTTCAGAAACCAGGCTAATCCAAATTTAACGTCAGGGCTGCTTCACACAAAAGCCTCAGGAGCCGGGAGCCTTCCAAGATGGCTGTGTGTGTCGCAAGATGTCATGGCTGACTGGGAGCTTCCTTGCAGGGTGCGCCCATATATCAAAACAATCCAGAGAGATGGAGGGAGAGTTGTAAGCAGCCGTTACAGATTTTCAATAGGGGTGGAGAATCTACTCCAGTTCAAGGGCTGCATTCTCTTCTTCACAATCTTCGGGGGCGGGTGGGTGCACATATTGCTGGTTGGTGGGGCCAGAGTGAGTGACGAGATAATGTAAAATTTCCCTTCGTGCAGTAGGCTACAGTCATATCTCGAGTAACAGCCGTGTCAATTTGTTGTTTTTTTGGGTTGTGGACCGCCGAAACCCGGAAGTACCAGAATGGGTTACTTCCAGGTTTCGGTGGTCGCACATGCGCAGAAGTGCTAAATCACGCTTTGCGCATGCACAGAAGTGCCGAATAGCAACCCACGCATGCGCAGACGTGCAGACACGGGTTGCAAACGCTGCGGTTTGCAAACATGCATCCCGCACGGATCACGTTCACAACCTGAGCGTCCACTGTACTTCACACTCGCATATCCCAATCTAGCCCCCATTCAGGTAGGCATCAGAGCTCAAGGAGGGTGTGGAGCAGGGCTACTAGGGGGGTACAAGTGGGGAAAGCAGTGTTCTCTGGAGAAAGACCTGAGCCTCAAACCGAGAGGCCCCTGAGCTGATGTTCCCCAGTTATGAGAGAGTGAGAGGATGAAGAAAGTCATGACCGGTCAAGACACTGTGGCAGAAGGAGAACAAGAGGAGGCAGTTTCTTCCAGCTCGAATCACCAATGATCACCCCAGAACTGCACAGATCAAAGTTACTCTCCCTGCAATAAGCCATGGCTCATGATGTTTTTTCACCCTTGCCACTGTCACATATGCCACTGCTGGCAAAATCTGGGGTTGTGTCAAAGACCAGAACAAAAATGCTTTGGGGTGCAAACCTGGTGGTTCTCCACCCCTGATCCAAAGGATTCTTCTCCTGCTTTGCTCTGTAACTTTTTTTTTTTTTTTTTGCCACTCTCCTAAAGAAACGGAACAGCAACACAAAGCCTCTGACTTCATGCAGAGTGGCTACAGTGGTACCTCTGGTCACGCACTCTTCGGGTTATGAACTCTGCTAACCCAGAAGTAGCTGCTCCTGGTTGCGAACTTTGCTCTGGGATGCGAACGGAAATCGCGCACGGGAGGTGTGCATGCAGAGGGAGGAAGCTGAAGGTGAAAACCAGACATTCAAAACAGACCGATATCAGAAAGCATGCAGTGTGATATATATACGGCTAGTGGCCTAACACTATTCCAATCAAGAATGGAGAGGCTTTAAAATGGCTTTTGAATGGTAAGGTAAAGGTAAAGGGACCCCTGACCATTAGGTCCAGTTGTGGCCAACTCTGGGGTTGTGGCGCTCATCTCGCTTTATTGGCTGAGGGAGCCGGCATACAGCTTCTGGGTCATGTGGCCAGCATGACTAAGCTGCTTCTGGCGAACCAGAGCAGCGCACAGAAACGTTGTTTACTTTCCCACCAGAGTGGTACCTACTTATCTACTTGCACTTTGACGTGCTTTCAAACTGCTAGGGTGGCAGGAGCAGGGACCAAGCAATGGGAGCTGACCCCGTCGCGGGGATTCGAACCGCCGACCTTCTGATCAGCAAGTCCTAGGCTCTGTGGTTTAACCCACAGCACCACCCATGTCCCGTTTTGAATGGTAGAGCTCAAATAATCCTTAGAGGCAAGAACTTTGCCATATGGTTGGTTACAGTCAGTAGTGGCAGCACACCAGAGTTTAATTTAGCAGCCTAAGAGTCCAGAATAGAGCTACCAGCAATCTTCAATAGGCTTAGGTCTGGAAATGAACTCTGAGGGCTTGGCAGTGCTCACCTCAAATGGAAAGTGAGCATTTGAAGCCCCCAGGTTCTCCTCTGTCTCGGATTTCAATCCGACCCTCCTAAAATGTGGGCTGGACAAACTAACCAGACGACCTTTGGGGTCGCTTCCAGCTTTACAATTGTATGGTTCTGTCGTCAAGTTTCAAGGTATACAACCAACCCAAGGATAACCGGGGCTGGTGTCCAAAGTCTGTTCCCTCGGGGGACTATAGGGACAAGAAATTCCCTTGTGAAGAATGGACTTCTCCTTTCTACCACCTACCCAGTTTTCCTGGAGCAGTTTCTTAAAGTGCTATAAAATTTGCAAAAATGTATACCATCGATCTGTCCTCCTGCCCTTTAGCCCAGTTCTGGTATTTCATTTCATGGACTGAGTGCTGCTGAGACATTGGCTGGGTTCCTCTATGCATGGCAAGATTCCAAGGAGGCAAAGTTTGCCCATCTATTTTTGTGTGGCGAGCTTTTCTCCTGCTCTGCTTGTTACGTTGTGTGGCAAGAGCTGAGATTATGTTCAAAAACATATTAAGGGCTGCAGTCCTGCACACACTTCCGAGGCAGTAAACCCCACTGGAAACAGTACAATATGTTTCAAAATAAACACATGAAGAGTGCACTGTAAAGTTCTAGAGATCTGGATTTCTGAACTCAGAATAATGCAGCAACAGACATTCTTGGTTTAGGCGTTCAAAAACCTAGCAATTATCTAGAAATCTATTTTCAAAGTCAAATCCAACTTTATATAATATTTAAACCACTTCCCATGGCCATAGATTGAGGTATCAGATTAAAGCTCAGAGCATGATGATGTTGCAGAAAAATTGTGGTTTTACCCATTTAACCTCAAAATCAGATAAGACAAGAGAGGGGGACAGGGACGGGGACGGACAGACCACGACATAACTACAGGCTTGAGTTTTTAAAGTCTCTTCTTATAGTCTTGTTTCAGTATTTTTAAGGAGACCTCCCTAGCCCGACTCAGTTGTTGAAAAGCAGTGGGATGTTCCTGAACATTCCAAGTGCTCAGCAGGGTTTAGTTTTTCAATGTTATTATTTATTTATTTTAGCACGCTAGCCCAAGCGAAAGAGAAGGAGTGCACTGCCCTTTCAAATAATGGCTGGTTAAATATTACTGTTTGTGTGTGCATGTTACACGTGCAACAACGGGACGCAAGAGGCACATGGGCGTAGTTTAAAATATGACAATTGACTGTGCATACTAATTGGGACATGTGTGAAAAGGTGGAGGTACGTAGAAGGGGTTTCATGCACGCAAAAAATATCTATTTGCAAATGTAAGCATTACACTATAGCCCAGAAAATCCTGGCAGTTCCCATCTCCCCACACCACCATAACTAACAAGCTACTCAATTTACACCTTTATTTTCCTTGTTAACATTTCCCAGATTCTTTATCCAGGGCTAATTTAAGTTGCTCTGCGAGAATCAGAATGCCTCCCCTTCCACATCTTCTTTAGATAGTACATTGAGGCTGCAATCATATCCTCTTACCCAGAAGTAAGCCCCATTGAATGTCATCATCATCATCATCACCACCATCTTCATCACCACCATCATTTATTATTTATACCCTGCCCACTCTGGGTGGCTCCCAACAGAATATTAAAGACATGATAAAACACCAAACATTAAAAACTTCCCTCAACAGGGCTGCCTTCAGATGTCTTCTAAAAGTCAGATAGTAGTTTATCTCCTTGACATCTGATGGGAGGACGTTCCACAGAGCGGGCACCACTACCGAGAAGGCCCTCTGCCTGGTTCCCTGTAACTTTGCTTTGTGTAAGGGGGAACTGCCAGAAGGCCCTCGGAGCTGGACCTCAGGTCCAGGCTGAACAACGGGGTGAAGACCCTCCTTCAGGTATACTGGGCCAAGGCTGTTTAGGGCTTTAAAGGTTAGCACCAACACTTGAATTGTGCTCGGAATCCTACTGGGAGCCAATGTAGTTCTTTCAGGACCACTGTTCCATGGTCTTGGCGGCCACCAGTCACCAATCTAGCTGCCACATTCTGGATTAATTGTAGTTTCTGGGTCATCTTCAAAGGTATCCCCATGTAGAGCACATTGCAGTGGTCCAAGCGGGAGATAATCAGAGCATGCATCACTCTGGCGAGACAGTGTGTGGGCAGGTAGGGTCTCAGGTGGTGTACCAGATGGAGCTGGTAGACAGCTGCCCTGGACACAGAATTGTCCTAAGCCTTCATTGACAACTGTGAGTCCAAAATGACTCCCAGGCTGCACACCTGGTCCTTCAGGGGCACAGGTACTCCATTCAGGACCAGGGAGTCCTCCACACCTGCCCGCCCCTTGTTCCCCCCCAAAACAGTACTTCTGTCTTGTCATGATTCAACCTCAATCTGTTAGCCAAAGAAGCACCAGTATTGTGGTGTTAGGTGTTGCTCATGACCTTTATGCATCGCCCCCAGCCATCAAAATCTTTCTCTGGCTTTTGACCAGCTGTAATGTTTTGTGTTGCCTGCCGTGCAAAGATAAGGAAAGAGTCAGACCCATCGCTCTGCTCACTTTGCCTTTGGTACATGGCCTCCAAAAACCTATCCACTGGGCAATATGGCCCCCAGGCTGCAAAAGCCCCCCTCCCCCATATACACACCTGGGACAGGGCAAGGATCAAATGGTGGCATCTTGGAGTGCCAATTCAACCTCTTTGGCTTTCAAATGTTGGCAAGACTGCGTCCTAGGGCAGCTGCAGGGATGAGCAAGACAGGAGCAGGCAATCAGGATAATGCACTGAAATGCATCCATTACGCCAGCAGCATTCTGTAGAAAGGTTATGTGTCTGGAATGCCTGACAGCAATGTCAAACAAACACAAGTCATAATGCTTTAAAAAGAAAAGGGGAAAAAGCCCAACCCAGATGCTCTACTGAACTGCAGATGCATTCCTGGTCTCATGCCTGCTTTTTGGATTAAGAAATGGTTATAACAGGCATTTGTTTGATTTACTGCTTACTTTCTCAGGGTGACTTGGCTATTAAAATAAGGGATCATCCGAAGCGATGTTCAAAAGACATATTTACAAGGATTTCTGAGAATTTCAGATTGATGATGCTTTCTGCAATGAGGCAGAGGAACCAGAACAGAAGCCAGCGACATATTTCAAGAGGGTTGAAAAGTGGTAGATAGAGTCATGGATTCCCGTGGTCTGAATCCCCATGAGGGAGTGGGGAACATTTTTAACTATAGTATGTGGTGCCAGTGATGTAAGGGGGGTTGGGCAGAAGCAGAAGTGGCTGATGCAATGGAGGTGAGAGCCAGTGTGGTGTAGTGGTTGAGAGCGGTAGTCTTGTAATCTGGTGAACCGGGTTCGCTTCCCTGCTCCTCCATGCAGCTGCTGGGTGACCTTGGGCCAGTCACACTTCCCTGAAGTCTCTCAGCCCCACTCACCTCACAGAGTGTTTGTTGTGGGGGAGGAAGGGAAAGGAGAAGGTTAGCCGCTTTGAGACTCCTGAAGGGAGTGAAAGGCGGGATATCAAATCCAAACTCTTCTTCTTCTTCTTCTTTCTTTGTACAGCAGGGTATATTTCAGTCATGCAGAAGTCTCTCCCCACACCCTGCTCAAGTCTCCACTTTCAACCTGTGGCGATCACACGGGGCCCCCGGACGTTTGACGGTCTGTTGACCCTGTGCCACCACTGTGATTGCTTTCTTTGCTGCCACCAACCCGTTTTGGGTACACACGGAGTCCAGACAGTTGTTAACATTAACAAATAATCAAGTTTATTTTTATAGGCATGAACAAGCTTATGGTTTCGGTTAATTTTTCTTGGCAGTTTCTTAATCTTAGTTCTTTAACCGTCCTATGCGTCCCTAACAACTTCAAACTGATTATTCCAACTATCTATCTGACTCCACCCAACAATTCCTCTCACTCTTTCACCACACAACTCGACCAACCCACAGACTTATATCCTCCCTCTTCTTTCTTCAACTCCCCAACTCTCAACTGACTTTCACACAACTCCCCCTCTAACCCTAACTCCTCCTATCAGTTTCCACTGGCCAATCACATCACACTCATTTTAACCCTTTCCTTATGACCCACCTAGGAGGCAAACGCCACACACCCATTCAAGCAAGAGGCATTAGGACAGTTCAAGGACAAATTACAGCCTGGGAAAAGCACTTGAAAGCTGGGTCAGTAAGCTGATATCTGATATCTGGCCTACAGGCTGGAGAATCTAGGGAAGAATCAAATGCAGGAGATACATCTGGAGGGAATCAGCTGTCCCTGTTCCACGACCCAAGTAAATGGGGTGGAAGTGATGTCATAGCTAGGAGGATGTCCAGGCTTCTGATTAGCTTGGACAAAGAGATAATCAGCCTCTCCAGATTGCAGGTCATCAGAACACATACTTTGGACATTTCCAGTGGGAGGATAACAGAGATAAAGCATACAATCTTGGAATGGCATCCTGGCCTATCAGGATTGACAGTACAAAGTAGGAGAGTCCACCAGTCTTAAAGGTAAAGGTAAAGGTAGTCTTCTTCTTCTTCTTTGGTGATCACTCATAGCTGAGTAAGATTGTCTTCCATAAACATGGTTTTAAGAATGAGTCCATAAGTGACTGTGGAGGCCAATTCTGTCCTCCCACAGTGGGGACATTGGTTTCTGGGCAGGAGTTGATACCCCTGACCATTAGGTCCAGTCGCGGATGACTCTGGGGTTGCGGCGCTCATCTTGCTTTCAGGCCAAGGGAGCCGGCGTTTGTCCGCAGACAGCTTCCGGGTCATGTGGCCAGCATGACCAAGCTGTTTCTGGTGAACCAGAGCAGCGCACAGAAACACCGTTTACCTTCTCGCTGGAGCGTTACCTATTTACCTACTTGTATTTGACGTGCTTTCAAACTGCTAGGTGGGGAGAAGCTGGGACTGAACAACAGGAATTCACTTCGTCATTAGGATTCGAACCGCTGAACTTCTGATTGGCAAGGCTCAGTGATTTAGACCACAGCACCACCTGCACCCCAGTCTTACTACATATGAAATAGCTTCTTTATATGTTCACTGAAGAAACCACAGGAATAATGCCCGTGTGGAAGGAGACAAAGAATAAAGAAGGTAGCAAGAGAGAAGATGGGACTTGGGCTGTGTCTACCCCGTCTACCATTTCAAGGGATTGTTTAGTAATTTTCTTTGAAAATATTGGCTATTCATTTCCATCACCCTCTCTTTAAGCTACACTCACCCTCCATGACATCATCCTGCATTCAGATCTGATTGGCCATGCAGTATTATGTTCTATTAACCGCATGTTGCCTATTTTTGGAGATAAACAACTGGTCTGATGCAGGAAATATTGTTTTCTCTCTCAGTTGACTGTTTGTTCTAACGAGTGCTATTGCATAGTCACACTGTTACAGGAAAAATAGGGGAGTTGGCTTTTGCTGCCCGACTCTCAAAGGGACTGAGTCCCTAAGTCCATGATCAGTCGGAGATGAGCGGATGGAGGCAAGATCCATAGAAAGCAAGGCAGATCTTTATTTTTCTGTTGCAACAGAGTTCCCGCCCCTCCTTGCAAAGAGGTAGGAAATACCTAGAACAATGGTGCACAAGCCCTGATAAAGACTTTTGAAATTGTCCACCCTGTAACTGAAGACCACCCTCCAAAACATCACACATACATCACAGAAGGAGGCAGCCTCCAGCAGAAATTTGAGAGTGTTGCTTCTCTCCTGTCTTCCAGGATACCTGATAATGCCTTACTTGATTGTATTTTCTGGGTAGCCTGGCCATTCCTTTGAGATAGTAAATACTTTAGTTCCTGTACCTCTTGCACATATTGATAGTTTGCTAGGCTTAACAGATGCAATACTTGCCAGACTGTATTTGCAGGTGTAAGCCCCTACAGTCCAAAGACAATTGGAAAGCTTTTGCGTGTTCAGACCAGAGACCTCTCCCCTAAATAAATACACATTTGACTCAAATTTTAGTTCTGGTTTTTGGCAGAATTTAGGCCACAACTTTATTGATTACAGAAAAGTGAGTGGTTGCATAGGCTCTGGTTCAACTAGCTCCCTGCACCCTTGCAGGTAGCGCTGACCGAGGGCACCAGCATAGATCAGCCGAGGGTGAACACCTGAGGTAGGTGAAAAGCCAGGAACAGACCCTGTTCACTCCCCAGAGGCTCCTCCTGGACTGGACTCAGGCACGGGCACAACCCCCCCTCGGGGTTGACCAAACCAAGTTGAGTCCCTGGATTCCTTTAACGGAATACCCTTCACATAGGGATGGCGAGACCGTTCTCCCATCCTTACCACCAGAACTAGAGCCTATCCGCAACCTTACAAGTTATGACGATTTGCTACACGGCAGGTGAAACCCAAATGGCAGCAGCCAATCAGCCAAGTGGGGAAAATTCCTGCTGTGCCCCTGTCCCAACAACAGACGACACATGATGGCACAGCAAGGTCAATCGCAAAAACCCTGAAAGTAGGGAGAGGTGGGCAGGTGTTCCGATGCACGAGCTGTAAGAAGAAGCTCTGGGTCACATGCATAGGTATATATAGGTCCCTTGATCCGTTTAGACTGCACCCCATTGGCCAGATTAAACCCAGCAATGAGGGACTTGCCAATCAAGTGTTGTGACTGTCCAATATACCCACCCACAACCAGGAGGTCAGTTTCCAGGTCTCACCGCAACACGGGCCCTCTTTTAGGGAGGACACGATTTCCCATTTCCTTCCTCCTTGCAGAGAAATATTCAAGGTCAATTTGAGAGAGTCAAAATGGCTTCAGGATTGCTCTCCCGTACTATTTCAGACACGTGGTTTATATACTTACGTATGTTTTCGCCTTGTACATTTATGAACATTTATTCTATATCTGAGACCTTAGAATTCTTATAACAACACCGTGTGTCCATGGTGTTGTGACACCCTTCTGTGCTGTCTGGCCCATCCTGATTGGTTGGGATTACAGGGGAAAATATAAATATTCTTACAACTAAAAGGGTTTCAGGGACTATTCCCCCCTCCCGCCGCCCTAACATTTCCTTACAAAAGTACTAAAAGAGAGACTAAAAGAGAGCCAATGTGGTGTAGTGGTTAAGAGTGGTGGACTCGTAATCTGGTGAACTGGGCTTGATTCCCCGCTCCTCCACATGCAGCTGCTTGGCTAGTCACACTTCTCTGAAGTCTCTCAGCCCCACTCACCTCACAGAGTGTTTGTTGTGGGGGAGGAAGGGAAAGGAGAATGTTAGCCGCTTTGAGACTCCTTAGGGTAGTGATAAAGCGGGATATCAAATCCAAACTACTCTTCTTCTTCTTCTTCTTCTTCTTCTACTACTACTACTACTACTAAAAATAAAAGTGGGGAACATAGGTTTCAGCCCTAGGCATGAAGAGGCAATAAACAAACAGCTAAAGGTGGGAATGACTGACATTCTTCCATCACAAAATGACAAAGGTTTATAAATGATAATGGAAAAAATGTTATCCCCACATTAACACCACTGTTTTATTTGCATCCTTTTAATATATATATATATTTAAGACAACAACAACAGAGAAGGGCAGGAATCACACCAATGAAAGGGGAGGATGAGAAAAGTATCAGGACAGCTCTACATCCCTTTGAGCTATTAATGGGGAATTGCATAACAAGTGCCTCAGGGTTGCTAGGGTTTGCCATGTCTCCTTGCTGTGTTAAATATTAACGGGACATGCACTTTCAGAGGTATTGTTCGCAGTGCCTGGATACTGCCGAGCCAATCACCGTTGGCCGTGTTGCCATGGAAGCAATATCAGTGATTCATTTCATTTACAATGAAATCCACACAGCACTCTGCTAAATGGATCTGTAAAAATGAACCGTGTAAATGAGGAGCAAACAGTTCTTGGTATTTGCTGTCTCCTGTTGCATGGGTCTTCCACCCCTCTAATTTGTACACATTCTCTCTCTCACACACACTGCAGATTGGAAAATGAATTTTGCAAACATGATTTCCCAGCTACTTTCATATCTTCGTATGCAGCCTCCCCATCTGAAGCCTGAACTCCTTTTAATCTGCAGCAGAGGGTGAAATTTTTTATGCATCCCTTCCGAAGACCTGTTCATATCAATAATGGCTATGGGCATCTTAGCTCTTTCTTCTTGTTGTTTGAACTGATGGTCATACTGTAAGCCAAAGTATCACATCTTGTGCATATGTGTGTGCTCAATCACATCTTTGTCATGTCTCCAATTAAGCTAAGTATGAGAACTCATTTGAAATCACCCAGCAACAATGGATCGGGGTGGGGGTGGGGGTGGGGAGCTGACTGGCTGTTTTGTTTCAGCAATAAAATGATTGCTGTTGTAAAAATACAAAAAGCAAACAAAAAACAAACACCCAAACCCCATCATTCTTCTTAATTTCACCTCTCCTGCATTTAATGTTTGGCACTGAAATGTCTCCACAGCAGAAATGCTATATCAAGGGGCACAGGAGTTTTGCAAATGGATGAAGCAAAATGCAATGTAGGGCAATCTTGCAAAAAAAAAAAAAAGAGAGAGAGAGAGAGAGAAGAAAAGAAAAGAAAAAAGGAAGGAAGGAAACTCAAAAACAAGGTTATCTGGTTTAGCGATGTGTAAAATGCACTCCCAAGAAATTTGTTTTCAGTTCCATTTCCCTTGCCTGGTGCCATGAATTTACATAGGAAGACCATGCAATTATTCAAGTGTCACCTGGGCTTAAAAATGAAATAAAAATCAACGGCTTGTGTCAGTTAAAGGCCTTACATGTATTTATATAAGCAGCATCTCTCGCTCGCGCTTTCACTGCATTGCAGGTCTTGTAGTCTTAAGACCAGATAAACAAATAGTTTATCGTTGATTCCTTCTATCCCTGCGGGCGCATTTGGAATACTGAGAGTGTGTTTGGGGGCGCCAGTCACAAAATAGCTCATGTGGGGTGTGTGTATGGCATAACACAAAATGGCCTCCCCAGGGAGCATGGCATAGCAGAAAGTTAGAGAAACAGCCACTCCTGACAACCTTATACAGAGCATGCGCAGTTATCTATTTCCTGCCAGTTTTTATTATGGAGATCACACACACACACACACACACAAACACACACACACAGATGCCATTGCTGTCTAATAACAACAAGGGTCATTTCTCAGTACCAGAAAAAATGTATAAGGCATCCACATCACTCTCATTTCACGGAAATCACTTAGATGGTTCCTACATATTTTGCCCCAAAACATTCTTTCTGGGAGGTCTAAAGACTTACTTTTTCATTTCTGAATAAAGCTCAGAGTTTGAGACACCTGCGTAGAAGCACCAGCTAAAGCCTTTGTGGGCTCCTCTGGTCTACACTTATCAGCAGCAGCGCTCTAGGGTTTCAGACGTGGTTCTCTCCTAGCCCTACCTGGTGATGCCAAGGATTGAACTTGGACCTTCTGAATGCAAGGCAAATGCTCTACCACTGAGTTACAGCTCTATGCCCATGGGTGATCATTTATTGTTGTGGTCTGGTGCTGATGCAGCTGAGTTTATAATTTCCATCTTACATCCATTTCACTGGTTGCCTGTTCATTTCAGTTTAAAATGCTGGCATGAGTCCTTAAGAGTCGAGCCCTGTACACATTTATCCAGGAGTCAGTCCCATTGAACACAACAGGGGTGCTGATGATTGGTGGCCTTGGGCTGCCCAATATTTGTTAGTGGGAAGCGTCTTTCCCCTCGATGTTCGCACGTGACGTCATGACATTGCACATGATGCCCAGATGCTACGCTGTCATGCATGATGCCTGGACACAGCACTGTTGCATGCAACGCCCAGTTGCAACACTGTTGTGTGAGCCAGTGATGTGGCAGCTCTTCCTCCTCCTCTTGTTGCAGAGGCGAAGCAGCCCACAGTCTGTGGTGGCAGCAGGAGTTAGAGGAGCTCAATGAAACTGAGCTGCTGCAAGACGGTGTTAGGTCCAGGCATCACGTCTGACGTCCAGGTGTAACACATGTCGTGACATCATCGTGCGTGATGCCCGGTTGTGACATCACATGCCACATCAGCCCCCACAATCGCTTTTCCGAGTCGGCACACCTGATGGGGCTTCCTTTTGAATAAAAATGCGTTGGATTGCTCTCTAGATGGAATAGAGACTACTGTATCCAACTCCCAGGCTTCAAGAACCTTCAGTTTTTGACATCTCTGAATTTAGTTATTGAAATATATTCAGAGTCCTTTAGTGATTTCATGCTCTTTACTGCAGCTTGTAAAACAGTGATTGAATTGCCCCCCCAAACCTCAGGCCTTTATATACATTATTTACACAATGAGTTCCGTCTGATTGGCTGATTCTGCTTCCCTCTTGGCACCTGATTGGTCTTCTCCTGCAAGCCAATCAGTTGTTGCATTCTACGATCCTACCAGCCTAATAGGCTGATTAACTTCCTCCTGGAGCCTGATTGGTCTTTTCCTGCAAGTTGTTGCATTCTAGGATCCTATTTGCCTATTGTTCTAGGATCCAAGCTTAGTACATAACAGTGGTACAGCTCCAAAAACAAACAAACAAAAAAGCACCAAAATGCACAGAAAAAAACCCCACGTTTTTTGATGGTAAATTGCTTAACACAATTGTGAATTTTCATGCTAAAAGATGCAGAATATTGCAGAAACAGAAGTGAAGAGACATAGGAATGAACACACACGAAACTGACACAGACTGGACATAAGCAGATCTCACCCATTCCTACATAAGATGGCTAGTTAAATGAGCCCAGAGGCCTTCTGGTGGTGACCGAGACACAGCTCTGGAACATTCTCCCTTTGCAGATCTGTCAGGACTTCTCTTATATTAACTTGCGGAAGAAATTGAAAACATACTTGTTTTTAGCTGGCTTTTAACATCCATTTGATTAGAAACGTCTGCGTCCACTGTGTCGTGTGTTTTTTTTGCAAATATGTTCTGCTGCCTAATTGTTGCTTTTAGTTCACAAGTGTTTGGTTTGCAGTGGCATTTCTATGATTGCATCCTACGTAGTTCTGATGTCAACAGCTCTGAGTATAATTGCAGCACAGCTGGACATAGAGAAATGGTTATTGATGGGGCTGTTCCCTCTTGCTCACTCAGTCCTGGGTATATGCAGCTGCTTACGGCAGCTCTTAAGAGGACACCGCCTTTGAAACAGCGCACTGCTGCCTGGGCAACATCACATTGGTGAGGCATCTAAAGATGACCTGGAGTGAATTTGGGCGTTACAAGGGTGGGCATACATTGCAGCTGTGAACAGGACTTTTGGCTGGCCTGTGATGCAAGAGTTGGTGCTTCATTTCCGCAGAGAGCTTCAAAGGCACTTGCTGCAAGCCATAGGCTCCAACTTGCACAAAATATTGGGGGGCTGCCCCCTGCCCCTGCACGTCTCCCCCTCTCCCTGCACTTCTGCAGAGCACACCTTCTGTTATTCCACCTTTAGAACAGGCATGTGGAGTTGTTGTATGTCACACGTCTGTTTACTTCCAGCACAGTCTGCTGGGAACTTCCGTTGTATATAGCTTTTGCTGTGCTGCTGTTTTGCTTGGACACGAAGGGAAGCAGACATGTTTTTCCTTTGTCCTGCTGCTGAATAAATGCTGTAAATATGCTTACACATGTCTCTGTCCGCTACTTCTGCTGCAAAGAGTTCTTATCAGTGCTGGATTGCGTGCTCAGTCTCTAAAGGTTTCTGAGGCTTGAGTCACAGTTTTGATGCTGTTATGAGAACTGGAGTTACGCCCGGCTGGAGCCAGCTGGGGGCCTGCCAATTGCCCCCGTCTCCTGGCAGCATCCCAACACCTTCCTCCATTGCGCACAACTGGACACAGGCCTCCCCTTCCCCTTGCCTGCTCACCTCTTGCCTGCATGTAATAAGTTTCTGCCTGCTCGCCTGCCTCCCACCTCCAGCCCCCATCCATTGCCTACTCGCCTGCTCACCTCTTCTACCAGCCGCTCTGCCCCTTCTCAGCTGCCCCAGATCAGATGTGCTTGGAAATGGTGATGAAAGCCAGGAGGCAAGTCAAGAAAAAAGAGCAGCACCTGGCTGGGAGGAGTTGGCTGCCCAAGGGAGGGAAAGAGGCACCAACTTGCAGAAAATTTTGAGGGGGACTGCCCCCCAAAATATTTAACTATGGGAGGTGAAGGGACCAGGGCCCCATAGCGTTGGTGCATACCGTCTGTCAGGGACTGGGCAGAGGAGGAATGGTGACCCATCCTGACCCTTCCAGAGAGGAGGAAGAGGAAGACAGTATAGATTTACAACAGGTGGTTTGTGGGAGGTTGCAGCTCAGAGGCAGATGAGGGGAAAAGTTGGGGAATCATGGGAGAGCCAGAACAACACCTGGCTGACACGTCATCATTAGAAAGCATTCCAGATCCTCAGTCTTTCAGAACCTGGCAAGCGTTAAAAGTAGGAGAGCAAAGAGCTCAAAGACAGAGGATATGTAGCAGCACCCATAGAGGTAGAGATTCACTTGGGACAACGCCATTATCCAAGAGGCTGAGTTCTATAGCCTCTCTCTGTAAATACTGAAATAAAAAAGGACGTTAAGAAACTTTCCCTTGTCTTTATGATTTCCTGGGCAACCAGCCAGGAGCTGCTGACAGCATCCCGACAACCTATAACATTTCTCCAATGAAAATAGGAACATCCTGCCCAGATATTTTTCTAGAAAAAAAGAGGTCCGGGAAGTCACCATAAACAATACCCTTCAACATTTCTCTGATGAAAATAGGGACATCCTATATGACGAAGACAACAACAGCAACGACTTTACTATTTATATCCCACCCATCTGACTAGGTTGTCACTCTGGGAGGCTTCCAACATATATAAAACATAATAAAATATGAAACATTAAAAAAACTTCCCTATACAGAGCTGCCTTCAGGTGGCTTGGGGGATCGGATAACTCCATACCCTCCAACATTTCTCTGATGAAAAGAGGGACATCCTACCATACCCTCCAACATTTCTCTGATAAAAATAGGAACGTCCTAAGGAAAAGCTGGACATTCTGGGATCAAATCAGAAACCGGGGTGGCTTCTGTAAATTGAGGGTATCCCTGGAAGATAGGGACACTTGGAGAGGGCGGTCTGTTGGTGCCTATGCTGTGAGCCCCACTTCTACTTTGTCTGATTGCATGTGGAGTCTGGATTCAGAGCAGCTTGCTAAACGTCTCTGCTTTAAAAACATCTCTGCTCCCTCAGCATACCCAAGACTACGTAAAAGAGGGAAAGGCTTTAATCCCTAAACTGAGGGTTGAGTCAGGCAGCATAATCAGTAGAGTTTGGGCTGTGCTTTTGCTTTGAAGGGTTTGGATTAGTGACGCAAAGGCCCTCTGCACAGTGCTTAATGAATGAAAAGTGTCTGGAGTTCTTCCAGTGACTCTGTCCAGCACAGTCCATAAAAGCCTGCAGCGACACTGCAGCAGGAGGAGAGTTCAACTGGATCTCCATTATAATCAGGGCTTACAAAACGTGCCTTTCAAAAACCTCGTAATTACCTTGTATGGGCTGTAACTGATCAGATGATTAGAAAACTGAGATTTGCAGCAGTGCCACCCCTTAAACGTTTCCCAGGTATTTACCTGCCCAGCCTAAAAGGATCACAGGAGCAGAAGGCCAAAGAAAATTGTGCACTATTCCCCCCCCCCCCATTTACTTCCCTTGTATCTGTTTCTGCTTTAGTTATTCCTGGAATGGAATACCTAAAGTCCAGCTGAAGAAGATGTCCTTCATAGGACCCTTCCCTACTGCTCCGTGCAAACGTTGGTCAAACTTTTCGATGAATTCCAAGTGCTACCTTTGTGACGTTTGTTACGTGACCAGGCGAAAATGTTCCTCTTCAACCAGGCCTTGGGCTCATTAATATATTTTACGGCCTTTTAAATGTGTTTGTGGGAGGCGTGGTTATTGTTTTGGGGGTGGGTGGGGGTGTTGTTCCAGTTGTTCTTTTATCCCGTGTTTTTATCTTCAGATGAATGGTTTTATATAAATTAAACAAATAATCAATCAGTCAATCATCAGTCAATCAATCCTGATGGTTATGTTCCATCTTCACTGTCAGAGGCACTATGTTTCTGAATACCAGTTGCTGGAAACTGCAAGAGGGAAGAGTGCGGTTGCACTCAGCTCCTGCTAGCCAGCTTCCCTGGTGGACTGCCATGAGGACAGGATTCCCAACCAGATGGACCACTGGCCTGAAGCAACAGGCTATTCTTGTGTCAGAACCCAGGTTCAAAGCTACTGTGCCATCTGTCAAGAGCAGGAATTATTCAGTATTTCATTTCCTTACTTTTTATGTGTGTGTTTTGGCCTTCATTAAGTGTGCATTAAGGATGCCACGGACAAGGTCCCAGGTTCAGTCCTCAGTGTCTGCAGGTAAAGGTAAAGGGACCCCTGACCATTACGTCCAGTTGTGACCGACTCTGGGGTTGCGGCGCTCATCTCACTTTATTGGCCAAGGGAGCCGGCGTACAGCTTCTGGCCAGCAAGACTAAGCCACTTCTGGCGAACCAGAGCAGCGCACGGAAATGCCGTTTACCTTTCCGCCAGAGTGGTACCTATTTATCTACTTGCACTTTGACGTGCTTTCGAACTGCTAGGTTGGCAGGAGCAGGGACCGAGCAACGGGAGCTCACCCTGTCACGGGGATTTGAACTGCCAACCTTCTGATTGGCAAGTCTGATCGGTTTAACCCACAGCGGCACCCATCTGCAGGTAGACCTAGAATAAACTCCCTGGAGAGCCGCTGGAAATCAGTGTGGGCAATGCCAAGCTAGATGGATTGAGGCTCTGACATAGTACAATGTAGCTTCTTGTGTTCCTGCGTCCAATGGAAACCTTAGACAGCCTTTAAAAGGGGCATAACAGAATTCAGGAAAGGTGGACCTGTAAAAAATCAAAAGCTTCCGGAACATAGTATATGATGAGCTTAAAAAAATGTCTAAGCATAACTTTATGAAAAATACGGGCACAGGTATAGCAAGAGAAGATCAGCAAATATTCCTCTATGCCACAGTAGCGGCAAGGATCCTAATTGCTAAAAACTGGAAAAAAGAAACTGTGCCAACAAAAAAGGAATGGCAAGACAAAGTGTTAGAGTATATTGAACTGGCTAGATTAACAGAGGCAATTAGAGACCACACTAGACAAGAGTTTCAAAAAGCATGGGGAAAATGCAGAGAATACTTCACAAAACTGTGCCCTAAAATACATACCTGGACTTGTTTCGATTAATGTCTGCAGGAGACTTTGTGGATATTTAAGTTATAATTAGAAAAATCTTAATAATTATTCATATAGGAAACAGTTTATAAGAAGTAAATAAGGAGGCCAGATACAGGATAGAGGAAGTATTTTATTTGGTTGTTTGTATTGTTGTATGTTATGCTCATTGAATGCTATGTTCACGTTTATTAAGGGTGGATTTCTGTATTGGGAGTGGGGGGTATAAGTTATGTTGTAAATAAAATTTCCAATTAAAAAAAAACAAAACCAAACAGAATTCATGAAAGATTTGGTACATCAATGGCTTCTTACTTTGGGATGTTAACCTCGCATTGCACTCTGTGTCGACAGCACCTTGTACAGAATTCTTTTGTTGCACTGAAACTCTCTTTATAGTTTTGCGTGCCCATCTGGCTTCAGATCTATTGCCTATGGGCTGCTCTCAACAGTTCTTGTACTTACTTCCACGACTGAGGCAGCCCAATCTTCTTGCTAACTTCCACAGCTGGAGACGAGCGAAAATGGTGGTTTCGATTACCCCTCCTGTGCCATCCATTTCTTTCCTCTAGTCTGTCATACAGTTACAGCCTTTCTTGCTGTCCTGCACACAGGCTTCTGCCAGATTTAAGTGGCGGTTGAAACTATTAGCGCTGACCTGTTCTGGCCTGCTCCTGATGATATAAACTAGATCTTGAATGATACCATAATAAACACTGGATACAACCATGTCCATTGCCAAACCTTAGCTCAGGCACGTTGCTACATTACAGCAGAGATCAAAGGCAAATTTGAATCAAGGGATTTTATTAGATTAAAAAACAAAACAAAAAACACCAGGTTTAGATCATCATAAGAATTTATTTTTATTTTTTTAAAAAGCCCCGTTGGATGAGACCAAAGGTCTGTGTAATGCATGATCTTGTTTCTTTTTTTATCATAATTTTTATTCATTTTAAAACATATTAATTATCGTACATACCACAAAATTTCACATTTTATAAAATCTTTTTGGACTTCCATCAGCACCTCTGATGATCCCCCATTTTTATCATTTCTTCTGCATTTCTTAAATTCATATTGCCTTTAATTATCTTAACTAACACCTTCCTTTTTATCCAATTATGCAATAATTCAAATTATTCACCTCACCAAACTTCTTGCAAACCTACAAATGTAATCTGATCATCACAGTTACTTTTCAAATAGTCTGTAAATTTACACCAATCTTCAGTGAATCTCTGCTCCTGCCGGTTTCGAATTCTTCCTGTTAATTTGTCTAATTCTGCGCAGTCCATCAATTTCTCCTGAAGCCTGGAGAGCGAGAGGGGTCAGCGAAAGCATTCGCCCCATAGGATGCACACACATTTCCCCTTCATTTTTGGAGGGGAAAAAGTGCGTCCTATAGAGCGAAAAATATGGTACCTCTAGGAAGCACATAAGAAAGACATGGAGGTACCAGCTGTTTCCCCACTCCCATTGTTTGCTCCCCAACAGCTGGCATTCAGAGTGATACTGAGATGAAGCTCTCATGACTATTAGGCATGGACAGATCTATACTCCATGAAGGGAATATTCAAAGCGGACAAAAGAAAGCACTTCTTTGCACAGCATCAAATAGTTAAACTCTGGAACTCATGCCCACAAGCATAGTGATGGCCATCAACTTGGATGGCTTCAAAAGAGGATTCCTCAAATTTATGGATGATAGGGCTGTCAATGGCTACAAGCTACAATGGCTATGTTCTTTCTCTATTGTTGGGGGCAGTAAACCTCTGAATACCGGTCGCTGGTGGGGAGAGCGCTGTTGTGCTCAGGTCCTCCTTGTGGGCTTCCCATTGAGATATCTGGTTGGGAACTCTGAGGACAGGAAGTTGGGCTAGATGGGCCATTTGGCCTGATCTTCTTATGTTCTAAAGTTATAGTCCCCGGGAACGGCTTTGACTGAGTGAAACCGATGGGTTCTCAAACCTTCAGGCTCTGGTGGGTTGAGACCAATAGTGGGTCCAATGGTCAAGAAGGCAGTAACAACGTTTTTGGGCACTGTGTGAGATCCAATTCAAAATGGCCGCTGTGCTGTCACACGGGGATGGGGGGACAGGGACGGGATGTCACAGTTTTCCCAGAACAGCTGAAGGCTATGTCTTGATGGTGCAATTCTATACATGCTTAATCAGTAGGACCTCTTCCTGAGTTCAATAGGGCTTAATCCCAGACAGCCCTGTGGTCCTTTGGGAGGAAGTAAAGGTAAAGGGACCCCTGACCATTAGGTCCAGTCGTGACAGACTCTGGGGTTGCAGCGCTCATCTCAATCAAGAGGCTGAGGGAGGCAGCGTTTGTCCTCAGACAGCTTCCGGGTCATGTGACCAGCATGACTAAGCCACTTCTGGCGAACCAGAACAGCACACAGAAATGCTGTTTACCTTCCCGCCGGAGCGGTACCAATTTATCTACTTGCACTTTGTGCTTTCGAACTGCTAGGTTGGCAGGAGCTGGGACCGAACAATGGGAGCTCACTCCGTCGCGGGGATTCGAACTGCCGACCTTCTGATCGGCAAGTCCTAGGCTCTGTGGTTTAACCCACGGTGCCACCTGCGTCCCTTTTGGGAGGAAGAGCAGGGTATAAATTTAATAAATAAATAAGAGAGAAAGAATATGGAACTTCAACCTCGCAATGCTAGCCTATACATGCCTGCTCAAAAATATGCCCCGAAGTTCAATGATGCTTCCTCCCAGGGAAGGGTGTTCTGGACTGCAGCCTTGATCTATCTATAGTACCACCTTTGTTTGCTTGTGTAACATTTTGGAGTTGGGTCTGTCAACGCTGTCGTTTTATCATCCTCCTGAAACAGCTCTATCTCCCAGCTGTTACATAATGCAGCTGAGAGAATTTTAGAACAGCCCAGAGGCAGAGTCTCTGCTATGCCATCCCCTGGAGACTGACTTCAGCTTTCCTTTTAAATATTGAATTGCTTTTAAATTTGCTTAGATGCCGTCGAAAGCAACCGCACAGTCTCTCAGACCTATATTTCCTGCTCAGGTATTCTCTGCGCCAGCTTGAGCTCAATTGTTGTTTGGCTACATCGGAAATCCTGCGTGTGCCGACACTCTGTGTAACTGTGTGTGTTTGCAAATAGAAAATGTGGTGCAGATGCATTGCTCTTCGTATTTATTTTTAGCCAACTATTTGCATTTGCATCCAGATTATTTGGCTGCAGAAAACACAAACAGGAACTGTAGGAATGTACTTCTTTCAGCATTGCCTACTTATATATCTGCTGCCCCAACACCACATACCCTGTACACCAGAGCTTTCCAAACTGTGTGTTGTGATGCGTTAGTGTGTCGGCTGCACTGTGTAGGTGTGCTGCGTTGAACACCCCCTGCGCTCCTCCTAGGGCTGGAAAGCGGTTAGTTTAAGCTCCGGTTTGCTCGTAAAACTGAATCACTGTGTCACAAAAGGATGCATGTCTAAAAGGTGTGTCACCAACATGGGAAGTTTGGAAAGCTCTGCTGTATGCCTTCAAGACTAAGGTGTTGCAAACAGAGCTGAGTGATAGAAATGGTCCAAGTTTCAGTCAGTCCCTGTAATCTTCAGTAGAAAGGACAAGCTAGAACCAGGGTCCAAATGAGGTCCAACAAACCTTTCTGTTTCACCCACATGACTCTTGCCAGGCCACACACACACACACACACACTACCAGAGGCAACACCCTCCTTGAGTGTTTTTGCCTGGGTGCAATATGTCCTTCAGCTTTGATAATGGCTCTTTTCTTAGGGGAGGGTGGAGTATGTTTGTGGGGAAACTGAAGGTGGAATCTTTTAATGCTGTGTACTGCCCTGAAATATTTGGATGAAGGACAGTATACAATTAATGATGATGATGATGATGATGATATCCTACTGTATACAGGTTAGAATTGCTCTGCCCACTTTTACATCTGCTCTGGCCCCACCAGTATTATTGTGGTCATTGTGGTGCTGTGGTCTAAACCACTGAACCTCTTGGGCTTCCCATTCAGGAGATCGGCGGTTCAAATCCCTGTGACAGGGTGAACTCCCCTTGCTCTGTCCCAGCTCCAGCCAACCTAGCAATTCGAAAGCACGCCAATTCAAGTAGATAAATAAGTACTGCCGTGGTGGGAAGGTAAACAGCATTTCTGTGCACTCTGGTTTCCATCACGGTGTTCCGTTGCACCAGAAGCGGTTTAGTCATGCTGGCCACATGACCCGGAAAGCTGTCTGTGGACAAATGCTGGCTCCCTCAGCCTGAAAGGCTCGCCACACCCCATAGCCACCTTTGACTGAACTTAATCATCCAGGGGACCTTTACCTTTTACCTGTGTTGTTGTTGTTATTTTTGACAGAGACTCGAGGCTGCTTACAGATAAAATAGAAACAGCATGTGTAATATATGGCCCCTGGAAGGTTGCCAGGCTGAAAAAGGCTCCCCCTATTGTCGTGGAACCACGGCCAGTCTGAGTAGACAATGCTGTGTTTTGGGAACAAAATCACCTGGCTTTGGATAAAGCAATTTCCTTTCTAATAGCTAGAACTGCTCTAATACAGCAAAGTGTGGGAGCATAATTACATACCGGAGGCGGAAGGAATCAGTGAAGAGCTCCCGGCCTGTGAACATGTTTTGGAGGCAAATGCATTTATTTTTTTTATTACTTACTGTCAGAGCTGGCTCCAGGTCCCAGCTCACAGAGGACCAACGCTAGCCGGTAGTAATGAACAAAAGTCTTTATTCAAGTACAGTTTCCATTTTAAAGCCGTAGCGCCCCAGCTCTACGTCTAGGGTTAGATCGGCGAAGCTCCATCTGAATCTCCGCCCCCTGTACACCAGTTTAAGACTCTAGCCTTACTCCACCTCTTCCGTCTTTCCTTTCTCCTCTGGGTCCTGCTACCCCCCGGGGTCTCTTCCTTCCTGGATTCTTCTGACGCTGAAGTAGACCCCCCTGACTCCTCCCGCTCTTTCCGGCGGGCTTTGGGACCTGGTTCCCTATCCGGGCTGCCAACTGTGCCGCCCTCCTGTACATTTGAACTTGGCGCGCGCGCCCAGCCTTCAACCTTCCTCTTGACCGTTTCCTCGCTCCCCGACGGAGGCGTGGTCAATCCTGACTCATGTCCTCCTGCTGGCAGCGCGCCGCCTGATCCCGATGCCTGGGACTCCTCCCCCCGGCTGCGCTCTGGTGTGGACGCTGGTCCTGATTTCCAACTGCTACTCTCTGAGTCCCCTCTGGCCCCTTCTTTCTGGGATGTCCCCCTCGGCACCCCCCTTGCCCTGACCATAGGGGCCCCTTTCTGTGAATCTTCCGATTCGCTGGAAAGACTCAGAGACCTCGGACCGCTGTCCTCGCTAACATTACCTTCGGACTCCTCCCCTTCGCTCTCTATTTCCTCCCTTTTCTGTGCCTCTGCTCCTGAACCCCTGACACTTACCAATAAATAAATTTCGACATCAGAAAGAAGAATAATGTTGAAGAAAGAATCTTTAATATAAACACAAGCACACACCTTCCTCATATATACATTTCTGCAAGCAGTTTCCCCTGAGCAGAGGTCAGTTCCGTATGCTACGTTCAGGAATATATGCAGTTTTGTACTCGTTGTTTGTTTGAAGAAACGCAGGAAAGAGCAAAATCCCAAAGGAGGCCTTTGTTTTGCTTGGCATATTAGCGCATGGAGTCTATGTTTTCCACCCACCCACCTCTGCCACCCACAAGCACATGTACACTGACCTGAAAATAACTTTAAAGCGATTGCACACCTAATTGCTTTGCTATGTGGCATTTTATCAATGAGCCCACGCTACTTGTGCATGTTGATAAAACACTGCCAAACGCAGCAACAACCAAGTAGTTTTGAACAGGCAACACATCAGGTCGACAACACATCCTAGGCAGTCAGCAGTCAAGGGTGTGGTTTTAATATCTATTATATCTCTTGTTTTTTTATCAAAGAGAGGAGGGATTTAACCTCAATGAGTTCTTGTTTACAGAATAAAGATAACGTGAAAGGAGTAGCCCAAATTTGACTGTAATTAATCCGAACTCTCTTTGACATCTTATGTGTATGGATGAGAACCTGATAACCTTGATGCCTTTCTTGTTAATTAAGAGCTTGTTTTCATTCCTTCCATGCCTCATCTCTCATCCCCCAAGCTTAGAAGCATAATATTAATGTTTTGGTATATTTAGCTTACATTCAATAACAGAATCTCTCCAAATTCAGTGTCAATTCCAACTGTGCAAGTTTGACCCCAATTGGTATTTTAAAATTATTATTTTTTAAAAAATACTTTGCCCCCCCACCCGAAAGCAAGAAAGCGTCTTCCCTTTTGTCCTGAACCGCTCATAATTTTAAGTTATGATTTCTCACTTCTCAGCCTTTCTCTGTTTTGTTGGGATACTGCCAGGGAGACAAAATCCATCATGACTCCACGTCGTCTCCGGACATCCATTGATCTCCCGTAGACATGCAGTATCAGCAATTAGCGACACGAGCTCCAGAAATAGCTTGCCACATTCCAGAGCCGTGCACATTCTATCAGCAGATAAAGCACACAGCGAAAGATGCAGTCAGGAGAGCATTATTTACAAGTTTATTCAGCGTTGGTCAGAACAAAGAAAAACATGACTGCCTGCTTCAGAATTCCGGCAGAGAGAGAGAGAGAGAGAAACGAAAGCAAAGACACAACAGAAACAGGAAATGCGCAGGCTGTGACACAAACATCCTGCTCCCTTTTAAGGTGGAACGGAAATATCCTAACATATTTTTGCTGTTAACATAATACTTTCCATTGCTGATCTCTATTCTCTCATCAGCCTCTTTTTATCACGGGGTTTTATTTTGAAATGAAAACCCAGGCAACTGAGAGGAAGACCATCAAATAATGACATAACAAGGTCACTTAGGGAAAGGAACCTCTCCAACTGTAAGGTTGCCATATTTCAAAAAGTTAAAAACTAGGACACCCCAAAAGCTGTTGAGCTTGCTTATACAAAAACACCAAAAAACCCACAATTTTTCTATTGATTTGCCTAAGATCCAGGCCAAAGTGCCGCCTTTCAGAAATTCCCTCCAGACGTCAATTCCACCTTTGGAGAATCCAGACATATGGCAGTCCCATCCAACTGCATGCTAAGGATAAAATAATCTGTTAAATTTAGTTTATCCCAGTCCCTCCCTCTCCGCAAGTCTTAAATTCAGTTGTCCACATGCCCACAGCCATTTGCAGTTTTTTAAAGAAATCCTCATGAATTTGGTGAAATTGCCTTCCTGGTATTTCTGGGATGAAGGCTTTCACAAGGCCATGAAGAAGTTTGCTATCACTATCCTAGAACCTTGTACAAACTCCACATAGTAGTAATTCATACGTTTCCACGTTAAAAAGAAACTGACAAAATATTATTGGAGAAGACTTGAAAGACTCAGTATCACTTGGCAGAGACATCCATATAAATGTTCAAAAGTACATTTTCACAGAGCGACAAGGGAATGAAGATCAATCTTCTCGGATGGTTCGATGGATGTCATTTCATTTCCTAAAACGGTCACTGCACTTGCCTGCATCTTCATTCATTATATGGTTTTCTGCTCTTATGGGTTTTTTTTTTTTTTAATGCATACAATCCTCCATCCCGAAAAACTGCATTTATCTCTCTGGGACTACAAATATGCCCTTGAACTGAAATTGTCTTTCTAATAATTTGATTCTGACAAGCAGTGGAGGAAAAGGGGAGTGGGTCGCGGAGGAAAGATTGGCAGGCGGGTATAAAATTTACAGGTGGGATCCCAAGCTGAGAGAAGCCAAGACATTCCGGAACATAATTTGCTCCTGTTATCAGCATTTGCTAAAAAACAAAGCAAGAACCCAAGGGCAAATTATTAGCTCAGAATTCACAATGAAACCCACCTCATTTGCTGAGGTCAGAGAGAGAGGTGGGCCGTTTCCAAGCCTTTTAATGAGGTTCGTGGTCTTTGCACTGTTGCACTGCAAAGGCTCATCTCTTTTCACTCCTGGTGACTTGGCCCTCTCACCTTTGTCCTGTTACTCCCGCCCTCTTTGCTCCTCATTAACACATTTTCCTCTGCCGCCTTCAACAAGGATGCCCAGGAACCATAAGCACGACCCATTTGCACCGATGTAATTGCAGAGCTGCCAATTCGAGTGGGAGACTCCTAGTATCGGGGTTTATTTCCTTTACCTTGAACTCCGACCTCTTCTGACTGTTCCTTGACTTCTGTCAATTTTACCTTTGCTGATTTTTAAAAAATAAATAAATAATAATAAATATATATATATATATATATATATATATATATATAAACCATTGCAGTTGTGCAAATGAAGGTTGTACAAGGGCGGAGTTTGCAATGCAACTCAGGTCATTTACATGCTGGTTTCTTTGCATTTTAAATATGCAGCATCTTGTGGATTCTGTTGCAATAAATAATGGGGACAGCAACTCGGCAAATTTCCTGGCTCGGTGCTAGATGCGACATTGCTCACCTGACTGGCCCTAATGTACTTGATGTTCCTTTACTAAACAGCAGCTGCAGGTACCCCATCTGAATTGGGATTGCAATGTGCAGTGCGGAGGAGGACTTCAACCTTTTCCCTCCACCGTGGTCCTTATCCAGATTACACACACTGTTGGAGTTCCTTGCTAGATCTTTATTTGTTTGTTTAAAACATTTTTTTTAAAAAACCCTATTCTTCAACATTGACAGCAAAAGCTTCCAGTGTGATAGAACAGTCCAGGGTGAGAACTTCAATACATAACAATCTCCCTTTGGGGAAAATGACAGGTGCACCCATCCACACAGAAGCAGCGCCAGTGGCAAAGGGTTCAAGCCCTCTTTCCCGTGCACTTTCCTTTAATGCAAAAACAATTTGGGGGAGGAAGCGGCTTTGCTGCCCAAGAATTTCACATTGACTCGTCAGCATGCGATTGCACCCCTCCTGGAAACAGTGACAGTCTGGAGGCTGCACCTTCTCATGAAAGCATCACTGAAGGCTTAAGCCGGCCTTCTGCCTCTTTTCATGTTTAATTCCCATCCCTTCCTACGACACTCCTGGCTTTTTGTTGTGGGTCTTGGAAACAGGCGTGGTTTCCGCTGGGGTGTGCTGCTTCCGACTGCAGTGATGCCTTCCCTGGGATTTCTTTGAGATGCTGCTGGATTTAAGGGCTGGATTATCTCCGGCATTGAAGGTATTAAGGACTGGAGGCTGTGGAAATGTATTTAAGGAAGAAGCACAAAGGGGCAGGTTTAATTGTAGCCGGAGTGAGGCTCTCAAAACTGGGCGAGGGAGAAGGAACGTGAATCTTCTGCCAAAGGTTTGTAACAAGGGGAAGAAAAGCCTGAACAGAAGGAGGTGGCGATGGATGGATGGATTTCCAGAGCTTCATTTGACCCTTGAGAGTTGTTTTCAGCTCCAGACCTCGGCTCTGGAGCCTATGTAGTGCGATATTAATGTGTTTTCATAAAAAAAAAAAAATCTTCACAGTCCTTGCAGCTACTTTCCCCAGACACAGTGATATTTGCTACTCCCATCCTGAAGGGATATAGGAATATAAAATGCAATCTATCTGTTGTACAGATCGCTGGGAGCCATAATCCCCTCGAACCGCTTTCCCGTTCAGGAGGCAACAAGAATGCTTAGCCAGGCTTACATTTAAGCCAGAACCTGCAGTTGTTTGGACATGAGGCTGTTTTATAGAGCTGTGCTTTGGACCTTGAAATGTGAAACTAATACATCTTTCATTTGTTTCTTTGTTGGTTTGTTTTCGTGTTTCCGAACATATGGAAAGAGCCTCATGGTTGAACCAGCGAAGATTGGTCTCTTAAGGCAAGGGCGAAACTGCCCCACCAGCCTCAGTCTGCCCTCAGCCCATCCCCACCAACCTGCCTTCATACTTTCATCCAGTCCAGGGGTGGCACTGCCTGTCAGTACTAAAAGGGGGAGGGGCTCATGTCCACTTTCTTCTCCTCAGTCTGTGTTGCCCTTCGCAGAGCTGGGTTGCCCATGAGGCAGACTGAGGAAGCTGCCCCACCAGCCTCAGTCTGCCCTCAGCCACCCGTCTGCCTTCTTACCTACAACTATGGTGGCTCTGCTAGTCATCAACTCTGGCTCCACCTACTCTAGGGCTCCCTGCCTTCTGCTCTGCCAGTCCCAATGGGCACCGCTCATCCCTGAGCTGAATGAGCTGTGAACTCAACCCTTCTAGTTGGGGAGGCTGCAGAGGGCTGGAGAACTATTGAATGTAAAGAAGAAGAAAAACACAACACCATCTACCTCAGAACCTCACATCTGTTGAAATTCTAAAGAAATTATAATGCGCCCTGTGAATAAGGCAGAAAAAAAGCATAGAATCATAGGATTATAGAGTTGGAAGGTACCCCAAGTGTAATCTAATCCCACCTTCAGCATTTTCGGTTTTTAAAGAATTTTTAATGGGCAGGTTTTAATATAAGAGATGTGTGTTCTGGAACAACTGCCAAATTGGGCATATTTGGATCAATTTTCATTTCAACTCATCACCCACAATGCAGAATACAGGCATTGCCCTGTGACCTACCAGCTGTTGGAAACACCCTTCTCCTCTCCTGTTTCTACAGTCACAGGGGGGTTGGGTTTGATCTGGTGGATCACACAAATGGTGTAAGCCTGCACTGAGCATTTTTCCAGTTGACTATGTGCACCATCCCTCTCATTGAGGTTGCATTTTAAAAAAGGCTACAGTCAAAAGAGGGGATCGTTACTCTCTTTCCAGAAGTGCACATCATACCAAAAGCTCATGCCTCTCATCCAAGATAGCAATCTCATTTCTGAAGAATATAATGGAAGGCAGGTAGGGTATTACGTTGCACACTTATAAATAAGTCAGTTCTGGCTCTAAGCAATGCTTCCCTCTTCTTAAGGAAATCATTACCCGTGCATCAGTTGGCTAAAATACCAGAGGACCCTGCTTGTAACCTTTCAACATGTCCTGTGAAAATTAGAATATTGACTAGTTTTAAAACCCTACACTATAAAAGAGGGGCATAAATATAGTGTAAAACAAAAATGATGGGCCCTGCAAAGCAAAATACTGTTGCACACCACCCCAGTCTCAGAGCAGTGCAAGATTCCATTTTGAAATGAGGCACACCAGAGACTGAAGTGTCTTTAGGATATATGGTTTATTTACACATATATACAGCCTGAGCCTATGATGGAGGGGTTCACAGCATTAACACACCAAAACAGCCCAAAACAGTATTGTTTATTACACAGTTACAGCCTTGGATTTACGCAGAGATCTGGCATGCCCCTCTCATTCTCTGCTTTGCTTCTGGCTCACATCACTACAACTCAACTCTAATCCCATTTTGTCCTTCTAACTAACTACAGTGGTGCCTCGCAAGACGAAAAGAATCCGTTCCGCGAGTCTCTTCGTCTAGCGGTTTTTTCGTCTTGCGAAGCAACCCTATTAGCGGATTAGCGCTATTAGCGCTATTAGCGGTTTAGCGGCTATTAGTGGCTATTAAAGGCTTAAGGGATTAGCGGATTAGCTGCTAAAAGGCTATTAGCAGCTTAGTGCCTTAGAAAAAGGGGGTGGGGAGCGAAAAAAAATCGCAAGAATCGCAAGACATTTTCGTCTTGCGAAGCAAGCCCATAGCAAATTCGTCCTGCGAAGCGCATTGAAAAACGGAAAACCCTTTCATCTAGCGGGTTTTCCGTCTTGCGAGGCATTCGTCTTGCGGGGCACCACTGTACAAGCCAGGGGAGTGAAGGGTCCCATTTCTGTCTCACGCAGAGCCCCTTTCCTTTGTTTCCCTTGATGACCCATCACCGAGGCTGTCACCTCAACACAGGAAGCTAGCCTGGCTTATATTTTAACATTTGCCGGATCCAAAAATTAGAAGGATCTCACATGCAGCCTGGACACAGAGATTCAGACCTTCTGACAGTTCCCTCACTGTGAGAAGTGAAACTACAGGGAACCAGGGAGAGAGCCTTCTCATAGTGGTGCCTGCCCTGTGGAATGCCCTCCCATCAGATGCCAAGGAGATGAGTAACTATATGCTTTGGAAGATATCTGAAGGCAGCCCTGTATAGGGAAGCTTTTAAATGTTTAATGTTTTGTTATGTTTTTATATGTGCTGGAAGCCGCCCACAGTGGTTGGGGCAACACAGTCAGATGGGCTGGGTACAAATAATAAAATTATTATTATTATTATTATTATTATTATTATTATTATTATTATTATTATTATTATTATTACCGTGACTGCTGTGTGCTCAATAGTGTGGGCCCAACTTTCTGGATTTCCCTTCCAGTTAAGATCAGACTCCCTTTCCGGTTGAACTTCCAGTGTTCACTGAATACTACTTTTTATTCCAGCAGGCATTTCAACTAAATTCTGATTTTACAGTTTTAACCAAGTTTTTTTAAAAAAATAAATAAATAAAAATATTTCCGTTGTATTCCTTGTATACTGCTTAGAGACAATCGTAATTAAGTGGTATATAAATTGTCTAAACAGCAAATAATAAAATAGGGTAATAGTCAAGCATATTGTACTCAGAGGAGACCCACTGAAATTATAGGACATGACTAAGTTAGGTCCATCAGTTTCAATGGGGCTACTCTGAGTAATTGAATACCACTTTTGTGTTCTGGTTATTATAACTGGGTTGGTTTTCTTGTAAGCGTTTTACTTATAATTCCAATTGTTTTGCTTGCTTTTATAACTGCGTATCGTATTGTTGTAACCCACGATATGTTGAAGGGCAGATAGGAAATGTTCTAAACAGAAGACTGACACGGAATGTAAATAGTCCGTCCCCACTACGCACAACCCATATATTATAAATATTGCACTGTTGGCTGCAAGAACTGTTATTAGTGCCTAACAGCTGAATATAAAAATCACAGTTTATCTTGCCAATCCGCTTTACTCGCCGGTGCTGAGAGAGAGGGAGAGAGAAGTTCAGCTACATTACTCATGGCGGCTTTGATAAATACTTGGCCTCTACCCTGACAGAGAGAGTTTCATAGCAGATGCCGCCATGGCTAAAAATATATGCAGGGAAATTCACTTTTGTATCCCAGTGAAAAAAAGTGTATCTGCAGGGCAAGGCAAATGGGATGCAGGGGAGACGGGAGGAAAATGTGGATTGCTACCATTACGTTGGTAAGGATGAAAGCAGCACCCAGATGAAAGATAGGGATTCTCTCCCTTCGCTTCCAAGACAGACTGCTAAATAAGCTCACCCTGCTCACTGGGGTTTGGTAATGCGAGTTGACAGGGTATTAAGGTTATTTCAGGTCCCCCTGTCTCCCAGGGTCATAAGCCTTCTGTTCCGCATGTTAATCCATCTTAGCGTTCATATGAGAAGTTCTGTGTGCAGGGCAATCTGTTTGCCATACAGCTTTTCCATCTATGGCCTAGTTGGGAGCTTCGAAGCAAATGATACCTGTAGAAAATCAACAGTAAATGGATATAGCAAGGGGAGTATGCATTCAAAATGTATCTATTATTCTCCATATATTGGGGGGCGACTGCTTGGATATTTTTTTTTAAAGAGAGAGTGTGGAAGTGAATTTTCATTCAGAGCTCCCCTGCCTACCCCTTATGCTTTATTTTGCTCTTCCATCGTTTTACTACTGCTTTTAATTTTCAGAGCCAAACGGCACATAATGCTAAATGCACCATTGTAAACTACGCCAGGGTTTCAAAATACAGTGGTACCTCTGGTTACGTACTTAATTCCATTCTTAACCTGAAACTGTTCTTAACCTGAAGCACCCCTTTAGCTAATGGGGCCTCCTTCCTGCTGCTGCCGCGCCACCGCCACAGGATTTCTGTTCTCATCCTGAAGCAAAGTTCTTAACCCGAGGTACTATTTCTGGGTTAACGGAGTCTGTAACCTGAAGCGTGTGTAACGTGAAGCGTATGTAACCCAAGGTACCACTGTAATAAGCAAATAGCAGCCTCTTATCCAGCGTTGTTCGGGCATTCTAAGAAACAACAACAACAACAATCAGTACGGTTTTGAAATCAGCTGTTAGAATCAGTGCAGTTTTGAAAGGTCCAGCCTGCCACCTTCATTTAAAATGGTGTCCGATCATATCCAAATATTGACGAAAAGCTGATGATCTCAGGAACCACCATGCAAAACTTTGTTAAAATCAGTGCTGTTTTGAAAGGTTCAGTCCACCATCTTGATTCAGAATGGGGTCCAATTGTATCCATACACGAGAATAAATAAATGTGTTTTGAGATGTCAATGAAAGGACGGTACTACTAAAGAGAGTGCTCTGTCAGGGTGACAGTAAAAGGCATCAGGTAGTCAATTACTTAATTTATTTATGTATTTTTGGCATCACTGAGGTAAATATATACATTGATTCTCTGCCTCAGGTGCCAAACAGTTCTGGACGGTCATCACAACAGAATTGCCTAAGATCCATGTAAATTAGAAGTGGCGACCCTCAGGCCTAGGCCTTACCCCTCAACTGTTATAGGAAAGCCAGGACATCACCTTTTTTTGCATGAGGCCATGGTGGCCATTTTGGTCGCCACACTATCGTACTGTGATCTCTCTCCCCCCCCCCCCCCGGGAAACCACTTTTTTCTTGGCTGTAATCTTGCATGGCACCCCAAAATGTGCATTTTTGGGTGACATGCTCTTTTTTATACTAAAAAAAAGTAAAAGAGAGAGGAAGATTGCTGCAAGGAAAGCAAACAATGGAGTCCCCGGAGAATAAAATGGTCTTCAAGTCCTATTTCAAGGTGAATTGAAACTGTTAAAGAACTGAGCTTGCTGCATCAAAAACAAGCATTTTGCAACACAGCTCAGTCTACTGAAAAGTGAATGGCACTATTGGTACTATATGGTACTATTGCTCAGCTTTCTTTTGATCTAGGAAGCCCGTGGTGGGCAAGGGGTGTGTCCTCTGTATGTTGACTGGGTGGGGATCGCAGATGATGGATGTTATGCAAAAATAGTCTGGCAAAGGCTTGGTCACTCACTGATTTTAAGCAGTGAAGGCACAAACAAACAGGTAGTGTCTGAACACAGAATCACAGAACACAGATTGTACTTATTTACTTAATAGACTTTATAAGGTAAAGGTAAAGGGATCCCCGACTGTTAGGTCCAGTCGCGGACGACTCTGGGGTTGCGGCACTCATCTCGCTTTATTGGCTGAGGGAGCCGCTGTACAGCTTCGGGTCATGTGGCCAGCATGACTAAGCCACTTCTGGTGAACAGAGCAGCACACAGAAACACCGTTTACGGTACCTTCCCGCCAGAGTGGTACCTATTTATCTACTTGCACTTGATGTGCTTTCGAACTGCTAGGTGGGCAGGAGCTGGGACCGAGCAATGGGAGCTCACCGCATCGTGGGGATTCGAACCGCTGACCTTCTGATCGGCAAGCCCTAGTCTCTGTGGTTTATAGACTCACGTAATTATAGGGTTGGAAGGATCCCAAGGGCCATCTAGTCCAATTCGCTGCATTGCAGGAATCAGAGCTATCCCGCTTCTTAGTAGAATATGTCATATTGACCAGGGTGAGATACCAGAAGCATGGCTCAAATATAGACAGGTGGCACTGAGGTCCTATGGCATTTGGGGTCTCATTAACTATCAGCTGCAGACACATAAGCTTCCTCCTTGCTTGGAGGCCTCGGAGAATTATTATCTGAGCTCTGCTAGAGCGGACTGTAAAAGCCTTATTTATTTGCTTTGATTTATAGGCCAACGGGGGCTATTTCTGGAGCTTGGGACAGGTGACAGCAATTGCACATTAAAAGATAGGGCTCTGTTCCTGAAGGACTCACAAACTAAACTGAATAGGGCACAGGGGAAGGGAAAGGAAAGGCAGAAATTAAATTTTAAATGGTTGTATATCAGAGGAAGTCTGAACCCTGCTCAGTCATTCTCATTCCCTGTTATGAAGATCTCTGGATTAGAACCCTCACTTGGCCAATGTCTGATTTCTTAAGTGAACCCCTGTAGTTCCTCACACTGTTCAGAGACTGAGGTTGCTTGTAACATTATTATTAAAGGTAAAGGTACCCCTGCCCGTACGGGCCAGTCTTGCCAGACTCTAGGGTTGTGCTCTCATCTCACTCTATAGGCCGGGAGCCAGTGCTGTCCGCAGACACTTCCGGGTCACGTGGCCAGCGTGACAAGCTGCATCTGGCGAGCCAGCGCAGCACACGGAACGCCGTTTACCTTCCCGCTGGTAAGCGGTTCCTATTTATCTACTTGCACCCAGAGGTGCTTTCGAACTGCTAGGTTGGCAGGCGCTGGGACCGAACGACGGGAGCGCACCCTGCTGCGGGGATTCGAACTGCCGACCATGCGATCGGCAAGTCCTAGGCGCTGAGGTTTTACCCACAGCGCCACCTGCGTCCCGCTAACATTATTATTACTATATATTAAATTTGTTAGTTGTGTTATCCAAGGCAAACCAAAGCAACCTGCAACCAAAATCGAGGCAGAGGCAGGAGAGGTCAAGGGACAAGCGACGACAGTTTCTGCTGCTGCTGCAAAGTTGTCTCCTGGGCTTGATCACGTCACACCATTAATCCATTAAATATCAAATCTGTTTCATTGCTCCTGATATATTTATCTAGGATAAGGAATATTTTTTAAAAATTCCTTCATTCTCCATGATAAGGCAGGAGTTTAGATAAAGCTGAGTGCTTGTTGCTTTATTATTATTATTATTGGATTCCCATGGAAGAGAAGAGCCGGCAAGAGTGAGACTTACATCAAAGTGCCATCCATTCAGGTATCGTGCATAAATGCTTCTTTGTTTTTGAGACATTTGCACGATATCGAAATGCCTCGGGGACTGGTTTATTTTATTTTCCTCTTTTAAACCGAAATACAATTTCCCAACTGGAAAGAAGCTGCTCAAATTTAATTATTTAAGAAGAAGAATAGCATCAATTAGATACCCTGGGCCATTGTTGTTGTTTTTAAACGAACACATGCAACCAGCATTTTATTTATTTATTTTCAGCAGAGAATAGCTTCTCCTACCCCACCTCCTGTTGTCTTTGTCCATGGACAAAGCTAGAGAGTTCCAGAAAGACATCTACTTCTGCTTCATTGACTATGCAAAAGCCTTTGACTGTGTCGACCACAGCAAACTATGGCAAGTTCTTAAAGATTCTTTAAAATGGGAGTGCCTGATCACCTCATCTGTCTCCTGAGAAATCTCTATGTGGGACAAGAAGCTACAGTTAGAACTGGATATGGAACAACTGATTGGTTCAAAATTGGGAAAGGAGTACAACAAGGCTGTATTTTGTCTCCCTGCTTATTTAATTTATATGCAGAATTCATAATGCGAAAGGCTGGGCTGGATGAATCCCTAGCCGGAATTAAGATTGCTGGAAGAAATATCAACAACCTCAGATATGCAGATGACACAACCTTGATGGCAGAAAGTGAGGAGGAATTAAAAAACCTTTTATTGAGGGTGAAAGAGGAGAGCGCAAAATATGGTCTGAAGCTCAACATCAAAAAAACGAAGATCATGGCCACTGGTCCCATCACCTCCTGGCAAATAGAAGGGGAGGAAATGGAGGCAGTGAGAGATTTTACTCTCTTGGGCTCCATGATCACTGCAGATGGTGACAGCAGCCACGAAATTAAGAGACGCCTGCTTCTTGGGAGGAAAGCAATGACAAACCTAGACAGCATTTTAAAAAGTAGAGACATCACCTTGCCAACAAAGGTCCGTATAGTAAAAGCTATGGTTTTCCCAGTAGTGATGTATGGAAGTGAGAGCTGGACCATAAAGAAGGCTGATCGCCGAAGAATTGACGCTTTTGAATTATGGTGCTGGAGGAGACTCTTGAGAGTCCCATGGACTGCAAGAAGATCAAACCTCTCCATTCTGAAGGAAATCAGCCCTGAGTGCTCACTGGAAGGACAGATCGTGAAGCTGAGGCTCCAATACTTTGGCCACCTCATGAGAAGAGAAGACTCACTGGAAAAGACCCTGATGTTGGGAAAGATGGAGGGCACAAGGAGAAGGGGACGACAGAGGACGAGATGGTTAGACAGTGTTCTCGAAGCTACAAACATGAATCTGACCAAACTGCGGGTGGCAGTGGAAGACAGGAGTGCCTGGCGTGCTCTGGTCCATGGGGTCACGAAGAGTCGGACACGACTGAACGACTAAACAACAACAACACCCCACCTCCTATGACTTGAACTGGAACCCTTCCATCTCTCGATTCTTCTGTGTTTACGGCCACCTCTATGGTGATTCCTTAAAATATTACATGATCCAAGATTAATTAGGGGTGACAAATTTCCCTGGAAGGATACGGCAGCGTTAAGGGAAGGTAAATGAGTCAAGTTAACAACCTGATAAAGGAGCTGTTATTGCTAAGAAGATGCGGTAAGAGCTCACATTGTGTAAAATCCAGAACCAAACCATCTACAGGGGCAAGCATTAAACGTGAATGTGGCTGTTCCTCATTTCCAAATGATGTAAGTCAATGGTGGGAATGAATGGTGTTTTTTGTGTTGTTTTTTTAAAAAGCAAAGTACAGTGGTACCTCGGATTAAGTACTTAATTCGTTCCGGAGGTCCATACTTAACCTGAAACTGTTCTTAACCTGAAGCACCACTTTAGCTAATGGGGCCTCCCACTGCCGCCGCGCTGCCGGAGCACAATTTCTGTTCTCATCCTGAAGCAAAGTTCTTAACCCGAGGTACTATTTCTGGGATAGCGGAGTCTGTAACCTGAAGCGTATGTAACCTGAAGCGTATGTAACCCGAGGTACCACTGTAAAAGGCTTGAACCTGCCAGAGATTGATGGACACAGATTTTATTCTTTATGAGAACAGCTGAGATGATGTAGCTTAAATGAGTTTGAGTCATCTACTTCAGGGAACAATCTTGTAATGCCTATATTTTTATTGAAAAGAGAAGCACTTGCATGCAGTTTTTAGAAGAAAAGAACCACCTACCCATCATCATTATTATTTCCTGTCCTTCACCCTAAAGTCCCTAACTGGTTTACAACAATTTAAACACAACAATAATATTAAAACACAACATTACACAATGTTTTAAACAGTTTAAAACAACTTAAAAATTCAGAAATAAGGTGGGTCCTAAAAATGCAACTCAAGGGTCAAAATCCAGGGCCAAGAGGCATGTTCTCAGTGCTCTTTTGAATGAGTAAAATGAAGGAGCTAAACACACCTCTGCGGGGAGGAGAGAATTCCACAGCTTAAGAGCTACCAGAGAAAATATTCTCTCATGGTCCTCCATCCCAGAGCTTTTGTGGGTGGTGGAACAACTGAGAGGGCCCCCTCTGCTGATCTTAGCACCCTTCGTCTGTAGGGAAGGAAGCAGTTTTTCAAATACAGTGGTACCTTGGGTTACGTACTTACTTCGTTCCGGAGGTCTGTTCTTAACCTGAAACTTTCTTAACCTGAAGCACCACTTTAGCTAACGGGGCCTCCCGCCACCGCCGCGCCACCGCCGCATGATTTCTGTTCTCATCCTGAAGCAAAGCTCTTAACCCGAGGTACTATTTCTGGATTAGTGGAGTCTGTAACCTGAAGTGTCTGTAACCTGAAGCGTATGTAACCCGAGGTACCACTGTTTTCAGGGCCTGAGTCTTGTAGGGCTTGAAACACTACCATGAACGCCTTGAATTGGGTCCAAAAATGAACTGGCAACCAGTGTGGCTGTTTTAAAATGGGGGTTATATGAGAGCTGATGGGAACCCAAGCCAGACATCTGGCTGCTGCATTTTGAACCAATTGAAGTTTCCAAGCTGTCTTCAAGAGCAGCCCCAAGCAGAACGCATTACAGTAGTCCAATCTGGAAGCTACCAGAGCATCAAAATCAGCCTGGGACGTTTTGCGGCTTGAGGCAAGACAGAAAATGGCACACACACACCACCACTGCTGCCACCCCCACCACCGAAGCCACCTCCTCCTTTGCCCTTCCTCATAAACACAGATATCTCCCCCTACCTACCACCATAGCAATGGCAGCTCTGCTTCTATCCCCCACTTGACCCCCCCCCCCAGCCCAGGCACATAATGTCCCTCACCCATTTCATAGACTATAGACATTCAGCAGAAAACTGCTTCAGGGGAACAGCTATTGGGAGACACATGACAACAACAACCAAAGCATGACAAAAAGAGACGAGAGGAGTGTTCACATGGCATTCAACAGGCATGCCATTTTGTGCCTGTGGTGTTGAGCTGTAGAAATTTCCTGTTTATTCAGAAAAGCTTGCTCACAAGTTAAACTGAGCTGGTACAAGCAGACTCTGCAGGTGTAGAAGCGCTTGCATGAAAGGTTGACTCATGCGTTGATTTGTGCATCTCCAGTGCACAGACTGCACACTCGTGGAAGGTTGCATCTGAATAACTGGACAAGTGTACAGCTCAGCTGTTTGTGAGAGCCTGGGTGTTTATAAAGGTCTCAGGGGATTCCCAAGTCCAAGATGCTCAGAGGAATCCAAATGAGGACAATCTTAGCAGCATCCCCATTTGACAGAGGAAGAGGAAGATGAACATTTGGAAAGGTTAAGCAAGGTGACAAAGAAACGCTGGAAGCCAACCAGACAGGAATGGCATGATTTTTAGTGCTCTTTCTGCTAGGTTAACACTGCCACCTCTTGCTAGGCAGAAGGGAGATTTATTGCACTCCTTCCCCTAGGCTCACTGAAGGCTACAATGCAGGACAGCCATTTGCCTTGGGTGATGCCCCGGTCAGCAGGTGGAAGGTACCTGCCACTTATCAAGACTCACAGAAGAGAAACAAAGGCACTGAACGCTTAACTGGAGAGTGACCACGGAGACACCTGCTGCCGGCCATGTTGAACAGATCCAGCCAGATGTGTCATCTTAATCTTGCCTGGGCTTTAAAGCTCCCCACTGAGAGCCTCTGTTTTTCACGCTGTTAGCTGCACCAGCTTGTCTTTAAAACGCCAGCTATATTTTTTCCCTTGCCATGCACACAGCCGGTGTGTTGTTTTACTGCAGGTCAAGAAGCCAAGAGACTGTGAATGGGGGAAGCAAAATTCCGCAAGCCGAATCGGAGCAAGCTGAATAGACATTATTCTCTGTGTTTTGTTTTGTTGACTGATTTGCATATGTGGATTCATCGCATGACGTCATGGTGACATCAAGTTGTGAGGTGACTTCTATATATGAATGGGGCCATTGGAGATAGAACGCTGCAGACAAGAGCTTTCATATCCTCACAAGTGCAACGCTTTTTCAGTGAATCCTGTGCACTAGTGTGCACATACTGTGCATTCAGTAACTAGTCATTGGGTGATGATAGAATCATGTGATGAGAAATCAAACAACACATGTGGAGATCAGAAGTTGCCTCCATGAATGTTTTTTCAGTGCTAAGAAAAGACTTCTTCATGGTACTGTAAACTCAGGTCTGGGGATGAAATTGGACCAGACAGGGGCCACAAGTCAAACTCACATTCCCCACACCTGACGTCATATATTAACTATATTAATCACTTTGAGACTGGTCTCCACATACAATCAGTACACGGCAGCCTGCCACTAGCACCACAAGTTACCAGAAGGGAGAAGAGGATGGGAAAGGAGGTGGTGAGGTCAGTGTGGTGCAAACACACTGAAGGAGCCCATCCCATGCTCCTGCTGATGCATTTGCACTACACCAAACTCACTGCCACCTCTCCCCTCAGGCTCCTGGTAAGCTGAAGCGAAAGCAGTGAGAGGAGGTTAGGTAAGCACTGCTATCCTTGTATGTGGAGACAGGTCTTCAGCTGTTGCCTATGTTAATGAACTTCTGGTGCTCAGCACAGAGCTCTTCAGAGTACAGTCACACCTTGGATCTCGAACGCCTTGGTATTCAGACGTTTTGGCTCCTGAATGCCACAAACCCGGAAGTAGGTGTTCCAGTTCACACACGTTCTTTGGAATTCAAACATCTGACGGGGCTTCCGCGGCTTCTGATTGGCTGCAAGAGCTTCCTGCAGCCAATCAGAAGCCACAGTTTAGTTTCCAAACATTCTGGAAGTTGAATGGACTTCCAGAACAGATTCTGTTCAATTTCCAAGGTACAACTGTGATGTCTAATTTTTGGGATGCAGTTCTCCAACCAACCAGTGTATATATATAAAGATATATATTAGGGGAAAGCATACATATAAATGAATACATGAATGAAAGTTTAGGGAATGTTTCTTGCAAAAATGTGTACGTTAGTCAAAACTGCATAGGAAATTGTGCTTCTTAGGAGAAATTTACACTAAAGAATCAATGGATTTTCATGAGGATTTTGTTTCTGGGCAAGGAATCATAAATGGCTGCAGAAACATGGAGAACTGAATTCAGGATTAGAAAAAGGAGAAGCTGAGAGAAATGTGATTGACAGATCCTCTCATCACTACCTGGTGTCATGGACTGGCTGGGTGTAGAGGAGTGGTGGAAGGTGCCAGCTGAGGGATCCCCCAAGGAACCCCCAAGGGAAGAAGGCTCAGAGACCAGGGATTGGGGGAGGGACAACAATGAGTAGAAAGGAGAAGCAGGAGCAGGTGTGGAGAAGGAGGTGTATATGGATTAGTGAGTAGGAAGGCACAACAGAGGGCAGTCCAAGAACCAAAGGCAGAAAAGGAGGCTGTAGAGACAAGGCAGGCTTGTGAAGAAGCCAGGATGTCTCCCTGCTCCAACTGTGACCAATTTCCCTCCCTGCTGGCCTCCCAGGTATGAAGAGGGCAGAACACAGACAGTCTCAGATTGCCTGTGAAGGAGGAGATTTAGGGTACTGTGGGAAGGCCCACATGGGCCTCATAGGGACAAGATCTATTGGGAAGAGTTGCTGTGCTCACTAGTCCTGGCCTCCTGAGCCAACCTTGTTCCCTTGAATAAAGAGTTAACTCCACTCACGCCTTGTGATTTATTGCTGACCTGCTCCAGCACCTGGTAACCGCCCCTACCGCCATGCAGGTCATTCTGAGTTCCATGAGGGAAGAAAGGTGGAATATAAGTATGCATTTTTTCCAGGCTTTTAAATATTTCAAAACATGCGCAGATGTATTGATTGTTGTTATCTCCATTGTGCACACACCGTTTTAGAACTTTTTGTAGGGATGAATGAATCTGTCAATGTTGGTTTCTCTCAGTATCTGATTCCCCCCCCCCCATCTTAAGTTTCATTTCCTACATTTCTGCATCAGTTTGCAGACTTCTCTTTCAAGAAGCCCTTGCAAAAGCATTTCTGTGTGCATTTCCTGAAATGATACCTATTTCTGTGTGCAATTTTGCCTAAGGTACACATTTTTGCAAGCAGGCGATAGTCAGTAAAGTTGACAAATATGCTGCCTTGTGTTAGACTAGGGGTAGGCAACCTAAGGCCCGTGGGCCGGATGCGGCCCAATCGCCTTCTAAATCTGGCCCATGGGTGGTCCGGGAATCAACATGTTTTTACATGAGTAGAATGTGTGCTTTTATTTATAATGCATCTCTGGGTTATTTGTGGGGCATAGGAATTTGTTCATATTTTTTTCAAAATATAGTCCAGCCCACCACATGGTCTGAGGGATGGTGGACCGGCCCATGGCTGAAAAAGGTTGCTGATCCCTGTGTTAGACCAACATTTGATCCCCCCACCCAGCCCTTGTGCCCGCTTAAGTCGGGTAAACAAAGCACCGACCTTTGGAAAGAAGGTGTGAGGCTTTGGCAGAGTCCTAGAGCTCTCCCAACACCTTCCTCAAGCCAGGTAAGTGCTTGCCCAGCTTTGGGAAAGCAAAGGAGGACTCTAGGACTCTGTCAGAGCCCCTCGTGCCTCCTTCCCAAAGCTGGGCAACTGTTTACCATGTTTTAAGAATGCCCGCTCCTCAGCTGCATGCCCAGTGCTCCTGCACCACTAGCACTGCCCTAAACCCGCATGTAAGAGAACACAGAATAATAGTTTAAGTTCAAGTCTGGGAAATGCATGTTGGTTGTGATATCATCATCACTGCGCCCTCAATGTGCAAGCTGTTGACAATGTGCAGGAGATATGGACCCTGCCTGGCAAGCTCACAACCTGAAATGGGATTCAGGAAATGGTGAAAGGATTCAGTAGTGTTAAGAGTGGAGGAATGTGGACCATGTGCTGTGGTGTAGTGTGGTGTAGTGGTTAAGAGCGGTACTCTCATAATCTGGGGAACCGGGTTCGCGTCTCCGCTCCTCCACATGCAGCTGCTGGGTGACCTTGGGCCAGTCACACTTCTCTGAAGTCTCTCAGCCCCACTCACCTCACAGAGTGTTTGTCGTGGGGGAGGAAGGGAAAGGAGACTGTTAGCCACTTTGAGACTCCTTAAAGGGAGTGAAATCCAAACTCCTCCTCCTCCTCCTCCTCCTCCTCCTCCTCCTCTTCTTCTTCTTCTTCTTCTTCTTCTTCTTCATTTCAGTTACGCAGTCTTAATTTTTAGGCACAGCAGGGGATAGGGGCTAAGTAGTAATGCCAAAGGCTTCAGAGAAAAGTGGGGGGTCTTTGCAGGAAAAGGTTGCAGAGGAACTGCCCTGTGTAGTTGGTTTATAGAGTACGGTGGATCTAAGGAGCGAGTGTATTTATTTGGAGAAGCTGAGGCTCATTCATTCTCTAGACAGCTCTCAGAGGCTACTGGCCAAATCCTGCACTGATTTATAGACTTGGCCTCCTGATTTACAATCTAATCTGGCAGAGCAGCCCAGCTGTAAGGGTCTAGAGGAGACTGTACGACTGCTGCCATCCACATTACATTTAATAGCCATAGTCGATTAAACCCCACAATTGTCATTTGACCTCACACAGGTCTGTTTGCAGGGGATAAAATTAGGAGTTGTCTGCTCTGGAATTTACTGAACTGAAGAAGTAACTGATCCCCATTCCCTTCTCCTTTCTGGTTAGCATCTCTGGTTTAAAGGATACGATGGCAGGAGACATAAAAGTCCGAGATCTGTGCCCAAGACCTTGGAGTGCTTCTGCTAGCTAGAACAGACAATGGTGGTGTAGGGGAACAAATATTCTGACCCTGGTTTAAGATGACTATAGCATCTTCAGATGCTTGGTAGAATTTGCTTTTCTTCTGATTCCTTTGATTGGCAGCTTTCCCCATCCTACATTACAAATGGTGTAGTGGTTAAGAGCGGTAGTCTTGTAATCTAGGGAATTGGGTTCACATCTCTGCTCCTCCACATGCAGCTGCTGGGTGACCTTGGGCCAGTCACACTTCTCTGAAGTCTCTCAGCCCCACTCACCTCACACAGTGTTTGTTGTGGGGGAGGAAGGGAAAGGAGAATGTTAGCCGCTTTGAGACTCCTGAAGGGGAGTGAAAGGCGGGATATCAAATCCAAACTCTTCTTCTTCTTCTTTTGAGACCTCCCTCAGCTTCAAAAGAAGCTTGAGCTCTTGGTGTGAGAAGGTGCATTTTGAGAAACACAAGACCCTGAGCAAACTTCCTTTGAGCATGCTAATCAAGCCAGGGATCAGGTATTCTGACACGCACAGCTGGGAATTGACATGGCCTCCCTCATTATCATGCTAGGAATTGGTATAACCCCATGATGACCATCCAGTTGGCCTAAGGATGCTGGAATAGATGGACCTTCGCACTGATCAGTCAGGACTGTTCTCACATCCTTATGCTTCAGTAAACCCCTCTAGGACTGCCTCTCCCCATATGTACCAACCTGGACCCTGGGATCATCATCTGAGGCCCTTCTTCATGTGCTTCCTCCACGAGAGGTCTGGAAGGCGGCAACACAAGAACTGGTCTTTTTGTGATGGCTCCCCGTTTGTGGAATTCTCTCCCAAGGGGGGCTTTCAGGGCACCTTCAGCACAGATCTTTAGGTACCAGGAAAAAACATTCCTCTTCCCCCAGGCCTTTGACTAATTAATTACTCTATGGGCTTTTAGAAGCTACTAACATGAGTTTGACCAAACTGAGGGAGGCTGTGGAAGACAGAAGTGCCTGGCGTGCTCTGGTCCATGGGGTCACGAAGAGTCGGACATGACTAAACGACTAAACAACAAACAATGGCCTTTTAATCTCTCTCTCTCTCTCTCTCTTTGTGTGTGTGTGTGTGTGTGTGTAGGAGGTGTTGTTTTGTTATTATGTTCTGTATTTTTGTGGTTTTATACTGTAAACTACCTCGTGATCCTCAGGTGAAGGGTGGTGCATAAATTTAATAAATAATATGAAAGAAGCTTCAAATCAGGTTGGGTGAATTTATGGTGCCTACTCTCTTTCTGCTGTTGCAGTGGGCCTGGAGGTCAATGGGAGCTTTGCCTGAGTGCCAAGAGAAGTTTCCCAGCAATGCGACAGATTCAAGCCATTAAGGAGGCATTAAGCCCTTCTCTTAGCTCTCAGGTGACAAAGACTGGAGAAAAATGTGTTTTCTCTCTCCCTGGTTTCAGTTTTATTCCCCTGGGTCTCCGCTACAGGAGAAGGTCACGCACACAAATGTTATGCTGGCATTCCATAGCTGCAGACTTTCTAAAGCTGGTTTCCCCTCCAGTTTAGGGGCTCTTTAAATATTCCCTTTCCTTCATGGTGGCCATTTGTAGAATCTCTGCTCCTGCATGACAAAAGTGAAGGACTCTTGAATTCCAGAGGACATCTGAGCCCATGAAAAGGTACAGAGAGATTTAAAAAGGAGGAAAACAAAAACAAAAATGCATGCAGCCCCCCCCCCCCCAGCCAGAGCTCATTGGAGCTCAGTTCTGGCACCTCTCAGGTGGGGGACATTGCCGTTCTAAGAGAACAAAGAAATTCATGGTGAGTTCCAGTACCTATTTTTCTAGAAAAAAAATAGCACCAGGCCTATCTGGCATGAATGTAAAGCAGGTGAAATGGTCAGTTTTGGTGTCTTGGTGGTGCTGTGGGTTAAACCACAGAGCCTAAGACTTGCCGATCAGGAGGTCGGCGGTTTGAATCCCTGTGACGGGGTGAGCTCCCGTTGCTCAGTCCCTGCTCCTGCCAACCTAGCAGTTTGAAAGCATGAAGTGCAAGTAGATAAGTAGGTATCGCTCCGGCGGGAAGGTAAACAGCATTTCTGTGCGCTGCTCTGGTTTGCCAGAAGCGGCTTAGTCATGCTGGCCACATGATACTGAAGCTGTATGCCGGCTCCCTCGGCCAATAAAGCGAGATGAGCGCCGCAACCCCAGAGTCGGTCACGACTGGACCTAATGGTCAGGGGTCCCTTTACCTTTTAAGAGATTGATAGAATCATAGAATTGTAAAGTTGGAAGGAACTACGAGGTTCATATTTTCCAACCCCCTACAATGCAGGAATCTTTTGCCCAATGTGAGGCTTGAACCCACAACCCTGAATTTAAGAGTCTCATACTCTACCAACTGAGCTATCCTGGGAACAAATGACAAGGCTGACATGTTTTCTTTCTCTTGAAAAGCTCTTGAAGTGTGAGGATAAATGTAGTGCCCTGGAAAGAGAGAAAACATTTTAAGATACAGCAGGGACCTTCTTAAACTTTGTGTGGTTATTGAAACTGATACAAATGCCAGATTAATTAGAAAATCAATGGTGTTGTCTGGCTGATTGATGCTAGCTCCAAGGAGAAAGAGGGAGGAAAGGGGGACCGATTGTTCTCAAGACTAGATAACCGCCCCCGCCCCCCGCCGCCATTGCACAGATGGATGTCAGAGTTTGCATAAAATGAGTCTGTTGTGATAAGCTTCAATACATGCGCCATGTCTTTGCTGAACTAAAAAACCAGGTCTTTTGGGTCCAGTCAAGACAGGCAAACATTATGAGCTCGAGAAGAATGTCTTTGGGGAATGGTGTTCATTTCATAAAAGACCTGGACATCTGAGCTTAGAGGTACAGTTGACAACCATTTCATGTTACAGTCTTACAATGATGCGTTTAGTGACATTTAAAATGAGCTTGGGCCAGACAGCCTTTCATGATGGGGCCTTTTCAGTGGTGGTTTCCTGCTTGTGGAATGCTCTTTCTAGTGAAGTGTGACTGTCTCCATTGTTATTAATTTTTTCGGAGGAATTGAAAACATTCCTGTTTACCCAGGTGTTTTCTGGCTGAAGAATACTGTTCTTGACAACCCAACAGACTGACAGACAGACAGATGATAGACATGTTATAAGAATTTTAAGGTCATATAAAAAAAAAATGTTCATAACTATGTATATATATATATATATATATATATATATATATATGCAGGTTTTGGTGTCCTCGGGTGTCTTCCCGTGTAAAAGTTGGGGTGTCTAGGCGACGTTTCGACGAGGTCTCACTCGTCATCTTCAGGCTGGTGCTTTCGGCTTCTTGTTACTGGAACAGAGCAGGATCTCAGTGTTTGAGTTCCTATAAATACTGTTGAGGAGGTGTGGTGTATAGCCTCCAATGTTCTGGGCAGAGAGGAGGTTCCCAGGCTAGTGTGCCTTTTCTTCTTTTGTTCCTTAATTACTTGAGGGATATCTTGAGTGATTTCTTGAGTGATTTCCTGAATCCCACTTAGGTGGGTCATTAGGTGTGGATTAGTTGCTAAAGCCTTCGTGTCTTGAACTCTTGAACTTTGTGAAGAGTTTTTCTGAGAAGATGGCTGTACTGCACTTGGTTGTGCTCTGGCTTGGCTTCGTGTATAGGGGCGAGCTGTGGTTTTGTGGCCTGTGCCAGCCAGATCTGTGTAGGGATTGCAGGGGGGTGCAGCATCCGGAGGTGCCACCCTGGTTTGGCTACTGGATGGTGTCTGTAATTTATCTGTGGAGAGGGTCTGGGTTTGGGTCTGGTGTGGTTGATTGGTGATGGCGTTCTGTGTGCCTCTGGATCTGGTGTCAGATTTTGTGGCACCAGATCCAGAGGCACACAGAACGCCATCACCAATCAACCACACCAGACCCAAACCCAGACCCTCTCCACAGATAAATTACAGACACCATCCAGTAGCCAAACCAGGGTGGCACCTCCGGATGCTGCACCCCCCTGCAATCCCTACACAGATCTGGCTGGCACAGGCCACAAAACCACAGCTCGCCCCTATACACGAAGCCAAGCCAGAGCACAACCAAGTGCAGTACAGCCATCTTCTCAGAAAAACTCTTCACAAAGTTCAAGAGTTCAAGACACGAAGGCTTTAGCAACTAATCCACACCTAATGACCCACCTAAGTGGGATTCAGGAAATCACTCAAGAAATCACTCAAGATATCCCTCAAGTAATTAAGGAACAAAAGAAGAAAAGGCACACTAGCCTGGGAACCTCCTCTCTGCCCAGAACATTGGAGGCTATACACCACACCTCCTCAACAGTATTTATAGGAACTCAAACACTGAGATCCTGCTCTGTTCCAGTAACAAGAAGCCGAAAGCACCAGCCTGAAGATGACGAGTGAGACCTCGTCGAAACGTCGCCTAGACACCCCAACTTTTACACGGGAAGACACCCGAGGACACCAAAACCTGCATTCCTGTACCCGTGAAAATCTACGAAAGCATATATATATATATATATATATACCACATGTCTGAAACCCCACAAAAAAGGTCCTGAACAAATTGACCTCAAATATTTCTCTGCAAGGTCAAAGTGGGAAACCTCCCCATTGTCTCTTTCCTCACAAATCCTGTCTTAAGGACACATTCAAGATATGAACAGGGTCTGAGCCTGTGACCTAGATTCAGGAATTAAGTAGTTATAATAACAAAAGAGTGGCCAAAACCCAGATAATGCAATCAGGTAACTTGCCAGACCGGAGATAAACAACGCACTCAGATTTCTGTTGTAGACCACCTTTTCTGTGATGTAGGAATGATGTATCTGGGGGTGGTCTTGGGCTACACCCCTTCTGTGATGTATGTATGATGTTTCTGGGGGGTGGTCTTGGACTTCAGGGTGGGCAATTTAAAAATATCTATATAAGAGCTTGCAAGCATGGCTCAGGGTCCTCCTTTCTTCTGCTTGTGGGGGAGCACCCTGTTGCAACAGTTAATAAAGATCAGGCTTACTAGCTGCTTTGCTTCTCAATATTCTCTGGCTGGTCTCTGTTATTTTCTCCTACCGATAGAGAACCTACAAAAGGACTCTATATGGGCTCTTGGGAAAAGGAGCAGGTTTTTTTTTACTTATATCAGATAGATAGATAGATCTTCCACACTCACAATGATTGGCATTTGGCTAGTTGTGTGTGTGTGTGTGTGTGTGTGTGTGTGTGTATACAGCATAAGTGCCATGCTTTTGTTTTGTGATTTGCATGGGTCCATGCCATGGGGGGGGGGCATATACAGGCAGCTCTCCTACCAAGCAATGGTTCTGTTCTCAATTCTTCTTGGCACCAACCGTTTGCGAACATCGACCTTCTCAGGGGGCCTCCAATAACATACAGTTGAAAACTGCAGACAAAAGGAATAACTCCCACACTGCATCGGTTCAATAAACGCTTTATAATTCCATAGCCAGCAACATTCAACACACCTACATGTTCCTGAATAATTGACCACCCTACAATTCTGCAGGAACCTGATCCTCTGAGATAGCCTTACCGATGTCCCTCGAATTCCCATCCCCCAGCCTTTCATTTTGATTTCTCTACAGAGCCACGGACTCCATAACCCTTTTTCGGTAACTCCGTATCGTGAGTGTTTATGAATTGCTGGTAACTGAACTGTCCCCTTCCTCCCCCCCCCCCCCGGTTTCCTCCCCCCCCCTCCAGATTTCCTTCTCCACACCCTTCTTCCTCATGACAAACGATTGTGTCAGCAGAGGAACAATGCAGGTGACTAACCTCATAAAATGTAGTAAATGATTAATAAAAACTTCAAATAACAAAGGCTCCGTGGCAGCAGCTGCGGCTTGCCTGTCAGAACTGATTGCTCTATGTGGTTGGTCTGCCTTAAGGATGGCACCAGCCTCCTGGCAGGGAGAGGAGAAGAAATTCCAAAAGAGGAATCAACAAATGAAACTGATCTGTAAAAAAATGTTACTTGAAAAAAGAGAGAGAGACATTGCACATACTTTTGTAAACCAAGAAAATCTTTAATAAAAATACATTAAAAAAAGAAGGAAAAACAAACAAACAAAGCAATTCATCTCTCTCTCTCTCTCCCTCTCCCTCTGAAATATTACCAGGTATTAAAACTTCATTGTCATAAATGAGGTTCGCTCATTCCCTGCCAACCATCTTCACCTTCTGCAAAAGTGGTTCTTAGACTTTCTTTCCTCTCTTCGCACAGAAGACTTTGCGTATTTTACATGATTCCCCTGGGACTCCAGTTCATTGCAGAATATTGCAGAGTGTGCTCTAGAATGCACGAGAGACACTGCGCGGGCATATTAGGCGTCAAGGACCGGCGTCTGCTACAAATTTTCGCAACGTGTTCAGGAGGCCTACTTGCTTTTCCGTTTTTCTCCTGGCCGTTAGTCAAGCTTCCGTGGACGCCAAGCATGGCAAGTCCTCCTTGACCTCTTTTGAGAGCTCCGTTTAGGCCCCCACCCCGAAATGTACTTCTGCAAATGATGTTCCATTGAGCATGCTGATACCTTCATCCTGAATAGCTCAGCTGGTTAGAGCGTGGTGCTGATAATGCTAAGGTTGCAGGTTCAATCCCTGTATGGGACAGCTGGATATTCCTGCATTGCAGGGGGATGGACTAGATGACCCTTGGGGTCCCTCCCAACTCTATTGTATTCTATTATTCCTCTTGTGCTTGGGTGGTGCAATTCTGGCTGCATAGGCAACTGGCACACACAGCCTGAACATTTGAGAGAGGGGAATGATGTCACCCTTCATGAGGACTAGCTGAATTAGAGGGCTGCAGAGAGTCTTGTGGCATCGTAAAGACTAAAAATGGACCATGGTGTGTGCTTCTGAGAGCTGTTACTGCAAAACTTCCCAAGGATTTTCATGCAATTGACTGGAGCAGTTGAGAAGACCAATTAATTGGGAGGGGGAAGCGAGAAGGGGCTCACAAATCCCTGCCTGAGGGGTGCATGAAACCCCCCCCCCCACTCACACACAACACAGTACATATTGCAGACTTGGTGGCAAGCATTCTTAGCCACTACAGCAGCTTTTACTGCTTCCAACCTCATGTTCATAAAAACAAAATTTTGCAATTATGCGAGGTCTTCAGGGTAAGACTGGGATTTGCTGTTAATGACCCAATGTCTATCTACCCCGTACTTTGTCTGTAGGTAGTGGCGAGGTGGGGAGAGGAAGATATTCTGAGAAAGTGAATTAAAGTTCTTTCCACGGGGGTTCATAAAACCTACAGTAATGCAGAGCTTCCGTATTAGAAGTTAAAAACGGCAAACTCAGAAGCATCCCCAAGAAGACATTCACTGGCTGGGATTTTCTCTGTGCGGGCCATTAAAGGAAAAAGCCAGTATGGAGAAATGAAGGCAAGGCTGTAGTTTGATTCCAAGAGGTGTGTGTGTTAGCATTTGTATTGTATTTGTTAGAAAATGTATTTTACAAAGAATGAATTGTACTGAGGGAAAAAGAAAGCCTATGTAATGGAACAGCTGCAAAATCTTGTGTCTCCAATTAAGGTCACAGAAACGCCCGATCATTCCCTTGTTAATTGGTTAACTCCCTTATTTAATTATTTTAATTGTGAGCATATGTGTGTGTGTCTTAGATAGGAGGGAAGGACTAGGAGTTGAAGGTTGGCTGGTTGTTTTGCTGAGTGTGGATACCTCAAGCAGATGCTTGTCCGGAGACGTTTGTGGGGGCAGACAAGCAATGGACTGATATGCACTGCCATAAAGGAGTTTTGGAAGCCACAAGCAAGAAGACCCTCTGTTGGGGTCGAGAGAGGGAAACACATCACATTGGACTTGATATGCATGAATACTACTGATTGTTAATAGCTGCCATTCTGCAAGAGTCCTCTTCAAAGTCTTGTGTGTGGAGTCTACTTCATCACTAGGGCTTCGAGGGTGAAACTGCTGCACCACTCTGTAGGACTCAGAAAAATAGCTAATGGGGGTGGGTGGCACCAAATAATGGGGTGAACTGAAGTTATTTCCTCCTCTCAAGTCAAAGTGCAATGTCAGTACCCTCACCTTGTTAATACCAAGGCCCCCACATCATGCCACTCTGAAGGCGAATGTTGTAAAATTCAGTATGAATTCTTCGCATACTGCATAGTGAAACTATGGAATTCAGGGAGAGACAGCATCTTGGATGGCTTTAAAGAGGGTTGGGCAAGTTCTTTGAGAAAAAGACTGTCCATTCCAACTAGTCATGGTGCCTATATGACCTGTGGCGATCATGAGTGGGAAATCTGCTAGTGCAGTCATGAACATGAGCATGAAATTTATTACGGTCAGAGACCAGCTTGCGAAACACAAATGGAACAACAATCCCAATAACAAAACAAACATTTAAAACAATATACAACAATGGATTTTAAAAGTGTGATAGGCATATGAACACACAAAAACTTTAAGACGGACTACCTTAGAGAAATGACCAAGAGTCGCCCATGGATCTAAGTTTGGGAATTCTCTTAACAAACTAGATTGAATCAGGGGATGGTCTGTGCCTACAGATCTGTGCGCAGAATCTGGTGACAATCTGGGTCGTCTTGTGGACTTTGCCTAACAGGAGAAGATCAAATTTTTGCTTTACCAGGAGGTCAGCAAGCCTCACCAGCAGGGGGTCAATGGTTTCTCTACGTGCCTCATCGTAAAAGGGACATCTAAAAAATATGTGTTCAGGGCTTCCTATATCTCCCAATGGACAGGCACAAATTCTCAGGTCATATGGGACTTCTTCTTTTTTTAAAAAAAAATATTTTTATTCAATTTTTCCAATGCAAAATTTATACAATTCATACATCTTTTTTTATATCCATTCTCAGTTTGACTTCCCTCAACTTGACTGATACTCCTTCCCTTCTTAATTTCTTACACATTTCTAAATCCTTACTTACATTATTTTTATAAATTAAATCTTATTTTACTCACATTCTAACATTTCTTCTTACAGAGCTTCATTAAAGCTTACAAGCGTTATTTGATTATCACTTAATTTATGCATGTACTCTGTAAATTTTCCCCAATCTTCTATAAATCTCTGATCTCATCGATTTCGGATCCTTCCCGTCAGTCTATCAAGTTCTGCATAGTCCATCATCTTCATTCTCTATTCGTCTAGTGTAGGTAGCTCCTCTTGCTTCCATTTCTGAGCCATCAATATTCTTGCTGCAGTCACTGCATATAAAAATAGCTTCCTTTCTTTCTTATTTATCTCATTCCCTGTAATACCAAGTAAGAACGCTTCTGGTTTCTTAACACATATGGGACTTTTTAAAAGGATCCTTCCAAGACTGGTGAGGGCAGAGCCGAGCTTCTGGCAAGTGCAGTCATATCTTGCTTGCGGGTTTTCTTTAGGCATTAGGTAGGTTAGTGCAAGAGCAAGATGCTGAACTAGGCAGATCTTTGGATCTGGATCTTCTTTTTTGGAGCCTGTATCATCTTCTTCCTGAAGTCAGGATCTTCTTACATTCTTATGTAGACCAATTTGGGCCTGCCAGAAATACTGCAGCATAGAGTGCTACTGTCCAGAACCCCAAATGTTCCATTCAGTCCCCAACCTCACCCCGTGTTCCCACGGCCGCTGAGCATGCTCAGTCAACAGTGGGACATTTTTGCCACTTGGGGTTCTTTCAACTGAGCTGATACCTCCCCTCTTGTGGGTGTATGTGTGATACTATTTTGACTTCCTAAGCAACAACATTCACATCCTGAATGCAGGAAACAGAGAAGTGATAGATAACAGCTAAGCTAATTCTCAAGCTCCAGAAAACACATAGCATACTTTTTTTGTACTATAGTATACATTCTATGTCCTAAATTCTACATTATCCCTTTTCAGTGTTATGCCCTGAACCTGGGGCAGGGGAGAGACAGAAGACAGCAATTTAAAATAAGTGAATAAATTGCTCATGAGCTTCTAACCGGTGTGATTTTAAAATGATGGCCGCAAAAAAGAAGATTCTTTCCTTTGCTCCACCCCACCCCAAGCAAACAACTCTCTGCCTGGAGATCATTTTATTCCTTATTATTTTAATTATAGCTCTTTTGTAGTATAGAAATTATTGTAAGAGAGTGGAGGTAATTTTTCCCCAAGCAGAGGCTAGGACTTGCTCATGATTGCCCCAATTAAACAGCCAAAGACTTCTCACGCATAGGCAGGGAACTCTTGGTGCTTCAGAGACCTGCTACCTTTTCCTTCCTTATAGGTGACCTTAACCAGTAGCAGACAGCCTGGCTTGGCGTTCCTGATCACCTGACCTCTGGCCAGTCACATCGCTGCTGCTTACCAGGAGGGAGAGGAGGTGGTGAGATTGGCATAATGCAGATGCCCCAGTCAGTGGCGTATCGTGGGTTGTCAGCACCCGGGGCAAGGCAAGTAATTTGCGCCCCCTAACCCCCAGATGTTGCGCCCGGTGCGGCCGGCCCTCCCTGCACCCCCCACGCTACGCCACTGGCCCCAGTAGAAGAAATTTGCTGCTACTGCCAGTACATTTGCACTCCAGTAGTAGAGTGGACCCGCTGGGGTCAGCAAACTTTTTCAGCAGGGGGCTGGTCCACTGTCCCTCAGACTTTGCGGGGGGCCAGACTATATTTTGAAGGGAAAAAATGAACGAATTCCTATGCCCCACAAATAACCCAGAGATGGATTTTAAATAAAAGGACACATTCTACTCATGTAAAAACATGCTGATTCCCGGACCTTCTGTGGGCCAGATTTAGAAGGCAATTGGGCTGGATTTATAAGGCAGTTGGGCCGGATCCAGCCCCCAGGCCTTAGTTTGCCTATAGTGCCTTAGCTTGAAATAGTAGTTTGGGGTCAGGGAGGGCATCAAAGACCCATGACTGTTCCTGCAGCAAGGTCCCTGCAGGGCCCCTGTCTTCAGTCCTAGAGCCACCATTGAGCAGGAAAAGGGAGATTTTTACCCACTGCTTGCTCCAAAGCTAAGCGTTGAGGAACAATGAAAGCACAAGGTGCTTCAGTTGCAAGAGAATGGTTTGCAAGTTCTGTTATGCACAATGGAACTTCAAGGAAAACCCAAGATAAGTCACGCTGAACAAGGATATCAGAACACTCTTCACCTTTGCCGAAGAGATTGGTGGGTAGGTTGGGAAACTTGTTGGAACAATTTCGCAGCTCCTGGGCAGGCCCTTCTTACTGATTGTGGACTTGTGAACTCTGGACCTTCCACCTAGACCAGACATATTCCTGCCAACCCTTCGCCTTCCAAGAACTCCTGGACCAGAACTGGCTCTTTCGTGCTGCTGAGCTGGTGCTGTTAATCAGCTTTGATAAAGTGCGGCTTCCTTACATATAAGTAAGTTCACCTGCTGCCATGTTTTGGGCAGAAGCATCTGCCACTAAGGAAACAATAGCAACATGAACAACTGGAAGTCAGATGAAGTTTTTCAGCTATTTTTTTTAGAAAAAAAATAACCAAAAAATCTTACGATGTGGGCAGCCATATGCCCAGGTTTTCCTGGACATTTTAGCAGCTTTTCGGAAATTTCGCCATGATACAGGAATACTGGACATATGGCAGCCCTACCTTTTAATGGTGTTATCAAAACAATAAGAACTGGTCCCCCTTTTCCCTGAGTGACATGTCCTTTCACATTATAAGCCCGAGGGCAAGAACAGTCTTACTAATAATTCCTATAAGCTACTCTGGGAGCCTTTTTGGTGAAATTGTAGGATATAAATACTTTAAATAAATCCATGTTGACTTTTTTAATGAAATAGTTGATTAAATGAATAAAATACTTATGAATGCACTTTCATCACAAACCAGAGCAGGATTCAGGAAACGGATTCACCACCTCCAAGGCTGAATGTGTGTTTGTGTGTGTGTATGACACCAGATTTATGCAAGTTGCAGAATTGAGTTTTTCTTGGAACAGAATTTGAATTAGGCTGACGCAGAATTTTTAATTCTAATAAATAATACAATTTAACATATTTATTTGCTTGCTTGGCAAAGGCTGCCACCAGGCCTGGTTAAAAGGCAGGTGATTAATCCGCGGGGAACGTGTAATTGGCTAACAGCTCCTAACACGAACAGTTGCTTCACCAGTCCGTAATCAGCTTGATGACAAATGGGTACACTTGTTAGAGGCCAAAGCATGACCACCACCTAATTTTCTGCTGTGAATAACGAGGCCTCTTGCAAGACGGCAAGGCTTGCGGTCCCAGCGCCCGTGTATATCATGAGCTCACACGCCAGAACAAAATGGGCTGTCAAGCTGATTTTCTCCTTCATCGGTACTTGTTTAAATTTCCCCTTTTATAATTTGCAACATTATCAGGGGCAAATTACCAGTATTGATAACCCATTAGGAAATGAAATAAAAAGACAGCCTTATTGACATCTCAATGAAGACCTGCTCGATCCGCTTTCGGTTCTTGCTGATTAGGCTCAGAGCATCCATTAAGGGCCGAACCCTGGAAGCGACGCGGGCTTTCAAAATGTTGTTCTAATCAGCAGGTGTTGCAATCTTTTGACTACGTTGTGCCGCCACTGGGCTTCACTGGAGCGAGGCATCTGAGCTCTGTTGATGAGGCAACTCTGTTTCGGAGAGGTGGAACTCCTACGGTATGTCATCGTCACATTGCAAAAATGATCGGTGGCGAGAAAAGCCATGCTGAGCAAGACCAATGGCCCATGGAGCTTAATATTTCCTCTTGCTGACCGCCGTCAGCCGGAGTTCCATGTTTTGCAAGCAGAGAATGATGGCTCAGGAAACTAATCTTCCCAAGCCTGTCTGAGCCCAGACCTCAAAACATCTAAATATGGGCATCATTCCATTCGCATGACTGTCTTCGCCTTTGACTCCAAAGCAGTAAAACTGCCAGCACATTTGCAAAGCTAAGCAGGGTCCGGTATGGTTTCAAATTGAATGGGGGACCGCATGTTGAGATTCTTGCATTGCAAGGGGTTGGACTAGATGACCCTTGGGGTGCCTTCCAACTCTACAGTTCTCTGATTCTATTATATGAAGAGCCCTGTTAGGGCAAACCCAAGGTCCAGCTGTAGTTCATCAGATGCTTCTAGGAATGATCCAAGCCAGGCATGGGGATGCTGAGCTTCCTCATTTCCCACCCAGGCTGCTTTGACAAGTGGATTGGGTTGACCGCCTGTCAATCACCTAGTGTTCTTGTTGCTGCTGCTGTTGTTATAATGAATTATTGGCACTTTTTTACAGTAATAACTTTCATTACATTTATTATTATTATTATTAGCCACCCATCTGGCTGGGTTTCCCCAGCGACTCTGGGCAGCTCCCAACAGAATATTAAAACATGATAAAACATCAAACATTAAAAACTTCCCCAAACAGGGCTGCAGTCAGATGTCTTCTAAAAGTCAGATAGTTGTTTATTTCCTTGACATCTGATGGGAGGGCATTCCACAGGGCAGGAGCCACTACCGAGAAGGCCCTCTGCCTGGTTCCCTGTAACCTCACTTCTCGCAGTGACTTAACAACAATAAAAAAGCATCAATTAAAAGCCGCAAAGAACAAAACAGAGAAAAATCTAAAACTCATTCATATTTTTAAATGTCAGTTCTGAAACATCCCATCCCTTGACCGAGGCCACAGATAATTAAAAGCCAAAGGACTGAAAGAAAAGAAATGTTTTTGCCTGGCACTGAAAGATGTCATGATGACGTAGACTGAGCTTCTCCCTGGTGAGAGCATTTTTGCATTTGTGTGCTATGAACCACCCTGAGATTTTTGGATGAAGCACGGTATACAAATTTAATAAACACATAAATAAAGCAGGGGGCCACCACCAAAAAGGCTCACCCTTGTGTTGCCGCCCTCAGAACCACTATGATGTCAGGTGACCTGACTTCAAAGGAAAGAAAGGTTTGCTTGGAACTTCTGAGAATAGCCAATCAGTAAACCTCCATTGTAGCAGGGCGGGGCTGCTCTCAAGAGCTCCCATCCCAGTGTGTGCCGGAGCCAATCCCAGTGTGTGCCACATTTCGAAGGCCCCCAAAGACCGCCCCTGCTTGCCAAGGAACAATTGGAAGCATTTTTTAAGGACCCTGATTGTGCCTTTGTCTTTACCCTTTCCACACATGCTACCACACATGATGTCAGGCATGGGGCAGCTGCACATGGCTTGGGGAAAGCAACCTTGCGGGTCAACGTGGACTCCTGCCAAGCCCAAACAGACCTCCTTACTGCTGCTATAGTCCCCCACTACAACAGAAGGGGCACAGCTAAGGTAGTGTCTTCCAGGTGTTTCTTGACTCCCAGCTTCTACCAGCTTAGCCAATGGTGAGCAGCAATGGAAGCTGTAGCCCTGCAGCATCTGGGCAACTTTCCTATCCCTGGTGCAGACCTCCTGGCAAACAGCAGGGAAGCTTTTTGTCATTGGGAGGAGACCGCCACCACCTTCTCCTCCTCTGATATACATGGGCAGTAAGGCTAGGACCCACGTACCTATGGGACCACCTCTCCTGGTACGCCCCGTGGAGGACCTGAAGGTCCACAAATGACAACACATTGGAGGTCCCAAGTCGCAAGGTGGTTAGATTGGTTGCAACTAGGGCCAGGGCCTTTTCAGTACTGGCCCCAACTTAGTGGAACGCTCTGTCACAAGAGACTAGGGCCCTGTGGGACATGACATCTTTCTGCAGGGCCTGCAAGACAGCTGTTCTGCCTGGCCTTTGGTTTGGACTCAGTCTGACCCTTATGTTTCCCTCCCCTTATGGTTTTGATGAGGCTGCATTTTAAATTGCATTTTAACCTGTATTTTAAATTGGTTCCCCCCCCCCCCATTATGTTTTTACTGTAATTTTACTGTTGTTAGCCACCCTGAGCCCAGCTCCGGACGGGGAGGGTGGAGTAAGTACAGTGGTACCTCGGGTTACAGATGCTTTAGGTTACAGACGCTTCAGGTGACAGACGCTTCAGGTTACAGACTCTTCTAACCCAGAAATAGTACCTTGGGTTAAGAATTTTGCTTCAGGATGAGAATAGAAATTGGCAGCGGGAGGCCCCATTAGCTAAAGTGGTGCCTCAGGTTAAGAACAGTTTCAGGTTAAGAATGGACCTCCAGAATGAATTAAGTTCTTAACCCGAGGTACCACTGTCTAAATAAGATTTAGTAGTAGTAGTACAATTTTGTGGTAGGCTTGTCACTTTGTCACTTTGAAAATATGTCCTAGTCTACCCTAACATCATCTTCTTCCTAGAAAAGATGATAAAACTATTTTTTACCATTGGAGTTATTCTTTCCCGAGAGAAATATTGAGAAGGCAAAGTAGGTGAGGGATCTTCCCAAAGAAGGAGGGATTGTAGTGGAGATGGAAAGAAGGAGAGAGAGAGAGAGAGAAGAAACTCCTGTAATTCAGATCTACTTTTTAGGAATGCAGTGGGACTTGGCAGAAAACACCATCTGTCAGTGGCAGAAAGTGTAAATTTTAATCTTATTAGGAATTCTCAGCTTAGGTGAGGCAATAAAAGCCTCAGCCGTTGCCAGTCTGCTGTGTCTATCTGTATACAAAGGAGGGGATTGATTTTTGCTAAGTACATGACTCCCAGAGCATGTGGCGCTGCTTGCACTATTAAAATAAAACCAGGCAAATCGGCAACAGCCAACAGGAACCCTCACTGCACTTATGTGTCTCTGGAGAGCTGCAAAATGCTGTCTCAGAGATCTTTCTTCTTCCACCTTGCAATGGAAACAAAGTACCCGACAATAAGATTAACACTCTCCTTTTTTAAAACAAAAACAACAAAAAGCCAAGCTTCTTAGCAAGCGTTTTCGATGCCCATCACCTAATATCAATTAGTCACTGCTAAGGTTGCCAGCTGCCAGGAATGCTACCTGCTTGTTCAGTATTTGAGCCTCAGGTGTGCCATCAGGTATTTTGTTGGCTAAACAACATTGTTGGAGACGAGAGGAGTTGTTAAAAAAAATATCATTTCCTATTAGCCTAGGGTGGCCATTTGACATCCTATTTGTTTGTTTGCTTGCTTGCTTATTATGGAATTTATATCCTGCCCTTCAATCCAGAAGAAGTCCAGGGTGGCAAACAATTTCAAAAGAAAAACAAATTAAAGTATTCCAAAAGGAATTACAGTTTTTTAAAAATGTAAAAACAGTTACGGTTAAAAACATTATTCCATCCAGTGATACCCGAAGAAGTAATGTCTGGGGTGAGGACCAGTTTTAGAAACTGTGATATGAAAGCTAGGAGCTAAAGCCTAGATTGTGGGCTTAAACCTAGATTGTGGGCGCTACAATCGAATGTCTAGGTGCTTTTTTTTTGTAAGACTAATACAAAGCTGAAAACAAATGGACTGCAGCTAAAATCTTATATTCATTTTTTATATGGTCTAGTCCTCATCTGAAGACTGCAAAAAAGAAAGGCATACTTCCACTGCATGCTCCCCTGATACAGTGGTACCTCTGATTATGAAATTAATTCGTTATGGAGGTCTGCTCTTAACCTGAAACTGTTATTACCTTTCCCGCCCCTACCTGGCCACAGTGATCCATGCGATGGTCATCTCCAGGCTTGACTACTGTAATTCGCTCTATGCAGGGCTGCCCTTGAAGCTGTCCCAGAAACTCCAGCGGGTGCAGAATGCTGCAGCGAGGCTTCTCACGGGGTCCCTGCCATGGGAGCATATTCACCCAGTGCTTTTCAAGCTGCACTGGCTCCCGGTGGAGTACAGGGTCAGATTTAAGGTGCTGCTAAAGCCCTTCACGGCCTAGGACCCTCGTACCTACGGGACCGCCTCTCCTGGTATGCCCCACGGAGAGCCTCAAGGTCCATAAATAGCAACACCCTAGTGGTCCCAGGCCCTAAGGAAGTTAGATTGGCTTCAACCAGAGCCAGGGCCTTTTCAACTCTGGCTCCGGCCTGGTGGAACGCTCTGCCTCATGAGACCAGGGCCCTGCAGGATCTGATTTCTTTCCGCAGGGCCTGTAAGACAGAGTTGTTCTGCCTGGCCTTTGGCTTGGAGCCAATTTGATTCCCTCCCTCCCTCTCTTTTTCCTTTTCCTTCTCCTCCTGCGATGAGGCTACATTTTAATATTTTAATGATCCATTATTTTAATGTTGTATTTTACTTTCGTTTTTAAGTTGTAATCATTCATCTTGTTTTTATTATTGCTTGTAAGCCGCTCTGAGCCCGGCCTTGGCTGGGGAGGGCGGGGTATAAATAAAAAATTATTATTATTATTATTATTATTATTGACCTGAGGTACTACTTTAGCTAATGGAGCTTCCTGCTGCCATCGCACCGCCGCTGCGCAATTTCTGTTCTCATCCTGAGGTAAAGTTCTTAACCTGAGGTACTACTTCCCGGTTAAAGGTAAAGGGACCCCTGACCGTTAGGTCCAGTTGGGGAGGACTCTGGGGTTGCAACTCTCATCTTGCTTTATTGGCTGAGGGAGCCGGCATACAGCTTCCGGGTCATGTGGTCAGCATGACTAAGCCGCTTCTGGCGAACCAGAGCAGTGCACGGAAACGCCGTTTACCTTCCCTCTGGAGCGGTACCTATTTATCTACTTGCACTTTGATGTGCTTTCAAACTGCTAGGTTGGCAGGAGCAGGGACTGAGCAACTGGAGCTCACCCCATCATGGGGATTTGAACTGTCAAACTACTGATTGGCAAGCCCTAGGCTTTGTGGTTTAGATACCACAGCGCCACCTGCTTCCCACTTCCCGGTTAGCGGAGTCTATAACTCGAAGTGTTTGTAACCCAAGGTGTTTGTAACCACTGTAATCTTATGAAGGTCCCTTCTCCAGTCCTCAGAGAGTAGCTGGAAGTGGGGAGGCAGAAAAAGGTCCTCCTTTTGTCCCAGCTGTGGCAGTTTGATCTGAAATCTTAGGCGCAGTATTGCTCCCAGAGCTCAGAAACTGCTCGCACGAAAGAAATTGCCTGTCGCAAAATGCGCCTAGTACAAGGGGAGTTTCGAACACTGGTGAGGAGTTATATTTCTATATGTATTTATTTCATTTCTTGTGTGTAGTTAGAATTCCAGGCAAGGCTGACCTCCTTTTTTCCACTTTACCCACTTCGAATTAGCTCTAATCCAGTATTTTAATCCTTATAGTTTTCCCAATTCGGTTTCTTATTGTTTGAGAGCCGATCGCTTCTGCGCGCAAGCTCGGAGCTTCACTCTTGAGGGATAGAAATGGCTTCCCGCTGCCCGCTTTTCTACCCCGCCGCTCTCATCGCCTCCGAAAGAGGTTACTTGGTGGCTGGGGGAAATGCCAAACGGCCGTGCTGGGATCCTGCCTCCTGGATCTCCTTCCAGGAGTATTTGGGGGGCTGCGGCGTTCTTGCAGCACCCCCTTTTCCCCCTCAAGAGCTGGATTCTCTCTGGAGAGAAATCCCGCTCGCCTTCGCTCCCTTGACCTGCCGGAAGTCCTCAAATTGCATTTTAACCTGTATTTTAAATTGTCCCCCCCCCCATTATGTTTTTACTGTAATTTACTGGTGTTAGCCACCCTGAGCCCTGCTCTGGCTGGGGAGGGCGGGGTATAAATATCATTGTTGTTGTTGTTGTTGTTATTATTATTATTATTATTATTATTATTATTATTATTATTATTATTATCTTCATCATATGTTCAACCAATTCCACTGTCTGACACCATTGCAATCACGCCATTCATCTAAATGTCCAATCCAAATCTCATCATCATATAAATGTGTGTGTGTTTTAATACTGTCTGTGATGAATTTCAATACTTGGTCAAATTTTGATCTCATGACTTGCAATGAGCAAAATGCTGCTAGATCCGGTGATGCAAAATGGCCACAGATGAGGCCAATTGCCCTTTGCTGCTATGAAACAGCCTGACCTCCATCACACTTGGCACTCACTCTTTCCTGTGATTCATTTGTGTTATTCCTACAGGCTTTTCATATTATTATAAAACAGACCTGGTTAATTTATAACCGTGTGCTTTGGCAGTGATATGACCCCTAGACATATTTTCTTGCAAAGTTCAGTTGGAGTTGATAAGAACAAAGGAGGAGTTGTCACGCCCTGCACTATTGACTCCTAGGCTGTTACAGGCAGAATTAGCAGGAACAGATTGTCTTGAATTTCCAAGCACTAATTATATCTGCTGTTTTTTGTGTCCTCCTTTGCTGTGGTGTCTCGAGGTTGTTGGGTTGTTGTTGTTTCCAGTAACAAATAAAAAACTTTAATCGAACAGGAAGTGTGGTTCCAATACCACGTGGCCCCAACTGTTTATTTCCTCATGTAATTAATTTTCCCTGCATAATTTATTTCTTGGATTTCTTACTTGCCCTTCACCGTAAAGTCAGAAGCTAAGTTATGACAATATAAAAATACCAGATTAAAATCAGTTAATATAATTTACAAGCAGAAGAATAGGGTACACCCATGCCTCCAAAATTATGTTGGCAATTAAGAAACTGCCCTTCCATAATAGAATCATAGAATACAGAGCTGGACACCCTGAGGGTCATCTAGTCTAACCCCTTACAATGCAGGGATCACAACTTGAACAGACATACTTCATTGATCTCTGGTTTTATTTTTTTGGCATTCTATTTTACAGTACAGCTTTATGTATGATTGTTGTAAACCACTTTAATTAATTGTTAATAATAATACTAATATAAATATTTTTATAAACAAATAAATCAGGGAAATGTGGGAAGCCTGCAAACTGGACATGAGCGCAATAGCACTCTGTTAAAGTTGAAGTTACAGATACAGTGGTACCTCTGGTTACGAACTTAATTCATTCTGGAGGTCCGTTCTTAACCTGAAACCGTTCTTAACCTGAGGTACCACTTTAGCTGATGGAGCCTCCCGCTGTCACCGCCGTGGGATTTCTCTTCTCATCCTGAGGTAAAGTTCTTAACCCAAGGTACTACTTCCGGGTTAGCAGAGTCTGTAACCCAAAGTGTTTGTAACCCAAGGTACCACTTCTTCAATAACTACATACCCTTCAACTGTTGTGATTAAATCATGGCATCCCATTTTGGGGTACTGTCATGGATTGGACTGAGGAGGGATGGTGGGAGCCACCACCCCTTTTTTCCTGAACCTTCTTAAGGACAGGAGGACAGTATTGATTTAGAACAGTGGTTTGCAGAGGGGCATAGGACAGAGGGGGAAAGCTGGGATAAACTGGGTGAGGAACAGCTAGAAGAGGAAACACCAGGAGAGGGACAGCTGGCAGATTCAGTGTCCTTGGACAACATTTCTGACCCCCCTTCGCCCAAGACTAGATGGACTTGGAAAGTGATAGAATAGTAAGTGCAAGGACAACAAGCTCAGATTACCCGATGTAGGAGTGATGTGGATTAATGGGGACGGAGGGGGTAAACCTTTACTTGGGAGTAACACCATTTTTTAGAGAGATATGCATTCCTTTGTCTCCCGCTGTGATTATTAAAGAACTTATCCGGTAAGAATGCTGCTTCCATTTGATCTGTTTATTTACTGCCACCTGGAGAGAGATCTGATTTCCCCAAAGCGTGCCAGAGACTGTAGTCTCACATTCAGGGTGTGATCTTGCATGGGATTGCAGTGTCTAAAACCATGCATTTTGGGGGTGCTGTGATCTCACACAGTTCACATGACTCATGCAGGCGAGCATCCTGGAAGATGTGCATCCCGGTTTTCTGCAGTAACTTGTTGGAGGGTATTAGTATCTTATTGTATTTATGTCTTACCTTTCCTCCTGGAAAGATGGCATACATGGTTCTGCCCCTCTCCATCTCATTCTCCTAACAACCTTTTGTGGTGGGTTAGGCTGAAAGAAGAGACAGCTTCATGGCTGAGAACCTTGATCTCCTAGCTTCTAGTCCAGCGTTCTAACCAGTACACCATACTGGCTCATGTCACAAAAGCTATACAATGAAAACACCACATGCACCTCTGCTAGGAGGGAATTCCACAGCTTAGCGGCTGCCACAGAGAAAGTCATCTCTTGGACCACCACATCATCTCCCCAAACTTCAAGGGTGGTGGAACTTCCAGGAGGGCCTCTCTACTGAGCTTAACACTCAAGAGGGTCTGCAGGGAAGGAGATTTGTCTTTTAGATATTTGAGGTGTAAGTCACTTAGGTTTTTGAGCACTCAGTTGATGGGTGACAATGTGCCTACTAGGCTTTTGTTAAAACAGACGAACGTTTCCAAAAGGGGATTTGGGGCATTTGTTAAAAAATAAATGGTTTCAAACATCACAGTCAATTTGCAAGCAGTACAGATTTATGCTCTTTTGGGGGGCTTCCTCAAATTTCCCCAGACATTTTTTTTTTCCTGAGGAAAAACACTCAAATTCACTTTGAATTTTGCCTTAGGCAGGACACTGAGGGCAAGCCTGATATCAAACTCTTCATTAGATACCAATTTCTGGGATGCTGAACCAGACAGTTGCCTTTGTGCCTTGGAGCCCAGAGCTGGTCTGCTCCTAAGAGTTGTTGACAACCCATTCCATTTGCGACAGTAATGAGCAAAGAAGTTGAAACTCATCTCAGCGGGGGGTTCCACAGACAGTCAGCTGGCCTTGGGGTCATCTGAAGTGCAATGTCAGTACCGCTTGCATATACTAGTAGCTAACCATGCTTTTTTCCCATTCTTTCCTAATACCCCAGGCTTCAATTGCTACTCAGTGGTAGGAATGGCAAAGACAGCTCTGCAACCCTGACCTTGTAGGCCGACCGCAATGACTCAGTGGCACGCTGCTGCTAAAGAGATTTCTTTTCCTTGGGAAATCATGAGCCACTGAATAATTTCCATTCCTATTATTATTCTAAGGCCTACGGCAAGATGACTGTGGTTACAAGTGGAGCAAGGATTGCATGTCACTCCCTTGAATGTTGAACTCTCTTCTGTGCTTGGAGTTAACAGTCTGAAAAAGAAAAATGTACGGAGCCAAATATAGCCCAGAAATTCTCCTACCCATCACAAGAATCTGTCTAAGGTATTAAATCTTCGCTGGTTTCATAAGCGATAAAGTGAAACGAAAACATTCCAGGCATATTCTCTCTTTAAGAGAGAGAGAGTGTGTGTCCTGTTGGGAACAACAACAAAAAGAAGAGCAAGAGGAAAGTTTAGGGGAAATGAGTTGGTTTTTCCACTCCTATCAGGGTAGTGTAAAAATATGAGCCATAAGATTTCCAGAATAGACAAGATTCAGAAATAGCATCTGGAATGCTTTTCTCCTGATCAACTGAGCTTCAGGTGGTTCAGACTTGGGGTTTTGATATACACAAGATACCAGAAATTTGGATGCCTCTCTTGGAGTTTGTCTGAAGAAACACGGATGACGGCATTTGTAGTCCGTCAACATTTCAAGAGTCACCTGTTACCAGTCTCTAGTGTAAACACAACAGAGTCATTGATGCTACGCTAGAGGGCTCAGCCCCGCTTCCATTTGTTGCATGATTCCTAGTTATGGGTTCTTTTTTTGTCCCACAAATGTCAGTTGGGTTTTCTGCATATTGACTTTTGTTCCAATTCAGCAGTAAATAGCAGGTTTGTCTGGGGAAAGCAGCAGTAAAAAAAACCCACCCCCAAATCTCTTGAATCCATGACTAGAAATCATGGGGCAAGTGCGGATGAGGCCAAGATAGGAAAGCTGGGCTTTTTCATACAATTCACAAAAGCAAACCAAGATTGCCCCCAGTTGTATATTCTATGAAGAAGAAGAGTTTTGATTTGATATCTCTACCCGAAGGAGTCTCAAAGCAGCTAACATTCTCTTTTCCCTTCAACAAACACTCTGTGAGGTGAGTGGGGCTGAGAGACTTCAGAGAAGTGTGACTAGCTCAAGGTCACCCAGTAGCTGCATGTGGAGGAGCAGAGACGCGAACCTGGTTCACCAGATTACGGGTCTACCACTCTTAACCACTACACCACACTGGCTCCCACTGTGGGGAGCCTCTACTGGTTCTACCTCCCTGTGGGTATTTTTCCAGATAGCCTATGTTTCTGGCAACTGGAAGGCCATAGGTACTAACAAGGTCCCATCTTCTGTTTATTCATCTCTATTTGGCTTCTTTTCTACAGAATTCTCTTCTGCCTAGAATTCACAATGTTCATAATTTGAAAACTCATCTTTTCACCCATGTGGCACTGTGGTCTAAACCACAGAGCCTAGGGCTTGCTGATCAGAAGGTTGTGGTTCGAATCCCCGTGATGGGGTGAGCTCCCGTTGCTTGGTCCCAGCTCCTGCCAACCTAGCAGTTCGAAAGCACGTCAAAGTGCAAATAGATAAATAGGTACCGCTCCAGAGGGAAGGTAAACGGCGTTTCTGTGCACTGCTCTGGTTCACCAGAAGCGGCTTAGTCATGCTGGCCACATGACCCTGAAGCTGTCTGCAGACAAACGCTGGTTCCCTCGGCCTATAGAGTGAGATGAGCGTGCGACCCCAGAGTCGTCTGCGACTGGACCTAATGGTCAGGGGTACCATTACCTTTACCTTTTTTCTATCTTGGCTAAAATTCCTTCCTTTTTCCTGCCTTTCCACAGTGCAATACCAAAGGCATAATAATAATAATAATAATAATAATAATAATAATAATAATAATGGCACAGCATTGAAATGAAGGCGCTATTTAGATCAATAATAATCTACATTATCATAGTTGGCATCTTTCAGCACTGAAGCCATATTCCCTGCCTGCAATGTCTGGCTGTTACTATAATGCTGTCCATTCTTTCCCACAATGGCTCTGCCCACAAGTGTTGACTCTGAAAAAAAAAATAGAAATAAAAATGGCAACATATGGTGAGTCCTTCTAGAGTTCGCTTGCTGGTTTTGTGATGTTTAGAAATAAACATTGGCAGTGGTTTTTCAAGAGAGTACTTGATGGTTGCTTTCTTCTTCTTTTCAGACGGTGTCAGTAGTCTGTAAACTCTCCTTCCAACAGACTAGATATTAATTTTGGCACTTAAAATTGGACAGACTTGAGAAACGGGTCTATTCACAAATCACAACCTCTATGATTTATGAATGGTAGCTTGTTCTTAGTAGTTTCATAGGCAAAGTGTCTGCTTCCCATGACCACTGAGATACCTCAAAACCTGTTCTGGTAGAGGCTTTTAAAACCAATTGCTGTTAACACGTTCAGTGGCTGAATCAACATTTTTAGTGACCTGAATAAGAGTTGTCAATTCCTGGCTATCTTAGGAATTTCTAACTTACCTGCCCTTCACCCTAGTAGGTGACTGTTTAAACAAGAGCAGGGACATCTTCTCTGTCTATTGGGAGTCATAGTTCCAAGAGAGTCTATGAAATAACCCTAATTAATCTTCAAAGGGTGTGTGGTTTAAACATCTGGGAACTCCTTGTTGGGGAAGAAGGCAAGGACTGTTAGCTCAAATCAACAATCCTGGAAGAAAGACTATGACCAGTGCTATTTTTCTAGAAAGAGAGGTGCCATAACTCACCATGAATGCCTCTTTTGTTCTCTTAGAATGACAATGGCCCCCACCTGAGAGGTGCTGGAACTGAGTTCTGGTGAGTTCTGGCTGGAAAAAAGTCCTGACTATAACTTATATAATAATAATATAATAATAATTTATTATTTGTACCCTGCCCGTCTGGCTGGGTTTCTCCAGCCACTCTGGGCGGCTTCCAACCTAATATTTAAAACAATATCGCATCAGACATTAAAAACTTCCCTAAACAGGGCTGCCTTCAGTTGTCTTTTAAAAGTAAAATAGTTGTTTATTGCCTTGACATCTGCTGGGATGGTGTTCCACAGGACAGGCGCCACTACTGAGAAGGCCCTCTGCCTGGTTCCCTGTATCCTCACTTCTCACAGCGAGGGAACTGCCAGAAGGCCCTCAGTGCTGGACCTCAGGGTCTGGGCTGGATGATGGGGGTGGAGACGCTCCTTCAGGTCTACAGGACCAAGGGCTTTAAAGGTCAGCACCAACACTTTGAGTTGTGCTCGGAAACATACTGGGAGCCGATGAAGATCTTTCAGGACCAGTGTTATATGGTCTCCGTGGCCACTCCCAATCACCAGTCTAGCTGCTGCATTCTGGATTAGTTGTAGTTTCTGAGTCACCTTCAAAGGTAGCTGCACGTAGAGCGCATTGCAGTAGTCCAAGCGGGAGATAACTTAGGCATGACCACTACATTTTTGAATGCAAGAAATTCTGGTATAGGTGAGATTAGTAGCCTAGGATAAAAGTCCTAGAATGTACTTGCTCCTTCATTTCCTTTATGTCAAGACCTGCTTCCTATAAAACATCTCAACAACAACAAAAAACAACAGCAGTAAAAACACAGATGAAACAATTTCTTCTATAAAAACAGTGGAAAATCCAATACAGACTGGATTTCTCCAATTACAAAAGGGTGGTCTTCAACAGGAACCAAAATTACAATAAGGATGGCACCTGCCTGATATGCAAAAGGAAGGAGTTGCTAAGGGTAGATGCTGCCACATTAAAAGCCTGATTCCTATGTCATACAAAATGGACCTCCCAATTGGATGCTTTCTTTAGAAGGCCCCCTCCTGGAGAGTGTCAGTGCCAACGTTGCCATATGCCCTCTTTTTCCAGGACACGTCCTTGTTTTCATGGGTAGAGTTGTCATAGCGATCCATAGTTAGAACTTGGCAAAGGTGCCCTCTTTTTTCCTCTTCAAGATATGCCAACCCCAGGGCCAGATTTAGGTTTGATGAGGTCCTCAGCTACTGAAGGTAATGGGGCCATTTATATGTCCAGCTGTCCTTTGTCAACAACAAATTGTTGCTGTTTTTTGTGTTGAATATATGCTATATGGTAATTTATGGACCTAACATATCTAAAGCCATTTGCACACAACAAAATATGTATTTTATCAAAGTAATTGATATAGAAATGAGCAAACCAGTGATATTTTAGGGAGCAGGCTAGCAGGCGGGGGCCATTACTTACATCATAGGAGCCTACACAGCACAAAACACTGTTGCTGTATGTAGGTTTTATTGCATTTGTTTTTTTATTTTATATTTTGGAAATGTACATCCAGGTTTTTTCCCTTTAAATTTTTGGGGGGCCGCTAAGAGAGTGGGGCCCTAAGCTATAGCTTGTTTAGCTTATACGTAAATCTGGCACTGGCCAACCCTAGCAGTGATCAGTGTTGGGATATTTCCGTTCCACCTTAAAAGGGAGCAGGATGTTTGTGTCACAGCCTGCGTATTTCCTGTCTCACAGGATGTTTCTGTTGTGCTTTTGCTTTCGTTTCTCTCTCACTGCCGGAACTCCCTCATGCAGGCAGTCATGATTTTTCTTTGTTCTGATCAGCGCTGAATAAACTTAGAAATAATGCTCTCCTGTGTGCATCTTCCGTTGTGCATATCTGCTGATAGAGCGTGCAAGAGCTCTGGATCTTTGGGAAGCTATTTCTGGAGCTCCTGTCGCTAATTGCTGATACTGCGTGTCTACGGGAGATTGATGGATGTCCGGAGACGACGTGGAGTCAAGATGGACTCTATCTCCCTGGCAGTATCTCCCAACAACAAGGTTATGGGCCCAGATAAACAGCATTTACAGGAGAGTAAGACTGCGACAGACTGCTGAGGTATGTGTGGGAAAGCGAAAGTAAGGCTTTTCGTTGCCGCGGCAAAGTGCCTTTGATGTCCGGCTGGCTTAATTGGCCTGGGAGTCAAGCCAAAGGCTTCGTGATTTATGGGCAGCCAAGATAAGAACCCTCTGAAGTTGAAAAGGGGCTCGGCTAAAGTGAAAAACTGGGATGGAGTTTTTCCAAGCTTCTCAAACAGCTTCTGAAGCTGCTGAGTGCCCAAAGCTAAATCGGCAAAATTATGAGGCATGGGCAGAGTGGTGTCAGAGCTTACTGCAACAGTTTGGAGTGTGGCATACTGTGAGTGAGGCCCCTCCAGTTCCTCTGACAGAGAGATGGAAGTCCCAAGATTCAAGGGCCATAGACATAATAGTCTTGTCCGTCTCTCTGGAGGAAATTGCCACGCTAGCTGGCAACACCACTGCTCGTGGGATGTGGAATGCTTTGAAGCTGGCCCATCTACCAGTCAACTCAGCCCAGAGTTTGACTGCATCGGAGGTCCTGGCTGTTTCCCGGAATGCAAGTGAATGCAGGGATGCCGAGGGCACCAGTTGCAAGCTGCAGGGGGAGCTGACTGTGATGTCATCCCAAGCAGCATTCCAGCCTCCAGGGGGAGCCAAGGAGTCGGCAGCAGAGAGCTCTGTTTCTCGTGGGAACCAAGGTCATCGCCTCTGCAGAAGCCGGAAGGCCAGAGGTAAACAGAGACAGATGCCTGCAGATGGCCAGAAGCAGAAGGGGGGTGAAGAGCCCACGCCAGTGGAAAACAAGGCTTTGTTTGCTGGCACAGCCTCACCAAAGGCTAAGTCTGATGGCGAAGAGCAGGGGGGCAAGCAGTTTAAGCCCACGCCGCTGGAAAACAAGGTTTTGCTTGCCAGAAAAGCTGCTCCAAAGGCCAAGTCCCGATTTATTGTTGATTCTGCTGCTACCAGCCATCTAGCAAAAGATAAGCATCTGTTTATCTCCTTCAAACCTCAAGATGGTGAGGTCCACCTGGCTGACGGAAGGACGTTGCAGATCGCAGGAGAAGGGACTGTGAAACTTGCAAGTCTGCATACGACCATCAAAAATGTACTTTATGTTCCAGGTGCTGTGAACAATTTGCTCAGTGTCCCACAGCTGATTGGGCGTGGTTTTCAGGTTTCCTTCAAGAGGAACGTCTGTGTCATCAGGAAAGGCAAAGAGGACATTTTGCATGCAAAGTTTATGGATGGCTTGTTCTGTATAACTTATGATGACAATGCTGTTGCTGTGTCAAATGTTGATTCTTGTTGTGTTGCACAAACTAACAAGGTTCTTCATGCAGGTTGTGTTCATGAAGCACACAGAAGATTTTGTCACATGTCTTGGCAGGCGCTGGCCAAGATGCCAGAATTGGTTGAGGGTTTGAACATCAAACCCTGTAAGTTTCACATGAAATGTGTATCTTGTGCAGAGAACAAGGTGAAGGTTGCTCCAAAAGGCAAGGAGTCTAGCAGGCAGGCTTCCAAACCCTACCAGCTAGTCCACGCAGACCTGGTTGGTCCTCTTGCGCCCTCTTTGGGTGGAGCAAGGTACTTCATGGTTCTAATTGATTCTTTTTCCAGGTACATTCATGTGTTTATGCTGGAGCAGAAATCGCAAGCATTTCCTAGGTTCAAGGCATTCTGTGCTTGGTTGGAGAATGCTCACAGTAAACGTATCGGTTGTTTGTTTACTGATCAAGGCGAGCAATTCACTTCTCAGCAGTTTGAAGCTTTCCTGACTGAGAAGGGAATTCAGCATAGCCTCTCAAGTCCTGGATCCCAATGGGAGGTTTGTGAGCAAGCAAAGCAAACATTGCTTCAAGGCATAAAAACCTTGTTGCATGATGCCAATCTCCCTGATAAGTTTTGGGGGGAGTCTTTGAACTCGTATGTTTATACTTATAATCGGAGACTGTCATCACCTATTGGTTGTACTCCTTACGAGAAGATGTTTGGTAAGAAACCAAATGTCAAGCACATGAGAATCTTTGGTTCTGACATGTGGGTACACACCCCACAAAGCAACAAGCTTGGGAAGCGTGGGGCACATGGTTTGTTCATGGGGTACGAAAAAGGAGCATACAGAGTATGGATGACTGACTCTAAGTCCATTAAGTTCACAAGGAGTGTTGAGTACAATCCTAAGTGGGGGGAAAATGTGGGAATTTTCCAGAGTTACCCAGAGGAGGATGAAGGTGATGTGAAAAAAGCAGATGATGCTAAAGAAGCTGAGGAAGCTGATGATGATGATGATGATCAGAGTTCGGATTCCAGTTCAGTGGGCGGCGCTGCTGCTGGTGTCAGTGACAGTGATGACACAGCAGACTACAAGAGCGCAAAGGCCTCAGTCAGACCATCTGATGCATCTGACAATGAACTGGAAGAACCACTGTTCACCATTGGTCGTTTTTCTCCCAAGAAGGAGGAGATGAGTCCAGAAGACTTGCGTCTAGTACGCAGATCTGAAAGGGCGACCAAGGGCAGACCTCCAAAGAGATTTGCTGATGAGTTTGCTAAGACAGCAACTGCTGTTCTTAGTAGCTCAGAGAAGGTGTGGGAACCTTCAAGCTTCAAAGAGGTTCAGGAGTTAACCTCTAAAGATGCTGAGCCTTGGCTTGATGCCATGAAGGCTGAAGTTGATTCCTTGAACAGGAACCAAACTTGGGAATTGGTACCGGTAGTCCCAGGAATGAGACTGGTTGGCAGCAAATGGGTCTTCAAGGCGAAGACAGACCAGAATGGCAAGGTTGTCAGACACAAAGCCAGATTGGTTGCCAGAGGTTTTTCACAGGTACCAGGACAGGATTACCACGAGACCTACTCACCCACCGTCAAATATGAGAGCATTCGACTGATGCTCAAGATTGCAGCGGAGGAGAAACTGCATGTTTCCCATCATGACATTAATACAGCTTTTTTGTACGGGAATTTGGCGGAGGAGCTGTATATGCTTCCACCTGATGGAATGCAGATACAGAAGGGAATGGTCTGTAAACTGCGGAAATCCTTGTATGGTCTCAAGCAGAGTGCCAGGTGTTGGAACACAAAACTCAAAGAGACATTGCTTTCTCTAGGTTTTCACCAGGGCAAGGCTGATCCATGTGTGTTTGTCAAGGAGGAGGGGCAAAACAAACTGTATTGTTTATGTTTTGTTGATGATCTTCTGATGTTCTGGAAGAATCAGGCTTTGTACCAAAGCACCCTAGCTCAGCTAAAGGAGCACTTTGACATGAAGGATCTTGGTGAGGTATCCAACTATCTTTCTCTGCAGGTGGAGAGGGACCAAGCAGGTAATTTTCTGGTTCACCAAACACAGAAAATTGCTGATGTATTAACCAGGTTGAATTTGGTTGATGCAAACCCAGCAGACACACCGATGGTGACAGGTTACCAGGTAGATAGTACTGCTGAAGCGTTTTCTGACACAACACTGTACAGATGCGTTCTAGGCAAGTTGAATTTCATTGCTAGATGCTCAAGACCTGACATAGCTGTAAGCACTAACCTGCTTAGCAGACATGCTAATAATCCTACTGTTCAGGATTGGAAAGCTCTGAAGCGCATAGCCCGCTATTTGAAAGGGACTATGCACTACAGGCTGAGGTTCACCAGTCAGAAGACTGGAGGTCTTGAAATCTTTGCAGATGCAAGTTTTGGAAGTGACACCACGGATGGTACAAGCACTTCTGGAGTATGCTACATGTACAACCACTGTCTGTTTGACTGGTTGTGCAAGAAGCAGACGACAGTGAGCCTAAGTTCCTGTGAAGCAGAACTCAATGCTCTGTCATTTTCACTCATGGATTGTGAATGGTTGATGCAACTGTTTAAGGACATCAGAGTTTCTGTGAAATGTCCTATACAAGTGTATCAAGACAATAGATCCTGTTTGGCTTTGCTGAACTCAGAGAGTTGCAAGCAAAGAACCAAGTACTTGCAGATTAAGTTACATCGTGCAAGAGAGTGTATTCAGAAAGGACTCATTCAGGTGTCCTACATGGCAGGAAATGAAATTCCTGCTGATCTGTTGTCGAAAGTTGTTAACAGAGAACAACTTAAGGTTTATGTACAGAGGTTGCAATTGGGTTGAGCCACAGGTACTACAGGTTACACGGAAAGGGGGAGGATGTTGGGATATTTCCGTTCCACCTTAAAAGGGAGCAGGATGTTTGTGTCACAGCCTGCGTATTTCCTGTCTCACAGGATGTTTCTGTTGTGCTTTTGCTTTCGTTTCTCTCTCACTGCCGGAACTCCCTCATGCAGGCAGTCATGATTTTTCTTTGTTCTGATCAGCGCTGAATAAACTTAGAAATAATGCTCTCCTGTGTGCATCTTCCGTTGTGCATATCTGCTGATAGAGCGTGCAAGAGCTCTGGATCTTTGGGAAGCTATTTCTGGAGCTCCTGTCGCTAATTGCTGATACTGCGTGTCTACGGGAGATTGATGGATGTCCGGAGACGACGTGGAGTCAAGATGGACTCTATCTCCCTGGCAGTATCTCCCAACAATCAGTTGGGGTAATATGGGGCATAGCTGTCAATGTTTCCCCTTTTTATGGGAAATTCCTTTATTCTGAATAGGATTCCTAGCAAGAAAAGGGAAAAGTTGACAGCTATGATATGGGGTAATATGATTGTTTAGTGTTGATACATAGGGCTTTTTACACCATTACTGGCGGCTTGAACTTAGCCCAGTAGTAAACTGGCAGCCCATGCAATTCTTTCAGCAACAGCTGATGGTGATAGTTTGCGCCAATGTGTGTAATGACCCCTGCACTGTTCACTAGCTCCAGTTTCCAGGCCAACATCACAGCAGCTCCCATCCAGAAGACAACCTCTGCATTGCCAAACCATAGCAGGATAGAAACTGCGCTGCCACTTGCCCATTCGGACAATGTAAGTCAGTTCATTGTTCTTTCTCTATTTTGGGGTGTAGATGAATGAATTCTCCTTGTGCATTGCTGCTAATGGGATCTTCCTTCCTGGAGCAATTAGCAGTAGGAGTATGCATATGAGAGAGAATTTTCATTTAGGCTATTTTATTTCACTGCATGACATGGTTCCTATCCTGATTTCTCCCCACCCCACAACTGCTCTTTGCAAAGTGAGAACAAAATATAATGAATGCATATATATATATATATATATATATACACACACACACACACACACACACACACACACACATTTAACATTTCATCTAGTTTGGTCCTTTGGCAATTGACTGCTGTTTTTGATGGAATGTTGCATGACAAAAGAAAAGGTATTTTAAAAAAAGAATGTCAAAATTGAAAGTTTATTTACTGCCTCTCTGCAATTTCTGGTTTTTCAATGTGTCAGTACTCAGGTCTGGTCAAAACTATAATTTTGCTCTAGTACACACACACACACACACACACACACACACACACACTGAATACACATATCCCCCACCTTAACAATGGCCTGTGTAGATAACTTTTTGTTCTCATACTTTCTTGATTATTTCATTGCATAAATGCGCACTCTCTTCCAGCCTCCTCCCTCTGCTTTGTTGATTCAGGGAACATGGACTTAACCTTGACTTTGGGGTCAATGCTTTCTGCAAAATGTACAGTCAGCAGAGAGTACGGGAGAAAATCAATGTGGAACATATTACCGAATATGATGCTCAGACGTTACTGCTTGGAAGTCATGCCTGGAGATGGAAGCAACAGAGGTTATTTTAAAAGGAGAGCATGTCAAAGGAGCTCTTTCGTTTGGTGTGCTTGCTTCTTATTCTTCATCAGTTTTTGACCGCAGCCTCTCCTCTCTCTTTTGTGAAGAGGTTTCTTTTATGTTTCAGCCTTCAACTCGCTGGGAGGCTAAGTGGAGCCATGACTGTATCCCTCAGCTTCACTGGGGCTGGGTAGCTGGCAATGGAATTAATAGGCTAGTTTGTTATTTAGAGCATGTATAAACCAGTTGCGCAACAACTTCTCCAAGTGGCGTACAAGTCCTATTCTTTACAACGCACGAATAAAATAAAAAAGAATTATTATTAATATTGATTAAATTTGTAGGCTGCCCTTCATCCGTAAACCTCAGGGTGGTTGACAACTTAAAATAAACAAACCAATTAAAAACAAATATACATAAAGCCATAATCAGAAATAAAGATAAAATCTAGATACAGCCCTACCCACTTTGGAAGAATGCCTGGACTTGGTTGAGATGGCAAATTTAACATGTTTAATTAGCGAAAAACCATGACTGACATTTATTATGGACTGGAAATTTGTTATGTACTTTTTGCGTGGAAGAGAAAGTGAACTTGTAATAGCTGGATAAAACACTGGTTTATAGTAGATCGAATGGTTGGGTGCTAAGGAGTGAATACTATATTTAGCTGCAGGACAGAGAGCCAGAAGTCCTCTTATTCTTCTTTATTTTTCTCTAATCTTTTCTCTCTCTTTCTCTTCTCTTGTTTTCGCTCTCCTTTTCTTGTGTTTTTCTCCTTCCTGACTTTCTTCTTATCTAGATTAAATAGCTGTTTAACACCCGTATATTATAAAAATATACTTTGTAATGGGTATGGGTTTTGGGGGGTAAATCTCTGAATAAGTATCAATAATTTTGTAAATTGAGGGAGAGAGATAGAAAGAAAGAAAGAAAGAAAGAAAGAAAGAAAGAAAGAAAGAAAGAAAGATGAAACCATCTAAGACAAATCTAAGGTCCCATCTGCCAGATACGTTTGTGGCCATGCAGAAAGACCTCTAGGACATCATAACGCTCTTGGGTACCACATGGATGACCCCAGGGCTAGCTAGTTCAGCTGCATAATGCTAGGCTACCGAGTCCTTTGTCTGTTTCAGCAAGTGCAGGTGATATAATAGTGCAGAGGATAGAAAATGCACTATTAAGTGGGGCTGAGATCGTCTTGCCCACCCCACCCCGCAAAACAAGTCAGTTTCCATGCAAATTTTGCATTCTGTACAGAAGATCCCTGGCCAAACCTGACTTCCAGCCTTTCCATGGAGCCATCAGAAGCCTGAATACTCCCATTTTACTCCCTGCCCTACTTTCCACACACACCCTACAAATCACCAACACTGCTATGCTAAAAATACACCTCAATTTCAAACGAGCTACCACCTGCAGGATACTGTCTGAACAAGCTACAATTACTATAGGTTGCCAGCTTTATCCGCATGAACATGGGCAGGTTTTCCCCTGGGCATGCCAGTACTGTTTGGGAAAACCATATGTAACCTTTGCAGGCATCGCTCCAGGTATGTGCTCTGCATGCATGTGTGCCTGTTTTGCCATGTGTACATGCAGCGGCCAACGACTATAAGGCACAGAGACCTTCTTGTTTACTTACGAAGGTCACAGAAATTATGTACTCCATTCCCCCCAAAGAAGAGCTCTGTGGATGAGCAACATAGACTAGAACACGGTTTCCCAAACGTTGGTCTCCAGCTGTTTTTATAATAATAATAAAAATATTTTTTATTTTTTATACCCCGCCCATCTGGCTGAGTTTCCCCAGCCACTCTGGGCAGCTCCCAATCAAGTGTTAAAAACAATACAGCATTAAGCATTAAAAACGTCCCTGAACAGGGCTGCCTTCAGATGTCTTTTGAAGATAGGATAGCTGCTTATTTCCTTCACATCTGAAGGGAGGGTGTTCCACAGGGTGGGCGCCACTACCAGAAGGCCCTCTGCCTGGCTCCCTGTAACCTCACTTCTCGCAATGAGGGAACTGCCAGAAGGCCCTCAGCGCTGGATCTCAATGTCCGGCCTGAACGATGGGGGTGGAGATGCTCCTTCAGGTATACTGGACCAAGGCCGTTTAGGGCTTTAAAGGTCAACACCAACACTTTGAATTGTGCTCAGAAACATACTACGGACTATGACTCCCATCATTCCTAGCTAGCAGGGCCAGTGGTCAGGGATGAATCCCGCATGGCAATGCTGTTTAAACAACATTTGATTCAGCTCAGTTGGTTAGAGCATGGTGCTGATAATGCCAAGGCCACAAGTTTGATCCCCGTACGGGAAAGCTGGATATTCCTGCATTGCAAGGGGTTGGACTAGATGATCCTTAGGGTCCCTTCCAACTGTACAATTCTATGATTCCAGGATTCAAGATGCTTTGCTCCCTGAGGAAGTTCAATCGTAGCAAAGGACGCAAAAAGGATGGAAAAGAGCCCGCACAGTGCGATTGCCCTGTCGAACAGCAGCAAACGCTCATTCAGATCTGTAACTCAGGCCTTCCTGCTTTCCCTGTGTAATTAGGTTGTTTCCATGGTAATGATCTAATTATGGTCTTCTTGGCTTTGTGTAATCACATTTGCTGTGTTTTGGCATTTGATGATTCCCCCCCCCCCCCAACACCTTTCCTTATTTCTGAACCAAAGCACTTGGCAACTCCGTTCCCTTTTCTCTTAAGCTGAATAATGACTTTTCGAGAAGAAAACCTTGGTGACTTTTCCTTCTTTCTTTTGCTTCTGCTAAAAAAAGAAAGGAAGAAAAAGAAGTAAGGAAAGCGAAGAGGCAAGGAAGCACCATGTTTCCCTCATCCTGCTAAAAGAGTTTTCAGCAATTGTTCCATGGACTGGAATTGGCACACGCAGCTTGTGAACCACCAAGCCAAGCTCAACCCATTCTCTCTGCATGGTGGTTTTGCTAGGGGCCAGGCTTGCCTGAGATGTTTTGCTGCCTGAGGTGAAAAACAAACATGCATTTCGTGTATAGAAGTCCCCCATCCATCCCTGCACTAGGACTACATGTTGGGCATTAGATCTCTCAGATAGGCTGTGTTGCTGATTTTTCAACCCTGGGGATGGTAAACCCTTCACTTCTGGGCAACCATCAGAGGTTCAGGCACCAGCGGTGGAGCAAGTTAATGTAAATTTTACTACTACCACTACTACTACTACTAATTTTATTATTTGTACCCTACCCATCTGACTGGATTGCCCCAGCCACTCTGGGCGGCTTCCAGCATATACAACAACATAATAAAACATTAAACATTTAAAACTTTCCTATACAGGGCTGCCTTCAGATGTCTTCTAAAGGTTGTCATCTCATTGATATCTGATGGGAGGGCATTACACAGGGCAGGTGCCACTACCGAGAAGGTCCTCTGCCTGGCTCTCTGTAACCTTACCTCTCACTATGAGGGAACCACCAGAAGGCCCTCAGAGCTGGACCTCAGTGTCTGGGCTGAACGATGGGAGTGAAGATGCTCCTTCAGGTAGACACCCATTCCATCCAGGCAACCAAAAGGTGATATCATGATTCAAGGGCAAATTCCAGCCAGGCACGAACATTTATGATGTGGAGCCTGGCCTGTGAGGGGTGTGGCTTGGAAGAGAAGAGTGGCCTTGAGCAAATTCTGAGGGACAGGTAGCAATGGGGGAGGGGGGAGGACTACAATTGGACCCTGGGCCTCAGATTCACTGCCATATTCTTTGTGCCAGATCTCATGAGTCTTCACTCTTCCTTGAGCTGGTCAGTCCAGTGGTGTAGCAAGGTCAGGTGGTACCCAGTGCGGAAAATTTCTTGTCACCCCTCCCCCCACATTGAAATCTAGTTGGAGTCCCAAGAGACTGCGATCTACTCAGAGGAGGGGGTTACAGGGTTACAGGGTTGGGGTCCTGAGTTGAGGGAGATTCTGCTTCTCTCCTTCCACTCACCCTCTGCTTGTTTGCTCACCTGCCTCCTTCCTGTCCTCTCCCTGCCTGCCTGCATGCCTCCCACAGCAGCTCAGGGATACAGGACTGTCAGAATGAAGGGAGAAGGGGGGAAGGCCACCAGCAAAGTGGCACAACTTCACCCCTTCCCCGATGGATCACCATAGGTGGAAATCAGGTGCGGGCAGCACACTGAATGTCACCACCCTTGGTAATGACACCCGGGGCGGCCTGCCCCCACCGCTCCCATCTTGCTTCACCCCTGGGTCAACCATTTTGATTGTTCAAAGAAAAGAAGACATGTATTCTATCTAACCTTGACAGTAGGAAACCTGGAAGGAGGGAGGAGATGAAAAACCAACTACCTTTTACCCTGCTAAGCCATGCAGAGTCAGAGTTGTCTTCTGTCAAGGCACCCTAGAAGCGACAGAGTTGTTTGTGGGAAGCTATTTGATAAGAGTTACTATGGCAATAGGAAATCTCCAGGGAGGGGGAAATCAATTAAGTGATATAATGGCAACAAGCCAAGAACAAAAAGGCAAATTCCTCTTTTGGGTTACACAGGAAGTTCTGAACAATAATGAGCCCAGAAAAACAAAAGCTGCTACTTTCCCCCGTCTCAGACAGAAATATTATCTCTCAAACAACACAGGCTGCCAGGGATTTAACTTGGGGTCTTCTGCATTCAAGACAGGTGTTCTACCACTGAGAAATGGTCCTTCTCCATTGGGAAAGAGTACTGCTCTTCCAACTTCCTCATTCAGCTTCATGTATGTACTTCTCAAGGAAGAGAAAAAGAGCAACCTTCTCCACTCCGTGACCAAGGCGGCAGTGAGAGAGGGCACCTAGAGATTTCATGGATGCCAGGGAAAGACTTCAAGTGTGCCATTGAAAGCAAGTTGGAAAGAATCATCTGCTGCTGTTCATCTTCTGCATCTGATAATCGCAGGGATATTGCCTCTAAATCTGGAAATTGCATTTATTGTCATGGCTACTGATTGATATATCCTCCATGAAATGAAGGCTGCTTGGATCTCAGCCTGTCATTCATTATTGCCGTAAGATAAATGCACCATAAAAGGGTCCACTTCAACAACAGTCAACCAGTTATCAGGTGGCTTTGTAACTACAGCCAAAATTAAGATGACTGTGATTGTGTACAATCCACGTTTCCAACAACAGCGTTATGCATAGCCAAATGCTTCAGCCAAGCTGGTTCCAGCAAGAAACGTCAGAGAAGGCACATGGCACAGGTCTCCCATTTACACTGTGTGCTGCTAAGTGGCAGAGGCTGAGCCAAGGGCTTGCGCAAAGATCGCTTTCAATTTGGAGGTGCTCAAATTAAAACTGACACAAGGTAGCATTAGCTTGTGGGCTGAAGATGCCCCTTGTTCATCAGATAACATTAACAGGACAATCGATACAGCCAGATAAGTGTATGCCTTCAGGAATCCAGGAAAACAAAAGGCCGCATCAATGTGGTCTACAGTTTTCTCTGACAACTCACAAAGGCCTCATGTGATGGAAACCTATGAATGTCCATTGGTCACAATCCAAAACTGTGTGCATGTATTAGGGGGAATATAACTTGAGAGGTTAATGTGCATAACAACCACCCAATGTGCATCTTGACCAAGGAGAATGTGCACTTAATCCAGTCATAAAGAGGGAATTGTGCACATTTTCTGGTCAGTATGCAGTATCACTAGGGACGAGGGTGCTGCTGTGGGTTAAACCACAGAACCTAGGACTTGCTGATCAGAAGGTTGGCGGTTCAAATCCCTGTGATGGGGTGAGCTCCCATTGCTCGGTCCCAGCTTCTGTCAACTTAGCAGTTCGAAAGCACATCAAAGTGCAAGTAGATAAATAGGTACCGCTCCGGCGGGACGGTAAACAGCATTTCTGTGTGCTGCTCTGGTTCGCCAGAAGCAGCTTAGTCATGTTGGCCACATGACCCAGAAGATGTACACCGGCTCCCTCAGTCAATAAAGCGAGATGAGCGCCACAACCCCAGAGTCGACCATGACTGGACCTAATGGTCAGGAGTCCCTTTACCTTTACCTTTATGCAGTATCACTAACAGCTCATGAAGAATGTGCATGTAATGACTGAATTCTGTACATTCTCCGGCCATTAAGCATAATCAACAGGTCTTGAGGAATGTGCATATATCAGCTAAATGTTGCATGTTCTCAGTCAATCATTATGCATAATCCCCAACAGGCCTCAGGAAATTTACACTTCCTTTTGTACATTCTCCAGGCAAATAGGCACATTCTCCAGGCAGTATGCAAAATCTCCAAGAAACATGTCTTCCTTCCATTACATTTTGTTCAGAAGTCCGCAGTCTGCACCCCCACCTCCACATGTGCTGCTTCTAGCCCACTGCCAAATCTTACATGGACCACAGCGTACCTTTCCCACTGACCAGCAGGTCCAAAGAAAGAAATTTGGGGCTCTGGATAAAAGTAGTCCAGACCCCTGACTTTTCACTTTTCTTAGCGATTTACCCACCCCTGACTATTGATGTGTCATCATTCTCCAAGTATTTGGATCCTTACTGTCAGAGCTGGCTCCAGGTCCCAGCTCACAGAGGACCCACGCTAGCCGGTAGTAATGTATAAAAGTCTTTATTGAAGTACAGTTTCCATTCTCAAGCCGTAGCGCCCCAGCTCTACGTCTAGGGTTTAGACCGGCGAAGCTCCATCTGAATCTCCACCTCCTGTACACCAGTTTAAGACTCTAGCTTTACTCCACCTCTTCCGTCTCTCCTTTCTCCTCTGGGTCCTGCTACCCCCCGGGGTCCCTTCCTTCCTGGATTCTTCCGACGCAGACGTAGACCCCCCTGACTCCTCCCTCTCTCTTCGGCGGGCTTTGGGACCTGGCTCCCTATCCGGGCTGCCAACTGCTGCACCCTCCTGTACATTTGAACTTGGCGCGCGCGCGCAGCCTTCAACCTTCCTCTCGACCGTTTCCTCGCTCTCCGATGGAGGCGTGGCCAATCCTGGCTCATGTCCTCCCGCTGTGCGTGCGCTGCCTGATCCCGATGCCTGGGACTCCTCCCCCCTGCTGCACTCTGGTGTGAACGCTGGTCCAGATTTCCAACTGCTGCTCTCTGAGTCCCCCCTGGCCCCTTCTTCCTGGGGTGTTCCCCTTGGAACCCCCCTTGCTCTGACCATGGGAGCCTCTTTCTGTGAATCTTCCGATTCGCTGGAAAGACTCCGAGAGCTCGGACCGCTGTCATCGCTGACATTTCCTTCGGACTCCTCCCCCTCGCTCTCCATTTCCTCCCTTTCCTGTGCCTCTGCTCCTGAACCCCTGACACTTACGTATCCAAATGGAACAATCTGTACATATATGCAGGCTGGAGGGGAATCTAAAGTTTTGCAGAAGTACATATTTAAAAAACCTTGTAGAAAAAAAATATAAGGGGGGCGGAGAGACCCCGAAAGAGCCTGATGAGAGCTAAGCCTGATCAGCGGCCATGCTGGCTGACTGATGGAGAGCATGGACAGTGCTTTTTTCCTAGAAAAATACCGTATTTTTTGCTCTATAAAACTCACCTTTTCCCTCCTAAAAAGTAAGGGGAAATGTGTGTGCGTCTTATGGAGTGAATGCAGGCTGCGCAGCTATCCCAGAAGCCAGAACAGCAAGAGGGATTGCTGCTTTCACTGTGCAGCGATCCCTCTTGCTGTTCTGGCTTCTGAGATTCAGAATATATTTTTTCTTGTTTTCCTCCTCCAAAAACTCGGTGCGTCTTGTGGTCTGGTGCGTCTTACAGAGCGTAAAATACGGTAGGTGTCGGCACTCACCATGGAGTTGTTATAGTAAGTGCCACACTTTCTAACAACAAAAAAAGAGGGGTGCTGCTACTGTGTACCCTTGAGTACCCCTAGGGAGAAAAAAACACTGGGCATGTGAGAGTACAGAAAACAATGGGGAAGGTCAAAGCGGCGAGACTTTTATATGCACAAAGATGGAAAGATTCATCATTACCTATGATGAAGAAACGGTTTTTAAACTTACAGAGGTACCTTGGTTCTCAGATATCTTGATACTCAAACAACTTGGAACCCAACACTGCAAACCTGGAAGCTAGTGTTCCGGTTTGCAAACTTTTTTTGGAAGCCAAATGTGCTCTATTTTGAGTGTTATGCTTCTGATTTGAGTGACACACTTCCGTTTTGGGTGACACACTTCCATTTTGAGTGTTACTGCTGAGGTCTGTCTGTTTTTGCTACTTATTTTGTGTTTTTTATTTTTGCAGCTTTTTTGTTTTGTTTTTGTTTTGTGGAACCTAGTTCAGCTACCGATTGATTGTAAGACTGCAGTACATTGTTTATTGCTTTTATTTTATGGATCAATGGTCTCATTAGATAGTAAAATTCATGTTAAATTGCTGTTTGTTTTGGGGCTTTTTTTTAAAAAAAAGTCTGGAATGGATTAATCCATTTTGCAATACTTTCTATGGGAAAGCGTGCCTTGGTTTTAGAACGCTTTGGTTTTGGAACAGACTTCCAGAACAGATTAAGTTAGAGAATCAAGGCACCACTGTACTGGACTTAGCCGAGATGGCAAAGTTGACATATGTAATCAGAGAAAAATCATTGTCGATATTACTAAAGATTGGAAACTCCTTATAGGCTTTTTGCATAAAAAAAAGAAAATGAACTTAAGACATCTGGGTTTGAGGACTGCAGAAAATATTGGTTTATAGAAAGCGGAGTTGTTGAATGGTATCGTGGAGTGGATGTTTTGAATACTCTTGACAGACAAAGAATCTGTTCTCTTTTTTTCTTTTTTCTTCCTTTGTCTTCTTTTCTTTTTTCTTTTCCTTCCTTTGGTTTGTGGTTTTATCTCTGATGTAAAAAAATGGATATTTGATACTAACCTTTGTACATTTTCTTTCAAACCTTAATAAAAAAATTATTGGAAGAAAAAGAAAGCAGTGAGGAAGGTGAATGGAGTATTCTAGGGGAGGTTATGGCTGGATGGAAAGTTGAAACGAAGCACTCCACACCGGAACATTCTGCCTTCAGGTGCCCCTTGCAGCTGCCCTTTTCCTGAGGCAGCATATGTCGAAGAATCTCTGGGGAAATGGACTTCATACTAGAAGTAACCCAAACATGAATAATAATCCACAGACTTCTGTGGCTGTGAGGGTCATCATGTCTCCTGTATGTCAGGTCTGGAAAAGACTGTCACCAGAAACGAACTGTTGGGAAATCCTTTGGTGTGTCTGTGTGCTTAAAGTGCTGAGGCAACGGATATCATTATCACTAATGCCTTACCGTCAGCCCGAGACTGGAAGTGAGATCAATTTCATAATAAATCAATCCCAATTTCCAATGTGCAACAGCTTTATCTGCCGGGGCTGACTTGCCAAGGACAGTGAGATGCCAAGGTCAAATCGAAAAAGACAGATCACATTTTCAGCTTTCTCTTAAAACATTTCCTTAGCTATCCTGAGGCACAGACCCCAGCGGACACTTCACAGTTTATTTACCCAGTCTGTAGACGTTCTCCTGAGGGAGGTTTTTATCTGTCAGTGGGTCTGCCACAGTAGGAAGAGCCTATTTAGCACTCTGCATGCATGGACTGAAGCAATTGTTTAACTTGGGTCAAGAGTTTGCCCTGTGCAATCCGGCCTTTCCCAACCTGGTGCCCTTGGAATGTTATTGGGCTCCTGCTTCCATCAACCGAGGCCACACAACCAGGAATGCTGGGAATTGTAGTCTGAAACATCTGGAGCAGCATGGCCCAACATGTGGTCCGGACACCACATGTGGTCCTTCCCAAAACCTAGTGCCTTACTTGTCTGGCTTTAGGAAGGTAGCATGAGGGCTGGGGCCACCCCCTCAAATTTTGGCCTTGCAGTCCCCAACTGAACTACCCCACATGTGACAACACATTTTGTGGCTCACAGGTTCTGTGTTGAAGTACTCTTGTAGCCCACTTGGAATGAAAAGTTGGACTGCCCTAATTTGGAGGAAGCAGTGTGGTGAGGAAGCCTGATGAAATGATCTAGTATAGAAATAAAGAACATACCCTCCAACATTTCTCTGATGAAAGTAGGGACGTCCTACAGTGGTACCTCGGGTTACATACGCTTCAGGTTACATAAGCTTCAGGTTACAGACTCTGCTAACCCAGAAATAGTACCTCGGGTTAAGAACTTTGCTTCAGGATGAGAACAGAAATTGTGTGGCGGTGGTGCAGCCGCAGCAGGAGGCCCCATTAGCTAAAGTGGTGCTTCAGGTTAAGAATAGTTTCAGGTTAAGAATGGACCTCCGGAACGAATTAAGTACTTAACCCAAGGTACCACTGTATTCCATAATGACAATTTTGCTATTTATACCCCACACATCTTACTGTTTTCGGAGAGCCAGCGTAGTGTAGTGGTTAAGAGCGGTGGACTCATAATCTGGTGAACCGGGTTCACTTCCCTGCGCCTCCACATGCAGCTGCTGGGATGACTATTAGTATACTAATACTAATAGTACTAATAATAATTTATTTTATATCCTATCCTTACTCCTGAAGGAGTGCAGGGTAGCAAACACGTCAATAATAAAACATTTTGCAAAAACATTTAAAAACAGTCTAACAACAGTCCAAAAAACAGTTATCTCGGCTGTGAATCCTGCAGGCCTTTTCCCACCCACCTAGGAGGGAAGGGCCTGACTGACTCCAGCTACAAAAGCTGAGGCTGTAGAAGAGGACAGAGACCATCTTGGCTGCTGTTGATGCAGACCCAGGTCATGTAGCCTGAGTTTCCCAAACCACCTCCTGCCTGAACCACCATTGGCAGGATTGCAAGCAAAGGTAGTAGGCACCGTCTGTGCTTATGATATGTGTGTGTGTGTGTATTCTCCTCTTGCTAATTATTCTGTATGAAATGTGCATTTTATATTTGACTTCCCTTAATAATGTTTTCTTTTGAAATATTTAATGTGACTTTGTTTTGTTAAGTTTGCTATGTTAAATGCGCATTCTGTAGCTGACCTACAACCTTTGTAATATTTCATTTTGAAATCTTTAAGATAACATTTTAGTTTCCTGTTAATTAGCTGGCTTTGAATATATATGTTATATTTGACTTTCTTCTGTCATGTTTTTCTTCTGGATTGCTTTATGGTTTAATGCAGGTTGCAAATAGCTTTGAGATTTTCCCCATCCTAAAAATATAAAGCCTGTGATTTCCCCCCCCCCTAAAAAGAGCCAGTGTGGTGTAGTGGTTGAGAGCGGTAGTCTTGTAATCTGGGGAACCGGGTTCGCGTCTCCGCTCCTCCACATGCAGCTGCTGGGTGACCTTGGGCCAGTCACACTTCTCTGAAGTCTCTCAGCCCCACTCACCTCACAGAGAGTTTGTTGTGGGGGAGGAAGGGAAAGGAGAATGTTAGCCGCTTTGAGACTCCTTAAAGGGAGTGAAAGGCGGGATATCAAATCCAAACTCTTCTTCTTCTTCTTCTAAAAAAAATAATGTTTCGGGGTACTCTCATCTTCCTACTTATATTGAAATACTGCCCCTCAATGAAGCCAAACTCAGATTCACAAAACTTTTAGGGGGTATATGTATCCCTGTGTACCCCCAGAAAAGAAACCCACTGTTATAAAGCAGTATAGAAATGAAAAGAAAATGAATAATATGGAACTACAAACTTCTGATGCTTGTAGACTGTCAACCCAGGTAGGACACTGAATCCTCCTGGACAGGAAGAAGTATCAAAGACTTCCTGTTCTGGTTGAGCCTCACAGTCTTCCTCAGCTCTATGTAATCTTAGAAGATGAGCAATTAAATAGGCCTGAGATGGTATGTTTGGTGTTGTTGGCATCATCAGAGATTTACAACCTCTTCTGGACAATGACAGTTCTCTTTCTCAAGCTCTAGGAGGAAGACCTTTCATTGCCTACAGACAGCCACCCAATCTTAAACGACTCCTCACCCACAATAATACAGCAACCAGACTTAACATGGACACTGGGACCAGAGCCTGCAATAAACCCAGATGCCAACTTTGCTTCCACATACACCCAGACAACACCATCACTGGACCCAACAGCATCAAACATACCATCTCAGGCCTATTTAATTGCTCATTTCCTCAGCTCTGGTATCCTTCATTATATGTTGGTCCTGTCTCCTGGTTTGACCTCCAGCCCTGTCTTCTGCTTCATTGCTCCTGGGTACCAGCTGCATTCCCAGCTCAGCTCATACTGTTACCCAGGGCCCATCTCAGCTACACAAGGCAACCTAAGAAATAAAGATAAAGGCATTCTCTTCATCAAAGAACCTCTTCTGAGAGCTCATAACCTGATTCACCTGCAGGGATTGGTCCTGACTCATGGAAATGCTTGGTAGATGAATGCCGAATACAAAAACAAAAGAGTATAAAATCATCTCCTGCTGCTTTGGAAAGTTCTGCCTGTCAGTTAGAATTCTTGCCACCAGTTTGGTGCCTTTAAAAATAAAACAGAGTCGCTAACAATATCTCCTCCAGTTGCTTTTGATGTATTTAAAAGGTGGGAAAAGACACATTAAAAAAACACAACTGCTCTGGTAAATGACAAGGAAAAGGTCCACAGGCTTTATTTTTGCTATAAAAAGGGTAGACAGGACAGGCAAAGTAACCTCTTTGCATTGATTTTTGGTGATGGTGAAGGAAAATGAACTGCAGGAGGGGGAGAAATTATCCTTAATGGGTGTCTGGTTTGTTTGCTTGCTAGGAAAGACAAAACCCTTGGATAGTAGCAATCATTTCTTTGGACTTGCTGAGACAGCATGTCTGAGAGAGCTAGTGTGGTTTAGTGGCTAGAGTGTTGGACTTGGACCCGGGAGACCAGGGTTCCATTGTCCACTCTGCCATGAAGCTCCCTCTTTGGGTGATCTTGGGCTACTCAAAATTATAAATAATTTTATAAGTTGTGTGTCCTTGCTTCTCAGTATGATCCTTTTGTATGTTTTGTGGTATTTTATACATTGTGATTTTGATGTGATTTTTATTGGTTATAGATTAGTCATTCTCTACGTATGAGTAATTAGTAATACTTTATTGTGATAAGTGTAAAGTGTTTAATTATTATTTCTTATGTTTAATTTTACTGTTTACTATTAGATTTTAATGAATTATTTAATATTGCTTTATTTTGTATAAACTGATTATTTTAAAGCTACTGTGACTTTTTGTATTGGATCAGATTGTTACTATTAATGTTTGGTGTTTTATTATGTTTTTATATGTGTTGGAAGCTGCCCAGAGTGGCTGGGGCAATCTAACCAGATGGGTGGAGTATTATTATTATTATTATTATTATTATTATTATTATTAATTATTAACTGAATTCAGCCCTCTAAGTTTCTGTCTTACCCTCAAGACTCACCACAAACCTCTGGCTCTCCTGGATGGAAGATAGAGAGGGGGTGAGGGTAGAAACCACCCTACTGTATAAAAGGTATAAAGGTGAAATTTAAACTTGTGGATCTGCCCACTTTGCTTCTGGCTTCAGTCATCGCTGTGTGTGGCCCCCAGGATGTTGCCCAGAAAGGAATATGTCCCTAGAATTTGGTTACAACAGCTGATGCAGCCCAGACGAGCAGAAGGGAGGGATGGACAGATCAGTCTAGTTGAGAAGAACTACCGTATTTTTCGCACCATAGGGCGCACCCAGTTTTTAGGGGGGGAAATCAAGGAAAAAAATATTTTTCCCCCCCAGCCCCAAAAAGTAGCGTACAGACGGCACACAACCTCTCCCTGCCAGAGGGGTTGCGCGCAGCTATGGAAGAAGGCAAGGCAGCGAGCGGGATGGATCCCGCTCGCTGTTTTGGCTTCCCCTTTAGCCCCGTGCAGCCTCTCCTTGCCGGGAGACGCTGCGCAGGGCTAAAGAATCCATAGCCCCGTGCAGCCTTTCCTATGGCACAAGCCTGCATTCGCTCCATAGGACGCACACATTTCCCCTCAATTTTTGGAGGGGAAAAACTGCGTCCAATAGAGCGAAAAATACGGTAAGGGTCATCTAAGTCCAACTCCCTGCAAGGCAGGAATCTCTTGTTCAACGTGGCGCTCAAACCCATGATCCTGAGATCAAGATGGTCTCCCGACTGAGCCATCCCAGTGGTCCTCCTGTCCTTCTTTCCACACCCCACAAAAAAGAAAGTAAAATTTGTATTTACATTGTGGTCAATCTCTGAGCCCACCTCACCAAGAACCCATCATTCTGGCATGAGCTCCACCCTCTCTCCCTTGCACCACCTGCGTCAAAGGACTTAGTGTGACGAACAGGTGAGTCTGCCCCATAAAGAGTCCTCTGTATGTGGATGCTCATCCCCTCTAAGGATATAGGAAGTTCTTGAGGTCCTAGACAGGACTTCATCACACTGACCTTGGTTGTACCCATAACATTGGTGGGCTTTACCGTTCTTTACTTACCAGACAATATCAATAGACCAATCCACTGCCTTGACGATTATATGGTTTGCTGTGTCCAGCGCAGGCTTGGCTTAGAGGTAAGCTCCTCTCTTGCATTAGGCTTCCTCTTAGCATAACCGCTTGGATCTGGGCCACCACCATCCATCACTGGGTTGCTGACACCCTCCCACCAATGTGTCCTTAGTTGTACTGTAAGCACCAGCATTGCCTTGGATGCTGTGTGCGTTTTTTGCATTCAAGATTCCCCATCTCCCTTGCCATTAGTTCACAACAGTGGAAGTTATTTGCATAAAACACATCGTTAGACACGGGTGGGATGACAGATCTGCCTTCTCATGCGTTCAGCAAACAGACTGTTGTTTCTGGTAACTGCATTGTAAGCCGCATGAGAATGTGGGCTGGGAGCACAAAACTCTCCAGGGGGGCTGGTTCTGGAGGAGCCGGCTTCCTTTTGAAACGAAGAGATGACTCATTTTGCTGTTTGAATGGGAGGCAGTTCCCTTCATAGGGACCCGTTCTCTTTAGATGTATATCCAGGATCAAATCGGGGAGCTTGCTGCAGCCTCCACCAGCTCCCAAAACCCCTTTCTGAGCTGCGTGTGTGTTAAAGGTCACAGAGGCTTATCCAAAATCGCATTCGAAAACACAACAGGTTGGCTCGGAGCACATGTCTGCCTGTTCCGTTTGTAACATGTCCAACGGCTTCATTTCTGCTTGTGTTTGCAGGCGTGTGTTATTTCAATGTCTCCTTATCACTTCTATCAATCACTGCAGCCGGGGTCTGGAAAACAAGGCTGGCCCAGTGATGAGAAACAGGCAGGTTTTGATTGGACTCTCATGCAGCATTCCGGAGGATTGGCCGGACCTCAGAAAAGAGACTGTTTAACCCCTTCTTTTCCTCCAAAGATGCATCAGGAACATGACCGTTTCCCTCCAAAGGGAGCCATAGTTCATGGGGAAGAAAGGCACCATTTGCTTTGAGTTTGTGCACATAGAAGAGGAGTTTGGACTTGATACCCCACCTTTGGACATGATATCCCACCTTTGGACTTGATATCTCACCTTTCACTACCCTTAAGGAGTCTCAAAGCGGCTCATAATCTCCTTTCCCTTCCTCCCCCACAACAAACACTCTGTGAGGTGAGTGAGGCTGAGAGACTTCAGAGAAGTGTGACTAGCCCAAGGTCCTCAGCAGCTGCATTTGGAGGAGTGGGGAAGCGAACCCAGTTCACCAGATTACGAGTCCACCACTCTTAACCACTACACCAACTGGCTGTCTAGAACAGGGTCTTGAGAATACACATGCTGAGAATAGGGTCAGTAGTGCATTAGTGGGGGATTTCCCCCCTTGATTTCCCCTGGGATGCTTCCCTAGTGCAACTACATTATTGATGTCTGGAGGGGCTACAGCACAACAAAAGTAGTACCCAAAATAGAACATTTGTGGTAGGAAAAGCTGTGGAATTTCAGTAGGTTATGTACTAATGGGAAATGGAGCAGTATGATCCCCTCTGGCAATCTGCACAGAATTTTGCTTAATGGTTGCCATCAATTTGATTTTAATTAATTTTATAATGAATGTTTTTAGAATGTTGGATTATTTTGATTGTTGTTAGCCACCCTGAGCCCAGCTTCGGCCAGGGAGGGCGGGATATAAATAAAAAATTATTATTATTATTATGACTACCTCCAGACCTTTGCAGATGCAAATACTATTGAAAGTGGGATCGTGTATGACCAACCTGATAGAATCATGAGCACAAGTGATCAGAAATGCACAATCGAAAAGGACACCTGGAGGAGCTTTGTTGGGGCATAATTTAGAAGGAACAAAATGTTCCGTTTGTTGCTGCTGCTATTAAACAGCTGGGAGTCAAGATCCCTGCTGATCAGCTGCAAATCATTCCGAGATTTGCTAGTGGATCTTGATCCAGCGTTTGCAGTACAGAGCAGTCCCTCTTTCTGTGTACCAAGTGGATTATGTGATTTGCAGGCAGAAGAGATTAGAAAAAAAGAAGTATGGAACAGTATAACTCCAGTTAGCAGCACAATCATTATAAAATTGAAGGCCAGTCTGCCTTCCGGACGTGAGGAGGTTTTCCATCTCTACTTATGACCGGTAATCTTCCAGAAATGAAGGGAAGAAGCCAGACTCTGTCAACATTTCCTTTAGAGGCTGAAAGAATTAGAGTTCCCTAATGGAAATGCAACAGTTCACGACGTTATATGTGAACATTGAAGAATGCCTGACATTCTGAATAGGGAGAGAATGATTAAATGGAGCCAAGCACAGCTTGGGAAAGAAATCTCTCTCATTCCTTCAGGGTAGGCAATGTGGTGCCCACAGGCTGCAACCAGGCACTTCTGGGGTACAGGCCCTTCCTTGAATGCTGGATACGTTTGTGATAATGTGTTGTCATTTTCATGTGAGAACACACACACACACACACACACACACACACACAAATATTTGTATAATTTTTAATTGCATTTTTATAACACCTAATCACCAAATCATCATCATAATTGACATAACCAAGTTAAACATGTATATGTATAACCGGACTTCCGCGTAGTCTTTGCTCACGGACAGATGCGTCTCTCCCACTTTGCCAAGGTCGGGAGGTACGAGTTCGTTAGCGGAGCTAGAAGGGGGAGCTAAGGCTAAGCTGACCCCGAAGCCTTGGAAGGAGATTCCAAGGTGATATGGCGTTGCTGCAGCACAAAGAAGAGGACCCTCAGACCATTTTCAAGCTCTTAAAAGCAGAGCAAGAAGGGGGAGAAGGGTCTTCTTGACAGACTCTAGGGTTGTGCGCCCATCTCACTCAAGAGGCCGGGGGCCAGCGCTGTCTGGAGACACTTCCGGGTCACGTGGCCAGCGTGACATTGCACACGGAAACGCCGTTTACCTTCCCGCTAGTAAGCGGTCCCTATTTATCTACTTGCACCCGGGAGTGCTTTTGAACTGCTAGGTTGGCAGGCGCTGGGACCGAACAACGGGAGCGCACCCCTCCACGGGGATTCGAACCGCTGACCTTTCGATCGGCAAGCCCTAGGCGCTGAGGCTTTTACCCACAGCGCCACCCGCGTCCCCTCCAATGAAAATAGGGACATCCTATTCCATAATAATAATGATAGTGATAATAATAATAACACTTTATTATTTATATGCTAGCCATTAAACATTTAAAAATCCTCCCTATATGGGCTGCCTCCAAATGTCTTCTAAAGGTTTTATAGTTATATATCTCCTTGGCTCAGAGGTCGCATAACTCCATACCCTCCAACATTTCTCTGGTGAAAATAGGGACATCCTAAGGAAAAGCGGGATATTCCGGGCTCAAATAAGAAACTGGGACAGCTTCTGTAAATCCGGGTCTGTCCCTGGAAAATAGGGACACTTGGAGGGTCCGCATATAAAGTTGCAATCGAAATTATTCAATCCCCATTGGAAATCGAGTTTAGAGCTTTGCAGACTTCCAGCTGTTTGCAATGAGCAAATCAAACAAAAGCAATTGAAATAGCTCAACACAATGGATGCTGGTTTTCCTAAATTCAGCTGGAAGTGCAACTTATACTGGCTTCAGTGTGATTTTGTGCTCCTTTGTTCCCATCTGCATTTGACAGTGCTTCTGGAGAACTGTCCACTAAGTTCAGGCCATTCACAAAACCCAGTCTCTTCTCATGAAGTCCACCTTCAAGCCCTGCAGTCCCTCACAATACCTTCCGCATTCTTAAAAGCTGTTGCTAATCTCCAGTTCCATGAAGAACATTGTTGCTGCTGTCTTTACTAGGACTGGTAAAATGCTAGATAATGAACCAAATTGGGCTAATTTGGGTTGACCTGGAATTCAGTCTAATTGTCTTGAGGCACTACAGGATCATCCCAGTTCAGGTCTACTTGGAATGGTCCAGGCGTCAAAACAAGGCAGTCTGCAAGGCATTTGACAAGGTGCCCCATGATATTCCTGTAAAGAAGCTGGTAAAATGCGGTCTTGACTATGCTACCACTCAGTGGATTTGTAACTGGCTGACTGACCGGACCCAAAGGGTGCTCATCAATGGTTCCTCTTCATCCTGGAGAAGAGTGACTAGTGGGGTGCCACAGGGTTCTGTCTTGGGCCCGGTCTTATTCAACATCTTTATCAACGACTTAGAGGATGGACTCAAGGGCATCCTGATCAAAGTTGCAGATGACACCAAACTGGGAGGGGTGGCTAACACCCCAGAGGACAGGATCACACTTCAAAACGACCTTGACAGATTAGAGAACTGGGCCAAAACAAACAAGATGAACTTTAACAGGGAGAAATGTAAAGTATTGCACTTGGGCAAAAAAAATGAGAGGCACAAATACAAGATGGGTGACACCTGGCTTGAGAGCAGTACATGTGAAAAGGATCTAGGAGTCTTGGTTGACCACAAACTTGACATGAGCCAACAGTGTGACGCGGCAGCTAAAAAAGCCAATGCCATTCTGGGCTGCATCAATAGGAGTATAGCATCTAGATCAAGGGAAGTAATAGTGCCACTGTATTCTGCTCTGGTCAGACCTCACCTGGAGTACTGTGTCCAGTTCTGGGCACCACAGTTCAAGAAGGACACTGACAAACTGGAACGTGTCCAGAGGAGGGCAACCAAAATGGTCAAAGGCCTGGAAACGATGCCTTATGAGGAACGGCTAAGGGAGCTGGGCATGTTTAGCCTGGAGAAGAGGAGGTTAAGGGGTGATATGATAGCCATGTTCATATATATAAAAAAATGTCACATAGAGGAGGGAGAAAGGTTGTTTTCTGCTGCTCCAGAGAAGCGGACACGGAGCAATGGATCCAAACTACAAGAAAGAAGATTCCACCTAATTCCATTAGGAAGAACTTCCTGACAGTAAGAGCTGTTCGACAGTGGAATTTGCTGCCAAGGAGTGTGGTGGAGTCTCCTTCTTTGGAGGTCTTTAAGCAGAGGCTTGACAACCATATGTCAGGAGTGCTCTGATGGTGTTTCCTGCTTGGCAGGGGGTTGGACTCGATGGCCCTTGTGGTCTCTTCCAACTCTATGATTCTATGATTCTTCTATGATTCTATGGCGGCGAGGAAAACAGGAGGGTGGCAGAGGCAGGCAAGCAGGCTGTGTGTGTCTTCTTCTCACCTTGCTTCCAACCACATGTTTAATCAGGGTTTGAAACTGGGATTAAACATATGAACCCCCAATTGGGTGTGGTCAACTTTGGATTGCCCAGGTCAGGTGGGGGCCACTCTGAAGTGCTGCATCAGGCCCTGCATTGGATCGGGAGACTCGTGTTCAGCCCTAGTATTTAACCACTTCTCCAACCGCATCAGTTCTTGTAGGATGACACCGTTTTTTGATCTCCCGTCAGTCACCTGCATCTCCACTTGGTGGTTTTGTATAAATAGAAAACTAATGCAATTTTCTACCATGCAAGCAAAGTCGTAGCATCTCCCTCTCCCAGCGCTTCGCATCTGAACGCTGCCAGTCCTCTCCCTGCTTTTTAATATATGCCAAATGTAAAAGGATCTCCAGCCATCTCAGTGGAAGTCAAATTGAAAGGGAACAGAATGGAAGCAGGAACAAAGGAGGTGGGGAAAAAATCCTCCATTCTTTTGATTCCTCTCCTTTTTGTTGTTGCATGAGAGATAAAAAGGTCTGGGGAAGGATTTGTCTGCCTCAAATAATAACCTTTTCAGCCGACTTGCATCACCTTTCAAGGATGAATTTTTTGCTTAAAAAAGTAGCCCACCTCCAAAGTGTGCTTTCCTCCTTAGAAGCATTCTTCTTCTTTTTGTGCTGGCCATAATACGGTTTCAAATCACTTGACTCATCATCTAACAAAAGGTTCCATGAAAGAGTTTAAACCTCCCTTGGACTGACAGGAAGGGCCATAGCTTCGTGGTTGAGCATCTGCTCTGCATATACGTAGGTAGGTCTCACATCAAGTCACCGGCGTTACCATGTAGGGTTGAGAATATCCGCAGTCAGAAATCTTGGAAGCTTGCTGCCAACCTGAGTTGGCAATACGGAGTCTGATAGACCAATGGTTTGGCTTGCTTTAAGGCAACTTCCCATGCACCTACGAGTCATCCTTTCTTTTTTGAGACATATCCTGAGCAGGGCTGTCTTAAGCATATCCGGCGCTGTGGTGCAAAGATCCCTCCGGCGCACCCCCCGGCAACTCCAAAACAAGGCAGGGGGCAGTGGAAAATGTCCTCTGCCTCCCCTACCGCCCCGATCCCTGGCATGGTGGTGGTGATCAAGCAGGAAAACGTGCTGGCGGACATGCTCTCCGGCATCAGGGTGCCCGAGAAGGCAGCCCGAGAAGGCTGCACGCCACCTTTCACCAGGAAGCAGGAGGAGGACAACAACTGGGAGCAGGGCAGTCTTTAGCAGATGCAGAGGCTTGGGAGGGAAGCTGAGTGCAGCTTCCATCCTAAGCCTCTGCGGGGATTGCTCTCCTCCTGCGGAGGCTTGGGAAGGAAGCTGCACGCCTTCCAGCCATATAGTTGGCAGGGTGCAGCTGGTGGACATGCAGGGAAAGGGGAGGCTGCTGGCAAAGCTGCACAGTTCCACCACTTGCTAGGGCGCCCCTGAGAGGCTGGCGCCCTGGCATAATGAACCAAGACCAATGGGAAAGACAGCTCTGATCCTGAGGTGAGTAGAATAAGGCTGAATCCCTTGGAGCTGACATCAATTTTGTGAGAAGTGAGGTTACAGGGAACCAGGCAGAGGGCCTTCTCGGTAGTGGCGCCTGCCCTGTGGAACGCCCTCTCATCAGATGTCAAGGAAATAAACAAATACCTGACTTTTAGAAGACATCTGAAGGCAGCCCTGTTTAGGGAAGTTTTAATGTTTGATGTTTTATCATGTTTTTAATATTCTGTTGGGAGCTGCCCAGAGTGGCTGGGGTATAAATATATTATTATTATTATTATTATTATTATTATTATTATTATTATTATTATTCCAGCCAGTAAAATGGAAATGAGATGTGTCAGCACCATTTTGGATATTTGTGATCCTCAGGTGAAGAGTAGCATATAAATGTAATTATAATAATAATAATAATTCCACAGCATAACAGAGGGTGCCCATCTAGTGGAATGAATTTCAATATGTCTAGCCCACCTTTCTGTGCCAAGGCCTACTCAGTGCAGTGTGTAAAATAAGAAGAGAATAAAATGAACATTCAATCAAAAACGTATTAACAAGAGCAAACAACCGTAAAGCAGTGTCATTGATAAAACAGCACATAAAAACCACAGTTCAAAGCAGGAGAGGATAAACATTCTCAGCTTCAGGACCACATTCCATTCTGCACAACCTTCCAGGGGCCGGATGCCAGTGCTGGGGATGGGGCAGAGACAAACGTGGAATGATTCACAAAGGCCGCCTAATGCATTCATGATCAAGATGCAATTTTGAACCAGAGGTATCCCAGCAACTGACTGGTTCAGTCTTAAAAGGTAAAGGTAAAGGTACCCCTGCCCGTACGGGCCAGTCTTGCCAGACTCTAGGGTTGTGCGCCCATCTCACTCAAAGAGGCCAAGGGCCAGCGCTGTCCGCAGACACTTCCCGGTCACGTGGCCAGCATGACAAGCTGCATCTGGCGAGCCAGCGCAGCACACGGAAACGCCGTTTACCTTCCCGCTAGAAAGCGGTCCCTATTTATCTACTTGCACCCGGGGGTGCTTTCGAACTGCTAGGTGGGCAGGCGCTGGGACCGAACGATCGGAGCGCACCCTGCCGCGGGGTTTCGAACCGCCAACCATGTGATCGGCAAGTCCTAGGCGCTGAGGCTTTTACCCACAGTGCCACCCGTGTCCCTGGTTCAGTCTTACCCAGTACATAATAACATTTGCCCATACATTTAAATATTATAAGTACAGATGGGGACAAGTGATGGGTGGATCTGACCATGTTCACCCCTCTCGTTTTCCAATTCTCCCTATTTCCACATCAGTCTGCAATTTTTGAAAAGTTATTGTGAAAATTCATCAGCAAATTTCTCCTAATTTATACAAGTCGCTGTTCAACTTTGCCTGGTATACACATTTTTTTTGCAAAGCAATTTCCCTTAAGATAATGCATTTTATATGTTGTTCTCACTAATATATGTATTTGTTTTACACACTTATGCTGAGTACGTGCATTACTTAGCTGGAGAACTGCGCTGTGAAATTCAGGGAAGCAGTGATTTTTGGTAGATGGCTGCGTTTTGTTGTGTGCGTTGTTTTGTATAGTGCAAATAGTTTTGTCTTTAAATGTGAACAGAATTGAATTCCAGTCTCATCCTTTTGGCGCATGGAAGTCCCACCTGCAACATCCCTGGGTGTGTCTATCCCATGCACATTGGCCCTGACCTTCCTGTCTTGTGTAGCAAAAGTCTGCAGGGGTCTTCTACTCACATTCATTCGAATACAAGTAAAGCCCTCCACATGGCTGAAGACCCTGCTTTATTGGGTGGAGCTTACAGTCATGGGAACATTTGCGGTGCAGGTTGAGCATGTGCCCTTGCTCGCACCCAGAGTTTGACTATTTATGAACAAGCTTTTACGTTGTGAACTGCCCTGTGATTTTCAGATGAAGGTTAGTATACAAATTTAATAAATAACAATAATGCTCTGTATTGGCTCTCTAAGCACCCCATTAATATACAATCCCTAGGATAGAATAGTCCATTCAACACATTATTGGGGACTAGCATTGTGATGGCATTGACCAGTTGCTCCCTGATGTACATATAAAAGAGGAAGTTCCTGTTGTTTTGATGCCAACCCCTTATCTCTCACATACATTTTTGTAGAAAGCCTGATAGTATCCCCAAAAAAAGGAATAATGGCTCATGATTATGATGATGATGGCAACAAATTCCTCAGCATTCTTCCACAGAGCTCAAGGTGGTAGATACGGCTCTCCTCCTCACAACAACCCTGTGAGGTAGGTTAGTTTGACAAACAATGACTGGCCAGTAAGCTTCATTGACTGCATGAGGACCTGAATCAGCCTCCCACGTCCTAGTACCAAACCCTAACCACTTCACCCCACTGCCTCAGTGTGCCTACAAGTTGAAAAGCATAGTCTTCGGCAAACCCACAATATGTTGGTTTCCCAACAACACTGCAATCAACTTACAAATTTACAGGTTTGCCCAGGAGTTAACGGCACAGGTTACACCTTCCCAGAATCGATTTGCATAATATGTTGGAAGGGAGTGACTCATAGGTGCCAAACTGCATCTGCCAAAAGGATGCAAGAGCAGCTCTCTGGGCTTGTTATTATATGCTGATATGGAGGATGCCACGTATTTCAGAGCAGGAGCCAGCTGATGTCACATAAAGTGTGGGAGCAATGTGTCAAAAAATGCGCAGAGAGCAGGGGAAGCAGACGGCGTTTAAATCTAATAGGGGATTTGAAGTGATTGAACTGCGGGGAAGGGCTTTAAAGTGCCTTCCACATGACTAGGGGGATTAAAGAATGAACCCTTCGCTTTTCTGATAGCACAAGAAAAGATGAATGAGGTTGTCATTGTTCTAGGCATCAGTGCCCTTAGAAGGGATTTTCAAGCTGATAGGAAAATGAAGTTGTTTTTCTAGGGGCAGAAATTTGTCTACTGGACTGTGTTAGAACGGAAAGGAAAAGGGGACTTGTCAAACCATCCCGCCATTTATTGTAGCCTGCCCAACGCCTGGTATCCCTCTGATTTTGTAGACACAAGGCTCACCTAAAGAGGGGAAGGTCTGTAGCTGTTGAGAATTCCATTACACCTTAAGGAACAGACGTGTGGAATTGTTGTGTGTCATATGTCTGTTTACATTCCAGCACAGTATGCTGGGAACTTCCGTTTGTGTATAGCTTTTGCTGTTCTCTCTGAGATGACATGAGAGAGAGATGACATGTTTCTTTGTCCGGATTTATTATTAATAAATCTGTAGTTGTAGTATGACTTCACAAGCCTCACGCCTATTCTGTGTGTGCAGTTCTCTCTGCTGATAGCGTGCCCTGGCTTCTGAAGCCCAGGTTGCTGATTTACGTCAGAGCAGAGGTCGATGGAAGCACAGCTGGGGCTTGCCAACTGGCCTCATGGCCCTCTGCATGTCAACGGTAGCTCAGTGGTAGAGCCCCTGCCCTGAATGCGGAAGGTCCCACGTCTGATCCCTCATATTTCCATTTAGGCTGGGAGAGACTCCTTGTCTGAAATCCTAAAGACAACCCTGAGTTGCATGCCAAGGCCCCGTGACCAAGTTGCCTGGACGTCGTGTGCAACAGTGCCGCATCTGGGCATCACAGAAGACAGTGTCACTACCAGATGTAATGCCCAGATGAACATTGAGGTGGCCCAGCCCCCACTAACAAATATTGGGGGGCGGCTCAAGGGGGTTCAGCCCCTAGGAGTCGGCACCCCTGCTCAGTATAAGGCCCAATGGAACTCTGGCCCCAGAATCAAGGTCCATAGCACTCAAGTTGAAAATCCCACGAGCTCCTCTCCCCCCCTCTGGTAGTAGAAATTGTTGAGAGCAGTGAAGGGTTAATCTGCTGTGCCTCGGAGCTGAGGGGAAGGGCTTACCAGCCAGGATGTGACGTGCTGGAACTCAGTGTGTGTTCAGTTGGAACTGAAAGCAGTTAGTTGAACTGCGCAGCTCCGGAGAAAGGAGCAGAGAAAATGCAGTTGCATTCAGATGGGTTCTGATCTGTGTAAATATGTGTTTTTCGGAGCAATAAAGAACTTTAAGAAACAGAAGCCGACGTCTCGGGATTCTTCCCTTATCACACGCGACACTGCGCAATTCTGCTGATGATTTTACGACCTACAGAGGCCCGCACAGAGGGAGTGTGCTGGACGCCATAAACCAATAAATCAATCCGAAGAGATTTATTGGACAGAGATCGAATTTAATTACACAACAGAAATGCTGTCACAACCAATTAAATAACTAACAGTTGACTACCCTTTCTCAACACTTCAAATCAACTCCCTGAGGTGGACATCTCACTCTTCCTAATAATGGTGCCAACACCACTGAGAGCCTTTGGGGAGCAGTACACAGATATGGTGGCTAGTGTTTGGTTTGGTGGACCATAAGATGGACTGTCCTATCTCCAAAACAAGATTAAGTATCTCAAAGTTCATCATATGCCCTATTATGGAATCATAGTATTTTAGGGAATAACAGGGACCTCAGAGGTAATCTAGTGTTCTATTCCAGTTGGAGCTACAAAAGATCTTGAAGAGGGCATATACCAGGCTGGTAAATGCCTCTGCCTGAAAGATGTATTTCCCAATGATTTTGTTGCTTGTAAGGCGGCCGTTATTTAACACATGGTTGAACTATAGAGATGTTGTCTTATTTTCTTAATTTGGCCGCTTTTGCTGAAACATTTTAGGCCAGAGTTCTTAAGCAAAGATTTACAACTTGGAAGCCCGTGCTTTGCTTAGAATAATCCATTCTAATTTTAATATACATTTCCTCCCAAGATTTATTTCCTTGTCATGGGAAAGATTAAATGGCTGAAAATAAGAACTTAAGACAAATGTGCCAAGCGATGGCAAAATCAGGGGCTATTGATTCCCAATTATGGGAGGCTATGCACACGAGTAGGAAAGGAATGTGGCCCATCAGTTCTTGTTTGAGCCAGGAAATCAAAATGTCCCCCCACCTCAATCCCTAAATATACAACTGTTTCCTACTTGCTGCACTGGCAATGAAGGGTCTCCCACCTGAAGCAATAGGAATCACGGTCATGGTTCTGAAAAAATGGGAATAGTGAGAAGTTTGATTTGGTTTGCATTCCAACATAAACCTACCAAATCTGAACTTCCCAAAGCAAGATTTGGATTTAAATACAGTTGTCCTACAAAATTCACATTTCTATGCATTTTAGGTTGTATGTATCATCCCACTGCAATTTTAACCACGTTGGGTTTCATTGGCCATTGGCCATTTATGCATTCACTTAGTTTAATGGCACTATGGTCTCTGCTCCCAACTGGCTTGACAACACTTAATCTCTTGCAACAAGTCCTTGGCACCACTCAAGCCAGTTGGGAGCAGAGAAAAGTTGGCCATAGATACCCTAAGTGACTGTGCCCTAGAAAAGTTGGCCATAGAACCAAGGGTTGCCACCCCTCTGGTTGGTTCTGTGTGTATGTTAACATGTCTCCAGTATTAATTTCTCTTGATTCTGTGGAGAAATCTGCACCTTTTGGGCTTTCTAACGTGCTGGACTCAATGCTCTCTTTGATGTACAAAGCAACCCCACCTCCAGTGCGTCCTTACCTGCCCTTCCAGAGCTTATATCTGGAGATTTCAGCACCAGGTGGAAACTCACCTGTACTTGCTTGTTTTCAAGTTACTAGGAATGTTGTTGCAGTTGCAAGAGAAGAGCTCAGTTCAGCACTCATCCCCCTTAGTGTTTTTAAGAGTGTGAGGTATTTTTATCTGCTTTTATACATTGTGCAGGATTGGTTTTATTGCAGTGTTGTTCTGCGGACATCTTATTCAGTGGTGGCTGGTAAGGCAGGAAGCCAAACAGCAGGTGGGGCCAGAACCAAGATAGGCGGAGCCAACTAATTCTTGCCTTGTCCTCTTCCTCCTCCCTGCAAAGTTCTAGAAGTGGGACAAACACTGAAACTGAGGGGAAGGTTGCTGGCAGGCAGGGGTGTGAACTTGAATAAAATATTGTGGGGGGTCCCACCCCGCATGATAGATCACATGAAGCAGTGCACACACACCATTTAATTGGGAATGCCCATCAACTTTGTGGGGGCCCGGCCTGCTCAAATATTTTATTCTGAGAGCCAAAGTCCCTACGGCCCCCTAGGAGTTGACTCCTATGCCTACAAAGGAGTGGTTGTAAGTAAAGAGGCAGGCAGGTGCCGGCTGAAGGCAGACTGAAGTCGGTGGGGCAGGGCCCACTTTGCCCAAAATGAACTAGCTTCCACTGATCAGGGTTATTTAAGAAATGTTGTGTTAGAGAATATCCAATAAATAAATGACACCCACACACAAAATCCAGAGGAGGGTCATTTTGGAAGCACCCCAAAATAAGTGTGTACACAGCCAGATCGTCCCTGACAATACCACTTTGCTTTGATTTGGTGGGAGTTTTTGTTTTAAGCCAAAGGAAACCAGAAGATCTGGGGGAGGGAGAAACAAACCCTCCTGATTGATCATAAGTTTCCATCAAATGTCAAAGCTGGCCTTTTCTGACCTCCCATTCTTTCAGAGTGACTTTGATTGACGCTGTCTTGTCTACAGCCCACATGGTCCATCTGTCCACCTAGGTGTCAATATTTGAGATTTGACCTGCTACACGCTCTGTTTGTCTAATTTGAGGAAGGGAAATTAAACTGGAGCATTGGAGGGTTCCCACTAAAAACACACACACACACAAGTATCAAAGATACCACCTTCAGGGTGGTATTCAAACAGAATTGATCTCCTTCCCCACCATGAATAAATTGTTTCTTTTTTTCAGGTATACATGCAAGGGAATTCTCCCTATCTCAGACAACCCCTAATCTGCAACCCCCCTAATGGCTGTACTTAAGAGTCTTCCCATGCTACATTTTGTTCCTGGACCCAGGGATTCCTTAGCACTGAAGAACATACCATGGCGAGGTTTGTTCTGATGCCGTATTAAGTGTTAACTGGACATCACTATGTACCAGATATTGTTGTTGGATCTTTAAAGGGCATCTGTCCCTTTATACAACTCTAAGTTTTGGGCATCACATGGCAGGACAAAGTCCCAAATGAAGATGTGTTCTCTCAAGCCCACATTTCCAGCTTTTTCATGCTCCTTTCTCAGCGACTGCTGTGTTGGCTTGGTCATGTCTGCAGAATGGAAGATGGCAAGATCCCCAAGGATGGGCTCTACAGTGAGCTGGCAGATCAACTCTGTGTCACAAAGATGTCTGCAAACATGGCATGAAGGCTTGCAGATGACCACAGCGCCTGAAGACAACCAGTCAGGTTGTGAAGAGAAATGACAACAGAGAGAAGAAGCGCCAGGGTGAACAACCAATCACCTTCATCTGCCACAGATGCAAGGAAACATGCCTCTTCCATATTGGTCCCTACAGCCACAGCAGGCACTGTAACCCTCCAGTGATTTGACTTCAGCCCCAAAGATGGACTCTTCCATTGTCTCCCAAGACAGATGGGTAGCAACCATAGAATAGAATCATAGTATCACAGAATCATAGAATTGTAGATGACTCCAAGGGTCATCTAGTTCAACCCTCTGCAATGCAGGAATCTCAACTAAAGCATCCATGACAGATGGCCATCCAAGCTCTACTTAAAACCCTCCAAGGAAAGAGAGTTCACAACCTCCCAAGGGAGACCATTCCACTGTCAAACAGCTCTTACTGTCAGAAAGTTCCTCTTGATGTTTAGTCAGAATCTTCTTTCATATAACTCGAAGCCATTGGTTCGAGTCCTACTCTTTGGTGCAGGAGAAAACAAGCTTGCTCCCTCTTCCATGTGACAGCTCTTGAGATATTTGAAGATGGCTATCATATCTCCTCTCTTGCCTCCTCTTTTCCATGCTAAACATACTCAGCTCCTTCAACCATTCCTCATAAGGCTGGGCTTCCAGACCCCTGATCATCTTGGTTATAGGATATGAAATTGCCCTTCTTTCCACATTTTCATGTCCCATCCAGAGGCACTTGTTTAGTGTTGCTACACACGCCCCAAGACTTCTGAATGATCATTCTGGGTCCTAAGCCTGGTACATCCCCAGCACAAATTATGCCTTGTGTTGAGAAAGTGATTCATCTGTTTTGAATCCTTGCCGCAATAGCTGCCGATGTAAATACCATCTTCCACAAATACAGCTTACACCTGCATCGGGCTGAAAAAACAAATGTAGAGATTTATTGTCAAAAAGTGGGGAAACATCAGAGGGCTTGGGAGGTTCCTTTTGGCAGGATAAATGGGGCACAGTGAGAAAAGCTTATTGTAAACAAAGCACCGATCTAATTCTTGTATACAAAGCCTCGCCTTCCAGGTAACAAGGTCCGTAATATAGTCGTTGCTTCAGGGGAGTGTGGGAGAGATAAGCTGTGGGGAGACTCTGCTGTTTAGTGCTTACTGGCACATAGCAAAATGTGTCTTGGCCTGTCAGGGCCGTTACTCTTCAATAAAAATTAGAAATGACAAAGAGAATCAGGGAGAGAAAGAGAGACAACTGGGGGGAAAGATGGCTTGATGCCTAGAAAACCTCAATAAGTTGCAAGAAGAAAATAATGGTTAATTAGACCACTATATCATGCATCCCTACATCCTTCATGCACTCAGAATTTTAATGAGAAGAATTGCAGCAAAATGCTGAAGATGTCGTGATCCAGCTTCTGCCACTCCCTCAGCTTCTGAGTGGCTCCTCCTCTGAGCGGCGCCATTTTTCTGTCAGAAAGAAGAACAAGTAATTCATAATTCAAGTATCCTGAAAGAAATAGGCTGAGGGGAAGTTCTGGAGCATCTCTGAGCCTACAGAGCAACAGGTTCTGGGCTCATTTGCCCAGAAGCACCTCCCCTTTAAATTCCCTGCAACATTAAGTGAGGACTGGAGCTCTGACAGCCCTCAAACTCTGCTTGGGGAATATAAGGACTTGGCCGAGCATTGACAAATGTGTTCTCTTCTTTGCTCTTCAAAATATGGCAGCCCTACGGGGTCCCTTCCAACTCTACAATTCTTTGTTTCCACGATTCTATAACCCTGCAGCCATCACATGGTAGCAACTGGCCTGTTCAGTGCCTCTTCACTGAACCAGCCTGGGCAGATGTGGAGATGTGGTTAGGACCGCACCCTTGATTTTCTTCTGCCTCCATTTTTGGATTCCTCAAACCACCCAACAACCCCTGTTTGCAGTTTGATAAATTAATTGAAAAGCTTTGGCTTGCCAAATAGGATCATCTCCCCCCCCCCATTCTTTTTTTAAAAAAAGTGTATTTAAACTTTTCAGATGAATGTTGACATTTATTTAAAAATGTAAGCTGGCAGCTAGCAGACGGTTCACTGCTTACATTAGCTGAGCCATAACCCCCATTACTTCCCCCCTCCTTCTCTTTTGACAAGAATGCTAACAGAAATGACAGCTTGGCTGGATTTAAAAGGTACGATCTCCCCGCCCCCTTCATGCAAGCCTGTTTAGCACAAAGTTCAATTAAAGATAATGGGTGAGAGAGCAGAAGATACTGTGTTGATGGATGGTTGGTCTGAGCAGAGCAGTAGGCCAAGAGTGAGAGAGAGCACATGAAACAAAAAGAAACAATTTAAAAGCCAGCTCACATTAACAATAAGATTGATCATCCATCAATCCTAATTTTAAACACATACATTAATTTAAGCAGTCCATATGTCCATAGAGATATCCAAATGAGATTGATGATAAAATAAGATAATCGTTCAAATATTTTTAAGATTTTCACACCAGTGAGTGTTCATCCTTGAAGTACCTGTCTCTTTGCAGCCACAAAAGTTCATGGGATTCACTCCCATTGTTCATCTGTTAGTCCCCACACTACACAGATATTGTTTTTGAGTGTGTGAACATCTCCATGTATCAAAGATTTTTTCCAATGGAAAGTTGATGCAAGCAACACTCGCTGACCAGAAAGAAGACACGGCAGGGCACTCCCATATGATACTCCTAAAAGAGGCATTATAAGTGTCACATTGCCGGCACTGTGGAGTTCAGATTTTGTTGAATGAATCTCAGATTTAAATCTAACATTTTTTTGAAGCTGGCCAAGGGATAGACTGGGATGCGGGTGGCGCTGTGGGTAAAACCTCAGCGCCTAGGACTTGCCAATTGCATGGTCAGTGGTTCGAATCCCCGTGGCGGGGTGCACTCCCGTCGTTTGGTCCCAGCGCCTGCCAACCTAGCAGTTCGAAAGCACCTCTGGGTGCAAGTAGATAAATAGGGACCGCTTACCAGCGGGAAGGTAAACGGCATTCCGTGTGCTGCGCTGGCTCGCCAGATGCAGCTTGTCACGCTGGCCACGTGACCCGGAAGTGTCTCCGGACAGCGCTGGCTCCCGGCCTATAGAGTGAGATGAGCGCACAACCCTAGAGTCTGGCAAGACTGGCCCGTACGGGCAGGGGTACCTTTACCTTTACCTTAAGGGATAGACTAGTAACTGTCCACACTGGCACTCCACTTAAATGAAGAGAACTTTTGGCCGGCCATGGATAGTTTCCCAACTTTTGCAAGAAAGAAGGAAAATTCCACTTATATTGTTCTCCACAAATGAAAGTTGAAGTTCAGATGACGACCCCTAACCCCACCCCACCCATATGAAAGAGGTGTATGGGTCCATGGGGTTTAATCCCACCACTAGCTCTGAGGATGCCATCTGACCAAAATCTGAGGAGTCCTCTCCAGAGGAAGAGGTCTGTGGCCCCATGGAATACCCCATTCCAACTGATAACTTGGATTAACCCGCAGTATTCCAGAGGCAGCCTCAAAGAACTCCATCTCAGGAATGCCTTCGGAATCATGCACACATTGACCATGTTTGAGTCATTTTAATCATCGTCATCATTTGCAGCTGGTTAACAGGCAAGGAAACCGTTAACTGTGGCTAAAGTAATAATTTATATGAAGTGAAACATCTTCTCCCCACCCTTGCGAAAAGGAGGAATGAAGATTGTAAATAATGAAACTTTGAAAGGAATCTCTGAACCTTGCAACAGATAATCATATTTTAATTTTGACTTATGGCTCATCCGTTACAGAGAAGGGATAGAAAAAATGTTTTCTTTTTATCATGCGGAAATCAGATTAATTGGGTGAATTAAAAGTCATTGCCAGCAGACCTTGACAAGCATTGCTAATAAATATCTATGACTGTTGGCTTCAATAAAACCTTTGATTTTGTTGCTTTTATTATTATTGCTGCTGCATTTGATTTATCTTTCTTACAAACATTCTTGAAGCCATGTGTCGTTCTCCTGGGATGTAAAGGTCTTCAACCTTGGTTCCCCAGCCTCTGTTGGACTACAACTCCCATTAGCCCCAGCCAGCCTAGCCAATGGTCACTTAATGGCTTGGACCCCAAAGCTTGGACTCCCAAAATATTGGCCAATTAGTTCTTTGTGCTCAAATGGACTCTGGGACTGTGCTTCTCAAAAACTGCATGCGCCAAGCTGTTTTTGAGCCCCAGGGACTTCTGAAAGGCATTTTTTTATTTGGCATTTTGAAGATAGGGAGTCAACACTCCCATTGTACATGCCGAAGTCTTGTGACCACCATTGAATCATCCCTTGGGATGCAGGCTTGTAAAGAGTTCAAACATTTGCAGTCATCTCAGATTTATTTTTAAATATTTATACCCCACTTTCCCAGGTTGGATTGGAAACATGAATATTATGCATATGTGCACTTTCTATTTGAAGCCACTATCGGAGATGGGTTTCCGTCCAGACATCCTGGGAGCTGTAGTTTGATAAACGATTGTGAAAGTTGTTAGGAGGCCCCTATTCGCCTCACAGAGCTACAATTCCCAGAGTTCCCCGGGAAGAGGAATTGATTGTGAAACCACACTGGGAATTGTCGGTTTGTGAGGGGACTAGGGGCCTCCTAACAATTCTCAGTGCCCTTAATAGACAACAGTTCCCAAGATTCTTTGTGAAGAAGGGTTTGGATTTGATATCTCGCTTTATCACTACCTGAAGGAGTCTCAAAGCAGCTAACATTCTCCTTTCCCTTCCTCCCCCACAACAAACACTCTGTGAGGTGAGTGGGGCTGAGAGACTTCAGAGAAGTGTGACCAGCCCAAGGTCACCCAGCAGCTGCATGTGGAGGAGCGGAGATGCGAACCCGGTTCACCAGATTACGAATCTACCGCTCTTAACCACTATACCACGCTGGCTCTCTGTGAGAAGCCATGGGCGATACTGCTGGGGGAGGAGGGCGAATGCAGTCCTCTAGATGCAGTCCTCTAGAAATATGGCCCTTGGAATATTCCCTCTCCCTAGGCTGTAGTATTGCTTCTCCCCAGGTGTTGCTTTGGGTCGTGGGTCTTTATTTTTAGCCCTGGTCCCACCCATCACTGACATCAGACCCTCCAAGTGTCCCAATTTTCAGGGACAGAAGCCATCCTAGTTTCTGGTTTGATCTTGGACCATCCCACTTTCCCTTTGGATGTCCCTATCTTCATAGGGAAAAACTGATGCTTTTGAATTATGGTACTCTTGAGAGTCCCATGGACTGCAAGTAGATCAAACCTATCCATTCTGAAGGAAATCAGCCCTGAGTGCTCACTGGAAGGACAGATCCTGAAGCTGAGGCTCCAATACTTTGGCCACCTCATGAGAAGAGAACTCCCTGGAAAACACCCTGATGTTGGGAAAGATGGAGGGCACAAGAAGAAGGGGACGACAGAGGACAAGATGGTTGGACAGTGTTCTCGAAGCTACAAATATGAGTCTGACCAAACGGCGGGAGGCAGTGGAAGACAGGAGTGCCTGGCGTGCTCTGGTCCATAGGGTCACGAAGAGTTGGACACGACTAAATGACTAAACAACAACAAATCTTCATAGAAGAAATGTTGGAGGGGATGGAATAGGATGTCCCTATTTCTAGCAGAGAAATGTTGGAGGGTGTGTCCCCCTCAAACGGATAGAGAGGACATTTCATAGAGGTCTGGCAACATCACTTGACCTGTTCTCACAATTTGCTGCAAGGATGTTTCCTGAGCTAATATTGCTGGGATTCTTCCTTCTGCCAGAAGGTGGCTCAGCGGCTAGTCTGGTTATCGCTCAGGTTCCCAGATCAAGACTTGTTGTACATTTGAGTCCTGCCAGGAAGAGAGAGAGAGAGACAGAATCACCGCTCCCCACTTCAAATGGGGGTGCCTTTTGCATGGTCATGCACAGGCCCCCGGATCCCAGTGCGACTCCTGGTAGTTCGGGCTGGCTTCATCCTCCCCAGACTGGATGCCTGGAGGTGTCCGCCTACCTCAGCCAATCGCCCAATCCCGCCTGGGGAGGCGTTGCCAGGGGATTGGCCAGGTAAGGGGAGGAACCGTCCTGCCCACACAACAGAAGGTCAATCTTACCTGCGAAGCGGCAGTCAGCTCCAGAGCTTCTCCCCTCCCTCAGTTAAGTCTTCTTTTGCAGGTTAATCTCTTCTCCACAGGTACATAAGCGCTGCTACGTCAGGGTTGAAGGGCTGGAAAGGAATTTCCCTGCATTGGCAAGTTTTGCCTTTTCCGTAGCAAAACGTCACAGCTCTGGTAGTTTCAGGCCTTGGGCAGAATCCTTTAGTCTATCTTCCTAGGTGGGGGGGGGGCGTGTAAAGCGGTGACCCACGCCCCCCTTGCGGCGGTGATACCAGGGTTCCCAGTTAAAGAGGTCTTGAGGGGAGGCATTGGCCATACGTCGAGAGGTTCTCATTGCTCTCCCCTCCAACGGTGGCGAAATGGGGGGCGGGCTCTCTGCTTGAAGATATGTTCTCCAGAGCCAGCCCAATCCCCACACATTCTGGATAACCCTGAAGTCTCCCAGATCCCCAGCTGCGGACTGGGAAGAATAAACACCCAATGCCTGAGCCAAGGTCTCCCTACATCTGAAACTTAATAAAGTTGTGGCCAGTTTTAATCCCATAGCGCGTTGTCTTGAGTCATTATTCTGATCGGGGGTCACCTGGGGTTGGGGGGGGGGGACTCTGCCTGTCCATGCAAAGACACATCCAAACATAGTTAAAATTGGATGAGTTTCCTCTATAGTACAATTTGCTGACTGTTTCACGCTTTTTAAAAAAAATAGCTACATGTTCTTTAATGATCTGGGAACCTCTAATATCTAATTATAGCTGTAATTATTAGTTTAGTAATGAAAAGCTTTGGAGACGCAATTGCATAAGAACATTTTGAGTTAGAGGGTGTGTGTGTTTTAACTCTGCACTTGCCACAGATTAATTATTACCCCCCCCCCCACACACACACCTTCTAAGTGATAAAAACCTTGAAATATTATTTTCTCCTTGAGCCACATTTGCTTGGAGGTTTGGCGTTAATTACTACACTGCGAGGGCTTTTAAATCATGCCCGGAGGTTTTCAAGGTGTGAGTATCATAAGAGCCTGGTAAATCCTTCAGCATTTGCCTAGGAAAAGAGCAATGGGCTTGATTGATGAGCCCAGGCTTCCGAAAGCCCTATCTGTTATGTAGCTACAGCCATTAAAGGTGTTACGAGAGCTCTGGCGGCAAAAGGTTTGAGGCTGGTGGAGGTCCTCCCATAAATCAATATTATGTTCATGAATGTCTGGTTTGGAAATAATCCCCCCTGATTTTCCCGGATGAAGACAAGGTCTTCTTGGTCAAAGCGTTGGGGGAACGCATGCCAAAGTGTAAATCACGTCAGCGGCAGCAGTTCATGAACACATGGTGGGTAGATTGACAGTAGCCTCATTATGAGGAAAACTGTAATAATCTGAAGGGTTCTCTCAAGGATCAGTATTGAAACTTGCGTTTGTCTTTTTTTTAACCTTGCTCAAATTCTGGCCTCATCTGCTCTGTGCATTTAAGGTAGCATCATACCACTTTAATAGGGACACGGGTAGCGCTGTGGTCTACACCACAGAGCCTAGGCCTTACCAATCAGAAGGTCGGCAGTTCAAATCCCCGTGACGGGGTGAGCTCCTGTTGCTTGGTCCCAGCTCCTGCCAACCTAGCAGTTCAAAAGCACAAAAGTGCAAGTAGATAAATAGGTACCGCTCTGGCGGAAAGGTAAACAGCATTTTCGTGCGCTGCTCTGGTTTCGCCAGAAGCGGCTTAGTCATGCTGGCCACATGACCTGGAAGCTGTCAGCGGACAAACACCAGCTCCCTTGGCCTGTAAAGCGAGATGAGCACCGCAACCCCAGAGTCGTTTGTGACTGGACTAAATGGTCAGGGGTCCCTTGACCTTTACCATACCACTTTAAAGAGTTGTGGTTCCCCCCTAGAGAATCCTGGGAAATGTAGTTTGTTAAGGGTGCTGAGGGTTGTTAGAAGACTCCAAAGCCAAAATCTGGGATGCCATAATCCGGGAGGCCATCTTCTCATGATGGCCATTACATATTTCACCAGGTTTCTATACCGCAGTTTACAAAAAGAATTAAAAAATACTATTATCAGAAAAGAATGGTTAAAAGCAACTGCTTAAACCATTCAGTAATAACAATAAAAACCAGTGATAAGCTAAAAACCAGATAAAAACACATCCTGCCTGATTCTATCAACAGATGTTCAGATAACCTTGCGATTTGTCAGTTATTGTGTCAGCACATGATTATCACGGAGACGGAAACTCAGCCAAGCAATCATGCCTGTTTTGTGAATAAATCAATAGAAATCATGTCCATCTCTTGGGGGAACATAAAAGCTATCAATGACCTCTCTATGAAGGGAATAAGAGACAGCTGATTTGGTCTTCATGTTTCAGGTCTCAATTTGCTTGCTTGCTTTTCAACCCAATCAAAGGCAAGAATTAAAAACCAGTAAAATATGCACCTTGTCATTTATCATAGTATTGCAAAACTGCAGGCGTGGACATAATCTAGTCTGATCCCAGTATTTGCTGTGTGTATGCACATGTCAGTTGTGGGGTGACCATGCCCAATTCTGGCCACAGCCACTACTGGCAAGTGGTACCCAGAAAGGTTGGAATGTAGCAATATGGCCCTCAGGTCTGAAAAGTTCATACACCTCTGAACTGCAGCATCTTTGATGGGCGGCTGTTCAGCATCTGCAGAAATGCGTCCAGCAAAGGAGAGCCTAGCACCTCCTGAGGCTGCCTGTTCCATAGAAGAACACAGTATGCCATGAGGACATTCTCCCCAATCTTTAGCAAAAAATTCATTTCTTGCCATTTCCTCCCATTAGTTCTAATGCTGCCTTCTGGAGAACATTACCATTAGCCTTAGCCATTTATTTTGCCACCTCCTGGCAGATGTAGAAACAGGCTTGATAAGTTTCCTTAGGATTCTTCGGGTGCTTGGCATTTTACTATATTATCCACCACCAAGCTTCTCCTGTCCTGCCTCCTGCCCATACATTCAGACAGAGGCTCTTAGGTGTCAGTAAGAGAGAGAAAGATCTTTATTTCAGGCAAGTAATGGTACGAGCTTGGCAGCAAGCCCAGAATTCAGGAGCCAAGGAGTTCAGGATGCAGGCAAGACATTTGCAACTGGATGGAAGCAGCAACCATAGCCCAGCAGTTTCCATGCCCTGTTCTTTTAAAGACAAGGCATGATGTGCTCTCTCGCATGACTCGCTCGCATTGCTAGAATGTCGGGATTGCAACTGTGCTCCTGCTGGGTGTGTGGGTCTGTTCCTATCTGCGAAGGTGGCGTCTGGTTCTAGGTGACAATGCTGCACCCTCCTGTTCAGACTCTTGATCAGAATCTGTCTCCTCCTGAGCTGCCTCCATCATCAGATGCAACTCTGTTCTGCTAGGAAGTCAGGGGTGTGGGGAGAGCAGCCAGCATGCCTGCGCCCCCTACTGAAGTTGAGGCACACCAGGGACAGGCCCTCTTTTCTGACCCCAGTTCCCACCAATGAGGACTCCCTCATCTTCCTTCCTTCCTTCCTTCCTTCCTTCCTTCCTTCCTTCCTTCCTTCCTTGGGGTAGCAATTGTGTTTGTTTATCTATGTGTGTGGAGATGCTTCAAGGGCAAAAGGGACCTCCCACCCCTGTCGGCCTTCTCAGTGCTGCTTCTTGCTGGTATACTTCTTGATAGCCACCATTTCCATTTCCCAGAACTACCTTCTGCTCAGGAAAGGGGCAGTCTGGGAAAGAAGAAATGGTGGCCACCCAACAGTGGCGACTGAGATGAGCACCAACAGATCCACTATTGCTGCAAGGAGCATTCTGGGCAATAAAAATGGTGGTCGCCAGACATTGGCCACCAACAGAAGCCCTGATTTAGCTAGTATTGGAGTTTCTGTTCCATCTATTGCAATTTATCTTGGAAGACACAATATATTGTTTCTGCTTTAACTAGGAATTAGATCTGACAACTTTTTTTGTATCACACACCCATTTGCAGACTCTAATAATTTTAGTCTCTCGCACGAGATATTGTGTGACAAATTTTAAAAATGTGTTAATTTGTTAATTTGTGAATCTTTATTATGGGTTGCAAGGAAGCGTGTGTTTAAAGATTCTTTTTTTAAAAAAACGGAACGTTAGCAGGACATACCATCAGATCACAATGGAAATAAGTCACATCTTGTTCTGGGCTACATTTCGTGTCCTTTCCCCCCCGGTGGCATCTGGTACTCACTGAAACTGGTAGGGCAGAAAGACAGGACTCCAACAGTAGGCACAGCCAGTGCCAACGCCAGGTGTTGTCAAGGAATTCTAGTTTTGCCCCCATCCTTCTCCCTGTTGAGTTCCATGAGGACAACACTGACATAGAACCCTTGGACTCACTGTAACTAAGAAGGCAGGCAGGTGTGTCAATTTCTGGCGGCACATTTTATATCTGTGAACCCGATAAAGATGTTAACATTAAGGAAAGCATTAAATGTGAGAATCTTCATATCTCTGCAAAGCAAGGACTTCCAGCATCAAGGCTAGAGTGTGTGCAGAGGAGGGCAACCAAGATGCCAGGGGTCAAGATACTAAGCCTTTGAGAGCCAGTGTGGTGTAGTGGTTGAGAGCAGTAGTCTTGTAATCTGATGAACCGGGTTCACGTCTCCGCTCCTCCACATGCAGCTTCTGGGTGACCTTGGGCTAGTCACACTTCTTTGAAGTCTCTCAGCCCCACTCACCTCACAGAGTGTTTGTTGTGGGGGAGGAAGGGAAAGGAGATTGTTTTTGAGACTCCTTAGGGTAGGGTAGGGTAGTTTTTTCTTCTTCAAGAAAAAAAAGAAAAGAAAAGAAAAGAAAAGAAAAGAAAAGAAAAGAAAAGAAAAGAAAAGAAAAGAAAAGAAACTAAGCCTTATGGAGAGACCTGGTCTGAATAGAGACATTGAATTCTTATCTCGTTATACATGATAAGGCTATTTTAGCCATCTCATCCCTTGCTTTTTCCTGTAAAATCAATTGTTGTTAACAGTCGTCAACAGGTTTACCACACCTATCAGCCAATCACCCATTCCCACCACCCTTCTGAGTAATACCCCTCCCCACCCTCTCACTATATATAAGGGTCTGGTAACTTCTGTTTCAGTGTATCTGAAGAAGTTTGCATGCACACGAAAGCTCATTCCAATAGCATACTTAGTTGGTCTCTAAGGTGCTACTGGAAGGATTTTTTAAATTTTGTTTCAACTACGGCAGACCAACACGGCTACCTACCTGTAACTAAGCCTTATGAGGAGCACTTGACGGAGCTGCGTATGTTTAGCCTGGAAAAGAGGAGACTGAAAGGAGATAGGATAGCCATCTTCAAACATCTTAAGGGCTGTCACATGGAGGAGGGAGCATGCTTGTTTCCTCCTGCTCTGGAGGGTAGGACTTCAAGTTACAAGAAAGGAGATCCTGACTAAACATTCAGGGGAAAAAATAATTATGACAGCAAGAGGTGTTTGGGAATGGTCTCGTTCTGGAGTTTGTGGAATCTCCTTCCTTGGAGGTATTTAAGCAGAGATTCGATGGCCATCTGTCATGGATGCTTCAGCTGAGATTCTTGCATTGCAGGGGGTTGGGACTAGCTGATCCTGGCGGCCCTTCCAACTCTAAGATTCTATGATTCTAAGTCCTTTCATTTTAAAAATCTGTCTAAAGCTTTAATTGCCGCTTGCTTTAAATGACATGGAAAAATCTGCACACACAGCATCTTAAACAAAATGCGCTTTGCCTTGAATGAACATTTGAAAGTACATGTTCATGGCAAGAAAACAGTTGCAATTCTTGCACACTAGGGGGAGGCCCAGGTATTTTTGACCATGGTGGCCAATGTCTTTTTGTTTTGTTTTCCTGAAGTGAGCAAGAACAGTGCCAATAAAAACAAGACACGCTGCAGGTACAGTATATCTGAAACCCAAAGTCTGGGAAGGGGCTGCTAGCAAGTTGAGGGGTGATTTTGCTCAGGAATGTTGAGCTGTCTGGCTAGACAGATTTTGTGGTAATTGGCAAAGCATGAAGGTTAGCAAGGTTTTGTTGGGCCCTGGTAGGTATTATGTTTATGGAACTGCTAGGTTATAAATTTGAAGAAGGTGAAGGAAAGAAGCAGGCATGCAGCTTTGAGTTGCAATTTCAAGAATAACAGAGTCTTAAGAATAACTTATCTTTAAAGGAAGGGCAGTGGTTGATACACCCATCATTTGTGAGGTTCCAGCAGGCCATTTATTTCAAAGAAAGCTAAGTAGGGAAACCCAGCCAGATGGGTGGGGTATAAATAATAAGTTGTTGTTGTTAGTTGCCATCATGATGGCAAGGAAAACCTGGGAAATGCAAATCATTGTGCATACCTGGTCTCAAAAAAGGCACTTCCTTCCTTTCTTGGGTGGTCAACTGTCAGGGAACTGCCATCAGAGCTGGAGGCGGAGAGAAGGTTCCAGAGGGATGCTGGAGAGGGTCCCAGTAGGGAGAGAGGCAGCCCATCCGCTGGGGAAGGAAATCAGCGTAACACCAGTGGAGAAGGGGGCAGATGGGGGAATCGGAGAGGTGGCTCCAGGACTCCTCGCCGGAGACCAGCGGAGAGAGTACAGGTACTCCGCTGCCCACACCCTCCCTGCGCAGAAGACTTCCGCGCAGGGAGAGTAGGAGAAGACTGGGCATCAAACAGCTTTTATGCTGGAAGAAGTTTAAGAAACGCCCACTGACAGATTCTGCCAGCGACTGAGGCAGCCACGGAACTTGAGGCTGTCCAGAGAGCAAGGGTTCAACCAGGCAACCTAGCCAGGAGTAATGGCAACTTATGCACGAGCAACCCCTAGAACCATTACATGAAGGAAAGAAGCAGGCATACAGCTTTGAGTTGCAATTTCAAGAATAACAGAGTCTTAAGAATAACTTATCTTTAAAGGAAGGGCAGTGGTTGATACACCCATCATTTGTGAGGTTCCAGCAGGCCATTTATTTCAAAGAAAGCTAAGTAGGGAAACCCAGCCAGATGGGTGGGGTATAAATAATAAGTTGTTGTTGTTAGTTGCCATCATGATGGCAAGGAAAACCTGGGAAATGCAAATCATTGTGCATACCTGGTCTCAAAAAGGGCACTGCCTTCCTTTCTTGGGTGGTCAACCATATGCGGAAGACATATGCCATTACTTACTGCAGTTCCCTCTATATAAAGACCCAAGAAATCGATTGATCAAACCTCTGTTCGTGAAGGAAACCAATTTAACAAGGGCGGAGAGGGGGAAATGGCTGCCGAGGGATGCCAGTGGCTTTATAACTTATAAAGTAGCTCTCTATCCCCTGGCAGCTGGGAAGATTGGGGCAAAAGAACTAGATAAACCAGCAGTCAACTAACTGCAGAGGAGCTCGGAGACTTAATTTGTACATTTAATATGAGATCTGCCTCTTTTTCTATGTAACAAATAATTTTAATAGATTTGGCTGTGATTGTTGATGTCTTTGGAAGATGTCATGGCCTTTGGCTATTGCAATAAAAGTTCGTGTTGACGATGCTTGGGAACAACAGGGACTTCCAGCGAGATGTCACGAGATCTCTGAAGCCAGTACCACTTGTGGCGCTGCTTATCAGCCAGTGGCAGAGGCAGCAAGGTAGGTGGGGGCACTCATGGGGGCACTGTTTCTTGGGCTGTTGCCGCCCGAGGTGGCTGCCTCACCCTGCCTCATGGCAGGGCCAGCCCTGACTCCCAGAGAGGAAGGGAGAAAAGCCGGATGAGAACCACATAAAATGGAATTGACTTTTAAAAATAAATAACATTTCTGCAAACAAACAAACAAATAGTGGGGAAACGTTTTAGAACAAAAAAAGTTTCAGTGTTGTTGTTTTTATTAATCCATGCCCTGCCTCATATTGTTTTTCATTTCAAAACTGCCTTCCTGAAGCTGTTTTCACCACTGGGGAGAGAAGATACAGGGATATCGTCTGTCTGCCCACAACTACCAGCAAAAGGCAGTTTGGGGGAAGACACTTTTGAGTTTGTTGGTAGTGGTGGAAGACCCAAAGATGAAGAACTAAGCGGCTTCTTTGCATACATACTTCCTTTACTCAAACTCTTGGTATAAAATAATGAATCATGAAACTGCCCACGACGTGACATTTTTGAGCCTGGGACTTACAGGTTTTTCTTTCGTGCAGGGATCCGAAAGCTCTTTGGAGACTCTTCTGTTTAGATCATTATTTTAATGCATCCATCTCTGGGGTGTCACTTTTATTTAAAAGCCTACAGCAACACCCATAATAATTAGAGCAGTGAAAACACTTGCACAGGGCATTCTAGACTTCCAGAGCGCTCGGCCCAATTAAGAGCACAGTTGTCACACACACATGCACTTTCAGAAGGGAAAAATTAGAACAAAATTGGACAGTTTGAAACTGCAGAGGAGGCTGAAGAAGACAGGGCTGAGTTCCTTGCTCTGGCATTGCCTCAAAATGTCACCACTGAGCAGCTACAGTCCCAAGAACCCATAACAGAGTGATTCTAACCAAGTTGAAATTAATAGATGAGCTGAAATGCAGCGGTTCTTCAAAATTAACACTTCTCCAACTCGCAACTCACCCCACCCAATTGCTAACTTTAGTTTTCAGCAACAGATGTCTTACACAAAAAGTGAAATATTATCAGAAATTTATAACAAGAACTAATCTGTATAAAACCATACACCCATCTGAGGTTTGCGCCCAAGGCTGTTGCCTAGCTGGCTTAATGATTGCACTGGCCCTAGGTGTAACTTTACACTGGCTTAACTAGCTTAGTTTACACCAGGGACTCAGCTACATTGGTAAAATAAGATGTTATAAATGCGTTATAACACTGTGACACACCGTGATGGTGCTGCAGAGCGGAAATCAGAACTCCTGTGAAGTTTTCCACCCTACGCCAAAGGATAGGTAAAGGTAAAGGGACCCCTGACCATTAGTTCCAGTCGTGACTGACGCTGGGGTTGCGGTGCTCATCTCGCTTTATTGGCTGAGGGAGCCGGCGTACAGCTTCTGGGTCATGTGGCCAGCATGACTAAGCCGCTTCTGGTGAACCAGAGCAGCACACGGAAACGCCGTTTACCTTCCTGCCGGAGTGGTACCTATTTATCTACTTGCACTTTGAGGTGCTTTCAAACTGCTAGGTTGGCAGGAGCAGGGACCGAGCAATGGGAGCTCACCCCATCGCAGGGATTCGAACCGCCGACCTTCTGATCGGCAAGTCCTAGGCTCTGTGGTTTAACCCACAGCACCACCCGCGTCCTAAGGATAAATGGACATATGGATAAATGGACGCCAAAGGATAAATGGACATAAATCTGACACCAGGGATCACAAGACAGAGAAGCCAGTAGGAGAACACTTCAGTCTCCCAGGACATTCAATACAGGATCTTAAAGCAGCTGTCTTATTACAAAAGAATTTTAGAAATAGACTTGAAAGAGAAGTTGCTGAATTACAACTTATCACTAAACTGAAAACTACGGAGAGACCTGGTCTTAATAGAGATATTGGATTCCTGTCTCATTACATATGCTAATCATCTGCATACTATCCATTGCTTTTTCCTGTAGGACTAATTGCAGTTGTTAACAGGTTTACCATACCCATTGAGTCAATCACCCATCTCCCACTACCCTTCTGAGAAAAACCCTACCCCACTCTCCCACTATATATAAGGGTCTGGTGGCTTCTGTTTCAGTGTATCTGAAGAAGTGTGCATGCACATGAAAGCTTATATCCAGAACAAACTTAGTTGGTCTCTAAGGTGCTAATGGACAATTTTTAAAGTTTTCCATTGTGAGCTTTAAAACTTTTTTCCGGAGCATTTTCAGAGGATTTTTTTTAATATATAATATATAGCTGGGTAGAGGCAGCCCTCGGGGACGCGGGTGGCGCTGTGGGTTAAAGCCTCAGTGCCTAGGGCTTGCCGATCAAAAGGTCGGCGGTTCGCACCCCGCGGCGGGGTGCGCTCCCGTTGTTCGGTCCCAGCGCCTGCCAACCTAGCAGTTCGAAAGCACCCCTGGGTGCAAGTAGATAAATAGGGACCTCTTACTAGCGGGAAGGTAAACGGCGTTTCCATGTGCGGCTCTGGCTCGCCAGAGCAGCGATGTCACGCTAGCCACGTGACCCAGAAGTGTCTCCGGACAGCGCTGGCCCTTGGCCTCTTTGAGTGAGATGGGCGCACAACCCTAGAGTCTGTCAAGACTGGCCCGTACGGGCAGGGGTACCTTTACCTTTACGTTAGAGGCAGCCCAGCTTCTTGCTTATAGGAATGCTTTCTTAGCACGGCAGCAGCTGAACTTTGGAACTGCCTGCCCATTGATATCAGGCAGATGACTTCACTGTAATGTTTTGGGTGCCTGCAGAAAATGGCTTTGTTCCAGCAAGCTTTGCCAGGCATGCGAAACGTCTCCCTTAGGAGGTTGTGGACTATCCTTCCTTGAAGGTTTTAAAACAGAGGTTGAATTGCCATCTGTCATGGATGCTTTTGAGAGTTGGACTAGATGACACTTGGGTCCCTTCCAACTCTACAAGTCCATAATTCTATGATTCTCTGTAACCTGTAGTCTCGATATGTAGTTTCTAAAAAGCATACATCTATTATTATTATTATTATTATTATTATTATTATTATTATTATTATTATACCTGCAGGTCTCAAGGCGGCACACAGGATAAAATCAGAATATAAAACCACAAAATATATAATCAAAATAACAACAACCCAATTTTTAAAAAAGGTAAAGGACCCCTGACAGTTAAGTCCAGTCGCAGATGACTCTGGGGTTGCGGTGCTCATCTCGCTTTACAAGCCTAGGGAGCCGGCATTTGTTTGCAGACAGTTTTTCCGAGTCATGTGGCCAGCATGACTAAGCCGCTTCTTGCGAAACCAGAGCAGCGCATGGAAACGCCATTTACCTTCCCGTCGGAGCGGTACCTATTTATCTACTTGCACTTTTGGGTGTGCGTTTGAACAGCTAGGTTGGCAGGAGCAGGGACTGAGCAACAGGAGCTCACCCCGTCGCGGGGATTCGAACTGCCGACCTTCTGATCGGCAAGCCCAAGAGGCTCAGTGGTTTAGACCACAACACCAACCCAATACCCCTCCCTGCCAAAAATACTGATTTTGTATAATTTTTTAGGTTTTTTTAGTTTTTAATGTAACTTGCTCCTAATGTTTGCTTTTGTTGGCGTTCTTAACAACTTTTTTTAGCCTGCTTCCTACAAACAACTTATAGGCCTTTTGTTCTGTGGTAATAAATACAAGAATAATTTGAAAAGGGACAAGGGATTTAAAAGGAGCATGCATCATGCATGCATACATATATACATACCGTGTAATTATTGTAATGTGCAAAAGTGAGCTGCTGGTTGTTGTTGTGTGTGTGGTTTTTTTTTAAAAAACGGCAGTCACAAAACAGGAAGATTTCGTGGCAGAAAATGTTGTGTCCATTGAAAAATGTTGCCAAGCTGAAGACTTTTTTTTAAAAAAAGTTTTCTCTTGTTTTTCATGAGTTCTGAAGTGGGCAAAGAAGCCGGATGGTAGAAAGGGCTACAGATGCCTGGCATGTTCTCCATCACAAAAAGAAAATAAAAATGCAGAGGGGAAGCATCTAAATAATGAACTCTAAAGCAAGTTGCCACTGTCATTAATTGGGAAGTATGCACTGCTTTACTGTCTTCAATAAATGTGGCTATTTGTCTGAGGCTTGTATGCTATGCATTTAAAGGGGCTTTCAGACCATTGGGGGGGGGGGCATTGCTGCATATAAATGCTATCCTGAAACACTTCTTCTAGGTGGTAATTTACGAGTTACTCTGTGCCAGCGAGCATGCCCTGAAGGCCACGTTAGTCCCGGTAGAGTTGACTCACACTTCAAAGGTGAATAAACTGGGTCGCCTTGCAGTTTTACTTTGCGGGGAACTTTCCCGTAAGATCTTGAAAACTCTACGCTGCGAGAAAGATAAAAGACCTGAATGTGTTAGCTCAGGCTCTGCAGAGCTTGGCTGCCAGACATTTTGACTAGTGTAGCCAGACATGCCCTTATTACACCTTTTGGCTCCCTATTTACTGCTTCTGTTTAATATGTGGGGACTTACCTTCAAAGCCCTATGCAAATTGGGACCCAGAAGATGGAGTAGCTCTTCCTGTACCAGCCTGCCCAACTATTAAGATCCTCTAAAGAGGCACCTTTCTCCAAGTCCCGGTGTGATGGCTTGGGATTCGGACTCGGAGGCTGAACCTGAGGGATCCCAGCCTACACAGGATTCCCTGCCTCCAGAACCAGCTGAGCCAGGGCTGGGGCATGAGCCTGAAGGGTCCTCACCTGTGCTGGATCCTCAGGTGCATGCATCAGCTGAGTCTGCTCTGGCTCCTGAGGTGATGGAGGACCCATTGCCTGCAGGTGCTCCACTCTCAGCCCCATCAGAGGAAGCTGAGGTTGCCTCTGGGTCTGGTAACCTTCCATCCTCTCCTGAGCTACAGAGGCTCAGGGCAGAGAGGTATAGGGAACTAAGTTCCTGCAGGAGGAGTGCTCACTTCCAGGCCAGGAGAGGCGAGTCACCTGAGGATCAGGGCTGCCCTATGCCTCAGGGCAGATAAAAGCTGGCCAGCCCCAGTCCCAAGTTGCGGGAGCAACATTGTTGGTTGCTAGTTCCTGCCTGAACCCCGTCCTGGTTTTCTGCCAGAGCTCCTGACCCGCTCTGGCTCCCTGCTTGCATGCCTGTTCCTGACTTCACCTGACTCCCTGCCCTGCACCCAGGTCCAGCTACTACGGACTGCCTCCATGTTGCACCTTTGACCATGGACCAGACTTGGACCTTGCCTCTCAGGTAACCCACAGGACCAGCATACTCTGTTTCAACAAAGGCACATACAAATACCTGCGTCCTGTAACAAATATGTGTGCAGCACTTTCTTGCTCTCCTTCTCTATTTTGTTCTATAACCGGATGGATTTCCCATCTGGTTGGACAGCTCCCCCATAGTCCTTTGTCTCTTCATGCCAGTTCTTCTGGAGCTTAGTCCATGAGGTCCAACCATAAAGAATCAATACTCCCTGGAGGTGAGAACTTTCCCCATTGCTTATTGACCTATGGAACGAATCCAACTCAGTATGCTGCGAAGTGCACAGGTAGACAGGATGGTGGTGGCAGTAGTGGCTGCAATTAGGGAGGGACAATTTTGTCTGTTTCCATTATCTTGGTCTCTGCATTTTTTAATCTTAACACACACACACACACATTTTCACAGCACTTTGCATATATAGATAGATATTTTAACATCATGAAAATTTGTCGGAATTTGTCGTTATAATATTCACATTTTTTTTGGTAAGCAATTTCCCATAATATTAAGTAGATGCATTTTTATGGATGCTTTCTCCTAATATAATGGATTTTTCTACACATTGTTGGGTGAGAGAAATGCATTGCAAAATTGGGAGAAGTGCAGATTCTGAATGCTAGCTGTGTTTTATTCACATCATCATTCAAGAAGCATGAATTTGTTTCTCATTAAAATGCTACTCTCAAGATGATAGATGGTAGATACACAGATACATAGATAGATAGATGATAGATAGACAGATAGACAGACAGGTGATAGATAGATAGATAGATGATAGCTAGATATAGATAGATAGCTAGCTAGCTAGATAGATAGATAGATAGATAGATAGATAGATAGATAGATGATAGATAGATGATAGATGATAGAAGATAGATGATAGAAGATAGATGATAGAAGATAGATGATAGAAGATAGATAGATAGATAGATAGATAGATAGATAGATATAGATAGATATAGATATTCTCCCCCATTCCTGCAATAATGCATTTTCATTGTCGTGAATACTTGGGAAATATACTTTAAAAACTATTTAGTCCATATTGACAAAATCAGAATTTTGGATATCAGCTTGTAGGGTATCCTCTATTTTGTACGATATTGGAAGATGCTTGCAATAACAAACTTTAAAAAATATTTAGTCTTGCAAAATGGTGCTCATCTCGCTTTCTCCTTGTAATGGCTGGAGAAAAGGGCCAAGGTTTGCCAGGCGACCGGTACTGCAAACATTTAATTCTCTCTTCAACTGTCTTCCTTACATTTTTTTCCACAGGCAAATATTTATCGGAACAAACCTACATCCCAGAGGAACCGAAACAGTTACACAATAGATGTATGAATGCAGGCTATTGTCCCTTGGGGAGCAATAGGGCTATTCTTAGCAGCTAAGAGAGAGTGCTAAACAATAGCTTATTTCCTGGTTGGTATTCAGATTTCCGAACCCATTTGACAACCCTCATAGCAGTAAAAGGTTTGAATAATGATGGATGACAGGAAAACAGAAGAAAACTAAGATTTATCCATGTAATTCAAGGGGCAAATAATTAGCTGACCTCTAGTAGTTATTTCTCTAGTTATTTCTGAAAAATAAGTCATGTCAGACTAACCTGATCTCGTTTTTTGACAGAATTACAAGCCTGGTAGATGAAGGGAATGCAGTGGATGTAGCCTACCTTGATTTCTGCAAGGCATTTGACAAGGTGCCCCATGATATTCTTGTAAAGAAGCTGGTAAAATGTGGTCTTGACTATGCTACCACTCAGTGGATTTGTAACTGGCTGACTGACCAAACCCAAAGGGTGCTCATCAATGGTTCCTCTTCATCCTGGAGAAGAGTGACTAGTGGGGTGCCACAGGGTTTTGTCTTGGGCCCGGTCTTATTCAACATCTTTATCAACGACTTGGATGATGGACTCAAGGGCATCCTGATCAAATTTGCAGATGACACCAAACTGGGAGGGATGGCTAACACCCCAGAGGACAGGATCACACTTCAAAACGACCTTGACAGATTAGAGAACTGGGCCAAAACAAACAAGATGAATTTTAACAGGGAGAAATGTAAAGTATTGCACTTGGGCAAAAAAAATGAGAGGCACAAATACAAGATGGGTGACACCTGGCTTGAGAGCAGTACATGTGAAAAGGATCTAGGAGTCTTGGTTGACCACAAACTTGACATGAGCCAACAGTGTGACGCAGCAGCTAAAAAAGCCAATGCAATTCTGGGCTGCATCAATAGGAGTATAGCATCTAGATCAAGGGAAGTAATAGTGCCACTGTATTCTGCTCTGGTCAGACCTCACCTGGAGTACTGTGTCCAGTTCTGGGCACCACAGTTCAAGAAGGACACTGACAAACTGGAACGAGTCCAGAGGATGGCAACCAAAATGGTGAAAGGCCTGGAAATGATGCCTTATGAGGAACGGCTAAGGGAGCTGGGCATGTTTAGCCTGGAGAAGAGGAGGTTAAGGGGTGATATGATAGCCATGTTGAAATATATAAAAGGATGTCACATAGAGGAGGGAGAAAGGTTGTTTTCTGCTGCTCCAGAGAAGCGGACACGGAGGAATGGATCCAAACTACAAGAAAGAAGATTCCACCTAAACATTAGGAAAAACTTCCTGACAGTAAGAGCTGTTCGACAGTGGAATTTGCTGCCAAGGAGTGTGGTGGAGTCTCCTTCTTTGGAGGTCTTTAAGCAGAGGCTTGACAACCATATGTCAGGAGTGCTCTGATGGTGTTTCCTGCTTGGCAGGGGGTTGGACTCGATGGCCCTTGTGGTCTCTTCCAACTCCATGATTCTATGATTCTCCTGAACAGAGTTTGGATCAAGCGTACTTTATACCAGCTTAATTTAAAATAGCGTCATTTTCACTGCAAGTAATTTGTGTTGGTTTTACATACTTAGGATTGTTCACTTTATATACCACTTAATCCCTGATATGTCCAAGCAATGTTCCTTTAAAAAATATAATAAAACAACAATACCATGAATAAAAAGAAATTAAAATTAAATCAGAATTTCTTGCATTGCATGGTCAGTATGCAAAGTCTCCAATGGCATATGTAGTTCCCTGTTCATGGTGTCCCTATATGGCAATTCTAATATAAAACATTAAAGTATTAAAACAGATTAAAAGTACCTCAATTTTCTAAACAGGATAGGCGAAAAGACTACAGGTAATAATAATAATAATAATAATAATAATAATAATAATTATACCCCACCCATCTGGCTGGGTTTCCCTAGCCACTCCGGGTGGCTTCCAGCAGAATACAAAACATAATAAAATGTCAAATGTTAAAAACATCCCAATACAAGGCTGCCTTCAGATGTCTTTAATAAGTTGTGTAGTTGTTTATCTCCTTGACGTCTGAAGGGAGGGCATCTTACAGGGTGGATGCCACTACCAAGAAGGCCCTCTGCCTGGTTCCCTCTAACTTTGCTACTCGCAGTGAGGGAACCAGCAGAAGACCCTCAGAGGAGGACCTCAGTGTCTGGGCTGAGCAATGGAGGTGGAGACCCTCCTTCAGGTATATAGGATTGAGGCCGTTTAGGGCTTTGAAGGTCAGCACTAACACTTTGAATTGTGCTGGGATATGTATTGGGAGTCATTGAAGATCCTTGATGTGGGGGTTATGTTCTGGGTCCTGGCGCACACTGGCGGAGCACACAAAAGCCCATCCCACCCCTTTCTGCTTTGTTCCGCCTTGGTCCACCCATGCCCTGCCCTCTTCGGGTTGCCAAACATGGTGCGCGCAGTTGTGCGTGCATCAAATGCGTGCAAATCGAGAGTTGCCTGTGCAGTGAAGGTGCCTGCTTGATCTCAATAGGCAGGGAGTTCGAAAGTGTAAGCGCTGCCTCACTAAACATTCAAGTTCTTACAAATGCAGAAGAGCATTTGCTGTAGTGCCAATTCTGCCCATTGAAGTGGTTGAGTGAGTAGGTATTATTTGCATTTACAGGCCACCTTGAGACCAGTGTGTGTGGTAGCTGCTTTTTCCCACCCAGAAAGCCTTGGAAAAATGTGATGTCTGTAGCATTCTGGGAAAACAAAATGGCTGTCTCAAAGAGGCGTTCACTGAAATCATCTCCAATGTCACTAGCAAGGCGCGGGAAGAAGAAAGAAAAGTGACGATGGAAAGAAAAGTGCAAGCATTTTGAATGGACAACAAAAGTCTGTATAGTTAAAGCTATGGTTTTCCCAGTAGTGATGTATGGAAGTGAGAGCTGGACCATAAAGAAGGCTGATCGCCAAAGAATTGATGCTTTTGAATTATGGTGCTGGAGGAGACTCTTGAGAGTCCCACGGACTGCAAGAAGATCAAACCTATCCATTCTGAAGGAAATCAGCCCTGAGTGCTCACTGGAAGGACAGATCCTGAATCTGAGGCTCCAAGACTCTGGCCACCTCATGAAAAGAGAAGACTCCCTGGAAAAGACCCTGATGTTGGGAAAGATAGAGGGCACAAGGAGAAGGGGACGACAGAGGACGAGATGGTTGCACAGTGTTCTCGAAGCTACAAACATGAGTCTGACCAAACTGCGGGAGGCAGTGGAAGACAGGAGTGCCTGGTGTGCACTGGTCCATGGGGTCACGAAGAGTCGGACACGACTAAATGACTAAACAACATAACAACATGAAAGCAAGGTGTTTCTTGCACATTACTCCGTTCCACTCGCCGAATGCATGGACACGCTGTCCTCAGTCCTTCTCCTTCACCCAAACTTCAGGCCCTATCTCCAGGCTATGCTTCAGGCTTCAAGTTTCATCACACCCTTTTCCTTCAGGCTGTTAAAATGCCTGGCCTTTGGCCACATCCCTTCAGGCAGCTGCTGGGTGTCCCACATGCTTTTTACCCTTTGCCAGATCTCCTCAGGATACAGGTGTCCTCTTTGCCTCTGCTGATTGGCCCTAAGGCATTAATTTACTTGCACCCTGGTGGCTCATTACCTAAGAAATGATGGGCTTTTAATGTTTCAAAACACATACCAAAACAGAGGCCATTGCCTTTTACCAAAGCAAGTTGGCTTGGGGATCTGCTTTAGTCAGCTTTCAGCTCCCTGATTTCAAAATACTATGTTTATTTTAATTGTACCCATTACATTAAAAGAAAGAAAAGGAGTGGGTATCCACGCTCTGGTTTGGAGACCTATTTGCATGGTTCTGCTCCAACAAGTCGTGTTTCCCGTCCAGGCATATACCGTATTTTTCACTCCATAGGACGCACTTTTCCCCCTCCAAAAATAAATATGTGTGCGTCCTATGGGGCGAATGCAGGCTTTCACTGAAGCCTGGAGAGCAAGAGGCATCTGTGCGCACCGACACCTCTCGCTCTCCAGGCTTCAGGAAGCTATCTGTAAGCCTTGCAAGCCCTGCAGGAGTTCCCACGGGCTCACAAGGCTTGCGGGCAGCAGCCTGCCACCCAAAGCACGAGGAGCCCTCCAGAGGACTCCCTGTGCTTCGGGCTAGTATCCGTAAGCCTTGCGCGCCCGGTGGGAGGTCCTGCCGAGAGTGCGAGGCTTGGGGTGGCAGCCTGCCGCCCGAAGCACGGGGAGCCCTCCGGAGGACTCCCCGTGCTTCGGGCTAGTGTCCGCAAGGCTTGGGGCAGCAGCCGCGGCTGGGGGGGGGGAATAAATTTTTTTTATTCATTACCCCCCCCCCCAAAAAAACCGAGGTGCGTCCTATGGGCCGGTGCGCCCTATAGGACGAAAAATACGGTAGGTATAACTGGGACTTTTTTCAGCCAGAACTCAGTTCCAGCACTTCTCAGTTGGCGCCATTGCCATTATAAGAGAACAAGCGTTCATGGTGAGTCCCAGCACCTCTTTTTCTAGAAAAATGGCACTGGCTAGAACTCAGGATGCATTTGTATTTGGATATTTCTTTATTGCGGTATTGTATGTTTTTATGATGTGCCTTCCAGCTTTTTGATGGGATAGAAGTCCCAAAATAAATACAGTTTGAATATATATAATGACCTAAAGTAAATGTATGCAGATTGTTATTCTTATTTTAGAGAATATCACGAAGAAGCTGGGCAAGGGTAAGAGAAACTACAGAACTAACTTAATAAGACGGCATTTATTGAACATTTACAGTGCGGTCCGAATCCTGGCCACATTCACACCAGAGTGATTTAACAACCAATCCCTCTTCATGTGGAACTGGGGGAAATTAGTGTTCCCTATATTTTCTGACCTTGACCTGACCAAACATCAATTTCCGGTGGTTTGGTTAGAAAAATGCTAGCTGCTTGGCATAGGAATGTAGGGACCTGCCTTAATGTATAGTGAGTCAGACCATTGGTCTATCTAACTCATGGTTGTCTACACTGACTGACAGTGGCTCTTTCTCCCCTCCCTGGAGATGTGGATATTGAACCCAGGACTTCTTGTGTGAACAGAAGGTGTTTTCGCTCTACTAAATTACAGCCCTTCCCTGAAATTTCTTTGTAAAAATTTAGAAGCTTAAGTTTGTTTACGTGATTTTGCTCACATTCATCCTGAAGATTTGCTTGCTTTGAACTGTTTGTTCCCTACTACAATCATCTTCAGGTTTTTGCGATGTGGCCCCACCTTTCACCCCAATCTGCGACATGGGACCTACTTGCACACACACACAAACACAAACACACACAAACCCCACCCACTTTTTCTGTTTCTTGCTTGTCTCTTCTCTCTGCTCCCCCCTACTAATACCCTCCCCTCTTTCTCCTGTTAACAACCTCCAACAAAGAAATGGCAGGGATATTCCTGGCTGTTGGTGGGACCAATGATCTATCAGGCCGCCAAGATAGAGCATAGCAACACCTGTTAATTATAGATCAGCGTGAAGAAACAGGAAGACATCTGTCTTCTGTGCCACGGAAGCCAGCAGGGTTTTTGCAACGCAGGTGACATATTTCAAAGTTGTCAAGGTGAAATGAACCATTTGGAAAACAAAAAACAAAAAGCACATACACATCCCAGTAGTTTACTGAGTTGTTCTTGCACTAGTTAAGAGAGACGGTTCTGTATCTATATCATCTATATCTATATCTATATCTATATCTATATCTATCTAATCTCTATATGCTGTTTTTGTTGCATCAATTAAGTGTTTTAAATTTGTTGTTAACTGCCCTGAGCCCGGTTTTCTGAACCGGGAAGGACGGGGTATAAATAAAAATGTATTATTATTATTTATTATTATATCTATATCTCCATTGGATTCCCAGATGGTCTCTTAGCATGACAGTGTCCCTGTGACAAGCAGTAGCTTCTGTGTGACCTTTGCTTCATAGGGGACTATTTTCCCCTCAATATTGGCCAAAAGAAAAAAGGGAGGCAAAGATTTTTCTGTTCAGTTGCACTAATCGTATCCATAACGCTCTGCCAAAAAAAACACCCCAATATAGGGCATTGTATGAACATGTGTTTCACAAAAGCATTGTCCCTGTCACATCTCCAGCAGCTACACGTCTCGGACAGCCCGTTTGTAAACAACCCTTGCACAATGCTGACTGAGACAACCGCTTCCTCCGCTGCCATCCTAGAGTGGTCAGTGATCTGAGCAGGGATCCCTTTGACCACCTCACAGCAGGGGCTGGCAAAGGTCTTTTCTTGGCCCGCTCTGTGTCACCTCACAAAGCAATCTTCCATAAAGGATGTTGCTTCCTTTAGAACAAAGCAACAGCTTGGCTTTTTCCACAACTCTTCCTTTTCCAGGCTTCTGCTGGGATTTCTGCTTTTGTTTCATAACAGGCAGACACAGCCCCTCCTTGTCATGCAGGAAAAGTCTGGCCCCTCTTGGAACATTTCACATTATCTAATGCGTCGGGCCCTGCTGTTTTGCTTGATGGATGCTGTACTCTGTGACGTTGGTTATTGCTAACTGCCTGCGCTCGTTTTCTTCTTCTTCGTCGTCGTCTTTTTCCATTCTCTTTTACAGGAAAAGGATTCCCCCACACACACAACTGTCGCTGGGGATCCGTTTAACATCTCGAGATCAGACAAACCTAAACGGAAAAAGAGTAAATGGAAATGTGAGTTGGTGAGAGCGGTCTGGAGGCGAAGGTTCCAATAGGCTGGCTAAAGAATTGCTTTTATAGGCATCAACGAAATGATCAAATAGGGGTGCAGGATTCTTCTCTGCCAGTTGCTTAGGGCTCCTGACACAAAATGATCTTGGAATGCTTACTCTCCCTTGGCACAGACTGCTAGCAGGTCATTGGGTTTGATGGGGAATGCACCTGATATTTAACATAAACAGCCCAATCATTCAAGAGGCTAATGTCACGTGTCACTGTGAGAGTTATCAGGGTAACCATAGGAAAAAAGTTTTGCTTCAAAAAGAGACTGTTGGTATAAATCTAGTTTAGTCTGAAGATTTCAAAAGACTCTCTCTCTGTGTGTGTGTGTGTGTGTGTGTGTGTGTGTGTGTGTAGGAAATAAACTATCCGGAGAGTTATTCCACCTACAATCACGCCAGCTGTAATCTAAGCCATTGTTTGCACAGTACAGTGGTACCTCTGGTTAAGTACTTAATTTGTTCCGGAGGCCCATACTTAACTGGAAACTGTTCTTAACCTGAAGCACCACTTTAGCTAATGGGGTCTCCTGCTGCTGCCGTGCCGCCAGAGCACGATTTCTGTTCTCATCCTGAAGCAAAGTTCTTAACCCAAGGTAATATTTCTGGGTTAGCGGAGTCTGTAACCTGAAGCGTATGTAACCTGAAGCGTATGTAACCCGAGGTACCGCTGTACAAGATTCATGAGGTCAATATAGAACCACCTTGCAATGTCGCAACCCATCATCCTCTGCAGCACTGAAAGTGTTTCTGGGAGATGGGCTTCCCAGGTTGTGTTGTGCAGCTGTTTCAGCCTGCAGAATGTTGGCCCAGTCTAGACCTTGGTTTGCTATCCTGATTTGGAAGCAGTGCTTATTAAACCATTCAAAACTTTTAGGATGTTCTACAAGAGGCATAGATACAATCCAGAACATTTCATAACAAGCAGTGTCATAGCATGGCGGGGGCGGGTCACAAGGACAGTTGTCCTGGCCGCAAAATTGTTAGGGGTGCAAAATTTCAACACCCAGTGCTGCCTCAATGCTTCCATCACTGGGCTCCGTAGAAAACAACTTCTCCATGCAAACCAGAAAGTGACCTCTCCTGATAACAAAGTGACTCTTATTTTCTTATCTCTGTGGCTGCGATCTCCTGGGTGACATGGATGCCATTAGGCAATTGAATGGTCCTGCATGCTCCGTCCATTTTCCTCCCTCCCATCAACGCCCTCCGCATGGCCCCGGGCACTGGCAACCCGTGCTACACCACTGATAAAAAGGATGAGTGTCCATCAAAGACACTTTTGCACACTGGCAGAGGAAGAGGAGTGCGGGGGGAGCGCACCGCCCCTGGCAGTGCGATCCCGGTGGCTTGCCATCACGACTGCTCCCCGCCCCTGGGATGCACGCTAGCCCTGCCCCCGCCTGCTCTCCTCCCCCCCCCCCCGTGCCAGAGCATGAAGCTCCACCACTGCCTTTGCAGAGGTAGCCACAGGAAGCAGAAGATACATACTCACACATTCTGTGCTGTCTTCAGGGGTGTTCAGAGTGTAGGATGTAAAAATGTATTGCAGTCAAATAAAATATTCCTACAATGCGCATGCTGGGGAATGCTTTGTATCACTCAGGAGAAAATTTGCTAGTTCCTCCTGAGCTGGGACAGACTTCCTTTGCATGTGGCTTAATGTGGGTGTGGCCTGTTCTTGAACAGAGGAGCACACGGTCTCCATGTTCTGCTCTTCTTGTTCTCCATTTTGTGTTCTCGAGATTTAGGAGAAGTGACTGCTCAATTGCTGTCACTTAAGACTACAGTGGTGCCTCGCAAGACGAAAAGAATCCATTCCGTGAGTCTCTTCGTCTAGCGGTTTTTTCATCTTGCGAAGCAAGCCCATTAGCGGATTAGTGGATTAGCGCTATTAGTGGTTTAGCGGCTATTAGCGGCTATTAAAGGTTTAAGGGATTAGCGGATTAGCTGCTAAAAGGCTATTAGCAGCTTAGTGCCTTAGAAAAAGGGGGTGGGGAGCGGAAAAAAATCGCAGCAACTCGCAAGATATTTTCGTCTTGCGAAGCAAGCCCATAGGAAATTCGTTTTGCGAAGCACCTCCAAAACGGAAAACCCTTTCGTCTAGCGGGTTTTCCGTCTTGCGAGGCATTCGTCTTGCGGGGCACCACTGTATTTCCTTTATGGGATAGTTCACATAGTTATATGTTGTTCTGTAAAGTCAGTCTGCCTTCAGGGATCTTATTGTGAACTGGATGATCATAAGTAAACTAGATTAATAATAATAATAATAGTAATTATTATTTATTTATTCATTCATACATACATACATACATACATACATACATACCCTGCTCATCTGGCTGGGCTTCCCCAGCCACACCGGGCAGCTTCCAACAAAATATTAAAATACAATAATCCGTCCAACATTAAAAGCTTCCCTAAACAGGGCTGCCTTCAGATGTCTTCCAAAGTCTGGTAGCTGTTGTTCTCTTTGACATCTGGTAGGAGGGTGTTCCATTAGTTTGATGTTAACTTTAACCAGATGGTCATGCCTATTCTTTTAGGAGGGATATAAAAAGGGATCTTACCAGGAATCCTAAACAGTGAGGCTCAGACGAGCCTGCAACTAGCTAACTGCTGTGTGCCGTATTTTTCGCTCTATAAGACGCACCAGACCATAAGACGCACCTAGTTTTTGGAGGAGGAAAACAAGAAAAAAAATATTCTGAATCTCAGAAGCCAGAACAGCAAGAGGGATCGCTGCACAGTGAAAGCAGCAATCCCTCTTGCTGTTCTGGCTTCTGGGATAGCTGGGCAGCCTGCATTCACTCCATAAGACGCACACACATTTCCCCTTACTTTTTAGGAGGGAAAAAGTGAGTCTTATAGAGCAAAAAATACGGTAATTTAAAAGGCGGATTGTTTACCAACTCTGCTAAGTTATAGAACTTGCTGATGCAAGTTAGGAAGGATATCATAAAATAATGTATCCTCTCCTGCCTCCCTAAACATCCCCACACAGAGGACCCCTCCCCCCCCCACTGAAATAATGCTTGAGGATGTCAAGAGACCATGTAGGCTGCCCCCACTGCTAATGTGCAGCGAAGCCATGCTGTCCAGTACATTTCAACTGCATGCGAAGGTGCCCCTGGGTACATACTGATTGGGCCAAGGTGCCCCTTATGTACACTGGTATGTGCATAGAGCCTCTTCATATGCCAGCTGAACACACAGACCGTTCACCAAAGAATCCTGGGAGCTCTAGTTTGCTAAAGGTGCCAAGAGTTGTTAGGAGACTCCCTCCAATTCCCAGGAAGAAGGATGGATTGTTAAATCACTCTGAGAATTGTAGCTTTGAGCGTGGAATGGGGTCTTCTCACAACTTCTAGCACCTTTAACGAGCTAAAATTTCCAAGGATCAAGTGGTGGAACAACATAGGCACATAGGAACCTGCCATTGGCCCATCTGGCTCAGTGGCAGCGGCTCTTCGGGATTTCATGCTAGAGTCTCTCCCAAACCTGTCTGGACATACTGGGGATTTCACCCCTAGGACCTTCTGCTTGCAAGGCAGATGTTCTGCCACTGAGCAATCAACCTTCCCTATGAGTTTAAAGTGGTATCATACTGCTTTAAATGTATAATGCAGATGGGCCTTCATTGAATTCTAACCTTAGAACAAGAGAGCTTGTGGCCAGATGTGCTTGGCACAATACTGTTTAAAATATATAGTGCATATACGTACAACAAACATGCATAGGATTGGGCTATCCAATGACGTTGACCCAAGGGCTGCTTCCCAACTTGCCATTTCCCTCTTTTAAGACACAGAGAGACAGCGTGTAGAACAAAATATTAGCAGCAAAGCTCATGTCCTCAAAATAATTTGGTTAGTCAGTGAAGCAAAGTATCTGTCCCCACTTAATCATCCACTTTTATTTGGCATCCATCACTTTTATTTAGTATCAGATACTCATCATCTGGAGTGGTAATGATTAACAGATTAGAAAAAAGAGACGGTATTGTTTGGAAGTACTGACACGCTACATAACGTCCTATAATGCGATGCTCTGCTGCACGGCAAAAACCCCACATTTGGGAGTATGCACTTTTGAAAAAGAGACCATGTGCAATTCTCTGTGTCATTAGATGCCCCGAGAAAGTAGATTTTGGTGTAACTCTCCTTTGTTTCCATCAAGACTGCGGCTTACAGGAAGCTCCGCATTTCAGCCATTTAATCTCTCAAACAGAAGATGTACGTGAACTTTCCCTGACCCTTCCATTTATTCTTACAGATTAATAAATTAAGGAGTCTGAGACTGAAGTTATTAAGGGGAAGAGAAGATGGATTCACAATCCCTGCAGTTTTAGAACGCAGCTGGACAATCCTCCTTTCTAAAGCCTTTGAGGAAAATTCAACAGCGCGCATGCTTGTCCCTGTAGAACTTGTTGCTTCGTTGTTGTATACCACCACGGGCAAGTAGCACAACAGGAATCTGCCCTGCAACAAATCAGGTCATTGGTTCATCTAGCTGGTTCAAGGACCTGTTGATGGCATTCTACCATTGCACTGTGGAGAGCGTACTAACTTATGGTCTGTGCGTGTGGTTTGGGAGCTGCACGGCCAGGGGAAAACCAATGCTATCCAGGGTTGTAAAGACTGCAGAGAGAATTATTGGGTGCACTCTTCCCACCTTAGATCAAATCTATGCTTCCAGGTGCCATAAGAAAGCGGCAGAGATAGCACATGATAGTACACACCCCGGAAATGATCTCTTTCAGCTTCTACCTTCTGGAAGAAGGTATAGGGTTATAAAGGACAGGACTAGCCGCCTGAAAAACAGTTTCTACTCTAATGCAATTCTGGTTCTAAACGCAGCATAAGGGGTCTCTGTGGTATAGTGTATTTTAAAATGGGGTTTTAGAGTTTTTAGGGGTTTTAGAATGTTTTATGTAGTTTTGTAGTAGTTTTATGTAGTTTTTATGTAGTTTTATGGTAGTTTTATGTAGTTTTTATGTAGTTTTATGTAGTTTTCAATTTCATTGTTCCGTAAGAGACAATGACAATAAAGATATCGTATATCGTAGCTCAGTCTTGTCTTCTAAGGATGGACAAATCTATCAATTTTATTTTTTTTTTATTCTCATTTTTCCAGTGTTAAGTTTCACTTGACTCATTTTGCTCGGATCCTACGATCAGCAGGTGAAACCTTGGTTGGTGCTTTGCAATGGCAGTTCCTTGGTAATGGAACAACCAGCCTAGTTGAGTTGTGCCCCACTGCTCTCTCTCTGCCACCCCCTTCTCTCTCTTTCTGTCACCTCCTCCTCTTCTTCCTCACCCAGCAGTCTGCTAGGGGAGGGAAAGATTCCTCTTTCAGAAGACTAAATGAATTGCTAGCCCTAATCACTAAACTCATCCCCCTTCTGCCCTCCTTCTCTCCCTCTTGACTCCATCAACCTTCCTGAAAGCAGCCCCAAGGCATAAACCAAGCAGAGGGGTGAGTAAATGCTGGGAGGGTAATCTGTAACCATTTCTGCTAATATTGGCTGTTAGAAGGTGTCTTGCCTTATTATGAGGGCAATGCATTAATCAGATCTAAGAGGTAGCCTAGCATTAGTTTTCAATGGAGGAGCTAGGAGCAAAGCACCCTTCCAGTTCTCCAGAAATGAGAAAAGGTAAACAAAAGGCACATTTAACGAAGTTATTATCCAAAGCTCTCATTTAATTTGGCTCAGCCGATTTGGCGGGCTCTGCTAGATAAAACAATTAATCCTGAGTTTTTGTTTAATCAACATTTACGTTTATACCTGTGCCAAACCCGGAGGCCTTGTAGGTTGTACAATTAATGCGTAATGATCCTCACCCTGCTGGGAAAGATATTCTTCAACTAATGAATTAACCCTTTGTGAATCTGTTTGGAGGCCGCTGAGCCCAAAGGAAATATTTAACTGAAAAATCAATGCTGGTTTTCTACTGTCACCAGATGCACAGAATTGAAAGGCACCTCTATCATGATTCCATTCCCCTCCTCCACGTCATGCACCTTAAGGTACAATGTGGTTTATAACTCAACCATTGGATGGTTGAGCCATCCATCAATGGATGATTGAGCCATCCATCTCCTCTTTGCCCCAGGATGGTTCCCTGGCAACTTTGCATCAAGATAATTTCATCAGGTCTGGTCTGCTGGGGTAGGGAACCTTTTTCTGTCCAAGGGTAAGTAGTCTATCTGGGCAAATAGGACAGTGCCCTATCAATTTGAATCTTCCCAAGCAGGACCTGAGTGCAACAGCCCTCTCTGAGCCTGAAATTCCCAGCTGCTGGCCTTTAGAAGTGTATGCTGTCTCTGACAGCGAAGGTGGAACTTATCCATACATGTAGTAATGGTGATGATGCAGCCACAAATCCTGCCACCCACCCAGCAGTTTACACCAAAAGCATATGGCCCCTGATGGTTCAATGACTGGCCACTAGCTGCTCTTTGCCTCTTTCACCCACACAATCTTTCCAAACCCTGTTGAGTTTAATTGCTTCACTGGACACCGAAATGGAGAATGTCTGTATGTATAAAGGGTTTAACGTTGGAAAATTCCATTGAAGCATACTGAAGCTCTCTGAGTTTATCATTAACTAGTGATGTTCTCTGCTAGCTCTCAGGTTGGTGTTTAACCTTAGATCATGCGATGCAGGTATCCCACTGCAAATCTCCATTCTGAAAGGGAGTTGCCTCTTGGTCTTTTGTTCCCAGGCACAGTCAGAGAATGATGGGATAATGAAGCCTCTCCAGGACGTGCCTAGCCTTAGGCTGGATGCAAGTTAATGCAGGCTATGGGAGAGACAAAGCTTTGATTTTTTGCTCCGATTGTAATTATGTTATATATTTAAGAAGAAGTATCTATGATTGGACAAGCATATGATTTATTTAATTTTCTGGATGTATCATTGATTGTTTTTGCACCTGTTTTTTTTAATAAGTTCTGGTTAGTAAAGCTTTGAATAATACTTATGGGTCTGGACATTTTTTATTCCAGAAGGAGTCAGCTTTTATACATCCAATTGCTTCCTGCTGCGCAATATTAATAACTGCAATAAGCCCTATATCTGAAATTGCCAATAGCCTCCCTTGAATTATGGCAATGTAAAAGGGAGAGGCACTGTCTGTACCTGTTCTAAGCCACATCACTGTTAGTTCCCCATTCTCAATCAGGATGCTTCAGATAATACAGCCGAATATTCCATTTGACTTTCAGACTATGTACCTTGTTGATGACTCATATTCATTTTCATCCATTTCCAAACTACAGACCATAAATCCATCTCGTCACTCTTAGAACTCAGTCGGCTCTCCTCCATTGCACTTCGGCATTTGCTCTCTCTCCTTTCCTGTGTGGTCCCAAACACTTTGCTTTTGAAGAACGTCGTGTCATCCTTGCTTTAACGCAATATGACAAGTTAATCTTTTTTGTCTTCTTAGCTTATCCTTTAAAATTTTGCAATTCATTCTTATTCTGTATGATTCGTGCCATTTATAACACCCACACACAAGACAGAGAGAGAGAGAGAGGCGCACTTAGCTACACCCCTACGCACAAAGAGCAACAAGGCATGGCCTATGCACACAGGAAAGGTATTCTGTGACTTACCACAGCTACTACCCCCTCTCTGGTATCAGCTGGGCAGGATAAGCTATGGGCCCCCATAGTCAATCCCTAATGGCCACACAGAATAACAAACATTTATTTATGAAGCGGTGTGCCAACCTACAAGTTAAGTGCCCTTAAAGTAAAAAGTTAAGTGCCCTTAAAGTAAAGGTAAAGGGACCCCTGACCATTAGCTCCAGTCGTGACCGACTCTGGGGTTGCGGCGCTCATCTCGCTTTATTGGTCGAGGGAGCCGGCGTTTGTCCGCAGACAGCTTCCGGGTCATGTGGCCAGCATGACTAAGTCGCTTCTGGCAAACCAGAACAGCGCATGGAAACTTCGTTTACTTTCCCGCTGGAGCGGTACCTATTTATATACTTGCACTTTGTGCTTTTGAACTGCTAGGTTGGCAGGAGCAGGGACCGAGCAATGGGAGCTCACCCCGTCGCGGGGATTCGAAGCGCCGACCTTCTGATCGGCAAGTCTGTGGTTTAACCCACAGCGCCACCCGCGTCCCTCAAAGTGCCCTTAGGTAAAGATAAAGGTACCCCTGCCCGTACGGGCCAGTCTTGCCAGACTCTAGGGTTGTGCGCCCATCTCACTCAAGAGGCCGGGGGCCAGCGCTGTCCGGAGACACTTCCGGGTCACGTGGCCAGCGTGACAAGCTGCATCTGGTGAGCCAGCACAGCACACGGAACGCCGTTTACCTTCCCGCTGGTAAGCGGTCCCTATTTATCTACTTGCACCCGGGGGTGCTTTCGAACTGCTAGGTTGGCAGGCGCTGGGACCAAACGACGGGAGCGCAGCCCGCCACGGGGATTCGAACCGCCGACCATACGATCGGCAAGTCCTAGGCACTGAGGTTTTACCCACAGCGCCACCCACGTCCCTCAAAGTGCCCTTAGTCTTACCCTAAACCAAAATCACTGCAAAGCTGGCTGATAAATCTTTATTATAGCTAATCTATGTGAGCTTGAGTTATTTATTATGATTTCTGACAATGGGCAGTCAGAGCTCTTCGGGATATTATGAAGCTAAGATGAAACGTACAGCAATAGCCAGAAACATCTTTTAAGAGTGTTGTTCAGGAGCAAGGTAGCATGATATAGTTATCCTTGCCAAGGTATTATGATTATTAGATATATGTTTTTACCTGCCCTTCAGCACCTGCCCATCACTGCTTCAGGGTAGCTTGCAACAATGTCAAAATACAGTATTAAAATCAGTTAATTCATCACCAGCTACTGTACGTCCATATATATGTATATATACACACACAACATATAAAGTCATGTGTCAAAGCTCAGGATAAAGTGATTCATATTCTGCATACAAAAAGCAAGGTATATAATGAAGAAGATGGGCACACTTTTGTGGGGAGGGAATTCTACAGTTTGATGGTGCCCCACACAATGCCCTCACCTAGGCTGCCCCTCCCATAAGCTTCCAAGGGCAACAGAAGTACCAAAAGCGCCCCCTTACCTGATTGTGACACCTGTGGGGGCCTGTGTAGGAAAGGAAATTGTCTTTCAGATAATTTAGGTCTAAGTCATTTAGGGAATTTAAACGTTAACGTGAACACCATGTGCAAGTTAGGTATGTTTAGACTGGAGAAGAGAAGGCTCAGAGGTGGTATGACTGTCACATGGAAGATGGAGCTAGCTTGGTTTCTGCTGCTCCAGAGAGAGGGACCCAAACCAAAGGATTATAATGACAAGGAGGGAGTTTGTGTTTAACCACTAGGGATAACTTTCTGACAGTAAGAGTTGTTCAACAATGGAACAGACAATCTTGGAAGTTGGTGGACTCACCTTCATTGGAGGTTTTTAAGCATAGGTTGGATGGTCACCTGTTATGGGTGCTTGAGTTGAGATTCCCACATTGCAGGGCATTGGACTAGAATGACCCTTCCACTTCTACCTTTCTATGATTCTAAGATTCTTTGCACATTTACTCAGAAGTAGGTCCCACTGAACTGAATGGGCGCTACCCCAAAGTAAATGCTGCATACAATTGCTGCCTTAGAACATCTTCATTGTTACTTATTAATCATCTCATGCTAACATAGCTAGGTGGTGGTTTAACCTAAGTACAAGCAAATAATGCTGGTAATGGGTTAAAATCTAACGAGACAGTCAACTATCAAAGCTGCTACTGTGAATCTGCAAGAGAACCCTTGAAATCCAATTAAACCAGTTTTCTTTTCTTTAATTAACTGTCCCAGAACTTCTTATATAACCCACACTTGGAGAACCTTTTTGTCTGAAAAGAAAATTGGTATGAACGTCACTGCCTGCCTGCAAAAATAAAAAACACCCTCCCCACTTGTCCTCAAGGACACTTTGCAGTGCATTCACAACCACATCTACTCAGAAGCAAGTCCTGCTGAATTCTATGAAGTTTAATCCCAGGTAAAGCATCATTAGGGTTGCTGACTCTGCCGAGGAGCTAAGTCTCATTGAAGTTAATGGGGCTTTCTCCCAGGTAAGGGTGTATAGGATTGTGCTGTTAGTATTCTCAATACTACCAGGCTTTCAGGAGGGGGGGAAGGAGGGAGAGCAAAAGAAAGAGGGAGTTGAGTAAAGATCAGCTCAGGGCCTGCTATAGTTGGAGTCTCTTCTCTCTCAACAGATCCATCTACCACCTAGTGCCCTATGGGAAGGATCCCAGGGGAGAGAGGGAGAGATGGAGTCAAGCAAAGACCACCTATAGGCCTGTTCCATGCTCCCCCTCCCCCGCAACATGGTCATTTATTATCAACTGCTCTGTTGTAGCCTTATTGGAGTTCACTGATTGGGTCTGCGTTGCTCCGGGACAGGAGGAAGGAAGTCAAATGACACCGAGGTTGATTCAAAGAAAGAGTTTATTCTGCTCTCCGGATAGCAGAAGGCACTTGCGTGATCAAGTCCACAGCAAGTCCAAAGAAATGAGAAGTTTCATACAGTATATATATCCTCCAGGCACCCTCTCCCTCCTTCCCCAGGAATCCAACCACGTCAGCCTATGTACACAGGTTGACATCACATATGTTCTTGCTTTGGTATTCTTAACCATAAAAGGGGATTCCTTCCTGTACTCCTGACCATAAAAGGATCTTCCTCTTCCTACTCTTATCTTGGAGGAAGAGGTCGTCAGTCGTCATCTCCGAGAACACACTTTGGCGTTGTTCCGGACTTAGGTCTGTGCCTCTTTTGTGGTCAGCACATAAGATAAGGCACATACGTGTCTTCTCTGTTCTACTGGTGCAGTCAGGGTCATCCCTGCCGTCACAAACTGATAAAGGAGAGGGCTCTGAGCACAGCTGGGTTTTTGGTTTATACATTGACTCAGAGCTCAAGTTAATGGATTTTAGCTAAGGAAAAATAGGGATTTTGGTGCAGTTTCAAACTGCCTGCACAGTCAGTTTTGGGTTTGGGAAACCCATTCCTTCACTGTGGGTAGAATTTCAATAGAAAATGGGGTGGGAAGGCAGAAGAAGATCACCTCTGCTTCACTCGAGCTCTTTCTTCATTTATTAGGGTCATTTAGCACCAATGCCCTGTCGGAAGTCCTGTTGTTAATATTGTTGTTTGATCTTTTTAAAAAAATAATACATGTGGATCTTACCTGCAACCCACCTTGGAAGGATTTGTCTCTTGAAGGTCAGGATATAAATACTTGTTGTAAATAAATAAGTTCTGGAGCCCAAGGACCTCAATAAAGACAGAAGAAAGTGAAGGTGATAAATACCTTGGACAGAGAATGCAATTTGCATAGCAAGAAACGGCATCTTCGTATCTGCTTGGCAAGATTAACAAGCCATAATGACAGATGATTAATTTCTCAGGAGAAATTCCTCCGCTTCTTCCTTACACTGTGATTTCTATCAAGTCTGACCTTTCCATAATTCCTAGTAATTTTCTACTGGGTTGTGTGGGGAGGAGCACACCGTTCAACCAAGGAGACAGACTGGTGCTGTCGGAACCACATGGGTGAGAGAGGATAAGGAGGGGGAAAGGTGATTGCAGAAAGTGATAAATTACTTATTGGGGATGACAGAGACCAAGTTCGAGTCCAATTGCAGATTCTTGGTGATAGATGTTTGATGGATTTAGGTCTGTGGCATCAGACAGACTGTCCTGTAATCCACTTTGCAGCTGTCACATGTTAGCTGATAGTGCTTAAGGGAGGATTGAGAAGACAGAATGACATGATAATGGAATTACCTCTATCGTTTATCTTGCACATGCATGCATCCACACACTTTTTATTGAACTGGCAGTATCCTCAATTCCAAGTTCATGCTAAGGATGCTTGCCACTGTATTGAGAGCCTGAGGTTGATACTCCATGGCCAGGACCTAGCCTAGCTATCATGGATCCTGTTTCAGGCTTTAAAGACACTTGCGTCAAGCCCTATGATTGGTAGATGAAGCTTCTGGATTGGATAGACCTAGAATAAACAGTCAAAGACTGATCTCCATGGGCATGGGCCCAGTCAAGAGAGCAGTAGCTTGGGCCAGCCTCTGGTTCATACATCCTATCCCCATCCCTGTGCCTCCCATTCTAGTTCCACCAAGTGTCCTTCAGATATGGAATTGGTTCATCTTGGTCCTGAAATTAGGAGGTGCAGCTTTTCTTAAGGATCTAGGCATGAGGGTGACACACCTCTGTTGTAGGGGCCATTGTGACTGTGATAGTCAGTGTGCTGCTTTGACTTCTCCAAGACTGGTACACTGGTCAATTCTTCCATCTCTCAAATGGCATGGCTGACTCTAACTTCTGTATTGCATTTATCTCATCTTTCCTCCAAGGAGCTCAATGACCCTTTGAGGTTTGTTGGGCTGGGAGATAGTGACTGGCCCCAGGTTACCCATCTAGCTTCATTGCTGGGTGAGCATTTGAACCTGGATTACCTGGCACAATGCTCTACTGAACCACAATGGCTCTCACTCCAAACCACTCCATATTCCAACCCTTTCCAACCAGGCAAAAATCTGTAATAAAATTTACACACACAAAAATGTATTCAACAGTCAAGAGTTAGGAAGGATGAGAGTTGTAGTCTGACATATGGAGTGCCACAGCTTCCCCATCTCTGAATTGGTTATTGGTGAGGCCATTGACATCGAAGAAACACGTCTCTCTCACCTTTTGCAAGCGATTTTTCTCTCTCCTGGATATGAGGGCAGGGCTGGTCCTTACATTAGACAAGAGTGAGCAAGTGGCTCAGGTAGCAAATACTGGAGAGACGCAGTTATGAACCCCACCAGTCATTGCTCCTCACCAATTCCTGCTCTTCTGAACCCCTTAAATATCCCTGAATCCCTCAAATGTGGAAGAGGATGCTGTCCCATTCCCAGTGCTGAAGTAAGTTTCAACTTCGCTAAGAACATAGGAAACTTCAAACCACTAGTCCAACCCGCTCAGTGTCGTCTACATTCACCAACAGCAGCTTTACAGAATTTCAGGTTGGGAACATTCCCAGCTCAGCTTGGAGATGCTGGAGATTTAACATGGGACCTTCTGCCTGCAAGACAGATGTGCTACCACTGAGCTATGTCCCTTCCTTGTGTACAGAAGCTAGCTGGTTGACCGCTGTGGAAACACAGCGCTAGACTAGATGGGCCTTTGCTCTGATTCTTATGGACCCCTTCCCTGGCACCGACTTGTTAGGAAGAATTGCTGGGACAATTCCAAATGTCGCTTGGAAGAAAGGAGCCAAAAGAAAACCCCTTTCTCACATGTGCAGCTGTGCCCATGAAGAGTGGCTTGTGCTCCCAGATACACAACAAGATACACTTATATGTGCAAGTTCATGTACACGTTACCCTAGTATATGCATTTTTGTGCACGTTACCTAGCTGGTGAACTGCACTGAAAAATTCAGAGAAATGTGGATGTCAGTGGATGGGAGCATCTCCTGCTGTTTCAGAAAGTGCAAATTAAGTAGGTTTGCCTTTAAATTTCTCCTCCATGCCTAGCCATGGGTGATTTAAAGATAACCTGTGCACCCTCAGTAGAAGACTATCCATTGCCTTCTTGTCTCCCGCCACTAAAAGCTAGCTCAAATGTAATGCATTCTGGCTATCAGAACTGAAGAGAGAGAGAGAGAGAGAGAGAGAGAGAGAGAGAGAGATGAATCTACTCCTTTCTGTTTTCAAGCAGCAGCAGCAGCAGCAGCAGCAGCAGCAAGTGTGCTGTTCCTGGTACTTTGCAAGGTAATAAAAATAGCCATACTTAATAAATGGATAAGTACATTTGCAGCCCTTTGAGCTTCTTTGCTTTCCCCTGCATAAGCACATTTTTATAGCTTTCTGCTGTGATCTTCCAGGGGATAAGCCGATGTGGACTGATCCAAGTTAATTTGCTTCCTCTTCCCCTACCCCTCCACTCTTTTCTTAAGACTGCAGATATCATCAGAAACAAACAATGCAAATAAAGGAGGCAGATCAGAGGGGGAGGTACACAACAGACTGAGCAGAAATTGATTCAGAAACTAATTAAAATAAAGCACCCTCCTCAAATCCTCTTTGAATTATTCAGATACAACAATGCAGGAGTCGGAGAGGAGCAAAGGGATCTTCTTCCCTAAACGCTCTGCATTTGTTTCCAGAAATAACCAGCTCAGGCCAAACTGAAGTGATTCAGACTCCCGCAGCAGGGGATTTTGAAGTCTCCCAAAGGACATGGGTTTTCTGCGAGTTTGTATTGAAGCTTGAACCAGACACTCGCAGGGAGAGGCTCCCATTGATCGGATCTGCCGCATCTGAGCGGCCCAAATTGAGATAGAAAGTCCCCTTTGATTTTCCATTTTTGTGCAACTGAGGCTGTCGGGAGCCTTTAGCAAATGGGGTAAGAGCTGAGCAAATGCCACTCTGTGATATAGAATTTGTAGAGTTGGAAGGGATCCTGGCAGTCATCTAATCCAACCCCCTGTGGTGCAGGAAGGAGAGTAACCAATGTGGTGCCTTCCAGATGTTTCAGACTACAACTCTCACCTGCCCTAGCCAGCATTGCCATGCGAGCTGTAGTCTACAGCATCTGGAGGGAACACCATTGGCTACCCTTGGGGTAGATAAAACTGGGCAAGGTGGACCAAATGTCTAGCTCTCTATCTGCCTTGGAAATTTCCATAACCCCCAGTACCGTCTTGTCATTCTCCACCCACTACAGCAAGCAAGCCTTTGTCCAAGTCTCACTGAGTTCGTGACAGGCGGTAATAGTGATGAGTGGGCTTGCATAAATCTAGCCCCATCTCTCCACAAATATCCATCCCCTGGTTGCATGCCATCCATAGCTTCTGTTCACTGGAGAACTATTCTTAGGAAGATCACCTCTCCAACAGCTGTTAATCTGTCATTTGCATAGCGTGAGTCAACCAAATATGCGGCACCAACCATTACAAAGTCTCAGTAGGCTGGAGAGAGGGGCAGGAGGGCGGGGACAGAGCCATTTGCTTTACTGTCACTGAGAAAGCTTTTATCATCGTTGATGGCTTTATTCAAGATACCTTTCCGATGTCTTCTTTTGAAAGTGCCTGAATGGTAGTGGCTTTAGCAAGGCAAAGCTTTGCACTGGGACAGTGGCAACACTTCATTTCTTGCTCTTGGTTTAATAATATTTGTTGTTGTTTGGGGAAACAAATTTAAGAAATCCAGAACCTCCTGCACCAGTGTGGTATAGTGGTTAAGAGCAGTGGGCTCGTAATCTCGTAAGCAGTGGGCTCGTAAGTTAGCAATAGAGGATTGCTTGACCAGCTGCTGGAAGCCATAGGAGGAGGGAGTGCTCTTGTGCTTGGAGCCTGCTTGTGGGTTTCCCATAACCATCTGGTTGGCCACTGTGAGAGCAGGATGCTGGACTAGATGAGCTCCTGGCCTGCTTCAGCCAATGCGAGCCAGTGTAGTGTAGTGGTTAAGAGCGGTAGACTCATAATATGGTGAACCGGGTTCACGTCTCCGCTCCTCCACATGCAGCTGCTGGGTGACCTTGGGCCAGTCACACTTCTTTGAAGTCTCTCAGCCCCACTCACCTCACAGAGTGTTTGTTGTGGGGGAGGAAGGGAAAGGAGAATGTTAGCCGCTTTGAGACTCCTTAGGGTAGTGATAAAGTGGGATATCAAAGCCAAACTCCTCCTCCTCCTCCTCCTCCTCCTCCTCCTCCTCCTCCTCCTCCTCCTCCTCCTCCTCTTCTTCTTCTTCTTCTTCTTCTTCTTCTTCTTCTTCTGTTCTTCAAATTCAAGATGCTTTCAAAGAACTCATGCATATGAAAGTTTCCAAATATATGCCATAACAACAACAACAACAATTTTTACTTATACACCGCCCATCTGGCTGAGTTTCCCCAGTCACTTTGGGTGGCTCCCAACAGATATTAAAAACACAAACATCAAACATTAAAAACTTCCCTAAACAGGGTTGCCTTCATATGTCTTCTAAAAGCCAGGTAGTTGTTTATTTCCTTGACATCTGATGGGAGGACGGGTGCCACTACCGAGAAAGCCCTGGTTCCCTGTAATCTCACTTCTCACAGTGAGGGAACCATCAGAAGGCCCTTGGAGCTGGACTTCAGTGTCCAGGCTGAACTATGGGGGTGGAGACGTTCCTTCAGGTGTACTGGGCCAAGGCCATTTAGGGCTTAAATGTCAGCACCTACACTTTGAATTGTCCTCGGAAACGTACTGGGAGTCAATGAAGATATTTCAGGACTGGTGTTATATGGTCCTGGCGGCCACTCCCAGACACCAGTCTACCTGTTGCATTCTGGATTAATTGTAGTTTCCGGGTCACCTTCAAAGGTACCCCCCCACACACAGAGTGGTAGTTGTCCAAGCGGGAGATAACCAGAGCATACACCACTCTGGCAAGACAGTCCAAGGGCAGGTAGGGATTCAAGATGCTTTCAAATAACTCATTCATATGAAAGTTTCCATATAGACGCCTAAAACTGTCAAGGGTGTGTGCACACCTGATCCGTGTCTTACGTAATTGGGGAGCGCTCCATTATTGCATTATTGGCTTAGGCATTGGTCCTAACTGACTATATCCGACTCCAGCCCATCTGCTTGAAGTCTGGGAAGGGTTAACCACCAGTAGGGGGAGTCCTGCTGATGCACATCAACTAGGAACTCCCCTGGGGCCACCGCTAGGGGGCGTGTCTTAGGCCCTCACCTCCCTAGGCTTCGGACAGGGCCACGTCCCCCCAGAATCCTTTAATGGACTACCCTTCAATATGTGGGACAGGTGATGGTGCTACCTCCCCTCTTCCATCTACAGAACAATACCAATGCCTAACCGCCAATACCCAGAAAGTTGTGACGATTTGCTACAAGGTAGGCGAAAACCAAGTGGCTGGTGCCAATTTGCCAAGTGGAAAAAATCCTCCCAGGCCCCTCAACGGTGACCAACCAAGGTCCATAGCAAGGTCAAGGAACAGAAACCTAAAAGGGTGGGAGGGTGGGAAAAGCAGGAGCAGCTGGCGGGCAGCAAAGAGGGAGATCCCTGGGTGCGTCCTGCCCTATATAGGGCAGGCCATGCCCCCGAGCCAGCCAATTGGCCGACTAGGGGGTGATGCAGCCAAGAATCCCCCAATCACGCGGGGCTGGCCTCCACCCACTGCGCCGGCGAAGCCCGCAACCCCACCTCCTCCTGAAGGCGGAAGTGGCTTTCTCACGATATAAGCCTTGGTTCTTTGAAACTTAGAGGATGGGGATGGGGCAGCCTCACAATGACTGCAAGGACGACCGCAATAATTTCAATGTGGCAGAAAACAGGGTTCCTGCCTAATATATTATAGATTCTATAGCTGCATATATTAAAGAGGAACAAATAATGAGTCATTTCTGAAGGCTTTCAGCACTTCTAAGAACTGGGTCAGTTACCATGGCAACAGATGCAGGGAAGGAATCCAAATGGAATGCAAAGTTACCAGAAGTAGAAGCCCCAATTTGCACTAACCTTTCCTCCCTCCTTTTTTTCTTTTTTTTTTGCGGGGGGTGGCGGCAAGCAGGAGAAGGGAAGCATAATTAAAACAGATACATACAATTCCCCACCCTGCTGCAAATGTGTTCTGGAGGAAGTGGAAATGGGAAACTGATTGAATCTCCTTTTCTCTATTTTGTTTTATTTTAGGCGCTGACAATATGAAATGGACCTTTGGAAGCAGTGTTTGGGTAATGACACCCCATCTCCTGCTCACGCTGGGGCACTTCTGCTGTGAAAAGAAAGCATTTGACGCACGATGAGGAAATTGCTTTTTGTTTCGAAACAGCGGTATTATTGTCTCTTAGGAATTTCAGATATTATTCCGGTGGAGAGCAGTCCTCTTCAGTGTCTGGCAATAGAACTCTTCTTTACCTCGCTATTTGGGGGAAAATAAAAGGGTAACATAGGGACGCGGGTGGCGCTGTGGGTTAAACCACAGAGCCTAGGACTTGCTGATCAGAAGGTCGACGGTTCTAATCCCCGCAACGGGGTGAGCTCCCGTTCCTCGGTCCCTGCTCCTGCCAACCTAGCAGTTCGAAAGCACGTCAAAGTGCAAGTAGATAAATAAGTACCGCTCCGGTGGGAAGGTAAATGGCGCTTCCGTGCGCTGCTCTGGTTCTCCAAAAGTGGCTTAGTCATGCTGGCCACATGACCCGGAAGCTGTCTGCAGACAAATGCCGGCTCCCATGGCCTATAGAGCGAGATGAGCGCCGCAACCCCAGAGTCAGTCACGACTGGACCTAATGGTCAGGGGTCCCTTTACCTTTACAAAAGAGTAACATAAGAACATAAATGTCCTTCCAGGTCATATCAAAGGGCCATCTGATAATCCACCATTCTCTCCCTACCAGAGGCCTCTGTGAGCAGGTATGGGGTTGTGATTCGGGAGTTGGACTAAGACCTGGGGGACCAGGGTTCGAATCTCCGCTTAGTCATGAACCATGCCCAATAAGTACCTTAGTGGGGAGCTGAACAGCCAATTCTTACAGCACTGCCTGTGAAAGGCACAACCTGAAACATTTCCTCTCTGCGAAGCACAAAGACGCCTCCCTCTTTTTTTATGACAAATGGAATGTCAGCGGTGACAAATGTTTCTTTCCTCAGGTAAAAAGGAGTGGGCGGGTGGCAGAATTGCACGTATCATTTGCGGATGGCCTCTAAGCTTGGGTCATCAACAAAGTGTAGGTGGCATTTGGTAGTGGGCTGTCTGCCTCCCTCTTCCCAAGGCCTGAAATTTGCTGATAGCATCACAACCCTAACCATGTCTATTCCGAAGAAAGTCCTATGGAATTCCAAGGGTAAGTGGGATTCGGATGGTAGAAATAACAACAACAGCAGCAACAGCAACCATCATAACATGACAGCTTAAAAACACTCTGTAATGCACAGCGGCATGCCAATAAGGACAATATAAAGCTGATTTTAAACAGTAAACACATTGCCTTTAATTAAAAGAAGAGTGAAATGAAAGTCCCGTTGAAAAGCTAGTAAAGAAAGGACCAGATGTGTATTGTTTGGGATACAAACAAATATGGGAAGAAATTTAAAGACTATTTATAGAAATACTATAAAATTAATGAATGTTAGAATGATGTTGGATTGAGGTTAAAAGGTTATTAGTAATACTGTGGTGAAGGAATATGGAAAATTGGAAGGTTAAAAGACGAAAAACTAAAGGTATAATATATAAAGATAAAGATAAGGTAGAGGGAAGGGATTTGCTGACTAAATAACTGAACTGGAATACAGAGAGGGGTGGTGTGGGGAAGTCCGGGAAATAAGCAAATGCAAGAAATACTATGAAAATTGAATTGTTTTTATTTGTTTTTTATTTTTGTATTTTTCTTTTTCTTCTTTTATGTGAAAATCTTAATAAAAATATTATAAAAAAAACAAATATGGGAAGCCACAAAAAGACCCTGTCTCTAGCACCTACCCATCTATTCAGTACTGATGCAGGGCCTCTGAGAAGAGTTTCCAGGGGACAACGTAGGGAAGATTTGTATGGAGATAGATTGTTCTTTAAATAACCTGGGCCCAAGCCATTTAGAGGTTTGAAAGTCAACGGCACCACTTTCAAACAAGGTCTAGAAATGAACTAGCAGCCAATGTAGACGGTGCAGAATACAGGTAAGATGTTCTGAATGCCTGGCCCTAATAAGCAGATTTAGGCATCGTTACAGTGAGGTACAGGGTTTAAAGGGTTTCAGCAAAACCTTGAGGGAAAAGAGAGTTTCCAGGAAGGGAAGTGATTCATAAATTGTTGGCATCCGTCTGTCTCAAGAGACAATAGGGTGCAGTGGCGTAGCGTGGGGGGTGCAGGGGGTGCCGACCGCACCGGGCGCAACATCTGGGGGGGCGTGCGCTCGCACTCGCAGCTCTCTGCCCCTACCTGGCTCCACGGGTTAGGGGGCGCATATTACTTGCCTTGCCCGGGGTGCTGACAACCCACGCTACGCCACTGATGGGGTGCAAGCCTAGGCAGAGTGTATGGAGGTCCTGGGTTACCCAGACGACAGGACCCCCTCTCGACCTCGCTGATGTGGTCGATAGCTCTCTCCACCATAAAAATAACTTTTATTCCGATCAAAAATTTGAGTCATTTTCATTTCTTCTTCCATGCAATCCTGTCAAAGTTTGGAAAAGTCGTTCTCACAGTAGTGTAGGAGCCACAATTGCCACATTAGGGTCAAAATCCTATTCTTAGCATTGCTAATGGGAGTCCTGCTTGCCTCTTTGTCTAAAGAAGTTAAGAAACTGGGTCTATTCATTTTTCATGCACTGATACAAAAGCCAAATTACATGCCAGAGTGACGGAAGAATAAAGGGCTCCAGTGAATTACCAGGGGATTTGAGAGAAAAAATGACTCTTATCTATGAATATGGTAGGTGCATAGATTCTGGATATTATTTTGCCTGCAACTTCCATAACACAACTTCCATCTTCAGGCTGTGTTAATGGTCTGCTCAGAAAAATGGTTATTTATCATTAGGGCAGTCCCCTTATGCAGGGCTTAGCCCGGGGATTACAGTGACTCTTGAGCAACGTTCTTGGGTCTACATGACAATGCGGGGGGGGGGGGGGGAGAGGAGGCAAAAGGGGTGGACTCTTCTTACATTCTTATGACCTGGGATTCTTATGACCATGGGGTAGGTGGGTGTGAGGAGGATGGGGGAACAGAGCTAGCACGCTTGTGCGTGCTCTCTACTCCTCATGTGTTGTTTTAGGGCCCTGTTCAGAATGTCTGGATAAGGCTACAGGTGAAACTGGAATGGCGAAACTGGAATACCTACAGGTATTTGGGTCTCCCAAACTTTAATGGCTTTAATGGTAAACACCAGTGCCAGAAATCTCCTTTACATCCTGGTCATCCCTTGTCCTTAGCTATATACAGTGGTACCTCTGGTTACGTACTTAATTTGTTCCGGAGGTCCGTTCTTAACCTGAAACTGCGCTTAACCTGAAGCACCACTTTAGCTAATGGGGCCTCCCGCTGCTGCTGCGCCACTGCTGCACGATTTCTGTTCTCATCCTGAAGCAAAGTTCTTAACCTGAGGTACTATTTCTGGGTTAGCGGAGTCTGTAGACTGAAGAGTCTGTAACCTGAAGCGTATGTTAACCCGAGGTACCACTGTACATCCTGTTACTGCTGATGGCTTGGCCAAACCCTCCTATTTTCCAGGGAGAGTCCCAGATTTACAGAAGCCGTCCCAGTTTCTGATTTGATCCCAGAATGTCCCGCTTTTCCTTAGGAAATCCCATTTTTCATTGGAGTATTGTTGTAGGATATTGTAGGACATCCCTATTTTCAGGGGAGAAATTTGGAGTGTATGGAATAGGATGTCCCTATTTTCATCAGATAAATTTGGGAGGGTATGGGCTTCCTGTCATCTAAATAGTGCCCCCTACTTTAAATCTCCAAAGTGCTCTCTTTCTTTGTAACTGAGAAACCCCTGTGCTCTAGCTATGCCTATCTACTAGGGAGAATCTCATTCTCATGTGCTTGTCACTGGCAAATCACTGCCTTTATTTTCTGCCTTTGGGAAAGTCCTCATGACCTTTCTGTAGCCTGAGTTACCTGTGTAATTCTTCTGCATTCCCTTCTTTCTTCCAAGTCTCTAGTGGTGAAATCTCTGAGTGGTTGCATCTTGTCCTTCATGCATACACAGGTTAAATGCATGCCCATGAACTCTAACACCCATGCAGTGCACAGCCGACCAATTCACACATCGCAGCCACCGAGGTGTATTTCAAACTGTTAAAAATGTATTGTTCACTTTAACTGAAGGACAAGCACCTGTGGGGGGGGGTTGTACAGCAGTGGAGGGGGCAGACTATTGCAGAGTGAAATTCTATAAGGCTACGGCAGGAGGAATTTCAGCAACGTGTAATGGCTGTGGAGTTGGAAGCCTTTGGATAATGAGCCCCCATTTGAGACTAAGGTAGACTGACCACTTATGTACTCCAACTCCCCCCCCCCCTCCAACAAAAGGATAAAAGAGGACATGGATTTGCATTAAAATTGTATGCTGATTCATACGAATAGATGCAAATATAGAAACAATGAATATAATTTAAATAGATGTACAATACAACTCATCAGACTAGGAAGACAGTGACTGGGTAATCGGTATGCCTGGTTCAGTCTTCTGTCTAGGTGCTAACTGTTGAAGGGCAACTTTTAGGGGTTCTTCATCTTTCAGTCGGACATGGACCTGACTGGCCTTCAGATAGGGCATCCCTTCAAATAGAGGTTCAACCTCCAACAGCCCTTCAAGCAGAGGATGGTTCTTCATAACTTAGCACACATGGCCACACTAGGCTAGGAGTGTTCAGTGAACCCCTGTCTGAGATGGCGGTTGTTATCGTATGCCTCAATTTTTACCTGTGCAGCGTTTTGGGGAGGGAATTGAGCGGTTCATGTCTATGCATTGCTTCTTGGTTTAGGCAGGCAGTCAAAAGTAGTGGAGGGAATGAGGAAGTCCTAAGGTGACAAAATGGCATATTGCTTTTCAGATCCAGGATGGGAGAACCATAAATTTTGTGTGTGTCTGTGTGCGAGAAGCAAAGTTACAGGGAACCAGGCAGAGGGCCTTCTTGGTAGTGGCATCCTTCCAGTGGAACACCCTCCCTTCAGATGTCAAGGAGATAAAGAACTATACAGCTTTCAGAAAGACATCTTAAGGCAGCGCTGTATTGTTTAATGTTTAATGTTTCATTATGTTTTATATATTCTGTAAGCTGCCCAGAGTGGTTGGGGAAACCCAGCCAGACAGGCGGCGTATAAATAATAAAATTATTATTATTATTATTATTATTTCGCTGCCCCTGCTTCCTTCACTTGTGAACCCTGCCTACCACTTTGTCAACACCCCTGTCCCCACCCCTGACCTACCCCCTCCCTTTACACCACACCCATCTCCTTGCTTATCCCCCCACAGCTTGCCCCAACCCCTCCCCCCTCCCCTCACAGGTCACCTCAATCCTCTCCCCCTCCTATTTGTAGATACTGCTGGCCATACATATTGCAGCATGGTGGCAGCCTTATATTTTTAATGCATAGCATGAAAAAGCTAGCACAGCCAGCGAACAAGCTGGTTATTTTTGTGTGCAATTTTTGTGCATTGCAAAATCTGGAGAAGTTCATCATCCAATTTGGAGCTGCATCCTGGTCTACAAACTAGTTGGGGGCCAAAAAATTGGACCACCTGCTATGAAAAGCAGACCGAACAAATTCCTCACCACCTGAGGGTTCTCTCATCTCTTTCACTCCTGCTGCATTCATAGGCCAGGCCTACATTCTAAGCTATCAAACATTTTCTGCATTTAGTAGGTGCGAAGCTTTTTTTGCCAGTTGTTTGATCATATTGCATGGAAGATAGATGGTTGCAATAATTATTACATTAATAAAATCTTGGCCTGTCTGCACTTTCTTACATGTGTGGGATAGATTAACAAGATATTTTCCAGCAAAAAACTGCAAACACAATCAATTGTGCTGTATGCATTTAGTCTTAAGTGTCCAAGTATTTCATACTACGTATAAGCAATTGTTAGCATTGTATTCCAGCTGATAAAGAAAATGTAGGGTGGGGGAGAACAACATTGGACGATGTTGCGTCTCCCACACTCTTTCTGCAGATGTGGGTTTCTGGTCCACCCTAATTCCCTCACGAAAATGGCAAGAACACTTGTGCCACCCCAAATTCCCTCACTTTGCTCTTGCGATTTTCTGAGTTAGTAGGGTTGCAAAAAGATTGTTTCTGGAATCAATTAATACGGAAACAAGGGATAAACCTCCACTAGATTTCCAGAAGTGGCTTTTACATTGTGTGAAACCTCAAATATAATGTGGAGATTAACCATTAGCGAAATGTCGAGAAAATGAAATGAACTGCTGTGGGAATGCAGCGTTATTCTACTCTCTGGCACTCCAAAGCAAGGTGGGGAGCTTTTTACTTACATCTGTGCCTTCCAGGGTAATGGGACCCCTGACCATGAGGTCCAGTCATGGCCAACTCTGGGGTTGCGGTGCTCATCTTGCTTTATTGGCCGAGGGAGTTGGCATACAGCTTCCGGGTCATGTGGCCAGCATGACTAAGCTGCTTCTGGCGAACCAGAGCAGTGCACGGAAACGCCATTTACCTTCCCGCTGGAGCGGTACCTATTTAGCTACTTGCACTTGACGTGCTTTTGAACAGCTAGGTTGGCAGGAGCCCGGACCGATCAACAGGAGCTCACCCCATTGCGGGGATTTGAACCGCCAACGTTCTGATCGGCAAGTCCTAGGCTCTGTGGTTTAACCCACAGTGCCACCCGTGTCCCCCTATAATGCTAAGTGAGGGTAAAACCTGTGGGTTTCTCCACTCCACACCGCCAAGGGGGAACCAGTGAAATGTAGCAGGGTGGGAGGCTGAGACCTCTGAACAGAGGTGGGGCAGAAATTCAGTTTCATTTGAATTTTAATGCAAACCTACCTAATTCTCACTTTCGAAAACAAGATATGAAAAGAAATGCAGCTGTACTCTGAAATTTGCCCTTCTCTGAATTTTGTGAGGCAGCTCTCTGACCAAGCGATGTGTACCAAAAAAGTGTACGTGAGGAGGAAGCATGCTTAAAAATGTGTGTGTTGGTGAAAATACGATCTAAAATGCATTCTATTGTCAGAAGGCTTGCAAAAATGTACACACTGGGCAAAATTGCATCCGGGAATGTTTCTGTGGGGAGAAATTCGCACTAAAATACTGACAATTTTTCATGAGCATGTCTTTTTTTAATTGCACACTGATGCAGAAATGTGAAGAAATGAGCAGGGAGAAACCAAAATTGAGAAATTCATCTATTCATACTTGTGACTCAAGAGAAAGTGCCTCACCTCTTTATTTCAGGTGTGGCAGTGCATATGTATGCTTCCTTACAGTGCAATCCTATGCATGTTTACTCAAAACTAGGAATGAGAGACAAATTCTTTACTTTTGTTGTGAGATGCTGGTACACTCTGACTGGCATGGGCAGTAAAAACAGAAGTGATGATACTCTGTCCTGGTGACTACCATCACACACAGAGAGAGAGAAAACTGATCTTTACATGGAGGACTTGTAAAAAAAAAAAAGTGGCAATCCCAGGAGAAGGTCTCCTTGGGAGTAAGGCAGGTGGGCTGGAAAGAAAGCCTTCTACTTCCCCCAGTTTCTGCCACACCTTTTATGCTCAGCTTCTTCCAACTCTTTTGTTTTCTAATAGCTGAATAGGATCTCTGTGTGCAGCTTCCAATCTGTGGCGGCAATCAGGAAGCACCATCCCTGGCTCTTTCCCGACCTCCCTCTGTTTTTTAATTGCATAATTATCAGCGTCTTCAGCTTTCATTTTCTCAACCTTCCCTTCTTGCAGTTTTGCTTTTGTTTCCATACATGGTTGTTTCCTTTTGCCAAGTGCTTGCACTACACCTGGTCTTCTTTCAATCTGCCTGATGGAAGCTCTGCCGTGCCATGGATGGTGAGGCGACAGGGATGCCATGCTAAATAGACAATATGGCAATGGTAAAATCTCATTCCAGTGTGAATGTGAGAAGGGATTATTTGACTTCTGAAAAATGTTGCCTGCATTAGAATTATTTTTAGCATGCAGGTCAACCAACCAGCTTCCCATAAACACAATGACAGTCTGTAGGACCTCCTGCGCATATTTCACACTATTCTAATTAGCTGAAAAAATGTTCCGTCTTACTCGTTCCTAAATTGGAAACAGTATAGTGATCTTCAATCCTGGCATTTACTGGGGAGACACACATCATAGGGACTTGAATTTTAATTCCAGGAAAGAGTACGCCCCCTTTATCAAAACATGACCTAGAGAATCCTGTCCTCTGGCTTGGAGAGCTACACCCACAGCATGGAGGTGATGCTGATTTTAAAGGGACAACTTCCCAGCTTCATATGTTCCTATAGTTTAATGACATTGGGTAGGGACGCGGGTGGCGCTGTGATCTAAACCACTGAGCCTCTTGGGCTTGCCGATCAGAAGGTCAGCAGTTTGACTCCCTGCGACGGGGTGAGCTTCCATTGCTCGGTCCCAGCTCCTGCCAACCTAGCAGTTCGAAAGCACACTAGTGCAAGTATATAAATAAATACCTCTGTGGCGAAAAGGTAAATGGTGCTTCCGTGCGCTCTGGCTTCCGTCACGGTGTTCCGTTGTGCCAGAAGCGGTTTAGTCATGCTGGACACATGACCCGGAAAGCTGTCTGTGGGCAAACGCCAGCTCCCTCAGCCTTAAAGCGCCACAACCCCATAGTTGCCTTTGACTGGACTTAAACGCCCTGGGGTCCTTTACCTGTACCTTTTTTTTACCTGACACTGGAAAATGATGTTCAACAGGGCTAGAAAAAACATGGTGCAGAAGAACTGTGGGGAGTTTTAGGTGCCATGATTTTCATAAGGTTCAACCCCACGCAGTTGCTCTGAAGACCAGGTTAATGACATTGGAGTGAGGGAGCATCATTTCCTCCTGTGCCATTTTCTGATCTAAATCATAATTCTCAAAACTATTATTAGCTCTGGGGGTGGGGTGAGAAGGACCCACGTTTCCCCTTGCAAAGAATCATAGAGTTGGAAGGGACCTTGAGAATCATTTGGTCCAACCCTCTTCAATGAAGGAATATGCAGCTGTCCCTTGTGGGGATTGAACCTGTAGCCCTGATGTTATCAGCACCATGCTGTAACCAACTGAGCTATCCACCCTACACAGAAAATAATAATTTTGGAGAAACATCACAGAAATAAAAAGGATTGAAGCTTGTTCCCACCATGGCTACTTCCCTAACCTTCAAGGCAGCCAGATGGGGTTCCCAATTATGGTTATTTTTAAAAATGCAAAAGATCTCGATCACAAACATCCCAGTTCATGCTTACATTTGCCCTTAGGTGCTGAATTTAAATATTATGCAGCAGAAGATCAAAGCTGCCGCTGAGCAACTTATCCTCTCATCTCACTCATCTCCCACTCTCAAAACATACACACACACACATTGCAGCAATAGGGAGCCTCTGACCATTAAATCTGTGGATGGTGATCTGGATCGGCCGTTTGCAGCTGCCTGCATGAGGATATGACATCGTTGTCTATATTAATCTCACGGCTGGATTCACATGACTCATTTGCTTCCTCCCCCGCACTACACCCATTACATGAAAAGGAAATAACCTGGGTTGTGTGTTTTGGGGTTTTTTTAAAAAAAAGATATAAATTTTGAGAAATAAGCCTCAGCCCTGCTGCAGTCTATATTTGAAAAGCAGCCACTGCAGCAGCGGGGGTGGTGGAACCAGGGAATGGAGAAATTACTCATTTACCTTCTTAAATGGAGTTAGATGTGCCAAGCAGGCTTCTCTGAGCACACGGTCTGTACTGTTGATTTCCTTTTTTCTCCCTGCAGGATTCTTACTAGGACAGTCAGGGAAGCATTGCGCAAAGTGTGGGAATGGTCATTTAAGGGCGCTTTTGGGGATTTATTGCTGGGGAAGCTGCCGCCTTCATCTTTTGGCAACGATAGACGGCAAATAATACACAGCCATTTGCCAAAAAAAAGAAACTCGCTGTGCTGTGCTTGTAATATCAATCCGAGGACTCCTGCCTGTCTCATATACGAATGCAAGAGTTGCTCCACTAGATCAGACCAATCTAACCCATCGCTCTGTACTCACAGTGGGTGGCACTGTGGTCTAAACCACTGACCCTCTTGGGGCTACCAATCTGAAGGTTGGCGGTTTGATTCCCTGCAATCGGGTGAGCTCCCGTTGCTCTGCCCCAGCTCCTGCCAACCTAGCAGTTCAAAAGCACGTCAAAGTGCAAGTAGATAAATAGGTACTGCTGCGGTGGGAAGGTAAACAGCATTACTGTGCCCTCTGGTTTCTGTCACGGTGTTCTGTTGAGCCAGAATCGGTTGCGTCATGCTTGCCGCATGACCCGGAAAGCTGTGGACAAATGCCAGCTCCCTCAGCCTGAAATGAGATGAGCGCCACACCCCATAGTTGCCTTTGACTGAACTTAACCGTCCAGGGTTCTTTTTTTATCCTTACTCACAGTGATCAATCGTTTGCCCACAGGAAGCCCTCAGTTGCCACTATGCTATTCTGCCAGACTGACAGCCCTGCCACTAGCAGTGTTCTGCATGGTGGGGGTACTTACTTCAGATATCTAAAGGGCCATCACGTGGAAGATGGCACTGGCGTCAACTATAGGGGGCCCTGCTTTTTGTGGGTCCTCAGCACCCACAGCGAGGGACCTCCAACATGACTTGTGGCACTTTGTGAGGCCCCGGAAGTAGCATTGGGGGTCTCAGGTGGCTTCAGAGGTCATGTCAGAGGCCTTGCAGGTCTTGAGGCCTCAAACACAACTTCTGGGGCTCCCAGGCACCGCTGCAGCACATACAACGTGGCGTCACATCGCAATGTGACATTATGACATTAATATACGTCGCACGCACCACTAGGTACCCACAATCTGGGACCCAAGTTGGAAGATGGAGCATGCTTGTTTTCTCCTGCTCCAGAGTGTAGGTCTCAAACCAATGGATTCAAGTTGCAAGAAAGGAGATTCTGACTCAACACCAGGAAGAACATTCTGACAGTAAGAGCAGTTCTTATAAGGTGGGACGCAGTGGCGTAGCGTGGGTTGTCAGCACCCGGGGCAAGGCAAGTAATTTGCGCCCCCCCCCTGCTGCACTGTCCCTCCCCCAGATAGTCCCTCGCTCTCTCTCCACACCGCACCGCACGCCTGGCACCCTCCCCTCCACAGTGGGCGGCGACCCGGCAGCTCAGATCGGATTCGCACAGCCAGCACTGCAGTGAGAGAGAGAGAGTGAGACAGGTAGGGGAAGAGAGCTGCGAGTGCGAGCGCGCCCCCCCCCCAGATGTTGCGCCCGGTGCGGCCGGGCCCCCCTGCACCCCCCACGCTATGCCACTGGTGGGACGGTCTACCTTGGGAGGTGGCGGACACTCAGAGCCGTCTTTCCCATAGGGCTTAGTGGTGCATTGCGCCAGGGTGCCAGCCTCTCAGGGGCACCCCAGCAAGTGGGGGAGCTGTGCGGCTTTGCTGGTGGCCTCCCCTTTTCCTGCACGCCCACCAGCTGCCCCCTGCCAACCATAAGGCTGGTAGACATGCAGCTTCCCTCCCAAGCCTCCTTGGGAAGAGAGCAATCCCCGCAGAGGCTTAGGATGGAAGCTGCGCCCCGCCAACCATATGGCTGGCGGGCGTGCAGCTAGCCTCCCAAGCCTCTGGAGGGATCACTCTCCTCCCAAGGAGGCTTGGGAAGGGTGCAACTTCACTCCCAAGTCTCTGTGGGGATCGCTCTCCCGCAGCGGCATGGGGGAGAGTTGCCCCCCCCAATGGCTGGCAGTGCACAGCTACGGCCACCCCAACACTATCCATGGTAATTTGGGAGCGCTGGGCAGATATTTGCACCCCAGCGCCACCACATCTGCTAAAGACGGCCCTGTGGACACTCCTTCCTTGGAGGTTTTTAAGCAAAGGTTGGATGCCAATCCGTCATGGATGCCCTGTATGGGTATAAAGGATCGTCTCCACCCCCATCATTCAGCCTGGACACTGAGATTCAGCTCTGAGGGGTCAAGGCGGGTCACAGATCTGACTTGCTATGAGGCAGTTTAGGAACCCAGAAAACAGCACAGATTGTGTTATGTTAAATAAGCAAAGAGAGGCTGCCTTCCTAATAATAGTAAATGAAGTGATTCTTTCGTTGCAGTTACTTAATGACTAAGGACAAGGCTGCCTGAGAGTCGTTCCACAAAAGAGCGATGGAAGTGGCAGAGTGATACATGGCTCCCGTCAAAAGTAGCAAGAGATTGATATCTGAAAAAGGAAAAAGGAATCGCAAGACAAAGAATTCTACTGGAAGCCCCTGAGCTGAGGGCTCAGGTGGTTAATGAATATTACCTGTATATGTATGGGCCATTTTTATGTTATACTATATGACTAGAGTGGTACCTCTGGTTACAGACACTTCAGGTTACAGACTCCGCTAACCCAGAAATAGTACCTCGGGTTAAGAACTTTGCTTCAGGATGAGAACAGAAATCGCGTGGCGGCAGCAGGAGACCTCATTAGCTAAAGTGGTACCTCAGGTTAAGAACAGTTTCAGGTTATGAATGGCCCAAATTATGTTCTTAACCCCTAAGTACCACTGTATTTGGCAATATTACCAAAGATATAAATTCAACCTCAAAATAACAACAACTGATTTAAGAAGGCAGTGATGGCCGCCAAGAAATGAGACTTTAAAAGAGGGCTATCAACAGCTACATGAATCCACAGTGGGAGGCAGTGATGTGTCTAGATACCAGTTGCTGGAAACCACAGAAGAAGAGGCTGCTGTTGTGCTTCTGTCCTGCTTGCAGGGTTCCCAGAGACATCTGGTGGGCTACTGTGAGAACAGGATGCTGGACTAGATGGGCCCCTGGCCTGAAGCAGCAAGCAGTTCTTGTGTCCCTTGATAAACCTGATTGCAGCACAGCAGTAGCTTCCACCAACAATCGAGATAAATGCATGTTATGCCAGTTAGAAAATGGAGCAAAAAGGGGCACGTTTTTAGAGTGCTGTAACTGTTACATTTTTATTTTGGATCAGTTTGACATTTGGCACGTTTGAAGATCTCATTAAATGGATCAGGTATGCCAAGATTCGGTTTATAACTCAGGAGGTGCCATTTACATAAGCCATAGATTTTTCAGGCTTACAATAACAGAACCATTCCCCCCCTCCTTGTCTCATCTTAATTGCCCCTCCCCACATAGAAAAATATCATGCTAGTTTATTCTTCGCAACCTTTATAAACTGCCTTTCAACTCTCAAGGGCCTTTATACCTGACTTGCCAATTTTCTTTATTCTGCTGAGTGTATTAATTGCCACGAAGTCATCTTGCTTTTGAATAACGTTGATGGCTTTGGAGTGGCACACATTCAAGAAGAAGAAAAAGAAGAAGAAGAAGAAGAAGAAGAAGAAGAAGAAGAAGAAGAAGAGGAGGAGTTTGGATTTGATATCCCGCCTTTCACTCCCTTTAAGGAGTCTCAAAGCGGCTAACATTCTCCTTTCCCTTCCTCCCCCACAACAAACACTCTGTGGGGTGAGTGGGGCTGAGAGACTTCAAAGAAGTGTGACTAGCCCAAGGTCACCCAGCAGCTGCATGTGGAGGAGGGAGATGCAAACCCGGTTCCCCAGATTGCGAGACTACCGCTCTTAACCACTACACCAAACTGGCAACACACTGAGAGCTGGGCTTCTGGAGTTTGCCCCCCCCCCCTCCAATTACGGGAGTGGCAGTGGACTTCACCCTCAGATTTACCCTAGTGTAGAGTTGCCATATTTCAAAAGTGAAAATCCGGACACAAAAACTGTTGAGCTTTTTTTTAGTTTTGCCGAATCCTGGCTAAATTCTGGTAAATTCTGGCCATATGGCAACCCTACCCTGGATTGAGCCTGCAAATAACAATCTTGCATTCTTAATTTTGTTTTTAAAGAGATTCTAAATGCAAGCCAGATATTGACAAACAAAAGCTATTTCTGTGATTTTTTTCACTTATTGATTCAACCTCACCTCCTGCTACTATTACTACTACTACTACTATTGTTGTTGTTGTTATTAATGCATTTGCAAAAAAGCACAAAGCAGTAAATCAGCCCTGGTAAACGGAGGATCAATAGCCACCTCTGCCTCTTTTTATGAGATGTGGAGCACGGCCTGAATCTGTCAAACTGAATTAGTGAGCCTGCGGGTGTCAGGGAAGACTCAAACAAATAGACCCGCCACGTTGTTCATTGATAGAAGGCTTAGATCTGCGTTGTTGTCATCATTAGTGCTCCCTCTCCTTCTCCAAAGGCCCTTTTTGCAAATGCTAACCCTGCTAGATAAAGGGCAGGCCAGACACCTACAGTGGTGCTTGCCTGCTTGCTTGCATTGGATAAGACAATGCAGAGATCTCGAAAAGGACTAACCATTTCAAAACATTGCAGAACGCCTTTGTCGCAATCTCATCTTAAGGGGGATATGGCTGGCGCCAAGGGCGGGTGACATCAGGCCATGAAGACTTGACTGAACCACCAACTGGCATCAACACCATGTTTGTTCTGCCCCGCTGTGCTTGGAGTGAGGTTAGTGGCAGAAAATACGTACATAGGGAACATTATAGGAAGTTGCCTCATGGTGAGACAGTCCAGTGGTCCAACTAGCTTAGCACTGCACCTCTCTGGGGTTTCAAAGGAGGGACATATCAAGCTCTACCTGCAGGTGCCAGGGATTGAACCCAGGACGTTCTGCATGGAAGGTAGATGCTATACCACCGAGCTATGGCTCCTGCCCTTGGCTTTTCCTGATGCCAAATGACATCATAATGCCTTGTTCCTTGCAGCAGCCCAGGCCCAATCAGGTTGGAAAGGAAAAGAGAAGGGACCTCAAGGGTAAACTGAGATGATAGAGTTAAATAAAAATGCCAACATTTCTCTGATGAAAATAGGAACGTCTGTTGCTATCATCATCATTATCATCCCCTTCAACTGGGTTGTCCAGCTATTCTGGGCAGCTTCGAACATATATAAAAACATAGGTAAAGGTAAAGGGACCCCTGACCGTTAGGTCCAGTCGCGAATGACTCTGTCTGCAGTTGCAGCACTCATCTTGCTTTATTGGCCAAGGGAGCAGCGTACAGCTTCCGGGTCATGTGGCCAGCATGACTAAGCCACTTCTGGAGAACCAGAGCAGTGCACGGAAACGCTGTTTACCTTCCCACCAGACTGGTACCTATTTATCTACTTGCACTTTGATGTGCTTTCGAACTGCTAGGTTGGCAGGAGCTGGGACCGAGCAACAGGAGCTCACCCCGTCCCGGGCATTCGAACCACCAACCTTCTGATCAGCAAGTCCTAGGCTCTGTGGTTTAACCCACAGCACCACCCAAGTCCCATAAAAACAAAATAAAACATTAAACATTAAAAAAAAACTTCCCTCTACAGGGCTGCCTGCAGAGGTCTTCTGAAGGTTGTACAGTAGTACCTCCAGTTATGAATGGGAACTGTTCTGAAGGCCCGGCCTTATCCTAAAAATTTTTTAACAGGAGGACTGCTTCTGCGCACGGCTCTGCAGAGCGCTTCTGTGAATGCACAAAACGCACAGAGCGCTTCTGCGCATGTGAGAGTGGCAAACCCACTTCCAGGTTTGCCGCAGCTGTAACCCGAAGATTCCATAACCCGGAGGTTACGCAACACGAGATACCACTGTATGGCTACTTATCTCCTTGGCTCAGGGGTTGCATAACTCTATATCTCCCAACATTTCTCTGATGAAAATAGAGATGTCCTAAGGAAAAGTGGTACCATTCCGGGATCAGAAATGGGGATTGCTTCTGTAAATCTGGGACTGTCCCTGGAAAATAGGGACACTTGACAAAGATGACGAAAAGGAGGAGAGGGTCATTTTGGTGGGTTCTAAGGGTGATGGCAGTGGATAATGAAGGGTATTCAAACACATCATAGTGGGGATCAACCTCCCGAGGTCTTGCAGTCACAGAGATCCAAAAAGAAGCCCCATTCCCTTATGTCTTGCTCCAAAGGCACCCCTCACATATTGCCCACACATCTCACTTAAATCCCTCCTCCTCTCACAGATTGCTCCAAATGCAACTCTTCCATCACATCTCACCTGAAACCTCTTTCCTTACCTTCACCCAGGCAGGTGGGTTGGTAAGAAGAAGGTTGGATCCATGTGGGGTGCTTCATGGGGAGCCAGAGAAGATTTTCCCCCTCCTATCTCCCACAACCAGTGGTAGTGATAGGGGAAGAACGGGAAGGCTTGCTCACCTGCCTCCAGTTACCTAGAGGTTGTTCAGCTGCCAGAGCAGGTCCCTATCAACCCTCCTTCTTTGCAGCTGCTTTCTTCTTCCTTGGCATCTGATGCTGCTGAGGCCAAAATTGTGTCAGAAGTGTCCTGCGTGCAGCAGCAGAGCAGGACGGTTAAAGAGGAACTGCTCCAGCCTCTCCTGGCTGTTCCACCCACACCGGCACCACTTGTTTGCTTACCTGCCAGCCTATTGGCAGCCATGCAAACTACAGAAAACACTTCTTTTCTTTACAAAAATATTATATAGTAAGAAAGACAGAAAGTGGACAGTGATGAGAGAACAGCAGCAGCTACTGCTCTCTGTGGCATCACACCTAGAATCATAGAATCATAGAGTTGGAAGAGACCACAAGGGCCATCGAGTCCAACCCCCTGCCAAGCAGGAAACACCATCAGAGCACTCCTGACATATGGTTGTCAAGCCTCTGCTTAAAGACCTCCAAAGAAGGAGACTCCACCACACTCCTTGGCAGCAAATTCCACTGTTGAACAGCTCTTACTGTCAGGAAGTTCTTCCTAATGTTTAGGTGGAATCTTCTTTCTTGTAGTTTGGATCCATTGCTCCGTGTCCGCTTCTCTGGAGCAGCAGAAAACAACCTTTCTCCCTCCTCTATGTGACATCCTTTTATATATTTGAACATGGCTATCATATCACCCCTTAACATCCTCTTCTCCAGGCTAAACATGCCCAGCTCCCTTAGCCGTTCCTCATAAGGCATCGTTTCCAGGCCTTTGACCATTTTGGTTGCCCTCCTCTGGACACGTTCCAGTTTGTCAGTGTCCTTCTTGAACTGTGGTGCCCAGAACTGGACACAGTACTCCAGGTGGGGTCTGACCAGAGCAGAGTACGGTGGCACTATTACTTCCCTTGATCTAGATGCTATACTCCTATTGATGCAGCCCAGAATTGCATTGGCTTTTTTAGCTGCCGCGTCACACTGTTGGCTCATGTCAAGTTTGTGGTCAACCAAGACTCCTAGATCCTTTTCACATGTACTGCTCTCAGTTCATGCTGGTGTTTTGGGCAATGGTGCCACTGCCTAGTAAGCTCACTGAAAGGGCTTGTAAGGGGGTAACATTGACAGACATCTGACCAAACCTGGCAATAGTCCTGCACATGGAAGTCAGCTGTTCAGCCACTGTTCCGTATAAATTTCTGGTGAATTCTATGCTTCTTGCTGCAGAAGCGGAACGAACAGATTGCGAGTGATATTTTGGCCATGAGATCAGCAACCCCCTCCACGTGTCAATGGAGCAGAGGCACACAGAAGAACTGTACTAGCGTACCCTGAATATCTCAGCAGGTCAGGCTGTTCAGCTTTGTTGATTCTTGCTTCCTTCTCCGGAATAAATTCTCACGCACAGCCCACGAAGAACAGCAGAATGCAAATGTCACACACTTAACTGCTCTGCTGATGCCTATAATGCAAATATGAAATATATAAAGGCGTTTCTGCAACCTATTCTTTTCCACACGCATACAAAAAGAGAGAGAGAGAATGAAACCCTATGGAGGAGATAAGCAATATCTTTGTAATGTGAATGGAGCCATTTTCATTATCACAAAGATTTTGACAACCACCTTCCCACGCAGTTTGTCACGCTGAATGCCAGTAATACCATCTGAATACTGATTTCATTTGGTCGGCTTTATTTTTGTGTGTCATGTTTCAAAGTCTGAGCATACTTTTTTCCTATCTGCTTAATATGCCAAATGCATTGATAATGTGATAAAGACAATCTTTGGAGAGGCTATTGATGAACGTGTCTTGAATATCACATGGATGTGACACCGCAGGCTTTAGTAATATTTGTGTTTTACCCCCTTTGATGAGCTCCGTTAGAGTGAAGTGTTTATCCCGATGGGATCACAGGGAAAGATAAAGGCTGACTTTCAGCTCCCAGTCATATTTTTTTTGTCAAATCAAAGTTAATTCTCCTCCACTGGTATTCACTACAGTGACAGACCTGGTTTGAGGTCTTGTCCCTTCTGTTCTGTGCAGAAGGAGCTGATTTATGGAAGTTTCATCCATTCATAGAATTCTAACACTAGAGCAGACTAGGGAGCAATCAGTTTAACCCAGGCTCTTCTAGGTGCTTTGAACTACAACTCCCATCAGCCCCAGCTAGAACGACTTGAGGTAACTAGTTTGGCAAAAGCAGTCTCCCCCACAAAATGCCAGTGCTCTGCTAACCTATGTTATCAAGTCCAAGCCAGAGCAGAATTTATATAAAACCTATTAAAAAGAAGAGGGACATGGGTGGCTCTGTGGGTTAAACCACAGAGCCTAGGGCTTGCTGATCAGAAGGTCAGCGGTTCGAATCCCTGCGACGGGGTGAGCTCCCGTTGCTCGGTCCCTGCTCCTGCCAACCTAGCAGTTTGAAAACACATCAAAGTGCAAGTAGATAAATAGGTACCACTCCGGCGGGAAGGTAAACGGCATTTCTGTGCGCTGCTCTGGTTCGCCAGTAGCGACTTAGTCATGCTGGCCACATGACCCAGAAGCTATACGCCAGCTCCCTCAGCCAATAAAGCAAGATGAACGCTGCAACCCCAGAGTTGTCCCTGACTGAACCTAATGGTCCCTTTACCTTTACCTTATTAAAAAGAATCAGGGGTGACCATTCCTAGGATGATGCAGGGACAGGGACAGGCGACAGCAGAGTTGGGGCTGTTTTTATTACACATTGCCTTGAGTCAATTGTGTAGAATGCAATAAATAAGTTCATGTTAATACTGATACAGTAGTACCTCGGGTTACAGATGCTTCAGGTTACAGACGCTTCAGGTTACAGACTCCGCTAACCCAGAAATAATACCTCAGGTTAATAACTTTGGCGGTTCCCTCACTGCGAGAAGCCAAGTTACAGGGAACCAGGCAGAGGGCCTTCTCGGTAGTGGCGCCCTCCCTGTGGAACGCCCTCCCACCAGATGTCAAAGAGAACAACAACTACCAGACTTTTAGAAGACATCTGAAGGCAGCCCTGTTTAGGGAAGTTAATGTTTGATGTATCACAGTATTTTAATATTCTTTTGGAAGCCGCCCAGAGTGGCTGGTGAAACCCAGCCAGATGGGCGGGGTATAAATAATAAATTATTATTATTATTATTATTAACTTTGCTTCAGGATGAGAACAGAAATTGTGCGGTGGCGGTGTGGCGGCAGTGGGAGGCCCCATTGGCTAAAGTGGTACCATAACAGTTTCAGTTTATGAATGGACTTCCGGAATGAATTAAGTTCTTAACCCGAGGTGCCACTGTAATCTTTTTAGAATTCAGAGGCCCTGTCTCTGAGACCAGGTCCAGGATCTGCACAGCCACAACAGATTCAGATGTTGGCCTTTTGAGTTTTGCTTCAAAAGTAAAAACAAACAAACAAGCAGGATATAAATGCTATGGAAGCAGGATATGTTTTTATCAGAAAGGCTGTGTAATTCAAAGGAGAGAATCCTACCTGCCTTGCCCCTACGAGCTATTCAATCTGCTCCGCAGGAATTGTTTCTGTCGATATTTTGATTTAAATTGGCCTGAAAGGGAGGGAAAAGGGAAGTTTAATCAGAAGGTTGTCAACAGACTACTTTCACTTAAGAATTAGTGGACAGCCAAGGCTTATGCGTACCGACATACCGCATATGTTTCCTGCAGATAAATCTCTTGGGGGAGATTGGAGAAATATTGCAGCGTTCTTTGCTTCTTTCGAGAATAGTGTTGACGGTGGCTTACAGGAGCCATTTTCATGCAAATGGCCCAAACAGACAATTGGCACGCTTTGCTGTCAGAGTGGTCTTAAGCGCCACTCCCTCCATGGAAACGCTAGTGAGGTGTTTAAAACACCTAAAAGTTAATAGCGTAAGTTAAGTTAGTTTAATTGAATTGCTTGCGAACGCACATCAAATGCCAGTTAATGGACCTAAAGTGCCAGACCTGGACCAAGAAGCAAACAGGAAACCAACAAGGGCTAGGTCTACGGTCTGAGAAATGAGGGAGGTGAAGCGTTTTGGATAGCTCTGGACAAGTGGTGAGGAGTGGGAACTGCCACGATGGAAGCCCAGAAAGAAGGTTGCAATGTTGAAGACAGGAGATGATGAGAGTGCAGATATGTGTTTGAGATGGAGGAGAAGGATTTTATTGTTGCAATGGTATACAGCAGTTGTGGGGGGCACGTTTCCACATTTGCAAACTTCTGGGCACTGCATGCCTGTTAAACAGAAAGAAAGAAGGACTGAACAGCTGTGACTCTTGCTTTTGTACAAGAGATTACATTCCAATGAGACAAGAGCATTCAAGAAGGGTGAAGGGCAGGGGCAGCAGGTATAATGCCTGCAGGGAGTCCTGAGTGCCAGGCAGGAAGGCCTGGAAGACAGCCTTTTGTGCGTGGGCTGTGTGTTTCCCATCCTTGTTGCACAGGAAGAATTCATATGACTTGGTGAATTTAGGCTGAATTTAGGGAGGAGAGTCAAAGGCAAACTGATGGGGAAGGGCTATAGCTCAGGGGTACAGCATCTGAAGTTCATAGAATCATAAAATTGCAGAGTTGGAAGAGACCACAAGGGTCGTCTAGTACAACCCCCTGCCAAGCAGGAATATTTTCCCCAACGTGGGGCTTGAATCATCATCATCATCATCAACAACAACAACAACAATTTATTATTTATACCCCAACCATATGGCTGGTTTCCCCAGCCACTTTGGGTGGCTTCCAACAAAATATTAAAATACAGTAGTCAATCAAACATTAAAAGCTTCCCTAAACAGCGCTGCCTTCAGATGTCTTCTAAAAGCCTGGTAGTTGTTGTTCTCTTTGACATCTGGTGGGAGGGTGTTCCACAGGGTGGGGGCCACTACCAAGAAGGCCCTTGGAGGGAACAACCAGAAGGCCCTTGGTGCTGGATCTCAGTGTCAGGGTAGAACGATGGGGGTGGAGACACTCCTTCAGGTATACTGGGCCGAGGCTGTTAATGGCTTTAAAGGTCAGCACCAACACTTTGAATTGTGCTGGGAAAAGTACTGGGAGCCAGTGTAGGTCTTTCAAGACCGGTGTTATGTGGTCTCAGCAGCTGCTCCCAGTCACCAGTCTAGCTGCTGCATTCTGGATTAGTTGTAGTTTCCGGGTAACCTTCAAAGGTAGCCCCATGTAGAGCACATTGCAGTAGTCCAAGCGAGAGATAACCAGAGCATGCACCACTCCAGCGAGGTGGTCCAGAGGCAGATAGGGTCTCAGCCTGCAAACCAGATGGAGCTGGTAAACAGCTGCCCTGGACACAGAATTGGCCTGCGCCTCCATGGACAGCTGTGAGTCCAAAATGACTCCCAGGCTGCACACCTGGTCCTTAAGCGGCACAGTTACCCCATTCAGGACCAGGCAGGGAGTCCTCCACATCTGCCTGCCTCCTGTCCCCCCAAAACAGTACTTCTGTCTTGTCAGGATTCGACCTCAATCTGTTAGCTGCCATCCATCCTCCAACTGCCTCCAGACACTCACACATGAGATTAAGAGTCTCACAACCATGAGATTAAGAGTCTCATGCTCTACCTCCAGCTAGGGTTGAGAGAAAAATCATGGAGACCTACTGGCAGTCAGTGTAAACAATACTAGATGGACCAATGGTCTGATTCGGTGCAAGACCGTGCCCTGTGTTGCTATGATGTCTCTTCCAGTCCAGATCCTGTATGAGCCAATTCAGCCTTTCCTTCATTAAGCATGCCCTCTCAAACACGTACACATTTTGTTGGATGGCAAGATTTGACATCCACCTGCCCATCTGTTCTGAACAGAGGAAAGGTGTAAATGACATTATTCTGTTTGCAAGCAAGATGGTGACTGGTATAGGTGCCTTTGCCTCACCCCACTGATAGGGTGTCTGACAGAGAGGTGTACATATGCAACTGTTTTATATATGTTGATTGTAAATCACTTTGGGGTGCCTCAAGGGACGCAATTCATGAAATGAATGAACGAACAGATAGACAAATGCAACCCTGCACCATTTTGCTGTCTTGTCACTGTTTTGGATGTGAAGGCCATTAGGCCACACTCACCACAGCAGCTGTTTTGTGACTGATGCTCATGACATTTCTTCAGCATTCCGAATTGTGTGGGCTGATAGAAAAATAGCAAGAGGCCCTTTTCCCAAGATGAACCATCTCAGTGGGTTAGATGACTGTGAGGTTCACGTTCCTTACACCTTGCCTACATTGCTTCTAGATATTTTTAAACAAAGATCTCGGTCGAGGACAAAGGTAAGAGCATTCATGGCAGCCATGAGACAAACGGAGAGGCAATTGAGAATTTGCACAACTAAGAGGCCCGTTATGAGCAAAGATCTTATCCGTCTTCATTGCTGTAACTGGAGGAGCAATAAACGGGGAACGCTGCTGTCAAGACAGAGAGAAGCTTATGTCATTTGAAAGTTAATAGCGGAGAGCTCCAGAGCTGACAAATACAGAGTAATGAGGACTTTCAGCTGCCTCGTAACTCAGACAGCATCATAAAAAATGGAGAATGCGGGAGGGAGGGGGAGAACCTTTAAAAAGCTGGTCATGTTCATTAGGAAGAATAAACAGCATTTTCATCCCTCAGTGTGAATATGTTGCAATGAGGGAATGGCTGGACCCACCTGGATTATTTTTTGCAGCTTCCCACAACCTGGTGCGCTCCAGATGTTTTGGACTACAATTCCCATCATTCATGACCCTTAGGTCATGTTGGCTGGGGCTGATGGGAAGTTCAAAACATCTGGAAGAAACCAGGTTGGGGAAATCTGATTTAGAGTAGCCAGATCCAAAGGAGGAGAAGGTTCTTGCATACCTTCCATTATTTCTCCGATGGAAATAGGGACTTTCCGTATCCATAATAATAGTTATATTATTAATACCCCGCCCATCTGACTGGGTTGTCCCAGCCATATGTTGACAGCTTCCAACATATATAAAAACATAATAAAAGATTTTTTAAAAAAAAAACCTTCTGCCTTCAGATTGCTTGAGGACTGGATGACCCTCCAATATTTATCTGATGAAAATAGGGACGTCCTACCATACCCTCCAACATTTCTCTGAAGAAAACAGAGACATTGTAAGGAAATGTGGGACATTCCAGGATCAAATCAGAAACTGGGACAGCTTCTGAAAATCCAGGACAGTCCCTGGAAAATAGGGACACTTGGAGGGTCTGTTTTGGGCCTTGTATCAGATGCGTAGAAAACAGTATCAAGCAATTGTCAGAGTGGAAAGTGCATCTCTTAACTATCAAAACTCTTTTTCCTATATAGCTGCTTAAGGTAACACCAGTTATGAGTTTTCCCGTGTATGGGATAACCGGAAGACTTTTCTCTGAAGTCAGTAGAGCACCAGTGAAAAGTTTCCTCTTTGTTGGCACGTTTTCCTTTGTTGGATTTTGGGGTGCATTTGTGGGAGACATTGACTTTGCTGCAGACTTTCCATGGTTAAGCTTTTGGCAATTCCTCCTTGGATCTCGAAATCCTAGCGGCCCATCGCAGAACCCTCATCTATATTATGAGCACACATTAGCAAATTTACAGCTTACCGTAAGTGCCGTCCTGTACTCTAAAAACGAAGCAAAGCAAATATATTTTTATCCACTTGGTGTTGAATTAGAGGGCAATTTTATTTTAATAAATGAAAGAAATGCATGCTGTGGTGATAGTTACTTTATATTAAATAATGATCCCAGAGAACATTTACTCAGGTTTCACAACATCCTGTAAAATTAGTTGGCAGCAAACACAGTTAAACTTCTTTCCCCCAAGTAACCATGTGGCATTTGGCTAACAGTATGCAGAATAAATGTCTTATTAAGATTAAATTTAATCCATGCTGGCAAGATGTAATTCAGTGTATTTTAAGTGGGCAAAAAAAATCATTCAGGAAAAGTAAAGAACAGATTTCTTAAGCTTACAAGTAGAAACTGAACATGACGTCTGTGTTCAGTTCTTTGCTTTTCAAATCCATTACATTTGTACATTTCGAAGTCAAGGCATGTCTTTGTATTTGGTTATACAAGGTCACTTTCATGATCGTAATGGGATGACCCCTGTGGATTATCTATTTCTGGTTTATGTTGATTTCACACAAGTTCATTTGGAAGTCCAATCCATCCCATTTCTTCATTAATCTGATTCTTTCTCTCTCTCTCTCTCTCTCTCTCTCTCTCTCTCACACACACACACACACTCCTCACAAAAGTTCATACATCATTGCATATTTCAGTACTTGTTTTATCACAAAATGTGTCTTTAGATATGTGTTTCACCTCAATTTATGCATTTAATAAGCATATTTTATCCTAAAACCGCACGTTCTTAACACGCTCTCATTTGTTTGTTTGTTTCAGCCAAGAATTGTGATGCAAAACTTGGAGAAGTGTGAGATCTTAGGCCTAATTATGGTCTGATCCACACATTAGTCTGTGAGGTGTGAATCAGGTCGCTTTGCTCTGGAATTCACAGAAATCAAATTATTCAAGCGTCTCTACCCCACCACCAGCTAACCAACAGGAGAAACACTGTCTCTCAGATACAGTGGGAGACTTCTCAGAGTGTCTCATAGGAAACACCTGACCTTTGATGGCAAGAGACCTATTACTGGACCACCAGAACTGGGTCTAAGGAAGCATTTGATCATCATTATATTATTAGAGAAGCATGTTTATTTATGGAGTCAGGCTTATACCTACCCTATCCTCTAGCAGAGTTAATGTATCTTCTACACGACATATTGTGGTTGGGGTAGGTAGGGGAGTGAATCAGAGGGGAAGCATTTATGGACCAGAAGACCTCCCAGTGTGAGCCATTTTTTTACAATCAATATGGGAATGCAGAGTAACAGAACTATGGAAAACTCCATTCCTTTGCATCTGTTCGTAAAACGCATGTGTCTGTAAAAGTACACTCTGTTTGCCAAATTACACTGTGGGTCAAACTGTATGCTTTGTTAATTGTGTGACAAACAGCCGCGCCAGGTTGTTGTTGTTTAAAAAAATTAATCCTGGGAGTGCTCTCCCCCCAATTTTCATCAGGACCACGGTGCACAGGAAGAAGAGATATGAACTCTCCCTCCCCAGCACACAATCCCAGGGAAAATCCTCCCCCAGTGCAATGGAATTAGCCTTGCAGAAGCAGGAAGCTTTCCTTGCTGCCAGTGGGAGTTATGAAGGTTGAACCTCCTCATGCTGTAAGGCAGGGGGCGGGGAGAATATCAACCTGATGTTGCTGCAGGCATGCAATTAATGTAATATCTCCTTTGGGTTTGAGTTTCTGAATTTCAAGGGTTCTTGGCTGCATCTGCCCTTAAAGTAGAAATATATACCATATTGGCCCAAATATAAGCTGCACTTTCCCCCCAAATTCCAACCGTGAAGAGTTCGAGCGTGGCTTAAATTCGTGACCTTGCAAAAATAGGCTTTTATGATATCGCTGCTGAAACAGACATACGGTAAAACGGAACAAAAAAATGTTTCATTGCCGACTTGCGAGCTTGAGACTGTTGTGCAATTAACCCGCAGGATTTTCTTCCACATTTGCCATTTACTGGTGTGGGTGCCTATGGAATTGTAGCAATTGACTAGCGATTTGCGATTTTAGCGATTGTATGGTAACTTTTGCAGGCTTGCAATATCAAAGGCTTAAATTGGCTCAGAGTTACAATTCTACCAACCACAGCGATTTTCAGCCTGTAACCCAATTTTAAGGGAGTGGCCAATATTTGGGTATTGTCTTTTCTCTCTCCCCCCCCCCCCCCAATTCTAAAGGTGCTGCTTATTTGCTGGTGCGGCTTATGTTTGGGCCAATACGGTATTATGGGGACTGAACTTGAACCCATGCTGTTTTCCTATACTTATGGTATTGATCCATCTGGCTCACTAGTGTCCACTCAAGGAGTAGCTGATAGGAAGACCTCCAGATAGGTTTGACTCCCAACTCACATCAGCCCCAGCCAGCATGGGCAATGGTCAAGGTAAGGTGGAAATGTACGTAATAAATATCTACTTTTATAAGACCACTTCATCGTGAGCGTTTTCCAGTGAAAGCCCATTATTGTTGGGCTGTAGGACAGCCAACACTTCCAGATCTTCCTTCCTTCTTTCTTTCTTTCTTTCTTTCTTTCTTTCTTTCTTTCTCTCTTTCTTTCACAACTGCTAGAACAACCCCAGAGTTGCAATTTTTCCCATCTCCCTGGTGACCCTGCAGCATCTAAGTACTGAGCGTTTCCTGGAATTGCTCTGAAACGTTCTAATGTGAGCAGGCATTTATACGGCGGGGTTAATTGGGTAGAGGATAATTTGAGATTAGGGATACAAAGTAGGCAGCACTTAATAGCTTAGCAAGCATTTTGTTAGCCTTAGTGGGTTTCCAAGCATTGTTACCTGCCCTTAGCTCTCAGGGTGAGGGTGCTGCAAAGACTAAAATGCATCACATCCATGGGTTAGGTACTTTTAAAGCGCCATGCATATATAATTGTCTGTTCGCATTAAAAAAAAGAACGGCTGGGCCAGGTGGCAACCCTAAGAGTGGGATGCATTGTATTAAAACACCCTGCATGCTGTGATTGACATGCACATGGCCCAGGTATTTTAAATAGTTGCTTACAGGGGAAGTAAATAATCATCGTGGCAGAATGGCGTCCGCAGCACTTTCCATCTGCTGTTCTGGCAAGCTCCCGTTTCACCTTGAGTTGTTCCTGTGTATAGAATAATGATAACCTGCAGTAGCTGTTCCACTGAAGCCGCCTGAAATTTCTGGCTGGATCTAGGCCAGCTGGAGAGGATAAATATATGGCTAGGCACCTAGTGATTACTCCCCCATCGTGGCTCCCACCGTGGTCATGCGCATGATCAGCTTTCCTTTTTCTCCCAGGCTGTTTGTCGGGCTAAGGAGGAAAGTGCAGCTCACCTGGGGAGAAGAGTGTCAAAAAATGGATTGAGACATAAAACCAGCCTCGTTGGCCTTCATTAAGACCACCAGAGGCACACACACGTAAAGCGCAGCTTCTAATCACCATAATTAGTGCTTAATTCTCAACATCATTGGTATTGCTATTCATAAATGCCACTTCTCAGATTCCATCCTTTTGTCACATTTTGTTATGGTCCAACAAAGCTGTGCCTTCCACATGTTTTGGACTACAACTCACACCAGCCCTCCCCCGTTGGTTTCTGTGTGTTGCCACTGTGCAGTGCTTTGAGTCACGAAACTGTTTTGCATTCCAGAGACATTCCAGACTGTTGGAAGTCTCACGGAAGTCAGGAGACTGATGTGATGTTACTGGAATCCTGTTCCTTTGTTTTCCAATTGCTCTGTGCTCTCACAGAGAGAGCACATTTATTTCTTTTCTGTCTGCGTAACTAGAAATAAAACTCTTAGCATGTAGCTCATATTTCTCGTCCTTCCCTGTGCTGGATACTCTGCTGAATGGGGAATGTGCTTGGAGCCTAATCAGAGGCTCAGGTCGTTAATCATCGTTGGAGGCAATTCTGGAGGAGCTCGATTGGAGGAGCTCGGTCGTAGCGGAAATTCCGACACACACACCCCTCGCCGCCGCCGCCAGCACATATCCTAGGAGTGGACAACATGCATCCCTTGGGCATCATGTGGCCCTCCATCTAATTTTATGCAGTCCTAGGCCTACTTTGATCCTGGTGATGATGCGGGGAGAAACTAGGAGGGGAATGGGTGACAGGGTTGTCATGTGTCCTCTTTTTCAGGGGTAATTTTTTATATATATATTTGCCAAAATGTCTCTGGCTATACTTTCTGCATGAGACATCGAAATAACTGGTGGTTGAAGACTTGCTTTCCTCTTCTCTTCTCCTGCCCCCTTCAGCACAATATTACAGCTTCTATAGCTTACATATAAAGTGCTACCTCTGGTTACGTACTTAATTCATTCCAGAGGTCCGTTCTTATCCTGAAATTGTTCTTAACCTGAAGCACCACTTTAGCTAATGGGGCCTCCCGCTGCTGCCGCGCCGCCAGAGCACGATTTCTGTTCTCATCCTGAAGCAAAGTTCTTAACCCGAGGTACTATTTCTGGGTTAGCGGAGTCTGTAACCTGAAGCATATGTAACTCGAGGTAACACTGTAGTAGGGGTGTTTAAAATGAGAGTTGTCATAGCGCGCTCTTTTTTATTCTGCAAAATATGGCAACCCTAGACTCAGAAGGAGACATGCAGAGAGAGAGAGAGAGAGCTCCGCCCACATCTGGTGAGGTGGCCCCACCCACGCTTGACTCAGGTCCACCCACCAATAGTATCTGGCATTCAGTGGATTATTCCTCAGGGAATGCAGGTCTCAACAGGAAAAATGATTGCTCACGCCTACTGCACATGAAGACAGAAAATGTCTGCAAGCAACAAGGCTGTTGAAACAGGGCAATATGTGCTCCCTCCCCAAAGTAACTGTTGTCACAAAGGACAAATATTGCACTCACCACTACGCTTCATCTGAATTCATTTAGATCAGAGACATATTAAAAACATCTTTAAAACCATTTCAATGTAGAATGCAGACTGAGAAAGATATCAGCTTAACAGTTTGTTGAAAGAGGAAGTTCTCCAGTAGGTACCATAACATTAAAAGAGATGGCACCTGTCTAATATTTAACAGGGGAGAACTCCAAAGGGTAGGCACGCCAACACTAAAGGCCCCTATTCCTACATTGTGCAGAATGGATCTCCTAATAAAAAGGTATCTGTGGGAGACCCTCACCTGCAGAGTCCCGTGATTGGTTCAGCATACAAGGAGTGAGGCAATCTTTCAGGTATCCTGGCCCCAAGTTGTATAGGGCTTTATGCTGTTGTTGTTTAGTCGTTTAGTCGTGTCCGACTCTTCGTGACCCCATGGAGCAGAGCATGCCAGGCACTCCTGTCTTCCACTGCCTCCAACCATCAAGAACACTGTCCAACCATCTCATCCTCTGTCGTCTCCTTCTCCTTGTGCCCTCCATCTTTCCCAACACCAGGGTCTTTTCCAGGGAGTCTTCTCTTCTCATGAGGTGGCCAAAGTATTGGAGTCTCAGCTTCAGGATCTATCCTTCCAGTGAGCAATCAGGGCTGATTTCCTTCAGAATGGATAGGTTTGATCTTCTTGCAGTCCATGGGACTCTCAAGAATCTCCTCCAGCACCATAATTCAAAAACATCAATTCTTCGGCGATCAGCCTTCTTTATACAGTACACCAAAACCACCACCTAGGACCCAATTGCTATTGGCAGCCAGAGAGAGGAAAATTGGGCAATAACTTTGCTGACCTACATATACTGGCCTCTAGTTAATTCTTTTCAGTCAAGGCAAACCAGCTTTCCACTTGATGAACCATGCAGTCATACTGTGGCAAAAATTCCAGCTGTATTTATCTGCTCTCCTTTAAGTGAATACATTTATGAGATGATGCACACAACAACAACAACAACAACCAGCAGCATGTATTTATTTATCCTTCTTTCCTTTCCAGGAAACGAAAATGGTATTTCCCGAAAGCCAATGAAGGAGCAATTTGTCATCATTTGCTTTATTTGCTGCCCAGTGAAGTTAAAGAGCCAGGTAATCGTGTTGCAGGCCAAACAACATCATTACTAATGAGCAAATCCCCCAACATTCAATGATATGACTGTAAGCATCACTGAGGTAAAAATGAAATAGGTCACAGTCCTTGTGGGAAATTGTCTCATTTCAAAGAGTTCACACTTCACGTCAGATGGTCTGGCTCTGAGTTGGAACAGTGGCCCCCAAAGAGTCTTGAGAACTGCAGTCTGCTAAGGCTGCTGGGAAGTGTTAGGAGACCCTTATTATCCCCACAGAACTGCATTAATCCCTCTGGGAATTGTAGCTCTGTGAGGGAACTAGGAAGCCTATGCAGGAGCAGCTGTGCATGTAGTGACACACACAGGACACTCAATCATACACGTATCCCAATTCCATGGACCACAAACACTGGCGGTGGGGAGCCCCCAGGCCCTGGCCAAATTAGGCTAAATTAGGCTTAGATGGGGGTCCAAATTTGGCCCTCAGGCCATATCTCCCAAACCACACACACCTGTCGGGGGGGGGGTCTTATGTGAGGCGAGGTGTGGGGCAGGCAAAGCAGCAGCCAGGATCTTTAAGGTGTGCCCCCAATTGTTCCTTGGCATACATGACTTGTATTTGGCGCCTTAATAATTTGGCACAAGACATGCTAGGGACGCGGGTGGTGCTGTGGGTTAAACCACTGAGCCTAGGACTTGCCGATCAGAAGGTTGGCAGTTCGAATCCCCGCGACGGGGTGAGCTCCCGTTGCTCGGTCCCTGCTCCTGCCAACCTAGCAGTTCGAAAGCACGGCAAAGTGCAAGTAGATAAATAGGGACCGCTGAAGTGGGAAGGTAAACGGCGTTTCCGTGCACTGCTCTCGTTCGCCAGAAGTGGCTTAGTCATGCGGGCAACATGACCCGGAAGCTGTACACCAGCTCCCTCGGCCAGTAAAGCGAGATGAGCGCCGCAACCCCAGAGTCGGCCACGACTGGACCTAACGGTCAGGGGTCCCTTTACCTTTACCTTTACAAGACATGGTGGGATCTGTTGGCTCACCAGCACTTTCTGCAACTCACACTGAGATCTGTTGCAGTCCATCGTTCTTGACTGTGAGCCCATGCACGTTCCCTATCCTTGCTGAGCCCTTGCACTCGGTGCCCATCTATGTTTTTCCTTTGCCATGGCAGCTTCAGCCCAAAGAAATGAATGGAGAGCACACATAGAGTGCACTTCCAGTTCTTTACTCTGAAGGTGGGCTGGTCCCCCAGCATCATGGTGATGTTACCCACCCACCTGTCAAAGTTCCCCTTTCGGATGGGGTATCCCAGGATCTGGCCTGCCATTCGTTACCTATGCAGAGGCTCATGGATTGGCTCCTCCTTTCAGATATCATGCATTCCATGTTCCAGAAAACACATTCATTGCTCCACCCACTTTTGCCTCTGGCCATCCCCACTGCTGGAATTTGGCCCCCGCAAACATTTCCCCACCTCTGATCTGAGCATCTTCCAAAACACTACAATACCTTGTCTTGCTTTTGCCTGCTTTTATGACCGAGGCTAGACAGAGATGAGATACTTTTGTTTTACAACATAGTGTTTTATATTTTGATTAAACCCTACTACGGAGTGGACTAGCCAAAATAATTACCAGCCCAGCTACAGATCCTAGATTTCCTAATCCATATACTTAAGTCTTGGGATTTTGTGGGGGGTTCCCCCCCCCCTTTATCCTGGAAAAGAAATTTCAATGTCTCACAATGAATATACATTCTTGTAAGCCGAATCATTCTCAGTCTTCCCATCTAGATCAACAATACACAGTGCTGTCAAAGTCAGAGGCCACAATACTGTATGGAATAGCAGGGATGGCCTCATGTCAAAAACTTCCCATGCTTTTATGTGCAGTTTGCCACCCATTCTGAATTCTCTCTGTTCAAAGCTGGTCACTGGTCTGCAACACTGGCAACGCCTCAGGAAATCTGTTCTGAATAAACGGGCGGAGAAGCAAGCCAGCGAATGGAGTTTTGCGTCGTGATTCTAGGAAAGTCATCAGTTCTCAGAAGAAAACAGAGGAATGGATGAGCTGTTGGAAGTGGTTTCTTGTGAAATCCATTTCTTGAAGAAGAAAGAATGGGAGGAGAGTGCCTGCTGGGCTTAGTGGTCTTCAAGTTTTTCAGACTCAAGCATCCTTATAAAAAGAATGGCTTCAACTCAGTGGTAGAGCATGGGTTTTGCATGCAAAGGGTTCCCAAGTTCAACAACATCTCAGGTGAGGCTTGGAGAGTATGAAAGGGTATGAAACCACGGAAAGCCATTGCCAGTGTAGATACTGAGCTAAATGTATCAATGCTCAGCTCAGTATAAGGCTGCTTCCTATATATCCTCTCTTTGGAATCTTGTTTTGTGTACATTAGTTTTCAAAGAACTCATGTTCTCAAAATCCAATGGCTGGAGGCCAAGATTAAAACAGGTATAAAGGCGGTTTCCAATTTTGAATGTAGACATGCCCTTAGAATTTGAATTCAGACCAACTAATTTGTTTAATTAGCTGATTTCTGGTGTCTAAACCTATTTATTGGCCTGGAACCTGGGCTGTCAAGGATATGCAAAGCTAAAATCTCAACAAAATAAAATACTATAAAGCATGCGCATCTTCACTTTACTGTTTCTCAATTATCACAATCTGTGAAAACTCTGCTTTGCTTTAAAAGGTTGCTTTGAATATGTTGGCATGCGAAACACCAGACTTCTGCTATGGTTTTTTCCCCCCTGAAATTGAATTTAATTTAAAAAGAAGCAACACACACAACGAAGTCTTTGTTAGGAGCCTGCCTCTGATTCACGTCCTCGATGACGTGCAATATTATATCACCGTTCCACTGGTTAGCAATTTGCCCTTGAAAAAATCTTGGGGGTATGCCACCAATCACCAAAGCCAAACAGTTGACATTTTGGCTTCTCCCACTGATTTCAAAGTTCAAATGACAAACTCGTCAGAAGATGTTACACATTCTGTCTGTTGGAAAACCTCTTGCCATTTATCTTCCAGAAAAGACCCCATTTTACTTTCTGCACAATGATAATTTGACAATGAGATGTGGAAGTGGCACTTGTGAAGATTTCACCTAAAATAAAAATACAACCTCAGCACATTATGGCTCAAATGACATTTTAGGATAAGCCTGTTACAATGCAGAGCTACTTGTTGGCCATTGTAGAAACAGGATACTGGACTAGGTGGGTCATTGGTCTGATCTAGTTGGGCTTTTCTTATATTCTTAATGGAATCAGTCTAGCATAATGCTACAGGTTAAAGTAATGGCTGGGTGTTTGATTGATTAGTTGCTTGCTTCCTAGTTTGCATGTTTGTTCCCATAGAACAGACCCTCCAAGTGTCCCTATTTTCCAGAGATGTCCCTGATTCAGAGAAGCCATCCAGCTTCTCCCACTTTTCCTTAGGACGTCCTTATTTTCATTGGAGAAATGCTAGAAGGTATGGAATTATCCAACCCCCAAGCCATCTGAAGACAATCCTATATAGGGAAATTTTTAAAATGTTTAATGTTTTATAATGTTTTTATATATGTTGGAAGCTGCTCAGAGTGACTGGGGCAACCCACTAAGATGTGTGGGGTATAAATAGTAAAATTATCATTATGGAATGAGACGTCCCTATTTCCATCGGAGAAATGTTGGAGCGTATGTGTAATGGTGATTGGGGTTGAAAAGATTAGATCTGGTGCAAAGATGGACACCCTGGCTAGCTTTGGCTGGTTAAACTCAAAATGCAATTTGATGGTCTTAGTTGGTTAATTCCTTGCTTCTTAGTTCTCAAGGGAGGAGATTCCATCTAAACATTAGGAAGAACTTTCTGGTGGTAAGAGCTATTAGAGAATGGAACTACCTCAGAAGGTGGTGGACTCTCCTTTATTGGAGATTTTTAAACAGAGCTTGGATGTCTGTCTGTCAAGAATTCTTTAGCTATTATTCTTGCATTGCAAAGGTTTGGACTAGATGATCCTCAGAGTTCATTCTAAACCTACAATGCTAACATTATAAGATTCCATGAATGTCACTCCAAATACTATCTGTTGTCCAAGGCCAGCATCAAGTACCTTTCTGTGGGACTCTTCCAGCAATAGCAGAGTCCCTCACCCAGTTGGTTTACCAGCAGTGGCTGTGATCCTCCTGCCATTTTGTTCCCACAGTTCCTTGATGCCCCATGACAGTGTTGCTCTAGGGCACGGTGGAAACCTGGTGACCCCAGATACAATACAATAAAACTAAAAATAAATCCATTTCGGGAAAGGACCATAGCTCAGTGTCAGATCACTTGCTTCATATGCAGAAGGTCCCAGCTACAGTCCCCAGTATCTGAGTACACAATGTGATGCAGCAGCAAACAAAAGCTCATGCTCCTCTAGGCTGCATCAACCAAAGTATAGTGTCCAGATCAAGGGAAGTAATAATCCCACTCTTTTCTGCCTTGGTCAGACCACAGTTGAAATACTGTGTCCAGTTCAGGGTGCCACAATTTAAGAAGGATACTGACACGCTGGAATGTGAACAGAGGAGGGCAACCAAAATAATCAAGGGTTTGAAAACCAAGCCTTATGAGGAATGGTTGAGGGAGTTGTATATGTTTAGCCTGGAAAAGAAGAGACTGGGAGGAGATATGATTGCCATCTCCAAATACCAAAAGGGCTGTCACATGGGAAATGGAGCAAACTTGTTTTTTTATTGCTCCAGAGGGTATGACCTGAATCAATGGCTTCAAGTTACAAGAAAGTAAGAGCTGTTCAACAGTGAAATGGTCTTCCCTGGGAAGTGGTGGACTCTCCTTCCTTGGAGGTTTTTAAGCAGAGGTTGGATGGTCATCTGTCATGGATGCTTTAGTTGAGATTCGTGTGCTGGTGTTGGACTAGATGATCCTCAGGGTCCCTTCCAACTCTTCAGTTCCATGATTCCATGAGGAGATTGAGTTCGGTGGCAATTACTTCCCCTCCTAGATCTGTGCCCCCATTTTCCTTTGCCTAATCCTTACCCATGTTCTCCTCCTTTCTATACCAGCATTTATATCCTGACATGGAGGAGTAGATGAGCTTTGGACACACCCATCTTCCAGTTTCCCCCTGATAATTATGTTTCCTTAATCTTATAAAGATTGTAAGTTTTCAAAGACGAATGCTAGTAAACTCATCAACACTTCTTTGGCTAACAACCTCAGCAATTGTTTCCCTTGATTCCCTCTGGGCTTTCCGTACTCAATGCTTGTTCTTTTAAATGCATATTTCCCTCCACACAGGGATTTATTTCCCATGTCCTGTAAAGATGGTGTATAAAATTAGAGCTTTGTTTGGAGAATTAAATTACACTCCACAATCCATTTTGTCCCTCTATTTCCAAAGTCATACTGACCTCTAGAGGGGAGAGAAAAAACATTAAACAGGATATAAAATATAAGACATACAGAGCAATCCTAAAACTGGCCAGAGGGCGGCTGAGGGACTTCTGAAAGTGGATACAGTTCTTTTCTACTATTGATCTGAAAACCATAAACCAACAAATGTTGCTAATTTTGCTAATCAGTTTCACATGCATTCAATTGTAAATCTGTTCCACATTACTGTCTGTAGGCATTTTTCCTAGAACCAAATTTTTGTGCCCGTTCTCTTTCCCCTAAAATAGGCGTCTTATATAAATTTTCCCCATGACATACACATTTTGTATTCATTTGTGTTTTGTATTTAACCCGAACTGATAATAAAACTCAGAGGGTGGAATTAAGAAGTCTAATGTCCTAACAGAATAGGAGAAAGGTAAGAGAGCGACATGGGGCAGGGAACTAGTAGTTAATGCATTTTGGATGCTGGTAAGGTTCATTTTTCATTCCTGTATTTTTACTCCACATTTTCCCATGCCTGAGGACCACTGTTGATGGTATGTAGATATGGATGGGGGAGGAATTCAATATAGTCTGCATATAAAGGCAAAGTTATCACAAAAATGCATCTATCTGTGAAAGGAACATAGAAATGCATTCCATTTGGTAATATCGCTTTGCAAAAATGCATGCTAAATTGCATGCTAAAAGTGTGTATTACAAGAAACTTGCATTAAAATGCTCGTGAACTTTCATGAGGACGATATATATATCACAAATTGATGGGGAGATGTGGAGAACCAAGTTTCAGATGGGAAAGATTGGGGGACGGACGGATCTGAAATTGACAGATTCACCTATTAGTACCTGGAGACTTTTCAAGTAATAGCATCTGTGAGACAGGCAAGGGTCAAAACAACAACATGTAATTTTTCACAGTATGGTTCCCTTTTCAGCTGCGATGATTTTGGGGGTCTCCTTCTCGTGATTCAGGTGCAGCCAACTTATGGTGTCCTCCATAAGTTGTTGGACTACAACTGCTATCATCCATGACTGCCTGGGGCTGATGGAGTACAATAACATCTGATGCGGCACCACGTTGTCTTTGTATGTCAGAATTCCCGACTTGCGTGTTAGCAAATGCTTTGTGAAATATACTCGGAGTTGAGTGTTGGATTTCTTTTTCTTTCTTTTTTTGAATAATATTTATTAAATTTTCCACTTTAACATTCCAATCAAATCACATCATATATTCTGAATTATACAAATTATTCAAAAATTAAACAATCCAAATATTATGCCAAATTATAGATTTTTCGGGGATACTTCACCATGATCTGAGGTCAGAGGGGATCTCATATTTCTACTGCTTCTCATGTTCATTTCCGATGGTTCCCATAAGTCATTCTGATGTTAATCCTCATTATTTTCCACAGCCTCTGAGTTCTTCCAACAAGCGAGATAAATCAAACAATATGTCTCTGTGTGGTTTTATGTCCAGGATTCACCTATGTAGGTTCGCAGCGTCTCGTCACAAGCTGGTATTTCTGCCAAATCAGTCTAAGACTCCTCCCATTACATGCAGATGCAGATGTCCAGTCCATTCTGTCCAGATAAAAGCCAATCAAGGCATCCGCCCCATACGTTTTCCAAACCAGTTGTCATTGAAACGTTATATATGTTATTTACACAATGGGCCCTGTGTGATTGGCTGATCCAACTCCCCTCCTGGATCCTGACTGGACTGTTCCTGCAGGTCAATCAAGTTGCTGAGTCACTTCCTCCTGGAGCCTGATTGGGCTGCTCCTGCAAACCAATCAGGTTGCTGCCTTCTAGGATCCTACCTGCCCATTGTTCTAGGATCCAAGCTCAGTACATAACACTTTGCCAGTGAATAATAAGACATCTCTTCTCCATCATGGGAGGAGCAAGCCAGACTTGTATATATTGTTGAGAGCCAGCTGTATGAGATGGTTGGGTCAATACCAACACAGCTGGCCCATTTAGCGACTCAGTCCATCATAGACCATGAGTTGAGAGTTGGGGAGGTACAATGACTGTTATCCATCACGGATATTTCTCCTTACATCATGGAGAAATTGTCTGTTTTTATTATTATTAGGGGTACTGTTATGCTCCAGTTTTCTTCTGGCCTGGTTATTTGTTGAATTTATTTATTTTAATAATTTACACATGTAATGCTGCAGTATCTAAGTAGAGTATAAGATAGGGACGGGGGGATATCAAAGGAATGCAGTTAAAAAACAGTTAAAATTCAGCTTATAAATAAAAATAAAATTACTTCAAAATTGCTGGTGAATTTTCTATGACAAAATTTTTATCCAGCTGCTGGAAGCACAAAAAGGAGGGGACCTGTCTGATTTTAGCCAGAAGGGAGTTCTGCAGAACTGGACCCACAATACGTAACACGGTATAGAATTTAGAGAGCCTTGGTAACCCTGATGAGTGATCTAATCTACCTACAGGCTGATAAGGAGAATATGTCCTTGTCTGTATAAATCTTTCTGGACTGCTCAGCAATTTTTTAGACCGTGGATCATGCCATTCTTGTAAAACAATTTGAAAAATTGATCAGGATGTCTGGGGCTTGCACTCTAATGATTTCATTTATTTCCATCAAACCTCATGTAGAGTGTGTTCATTGGCAATTTTAGCTTGGTGGTCTGAGAATTGCCATATGTTGTACCAACACTGATTCAACATTTGTCTGACATGACCGGGTGAAGTCTTACAGAACTTGAGTTAAAGTATCATTCATATACTATAGTTAGCGTTGACGGACAAACCCTCTCTTTTCAACTGGGTACATGCTTTCCTTCTTCATTTCAGGTCCCCTGGCATTTAAGCTCTACTCAAGTGCCCTGCTGCTATGGCTGATTTACCAGTTTAATGAGAAGGGGAGGGCTCTTTATTTAGTTACCTAAACACCCAAGAATAGGTATCATCTCAAATGGATGTTGAACAAGCAGTTTCCTAATTCAGGCAAGATGCTAGTGATGCTGTGGGACAACTTAAAAATCTAGAGCAGATCAACCTCATTTCCCATCAGCCCCAATCATCATCATCATCATCAGTGCTCAGAGATGTTGGTCCAAGAATGGAGAGCCACAGGTTCCCCATTCCTACTAACATAGGATAAACTACTCTACCAGCAGCAGTGATGGCTGGTGGCAGGTAGAGATTCCATAGAGGCTTGCGGGCTTAGGCTAGAGGAATTATGATGCTCACCTCAAAGAAAAGGTGCATCTTATGAGTTTCATGAATTCTTATATTATCTGGGTCAGATTAAAATCTGAGCCATTGAAGAATTCCTGGCTAAATCCCCTAGTACTCCCAAATCTCTCCTCTTAATAATAGGCCACTTTGCAAATGTGCTCATATTTCAGGGTACATCTAAGTTCAGCTGAACCTCTGCTCCTCCGAGAAGCCCCACTCTCGTTTCTACCACCAAAACCCATTATAACAACTATTACAGTTCTCAACGGGATCATCAAGAGGAAGAGGGAGACAGCGCAGAAAAAATTATAGGCGAAAGAAAAATAAGCCAAATGATAAAACAGCAGGAAGCTCTGCTAATAATCTAATAATACTTCTCTCACATTAAAGCTGGTGTCGCACTGAAAATAACAAGCCTTTTCATATTCGCCTCACTGCATTCAAACTAGTGCTGTCAAGTCATTAGATGGATACATGCGCACAGACGTGTTCAGGGAGGGTATCCCGGACAACGACAGCCTTTCCCATGGCAACCAGACAGTTAATGTTTAGCAAAACGTAAATAAGGACTTTCGTGGCACGGTACAGAGAACAAGAACTCCCACAGTGCTGACTTGCCGCAGTTCCAGACCTTAGAATGATCTATTCACATAGCACAGCAACCAGGCCAAAAGTGTTGTTTAGATTTTGTAGAGGTTTTTCGCTACTTCTCTCCCTGATTATATATAAAAAGCTTTCCTTTATTTGATCCAGGTCTGTCAAACAAAGCTGCCATTTTGAGGAGGAAAGGGGATAGTCCCCTCAGGGGTCTCAGACTTCCAGGGATTGTGAAAAGCATGCAACCTCAATAAAGTTCTTTAAAAAAATGCCAATACAGTGGTGCCTTGCGTTAAGAACTTAATTCGTTCTGGAGGTCTGTTCTTAACCTGAAACTGTTCTTAACCTGAAGCACCACTTTAGCTAATGGGGCCTCCTGCTGCCACCGCGCCGCTGGAGCATGATTTCTGTTCTCATCCTGAAGCAAAGTTCTTATCCTGAGGTACTATTTCTAGGTCAGCGGAGTCTGTAACCTGAAGCGTCTGTAACCTGAAGCGTCTGTAACTTGAGGTACCACTGTAAGTGACTAACATTTGTCCTCAGGCAGGCTAATAAGGATGGGGCACAGCTTGGAAAGGGAAGTGCAAACCTCTAGCACTGAAATAGCCCGTCCCTATTTTGAGTGAGGTTTACAGTGGCCATGTGTTGTGCTTTCCAATTTGAAGGTGTCCTCTGTTTGGAAGGCTGTCTGAGCCAAGTCTAGTTTAAGGATAAAGAACCCTAAGAAGGGAGAGCAGGAAGAGCCTCAATGTTGCCTTGAAGATCCTCCTAGGCCTTGAAATTGCCCAGAAACAGCTCATGGCAGACTGATCAAGCACATAAGTTGCTTGGTCACAATCTTCCCCACTCTGTTAAGAAGTACTGGATCTGTCTTTAAATTATAGCAATTATTCCAAAATTTGCATTTATTAATCGAAAAGTGTGACTTTTGGAGGAGAGCTGTGTTTTGCTTTGCATATCTCTTTGGGAACTGGGAGTTAGGCAGGTTCGCATAAATTACAAACGGATTGAATTTCATCTCCTTCAATAGGAGGAACAGAGAGAGAAGGGAGAGAGATGTGAAAGCTCCATCAGCACCACCAAAAGTTCACTGAGAAACCTTTTAAATATACCACACTCAGTCAAGTTAAAGGGGTTTTCCCCATTTGATTTTCAACCCAGCACCTCCAGTTTATAAGATGCTCACGCAGCAGGGTTGAGGAAGCACTGCCAGTCAATGTGGGCAGTACAGGGGTAGAAGGAGCAGTGGTGTGATCTGGTGTAAGGCTATGTAAGAACATAACATAAGACCATGCGGAGAGCCATAGTGGGTCATGCAAAGGCCCATCGAGTCCAGCATCCTGCTTTCCATGAAGGCTAATAATAATAATAATAATTTATTTATACCCCACGCATCTGGCTGGGTTTCCCCAGCCACTCTGGGCAGCTTCCGACAGAAAATTAAAATTAAAATTAAAATTAAAATTAAAATTAAAATTAAAATTGTTGTTTAGTCGTGTCCGGCTCTTTGTGACCCCATGGACCAGAGCACGCCAGGTACTCCTGTCTTCCACTGCCTCCCACAGCTTGGTCAAACTCATGTTGGTAGCTTCAAGAACACTGTCCAACCATCTTGTCCTCTGTCGTCCCCTTCTCCCTGTGCCCTCAATCTTTCCCAACATCAGTGTCTTTTCCAGGGAGTCTTCTCTTCTCATGATGTGGTCAAACTATTGGAGCCTCAGCTTCAGGATCTGTCCTTCCAGTGAGCACTCAGGGCTGATTTCCTTCAGAATGGATAGCTTTGATCTTCTTGCAGTCCATGGGACTCTCAAGAGTCTCCTCCAGCACCATAATTCAAAAGCATCAATTCTTCGATGATCAGCCTTCTTTATGGTCCAGCTCTCACTTCCATACATCACTACTGGGAAAACCATAGCTTTTACTATACAGACCTTTGTTGGCAAGGTGATGTCTCTGTTTTTTAAAATACAATAATCTATTAAACATTAAAAGTTTCCCTAAACAACCAGATGCCCAGAAGCAGGACTTGAGCACAACAGCACTCCACACTTGCTGTTCCCATGAAGTGGCATTCACTGCCTCCAACAGTGGAGGTAAAACAAAGCCATTGAGGCTACTACTTATCAGAATCACAGAATTATAGAATAGCAGAGTTGGAAGAGACCTTGGAGGGCCATCTAGTGCAACTCTCTGCAATGTGGGAATCTCAACTAAACCTTCCGTGACAGATGGCCACCCAACCTCTGCTTAGAAGCTTCCACTGAAGGACAGCCCACTACCTTCCAAGGGAGTCCATTCCACTGTTGAACAGCTCTTACTGCCAGAAAGTTCTTCCTGGTATTTAGTCCTTCCTTGTAACTTGAAGCTATTGGTTCAGGTCCTACTCTCCAGAGCAGGAGAAAACCAGCTTGCTCCATCTTCCATGTGACAGCCCTTTGATAGGCTCTCCTCCATGAATTTGTCTAATCCTCTTTTAGAGCCATCCAATATTGTGTCCATCACTACCTCTTGTGCGATCAATTTCCATAGTTTATCTATGTACTGTATGAAGAATTACTTTCTTTTTTGTCCATCCTGAATCTTTCAATATCTAGCTTCACTGGATGTACAAGAGTTCTAATATTATAAGAAATGGAGAAAGACGTACCTGTATCCACACTCACCACACAATGCATAATTTTTGCACCTCTGTTACATCCCCTTTTATTCACCTTTCCTCTAAACTAAGATACCTCCAAGTCACATGTTCAAGCGTTTCTGCATTAGGAGCACAGTGGAAGTCAAGGGGCTTAAACCTACCAATGGCTGAGCTTCTCTTGCTCGTGGCTGAGAATTCTCCATTGTAACTGAACTCAGCAAAGTTGAGGGCACTCGCTGCCTTGCATAATTGGGCTTGTAATTGCTTCAAATTGCAGGATGGAAAAGATTATCTCTTTACGTTGTTTATTTCCAAAGGATTAGAAGTTAATTGCCAAAATACCTTAATTACAACTCTCCAAAGCTATGTGCTTTGTATGATTTTCCTGGAGATAGTTCTGTTTTTATTAACTTCCTGGAAAAGAAAGGGAGGGGAAGAGGAATAGCGCTAACTGGCCAGAAGTGTTTAATCTTTCCACGATCCACTTGTTTGGAATATTTATCCTTCTCTAAACTGAACATGGAAGAACAAAGAAAGCCAATTTCAAATACTGAAATGTTGTCTTTGTCACTGACTCAAGGCTGAATGATGCTGAGTACATCTATGCTGCAAAATTACATTCTCTTTATACCAATTAAATTGACACACTGTCCCCCCAAGAAGCTTTGTGAATTATTGTTTGATGAGGGTGCTATAAATGCTCTGATTCAGTTCTCCAACTTTCCTCCCGGAAGTACAGTTTGCAAGGTGCCAAGACGAAAGGGACTCTCTTGAAACCTAAAGGGTAGATATTCCCATACCGTGCAATCCAATATAAGCAGGGGCACATGCATGTTCCTCTTAATTCCCATATAAAGCCATTTCCCATCCCCAGGGATATGATGTTGCGGGCTGGGAGCAAGCCCTCCCCACGCACATGGGGCAAGATAGCCCCTGTGCCATTATAGAATCATAGAATCATAGAAGTTGGAAGAGACCACAAGGGCCATCGAGTCCAACCCCCTGCCAAGCAGGAAACACCATCAGAGCACTCCTGACATATGGTTGTCAAGCCTCTGCTTAAAGACCTCCAAAGAAGGAGACTCCACCACACTCCTTGGCAGCAAATTCCACTGTCGAACAGCTCTTACTGTCAGGAAGTTCTTCCTAATGTTTAGGTGGAATCTTCTTTCTTGTAGTTTGGATCCATTGCTCCGTGTCCGCTTCTCTGGAGCAGCAGAAAACAACCTTTCCCCCTCCTCTATGTGACATCCTTTTATATATTTGAACATGGCTATCATATCACCCCTTAACCTCCTCTTCTCCAGGCTAAACATGCCCAGCTCCCTTAGCCGTTCCTCATAAGGCATCGTTTCCAGGCCTTTGACCGTTTTGGTTGCCCTCCTCTGGACACGTTCCAATTTGTCAGTGTCCTTCTTGAACTGTGGTGCCCAGAACTGGACACAGTGCTCCAGGTGAGGTCTGACCAGAGCAGAATACAGTGGCACTATTACTTCCCTTGATCTAGATGCTATACTCCTATTGATGCAGCCCAGAATTGGTTGGTCCTCGGCCACGTCATCCCAAGGCTGGACAATCCGGGGGCGTGGCGCAGGCTATTTAAACTGCCCACGGCCGAGGACATGTTCCTTTTCTCCCTGCTCAGTCAGTTTCCCCTCCCTTAGGTTGGGCTCTTTATCTCCTGACCTTACTATGGACTTCGGTTGGTCGCCTGTTTTTTAATAGAATTTTTTCCACTCAGCAAATTGGCACCAGCCATTTGGTTTTTCGCCTACCTCGTAGCAAATCGTCACAATTTTTTAAGGTTTGGCAGTTAGGCACTGGAGCATTAGGTTGAAGGGGAGGGGAGGTAGTGGCCATCACCTACCCTTCCTATTTCAAGGGTATTCCGTTAAAGGAATCTGAGGGCCGGGGTCTCTGTCCGAAGCCCCAGAAGGGAGGCAAGGGCCATGGAAAGACCCTTAGCGGTGACCCTGGGGGAGTTCCTAGTTGACGTGCATCAACAGCCCCCCCCCCTTTTTTCTGGTGGTTAACCCTTCCAAGACTCCTGCAGACGGGCAGGAGTCAGATATAGTCGTGTGGTTTCCAATGCCTAAACCAATACCACTCACATTCTGTAACCAATAAAGTTGTGGCCTTTTTCGCCCATTAACCTAAAATACTGTTTCATGTGTCTTTATTCCACTTCCCTGCAGGGTTTGGGACCTTGCCACGCAATGGTTAGCAGCAATTTTGCCTAGCATGGTATCTCCCTGGTGGTGGCTGTCTATCAGAATAATGATTAATCCAACTCTGGAGCAGGAAAACATTATGTCAGCACCGGTATCTCATTTATTTTTTGACTAAGGTGCTTCGGCCAGATTTCCAGAGCCAATGTGTCTTTAGAAGAGCAACATCTAACAAGCCTTGAGGTGCCTTCCAACTCTACAATTCTATGAGTCTAAGCTCAGGGTTTTTTTGGAAGCGGAGCCCAAATTTATTCTAGCAAATGCTACTGATACATCTTCAGTATACCGTATCTTCCCATCCCCAGCAAATTGTATGCCAAACACCTCCACATCAAACTAATTGACTGGATGGAAACTGAGGCAGTTCTGGCAGAGGAGCAAGTCGGCTTCAGACAGGGCAGAACAACAATAGACCATTGCTTCGTATTAGCACATCTCATTGACAAATATGTCAATAAAACACATGGGATTCTATACGCAGCATTTATTGACCTGAAGGCGGCCTTTGACTCGATCTCACGAGTCAAACTTTGGGCTAAACTCAATGCTACCAACATTGACAAAAGATTACTATTCTTGATAAAAAGCCTATATAAAGACTCCAAGTTATATGTAAGAACCTCAGTAAATGGGCAACTAATTGACTCTGTACCAGCCACCAAAGGTGTCAAGCAGGGCTGCATTTTAGTCCTGGCCTTATTTAATTTAAGGGACGCGGGTGGCGCTATGGGTAAAAGCCTTAGCGCCTAGGGCTTGCCGATTGAAAGGTCGGCGGTTCGAATCCCCGTGGCGGGGTGCGCTCCCGTTGTTCGGTCCCAGCGCCTGCCAACCTAGCAGTTCAAAAGCACTCCCGGGTGCAAGTAGATAAATAGGGACCGCTTACTAGCGGGAAGGTAAACGGTGTTTCCGTGTGCGGCTCTGGCTCGCCAGAGCAGCGATGTCATGCTGGCCATGTGACCTGGAAGTGTCTCCGGACAGCGCTGGCCCCCGGCCTCTTGAGTGAGATGGGCACACAACTCTAGAGTCTGTCAAGACTGGCCTGTACGGGCAGGGGTACCTTTACCTTTTATTTAACTTATATATAAATGACATGGTCAAATACTTAACATCCCCGGAATTTCATGCCCCCAAACTGGCCGAAAAATCAATTTCAGCGCTCCTCTATGCGGACGACGCGGTTCTCTTATCACGAACTAAAGTAGGCCTCAAAAGGCTACTAAGAGAATTCTCAGCCTACTGCAGGAGAGATCAACTGGTGGTTATCTGATTTATGCCAGCTGGCTAAAGCTGTGAGCAAATGGTGTGTTGCTATTTCCAGCAAAGCCGCATTACCGCCCCCCAAAAAGAGCAAGAGCAGAGTTCATGCTGGCTGTGTTTTGAGTTTGCTGTGCCGCCTTGCTTCCGTTTGCTCGACGCAGTTGCAATAGCTGTAGCAACTGGCATTTACCTGCCCGATCTGCGTCATCACTGGAACATCATCAGTGTTCCACCTTAGACATGCAGATGTCACACAGATATTTATAGACCTCCCGAGTGTGTCTTAGACACTCTGATAGAGTAAACAAGCTCCATGAGTCATAGGAAGAAGAAAGATGAGATTTTGAAGAAATAAAAGGTGGTACAGCTGAGAATGAAATCCTCAATAAAGGGGGGCAAAGAGACGTAACATTTCAATAGTGCTCATGGTTTGTTCTTAACGCACAACGTGATACTGCCTTCAAAGCTCACCTTACGCATGTGTATACCAGGAAATCATAGGAACATAAGAAGCTACTTTATACTGAGTTAGGGTTGCCATATTTCCCCCGCTCTGGGCAGAGCCAATAGAAACAAAAATATTACTGTATCTTCATTTCCCAGCCTTCCTTGAGGCCTGGAAAGGGGAAAGGCACTACCTTTTCGTAAAGGGGCAACATTATTAATCCTTCTACTGAAGGAATGGGTTTCCCAAACCCAAAACTGACTGTGCAGACAGTTTGAAACTGCACCAAAATCCCTATTTTTCCTTAGCTAAAATCCATTAACTTGAGCTCTGAGTCAATGTATAAACAAAAACCCGGCTGTGCTCAAAGCTCTCTCCTTTATCAGTTTGTGACGGCAAGTATGGCCTTCACTGTACCAGTAGAACAGAGAAGACACGTCTGTGCCTTATCTTATGTCCTGACCAAAAAGACCACAGACCCAGTCTGGGAACAGCGCCAGAGTGTGTTCTCGGAGATGGTGACCTCTTGCTCCAAGATAAGAATAGGAACAGGAAGATCCTTTTATGGTCAGAAGTACAGGAAGGAATACCCTTTTATGGTTAAGAATACCAGAGCAGGAACAGATGTGATGTCAACCTGCGTACATAGGCTGACGTGGTTGGATTCCTAGGGAAGGAGGGAGAGGGTGCCTGGAGGATATATATACTGCATGAAATTTCTCATTTCTTTGGACTTGCTGTGGACACACCACGCAGGTGCGTTTCTGCTGTTCCGGAGAGCAGCAATAAAGAACTCTTTCTATGAACCAACCCTTGGTGTCATTTGACTTTCTTCCTCCTGTCCGGGAGCAACACAGACCCAATTGGTGAACCCCAATAAAGCTACACTACTTATACTAATACACTGATTTGCTATCACTAAATAAATGAACCCTGTGGGGGCAGAACATTCCCCCGCCTGGAATCCCATTAAATCCATCCTCTCACTGTACTAGCAGGAACTTATGCATATATATATTGAGTTGCCATATTTCAAAAAGTAAAAACCAGGACACCAAAAATTGTTGAGCTGCTTCTTTTTCTTCTTCTTCTTCCTCGAAACCACCGAACTGCAGGAATCTCAACTCAAGCATCCATGACCATCCAACCTCTGGTTCATGATGACAACTTGCAGAAGTGAGGTTTGTTTTTAAGACTACTGCCTAGGGCAAAAAAAAATAAATGGTGTGGTTGCATTTTGATCAAAATGTGGACACTCTCAAGCTTCCGCACATCTCTTAAAATATTATCTGTTTCCATCCACAGCCTAAAACATGATGGATAGGGCATTCTGTGCCAAGGCAATCTCATGGAGGATCAGCTCCATAGCCTAGATACATGATGCACACTAAGAAAAGCTGTCTCATTTATTTGATTCTGCCTTATTTTTTCTGCTGGGGATGCGGGTGGCACTGTGGGTTAAACCACAGACCCTAGGACTTGCCGATCAGAAGGTCGGCAGTTCGAATCCCCGCAACGGGGTGAGCTCCCGTTGCTCAGTCCCAGCTCCTGCCAACCTAGCAGTTCGAAAGCACGTCAAAGTGCAAGTAGATAAATAGGTACTGCTCCGTCGGGAAGGTAAACTACGTTTCCGTGTGCTTCTCTGGTTCGCCAGAAGCGGCTTAGTCCTGCTGGCCACATGACCCGGAAGCTGTACACTGGCTCCCTCTGCCAATAAAGCGAGATGAGCACTGCAACCCCAGAGTCGGTCACGACTGGACCTAATGGTCAGGGGTCCCCTTTACTCTTTACCTTTATTCTTTCTGCTACCTTTGATAGCTTTTATCATTTCCCAACACACACACACAATATTTGCAAGAAGTGGGGAGCAACAGAAGCATTGGCAATCACCTTCTAGTTTGCTGCTAAAGTGCTCAGGATCTTTAAAAAAAAAGTATGACAGCTCAAAGGTTTTTTGAGGCATTTGATGGACTAGATGGGTAACTGATCTGATCCAGCAGATTTTTCTTAAGTTCTTCTTCTCTCTCTTTCTCTTCACAATTCTGGGCCATTCAAAAGTTCAGTAGCGTTTCCTGATTATTATTTTTAAAAAGAGACATGTATGGATGAAAACTGAAAGTTAATGGGGGATAAAGTGAGTCCAAATGCACTTTCTACACACAGCCCCCTGCCCCAGTTGCAGCTCTAATCCTGACCAGAATAGGTTTCCAGCTCTCAAAGGAAGCACATCACCAGAGTCTACATTTAAAATAAAGATCTTTGTGGCAGCTACAGCTGCAGCAACACACAGCTGAGGAATAAACTCTTGGCATCATTCAGGGAGGGAAAAGGACACAAGAATGAGGTCATCCCAATTGTAGGGCATAGAGACAGATCACGTTAGGATTAGGCTTGTTTATAGATCTTTTTCAAAGCTGTTTTGGGAGTTGCAGCTGTGCAGTTACCGTAATCTGTCCAGTAGTGTAGTGGTTGGGTCTCCTTCAGAAGTCCTTTCTACTGCATATTGATGATTTGTGCTTATGAGGGTGTCTGGGTGATACCACTTTTAATATTGCTTGTACGCGCAGACATACTGCTTTGCTTGCAATCAGTCCATGTTCCAAAACGTCCTGCTGGAATCCTGTAACATTTCATGCCACAAAACATTCCAGCGGATGTGTGTGTGTGTGTCCCATTTTCATTGTGTCTTTGTGCAAGAGTGCCCTTCTAGACAGGAGTAATGTGGTAAAATTGGGGAAGCAGTGCAGAACAATTAATGGAGCAGAATAATGTGTGGACACTCTGGTACAAATCCGTCACTAGTGCTGTATTAGGGGAAACGGGTGGTGCTGTGGGTTAAACCACTGAGCCTAGGGCTTGCTGATCAGAAGGCCAGCGGTTCAAATCCCCGCGACAGGGTGAGCTCCTGTTGCTCAGTCCCTGCTCCAACCAACCTAGCAGTTCGAAAGCACGTCAAAGTGCAAGTAGATAAATAGGTACTTTCCGGCAGGAAGGTAAACGGCGTTTCCATGCACTGCTCTGGTTCGCCAGAAGTGGCTTAGTCATGCTAGCCACATGACCCGGAAGCTGTACGCAGGCTCCCTCGGCCAGTAAAGTGAGATGAGCGCCGCAGCCCCAGAGTCGGTCACGACTGGACATGATTGAGTTGACATGGCCAGAGTGCCTCTATCAAGATCACAGAAGTGTCTGTACATCCTACACAAAACTGCTTCTCCTGAGCTCACACAAATGGGAGTTGCTTTGGCAGAGAAACCACAAATATCAACAAGCGGTAGCTTGCAGCTCGGTAGCAGAGCATCTGATTTGCATGCAGATTGTCCCAGGTTCAACCCCAACTGTCATGGATTGGTTGGATGTGGAGGAATGGTGGGAGGAAGCAGCTGGGGAACAACCAATTGAAGAAGACTCAGAGCCTGGGGAGTGGTGGTGGGACAACCATGAGTGGTCAGAGAGAGAAGACTGGGAAGAAGAGGTGTTGGAAGCTGAAGTGGTAACAGGGCTTAGTGAGCTGGGAGAGTCTGTGGCAGAGAGCAGTCCAGAATCAGGAGCAGAAGATGAAGTAGGCAAGTGGGAGGAGGGAGGAGGGAGGAGGAAAGAGAGGCAGACTTTTACCATTGTTCAGTTCTTCCGCCTCCCTCTATCTCACCAATGCACCACCTTTTGCTGGGCATTTATGTCGTTTAAAACTTACATGGCACAAATGTCTCAGTGTTGCTTTTAGGGGTGGGTGAAGGTTGACCTAGCTGACATAAACTGAGTACAGTTTTGGGAAATTTTATTCTTCCCTTGGGCCAGGGGAATACTAGTAAAATTTCGGACAGCTTATTTTGTTACAATGAAGCACAGTTGGGAACCACTAAGCATATGCAATTTTGTTTTGATATGTTAACGTCATGCAGCATGCGATAAAGGAGAGAATCATGTATATATTGTAGAAAACAATTTTCCAATAAATGAAGGCTCGTCAAGCTGGACGAATTACAGCACACAGCTATCCTGGAAAAACTAGTGCACTTCATCATTCGAGCCAGAATGCGATAAGAAACTAAGTAATTAGAAGTTATCATTTGTCTTCAGGAACTTGGGAGGAAAGGCTATTTGTTGAAATGGATGTGATTTTTGTATTTGGTTGAAAATCTGTATTAAATGCAGGTGGTGTTTGGAAATAATTTGGTCTCATAGTGTGCATTATTCTGCTTTATAGAGTACTATGCAAAAAATAAAAAAGCAGTATCCTTGATGCAGCTGATCATATAATTGCTTCAGAATTGTTTGTGTGTTTGTGTGTTTTTTTTAAAAAAAAATAATCAATGCACGCAACTGCTTGTAGAAACACAGAATGAAAAGAATCTTGATGCAATCAGAGGTTCCTGCGGTGATGATAGACCTGGGGGTACTGACTGGAAAAGCAAACTGCTCAAAGATTCTTCTCAGGGGCTCTGCTCCCCCTCTAGAGTGCCTGACAGGTATGGTGGGTGTATGAAAACAGACTTGGAGAACCACAAGCAACATCTGCAACAAAGGAGATTCAGTACGCATACACATAAACAGAGGAGCCTTTTCTTCTTCTGAGAATCATGACTGAAGGCTACCAACATTCCATTTGTACCAACATTCCATTTGTTTGACTCTCTGAATTATGACAAACGTCAGCTAGGTCAGCATCGAATGGCTGACAAAAGCAAAGCTCATTCCAAAGCAAAGCAAACACTGACATCTAATGGAAAAACATGCTATGTGCAGATAGGGGATGGGTGAATATTTTGTTTTCACTCTGCTTTTTCTTTCTTTAGTTCAGTTTATCCAGGTTTCTACATTGGTTTGTGGGGGTGGGTTGGGAAAAAATTAAAAGTCCTTATGGGAACTCATCAGCATTTTTGTGCTAATTTTTCCTATTATATACATTTTTATATGCAATTTTGCATTATTTTTGTGAAGCAAAATCTCCCTTATCTAATGCATTTTTCTGTTATTTTCTCTTATATATACATTTATATGTCTGCTTAACAGTAACATATGCTTTAGGCACACATTATTTGCTAGAGAACTGCATTGCAAAGCATGGAGAAGTGCAAGGGACTTCTGTGCTTCAGTTCACATCTTGTTTTGCAAGTTGCAAGTTAGGTGGGCTCACTTTTAAACAAGAGCCAGTGTGGTGTAATGGCTAGAGCATTGGCCTATGACCTGGGAGATCGGGGTTCAAATCCCCAGTCATCCATGAAGCTCATTGGGGGACCTTGGCCCAGTCACTGCCTCTCAGCCTAACCAACCTCACAGGGGTCTTGTAAGAATAAAACAGGGATGTGGGAAGCATGTACACCACCTATAACTTCTGGGAAAAAGGTGGCATATAAATAAAGAAATAAATGCAAACTATATCTAAATTCTCACCCAGGCCTAGCTGTAGCTGCAAAAACCCACCTGTAACCCCCCTTCTGTATCCCCCAAAGTAATGGTTCCTTATTTTGGCTTCCCTGTTGTTGTTGTTTAGTCGTTTAATCATGTCCGACTCTTCGTCACCCCATGGACCAGAGCACGCCGGGCACTCCTGTCTTCCACTGCCTCCCGCAGGTTGGTCAGACTCATGCTGGTAGCTTCGAGAACACTGTCCAACCATCTCGTCCTCTGTCGTCCCCTTCTCCTTGTGCCCTCCATCTTTCCCAACATCAGGGTCTTTTCCAGGGAGTCTTCTCTTCTCATGAGGTGGCCAAAGTACTGGAGCCTCAGCTTCACGATCTGTCCTTCCAGTGAGCACTCAGGGCTGATTTCCTTCAGCCCTGGATAGGTTTGTTCTTCTTGCAGTTCATGGGACTCTCAAGAGTCTCCTCCAGCACCATAATTCAAAAGCATCAATTCTTCGGCGATCAGCCTTCTTTATGGTCCAGCTCTCACTTCCATACATCACTATTGGGAAAACCATAGCTTTAACTACACGGACCTTTGTTGGTAAGGTGATGTCTCTGCTTTTTAAGATGCTGTCTAGGTTTGTCATTGCTTTGGCTTCCCTACCTGCCCAAATCTCAAGTCAGCCGATCAACCTTAATGCAACGTATCTAAAGGGTTAATAAAATTCTGATTGCGCCAGTGTCGTCATGCAGGATACACAACCTGCAGGCAAGGAGCTGAATTCTGACACAAGGCGCCCAGGCCTTGACCTCTGCAGACTGAGCTTTAAATATTCATACCGCTTAGAATGAATATTGAATGGCGGGATGGAAGGATTATAAATGGCTTCGTGGCGTGGATTCATTAAAGTGACGAGAGACAAAAGCAGCCTGTTATTGTTGTTGTTGTGTTAATATTATTATTAATAAAATGATCACAGGACTGTTTACAATATAAAAAGTACAAAAACGCATAACATAGTGACAAATAAAAATAATAACCCCACTCCCACAGTTTGAAAGGCCATGGGTTAATTCACCAAAAGGCCCTGTAGAAGAGGAAAGTTTCTGCCTGGCACCTAAAGATATGTAATGAAGGCACCATGTGAGCCTCCCTGAGGAGAGCATTCCAAAAACAGGGTAAAAGCCATTACAGTGGTACCTCAGGTTACAGACACTTCAGGTTACAGACACTTCAGGTTACAGACTCCACTAACCCAGAAATAGTACCTCGGGTTAAGAACTTTGCTTCAGGTTGAGAACAGAAATCGCACGGCGGCAGCGGGAGGCCCCATTAGCTAAAGTGGTACCTCAGGTTAAGAACAGTTTCAGGTTAGGAACGGACCTCCAGAACGAATTAAGTTCTTAACCCAAGGTACCACTGTATCTACATCCAGCTTCCCTCTTACCTTGGCAAGTGGTTAAAAGACCTTTTAACCACTCAAGCAGTGCAGGCGTGTGACACTATGTAAGCTAAGGAATTCGGGGTTCTGCCATACATGTTGCCACATGTCTCCATTGTGTGTGTGGCAAAATTCTCCTTGGCCGGGAGATAACGCAGATGACCAAAGCCACCGTCAGATGGGAGAGCTTCCCCTTTGTCATTTGATGGCCTACTATGCACTGATAGCATGGGTTGCAAAATAGCCATCAAGAATCCTCCTGGATAACCGGATTGGAAAGCATTTGAATGTGTGCCATGGAAAGTTATTACTTGGTCCATGGGCACCTGCATTCACTCCCTTAGGAGTGACAAATGTGACATCAACACCACCTTGTGCTGTGCCTCACCCTTCTTTTGAAAACAGTTACCGTGATTTTCCGTGTATAAGACCACTGAAAACTTATGTTCGAAATAGAGGGTTGTCTTATACATGGGTAGTGGCTAGGAGGGATGTGGGACTGGTTGATGCCGCTAGCCGGAGATGGTCTGCAGCATGTTATTGGTGTCTGCGGCAAGGGGTGGTGCTGATTGGGTGTTGCTGTGGCAATTGGGCGGGCAATAGACTGCCTTTGTCGGCAAGGGGGCAGGCGTTGGGAGGCAAGGTGGGTGAGTAATTTTTGGCAATCCCTTCCCCTTTAAAAAATTGCTCAATCCTCCGCAAAAAGCTTAACAACTCTGGGCAATCTCCCCCCATTTTCTTAATTTTTAGTCCCCCAAAATAGGGGGAGTCTTATACACAAGGGCATGTTATACACGGAAAAGTACAGTAATATGCTCTCTGAGCATGGCTTATCCCTTCGGCTGGCAAGGTCCTAGGCGCAGTCTCAACCTTATTTCACCCCGCCCACAAAAGGGAAACATATTACAATTAGGGACAGCGGAACTGTCACTTTTCATTCTTTCCTATCTTAGATTCAATTTCTCTACGTTTCCACATCAGTGTTTTTCGTTTTAAAAACTCCTCCTGAAAATTTGTTAGCATTTTGTCTGAATTTCTCTGAACAGGCACACTTTTTTGCCCAATAAATACGCACATTTTTGCAAAGCGGTTTTCCCCATTTCGAGGCATTTTTGTACATCAATCCATGCACGTGTGTGCATGAATACTTTAGCCTAGTCCATGTATTTCATTCTATTTTTGTACACATTACTTGGACGGAGAACTGCATTGCAAAATTCAGAGAACTGTGAATTTCAGAGGATGCCTATTCTCATAGAAGCATAGAGTCAGAACGGACCCTGAGACTCATCTAGTCCAATGCAGGAATAGACAGCTGTCCATTATGGGTATCGAACCTGTGACCTTGGTGTTATCAGCACCATGCTCTAACAAACTGAGCTATCCAGCAGCGATGTTTCAGTTCACTTATTGTTTTTGAAAGTGCAAATGAGGTGGGTTTGTCTTTCAGTGAAAACTAAATCCAGTTTCTCCCCCAACTCTATTTACAACCCTATTAGCACGCCTTTCAATGAGTTGTGTTGTAGGTCTTCCCACGTGCATAAAAGGATCTGTACCAGATAACCTTTGTGTCACTCTGTGCTTTACTCTAATTAGGATGGATCACTATAATTAGCTGCAGGTAAAGTTACCTGCTTGCTAGTTTGTTGCCTCTGGGGATTTCCTGAGTGATATAGAGAGATGGGGGAAACCATTAAAATGATAAAATATACTGTATAAATGTAAGGCTGTCACCATCCTTTCCCATCCACAAACTGTGGGGAGAAGATGGGGCAAACTGTGGGGAATGGCAATGTGTGGGAATGCCACTAGGAATAGAATAATAGAATTGTAGAGTTGTAAGGGACCGGGGGGGGGGGTGTCATTGAGTCCAACCCTCTGAAAAATTCAAAGAAGTGTGAATTTTGAAGGATGGTACTATTTTGGTTATGGGGACGCGGGTGGCGCTGTGGGTAAAACCTCAGCGCCTAGGACTTGCCAATCGTCAGGTCGGCGGTTTGAATCCCCACGGCGGGGTGAGCTCCCGTCGTTCGGTCCCAGCTCCTGCCCACCTAGCAGTTCGAAAGCACCCCCGGGTGCAAGTAGATAAATAGGGACCGCTTACTAGCGGGAAGGTAAACGGCGTTTCCGTGTGCTGTGCTGGCTTGCCAGATGCAGCTTGTCACGCTGGCCACGTGACCCGGAAGTGTCTGTGGACAGCGCTGGCTCCTGGCCTATAGAGTGAGATGAGCGCCCAACCCTAGAGTCTGGCAAGACTGGCCCGAACGGGCAGGGGTACCTTTACCTTTACCTTTACTACTATTTTGGTTTGCATATTTCAGGCTTCCTCAACCTCGGCCCTCCAGATGTTTTTGGCCTACAACTCCCATGATCCCTAGCTAGCAGGACCAGTGGTCAGGGATGATGGCAACTGTAGTCTCAAAACATCTGGAGGGCCAAGGTTGAGGAAGCCTAGCATATTGTTACATGGAAGGGACCCCCAAGGCCCACTAGTCTCGCCCCCTGTAATGTAGGAATCTCAACTAAAGGATCCATGATAAATGGCCATCAAACTGTGCTTTAAAACCAGAGCTGATAGGTCTGGGGATATGGTTGAAGTCTTGGCCGATTTGTAGACTGCAGAAATGACACAGGCGATCGACGCCATTGCTCCTGAGCATGCTCATTCACTTCAGCAACTCCTTGCAATTCACCACTCCTTGAGAAACCCTCCTTGGACCTGGAAGATCTGTTAAAACCATTGGCTAATTGCAAAGATCCCCTTCCTTAGCAAGTTTCCTGAGATAGGGAATTGGACCAATGATCAACTCAAGGCATTCTTGGATGAGATGCCTAAAGGGTGTGGCAATAAAACTTCCAAAAAAGGAGATTCCACCAAGTTCCAAGCATAGGAGCCAACTTCTAGGGGTCGAGGTCCCTTCAGCCCACCCAATAATATATTTGAGGCTCCCCCAAAAAAGTTATGGGCCTTGCCATTCAAATGCTTTGTGTGTGCATCACATCTTGTGATCAGTTTTGTGGGGTGGGGCTGGGCCCCCAATATTTTATTCAAGTTGGCACCCTTGATTCCAAGTGAGTCTGCTCCACTGTCAAACTGCTCTTACTCTCAGAAAGTTCTTCTTGATATTTTAATGGAAACTTCCTTTTTTGTAATTTGAATCCATTGCTTCAAGTCCTACCCTCCAGAGCAGGAGAAAACAAGCTTTCTCCATCTTCCTTTGAGATAGTTGAAGATGGCTATCATATTTCCTCAAAGTCTCCTCTTTTCCAGGGGAAACATAGCCAACTCCCCCATAAGGCTTGGTTTCCAGGAAAGAGGCTATAGGATTACTGTCTTAGACAGTACTTGTAGGATGTTGTAGGGCTGCAATATGTCTGGACATATCCGGACATATCTGGGATTCGCCCGTCAGAAATAGCATCCAGGCAGAATTTCTGAAAAGCGGTAGAAATGTCTGGGAACAACTTTGCCAACTAAAAACTCAACAACTTTTGTGTCCGGATTTTCACTTTTTGAAATATGGCAACCCTAGATGATGACACTCATTGCATAGTGCAGAAGTGGCTATGTATCTTTCCTCCATCATACGTGATGTAGGTATGACCCCTAACCTAATGGCTTGGTTCCTTGGGTCCTTTTCAAAAGAATGACCACTTTATTTTTTTTTCAAAGTTTATATAACGTTATTAAAGAAATTTTAACATCACCAAACATGCAAATTACATTTTACAATTTCAATTAACACCCCCCCCCCCGTGACTTCCCCCAACTTACCTCCCTGGTTTATAACATCCCTGTTTCTTCTGCTTATAATTTTGTATTCCATATATATATAAATTAAGGTTGTAATATTTGTCTCTTCTTCTCATTTTTACCTCATAATTGTATTTTCTGTTTGTATTTGTTCATTGTAAGCATATTACTCAAATCCTGCCAGTGAGTTCATTTCAGTGCATTGTTTCTGTATATACGTCATAAAAGGTTCCCAATCTTTTTAAAAGTCATTATTGTCCTTATCTTTAAGTCTCTCAATTAGCTTCGCCATTTCAGCATATTCCATCAACTTTCCTTGGCAGTGATCTTTCGTTGGTATTTCGTCGCTTTTCCATCTTTGAGCTAGTAAAATTCTGGCTGCTGTTGTTGCATACATGAATAGATTTTTCTTATCTTTTGGTAAATCCTGCCCTAAAATACCTAATAAAAACGCTTCTGGTCTTTTAACAAAGGTTATCTTAAACATTTTTTTTTTATTTCATTATAGATCATCTCCCAACAGTTTCTAATTATTTTACAATTCCATCACGTATGGAAAAGGGTACCTTCTTTTTCTTTACATTTCCAGCACTTATTAGAACTTGTTTTGTACATTTTTGCCATTTTCGCCGGTGTAATATGCCATCTGTACATCATCTTCATATAATTCTCTTTCAACAATATGCAATCCATGAATTTTAGGTTACTTTTCCACAATTCCCCCCAATCATCCATTTGTATATTATGCCCTATATCTTGTGCCCATTTAATAATGACTGACTTCGCCTCCTCGTCTTTCGTAAAAGGATGGCCACTTTAATCTGGGCTGCTCCTAGGTCAAGCCCTCTAAACAAATGCAGTTTAAAAAAGAAAATGAGCTCAGAATTTCCAGATGAGCAACACAGATGACAGATAGATCCCAACAAGCGACTGGTGCAAATGGCAGCTACAGTGTGCAAGCCAATCAAATGGCAGAAGAGGACATTCTCTCATAAGTAAAGCTGTCCTGGAAGTTCTCAGAATAAACATATGCAGCTTGGAAGGAGTGCTTTGTGTGGTTAGAAATGACTCAATGGAATACACCTCCACTCACCCTTTTAATGTCATGATTGGGGGCAATTTCCTGTGGAGGTAACGCCCCGCTTTGCGAAGGCAAACCTCACACCAGGCATGCAATGGTGTGTCAAGGAGCGTTACACCTGCTTTCCCTGACCTTTTGCCTTCTTGGCTAGAAAACAAGGTTTCCCCCCGACCTTTTGTCCTCTCACAATTTGTTTGTTAGACATACCGCTCGGCTGGAGCATGACGGGGAACACAGACGTAAGCAAGTATCGAGAGGAATATTTGAGGGAAACACCTGCTTACACGTGTATTTGCTAAGTTCAGGGTGGTTTCGCTACTGTTTCCAATTGTTGACTTCTGCTAATAAAAGGAGCCTCTGCAGAGCTAGCCGGCAGCTTGCTTGGAGCATGCTTGCCAGCGTGCTTCTGCACAGCTCACCTGTATTCAACCTCCAGTCGTCTCCGTTATTCCTGCAGTTTCCCACCACCCTTTATTTTCACTTGCAAGTAGCCAAAGAAATGTAACTTCATGATGATATTGGAACGCAAATCAGATTACCGGTGATACTTCCTTCCCTCACTTTGGAGGCTTGGGAGTAACAATAAAGGGGAGAAAATGGTACCCAGAAGCACTAGAACAGAGGCAAGGAACCTCAGTCACAGACCTTCCAAGTGTCCCTATTTTCCAGGGACAGCCCCAAATTTCCAGAAGCCCTCCTGATTTCTGGAATCTCCCACTTTTCCTTAAAAAGGTAAAGGGACCCCTGGCCATTAGGTCCAGTCATGGCCAACTCTGGGGTTGCGGTGCTCATCTTGCTTTACTGGCCAAGGGAGCCGGTGTACAGCTTTTGGGTCATGTAGCCAGCATGACTAAGCCACTTCTGGTGAACCAGAGCAGTGCATGGAAACGCCATTTTACCTTCTCCCTGGAGCGGTACCTATTTATCTACTTGCACTTTTGAGGTGCTTTCGAACTGCTAGGTTGGCAGGAGCAGGGACCGAGAAATGGGAGCTCACCCCATTGCGGGGATTCGAACCACTGACCTTCTGATCAGCAAGTCCTAGGCTCTGTGGTTTAACCCACAGCACCACCCGCGTCCCTCCACTTTTCCTTAGGTCATCCCTAATTCCATCAGCGAAATGTTATCCCCTCAAGCCAAAGAGGTAAGTAACCAGGCAACCTGTAGAAGACGTCTGAAGGCAGCCCTGTATAGGGAAGGTTTTTAAAGTTTAATGTTTGGTTCCGTTTTTATATATGTTGGAAGCCGCCCAGTCAGATGGGTGGGGTATAAATAATAAAAGGATTTTAATTATAGAATAGGATGTCCCTATTTTCATCGGAGAAACGTTGGAGGGCATGCAGGGCCAGGGTCCCGATGTGGCCCTCCAAGGCCACACACCCATGTCCTCAGCTGATGCCACCTTCATCAGTCCTACTTCATATCTTCCTTTAGTGTTTTTGCCTGGGTGGAATATGCCCCTGAATGCATCGCCTCTGCGTCGCCTGGGTGAAGGTCGGGGGGGGGGGGTATGAGGGTGTGCAGAAACATGCCTACTGCATGGGGGGGGGGTACATTCACCACTTCATCATTAAACTTCTGCTAAATTCGTAGTTGCCCCCCCCCCCACGCTCAGCTTACTGATTCCTCCTCATGCATGAATGTTGCTGCTTTGCTACATAACAATTAGCCCTCTGAAGACAAGTTCACTATTTCTATACGATGTACATAGTCAAATGTGAATAATTGTGTTTCCACATGCCTAGGAGACACGCTGTTGACAGAGGGATTTCATTTGTCTGCTTCATATTCACATTGCTTTTTTTCCACACACACACACAAACTCACCCCACAACCGACTGTAGGTGGTGCTAAATTCTTTCTGAGTCAAGCACTTTTTCGGATGACTTAGGAACTACTTCTTGCTTAGAATCCTCAGAGTGGGTAAATACTATTTAGATACTAAATAACTGAACACTCACAAAAATTCACAGAAGAGTTTAGGCTCAACATTTGGTGTTCCTCAGCTCTCCATGGTCAGCAATTCATTAAGTGAAGTGAGACAAAAGCAGCCTGTTCTTGTTTTTGTTGGTGCTAATTTCCCCTAATATACACAAGTTAGGGGATGCAGGTGGCGCTGTGGGTTAAACCACAGAGCCTAGGACTTGCCAATCAGAAGGTCGGCGGTTCGAATCCCCGTGACAGGGTGAGTTCCCGTTGCTCGGTCCCTGCTCCTGCCAACCTAGCAGTTCGAAAGCACGTCAAAGTGCAAGTAGATAAATAGGTACCTCTCCAGCGGGAAGGTAAACGGCGTTTCCGTGCGCTGCTCTGGTTCGCCAGAAGCGGCTTAGTCATGCTGGCCACATGACCTGGAAGCTGTACGCCGGCTCCCTCGGCCAGTAAAGCAAGATGAGCGCCACAACCCCAGAGTCAGCCACGACTGGACCTAATGTTCAGGGGTCCCTTTACCTAGAAGGCAAATGGGAAACTACTCAAATTAATAGAAGCCCCAAAATCCTTCTCAAAGAGAGAATGCTTCTCAAAAGAGGTGGCAGTGGGACCACTCCTTGAGAAACCTTCCTTGGACCTGGAAGATCTGTTGAAACAATCAGGTAATTTCAAAGATCCCCTTCCTTAGCAAGTTTCCTGAGGTAGGGAATTGGACCAATGACCAACTCAAGGCATTCTTGGATGAGATGTCTCAAGTGTGTGGCCCTCACCCAGGTTTGGCATGTGTTGGAAAGTCACTGGAAGCGCATAGGTGTTTGACTGTATTTTATTTACAAATGTACAGGCTGAGCATGCCTTAAGCACTTGAACAGACAGCCAAATCCACATAAAATCTCTGGAGCAAAGCAGTCTTCAAGGTGCAGCTGTCTGCCTCTTCATTTATATTCCACTCCATCGCCTGCCAGTTATATTGCCTCTCTTTCACACAAGCCACCAATCCAACAACATCCTTTCCTAAGAGGTCAACAGAAAAAGGGCATCCTTCCTTCCAGATATTTCCTAGCTAACTACTTACCTGTAATCTGAATCCTTGGCCTGCAGCCGGCAGGCCTTGCGAAAACCAGAACTGAATCAGGCTTACTGGCTAGAGTCGCAGCCCCAAACATCAGGAGGCTGAGGAAGGTTAATGAAAAGAAATCTCCAGCAACACTTCAAGCTCCATTAACCTTCTCCTCTCCAATTCCCTATCTCACAAACAATGCACTTAAGCACATTCTCCATAGTATATTGTTGCTGCCAACGTGCTTATCTTACAATGTTTTCATTTCTATTTCCTCCCCTTTTATTTCTTTAGGGTGGTAAACGCAAACCAGCAATGTCCTGGGAATGATGCTTCTCTATATTATTAACCTTTTTCTTATGCACATGTTAATTCTGGGATCAGATAAAGTCTACTAGCAGGGTGAGGCAAGGGATGAAATTAGATGCTAAGGGAGCATCAGGATTACAAGGAAGATTTGAACACTTTAAGGCTGCAATTCAGTGTTTATTTACTAGTAAATCCCCTTGAAATAAATGAGAATTACTTCTAAGTAAGCGTGCATAGAATTGCACAGTTGATATTCATAGATACATATGTAAGTACACAATTTTATTTGCTTGCCATGTTTCCACAGCTCGAACCATGCTCAAGGTGGCTTACGAAAAAAGACATCACTACAATGTAACAAAAGTAGTCACTTTTCTTGGACTACAGCTCCCATAACTCCTTGCTGTTAGCAATGCTGACATGGATTGATGGGAACTGCAGTCTGGAAAACACCATCTGTTCACATTAACTCTTGCCTTCTGTCTATCTTTGCTGGAGCCAGGGAGACCAGGCATCTCAAGAGAAATCTTTGGTTTACTGGATATGGGCTATAGGGTGACAAGATGAGAATGGGGCCTTTTCTGTAGTGGCTCCCCATTGTGGAATGTTCTCCATTACATATCTTTAGGTGCCAGGCAAAAACATTCCTCTTGTCCCAGGTCTTTGGCTGATTATACAATACATGGCCTATTAAACTCTCTCTCTCTCTCTCTCTCTCTCTCTCTCTCTGTGTGTGTGTGTGTGTGTGTGTGTGTTCTTATGGTATATATTTTTTGTGTTTTTACATTGTAAACTGCCCTGTGATCTTTGGATGGAGGGCGGTATAGAAATTTAATTAATTAATTAATTCATAATACTTAAGCATTTTCCTCTAACATATTTTAAAATGTTTTAGATGTGCAATGATGACTTGAAGCAGAACTTTAAAAGTAAAAAAAGCTAGACTTCTCCATCCAACACATAGATTCTCATAGGAGCCCATGGACTATGGCTTATAAATTTCCCACCCACCCACCCACCCACTCACCCTTCCCCATTCCCATTATTGATGTACGACATTTCCTTCCACTACACAAAAGCCAGACGTCTTTGTAAATCAGCAATACTGTTACTGCCATTACAGGGAGGGAAATACATACGAGGGGATTATCAAATATGACTCAACCCTTTGTTTCCCTTGTAAATCTGGAATTGGTTGAAGGCTATTATTTTAGTGGAAGGAAATGAATTTTGCCATTTCATTCCCAGCCATCTTTTTAAATGTCATTGATAAATGTTTCAGTGCTGCAGGTGTTTTTCTACATATACACAGGAGCTTGAGTGAGAAATAGAGGCTAAAACTTGCACCACATAGAACAGGGATATGGACCCCATACTGCATGTCCTATCATCCCTGACCATCGGCCGTGCTGGGATTTTGAATCCAACAGCACCAAGTCGTCCGCAGGTTGGGGAAGACTCATTGAGGATGTGAAACCATAAAACTCTGCCTTTCAGTTTTTCAGCAACTCAAAAGGAAGCCTTCGCTGTTGGTGGCAGTGATGGCCACCAACTTAGATGACTTTAAAAAGAGAACTTCATGGAGGAGAAAACTACTGTATCAATGACTACCAGCCATGGAGGTTATGCTATGCCTGGCTTCCTTAACCTCGCCCCTCCAGATGTTTTTGGCCCACAACTCCCATGATCCCTAGCTAGCAGGACCAGTGGTCAGGGATGATGGGAATTGTAGCCTCAAAACATCTTGAGGAAGCCTGTGCTGTGCCTCCACAGCTGAACACAGTAGTGCTTTTGAGTACCAGTTGTTGGACACCATAGGAGGGGAGAGAGGTCTTGTGCTTGGGTCCCCCTCTTGTGGGCTTCCCACAATGCACCTGGTTGGCCAATGTGAGAACATGACGCTGGACTGGATGGGCCATGGGCGCGATCCAGCAGTATCTTACTGTGTTATTATATTCTTAACAATCAGATCTCTGTCATACATATTGTCCCTGCCTTACCACTCACTATTTCAACTATCCAGCTGCATTTCCCAGAAATTGTCTCGTGGTAGGTAACTCTTTAAAAATAGAATTCTAATTTTAGAGAGAGACCTTTCTCCTTCACACACCCCACAATAAAGTTAAACCAAAAGCATGGCCCAGAGAACCTTTTCAATCACCACCCCACCCCCTTGTCCGGATATCACCTCACCCTTGCCATCTGTCAATAAAACAAATAGGCTCCGTTTGTTGTCCAATTGGCTCTGCAGACCTTGCCACATCAGAAAGAGTTTTATTCAGGGTTGGCAGGGACAGTGAGGAATGGCTGGCAAGCGAGAGGAAAACGCCGTTTCAAAAGAGCCCCTTGCATCACACATGCTGAGTTGCAGTTCCAGAGGAATTACTGCTTCACGACTGGAAAAAGTTAACAACCAGCGAGAGGATAGTCTTTCTCCGTCTGTTGCTATGAGTGCTGGTCTATAGGGGTGTAGCTTTCCTCTTGGGTTTCTTTGTTTGTTTTGCATATTGCTTTCCTCTTCCTTCTGGCAGAAGGGACTTTTTTTATTATTATGGTCAGGTGAGGTGCGAAAGCTAGTGCAAAAGCCAGCATGGAGCACCCGAAGGAAACCAAGCTTGCCTTGAGCCAGAAAGAAAAATGGGGGTAAGTGGAACAATAAAATTAAGCTGCTTGGAGGTTGCCGGGCATTTAGTGGCAATAAAATAATAGGAAACTCAGGGCGCGGCGGAGCCCAAGCTAAGTTTCTAAGCTAAGTTCCAGCTGGTTGCAATGGGAGAGTCAAGTCCAGACTTTTTGAGGGGTACGCTCCGTGTTAGTTGCTTGCAGCAAAAATGACAAAGAGTCTTGTGGCACCTGAAATGTGTGATGGAGTAAGCTATGGTGGGCTTCTTTAGATGCATGAAGTGTTATTCTTCGTTATCGGGGTGTGTGTGTACACACAAGCTTTATAGGGTAAACAGTCAGGCCAGAGGGAAATTAAATGCAGAGGAGTGTGGACAAATTACATATTCAGCAGTGGTTCCTCCCAAAGCAGTGCTCAGTGACACAGACAACCTGGCATTGGTAAGCCAATGGGCACAGATAATGGGCTAACCACCCTTTGTCTTTTAGGTTCCAGACTTACATTTCTCCCATTGAAATCAATGGGACTCAAGGAGGGCTTACATGGAGCAGAGTGGTCAGCCCTTGTGATAAACAAACCATATTCACGGGTGCAATTATAGGAGGTGAAGGAGAAGTGTCTCCTATGTGTTTTAGAAGGGGGGGGGGATATGGTTACTGTCAAATCCCCCCACCCATTGTTTCTCTGGTCTGTACTTGTGGTAAATGGCATAAACATTGAAAATAAGACTTGCTGGCTGCAGTTATGAGCTCTTTAGCTTTATAACGACCATCGATATTGTTGGTGGCTGCACCCAGTTAATGAGAGGAAAACATAGACTTGCGCTTGCTGAACAGTAAATATACTCATTAGCAAAATTCCAGTTTTTGAATGATTTTGGTGCTTGTGGAAATGCCCTGCTTTCGTTTTTTCTTTTCTTTTTTGCGGGAGAAGGGGTTAAAATGGTCACGAAAGGTGAGAGCCATGCTTCTGTGGGCTCTGGAGATTGTGGGTCAATGTCCTCTCCCCCAATCCCAGCTATGATTATTTTATGGGCAAAATGTACTACAAGAATTGCATCAAAGGCTGAGTGAGCAATGAAATCCTGATGAAAGGATCCTCTGAGGTCTCTGACTGTGGTTTGTTATTGAGGGCCTCCTTGGATGAACACAGGGTACAGAAGAACTTTGTGGTCGAATTGTCGCCTTTCTTGGGTGGTATTCCTGCTCCCGTCCCTACCCTTTGCTTTTTTGCACAGCGCTTCATCAAAAGATGTTTGCCCGGTGTTATTATCTCCTTGAGTTTGGCATATATTCGGGAACCTTATGTGCTCAGCTGCGCTGCATCGCATTATGAAGAGGGCAATTTTGAGGATGTTTGATGAATCCCTGTGGCTAATAAAATAAGCACCCACTTGGCTGGGAATATCAATTTGCAGCCATAATGGTAGCACAAAGTGAACAGCTTTAAGTGATCCTGTTTTTATAATCCTATAATCTCGATGCACTTTGATATGCATGCAGGAAGTGTTTGCAGCTGGACTGGACTGTGTGATAAAAAGAAGAGCGAGGCAGGGGAGCAAATATCATTAAGCTAAACATAAACTTTCAGCTACAAAATGCATCTTTTTTTTCACAGGAGTTAGAAGGTTTGTGGAACTGTAATTCTTTCTAAAGTCAGCCCTGCTGGTTTGCCATTGCTTCATCTGAATGCTTCATATATAGAGATATTTTGCATTTATAACTACAGCTTTGCTGAAAATTATCCAGTTTTGAGGCAGATATTAATAATTTCAATGAGGTAGACAATTCTCTTGAAAATCTCAAAGATTATGTGAATTTTCACCACAGGTAGATCGATAGTTTGGGACCATTGTTTTCAATGACTGCTGCTACTTCTGTTTAATCTCATGATCTGACCCATACACCCCACCAGTTTCTGCATTTTGCTCCTTCCTGGATCAAGCAAATGGATGCTTCCAGCCAATCAGAAAATGGGACAATGCTGCAATGATGACACAATGCAGTCTAGGTAGTTAGATTTGGCTACGTGACTGCATCATGGAGAAAGCAAGTTAGAGAAATTGAGAGAGAGGGCCATATAGATTTAAACACAAATGTTTTCAGAAGGAGTGCCGGTGGGGGGATATCAAAGGGGGGTTGTGGTTGCACTGGCAAAAATATTTTTCAAAAAAACATTGTTAAGTAGGTTTAAACTTTGCTTCTGGTGACATATGAGCATGCAGAAATGAAATGATGTGGTTGGCTTATATATGTATTGGAGAAGAATGTCTCATTTGGCAAAAAGGAGCTGTCAAATCAGTTGGTTTGTTTGTAGCTTGAAATTCTTCTGAGGCAGTCTTGGTTTCATAAATTACATTTCATATGATTTACTACATCATTCCGGTCAAATCTACTGCTGTCCATAGTCCAATTTGGTGGCAGTCAAAATGGGTTTCTATTTATCATTTCCGGAACTTTTTTTCTGCATCTCCGGTGCTTTGTTTTTCTTATTGATGACCACAATAGCCTTGTGAAGTAGGCTTCACTGAGATATATCAGCTTGTCTAAGTTCTAAGAGCTGTAATTTCATGGGTGACCGCTCAGTTGGCAACCCTACAGACTAGAGTCAGCCACGCGTGCATTGTGGGGGAGGGGAGAGAAGAAGGCGCAGATATGCATAACATTTGCATATGACCGTTCACATGGACAGATGCAAACTTAGAATTACCATAGCTGAAATAGAAATGCAATGCATCTCATCATAGTGGGGGAGACTGTGTGAGTTGGTGACCTGCCTGCCTGCTCTGTGAGCCATCCCAGTACTAACAGTGAGTGGGCAGCTTCAATGCCCAACTATTCTCCTTTCTTAAGAGTTCTTTATCGTTAGACCAGGCTTGAATCAGACTGCCCTGCAAGTAGTGTGACGATTGGAGTCTTCTTCTTCTTCTTCTTCTTCTTCTTCTCCTCCTCCTCCTCCTCCTCCTCCTCTTCTTCTTTGGCAATCACTCGTAGCCTAGTAAGATTGTGTTATATAAACACAGTCTTAACAATGAGTCCGTAAGTGACTGTGGAGGCCAATTCTGGATCCACATGTCCTTCCACAGTGGGGACATGGGTGGGAGTTGATCGCAGTGTGGATTTGCCAAGCGTGCCTTCCTCTTAGCACGTTTCTCCCTTGCGTCCTGAGTTTGAGCGTCTTCAAAGCCCATGACACCTTTGGTAAAATCTGTTCTCCAACTGGAGCGCTTGCAGGCAAGTGTTTCCCAATTGTCGGTGTTTATACTACAATTTTTAAAATTTGCCTTAATGCAATCTTTAAACCTCTTTTGTTGACCACCAGCGTTACACTTTCCATTTTTAAGTTTGGAATAGAGTAGTTGCTTTGGAAGATGATCATCAGGCATCTGCACAACATGACCAGTCCAACAAAGTTGATGTTGAAGAACCATTGCTTCGAAACTGGTGATCTTTGCTTCTTCCAGTACACTGGTATTAGTTCGTCTGTCTTCCCAAGTGATGTGTAAAAAATGTTGGAGATACTGTTGGTGGATTTTTTCAAGGAGTTGGAGATGTATCAAACTAGGAACAGGTAAACCTATATTCCAGTACTGTAACTTCTGCTTTTGCGGTGGAATTTCTTCTCTCTCTTGTCCTCCCATGTGCTAATAATAATAATAATAATAATAATAATATTTATACCCCACCCAGTTTACTGGGTTTCCCCAGCCACTCTGGGTGGCTTCCAGCAAAATATAAAAAACATAATAAAACGTCAAACATTAAAAACTTCCTGATACAAGGCTGTATTGGGAATTTATACAATTAAGCCTCTTTCCCCCCATGAATTTTTGTATTTTAAGCTTGTATTTGTGAACTAATACATATATAGCCAGAGACTTGCGTGCATAAAATATTTATGTTCTGCTATTTTGGGGGTGTTCTTGGATTCTGCACCAAAGGGGACTCCATCCCCTTTTAAACATCTTCAGAGAGGCAGGGGTGAATAAAGAATATGTTAGTACTAAAATATCTGGAATTCTTACCCATGCAGAAACGCCTTCTGCGGGCGGAATTGCTCAGTAGATTAGGGACAGGTTTGAGAGAGGAGGAAATAGAGATGGATTTTGATTGCACAAGTAAAAGTCTAATGCAAGGACTGCTTTGGGACTTCCTCCTTTTCTGCTGAGGATCATTTGAATGAACTTGAATTGAAGTGAGAACTAAATGCAAACCAAACTGATTAGTTTTCTAAAGGGATAAATGTGAACTGGAATTAGTTCCTTTTGAACATGTTGAACTAGAATGAGTTCCTTTTTAAGGTGAATGTTCCAAACATCCATCTATCTATCATCTATCTATCCATCATCTATCATCTATATCATCTATCATTCTATCTAAATACAGAATATTCGAACACATCTCTAAGTACAGAATATTCGAACACATGTCTCCCCCCTGGAAACCTAAAATGGTATGATCCAGGAATTACGTCGCTACTCTGACCCTGTTGAACACATAAAATGGCCCAAGTCCTGCAGTGAAGGAGCTATGTGAATATTACGCAGAGGTTTACCAAAAATATTTACACCCATTCTAGATTCCATCTGTGAAGATGACCTTTCGAAACCAAGTTAATAACCACCTGACAAAGAGAAGGCATTTTTGAGGCTCAGCAGGAAATAAAAAGAGAACAGACATCAAAGCAGTCAGCTGGAAACAAAGAGAATTAAAACACAGGATGGACGTGCGACGGGTTCGGGGAGGGGAGTGAAAAATCATGAGGAGAAAAACACTTAAAAAAATATATATTCATCAGCGTACACCCCAGGAAGAGATTTATCCAATCGCCATGAAAAAATAACTAGTGAGATCACAAGGGTAAGAGGAAAATAAGATAAGTAAATAGCATAAATAAGGAAATGATAAACCGGGTATGGAGAATTGCATTTGGAATATTGAAAAGAATTTTCTGATGTGCAGACTTTGAGTGGCGGGACGGACATGACACAGCGCTACCCCTTTGTATGCCCTGAAGCATAATCATGTGCTATCCATGGAGCAATTTATTTATTTTTAAATGGAGGGATTTGATACAGTTCACAAGCAGGCCTTATGAAGAACGGTTGAAGGAGCTGGGTATGTTTAGCCTGGAAAAGAGGAGACTGAGAGGGGGACCTCAACCCCTAGAAGTTGGCTCCTATGCTTTGAACATGGTGGATTTTCTTTCCTTGGAGGTTTTAAAGCAGAGGTCAAAAGTCACACTTCTCTGAATTTTGCCATGCAGTTCACCAGCAGAGTAATGTATACAAACATGCACATGTGAGTGAAAGTAACCTAGAAAAACGTAATTGCATTAGGGAAAAGTGGTTGGCAAAATGTATCTGTTAGGCAATATGAATACAGTGGTGCCTCGCAAGACAAAATTAATTCGTTCCGCAAGTTTTTTCGTAGAGCGAGTTTTTTCGTCTTGCGAAGCACCACGGCGGGGAGGGGTGGGGAGAAGCAGGGCAGCTGCCGCAGCCAGTCCTTGGACTCACCCGCGCCTTGTGGACACCGCGTGACGCGGCTGTTGGAGGGTGGTGGGGCTCAGGAGCGTGACTCCAGCTGCAACGCTGGCTGCTGGCGGCAACAGCTCCTGAGGGGAGTGTGTGAGGGCGGTGGGCAGCGGCGCGAGGCAGCTGGAAGGTCAGAAGGGTGGCCAGAAGGTGGGAGGGAGCCGGAGGAGCCGTCAGCAGGAAGGTGGGAGGGAGCCGGAGGAGCGGGGAAGCGAGCGTGCGTGCGTGCAGTGACCGTTGCCATGACACAAGAGGCAGGGCTGTTTCGTCTAGCGAAGCAAGCCCTTAGAAAAATCCGTCTTGCGAAGCACCTCAGAAAACGAAAAACCCTTTTGTCTAGCGGGTTTTTCGTCTTCCGAGGCATTCGTCTTGCGGGGTACCACTGTATACAAAACATATATATAAAGCCAGGCTCTACCCATCTTCCTGTTCCACCCTTCAGTTCCTTCCCTTTGGGATCCATTCTGCTAAGTCATCTTTGAGGAAGCAGGGTGGAGGGCTTCCATTGCAAGAGTGGGAACGATATTTCCCAAGGCACTCTGTGCAATTTGATAAGATGCACGCCTGGGACACCATCAGCACAGATTACAAACCAGTAAAGAAGGAACAGAGAAGGTTTTGCTTCTCTGTTCTTTCAAAGAAAGCTTGCAAATACTGAACTTGCTTCTTTCTGAGATGAAAAGCTTGTCCAGAATATTAGCAAACTCCTCTCGTCATTTTGACTGCAAATGTTCCACAGCTTCATGAAAACGATTTTTATTTACTGTATTTTTTGCTCTATAAGACTCACTTTTTCCCTCCTAAAAAGTAAGGGGAAATGTATGTGCGTCTTATGGAGCAAATGCAGGCTGCGCAGCTATCCCAGAAGCCAGAACAGCAAGAGGGATTGCTGCTTTCACTGCGCAGCAATCCCGCTTGCTGTTCTGGCTTCTGAGATTCAGAATAGTTTTTTTCTTGTTTTCCTCCTCCAAAAACAAGGTGCGGCTTGTGGTCTGGTGCATCTTATAGAGCGAAAAATACGGTAATTCTCCAGTTTTATTTTAAAACAAAGAAATTCCATTTCTTTCCCAGCTTTCTCATGGTCCTTCTGCTTACATGACTCAGGGCTTTTCACATCACCCTGGTTGCACAAGAAGTTCCACCACAGTGGTTTTCTCGCCTCCATCTGATTTTGTACGGCGTTGAAATGGATCTTGAATCAGGACCGCCAGCAGCCAGTCTTTGGCGCTTTACCTCCCGTGGTAACTCAGAAAGCAAACTAGCACTTACAGGTTAAGAGCATGAAAGAAGACATTGTACATCCTGTCAGGTGACTCCACAAGACAGTTGAGGCGCACCAGGCAAAGAGTCTGAAGGTTCATTTTTTCATATGTGGTGGAGGTGTAAAAAAGCAACAGGCTTTTGGGAAATGATACATAATGAATTGAAAAAGATGTTTAAAATAGTCATCCCCCAAAGCCAGAAGCATTTCTTCTGGCAAGAATAGGGGCAGAAGTCAAAAAACAACAACCACACCTTGGTTAAATTGTTTATGTATGCCACAACTGCAGAAAGAATTCTGTATGCACCGAAATGTAAAGAAGTTCCAACAAAAGAGGAGTGGACTTTAAAACTATTGGACTATATGGAGATGGCAAAATTGATGGCAAAAATAAGAAACCCAAAAGACGAAAAGTTTGTGGAAGAATGAAGATCCTTTTCGGACTATGTGAGAAAATATTATAGTCAATGAAATCACAGGCAGGACTGGAAATAAAAGCAAAGGAATGATAAAGGAATGAAATGTAGGATATATGTTATAGAAATAAGTATTACCTTTAAGGCGTAGATAAAGGATTTGCACAGAAATATAGAATCACACAATCATAGAGCTGTAGAGTTGGACACACACACACAAATGACATACCAGGCCGTTAAGGTCAATTCAGCTCATGAGTCTTAGCAACTCATTCCTATTCAGTGGTACCTCTGGTTACAAACTTAATTCGTTCTGGAGGTCCATTCTTAACCTGAAGCTGTTCTTAACCTGTGGTACCACTTTAGCTAATGGGGTCTCCTGCTGCCACCACGCCGCCGGTGCACGATTTCTGTTCTCATCCTGAGGTAAAGTTCTTAACCCAAGGCACTACTTCCGGGTTAGCAGAGTCTGTAACCTGAAGGGTTTGTAACTCGAGGTGTTTGTAACCCAAGGTACCACTATAAATGGCAATGTAAACTGCCTTTCATTGTATTTGACCTATCATCTTCCACCTTTCTGGTCCCTCTGATTGTGGATCCTGAACCTCAGCCTTCTGCAACTGGCCATTCACCCTAGCTGCTTGTGACAGAAACCAATGGCATGGCTTAGTATGAGGGCACTTCCTGTGTTCCTGCAAAATGGCCTGTAGTTCACACGCTACGTCTACCCATATATGCTAACGTTGCTTTGATTGGCTTGCAGATCGAAGGAATTACAGGACTTAACAGTTTCAGAGAAGAGGATTACTGTAATATGTTTATCTCTGGTTTGCAATTGCTGAAAGCTGATTATGTCCATATCCAATAGGTGGCAGCATTAGATACAGATCGAGGCCTACGGAGCTGATGCAGAAAGCCCGCTGTAAACATAAAACGTCTGGCAATCTCGGAGTGTTCGGAATTTACCAGGCACTCAGAAGAAAGCTAAAGCGAAAAAGCTTTTTTCCCTCCAAACGGCACTTTGGGTCTTAGAAAAACAACATCAACTGAGAAGCGCTTGGAGAGGGGGTGGAGAGAGAGAGAGAGAGAGAGAGAGAGAGAGAGAGAGAGAGAGAGAGAGCTGAGGAGGGAATGCTTGAGGCATAAAAAGGCCTGAGCAGACTGGCAAAAGGAAATGGGGGAAATAATTATTTGTTCACCTGCCGAAAAATGGAGCCAGTGAATTGAATGAGCAAGAGAGTTAAAATGTCAACAGTGAGCTCTTGCTTCATGCAGAGTTAGCTTGTGGAGCACTAGTTTACCATGTGAAGCTTGGGGGTTTTTGTTTTCAATTAAGACTTTGGCATCAGCAAGCGAATATCAGGGATTATCAGGTAGGCATCCATCCCAGGGCCTTGGGGCTGTCTATCAGTAAGGTATAAGGTAATTCTGGCATCTCCTGGCCAGAGAGAGCTCCTATGTTGGTCCTACTTTGTGCCTATTGGGAATGCCTTAATAAATGTTTATTAGTTTGAGTTGCTTTCAGTTTTCAGTACCATGGACCAGAGCAGTAGTGGATGGCATGGTGGAGAGCCATAACTCACCTGGCTTCCAATCTTCCATATTGATTGGAAGATAGAGAGGACAGAGGCAACAAGCAGGTTGGTGCGGTGCAAAGACAGTGGTGGAGCCAGTTTGGCATTCCTGGCACTACATTTGCACCCCACTGGCCATCTTGATGCCTCACCATTCTTCCTCTTACCTCCCAATATGCAGCAATGATTCAACCAACTGGAGTTCAAGTGAGTGGCAGCATCTCACCAGGCCATCCACTACTGAACCTGGTCATTCTTTTGGGCCATCTCTCCACGCTGGGACAGACCAAGATGGTGGCATTGGGAGATTCTGTTCCACTCATAGCCAACTATGAGATGCCTCTATCTTGTCTATCTTGTCCTCCATGATTATGGATATCTGCATGAAACAACTGGGAGATTAGGTAGCACACACAGGAGCCCTCACTTGTATTCCCCAAGAGGGGCTGGCATTTTGATGGAAGTATCAGAAACAGTGAAGTTTAGTAACTTTTCAGTTCTGTGAATTTTTCTTTCTTTCTTGGCAATAAGCATGATGTCTCTTAAATCTGGACCTGAATTTAAATACCACACAAGATACCTAGGAGAACTTTTGTTTATTTTCTTTAAAATCCCTTTACTGATTCCTAAGAACTTCAACTTTTTTAGCGTGCTTAAAGATCAGAAAATATCATTCGTGTTTTTTTAAGCAAAGGAAATACTTCAACTAAAAAAAATATTATCTTTATATCCAACTTTTCCTTTGTGGAGTTCAGGGTGGTCAATATGCTTCTCTGTGGCCACATGCACATCATGTATTTAAAATATTATGATGCCATTATGATGTAATGGTTTTCCCCAAAGAATTCTGGGAGCTGTAGTTTGTTAAGGGTGCTAGAGGTTGCCAGGAGATCCCTATTGCCCTCACAGAGGTAAGATTCCCAGAGTTCCCTTTGAAGAGGGATTGATTTCTAAACCACTCTGGAAATTGTAGGTCTGTGAGGCAGACCTACAATTAGGGTCCTCTCAGCACTCTTAGCAAACTACAGCTCCCAGAATTCTTTGGGTGAAGCCATGACTGTTTAAAATGGCATCATAGTGCTTTAAATGTATGGTATGAATGTGACTGAAGTCAGCCTGTGAGCTTCATAACTGAGCGGAGCTTCAAATTTGTTTCTCTTGACTCAATCTCACACTGTTACCATTTCACCACACTGACTCTCAAGATGAAAAATAAAAATCGCATTGTTAAAACCAAGTACCAATACAGTGTAATAAGAAGCAATTGTGTAAGCTCTCTTTTGCAGAAGAAATGATCTAGCTTTGGTTGGTGATAAATTCTCATAAGCCTTGTAACAGCCACAATCTCTTCCTGAATTTTTTTTTTTCATTCCCTGCCAGAGATTGGTGTCAATGCTTTCAAACATGACTGAGGTTAATACATTTATTAACCCATCTCCAGCAGTGATTTCCTGCCTTTCCCAGCCCACTTATTTTCCTGAGTCCCAGGTCCTTTCTTTTTTTTTAAAAGGGGGGCTTCTAAATCTCTAAAATCCAGCATTACAATTGCAGAGTAAAAATACAAAATAAAATGGAAAGTCTCCCATTCCTGACCCTTACATATTGCTTTGCCATCAGCTATGTCTGGCCAATATGCCCCTGTGAATTGCGCCAGACTAGAATACGAAAAAAATAACAACCAGATGAGACACTTTATTACAGTCAGGTCCAGCTTGGCAGAGAATCAGTAGGAGTGCAAATAACTAAGTATCTACTCCAATTCATACCGCTTCAAACAGTCCATGGCTAAGGCCAGGTCAGCAAGACAGGTCAGTTTCAGTGTAACCAGGGATGAGGAGGCACATCCATACCCAACCTGGACCATCTCTGAGCAAAGAAGCCTGAGGAGGAAGGGACTCTAGAGGGGACTGTAGGGTTATAAGATAAGCCACTTGCACTCCTTTAATTAGGAGCTCGTCTGATGATATTTATTCACCGTTAGTAATTCCCCAGAGGCAGGTAGACAAAGGCACATTACTACTGAAAAGGGAACCTGCTCAACTAGATACCATGGCTGTCAATTAAAACAAATAAAGGACTGGAAGATGCATGACCACAGACCAGGTTTCTATCATTCAGGTTTTCACCTATTTCTTCCTTCAAGGGCTTTGCATCCCTAGCATCACACCTTTACCTATGGGCCCTTCTAATAATGATGATGATGATGATGATGATGATGATGATGATTTTATTTATACCCCGCCCTCCCCAGCCAAAACCGGGCTCAGAGCGGCTAACAACAATTATATAACACATCAAGATAAAATTAAGCAATCAATTGAAATACATCCTAGAATCAAATCAGAATCAGAGTAAAATCTAATCAGATGGCAACCCGCAGATTAGGGTTGGGGACCTTAAATGCTCACCAATACCAATGGACCACATCCTAAGCTCAACCAATAGCCACATACCACTGTTTTTCTTAACTTTCAAGAGTTGGCAACCCTGTGACCTCACTAGGTCCTACCTTATAACACTATCAAGCTCTTCCTCTTTGAGTCTCAAGGTTTAGGATGCTGGAGACTAGAGATGGGGCAGGAATTTGACTCCATCAGCATTTAGATCTGCCTCCAGTTCATCTTCAGCCTATCTCCCCCTCTGGCAAAACGGCCAGTTTTTATTATTTGCATCTTCTTTGCACTTCTTGGGGGTTATGTGATGACTGTGCAATGGAAGGGGGAGAGATAAATTCATTTCAATTCACATTTAAAGGAGAACCTATCTAATGATGACTTTCCAAAACAGTTTCAGAACCAAAGCACAGCCATCCTTCGAAATTCTCTGAATTTTGCGTCACTGTTCTCCAGGGACAATTTGAGCACATGCAGAATTCTATTAATGCATTAAACATATAGTCGTCTCCGGACTTATATTGGGAAACAGGGCATGCTTCCATGTTTAGGACTGTGCTTTTAGTAATACACAGAGTAGACCCTTCAAAATCAATGGACTTAAGCCAAGTCGATTGATTTCAATGGGTCTACTGTGAGTATGGCTTGCTTTGGATACACCCCATATCCCTGTGATGCAGGGAATGGCTGCTATTCATTTTTCTCCCTGCTAACCCGCCTGCAGTCTCAGGATGTTTATTGTTCAACCTTGTTTTTAAATTTGCTTGGTCGCCGCAGGCAACTAGGAATTCCTCAGAGGTGAGTTCACATAACTCCACGCAGGAAGTGGGCAGCATGGCAGACCAGGAACCGGTTACTCCATTCTCCCTGTGCCACCCACTTGGTTTCCATGCTAGCCACTGGGCAAGGAAAGCCTCTTGCTAGAAAATAATCATGGAACTGTTTTAGACTGGCATGCAAATGGACTGAACAGTTCATATTGAACACTGGGCAATCATATACTAATTAAAGACAACAGGCATATTACGTGGTTGAGCAAAATATTCCTCACAATCTCAGCTTTCCACTAGCTTTGCAGTCTTCTTAGGTCTTGCAAGAATAATAGTTATTTATTAAATTTATATACATCTGAAGATCAAAGGGTGGCTTACAGTATGAACATTATACTGGATAGTACAGTATATGTAGGGATGCAGGTGGCGCTGTGGTCTAAACCACAGAGCCTAGGGCTTGCCGATCAGAAGGTTGGCAGTTCGAATCCCCGCGATGGAGTGAGCTCCCGTTGCTCGGTCCCTGCTCCTGCCAACCTAGCAGTTCGAAAGCACATCAAAGTGCAAGTAGATAAATAGGTATCGCTCCGGTGGGAAGGTAAACGGCATTTCCGTGCGCTGCTCTGGTTTGCCAGAAGCAGCTTAGTCATGCTGGCCACATGACCTGGAAGCTGTACACCAGCTCCCTTGGCCAATAAAGCGAGATGAGCGACGCAACCTCAGAGTCATTCGTGACTGGAGGTCCCTTTACCTTTACAGTATATATTACAACCACATGATTGAAAAAGCAGCCTTGTAAATAAGTTCACAAAGAAAACTCGTGTGAAGACATTTTTACTAGCCTGGTAAGAGGTTTGCAGCTGCACACAGAGGAGGAAGAAGCCTCATAGAAGACTAGTGGGGGGGGAGCCTCCCATCAGGTCTTGCTTCAGAGATTTGAGGCTTTCTGTGTCCTCCCATTGACTGACATGGGAAAATAAGCAGCTTTCACTTTTTGGCAGAACTGGAAGAAATGAGCCAGCATAGTAGCCGTTGCTGAGTGGATTGAGCCTGTCGAATTTCAGACAGATGAGGTTTCTGTGTGAGGTGATGTCTTCAGCATTTGAGGGGGGGCTTTAAAGACGATGCCTATAACTTTTTTTATTTCTTGGCAGAATTAGATTAAATTTGCAGGCATAGCTGCCCCATCTCAATGGATGAAGCTGGCCAAATTTCAGACAGAGAGGTGCAAATATCCCCCCCCCCCATGGGAGCCTAACATTTTGGGGGCAAAGCATATCCTCCAACATTTCCCCATTGAAACTAGGAATATCCTGTTTAATAATAATAATAATAATAATAATAATAATAATAATAATAATAATTTTATTTATACCCCATCTATCTGGGTTGCCGCAGCCACTCTGGAAACTTCCAACATATATAAAAACACAATAAAACGTTTAAAAAAAACAAAAACAAAAAACCCTTTCCTACACAGGCTTGTAAAGTTACTTATCTCCTTGGCTCAGGGGTCGCATAACTCCATACCCTTCAACATTTCTCCAAAGAAAATAGGGACTCCTAAGGAGAAGCAGGACATTCTGGAATGAAATCAGAAACTGGGACGGCTTCTGTAAATCTGGGACTGTCCCTGGAAAATAGGGACAATTGGAAGGTCTGGCAGAGTGATTTTGTCTCCCTCCCCCGATACACAGGTTTTTGGGGGAGGGTGGCAATTTGTAGGAAAATGTTACATACTGTAGTGGTGCCCTAAGTAAATAGCCTGCAACATTTCAGATGAATGAGTGCATTGGATTTTGTGCAGGAAATAAAGTTTTCACCAAGGCCTAGTAGATGGTCTGTTTCTGGAAATAATCTGACAGGCTCAGTTTTATCTATAGTAGAGCCAGGTATTTTAGACACAGCCCTGGATATGTGGTCTTGAATAACCTAACATGAATTTCCTTATTTCTCTGTGGGCTGAAATTCCCTGAATCTGCACAGGGAAATTGGCAATTTTTGGTTGATGATACTGAGCCATTGGTGAGTTTTAGAGTCATGAGCTAATGCATTTCTCATCTCCATGAGAGAATGAATTTTATAGGGCCTTGGAGGGACTGGTCAGGTAAGGAAGAGAAAAGAGAGGGGAGAGAGTGGACTTAATCATGCAAAAGAGTAGGGCTGAAGGCATATGTAAGATTTTAAATAGGACCAAGTCTAAGGATGGGTGATTCTGTCAATTTTGGTTTATGTTTTCCAGGTTTATGTTCCTTTCTCCACATTTTCCCATAGGTTTAAAATAAAAAAGGCCTTGTGAAAATTCATCAACAATTTAGTGTGAATTTATCCTAATTCATGCCATTTGGCCTAATATACTCATTTTTGCAAGCCAGTTCTCCCTAATGCACAGGCTTTCTGTATGTTTGTTCACTAATGGTGTGAAAGAGTCAGGTTTCTGAGCTTAATTAGGTAGGTGGGCTGGCCAGATAATTCCCACCACTCTGCTAAAGGCTCCTAACATGGGTAGAAGCACTGCCTCTCCGAAATCTTAGCATAAGATGTTAGCAGGCTGGGGCTCCTCAAAGCTGAAGTATCTGGGTGGGTATTTAGTGTTGTCTGAAAGAAGCAAGCCTCACCTCCCTGTTTTTTGCCTCTGTATTGGCTGCTACCATCAAAGGAGGAGGGATGTGCTGGTTTAGAAGAGCCTCTTCTCCACAGGGACTCTTGAATCCTGGGACGTGTGGCAAGCAGCCATAGAACTGTATCCTTGTCACTTTGATGATCACACAGGAAAGGCCCTCAGGACAATGATGGGATTGATGATACCAATTTGAAGTCCCAAACGTGCCATTTCACAGCAAAGCTTGCTCTGGTGGCATATTCCTGCCTTCGGTTTCCACCTTGCTCTCAAAAGATTGACTGTTCGTTTATATCCCCTAAGGAAGCAGCTGGCAGGATGGATGGACTATCCAACTTTCAAGAGCCACACACCTTGTTAAAAAGGAAAAAGGAAAAAAATGAGTACTACTCAATAATTCCCTCAAATTTATGTCCCTCAGAAGTGTCATTACAGTAATCTCCCCAAACATTAGTTCAGCAAACAGCTTTTCATTTATAGCTGCATCACTGCAGTAATCCACATTGTGTGGTTCTTTTTATTTCTCTGGTGATGTTCAAACAGTAATTTGTGAGTGGAGAAAGTAATTTACTATCTTTGCCCATTTCTTTGGTCCTTGGGTAAGGCTGATGATGCAAGAGAGTTTTTATTTATATTAAAATATTTTCCAGACCGCCCCTCATAGGGAGAACGATCCCAGATTTAGGGTGCAAATAAAATAGAATTAAAACCAGAATAACAAAAGCAAATAAAAAACTAGGAGCAGATAAAGGGAGGCAAAGCAATATGGGCAAGAGCAATACCACAACTAGTCAAAACAGCAGCATTCTGTTAAGGCCGGCTCAAATAAATGGGTCTTTTTGCCAGCACCAAAACTTCATTAGGGTTAGCGCCAGCCATATCTCATAGTGTAGGATGGGTGCATCTGGTTAATTAGAGAAAGGCTATTTACCCTTGACTATTTATTCATGAAGTATGGCACGCAGGATCTTAATAATTCTACAATTAAATCATTCTAATTACAACAAAGTTAAAACGAAAGCCCTGCACTCAGGACCTGCAGCTGGAAATAATCTGGGCATGGAAACTGCTTGGCTTATGTTCTGAAGTCAGCACAATGTTCAGAAGTCACCCACCATGCCCCAGTCACTGCAGTAGCTCTGGGGGAAACTTCATTTTCCAGAAACCCACAAGTACCCTATTGTAAGACATTACCAGCATACTGGAGAGAGAAGGGAAAGACCAGATCTTTCTGCCTCCCTCTTCCTGCTGCTAGGGCACTGGCATTATTGCCCCAATAAAAATATCTTGTTTAGAGGGAGAAGGAAAGAAGGTTGGGGTGGGGATTGAGGGCCAGGTTGATAAACTAAGAATTATTCTCTGCTTCAGATTTTCTTCTCTGGCTCAGATTTTAAATTTGAGCTGAAGAAGAATTTGGAAACCCTTAATCTCCCTTTCATGTGGCCAGCTTTTGGGTCATGCTGGCCACATGACCCGGAAGCTGTCCTCCTGCTCCCTTGGCCAATAAAGCGAGATGAGCGCCGCAACCCCAGAGTCGGTCAAGACTGGACCTAATGGTCAGGGGTCCCTTTACCTTTACCTAATCTCCCTTTCAGAACTTACTGTTCTAACAACGGATGGAGTGGCACCATCTTCATCAGCTCCAACCCCAACTTTCACTTGTTGAGTCAGCTCTAGTTTCTTCAAGTGGGTGCAGCCAACTGGTTTTCACATTGCCTCTGAAAATGCAGTTTGCAAAGCCCAACCACATCCAAGATCCATGTTTGGCCTGTGTGAGTCATTTGCATTTAATAGCTATGAACTCTGCAGAGAATAGACCGCTTAGGTCTAGGGGAAGGTCCACGACTGAAAAATGCAAGGTTGCTTCCGAAAGGGAAAAGGAAATTATTTCTTTAGAAATTCTGTGCAACTTGACAAGGAGGTTTATCTTTAAGCTGTCATGCCTGACACGACTGCTGTTGACTGCAGCAGCTCTGTCACCCGGTGAGATGGGGAAAACAAAATCTATGAGCCACTGATCATCCTGCCAAGGGTCTTTAAGAAACAACAACATTGTTAGTCATCTTCCAGCCAGAACAAATAATATGCCTAGTTTTTGCCTGCCATCGGCTGCTGCAGACTTTATTGTGTATCCAAAAGCGGGTGGGAAGCAATCAACTCTGACCCATGCCAAGCGGAGACTGCCAACATTTTGTGGCCCATGGAAGTGGATGCCATCACAGCTGTTGTGCACACAAATATTATTTATGGGATGTCACAGAGAGGAAGAGGGGCCCAGTTAAATAACCCAACATTTTCTGAATCAGTGGGGTATTTTTCGATCATTTCGCCTTCAGTCTGTGTTAGAATCAAAGCCTACAGGGCTGGCCTCCTTTTGCATGGACCCCTTTTAGCTACTGTTTCCCCCCAAAAGCTACAGATGATGGAAGGCTTAGAAGGAAACAGTTGGATTTCATTGAGGGCCTGGAACCTCGGAAGCTGCCTTATACTGAGTTAGACCATTGCTCTGTCACTCTCATTATTGTCTACACTGGTTCTCCAGGGTTGGTTGGTTTATTTTATATCTCACCTTTCTCCCAGTGCAGGGCCCAAAGAAACTCATCCTCAGAGGTGGATTTAGGGCAGTGTGAGTGGTGCAGTCACATTGGGTGCACATCCAAGAAGGGCACCTTCTCAAAGCCTAGTAAGCATTTGTCTGGCTTCAGGAAGGAGCCATGAGGACTTTCACAGGGACCTGGAATCCCTCCTCCTCTTTCCCAAAGCTGGGCAATTGTTTACTGGGCTTTGGGAAGGAGGTCGGAGGGCTCTAGGACCCTGCCAGAGCCTCATGCCTCCTTCGAAATCCTGGCTTAAGCCAGCACCACAAGGGCTGGGGGGAAGAAATGGCCTCACACAGGGCGATATATTACCAAAGTCCTTCCCTTTTCATCCTCACAGAGCTACAATGTCCAGAGTGATTTTACAATCAATCTCTCTTCCCAGGAAACTCTGGGAAATGGAGCTCGGGGTGGGAGTGGGGATAGGGGTTTCCCAACAACTCTGAGCACCCTTAACAAACTACAGTGCCCAGGATCCTTTGGGGGAAGTCATGACTGTTTAAGGTGGCGTGAAACTGCTTTAAATGTATAGTGCATACAGGGCCCAAGTCTTTGCAGCATCGAATGCCTTTGCCCATTCTGGCAGCCAAGAGAATGTCCAGGTATTAAGCAAACTTAATTTCAAAGTACCATGCTTTCCAAAAAGGCCAAGAACAGCAATGCAAAACTCTCCATCTACATACTGTTTCTTGGTGGTGTAGTAGGCAGCATGATCAGCTTCCTAAGTTTTTCCTATTTATCATGTGCTCCATGTTCTTTCCATGTTGGCTCAGTATGCCCATTTTGCTTTACAAATGTTCTGTCTGTGTATACACCACCAATGTTCAACCAATGCCTGCACTTCTCTTTAACCTAAGCCTAACTCTTCCAATTGATTCATTAAAACGTGCCCCATTCATTCTCACTCCAGAATTTCTGTGATCCTAAACCAAATTATCCATGTTCCCCTGACCCACAACACACAACAGCTATTACCATAGAATCATTGAACTGTAGAGTTGGAAGGGACCCCGAGAGTCGTCTAGTCTAACCGCCTGCAATGCAGGGATCGCAGCTAAAGCATCCATGACAGATAGCCATCCAACCTCTGCTTAAATACCTCAAAGGAAGGAGAGTCCACCGCCTCCCAAGGGAGACCGCTTTCTCCAAATGGATGGCCTACAGATCTTGCCGAACTCCAACTTCCATCAGCACCAGCCAATATGGCCACCAGTCATGGATGATGGGAACTGGAGTCCTATTAACATCTGAAGGGCACCCTGTTGAGGAAGACTGTTTTTAATACGCCCATTCTCTAATCTCAATCTCTGGCCACAGAGGGAACTAAAGTCAAGTCGTTCTTACTTCCAAGCCCAGTATGCTTGCCGTTGCAGTTCCCTTCTGTGGCATGACAGCTATTAAGGAATTGCCTCTATGTCTTGCAAGTGCATTTTTGCTGCTCCTGTATTCTGATTGGAATTGGTTCTGGGAGCCAGCTAATTTAGCACCGGCAGATTTCTACAGCGATAGGAGGCTAATCAGCATCCGCAACTCCAATCGCATTGGAAACCATATCTCATACTCCCTTGATGGCCCCGCTAACATTGGCTCTCTCTTTGCCTCTTTTTTTCCTAATATATGATGCTTAGATAATGCTGAGAAGGCTGGGCACTCAAGTGGACTAATACATGGCTGAAAGCCAGCAGCCTCCAAAGCATCTTCTCTCAGTTATCTGCTCAGTAATTAGATGACCTTGAACAAATTATGGACTTCTTTTCTAGTTCAGTTTCAGTATCTCTATTAAAATACAATTTGGGCAAAGATGCCTCATGAAAACTAAACCTAAGGACAGAAATCTACATGAGACTAGAGAACATCTATCTCTCTATATTTCAAGGGTGAGGAAACTTTTTCAGACTAAGGGCCAGATTCTCTTCTGGACAGTGGAAGCTGGTAGCCCCTAGACCTGGTGGGGCAGCCTGTGGCCAAGTAGGTTATGGAGATAGGGCCAATAATGTCATTGTCATGGACTGGTTGGATGCAGAGGAATGGCAGGAACAACCAGCTGGGGAACCACCAGGGAGGAAGGCTCAAAGACCAGGGAATGGTGGTGGGACAACCATGAGAGGTCAGAGGGAGAAGACTGGGGAGAGGAGGTGTTGGAAGCTGAAGAGGTAACAGGGCTTAGCTGGGAGAGTCTGTGGCAGAAAGCAGTGCAGAATCAGGAGTAGAAGATGAAGTAGGCAAGAGGGAGGAGGGAGGAGGAAAGAGAGGCAGAATTTAACCATTGTTCAGTTCTTCTGCAATGCAGGAATCTCAGCTAGAGCATCCATGACAGATGGCCATCCAACCGCCAAGGAAGGAGAGTCCAAATCTGGATTCAAATTCATGCTGTAAATTTTTTAATGGCCCATTAATGCAGAATCTGAATGGAATTGGATTATAGGTAAAGCGAAGCAGAAATGACACTTCTGACACTTTCCTCCATCCCTGCTTATGACCTCCATGTGCAGGTCACTTGAAACAGCCCTCATTATGCTAGAACAAATCTGTCCTGTCTTAAAAATAATATACTTATTACTGTAGGTTAAACAGAATGAGGAATAAGTGTCTGAATTTGTGTCCATGTTTATGTCTATCTCTGTGTGAGAGCATGGCAGGGAGGAATCAGGCTTGCACATGTTCCAATATTTTCTGGAAAGGTGGATCCTTTTTGCATGGAGAGTTAAGAGTTCCAAAGCCAGGTTGCTAGGGGCAACTATGGGATGCATTTTAAAAATAAGGATCAGGAGAATGAATTATTTGCTGGAGCCAGTGTCCTAGGGAGGCAGCTGATCTGGGTGTGTAGACGGCTGGATTAAAAGGAAAATGACTTAGGGGTAGTTCACCCAAGCGGTGAATCCATTGAACCCTGACACTTAAGGCTGGGAGGTTTCTGATTCACACGTTGCATCTTCAAATTATGAAAAGCCCAGCTGAATCATAATATTTAGAAGCATGGGGCATCTGACAATGGAGGTACAAATCTAGCATGGTCAGTCGCAAACTGGAGGTCATTCACTACCAGCAAGGTTGGACGTGTTGCCAGATTATATGTGCCTTAAGTAATTGTGAGTATCAGCTTGCCATTCACTCTCTGTAAACAGCAGCTTTAGTTTATTTGGTGAGAGGCAGTGTTGTGCAGTGGTTAGAGTGGTGGACCAGGACCAAGGATACCTGGGTTCAAATTCCCACTCAGTCATGAAACTCATGGGGTGACTTTGGGCCAGTCACATTCTCTCAGCCAGCCTATCCTTCCTCACAGGACTGTTGTGAAGATGAAAATGGAGAGGAAGAGAACCATGTATGCCAACTTGAGCTCCTTGCAGGAAAGAAAGGATATAAATGTAAAAAATAATAATAACTGAACTTGCTCATATGCCCATTCATATTGGTGCTGGATATATCTCCAGACATTCCTACAAGCTTGCATTCTTGGTTCCATCTAAATTAAGGTTACCAGATTTTTTTCAATGAATCCGGGGACACTTTTCAACTTCAATGGATTTTGTATGGGGACTGATTTGTAAATCCAGGGACTGCCCCCAGGAAACGGGGACGTCTGGTAACCTTAATCTAAACCATCCTCAGTCCCAAAATGGGATGATGAAGCTTAGTGACAAAGGGAGTGAGTAACAGCTTCACTATCTGCACCCAGAATTGCTGTTATGTCCTGTCCTTTTAAAACCTAAATTGTTGCATTGTTGCCATTAGACCTAGGGTTGTGTGCTCGACTTACCAGCCAGACACCCCTTGGTTACAGTCAGTGAAGGCTTGAGGTCAGTGGTCTTCCCCTATTCCTTGCTCCCATCGTCTAGTATTAAGAGGCAGACTGTTTCTCTACCTGGAAGTTTCCTGCGGCTTTAGACATGTTCTCAGTGGCAAGAAAAAGAAGTGCAATGTGACTCTTCAAAACTACCACCCATGAGAAACTACCATATTTTTTGCTCTATAAGACCCACCTTTTCCCTCCTAAAAAGTAAGGGGAAATGTGTGTGCGTCTTATGGAGCGAATGCAGGCTGCGCAGCTATCGCTGAAGCCAGAACAGCAAGAGGAATTGTTGCTTTCACTGCGCAGCGATCCCTCTTGCTGTTCTGGCTTCTGAGATTCAGAATATTTTTTTTCTTGTTTTCCTCCTCCAAAAACTAGGTGCGTCTTGTGGTCTGGTGCGTCTTATAGAGCGAAAAATACAGTACTCTGGGAGACACAAAAACACTTTCTTCTGCCTGTTGACTCCAGAAGTAAGAAACTCAAGCCAACTCCATGCATCAGTACTTCCTCCTTTGTTATTAAGGGCCAGGCAGAATTACAACAAGTGTAATTAATGTGTCACGCTGCGTGTATGGCAATTGCCACTCCCAGCTGCCTCTTGCAATCCAAGCCACCTGCTGGACACGAGCTGTTATCCTTCTGCTACCTTTTCCTGCTGCTTGAAAAAGAAAAGGGGGAAAAAAGGAAGGAAGGACGTGTGCCCGTCTTCATCATCTTTTCTCCCAAGGAAGCTGATTACACGAACATGGCTCAGCTGTTTACTCCCTTTGAAATTCATTTCTGGTCCTTGTTCTCTTAAGCAGCTTATGCCAGCTAACTCCCCCTCACTCCATTTCCACCCTCCGGATCCTAAATGGATCCTTTCATGGTCTCATAACAGTTCATTTAACATATACAGTGGTACCTCGGGTTAAGTACTTAATTCGTTCTGGAGGTCTGTTCTTAACCTGAAACTGTTCTTAACCTGAAGCACCACTTTAGCTAATGGGGCCTCCTGCTGCCACCGCGCTGCCGGAGCACGATTTCTGTTCTCATCCTGAAGCAAAGTTCTTAACCTAAGGTAATATTTCTGGGTTAGCGGAGTCTGTAACCTGAAGTGTATGTAACCTGAAGTGTATGTAACCCGAGGTACCACTGTATAAATATTTAACAAAGCACACAGCTTACTACTAATAGGTCAGAGTCAAAATAGCCATTCAGCAAGTCCCATGAAGCATCCCAGGGTCTATGGGACAATGCAGGTAAAACCAACCATCTCCTGATAGTAGCCACAGAGTCTCTCTGTCAGGAGCTCATCCTACACTTGAGTAGGACCCTGGCAGAGACACATGCCTGACTGGCATGTTCTCTCCCTCCTGGTCGTTCATTCGGGAGCTTCAAAGGCTTTCTTCGGCCCGAACATCACAGTGACCAATGCCAACAGACACCGGCACACTTAGGGATCCGCAGAGTGTTCGCAGTTTGTGTAACAGAACTCAGCAACTCAGCATTTTGGCTAATCTACATTTATTTACATATAAACACACACGGAGCACTGCAACATGGCTCCCTCTCTCTCTCTCTAGCATCAGACAGCAAAGAGAAAGAACAAAGGACAATAGTCCCACTTCACGGAACACAGTAACACAAACATCCTGTCTACGTCACTTCCCACTCTGTGGAGTCAAAACATACACCGTCATGTGATAGACAACAATCCCATGACTGCAATCATGGAGCAGGAATTCTAACACTCTCTCCCCCCCTTACTTTTCTTCCTCCTTTTTGAAGGTTCTCACCCTTTCTTTGCAGCTTGTTACCATTAAAGGAGATTCAGTGGCCACACGCACATGCATGGATATTGTATGTTAGATTCCAGGCAATTGTTCATATGAAACAGAGTTGACAACAGACTAGTGGCCCCCACCCTGCAATGGGCCGGCCAGCTAGCATTAGCTGCTTAAGAGCACAAGTATCAGAAATCTCAGTTTGAGGAAATCAGCAGAGAAAGCTTTTCATGGCACCTCACTTAACATGATCGCCTGCTAACGGCAAACTACCACTGTCAAAGGGGCAAGTACAAAGGCCGGTTAAAAAGCTGGCAACCTGCTTAGCAGCTCATCTGCTTCTAATGCACACATACACATATACTGGGTAATACATGGTCTAAATAATTAAAGTTTGGGCTTATGCACGCTTGAGTTTATTCATTTGTGTATGTAAAAGCACATCAAAGCCACTTAATATTTAAAAAGCTTTAAGCGGTATGCAAATACCGCTTAAAAGAATGGAAGGAATTCAACTTAGCGCTACAGAGATTGTTCCATTAGGGCAGGTTGCCTGGTGGAACGATCTCCTCTCTTTTCTGCTGTACCCACACTACAGTTACAAGATTGCGTGGCTATTCCCGCCCCCTCCCACAGAATAGAATAAAAAAGACACGGGACACCAGAATTTAGGTTAATGGGCGAAAAATGGCCACAACTTTATTGATTACAGGTAAGAGCGGTATTGGCTTTAGGCATTGGCCCTATCAGACTAACCGGTATAACCGGGAAGGGTTAAGCACCAACAGGGGGAGCCCCTGAGATGCACATCCCTAGGCGCTCCCCGAGGGGTTACCGCTCGGGAGCGCACTTTAGGCCCTAGCCTCCATAGGTTTCGGACGAGGCGACGCCCCCCGGAGTCCTTTAACGAACTACCCTTCAACATTTGGGGGAGGTGATGGCGTTCCTCCCCCCATCTCATTTGCATAATAATACCCCTGCCAATGCCTAACCGCCACATGAGCCAGGCTCGCCGCCAATACCCTCAAACCTGTAACCAATCCCTGATCCCCTGGAAAATGTCAGCCAGCCAAATATCGTTACCAGCATCCGAAAGGTGCACGCCATCCCCGCGGTAGAGGGCCTCCTCACTAAAATGGATGGCTGGGTGCTCAATGTCCCGCCCGCCCATCGCAGCCACTCTACGTGCCACCGAGCGCTCCAGGAGCCTCCTAGCTGCTGAAAGGAAAAGAAAGGGGCGAGCATGGGCTGCCCCGACCTTAAATGCCCCTTACAAGTCCTGCCCCCCCCTCAATACTAATGATCCCGGGATTCCCTAGGTCCCACAGGGCTGCAGCCAGCCCCGTGAGGGTGTGAATGGGGCGTGAGCCCGCAACCCCCCCCTCCGGATGTCGGGAGTGGCATTAGCATTGCACTTAAGAATTCTGACTCAGACATAGATGTCCAGCAAGAGAGATCTCTGTGGTGGGAAGCAGGTTTGAAAACAGGCAGGCCATGCAGGTGATAGAAATTTGCAAGTACCACCCATCAATTTGCATCACCCATGTGATGTTTGCCTGGGTTTCACTGAAATGCCTCACTGCGGGTCTTTCTACACTCACCACATATAGCTGCTCTTTTTTGGGGGGGTGTTTTTATTTTTTGCACAGTGCCACAAAACATTGCTATTCAGCTAGCTTTCAATAATGATTTACCCCCCCAAACCACCTTTTCTTCTACCACCAAAAAATCATATGTTTGTGAAAGATTCGCAATGGATCCTCAGTATTTTCATTTGTATGCAAGCACCATCCCTGTTTATGTGGAGGGGTGGGTTTTGGGATTCAGGAACCTCTTTATCATGTTACTTTATTCATACCAGTTGGTTTCTGAGCTCAGTTCAGAGGAGAGATATGGCAGACAGAGGCGACAGTACTGAGTCATACTATTGCCCATAACTATCAATCATTAGCTGCAGACAAAATTTCATCGCAATAACCAGGTTCGTCATAGTTCAGGCAGACATGCGGTTCCTCTTCTAATCTCCTATATTCCCACAGGATTAGAATACCAAACCAAACAAAAAAAGCCATGTACATAACTCTGACATTTAGTGGCTGGAAGAATACAAGAGATCATAATAGTGATGTGACTACACAGAACATTTCTCAGTATAGGCAGAATCCACCGTTAATGTGGAAAGGAAAATCCTGTTAATCGTGGATTGTGCCCAAACTGAGAAATGAAAAGAAATGTGAAATTGGAAACCCTGGAAAAAAACAGTCCCAACCAAGGAAAATTGGCAGCAAAAACTTGTTGGAGTGTGCAGAAATGGAGAAACTTACTGGAAGAATAAGAAATCAAGAAGAAAGACTTTTTTTACCCTTGGAATGAGGAAGATGTAAGGACTATTTGAAGAACTATTGCAAACAGCTTAAAACACTAGCAGGGTTGAAATAAAAACAAGCAATAAAATAATTTAATTTGAGTATGAAGGACAAATAATAAATAGATTTAAATTGGTTATGCAGTGATAAAAGATGTGACACAAGCAACTGCAGAAAGGGGGAGGGGTAGATATTAATATTTGAGATCTTAAACTGGATGTGCAAATTTGTATTGTTGTAAGTTTGTAAAATGAGAAAATGAAAAATAAAATTTAGAAAATAAAAGAAAACCCTGCACTCACTCTCCAATAACAGCAACATGTGGCCAAATGTGCAGACAGTCAGCTACAAATTCAAACATCAGCTTTACTATTATGAATGATAACTATGGAAGTGTCCTGTGTCTTGATGTGGATAGGAATGTATATGTCTGCCCATGAATTATTGAACCAGGCTAAGTTATTCATGAATAAAGCTGAATTAGGGCCAGATTTTATCAAAGCAAAAACACAAGAAACCTTATCCTGCACCACATCAGCTTGTAGCGCTGTATCATTGACCCTCTGAGAAAGTTCTTTTTTAATTTGTGTTCAAAGGGGTACAACTACTGAGGATGCTTCTGAAATGAATTTTTTACTGATCAGAACACAGCTATCCTGTAGATTACATACATCACTGAATTTTGTGATGTATTTCTCAACTTTTAAAAAGTACCAAAATACACATTTAAATATGAATTTGCATGCAGATTCTAAAATAAATCTATTTAGGGTTCCTTCAGATGACCTGAATAACGAGCATTCAGCCTGATTTGTCTGGGGAAGAGTAGACCATTGTGCCGCCTTCTTCTTCTTCTTCTTCTTCTTCTTCTTCTTCTTCTTCTTCTTCTTCTTCTTCTTCTTCTTCTTTCCCCTAGAAGGCCAAAAACCATTTTGGGATTCAGGAAGGATCACCTCAGATATTGCTACGAGATGGTTTGCTAAGATCCTTGCAAGAATTTTGCTGGCCGCAGCTAATAAAGAGATGCCTCGATAGTTTCCACAATCAGTTCTGTCACCTTTTTTAAAGAGATTGATAATTTTGGGATCTCTAAAGTCTGCTGGGATTTTTTCTCTTTCCCAGATTTTTTTGATGAGCTTGTGAAGTTGTTGTGCAAGTTCAATTCCGCCCACTTTGAAGATTCCGGCAGGTATCCCATCAGGTCCACTGGCTTTGTTGCTTTTCATTTGAATAATAGCTGTACACAACTCTCCCAGATTCGGAGATACTTCAAGCGCATCTCTAACTTGTTTTTGTGGAATTTGTGAGAGGACCTCAGCAGCTACGGGGGAGTTGTGGTTAAGGAGATGTTGGTAATGTTCTTTCCAGTTCAGTGCAACAGCTTCTTTATCTTTTAGAAGTGTGATACCATCTGCTGAGCATAGGGGGCATATACCATGATTTATTGGCCCATAGATGGTCTTTGTGGCTTTAAAGAAACTCTGTGCATCATGAGTGTCAGCTAAGTGCTGGATCTCTTGAGCTTCTTTTATCCACCAGGTGTTTTTTAGTTCTCTGGTTCTTCTTTGAACCTCAGCCTTAGCATTGGCATAGGTTTTTTTCTTAGTGGCACAGTTTCTATCTCTTTGCCAGATCTGAAAGGCCTTCCTTTTCTTGTCAATCATGTGTTTGATCTCACTGTCATTCGCATCAAACCAGTCCTGGTGTTTCTTGGTTTGGTATCCAATAGTTTGTTCACAGGCTGCAATAATGGATGTTTTTAGCTTGGTCCAGTGTTCCTTGATGTTATCAGGGAATTCTGAAAGCAATTCAGAATTGTCCTTAAGAGTTGTTTGGAAGCAATCCCGCTTAATGGGATCTTGAAGGGCTTGAGTGTTCATTTTGCGCCTTGGTTTCCTTCCTTGATAGCCATTGTGGAGCATATTAGTCGGTGATCTGTCCAGCAGTCGTCGGCGCTCATCATAGTTCTGGTAAGGAGCACATCATGGAGATCTTTAGCACAGACAATAACATAGTCTAAGAGGTGCCAGTGGTTTGACCAAGGATGCCTCCATGAAGTTTTAAATTTATTTTTCTGTCAAAGGAGTGTGTTGGTAATAACAAGGTTGTGTACTGCACATATAATCAAAAGTAAGATTCTGTTCTGGTTGCTCTTGCCAACTCCTTCTTTCCCAATAGTCTCAGGCCACAGATCGAAATCTCGCCCAACTCTTGCATTAAAATCACCCAGGAGGATAATTTTATCTTCCTTAGGCGTCTCTGATAGGACTGAATGGTCTGATAGGACGGTATCCAGCTGAGAGTAAAAAAATTCTTTAATGTCTTCATCGGCATCGAGTGTTGCTACATAAGCACTTATAATAAGTAGTAGCCTGTTGGTTTCTTGTGAGCTTTATTTGAATGGTTGAGAGTCGCTCATTAATGCCGGTAGGGACTTCTGACAGGAGTTTCACAAGGTCATTTTTTATAGCAAAGCCTACCCCATGTATTCAATGTTGATTGTCCAGAATAATGTGTAGCCTCCTTTTTCTTCCTTCAGTTCTCCCTCACCTGCCCTCTGAGTCTCTTGAAGTGCTGCAATGCTGATGTTAAAATGTCGCAGCTCTCTTGCAATGATGGCAGTTCTGCGTTCAGGATGCTGTGTTATCTGACAAAGACTGTATATTCCATGTTCCAAAGTTCAATTGTCTTTTATGACCGCTAGGTGGTGACCCCAGTGGGCGCGGTAATCCAGTCAGGGAAAAAAGGAGGCAGACTATGTTTAGGACACCTTTTCTCACCCTTCCCCCTTTTCGGGGTGAGCAGAATGGATCCTAAAAGGCGCTGCTAAGTCATGGATACAGCTGCCGAGCTGCTCAACTGCCTCGTTCCTTGAGTCAGAACTACTGAATCTTTATCCTCTGCCCATGTGCTGGACCATCGGCTGGGTGAGGACTGCAGGGCCTGCTCCCTTCCAGGGCCTTTTCCAACTGGCCCAGGGGGCGTGGCCCAGGCCCTCTCTCCCGGCTATAAAGGGACTCCTGCTGCAGTGAGGCCTCGGACCATCGGCTGGGTGAGGACTGCAGGGCCTGCTCCCTTCCAGGGCCTTTTCCAACTGGCCCAGGGGGCGTGGCCCAGGCCCTCTCTCCCGGCTATAAAGGGACTCCTGCTGCAGTGAGGCCTCGGACCATCGGCTGGGTGAGGACTGCAGGGCCTGCTCCCTTCCAGGGCCTTTTCCAACTGGCCCAGGGGGCGTGGCCCAGGCCCTCTCTCCCGGCTATAAAGGGACTCCTGCTGCAGTGAGGCCTCGGACCATCGGCTGGGTGAGGACTGCAGGGCCTGCTCCCTTCCAGGGCCTTTTCCAACTGGCCCAGGGGGCGTGGCCCAGGCCCTCTCTCCCGGCTATAAAGGGACTCCTGCTGCGGGGAATCCTCGGACCATCGGCTGGGTGAGGACTGCAGGGCCTGCTCCCTTACAGGGCCTTCTCCAACTGGCCCAGGGGGCGTGGCCCAGGCCCTTATCTGGAACAAACTTTTGGGGAAGTGTGGGAAGTGTTCTGCCATTGCTTCCCTGTTCCAGGTGGTCAATGTGCTTTAAAATGTCCTCAAGCAGTCGGTGGCAATTTAAATTTTTATTCCTTTTTTTCTTTTTTCCTTTGTTGGGGGTGGGTGGGTGGGATGGATAGTTGGTTGGGGATTAATTTTAGTACAATTGTTCTGTTCCTTTTGTTGTTGTTTTATTGGTTCTGTATAGTTTGTGTTTTGTTTTTAAGGGGTGGGATCAGGGCTGCCTGGGAGTGGCTCCCCAGCCAACACAATGGCTGGGACAAGTTTCACAGGGGGGAAAGCACTGGGACATCCGATCTCGGTGATCATGGGCAGGAGGCGGAGTTACGCTAAGACCAGACCATGTCATTACCGAGGAGGCAGGTTTAGTCGTTGTTTGAAGACTATCCCTGCCTCCGGGTCTGGCCTTGACCGGATGGATACTGGAATCAACAGGGGAAATCCACATGACCTGAAAGTGTTGCTGTGCAATGCCAGGTCAATGATGAATAAAACCACTGCCATCCACGACTTGATTGTGGATGGAGGATTTGACCTGGCATGTGTGACAGAGACCTGGTTGGAGGAAGCAGATGGGCCTGTCCTTGCCGCTGCTTGCCCACCAGGTTTCTCTTACGCACAGCAACCCAGGTCATGTGGGCGGGGAGGGGGGGTTGCAGTGATTTTTAGGAAGTCACTAGCTTGCACCAGGCGTCCTACTGGGAAGATCCAGCTCTCTGAGTGCATGTTCTGGAAGTTGGGCAATAGGGGCAGTACAGGATTCCTTTTGGTGTACCGACCTCCCCGCTGCACCAAGGATTCCCTGTCCGAGCTGCTTCAGGTCGTGGCGGATTTTCTCCTGGAGACACCTAGTTTGGTTGTCCTAGGGGATTTTAACATCCATGCCGACACGACCTTACAAGGGGCTGCTCGGGACTTCGTGGAAAGCATGGCCTCCATGGGGCTGTCCCTGAATAAGTTTGGCCCAACTCATAGTCATGGACATGCCTTAGACCTGGTGTTCACCTCTAGTGACGTGGGTGATCTGACACTAAGTAAAAGTGAAACAAAAGAAGTGCCATGGTCAGATCACTTCCTGGTGCAACTGGACTTCTCCGCGACCCTTCCCCTCTGCAGGGAGGTGGGACCAATTCAGATAGTCCGCCCCCGCCACTTAATGGATCCAAATGGTTTCCAGAGAGTGGTAGGGGATGCTTTAGCCCATGTTGATGGCCTTTCAGCTGATTCCCTGGTGGCCCGCTGGAATGCGGAGTTAACCAGGGCTATCGACTGTCTGGCTCCGAAGCGCCCTCTCCGACTGCATGGAGCCCGAACAGCCCCGTGGTTTTCTTCGGAGCTGAGGGCGATGAAACAATCGTTGAGACGGTTAGAGCGTCGGTGGCAGAAAACTCACTCCGAATCTGACCGGACACAGGTTAGAGCTCAACGCCGAGCCTACCAAGTGGCGATAGCGACGGCGAAGAAGACTTTCTTCACCGCCTCTATTGCATCTGCAGAAAATAGTAGCAGGAGACTCTTTCAGGTGGTTCGCAATTTAACGGAACCACCTTTACCACCGGGGCCTTGTAAAGACCCCAAGATCTCCTGCAACGATTTTGCAAAGTTTTTTGCAGATAAAATCACTCATATTCGGAAGGAGCTAGACACCACCGTGGGAGCAGGGCCGGGGCGGGAGAGTGCTAGAGCTCTGTCTGGTCAAGTTGCATGGAATCAATTTCAATCCGTTACCCCCGAGGATGTGGACAGGCTGCTTAGACGCGTGAAACCAACCACCTGTCTCCTTGATCCTTGCCCATCCTGGCTAATAAAAGCAAGCCGGGAAGGGCTGGGCGATGGGCTCTGCGGGGTGGTGAATGCTTCCCTCTGTGAGGGAACATTCCCAGATCCGCTGAAAGAGGCGGTCATTAAACCGCTTCTTAAAAAACCATCTTTAGACCCGGCCAGTATGGCCAACTATCGCCCAGTCTCAAATCTTCCATTCTTGGGCAAGGTGATTGAGCGCGTGGTTGCTGAACAACTCCAGGCACGCCTGGAGGATGCGGACCATTTGGATCCCTTCCAATCGGGATTCAGGCCTCACCATGGGACTGAAACTGCCTTGGTTGCGCTGGTTGATGATCTCCGGCGGGCTAGGGACAAAGGTGAGAGTTGTTTCCTGATTCTGCTGGATCTCTCAGCGGCCTTTGATACAATCGACCATAACATCCTTCTGGACCGTCTAGAGGAGCTGGGAGCTGGGGGCACTGTTATACAGTGGTTTCGCTTCTTCCTCCTGGGCCGTGTTCAGAAAGTGGTGGTGGGGGATGAGTGTTCAGACCCCTGGGCCCTCACTTGTGGGGTGCCTCAGGGTTCCGTCCTCTCCCCCATGCTTTTTAACATCTATATGAAGCCGCTGGGAGAGATCATCAGGGGGTTTGGACTGGGTGTCCATCAATATGCAGATGATACCCAGCTCTACCTCTCTTTCAAATCAGAACCAGTGAAGGCGGTGAAGGTCCTGTGTGAGTGCCTGGAGGCGGTTGGAGGATGGATGGCGGCTAATGGATTGAAGTTGAATCCTGACAAGACAGAAGTACTGTTTTTGGGGGACAGGAGGCGGGCTGGTGTGGAGGACTCCCTGGTCCTGAATAGGGTAACTGTGCCCCTGAAGGACCAGGTGCGCAGCCTGGGAGTCATTTTGGACTCACAGCTGTCCATGGAGGCACAGGTCAATTCTGTATCCAGGGCAGCTGTCTACCAACTCCACCTGGTACGCAGGATGAGACCCTACCTGCCTGCGGACTGTCTCGCCAGAGTGGTGCATGCTCTGGTTATCTCCCGCTTGGACTACTGCAATGCGCTCTACGTGGGGCTACCTTTGAAGGTGACTCGGAAACTACAACTAATCCAGAATGCGGCAGCTAGACTGGTGACTGGGGGCGGCCGCCGAGACCACATAACACCGGTCTTGAAAGACCTACATTGGCTCCCAGTACGTTTCCGAGCACAATTCAAAGTGTTGGTGTTGACCTTTAAAGCCCTAAACGGCCTCGGCCCAGTATACCTGAAGGAGCGTCTCCACCCCCATCGTTCTGCCCGGACACTGAGGTCCAGCTCCGAGGGCCTCCTGGCGGTTCCCTCATTGCGAGAAGCAAAGCTACAGGGAACCAGGCAGAGGGCCTTCTCGGTAGTGGCGCCCGCCCTGTGGAACGCCCTCCCAGCAGATGTCAAAGCGATAAATAACTACCTGACATTCAGAAGACATCTTAAGGCAGCCCTGTTCAGGGAAGTTTTTAATCTGTGATATTTTACTGTATTTTTTGTTTCTATGGAAGCCGCCCAGAGTGGCTGGGGAAACCCAGCCAGATGGGCGGGGTACAAATAATAAATTATTATTATTATTATTATTATGTGCCCATTCATAACTAGGGGCTTCCAGTTTTCATGATCCTGCCCCCGTTACTATTTGCTGATCACCATGGGACTTTGGGGGTTTGGGTTGGGTTTTTGGGAGACGCCTGTGCATGAATTTGTTTTATGTGTGTAGATCAGTGCACGCTGACCAACACACAGTCTTCACAGTAGGTCTCTGTTCCGATGGCATGAAGTAGTCACAACAAACCAGTAGATTCCTATCTGCTTCAGCCTTCATCCGCCTTCACAGCCGGTGTAACATACTGCTTGTTATCATCCGCCTGTTCTGCCATTGGGGACTTCTTGGATCATTCTTTGTCTAGCTCCTTCCCTTTGACCTTACCGCCTAGGGTGACCCCGCTGGGAGTACGAGATTCCCGACGGCTTCGCTCACAAGGGTCATAGGAACATGCAAGCCCACTCACCATGACAAGGTGATGATCCAGTGAGTGGAACCATTGCGCCATGCAAGTGTTAACCCACATTTTTCAGTGTACTTAAATTGCCCCATCCCTTTCCTATTGGGAAAGAGTTTGATCATTCAGGAAAGCAGGTTTGTTTGCAAGAGCTCCCAATCAGCTTCCATTATGCTAGGATGTGATTGAATCTCACCCCAAAATAGAGGCAGTCTGGAGGTGCCCTTAGGCAATGGACTTATGAATGAAACTGGCACAAATTTTAAACAGACTGATTCTTCTACTCCTAAAAATCATATTCATTTAAAGAGAAAATTGGCATAGCTCTCGGATGATGGCTGTCGTGCATCTAACACACACAGGGGTCGGTTGATGTGGGTCTGTTATGTAAATAGGCTTTGCAAAAGGAAAAAGAACAAAACACCACCTCCTCATTTCATAAAGATGCATCTGCAGCTGTAACTTCTTCACATGTAATCACCGTTCATCAGATCAAAGGTAGCTGAGTTGCTAGGAGATAGTGCTCACAAGTAATGCACAGCAGCATCTTAAGCCAGGGGGTGGCTTTGCAGCCCAAGAGTGTGGATTGAAAAACACCTACACTTTCTTGAACCATCTATTCAAATCCCCCTAGCACTGATTTAACTGGCCTTCAGCCTTCGGTGATAGATAAATTGAACCCAATGAGCTTTGCGTGTGTGGGAGGCTTTTTGCTGAGGCCTTCAGAATTGACCGTTGGTCGATTAAACCAATTCAGGGTGCTGTTCTTTCTTCTTCTCTCAGTGTCCTTGCCTGAAGTTTTCTTCCCTTTGCCCTCATTAGGATGGATGAAGCGTTCGCTTATATAAAACTGCAGTTGTATATAAGGGGTGGTGACTGATGGCTTCTCAAGTGTCTCCTATCAACAAGGCCAGACTACACATTGGGCAACTGACATGTTTGTCCCCAGGAGGATCAGACCACTGCTTCCTGCCACAATTCTTGACTACTGAACGTCTAGCTACCTGTTTAGTAGAATGAGGAAGCTAAGAAAGGGTGAGGAAAGGATGCTGAAGGGGAAAGGTATTTTACGTATCCCCAGATGAATAGAGGAAGATAGGGGGAGCAGCCAGTGGGAATAGGTAACTCTATCCTGCCTTGGTAACACTCCACCTGGAATACTGTGTCCAATTCTGGGAGCCACGGTTTAAGAAGGATGTTAACAAGCTGGAACGTGTACAGAGGGCAACCAAGATGATCAAGGGTCTGGAAACCAAGACATATGAGGAACATTTGAAGGAGCTGGGCATGTTTAGCCTGGAAAAGAGGAGGCTTGAGAGGAGATATGATAGCTGTCTTCGGATATCTCAAGGGCTGTCACATGGAAGATGGAGCAAGATTGTTTCTACTCATCCAGTGCTTTACCAGCTGCACTGGCTCCCGGTGGAGTACAGGGTCAGGTTTAAGGTGATAGTTTTGACCTTTAAAGCCCTATGTGGCCTAGGACCCTCATACCTATGGGACCACCTCTCCTGGTATGCCCCACGGAGGACCTTAAGGTCCATAAATAACAACACTTTGGAAGTCCTGAGCCCCAAGGAGGTTAGATTGGCCTCAACCAGGACCAGGGCCTTTTCAGTTCTGGCCCCAGCCTGGTGGAACGCCCAACCGGAGAAAATCAGGGCCCTGCGGGATTTGACATCTTTCCGCAGGGCCTGCAAGATGGAGCTGTTCCACCTGGCCTTTGGGCTGGACTCAGTCTAAACCCCGCCCCTCATTTTTTTTTTTTTAATGGAACTCCTTATATGGGATTTGTATATAAAGTTTTCCTTGGCTCTTTTTGCTGGCCCATGTAGCACCAGAATGGATAGTTGGCCCCGGGGAATATTTGATGTTTTCTCCCCTTATGGCTTTGTTCTATAGGCTACCACTAAAACAAGGCTGCATTTTAAGCTGTATTCTAACTTATATTTTAATCAACTGGGTTTTTTGGGTTTTTTAAATGTTTTTACTGTATTTATAGTTTGCGTTAGCTGCCCTGAGCCCGGTCTTGGCCGGGGAGGGAAGGGTATAAATTATTATTGTTGTTATTATTATTATTATTATTATTATTATTATTATTATTATTATTATCACTACTACTATTATTACTCTCTGGAGGGTAGGACTCGTACCAATGATTTCAAGTTACAGGAAAAGAGATTCCGACTAAACATCAGGAAAAGCTTTCTGAGAGTAAGAGCTGTTTGACAGTGGAACGGTCTCCCTCAGCAGGTTGTGGACTCTCCTGCCTAGGAGGTTTTGAAGCAGAGGTTGGATGGACATCTGTCATGGATATCATGGATCTGCTCTGCATTGGAGGGTGTTGGATTAGGTGACCATTGGGGTCCCTTTCAACTCTACACTTCTATTATTCTATGATTCCCTGTTTATATAGAAAAAGCAGTGGATGCCAAGTACACAAATGGGGAAGAGTGCTTGTGGATTTCCCAGAGGAATCTGGTTGGCCACTGTGGGAACAGGATGCTAGACTAGATGGGTCGTTGACCTGGATCTAGCAGGGTTCTTAGGTGAGCTGAATAAGTGATGTTCTGCATCTCTTTAACCCTGCTCCGTCTCATGAGCTGCTACTAGTGTGTTTGGATATATGGGCAGGTGGGATGGTAGAGTGGAACCAGTAAGCTTTTCTGCACATTATGAAGAGAAAAAGAACTTGATTAAAATTTGTCTGATGCTCACAGCATCCCTTCTTCAAGTGATTTGAAATGGTGGCTTTTGCAAAACAAGCTATGCTTTAGGAACAAAGTTATACTAATTAGCTGACTTCAAACATTTTGGTACGGAATTTTTGGCAGGAGGTTAATATAAAGTGTATAGAGCTCTGGAGATTATAATTTCAAGAACCAAGGAAGATCCATCAATGCCTTTCATTTTCTATATGGCTTTCAGTTGCAGGTAATAATCACTCTTTGCATCAATCCAACTCATCGGTTCTGATGTGCGAGCAAGGAGGAGCAGGTTTTGCATTTCCAAAATGGGATCTAAAAGCTCTTACAACAGTATTTAAATATGTACTGATTGGTTGTTTTGCATGCAGGGCAGAAAGTCTTGTCTATTTGTCAGAGAGGTTTTAAAGAACACTCTGGTAATCCAGCTGTGCCCTTTGCCAGAGAAGACCTGGAGAGCAACATTCGTACGTTAGAAATTTATAAGCTGGAATATGGAGTGCACTCTGTGTGGGGTTGCCCCAGAAACTTCAGTTAATTCAGATGTTGTTTCCACAATTTAACTTGGATAAAGCTGGGGAAAGTAAATACAGTGGTGCCCCCGGGTTAAGTACTTAATTCATTCTGGAGGTCCGTTCTTAACCTGAAACTGTTCTTAACCTGAAGCACCACTTTAGCTAATGGGGCCTCCCGCTGCCACCGCACCGCTGGAGCCCGATTTCTGTTCTTATCCTGAAGCAAAGTTCTTAACCTGAAGCACTATTTCTGGGTTAGCAGAGTCTGTAACCTGAAGCATATGTAACCTGAAGCGTATGTAACCCAAGGTACCACTGTAATGCCAGTATTCTTCCAGCCCCTAATCATTTTTCAGGCTGATACCGTACTGCTGATCTGCTATATATATGGGAAAATAGTTTGCCTCTCTGTTCATTGTATATCTGTTTTCTGTGGGTTTGGATGTCCCTTGAGATACCATCCCCAAACTCAGCTCAAGGACTCCCAAGGTGGAGTTGCTTCATCTTCTGTGTGACAGCCCTTGAGATATTTGAAAGTGGTTTGGACTAGGTGATCCTCAGGGTCCCTTCCAACTCTGAAATTCTATGGCACTAGTTTATACTATGACTTCATTTGGTGCTGTGTTTGAACATAGAGACCAATGGTCAACATCCCTAATGATCCACAGTGTCACTGTTTAATCATGTGTATATAACAGCCAGGTTGTATCTGATGCAGGCTTTTTACCTGAGCTTTCTGCATATATCACTTATCGGGCCCCGATGTTCTAACCACACTTTTCAATCATTCTTTGTGGATAGATTGACTATGGTGATGCTTGCCTAATGTGAGATTCCAGCCTCTTCTGTAAGTGCCACAAATTTGACAGGTTTAACACACACACACACCAGGCTGCTGTGCCCCAGCGCTTGAATTAAGGCTTCAGGCTTCAGGTATTATTAAATTAACATCATGTATAATTAGATATTGATTTCTTCCTCCATCAAACATGCCCCTCAATTTGTACTACCATGACCAATCACATCAATTCACCCGTTCCTACTGATTGTATAGCTGAAAGAAGACATGTATAGAATACCACCTTAATAACTTCTCCCCTAAACATGCAGAATTTTTTGTAGTATTTTCTCCCTTGTTCCACCAACCCACCTTTTGAAACCCAACCCATGGCTTGTTTAAGCCATTTGATTCCAAATGCTGAGGAAATACAAGCTATTTAGTGCTAGTTTTCTTGGAATCTGCCCTCATTAAGAATGAGAACAAACTAGTAATGGCACTCTATCCCCAGCACTGGATATCCAAAATTTGTGTGCGTGTGTGTGTGTGTGTTTAAAAAAATGAATCAGTTATGAAGCAGCAAGGTATATGTCTGTTAGTATCAGGATGCTGTCAGAAGCTCCCGGCTGGTTGCCCAGAAAAGTATGAAGACAAGGAAAAGTTTCTTACCGTCCTTTTTTATTTCAGACTTTACAGACAGAGGCTATAGCACCCAGCCTCTTGGATAATGGCATTGTCCTGAGTGAATCTCCACGTACCCCCGTCTCTCCCACTTCCTCATTCGTCATTGTCATTGCCTCCTCTATGGGTGCTGCTACATGCCCTCTGTCTTTGAGCTCTTTTCTCTCCTACTTTCAAGGCTCGCCAGGTTCTGGGAGATGGGTGGTTTGGAATGCTTTCTAATGACAATGTGTCAGCTGGGTGTTGTTCCGGCTGTCCCATGACTTCCCAGCTTTTCCCCATATCTGTCTCTGAACTCCTACCTCCCTCAAACCCCTGTTGTAAATCTACAGTATACTGTCGTCCTCTTTCTCCTCCCAGGAAGGGTCAGGGTGGGGAGGCGGTCTCCACCATTCCTCCTCTGCCCAGTCCCTGATAATCAGGCTATCTATCTATCTATCTATCTACCTACCTTAGTCTTCAACCATGGAACCCAAGACAGAATACATGTGGTTCCTAGGCAGCAGATTGGCAAGATTCAGAGCTGCATGGCTTCAGCAAGATACCTCTATGTCCCTTCAGACCATACCTTCTGACCAGTTCCTCTTTCAATGACATCATCAGAGCTTCTCTGAAACTTGCACCCTTCTAGGACCTCCCAGCCACTTTTGTATGTTTTACCAGAGGTGGGGAGGGCCCCATACAGGCTTGGAAAGGTGCAGTTTTCCATATGTTCTTGGACATCCCATGCATGGATGAAGCCAAAGGCCCATCTAGTCCAGTGCCCTGTTTTCACAATGGCCAACCAGATTCCTGTGGGAAGCCCACGAACAAGACCTGAGCACAACAGCAGTCTCTCCTCCCGTGATTCCCAGCAACGGGTATTCAGAGGCACACTCCTTTCAGAAGTGGAGTTAGTGGGACATTACCACTGTGCCTTGCAGCTGAGGTTGTCTAATCCTGTTGTAAAGTCTTCCAAGCTGGTGTCCATCCGCTGCGTATTGTTCCATAGTTAAAGCAGGCAGTGTTTGAAGATGTACTTCCTTTTGTCCATCCTGAAATTTCCAATGTTTGACTTCACTGAGTTCGTACAGAGGGAAAGGGATTATTTGTGCTGCAACACCAAGTGATGCTGTTTCCAGCTTGGCCAACACCATTTGCCAAATGGAAGAGGCATGTTGTGGATTCATCGCATGTGCCAGCGGCAAATCCCCCCTTAACCCCTCTTCTCTTTCCTGCTTTGTGTTGGCAGTGGACTAAATACCCAGGGACTTGTGTCATCTTTATATATATAAACCAATCCAGCAAATAAAGCAGGTAAGCACTCAGGACAAATCCCCTTCTGAGTCAGCTCCTACACATCTCTGCCCACATTATTTAGCCAGCAGAAATTGCCCTTTTACTCTCCACATCTCACCAACGCACATTGGAATGTGAATTATCCCATGATGGCTTAGAGCCTTGTCGCTTGGCAAAAGGGACCAGACATTCAGGGAAACTTTGGAAGGTAATATATTGTGGGAAGGCTCGCCATACAGGAATTGAAAACAAAAATGCCAATCTCATAATGTCATTAAATAAATCTAGGGCTTTTTTTCCAGCCCAAAGTCACCGGAACTCAAGTTCTGGCACCTCTCAGGTGGTCACCATTGCCATTATAAGAGAAGAAGAAGAGTTTGGATTTGATATCCCGCTTTATCACTACCCGAAGGAGTCTCAAAGCGGCTAACATTCTCCTTTCCCTTCCTCCCCCACAACAAACACTCTGTGGGGTGAGTGGGGCTGAGAGACTTCAGAGAAGTGTGACTAGCCTAAGATCACCCAGCAGCTGCATGTGGAGGAGCAGAGACGCGAACCCAGTTCCCCAGATTACAAATCTACCACTCTTAACCACTACACCATCCTGGTGGGTGTTCTAGAAAAATAGCACTAAAAATCTATAGTCTATATAACTATGTAACTGGAATACTGTGGACAGTTCTGATCACATCACCTCAAAAATGGATATTGTAGAGCTGGGCAAAGTTCAGAAAAAGGCAACCAAAATGGAGGGCCAGCTGTTTTTGAACTAAATTTCCCATGAACCCTGACCACTGGTCCTGCTAGCTAGGGATGATGGGAGTTGTGGTCCAAAAACAGCTGGAGACCCAAGTTTGGGAAGCACTGGTTTAATTGAATGAGAAGGGAGAGCGCCACATACACCACCTTCTACCCCTTGGAAGAGGAGGAGGTGGGATCTAAATGCAACAAAAAAAATCAATAAATATTTGGCCAAACTTAATGGGGGGGTGGAAAACTTTTCGCCTCACCGAAATCTCTTATTTTCACTCACGATTCCAACCTGGCAAATCTTTAGCACAGCCCTGCTCTAAATAATACCTCTTCTGCTACTCTTAATGGGCAGCTGGGCTCGCAGTGGGAGCTGCAATCTGGGCAAGTATTAGAGCATTCGCTAGACTAATTCAACATGTCAAAATAACAGAGTAAATCAAACAGACTTTGACACATAGCAAAAGGGCTGTTGATTTGGCCCTCTATTTCATAGTTGGGGTGTGTGTAAGCAGGAAATTGGCTCTGCCTCAATTCCAGAGGCCTGTATGCTAAATTTCCCCATGGAATCTGGGTTGAGGAATCCATCAGTTTTATGTGCCGCCATCCCTAGTTTTTCATCGCAAGAGGCAGTAGATTCCTGACATTGATATCTATGAGAATCGGTTCCCGTCCAATGTTGTTTTACTTCTGCATGCCAGAGTCCTATCTTTCTTGTAGTCATTCATGTTTCTAGTAAGAACCGATATATATCTTTTTGTCTTGGCTTCCATGCCAAAACAGCCCATTTTGGCTAAAGATCTCGAAGGAGGATGAGAGCTAAGCCAGGCTACCAGCCAAAAGACAGGTTTTAATTTTTCCCCACCATTGAATCGCATCATTACTAATGATGGGAAATATCAAGGGGTGTGATAATGACTTGGCTTTGGAAGGAATATACAGACACCACTTGTTTCAGAACTGCATTCTGACCACTTTGTGATGGCCTTTGCTTGTTGTGTGATGTACCATTAATACTTTTAGCGTTTGTTCACCCAGCGGTCTCTGTGCAAAGTTGCAAATACTGGGTTAGATCCAAAGGTTCCCTTCCTGTTTTGGAAGGAGTGTTCCTCCAATGGAAGGAGACTTTCCACTGAAAGACAGCTCCTTTATTGGAAGGTTAGAATCCTTTGAAACAATGCATTGTACATGCATTGTACACTTGCTCATAGAGGAGCCAGTTTTCTAACTTCTCTCCTCAGCTGCAATCTGCCCCCCCCCATCAAAAATATAGAGTTTAGCTCTCACTCCCACAGTCTTCTAGACCCATGAGAAATTGCTTAAGGTGGATGACAGTATATACTTCCTTTTTTAAAAAAAGAAAACAGCACAGCAAATCTGTGGAGGTTGGAAATTGGGCTACACTTGAGTATTTCCACTCCTGAAGGAAAGGACCAGGGTTTGAGATGGAAAGAAAGTCCCTACCAGAGAAGAATGGCAAATGAGGCTGTTTGACTAGGCCAAAATGGCAAAACTGACCGGAAAGCTCAGGAACCAGGAAGACCAAAACTGTCAGAGATTCAGAGATCCTGTCTTCTTCCCAAAACCTGGCACCTTCTTACCCACCTTTGGGAAGGTAGTACGAGGGCTGAGTTTGTGTGCCAAATTTTGGCCTCGCTCAGGGTGCTATAGTACCCAATCCACTACTGCTAGCAGGGATATGACACTCAATATCTCAAATACAAAAAGCCAACAGTCTAGGCACTGTACCCCAGAAGAAGAGTGTGTGGGTTCTTGCGCTAACAGCTGGGTTCAGCCACCTCTTTCCTCCAAAAGGGATTCCCAAGATTACTACTATGTAATTAATATTTTGGGATGATTAGGCTCAGGCATGTTCTGCAGTTAATTGTTTCTGGGAAAGAAAACACAGAGGAAAATAGGAATGGATACGGTAATGAAACTTGAACGAGCAGTGACAATTCAATTGCGTTTACATGGAGCCATAACAAATTGAAATAGCCCACGTAATGAGGGCACAAGACGGATACGCACCAGCCACCCCTAATAGGAAGAATAAATCCCCCAAAGTCTCGACAGGTTGCGGCGACGTCAACAAACAGCTCATAACGCTAATGGAAATAGCTTCAGACCAAAGCTAATACCCGAGATGGCTGGATAGGACTGAGATATTAAGCATATATAGAGGGCTCTGCATCCATAGAGTCAATGTGGAACACGAGTAAACACACAGCACAAATCTCCTTTAGAGTCTCCTGCCTACGCATCTCTGCCCACACAGTCTAGCAGCTGAAAATGGCCACTTCATTCTTTTGCATCTCACCAATGCATCTGGAATCAGGACTGTGCCCTGAAGTTGCTAAAGGAGTCACTTCCAGGCTCTTTACCAGACAAAACCGACCTAGTGATGAAACAGAAGGGGAAACATAACGAGACCTCCGCTTGCAAAAATAATTACTTACACTTAACAAACCCTTAACTTCTGTTAACTTCTGTTACTGAGAACCAAAGTAGATGATACTTCAGAGATGAGAGAATGGTGTCCTTTCCTTTCTCCCTTTCTTTTCACTGAAAAACAGCTTTGGAGGCTGAAACCAGGGTTGGGGAAATGGCAGGAGAAGGGGACCACTTGACCCTTTTCCTCCCTGCTATTTCCCCAGTGCCTAAGCTGCCTTTCCACCTGTGCAGAAAATCAGAGTTCCTTTATCTCCCCACCACCCAAAAATAAAAAAAGATTTGGCAATTAAATAAAAGATTGTATTGGTGGATGGGGTTAAGCACCCCCTCCCTGCCAACACACACACACAACAGACACACATGTGTTCCAAACTAAGGTCTTAGCTCAGTCAAGGAAGGTGATTGTGTGGACAGGCGGAGTCCCCCAGACCCTGGTCGGCCCCCCGTCATGTGGAATAACAACTCAAGACAATGTGCTATGGGATTAAATTGGCCACAACTTTATTATATTTCAGATGTGGGTAGACCTTGGCTCAGCCATTGGGTGTTATCCCTCCGCAGTCCCCAGCCGGGGACCTAGGGAACATCAGGGTTATCCAGTGGGGGGGATGGGCCAGCTCTGGAGAACATATGTTCAAGCAGAGATAGCTTCCCCCGTTATGCCGCCGTCACAGGGGAGAGCAATGACGACCTCTTGGCATACGGTCAAAGCCTCCCCTCAGAAACCCCTTTAACGGGGAACCCTGGTATCGCCGCTGCAAAGAGGAAGATAGATTAAAGGATTCCGCCCAAGGCCTGATACCGCCAAAGTTGTGACATTTTGCTACGGGAAAGGCAAAACCTGCCAATGCAGGGGAATTCCTTTCTGGCCCTTCAACAGTGACCTTGACGTAGAAGCGCCCGCATACCTGTGAAGAAAAGTTAACCTGCAAAATAAGACTTAACTGAGGGTGGGTAGGGTGGGAGAAGCTCTGGAGCCAAGTGAGGATTCCCAGGTAAGATCCTCCCTCTATTGTGTGGGCAGGTAATCCCTCCCCTACCTGGCCTGGTCTCCCTGGCAAAGCTTTCCCCCAGGTGGGATTGGACAACTGACTGAGTTAGGCGGAGACCTCCAGGTATCCCGCCTGGGGGAAGGCAAAGCCAAGCCTGTGCTGATGGAGCTGCTCTAGATCCAAGGGCTGTGCACGTCTATGCAAAGGGCGACCCTCGTTTTATGCGGGAAGCGGTCATTGTGGAGCCAGCTGTTTTGCATTGGAAGCAGCAGGGTTTTAATAGCAGAGTTCATACAAAATATTATGGACAGCTCTAGTTTATGGATGGGAGAGAAAATCAATTCAGTTCACATGCAAAGTTGCATCTTTCAAATGTGCACTTCCTGAAGCAAAATGAGAACAAAAAGACGGTTATCCTTTGAAATTCACACTTACCTGAATTTTGCACTGCAGTTCTTCCACCGAACAGTATTTAAAATGCACATATTAGGGTAAAGTGCGCATAAAATGAGAATATATTAGTGAAGATAACATATAGAAATGCATTACGGAATTAGAGGTTGCTTGCAAAAATGTATACATTACTCAAACCCACACTGAATAGGAGAAATTTGCACGAAACTGCTGGTGAATTTTCATGAAGATTTCTTTTTTCGCTCTTTTTTTAACAACACACATTATAGACTACAGCAGTTCCACCTCCCCAAACCTAACGTCTGCTCTGGTGCTTCACTGAGTGCCCAGGTGGGCACAGCTGGGTAAAACCAACTCTAACCCGCTCACCCACCCAGGTTTCAGTGCTACAGACTCGATCGGCCTCCTCACCCATAATCAGATCATGGATGAGGGAGGCCTTACTTAAGAGTCAACCTGCCATTCAGCAACAGCAGCCACAGACCCAAGAGCTGACTGATAGGACAACTGCAATTCCCCAGGTTGGAGGAGCAGCTGACACATGGCACAGTCACTAACTGCCTGTGTCATGTGCTCCTAACGCAGCCTGACCCACTCCCCACACCCAACTTCCCCCTACCCTGAAGCACTGTGAGTGGGCCTCCGCCATGCTTCCCCCAGCTATCTTCCCAGGCACATCCTAAGTCTTTCAATTAACAATAATCTAATAAAAAAATATTATTTATACCCCGCCCATCTGGCTGGGTTTTCCCAGCCACTCTGGGCGGCTCCCAACAGAATATTAAAAGCACGATAAAACATCAAACATTTAAAAACTTCCCTAAACAGGGTTGCTTCAGATGTCTTCTAAAAGCCAGATAGTTGTTTAATTCCTTGACATCTGATGGGAGGGTGTTCCACAGGGCAGGTGCCACTACCGAAAAGGCCCTCTTCCTGGTTAAAACAGTAACAAAAACTTTGAATTTAAAACATTTGAGCTAAAATGCAGTTTAAAACAATTTTAAACTATCAGGGTAATAATAACAACAAGATCTGCTAAACAATACCTTCCAATCCAAGAGTTTGTTCAGGTACCTCAGCTTTTATAGCTGGAGTAAATCTGGACCCTGCCCTCCTGGACCTGGTGGAAGAGGCTTGCAAGGCAGGGAGCAGGTCACTCAAGACTCACAGCCAAGATGGTATTGTATTGGTTTCTTGTATTTTATGGTTCACTGACCATTTGGGGTTATATTTATCTACCACTCCAATACCTTTGATGAAGAGTAACTTATAAATATAGAAGAGGAGGAGGAAGAAGAGGAGGAGGATAGTCCTTAGGGATAGCTCAGTCGGTAGAGCATAAAACCCTTAATCTCAGGGTCGTGTGTTTGAGCCCCATGTTGGGTGAAAGATTCCTGTATTGCAGGGGGTTGGACAAGATTACCTCCATGGGTCCCTTCCAACTCTACAAATCTGTGATTCTGTGAGGAGGAGGAATACAGACAAATTAGCCAGCCAAATGGGAAAGCAAAATAGCACTGAAAGGTGGGTTTTATTCATTTCCAAAGGATGCATCCACAAGCGGGAAAAGGGAGAGCCCCATTCAAAACATGATTGTATATGTTTATTTCGATCCCAGGTTTATTTCCCATTGCTCCCTCTCTGAAGCAATCAGCATCCTTCACAGTTCCTTTCCAAGCTTCCAGATTATTTAAGGTTGATCAGAAGGCAAAGGAGAAGAGCAAGTTCTTCATTGTCATGGTGACAGTCCAGAAATATACCTAAGTCTGAGACTGCTTGCTTTCCTTGGTTGCCAAAACAGAGGTTTGAGAATGAGTTTTAATTTTAGCTACGAAACTGATTGAAGGGACAAGTCATGATGGGTTGTTTAGAAAGAATAACAAACTATTGGCACTTCTTCCACACAAATCACACACCCACACCCAGATTCACTGTTTGAAAACCTGTTGCTAGGTTGAGGACAGCTTATTCAGATCTATGGTCATGCAACATATTCTTCCAAAACAAATGGGCATTTGTTGCATCCTCTGGTGGAGGATGAGGCTCAGTTGACTCAGACAGCACCTTCTTTAGTTTGCCCAAGATCCAGAGAATAATCACAGATCCAGGGCTAGAGCTAGAGCTTCCTCGAGAGAGGGCTGTCCATACTTTCACTCCTTTTGTCTCAGCAATGCCAACCCTCACTTGGTCATGTCCACAGAATGGAAGATAGCAGGATCACCAAGGATGTGCTCTATAGAGAGCTGGCTTCAGGTACCAGGCCTGTTGGCAGACCAACTCTGCGTTACAAAGATGTATGCAAGCGTGACATGAAGGCTGTCAACATTAACCCCACCCTGTGGGGATCCCTTGTAGATGACTGCAGTGCCTAGAGACAATCAGTCAGATCACATATCCATAGCAGTGACCAGAGGAGGAATGACCACTGGTAAGAGCACAGAAAGAAGAAACGCCATGGTACACTTGCATCAGCGCAACCGGACACCTTTATCTGTCCCAGCTGCAACAAAACATGTCTCTCCCATATTGGTCTCTACAGCCACAGCAGGCACTGTAACTGTCCAGCGGTATGACTACACCCACAAAGGTGCACTTCTCCATTGGCTCCCGAGACAGACAAATGCCAACCAGCCAACCACCCATCTATGTAATTGGTTACATTGTCAAATTGCTTTTATTGTCAAGGAGTTTCCCCTAATCTTCAAAGGAAATTGAGTTTCCTATAATTTAAAAAAGCAGAGACATCACCTTGCCAACAAAGGTCCGTATAGTTAAAGCTATGGTTTTCCCAGTAGTGATGTATGGAAGTGAGAGCTGGACCATAAAGAAGGCTGATCGCCAAAGAATTGATTCTTTTGAATTATGGTGCTGGAGGAGACTCTTGAAAGTCCCATGGACTGCAAGAAGATCAAACGGATCCATTCTCAAGGAAATCAGCCCTGAGTGCTCACTGGAAGGACAGATCCTGAAGCTGAGACTCCTGTACTTTGGCCACCTCATGAGAAGAGAAGACTCCCTGGAAAAGACCCTGATGTTGGGAAAGATGGAGGGCACAAGGAGAAGGGGACGACAGAGGATGAGATGGTTGGATAGTGTTCTCGAAGCTACCAGCATGAGTTTGACCAAACTGCGGGAAGTAGTGGAAGACAGGAGTGCCTGGCGTGCTCTGGTCCATGGGGTCACGAAGAGTCAGACACAACTAAACGACTAAACAACAGATAATTTAAGCAACCCAGATGAGTCCTGCCTGAAACAGAAATGGAAGAGATTCCGCCATCCCTAGGCTAGTTTCTAAGCAAACTCACATGCACCTCTCAATCCTCTATCCATAGAATCATAGAATCGTAGAGATGGAATGGAGCCAAGGGTCATCTAGTCCAACCCCCATAATGCAAGTATGAGGTCTCCTCCCCCTACTCTAGATCAGGGAGAATGGCTGAAAAACACTTCAAACACTGCACACAAATATAATTTTTATATTTAAAAAAAATCCACAGCAGGAAAAACAGAGAGCCCTCCAAATCATAACAAAAACTCCATCCTCTCCGTCTCTGAAAATATGAAACAAAGAACATTTGTAATCAAAATAAATTTGAAACCTGTTGCAGTCTCAGTTCCCTACCAGACGTGGCATGTTTGCCAATGTTTTCTTTTCTTCCCGCCTTCAGTCACTGTTTATCATTGGCAGCAATTAATTTCTCATCTTTAAAATAATAAGAGGCCTGTAATGCTTGGAATGTAAATGATTGTCGCCCCCTTATAACCATAAAAGGAGAATGCCTTGCAGAAAAATGATGACTGCTGCAACCAAACAGCCTTTGTGGCAAATTCCCTGGAGCAAAGTGTTTTAATCTAATAATTGTATTTGAGACACACACACAAAAATCACACATGATCCCTCCTACCAATGGCTTGCAGTATTTTGGCAACGCTTTGAGCAAATTGACTCTAATCATTTTAATCGTCTCATCTTCCTAAACCTTTTAACACCCCCCAACACATACATATGCACGACACGTGGTACTTAACGCACAGCAAGAACGTCAATATTGAAAATACACTCTGCAGGGGAACTGTATATCGCTGCTCTACGGTATTAGGCTGACAGCAAGACGGGTCTTCTCTTTCCCTGACTCCGATGTTTGCACAGGCAAAACACAAAACCAATCCCAGCATTGTTTCAAAGTCATGAAAGGCAGGTTGCTGCCAGAAGCCTGCTATGGAACATGAGACACAGATGCTGGGATGAAAAGAATCGTTGGTCTAGTTCTGGGTGTCCAAGGAAGCTTCGGACATGTGTTTCTCAGACACCAGTCCCTCTGAGCCATGTGGCAAATTGCTTTGGGCTTCCAACAGCTGTTTGTGCTGTGGCAAGAAGGCTCGCTGCTTCAAAGCAGGGGGAGTAAAATATGACATAGGGACGCGGGTGGGGGTGTGGGTTAAACCACAGAGCCTAGGACTTGCGGATCAGAAGGTCAGTGGTTCGAATCCCCACAAAGGGGTGAGCTCCCGTTGCTCAGTCCCTGCTCCTGCCAACCTAGCAGTTCGAAAGCACACCAGTGCAAGTCGAAAAATAGGTACCGCTCCAGCGGGAAGGTAAACGGTGTTTCCGTGCGCTGCTCCGGTTTGCCGGAAGCGGCTTAGTCATGCTGGCCACATGACCCGGAAGCTTTACACCAGCTCCCTCGGCCAATAAAGCAAGATGAGCGCCGCAACCCCAGAGTCGTCTACAGCTGGACCTAATGGTCAGGGGTCCCTTTACCTGTAAAATATGACATTGGGCATTCCATGGACCATGGGTACACCTCAACCAGCTCTTTAAAAATGCCCTGTGAAGAATAGTTGAAGGAATATTTAGCCTGGAGAAGAGACTATGCATGTGTTATACATTACTATGTGTTGTTATACAATACTATGCTGCCTTTAGAGATGGTTTGGAAACTGCAGCTGCTGCAGAATTCAGCAGCCATGTTGTTCATATTGGAGGTTCATCGGGACATGATGGACTGACCAATAAGGGTCCAAAAGCACTAGCTACCAATTAGTTCCCAGGCCCAGTGCGAAGTGCTGGTTTTGACTTATAAACCCTTATGAAGCTGAAGACCACAATACCTCAAGGACTGCCTCCCTCCCCATAAGAACAAACCCAGACCCTGTCATCTGAGGCCCTTCCAGGGGGTCCAGAGGGTGGCAACATGAGAACAGGTCCTTTTCAGTGGTGGCTCCTTGTTTATGGAATGCTCTCCCCAGGGAGGCTCGCCTAGTTCCATCATAGCATATCTTTAGGCACCAGGCTAAAACATTCCTTTTTCACCAGGCCTTCGGCTTTCAATTACCCTTGGGCTCTGTGAATCAGGGAGGTGTTTTAACCCAGCTTTGAAAAAACAACTGTCTTAGCTTTCCCCTTGTTTTCTTTTATCCCAGTTCAGTTGGTAGAGCTCGAGACTCTTAATCGCAAGGTCATGGGTTCGAGCCCCACATTGGGCAAAAGATTCCTGCATTGCAGGGGTTTGGAGCAGATGATTCTTGTGGTCTCTTCCAACGGTACAATTCTATGATTCCACCTTTTTTGCATCTGCTTGCTTGCTTGTTTTTTTAGTATAAATTGCTTAGCATTACTTTGGTTTAAGAGTGTCTAATAAAGTAAAATAACAACTACTCTGGAGATGGGGACAAATGGCCAGTTTGAGTTTCTTTCCATTTCCCTTTTCCCCCATTCTTAAATTGAGTTCTCCAACATTTTCCTAACAGTTTGATTTTTTAAAAAAGTAATTTCTCTTAATAAACACATTCCTAGGTAATTTCCCTTAAGCAAGCAATTTCCCTGTACATAATGCATTTTGTATGTTATTTTCATTGTGTATATTTTATGCAGGCATTACCCTAGTACATGCAATTTTGTACACATTACCAGATTTTGAAGGATAACTGTGTTTTGCTTTGTATATTCTTTTGGAAAATGTGTGCTACATAGCTTCACCTTTAACTGTGAAGTGAATCTAATTTCTCTCCATACTTCATATTAGCCCCAAAGTTATACTCAAATAGCTGTGGTATTGTAGACCAAAGACACTGGATAACTCAGTTGGTTAGAGCATGGTGCTGATATCAACAAGGTTGCAGGTTCGATCCCCATGTGGGACAGCTGCATATTTCTGCGTTCTTCTTCTTTGGTAATCACTCATAGCCGAGTAAGATTGTCTTCATCCTTTCGTAAGAGTTTTTATTGTTAGACCAGGCTTGGATCAAGTGGTGTGACTGTTGGAGTCGTCTTCTTCTTCTTCTTTCTTCTTCTTCTTCTTCTTCTTCTTCTTCTGCAATCACTTGTAGCCAAGTAAGATTGTCTTCCATAAACACAGTTTTAACAATGAGTCCATAAGTGACTGTGGAGGCCAATTCTGGATCCACACATCCTTCCACAATGGGGACATTGGTTTCCGGGCGGGAGTTGATAATGGTGAGGGTTTGCCAAGTGTGCCTTCCTCTTAGCATGTTTCTCCCTTGCGTCCTGAGTTTGAGTGTCTTCAAAGCCCATGACACCTTCAGTAAAGGCTGTTCTCCAGTTGGAACACTCACAGGCCAGTGTTTCCCAGTTGTTGGTGTTTGTACTACATTTTTAAAGATTTGCCTTGATAGAGTCTTTGAACCTCTTTTGTTGACTACCAGCATTCCACTTTCCATTTTTAAGTTTGGTGTAGAGTAGTTGCTTTGGAAGACGATCATCAGGCATCCACAACTGCACATTGCAGGGGGTTGGACTAGGTTATCTTCAGGGTGTCTTCCAACTATACAATTCTATGATTCTATGAGCAACTTAAAATGCCCTGGGAAACAGAAATGTTTTCACCTGGTATCTGAAAGCATTGCCAGGGTCAGCATCTATCACTCCACTTTCACCACCGTCAGCATCATCATTTCCCCTTAACTAGGGGAGAAGCTATTTCAGACTATCAACTATGCAAACTTCTCATTAATTAATTCCGGAAGCTCGCTGGATGCCCACGCAGGGAGCCACAGACTTCTTCCAGTAGAGGAAGAAAATGCATGCACTTCTGGAATGTGTGACATCTTCAAAGTACTGTATCAATATTAACTCATTAATTAGTGGAGTGGGCTAATTAAAGATGGGGAGTTAATGTTCATGCCACTTACGAACTTAGGTTGATGCCTTAGGTTGTGTTCCTCTGGAAGCAAAAAAACCGTTCAACTCCAGATTTTGCAGGGCGATGCAACCTTAACCTTTACTTTAACCTTTGCATAGCTCCAGGCCTTGCATCCGTGGATACTTGGGCTCAATCCCACTCCGCCTTATTATGCTCCAGCAAAACTCCCAGTGGATCATTTCCAGATTGGCACCCCGTGAATCCCCCTTGAAGTCATGTATGAATAAATTTGCATGACTAATAAGTATGCATGAATAAGTTTTTTAATATGCAACAATTACAGCAATTTCACAAGGGACTGCTCAGAGATCTGAGGTTAAAGGCGGGTGGGGGAGGGAGGGAGGAACCGTAGCCAACACGCAGAATGGCAAGAAAGAAATTAAACAAAAATGCAAAACCATTTAAGGCTGAGCAGAGGGGACAGAGAGAAGGGGAGCAGAAGGAAACCCGTGAATGTTTCAGTTGTCAGAAGAGTGAAGAGGAATGGGGAAAGAACTTCTTACAAAGGGATTGTGGGGAACAGAAGGCAAAAGCATGAAATGTGGCCACTAATTAATGGGGCCGGCCGGCCATGAAATGAGAAATGGTGTCCAAAAGTGTCAAAGAGGAGACTTTGAAAAAGAAAGAAGTTTCAGTTTGTGGGGCAATCTGGGAAGGGAGTGGGATAACTAGCCTCCTTTGCTCCAATAGCTACGTAGTGCAATGCTACCCACAGAGGCAATTTAGGGCAGTGCAACTAGTTCCGCTGCACCAAACGTTGAGCCTAGGGGGTGCCACTGGGTGCCACAACTGTGACATAGTGAATTGAGCAGAATGGAAGGCAAGAGGCAGGAGGGTGCTGAATTTTGGCCTCACACAGGCCACCGCTGAAATTTGAAAGACCAAATTCCGCCCCGACTAACCATGAAGGAAGTCTTCAGTTCAATGGGGTTTACTCCCAGGTAAATGAGGAATGTGAGTGGCACTGTGGTCTAAACCACAGAGCCTAGGGCTTGCCGATCAGAAGGTCAGCGGTTCGAATCCCCGCGACGGGGTGAGCTCCCGTTGCTCGGTCCCTGCTCCTGCCAACCTAGCAGTTCGAAAGCACGTCAAAGTGCAAGTAGATGAATTGCTACCACTCCGGTGGGAAGGTAAACAGAGTTTCTGTGTGCTGCTCTGGTTTCACTAAAAGCAGCTTAGTCATGCTGGCCACATGACCTGGAAGCTGTATGCCGGCTCCCTCGGCCTATAGAGCGAGATGAGCAACCCCAGAGTCGTCCATGACTGGACCTAACGGTCAGGGGTCCCTTTACCTTTACCTTTAAGTGAGGTTCTAATTGCCACCCAATAATCATAAGCAAGAAGCTGCCAGCAGAGGGCATGTTCTCACTTACAGGCCTGCCCAATCAGCCTTTCCAAAAGGCAGCTCTGATTGGCACAAGTGACATGTAGCCCAGCCTTCTGCAACCTGGCAGCCTCCAGTTACTTTGACCTACAAATCCCATCAGCTCCAGATGATGTGACCAGGCTGGAAGGGACTGATGGGAGTTGTAGTCCAAAAATCTAGAAGACACCAGGTTTGGGGAGGCTGCTCTGGTCCTATTCAGTTGGACTAAAGCTCCCATCAAATGGCATGGCCAACGGTTAGGGATGGTAGGAGTTGTTGTCCAACAACATCTGAAGGGCACCGCATTGGCTACCACTGGTGTAGAGTCTTCATCCTTAGGGTCAGTTATGGAGAGAGACCCAGAGATTCCCCTTGCACTTGGCTATTGAACAGCAAGGTAAATATTGCATGAATGCCATCTATTTTTGGCACTTTCATTTCTGGAAGTCACTTTGAGATTACCCAGCAGGTAATTTAAGGAAAAACTTGGTTCTTGCTGTTCAGATATTTTCCAGTGCAGAGGCATCTCTTTCTTGTACCTGAGATGACCAGTTGGAGATGTATCTCCTGCCTTTGCAATGTGTTGGGGAATAACCCAGAAAGAAACAATAACCTTGTTTCACAGCAAAGTGCTTTGCAATTTGCATCGCTCCCGCGGAAGCATGTATTATCCTTCCTGTAGAGTCTCTCGTCTTTTTTCCCCTGCCTCCCCACTCCAGTCCCCCTCTCCATTATGCCACCTTTCAGTAACAGAACCGGATACACAATGCACATCCCAACTAATAAAGCTCTGGTTGTGTAGGTTATTATGCACCCATCACCCTATATAATTGAATCTTATTAACTTTTAATTACACTTGTTTGCAAACATTACACGCCCCTAGACAGATATTGTATTTCAAGTTTGATGGTGTGATTAATTATTGAAAAAAGGGTCTAGAGCTCTCTTGCAGAGAGCTTTCTGCAAGTGTCATGTTTCCTGTGTTTTATCAGTCCCAACATTAAAATGGTTATAGGAATCACAATCTTGCATGTTTTCATGTGAAATCACTGTATCCACAAACATTGGGGCATTTCTTATTAACAGCTGACAGCTGGCCAGATATAAGACACTGACTTATACCTTTTACCCAGGACTATGTTTGTAACTAAGTAAATCTTTTCATATTGTAAGCCACCTTGAGCATTGTTTTAACTATGGAAAGGCGGCATACAGTGGAACCTCGGGTTAAGAACTTAATTCGTTCTGAAGGTCCGTCCTTAACCTGAAACTGTTCTTAACCTGAGACACCACTTTAGCTAATGGGGCCTCCTGCTGCCACTGTTCCGCCGCCGCACGATTTCTGTTCTCATCCTGAAGCAAAGTTCTTAACCCAAGGTACTAATTATGGGTTAGCAGAGTCTGTAACCTGAAGCATCTGTAACCTGAAGCGTATGTAACCCGAGGTACCACTGTACATATAAAATGATGATGATGATGATGTCTGTGCTGGCCAGAGAAGGTTATTTGGGATCTCAGCTGGATTCTTTCCTCACCTCTACTGTTACAGCCAGTTTGCTGTAGTGGTTAGAGCATCACACTAGGGAGACTAGGGTTCTAGTCCCACTTGACCTTAATGCTCGCTGGCTGACCCTGGGCAGACTCTCACAGGTTTGTTTCAAGGATAAAATTGAGGAGGTAGAACCATGAGCTCCTTGGAAGAAAGGTGGGATAAAAATGTAATAAGTAGGATGGCTTTAAAAGAGGATGAGACAAATTCATGGAGAAGGAGGCTAGCAATGGCTACTAGCCACAATGGCTATGGTGTACCTCCACAGCTAGAGGCAGCAATGCTTCTGAATACCAGTCACTGGTGACTGGTGTGCTGGGCCCGGGGGTAACCTGTGAACCGCAGTCCAGGACAGGTCCAGAATCCATAGGTTCCGCTGGGAGTCAGTACAATAGGCCTGAGGCAGAACATGAGGCAGGAAACCAGGCAAGGACAGGTTCCGGATCTAGCATACAGCAATGTTGCTCCCACAACCTGGGGCGGGGTCCGACAGCCTTTTATCTTTGTCGGGGTAGCAGCCGGTCCCCGGAGACTTGCCTCCCTGTTTCACCCGAAGGCAAGCACTCCTCCTGCAAGTACTCAGGTCTCTCCTTCTCTCAGACCTTAGTCTCTGCAGCTCGGGAGATGATGGTGGGTTATTAGACCCAGGGGCCGCCTCAGCCTCCCCTGACCAAGCCGGTAGTGGAGCAGCTGTAAGTGATGGCCCAGCTGACGGCGATGAGGTAATCCCCTCATCTGCAGGCTCAGGCCCCTGACTTGGCCCAGCTGGTGTTTGTTGCAGGGGAACCTGTGCAGACTGGGACTCTTCAGGATCAGGCCGCAGACTTGGTTCAGGTGATGCCCGAGGCAAAGGATCCAGTGCAGACTGAGTCTCCTCTGGTTCTGAGTCCAAGTCCCAGGCCATCACAACTGGAAACCACAGGAGGGGAGATTGCTCTTCTGCTTGAATCCTGCTTGCTGGTTTCCCACAGGCGTCTGTGTGGCCTCTGGGAGAACAGGATGCTGGAAAAAATGGTCCACTGGCCTGATCCAGCAGGGTCTTCTTATGTTCTTAAGCAAACAAATGAGATTGTTGAGCTTTTGGCGGGCAAAGTTGTTCAACTTTGGGAAGAGGGGGCAAAAAACAACAACCCCCAAAACCAACATTTCCTACATGGGCTGCCGTGTCTCCAGGTTTTCCACCACATTTTCACAGTTTTCACTTTCACAAATTCTGCCCGGACGTTATTTTCAACAGATGCATCCAGGATATGTCTGGGAAAACACAGACGTATGGCAGCCCTATTAAGCATAATGATTGCCGGGGTACCCACTAATGCAACAGATGAGCTTTGCAACCGAGAGAAGATTAATCATCCATGTGCTATTAGTAAAGGTAAAGGTACCCCTGCCCGTACAGGCCAGTCTTGACAGACTCTTGGGTTGTGCGCCCATCTCACTCAAGAGGCCGGGGGCCAGCGCTGTCCGGAGACACTTCCAGGTCACGTGGCCAGCGTGACATCGCTGCTCTGGTGAGCCAGCGCAGCACACGGAAATGCCGTTTACCTTCCTGCTAGTAAGCGGTCCCTATTTATCTACTTGCACCCGGGAGTGCTTTTGAACTGCTAGGTTGGCAGGCGCTGGGACCGAACAACGGGAGCGCACCCCGCCGCGGGGATTCGAACCACCGACCTTTCGATCAGCAAGCCCTAGGCACTGAGGCTTTTACCCACAGCGCCACCCGCGTTTCTTTTAATTGGTAGAAGGATGGATGAACAGCACCTGGAAGGGTGCACAGATTTTTTTATTAAAAAATTAAACTCAAAAATTGGAAGCTCGTACAAAGATGGGTGGGCAGATTCTTCTCCAGAACTTTCATGGAGAACCCAAAGCAGCTTTTGCCAATCTGGTCCCCTCCAGAAGTTTTGGAACTTTGACTCTAGTCAGCACAGCTATTAATTGACTGGGGTTGATGGGAGTTGTAGTCTGAAACAGCAGAAAGGCACCAGGTTGGGGGAAAGGGCTGACCAAAAGCATTGCACCAAGGGGAATTCATCCTCTTTTGGTCTCTGGCTGTCATAATCTTCACCCACAGAATGGATAGAAGAGGAATAATAATAATAATAATAATAATAATAATAATAATAATAATTTATTATTTGTACCCCGCCCATCTGGCTGGGTTTCCCCACCCACTCTGGGTGGCTTCCAACAAAGATGAAAAATACACTAAAATGTCACATATTAAAAACTTCCCTGAACAGGGCTGCCTTCAGATGTCTTCTGAATGTCAGGTAGTTGTTTATCGCTTTGACATCTGATGGGAGGGCGTTCCACAGGGCGGGCGCCACTACCGAGAAGGCCCTCTGCCTGGTTCCCTGTAACTTGGCCTCTCGCAGTGAGGGAACCGCCAGAAGGCCCTCGGAGCTGGACCTCAGTGTCCGGGCAGAACGATGGAGGTGGAGACGCTCCTTCAGGTATACTGGAATCTGTTTAAAATGAATTAGTCCATTGAATTTGATGGCTCTGGCCTGCTCAAGCTTTTCCTGCATCTGATCACCTTTTGGAATGATGTTTTGCTTGAGTATTGTTGGGGTTTTTTAAACGCTTGGCTAATTATCTGCAAACTTATACACACAAAAACACATGTATGGTAAATATAATACAGTGGTACCTCCAGTTATGTACTTAATTCATTCCAGAGGTCCATTCTTAACCTGAAATTGTTCTTAACCTGAAGCACCACTTTGGCTAATGGGGCCTCCCGCTGCTGCGGCACCACCACCGCACGATTTCTGTTCTCATCCTGAAGCAAAGTTCTTAACCCGAGGTACTATTTCTGGGTTAGTAGAGTCTGTAACCTGAAGCGTATGTAACCTGAAACGTATGTAACCTGAGGTACCACAGTATGTATGAAGGAGACAAGCCCCATTCTGCACTACATTTCTGCAGCTTAATTTTAGATGTAGTATTTTTAAAATATATAGCATTGCAATATGCATCTTATTTTGTTAAGTACTCTATGCTGGCTTCAGTTTATAGAAATCACGATATAATTATTGATTCGGGGCGGGAGGGGAGAGAGAAAAGTGGTAAAGTAAAAGCCCATCAGACACTTGCATCCATATAAAAAATGCACACCCCTGTTCTTCCAGCTAATGCTTCTAGTACTTCATTACTTGTGTTTATTGATTTGCTTTTGGTGTTAGATGCTTTAATGAGTCACTGAACCAACAGCATTGTCTTGTTATATTTTTATTGTGTGTGGCATTTCCTTCAACACACACGTGCCTGAATAATGGAACATGAACATATAGTATATGACCTTACAAGTTCCTGTAGGTTCTCCAGAAAATGAGAATGTACATTCACAGGAGACAGAAAATCCAGTTGTTTCAAAGGCTTCTTCGGGCAGAGTCTTTAAATATTCCTGATATTTTAAGGAAGGAGTAGTCACATTAGCCTGTTAAAGGTAAAGGTAAAGGTACCCCTGCCCGTACGGGCCAGTCTTGACAGACTCTAGGGTTGTGCGCCCATCTCACTCAAGAGGCCAAGGGCCAGCGCTGTCCGGAGACACTTCCGGGTCACGTGGCCAGCGTGACATCGCTGCTCTGGCGAGCCAGAGCCGCACACAGAAACGCCGTTTACCTTCCCGCCAGTAAGCGGTCCCTATTTATCTACTTGCACCCGAGAGTGCTTTCGAACTGCTAGGTCGGCAGGCGCTGGGACCGAACAACGGGAGCGCACCCCGCCGCGGGGATTCGAACCGCCGACCTTTCGATCGGCAAGTCCTAGGCACTGAGGCTTTAACCCACAGCGCCACCCGCGTCCTAGCCTGTTACATTATGGTAAAAATAAAACAGAGTCGCTGCAAGGAATGGATATTTGCTTCCCACCAAATATTAATGTGCTTCCATGTGAGGCGTCAAGCTACCTCCAAGGTAGAAAAGGAGAAGCCACAAAATGGACACGAGGATTCGGTGAAACAGAACTGCTGTGAATGGGTGACCCCCCTTTCCTAGTCGGTGGTGGATGTTTAACTCTCTCATACCCTTCAAGTGTCCCGGTTTTCCAGGGACAGTCCCGGAATTACAAAAGCTTCTGATTTGATCCAGGAATGTCCCTATTTCCCCTGCAAGTGCCTCTGTTGCCAAGCTCAGGGAGAAGAATGAGCCAGCGCTCGTCTCGAGTGACAACAGCAGCTGAAGCTTCAAAGGAGCATCCTATTGCATCTCCATGACCTCTCTGTGGCCACCAATGCTGGCATCCTCCCCTGGGCAGGTCATAGTGGCTGCAGGAGAGTGGAGAGGCTGTGGCCGCAGAGGTCCAGCCCCATGTGATGCCCCAGTTCTGATAGGTAGGCCGAGAGCACCGCTGCCCTGGGTGCGAAGAAAGTGGGGGGGGGGGGGGTTGGAGCAGAGAAGAGAGCAAGGAGTCCAAACTTGCCCCTTTCTAAAAAAATTATTTACTGGCGTGTGTGTTTTTCTTTTCTTTTTGTAAACCTACCAAAGAATAAAATAAAATCGGGATTAAGAGATCTTCTCAGAATGGTGGGGGACATGTGTGTTGTGTCCCATCAGTGGCCTAGCGTGGGGAGTGCAGGGGGGGCCGGCTGCACCGGGTGCAACATCTGGGGGTTAGGGTTAGGGGCGCAAATCCACGGGTTAGGGGGCGCAAATTACTTGCCTTGGCCTGGGTGCTGACAACCCACGCTACGCCACTGTGTCCCATTGGTGGAGTGCTGGTAGCACTCACTAATAATAATAATAATACCTTTATTGTCAATGTACAACCTGTGTACAATGAAATTAACCAAGCCTCCCTCCCCCAAACACTCAATCTCATTGCACTCTGTGTGCTTGTCGCACAACACATCAACCCTGAAAGTCAGTTGCACTATATTATTTTCCGTTCAGCAGCCTAACAGCCCACGGATAGAAACTGTTTTTTAGCCTGGTGGTATGACTGATTATACTTCTATATCTCCTGCCCGAGGGTAGAAGATTAAAGAGGTGCTGGCCGGGGTGTGAATCGTCCCTGAGAATTTTTCTCACTCTCCTAAGGCATCGGTCCCTTGCGATGTCATCCAGCGGGCTCAGGGGACAGCCCATGATATCATGTGCTGTGTTCACCACGCTCTGTAAAGACTTTCACCTTTCTTCTGAAAGGAAATGCTATGCAGGAGGGAGGGGAGAGAAAAAATGGGGAGGTGGTTAAGGGATCAGTTGTAGAGGATTGAGAAATGTCCCTATTTTCATTGGAGGAATGTTGGAGGGCTCTGAGTTGAAGCCATCACCATGACACTGAAGTCTGTCCCCTTAACTCCAGCCTACATAACATACCCTCCAACATTTCTCCAATGAAAATAGGGACATCCCAGTCCTTAATGATAATTTAACTATTCATGCCCCCCACATATGTTCTATATGTTGGGCAGCTTCCAACATAGAGAAAAACATAATAAAACATGAAACACTTTTTTTAAAAAACACACACAATAAAACCCTTCCCTAGACAAGATTGCCTTCAGATGCCTTCGGGTAACTCCATACCCTCCAACATTTCTTCAATGAAAATAGGGACATCCTAAGGAAAAGTGGGACATTCCAGGATCAAATCAGAAACCGTGACAGCTTTTCAAAATCAGGGACATCCCTGGAAAATAGGGTCTGACATAACTCTGTTACACCCTGTTCACTCGCTTGCAGATATAATGCCGCCTAAGTGGCCCATCAAGTTCCTGACAATTAAAGAAGGTCACGCAGATGGAGGAAAGTACAGGGACCCTTGAGACTTGGAGCATAATAGCGGATTACATCGTTTGGAAGTATGCTGCTCTGCTTTTGCGGGGAAGTTCATTTGGCTGGGAGAGATCCGCTTTAGCAGCTGTTATTTAGTTTATCTGGATTTGTTAGCCGAAACAAGGGAGGCCTGAGAGGATGAGGCTTCCCGGAGAAAATAAAGCCAATATTTTTCCTCAGAAGATTTATAGACACTTTTACATGCATCCAATTAGCGGGTGACATTTAAACAAGGGCCTCTGTTTACGTGTCACCGTTCCAACAGGCGTGTGGGAGGCAGTGTCACTGTGCCACGCTGAGCCCAGCCATGCGCCAAGAGGCCTATCAGGCAGAGTGGCAACAAACACAGTGGCCCTGCCAGGGTGAGAGTTTGAGGCAGCTGTCAAAAGAACCAGACGCTACAGAGTTACCACATTCTGAAGTAAGCGCCATAGTTGCACGTTGATTTGGAAAGTGCAGATAAGGTAGAATCACTTTTCTGTGTGAACTGAATCAAATTGTGTCCCACCCCACATCCCTACACACTTGTTGCGCGAGGCTGTGTTCATACCTATCCATTGGGCTGAGCAAGCCACGTCGCCACATTCAAAACTTAAGAATGCCAAGCAACTAATAATAATAATAATAATAATAATAATAATAATAATAATAATAATTTTATACCCTGCCCATCTGGCTGGGTTTCCCCACCCACTCTGGGCAGCTCCCAACAGAATACAGTCATACCTCGGGTTACAGATGCTTCAGGTTGTGCGTTTTCAGATTGTGCACCGCGCTGAACCCGGAAGTACTGAAACGGGTTACTTCCACGTTTTGGCACTCGTGCATGCACAGAAGAGCTAAATTGCGCTTTGCGTTTACACAGAAGTGCTGAATCGTGACCCACACGTGCGCAGGCGCAGCGCTGCGGGTTGTGAGCGTGCCTCCCACACGGATCACGTCTGCAACCCGAGCATCCACTGTATTAAAAACGTGCTAAACATCAAACATTAAAAACTTCCCTAAACAGGGCTGCCTTCTAAAAGTCAGATAGTTGTTTATTTCCTTGACATCTGATGGGAGGGTGTTCCACAGGGCGGGCGCCACTACTGAGAAGACCCTCTCTGCCTGGTTCCCTGCAACCTCACTTCTTGCAGTGAGGGAATCACCACAAGGCTCTCGGAGCTGGACCTCAATGTCCGGGCTGAACGATGGGGGTGGAGACACTTCAGGTATACTGGGCAGAGGCCGTTCAGGGCTTCAAAGGTCAGCACCAACACTTTGAATTGTAGCCAAGTTCCTTTTTCTCTGACCTTCCGAACCCATCTGCTTTTGGAACCCAAATAGCAGATCCCCAAATGCAAGAAGGTTCCTGTGACAGCTGAAAGATGCTTTTGCATGCTCTACTTTCCCTAAATTCTCAGAGGGGGTCATAGCTCAGTGGTAGAGTACATACTCCACATGCAGAAGGACCCAAGGTCAATCTTCAGAATTTCCAGGTATGGTTGCAAAAAGCTCTTGCCTGAAATCCCAGAGAGTCACTGTTGTTCTGGGTCAATAGTTAGATCTGGCATCAGGCAGCTTCACACAAGGGGCTTTGACTGTGTGTAGAATAGTAAGGTTTAATTTGAGCCGTTTGGATTCCTCCTTTGCATTTTGATCCAACATGCTAGACTGGGAGGGAGGGGATGTTTTTGAAGCTCCTAAGAAGAACAAGGTTCTGTGTTGACATTATCATGGAATTCAGGGCAAATCCAGTGTTTTTAACACTTAAATCTGATGCTTCCACTTTGAGTTATGCTTTATGTTTATTCCCTTGCTAATTTGTTTATTCATTAGATTTCATGGCTTATGCCCTCCATCTCTGGAGGTATATTTGAGGCTGACAAAATGTTATAGTGTCTTGATAACTTATGGGCGGTGTGCGTTTGTGAAGACTGCTCTTCTTGCCGCTTTGCAGCAGAACAGTTAAAGGCTATATATCTAGCCGTGTGTTTGGGAAGACTGTATATCTAAGTGTGTTCTGTTGGGTTTTTATTATGCTCTAATGTGATTCATGATATTTTGCCCAGACCGAAAAATTATATGTATAGATTATGTCATTGTTTATACTCCACTCTTGGGCCTTAGTCAATACCAATGGGGAGAAGGAGCTAGGCTATAAGTCTTGCACAATAATGTGTGTGGAATTTTTTGTGGTGTCTGGTGCAGGATTCCTGAGAACACTGGCTTCTTAAAAAAAAGGGGGGGCTAAACCTAGAGCCATAGCTCAGTGCTAGAACATCTGCTTTCCATACACAAGGCACCAGGCTCAATCCCTGACATCACCAGGTAGGGCTGGGAATATTCCTTGTCTGAAACCCTGGAGAGCCTCTGACACTCAGTGTTGGAGATAGTGGACCAATAGTCTGACTCGGCATAAGGCAAAAGTTTGACTCAGCATAAGGTACTTTCCTATGTTCACAATGGGGAAGGAAGCCCACAATGGGGAAGGAAGCATCACCACCATCATTCCAACTGGTGGAGTGCTGTATGGTGCACCCTTTTCTCTGTCCATGGGCTCCAGCAAGAAACAACACCAAACCACCACCTGGGTCCAGAAGCCAGTTTCTTTCCACCACAAGGTCAGGACACTGAATGGACCCAATGTGTGGTACTGCATGGAATACTGGGAAAGATAATAGTTGGAGGTGGGGACAAAGCAGGCTTTAGATATGGTCCCCGCAGAGATGCTGAGATCCTGGCAGTGCACCAAGAATAGTGACACCAGCCCAGACTTCTTACTTAGAAGAAGAGGCTGCATGTGAACCTCCAAGACCAGCCATCTTGCTCCTGTGTGGAGGGAGAATGATCAGTCTGTGTCCTAAGCTCCACATATTCAAGTGGTCTGTGTGCATGCAGCCCATAGATGTTCAGATGAATACCCATAAGTTGCCTTGTGTGTGATCTGGTACCCTGGAAATTGGAAGATCCCAGATTGTGCATATAGGAACCAGGGCTAGTCAGGTGGAGGTGTGTGGGCTCCATGCAAAAGTGGGTGCAGCAGCAACAGAGGGGCCTCAGAAAATGCAGAAGTGTCAGCTGAAGCACAGCATATACAGACAAATGCTTGGAGCTTTACAAATGTCGAATTCTCTTGTGTTGCCTGTCCAATGGGTGTGCATGTGCTAGGACTGCTCAGCTTAACAAGACCTCAGAGCTACCCTCTGTGTTGATGTCCCACAGCTAGTGTGGTGTAGTGGTTAAGAGCGGTAGACTCGTAATCTGGTGAACCGGGTTCGCGTCTCTGCTCCTCCACATGCACCTGCTGGGTGACCTTGGGCCAGTCACACTTCTCTGAAGTCTCTCAGCCCCACTCACCTCACAGAGTGTTTGTTGTGGGGGAGGAAAGGAAAGGAGATTGTTAGCCGCTTTGAGACTCCTTCGGGTAGTGATAAAGCGGGATATCAAATCCAAACTCTTCTTCTTCTTCTTCTTCTTCTTTTAATTAAATAACCTATTGGAGTCTCCACCACCTTATGCATCAACCCCTTGAAAAACACAACCAATTGCTTAAAAATATATGTGTTCCTGGTTTGAGAATTGCTGCATCTGTTTGCTAAGCCAGAGGGGAAGCAGGTATTGTGCTGGGCTGGGGTCTGTTCTGCCGATTTCCATGCCCATCTCCTGAGTAAGAGTGGGATTTGACACAGTTTGAATAAATGCATCAGGCTGGCAGGTGAGGGCAGGGGTTAGGGGATTCTGCAAAGACTTCTCAAGCCAAAAGGAGGAGGTGGAGGAGGAGGAGGAGGAGGGAGTGCTAAACCAATTAAAAGAAGATGAAAGCTGACAAGCAGCTGTAAGGGCAACGGAGAAGATTAAAGCTAAGAGAGATTATTGGTCGGGCTGTGGAAAAACCTACATGCAAAATGATCAATGGAATAAAGCAACTGTTTGGTCCCTCCTGGACTTGAACTGTTTGGTCCCTCCTGGTCTTGTCCTCAAGACGCAGGTAAGCTCTTTCATTAGGCAAAAGAATTGAATGGTAAATAGTAGGTGGTTTTGTATGTGGCAGGATGAAAAGGTACTGTGCCATTTGAAACTTTCCTTGTTTTGCACTCTCCAGTTGAGCAGGAGCCTTCCTGGTCAGAAGGACTTCTCACCATCAGCAACTAGCATTTTGAGACCCTTCTTAAAACATATGGGAACAGTGCAAACTCTTCCAGAAATGATTCAGCTAGGCACTGCAATTGTTCGGCCTTCACAGCAAGCTGCTGGACATCCTGTGTGAAAATGTCAAACTGTTCAAATGTCGATGTATGTTTATGAATGTGGAGGAAAAGGGCAAGAAAGAGTCACTTTCAGTGTGTTGTTTAATTTGGGTGTGTTTGCCTGCACCTGCAGCTGGTTAAGCATGTAAGAATGAGTCGGCACAATTTACTGCATAAATGCTGTTGTGCTTAATAATAATAATAATAATAATAATAATAATAATAATTTTTATTTATACCCCGCCCTCCCCAGCCAAGGCCGGGCTCAGAGCGGTTTACAAGCAATAATAAAAACAAGTTGAATGAATACAACTTAAAAACAAAATTAAAATACAACATTAAAATATTGAAACATTAAAATATTAAAATGTAGCCTCATCGCAGGAGGAGAAGGAAAGGAAAAAAGAAAGAGGGGGAGGGAATCAAGTTGGCTCCAAGCCAAAGGCCAGGCAGAACAACTCTGTCTTACAGGCCCTGCGGAAAGAAATCAGATCCTGCAGGGCTCTGGTCTCATGAGACAGAGCGTTCCACCAGGCTGGAGCCAGAGTTGAAAAGGCCCTGGCTCTGGTTGAAGCTAATCTGACTTCCTTAGGGCCCGGGACCTCTAGGGTGTTGCTATTTATGGACCTTGAGGCTCTCCGTGGGGCATACCAGGAGAGGCGGTCCCGTAGGTATGAGGGTCCTAGGCCGTGAAGGGCTTTAAAGGTCAAAAGCAGCACCTTAAATCTGACCCTGTACTCCACCGGGAGCCAGTGCAGCTTGAAAAGCACTGGGTGAATATGCTCCCATGGCAGAGACCCCGTGAGGAGCCTCGCTGCAGCATTCTGCACCCGCTGGAGTTTCTGGGACAGCTTCAAGGGCAGCCCCGCGTAGAGCGAATTACAGTAGTCAAGCCTGGAGATGACCGTCGCATGGATCACTGTGGCCAGGTCGGGGCGGGAAAGGCAAGTCTGCCCTTGGCCAGAGCATAGTCTGTATGCTGTAAGGCTACTGTATTTACAAATGTATGTAACTGGAACTGCATTATACTGTCAGTTAAGCAACTGACTCCTCCTACAACGATCTGGTGTTTCTCTGCTCTTTTGGCACACTCTGGTGGCATTAGGATGGGCACTCTGAACATGCCCCAACACAAAAGGCTAGTGCTCTCCTTAGGTAGTCTTTAGTTTTGTATATCAGGGATGGGTGACCACATGGATGGAGGGCTAAATAAGGCCATCTAGGCATCTCTGTCTGTCACTCGGAACTCTTCCAAGCCACATTCCTCACTAACTCTGGTTCACCCCTCCTTGAATTTTATTTACCGGGTTGGAATGTGTTGAACTCTGATGAGGCCTCTTGTTTGTCTCGATGGAGAGTAGAGGGTGTGTGGTGTGTGTGTGTGCAGAAGCTAGCCTACTGTACAAAGGCAATGCTGACATTCATTGTCCACCAGTGGTATGCGGCTTTCGGAAGGTTCTCCAGAAAAGAATGTGGCCCTTTGGCTCAAGATGTCCCCCACCCATGTATGGTAGACATGCTGGAGGGGGCAATGGAGTGTGTGCGCTAGATCTGCCTCCCCCTCCCATTGTTGTTCTCATTGCCCTCTGTGACCTGGGGGGTGGCAGTGTGAATTGGGGGCCCTTCCATCCTCGTGGAGGCTCCCTGCAAATTTTAGAAGACCAAGGTCTGAAGATGTTTCTGGTGGGACAGCAGCTCACTCTGCAGCTTCTCCCTTCCTCCACAGTTGAGTTGTGGCCAAATCCCCACTTGATGTCCTGTAGCTCAACAGGGATTGCTCCCTTCAAGCCAAGGCTGCAATCCAAGACACCCTGACCTAGGAGTAATTCCCACTAACTAAAACTCAATTGGACTTACTTCCGAGCAGGAATCCAATGGATTGTGCAGCAAGTGACTGATACCTCAGGCAGTAATAGACATATCTAGTGACATTAGTTTCTCTATTTCTCATCTTTCCAGTCTCAAGTTCAGTTTGCCACTTTTCCATTAGTTTTTTTAAAAATTAAAAAATTCTCATGAGAAATTTCTAGCATTTTAATGCACATTTCTAATATTCTTGCGAGCAGTTATGTCATTTTCACACATATTTTTGCATGCTTTCCCCTAATGAACTCATTTTTTCTTACACATTTTTTTTTTTAAGCCAGAGAGCTACATTGCAAAATGCAGAGGAGTGTGAATTTCAAAGTATAGCTGCATTTTTGTTTGGGTCTCGCTTCAAAAAGTGTTGGTTCGCACTGGATCAAATTGCTCTCCCATCCCTAGACTCTGCGAAGATTACTCACAGGTTAGCAAGTTGCTCTACAGTTCTGGGAGAGGGAAAACTACCTTAAAACGCTTGGTTTTTGTCAAGCATCACATATCAAGGGCCGTAAGTTGTCACCTATCAAATTCTCTCAGAGCTCCAGCACCGGTTGCCAAAATACCAACTGCCGTTATGTGTACACTGTCAAATACTGTCAGATACAAAAAGACACGTCAGCTATGAAATATCAACTGTAAAAATAGCTACTTTTTCAAATACCAATAGATGCAGCATACAATTGTTATCCGCTAAATATTCACGCAATAGCTTAAACGTTCCAAATATTCAGCATCAATATTTCAGAGAGGAACCAAGAGGAGGGAGAAGCAAATTCTTTTCAGCTGTAGTTTGGGGATATCTGCTTAGGAACATAGGAACACATAGGAAGCTGCCTTATATAGTGTCAGACCATTTGGCTCTATGACTAGCAGCCATTTCCAGGGTTTCCAACATATGTCGCTCTGAGCCCTGTCTGGAGATGCCAGGGATTGGACCTGGGACCTTCTGCATGCAAAGCAGATGTTCTACCACTGAACTGTGGACATTCCCAATAGCCTATATTGTTCTGCTCCTTGGCCTTATACTTTCCCCTGAACTTTGACACACACACACACCGCACCTCCATTCCTAGCAGCCAAAGGAAGTGCACCTGGGTTTGATTTCCTCCTTCTCTGCTCAAAGCAGTCAGGGGTGGAGCAAGGTGGGTGCGGATCGCCCCAGGTGTCATCACCAAGGGGGGGGGACATTTGGCTCACCGCCCGTCCACGACTCTCGCCTGCCCCGAGCCATTGGGGGAAGGGGGTAGTTGTACCGTTTTTTGCTGCTTTGTTTTGATAACCCCAGGGACGCGGGTAGCGCTGTGGGTTAAACCACAGAGCCTAGGACTTGCCGATCAGAAGGTTGGCGGTTCGAATCCCCGCGATGGGCTGAGCTCCTGTTGCTCTGTCCCAGCTCCTGCCAACCTAGCAGTTCAAAAGCACGTCAAAGTGCAAGTAGATAAAAGGTACCGCTCCGGGGAAGGTAAACAGCGTTTCCATGCACTGCTCTGGTCCGCCAGAAGCGGCTTAGTCATTCTGGCCACATGACCCGGAAGCTGTACGCCGGCTCCCTCGGCCAATAAAGCGAGATGAGCGCCGCAACCTCAGTGGTGGTCATGACTGGACCTAATGGTCAGCGGTTCCTTTACCTTTTCCTTTGATAGCCCCATGATCCTGGGCTGCTGGAGGAGGCATGCAGGCAGGGAGGGAGGGGACAGGAAGGAGGCAGGCAAGCAAACAAGTGGAGGGTGTAGGGAAGGAGAGAAGCAGAAGCTCTCTCAACTCAGGATCACAGCCAGTCTTTTTATACTGTGAGTAGATCACAGTCTCTTGGGAGTCCAACTAGATTTCAATGGGGGGGGGGAGGAGAAAAGAATTTTTCCACACCGGGCAGCACATGACCTTGCTACGTCACTGGAAGCAGTGTGCTTCTGCATGCCAAATGCTGGAAATCACAAATATGGAAAGTGATGTTGAGCTCAGATCCTGCTTGCAGGCTGCCCATAGGCATCTGATTGGCCACTCTTGAGAAAAGGATGAAGAACTGAATGGTCCTTTGGACTTATAGAAGAGCCAGTTTGGTGTAGTGGTTAAGAGCGGTAGACTCGTAATCTGGTGAACCGGGTTTGATTCCCTGCTCCTCCACATGCAGCTGCTGGGTGACCTTGGGCCAGTCACACTTCTCTGATGTCTCTCAGCCCCACTCACCTCACAGAGTGTTTGTTGTGGGGGAGGAAGGGAAAGGAGAATGTTAGCCGCTTTGAGACTCCTTCGGGTAGTGATAAAGCGGGATATCAAATCCAAACTCTTCTTATCCAGCTGGGCTCTTCTTATGTTCTTTTACCACTAGTTCCTGGTCTCTTGGCTCCAAAAGTTACCAAGGTGTCCCTTGGATGTTCTCGTTCCAATGTGACCCCTTAGCTGTAATGTTTCCATGTATACAAGGGACAATATCAGGAGAATGTACTGGCAGTAATACTGAGGCACTAGCTCAAATGGCAATGCCATGATGTAACTCGCTACACAATTGCTATTTTAAATGTAGTTTTAGCCATACAATTGCAGGCATTCTCCATCATGCAACTGCAATTATGTGAGGGGTGGGAGAACAGGACTGTGCTTGCTGGCTCCAACCTCTCTCTCTTTGATTTATAGAAATAAACATTTATTCAAAAGTTACAATACAGCTTTGCCCATTGCCATAATATCACTGAATGATCAGTCCTCAATCCCACATCACTGTCATGTTGGCTTGCCAAATAACCTCAATAGGAACCCAACTACTGATCCAGTTGGCTAGACATTTTTAATCAATATATCCCTCTACAGACACCTCTGTGATGATGATGGCATTAAAATATCCTCTCTGTCACATTCCCATTGCTGATCCTGCTGTCCTCCAGGTGACGGAGTGAGGAACTTGGTTTATGCACAGAGACTGCCTGCATTGTTTAGAACCTTGCACCATCACAGAAATATGGGGAGGGAACAAGCCCGACGATTTACAGAATATTGGATGACGCTTGGAAGAATATTTGGCCTGTTTCCAGAGTGCATCAAATCCAGAGCTCTCACGTCCGAAAGAAGTATTAGGAGTTTATGATGCAGAAATAAGTGATTGGTGTTTGACGCACATTGAGCTAATGGTGAGCTGTCGGTCGAAAGAGAATGGTAGTGACATTATGTATCTGGCTTTGCCCTGGGCTGCTCTGTGCCAAATGCAATAAGCATTTCAGAATCTGAATGATCAGTTGTGTGCATGTAACAACAACAAAAACATAAAAAGACATTAGAAATAATTGCACATTAGCTATTTAGCGCTAAAACGGAGGAAAGGAGGAGATGATTATTGGAAACAGTTGGGTAAGGCATTAGGAGCAGGTAGGAGATGTAGTTGGGGGGGGGGAGTTGGGGACTCCAATTCAGTTCACACTTAAAGGCAAATCTAACTAATTGGCACTTTTCGAAGCAATGTGAGAACCAAAACACAGCCATCTTTCAAAAATTTGTGCTTCTCTGAATTTTGCAAGGTAGTGCTCCAGCCAAGTAAAGTGTTTATATTAAAAGATATAACATGCATATTTATACCCACACATTTTATATATGCATGTATTGGTGAAAATATCATAAAAAATGCATTATATTAAGGAAATTTACCCTGTAATAGGCAACCATTCATATAAACTGCATATTAGGGGAAATGCACACAAAAATGCTGATGAATTTCCATGAGGAATGTGTGTGAGAGAGAAACTGAAGTGGAAATGTGGAAAACTGAATTTAAGACTTAAAAAATGAGAAGGCGAAAGGAACTAAAACTAACACATTTGTCCCTTCCTAGGTGTGGGTGATTTATTGCTTCTGTAGTGCTGAGATCCCTCAAAAATTCTTATTCCAATTTCTCTGTGGATTTTGAATCCAAATTGCTCCCTTTCTTTTCCAAAGTAAAACCAATAGATTTGGAATTCTCATCGTTTCATTCTTCATTTCCCCACATTGATATAAACCAGGGGCTGTCAACCTGGTCCCTACTGCTCACTAGTGGGTGTTTCAGGATTCTAGGTGGCCGGTAGGGGATTCTGCAGCACAAGTTGAATCCTCCTTCCATTGAGGGGCGGTAAGGAAATTTTACTATCAAGAAAGATCCATTAGTGGGGGGGGGGGGTAGGTATAAAAAGGTTGACTACCCCTGATATAAACAGATGTTACATTGGGGAAAGACAACCTCTCCTGGCTCGAGGAAGCCTGCAATATATTGGTTCTCCCTCTGCCCACTTCCCCCTTCTTTCCCCATAGAATGTGTGGGGAGGGAGCAGCTTTTGCATGAAACCATTTTGGGGGAGGGGGCGTGTCGATTGTTAGACTGCATATGGTGTGACGTCATCTGCACCAGCACGTGACTGGCATTTTGAGTCCCTTCTTAAAACATCAGTGACCAAAACTCTATAAGAGATACATTGGCTATGCATTGCAATGGTGTGACATTTGCAGCTTAGCTGCCCCTTTTGCAAAGGGGCTTCTTACTTGAAAAGTGCAAAGTAATGGGGTGTCCAGTGAGATTTTTTTTTTCCAGTGAGAAACTATTTTCCCCCCACCAATGGGGTTCAGCAATGTTTTCTGTGGCCTTTTCAAGAATGAATGATGCTCTTCTGCTGGAAATCTTGCTGACTAAGCTTTGGTGCGAACTCCAGAAGGTACCTCTGCCTGAGTGCTGCAACAGGAGCTATTCTCTCTGCTTCGCTAGGAGCCAGGTGGTGTGTAGGGACTGTTAATTCACCAAAGGATAGGTTAAACTTTCTTGGGAATGAGGAAGTGGAAGGGGCCATCTGAGGCGGAACAGGAAGGAGCCATCTCTCACTGCCACAAACACCCCATCATTGAAGCCTCACTTACTGGGTTGCACAGTAGCAGCTTCTGGAAAGATCTCATGCAAGTTTTGCAAGATATTGTGAAATCTCACTGGAAGCTGGTGCTGCCACAGCCGCATGACCCCAGTAGTGATGGCAGGGATGGGCAGGGGACCCGTGAGGGTGCTGCCTGAGGCAGCTGCTTCAGCCTACCTCATGAGCAAGCCAGCCCTAGAAAGTGGGGTCCACACACAGAGAAACTGGCTCACATTTTAAGCTGACAGACATTAACTCTGTTGCCCCTTCACCAATGAAGATATATTCTCCAGATGTTCTGGACTTAAACTCTCATCAGTTCTAGCCAGCAGGCTTGGGAGAACTCAGAGATCCAAAGAATTACTTTTTTAAAAAATAGAATGAGGCAACCCTCTAATGGGAGAATGCCAAAAATAGCCCAGTGAGAACTGAGTCTGCTCAGTGATGACTGAATGCTGCCTGATTTGTGGGGATGGAAAGCCAGTCAGACATAGGGAATGGGATGGAGTGGCTAGAATCCTGAACAGAAAGCCTTCCATGCTGCAACATTTCATTGCAAGTCCCACTTGTGCATTTCGAAGGACATTCAATTGCATCGATGGAATGGACCAAGAGCCTTCTAGCTCAGAAATCTGTTTTCCAATAGAGGACAGCCATGTCTCTCTATGAAGCTCACAAGCAAGGGGTGAAGGAGGTGGCCTTACTCTGTTTCCAGTATCTGACACCTAAGGGAAATACTGCCCCTAAACATGGAGGTTCCATATAGTCATTGAGGTATGTGGCGGGTGAGCATGCAGCCCATCGTGTTGTACAGTGTGTAATCAAGAACCTCTGTGGCCTCTCTCAGTGCTTGGAATAATTGTGTGTAGCTGGACTCACATGTGCGCACCACACTTGTAGCATAATGATGGCTTTGAAAGAGGGGAAACGACTGCCCACAAGTGTGGCGTTTGCCTCCCAGGATGGGTCATAAGGAAAGGGTTAAAATGGGTGTGATGTGATTGGCCAGTGAGAATGCAAGGGGGGAATAAAAGTTAGAGTGGAGGTTTGGGAGTTGAAGAAGGAAGAGGGAGGATTAGGTGTGGGTTGGTAGAGCTGTATTGAGAGTGAGAGGAATTGTTAGGTGGAGTCAGATAGACTGTGGAACGCCCTCCCATCAGATGTCAAAGCGATAAACAACTACCTGACATTCAGAAGACATCTGAAGGCAGCCCTGTTCAGGGAAGTTTTTAATATGTGACATTTTAGTGTATTTTTCATCTTTGTTGGAAGCTGCACAGAGTGGATGGGGAAACCCAGCCAGATGGGCGGGGTACAAATAACAAATAAGAATTATTATTGTTGTTGTTGTTGTTGTTGTTGTTGTTGGAATAATCAGTTTGGAGTTGTTAGGAACTAAGAATAAGAAACTGACAAGAGAAAAATTAACTGAAACCATAAGCTTGTTCCTGCATTTAAAGATAAACTTGATTATCTGCTAATGTTAACAACTGACTGGACTCCGTGTGTCCCCGTGAGAAGTGGGGTGGTGGCAGCGAAGAAAGCTATCGCAGTGGTGGCACAGGGTCAATAGACCGTCAAACGTCCGGGGGCCCTCCGTGTGATCACCACAACAAATTTGAGTGTTCTGGCAAACATAAGGACATGCTTATGGATCAGGCCAGTGATTCATCTAGTCCAGCAGCCAGTGATTCATCTAGTCCAGCAGCAGTGGCGGACCACTTTCCTGTGGGAAGTCCAATAGCAGGACCTGAGCGCAAAAGCACTCCCCTATTGCTGTTTCCACCAACTGCTATCCTGAAGCATTGCTGCCTCCAGCTGTGGAGGTAGACCATAAAGCCATTGTGACTAGTGGCCATGGATGGCCTCGTCCTCCATGAACATCTGGAGCAAGGGGAAATGGACGGATTTGAGCTCTGCACACAATTTTATTCCATGCTCTCACACAGAGTTCAAGCGGGTATACATTTCCATTTCTTGTCGCTGCTGTAGGTGAATAGGTGGGCCTAGTTATGAATAGATTCACACTTGTCTTTCCTTCTTAGCCAAAGCGTACGATGGAGCGGAGAGGATCAGATAACGCTCCACGTTGACACTTTATTATATGCAGAGCTATTTATATCGGCAGCCTGCCCACCCAGCCAAAGCTGCTCTGAGCTTCCATTCACGTCAGTCTCTCCTTTCTCCAGGCTTCCCGTTAACAGCGGCCTGTTCTTGCGCAAACTTCCCACTTCTGAAGCACCGTGCAAATGAGATGTGGCAAAGTGTTATGAATGGGACGTAGGGGGAAACAAAAATCTCAACTGTGACTGCAAAGTGTCTCTCTCTCTTGGGTTAGGAGCCATTTTCAATTTCCAAATATCAGGTTATCGCTTTTTCTTTTCTGTGCTTCCTTTTAAATAAAAAATAAAATACCCTGGTCTTGTTTCAAATGATGTTCAAGGATGTTACAGGGGAAATTGGGCAGGAAGATAAATGTCCCGGCAAGCTTTGTTGTGCCGAGTCAGACGAGTGATCCATCTAGCTCTGTATTATATGTAGCTGGAGCCTTTTACATGCAAAAAGAAAAGAAAATATGCCTCAAGACTCACTGCATGGGTCCAGAGGGCTTCCTAGCATAGGCACCAACTCTACTGGGCTGAGGAATCTTCACCCCTCCCCACCCCCATGTCTGTTGGGTTTACAAATAAAACAAATTGATACAATTCATACAGTTTTTTACACCCAATCTCTTTTTTTTACTTCCCTCAACTTGGCTGGTACTCCTTCCCTTCTTAATTTCTTACACATTTCTGAAATCTCACCTATTATTATTTATAAATTAAATCTTATTTCACTCAAATTCTAGCATTTCTTTTTTACAGAGCTTCATTGAAGCTTACAAGCGTTATTTGTTTTTCACTTAAGTTATGCATGTATTCTGTAAACTTTTCCCAATCTTCTGTGAATCTCTGATCTCGTCGATTTCGAATTCCTCCCGTCAGTCTATCAAGTTCTGCAAAGTCCATCATCTTCATTCTCCATTCTTCCAATGTAGGTAACTCTTCTTGCTTCCATTTCTGAGCCATCAATATTCTCGCTGCTGTCACTGCATATAAAAATAATTTCCTATCTTTCTTATTTATCTCATCCCCCATGTCTGTTGGGATGGGGCTGAGCTCCCCCCCCCCATCTTGAGGGGGCAGAGGAGGCTGAGCCCTTCCTTGCCCACCCACTCCCGCCCCTCTCTCCTACCTTAGTCTGCTGTCCGCCACACCCTTTGGAAATGCCACGTGGCCTGGTGCAGTTTGACTGGAAGTTGCCCCATCCACACACAGCAGCAGGAAATGCCATGCAACTTAGCATGGTCTGGCTGGAGGCCCCCCCAGGCCATATTGCATCTGGAGACACCGCACAGACACTTGGGAGGTCTGCGGCAGTCGCATGATGCCATAACACATGTGACATCACAAACATGTCGCACGTATGACATCACACACACAACAGGCCCCCCAATGTGAAGCGCAACTCAGCGCCTCTGCTTCCTAAAGTTTGGTACCAACCTGTACACTATCAGCTGACCTCTGCATGTCAAGACTGACTCACCACGACCCATAAAACACTGACCTTCAGACCAAAGGCTCCATCTAAGCAACTTGCCATTAGGAGAAGCTGCTGAATGAGAGTCCTCCTGCCCTGCCCAGTGCCCCAGATCCTGATGACCAGCTCACTTTAAAATCCCTGTCTCTTTGGGGAAAGGTGAGTAAGAGGAGAACCTGATAGAGGTGCTTAAAATTATGCATGGTGTAGAGAAAGCAGATAGAGTCAAGTTTTCCTCCCTCTCTCGCAAGACTAGAACTCAGCTGTGCAGCAAAGCTGAATGTTAGAAGACTGAAGACGAAGAAGTTTAATGCACTTTTTTTGACAAAGTAACAATCATAAAGAAATACGAATGAAAATGTGCACCTCACCACCGAAACCATTCCAGTGTAACAATCCAACCTCTCAAAATTTCAGCACCTCTTGTGATGGTTTGATCCCTTTCCGTTTTAACAGTATAAATTCTACAAACACCTTCCATATCTCCTTAAAATCGTTTCTCCTACATATTCCCCATTTTACCTTAATGGCTCTCCCTGTGTTGTTATGTTCCTGGGAGTCCTGTTCACTGGAAGTACTGGTTAGACCCATTTGACTAGGCGGATTTCTGCAGTTACTAAGAGCCCGCTCAAGTGCTGAGGTAGGCAGCTATGAGGCCCAAACCCATCTGCTGAGAAACAACAGGAGGATAGTATCAGCATGGGCAGAGGAGTCCTAAGGTTTGCAGAAGCAGAAAGAACTATTTAGGAGAGAAAACCTAACAGGGTAACAATATCCAAAAATAGCCCCATGTTCAGGGTGTTGAAGGAAAGGGTTAGAATATCCTAAAAAGAGGCATGACTGGATGGCTGGAACGCTGAACAACAAGTCCCACTTGTTATCTGCTAGTGTCCAGATTAGCTCTTCGGCAGCCGGAACTAGAAACTTAAATGTTGAACACTGGCGATTCTCTGGAAGTTAACTTTTCTTCCTGACATGGTATACTCACAAACAGAGAAGATACCCAAGTTTTCCTATGAGCTTGGTTTAGTTTTGAACCCAAGTAGATACATGTTTATTATCCGGTGTCTGCTACTCGCTTATTTCCATAGCGGCAATTCTCAATGCACCACTGCCTCCCTGCCGTCTAATGCTGTTTTGTAGCAATGCTGTGGTCTGAAAAAGCTGACTCTGGCATCCTAAGGTCAACCGCAAAACTGCTGACGTCCACTAAAGTGCACGTCAAGGATATGTATGTTTGGACGGGTGCCGGTTGGCCTTGATTCTATGGCTCCTTACACACCGATGATGCTAAAGCAGATTGGGAATTTGTCAAGCTTACAGATAGGAATGCACAGAAAACCCACAAGCATTAATCCTGAGGAAGGATGCAGCGACCAAGCACCGGAAGGGAAGGGAAACGTCTTAATATATGACCCTGTTGTGTTAGATTATTCATTTAGTTTTATAAATATCCATATCTGATAGCCAGATGTGATATTAAGCAAATGACTGGACATTTTCCAGCTGCTTTTTGTTGACTAAATATGAACCTGGGGAAGGCATGATTCATCTTAGGACCACAGCTCTGGGGGGGCGGGAAGGAAATTTAACTTCCCCCGTCATGGTCCAATCCAGATTGGGGATGATACTGCTGCTGCTGCTGTGTACGTCAGGAAGAAAGTTGGCATAGGGAGGGGATGATCGGGACCCTGGGCATGATGCCCATGGGGTGCCCTTCAGCTGATCACTCTTTCTCCTTGTAACCTTCCTCACAGAATTATTGTGAGGGTAAAATGGGAAGTGTTGGCCTGTGCCTTGCCCTGAGCATCTGAAGGAAACCTGTAAGAAATAAAATGAATGCTTTGCGCATCTATTCAATGGTCGAGCTTTGGCAAAACCCAAAAGGAAGAAGTCTATTTCTTGTGAGTCTGAAGTAGATCCAGCCTTAAGTAGAATGGAGAGTTAAATTAGCCGACTTGGAGATCAAAGGTCAGCACAGAATTTCTCCTGGTTATCCCAATTCATACACCTGAACTGAATGTGGTATCTATCCAGGACTGGGAAAGGGGGGAAGCATTTTTTGGGCAAGACACCCACAGTGGACCCCCATAACCTGAAGGAGCTGATGAGTACAAACTGAGAATTCATTCAGACTTTCTCACAAAAGGAAGAACGATGGAACTGCTAGAATGGTAGGCCCTTCACTCATCTGGAAATCGCAGCCGATGCCTGACATCATCATCCTCTGGAGTTGACTCTGCTGGGTGCGCAAGCAAGGTGGATTTCAGAATACAGTCTGCCATCTTGAAGGCAAAAAGTGCAGCGATGGGAGAAGTTAGCTTCCACTTCCTAATCTATTATTCAGTATATCTTGGCTTTCCCCTTGGCCCTATTCAAAGGTTATGATAATCTTTGACCTAGTTCCCATCGTAGATATAGATTTTAAGGGACCAGCAACTTCATCTAATCTCCCCGTAGTGCAGGCCAATTGAATTTCCTGCAGTTATTGGCAGTAATGAGTGTGGCAAATTGCATTTGGCTGAAGACTCTCAGTTCGAAGGGCATCTAGTCTTTTAAACTCTTTGGCATGCTGTGCAGTGAGAAGTTTTCTTCTTCTTCCCACCCACCGTCCCTTCCCTTGCCACCGGAATCTTCAACTTCAGACCCGTGCAAATGATCACTGGACTCTTTATAAAATCTCTAGACCTAGAAAGTCCCAGCAATATTTTGAAAGCTAAATCAGAGCGATTTCCCCAGATCAAAAAGTCCCTTTACTCCAATGTTGTAAGTAGTTATTTTTAGACCTAGAACAGGTTTCTAGTTCAGCACCATGCAAACATTTTTAAAAGTTTGCAAAGTGAAAACTGTGAGCTATTTCAGTGGTAACCTCTGTGAAGTGCAATTTGTAAAATCTGCAGTGGGTTAAGAATTGTTATGTGTAAACCATTCAGACACATTTCCTTCTAAGTCTCAAGGGTTTTTTTTCCTAAGTAAACACATGTAGGGTTGCAAATAAAGCCTTGTTTCAATAAATGGTTTCCTAGGGTGGGAATAATTTCTTTATTATTATCCATCAGCTTGGCAGAGTAAAATGTTTCTCTTTGACACACAGAGACAGCTTTACCAATGTAGTAACCCAGCTGAGGACCTTCAATGGCATTTATTTGTTTAAATCATTTTTACCCTGATCTTAAGTTGAAAAGGGGACGCGGGTGGTGCTGTGGGTTAAAGCCTCAGCACCTAGGACTTGCCGATCAAAAGGTTGACGGTTCGAATCCCCGCAGCGGGGTGCGCTCCCGTCGTTCGGTCCCAGCGCCTGCCAACCTAGCAGTTCGAAAGCACCTTCAGGGGCAAGTAGATAAATACTTACCAGCGGGAAGGTAAACGGTGTTCCGTGTGCTGCGCTGGCTCGCCAGATGCAGCTTGTCACGCTGGCCACGTGACCCGGAAGTGTCTGCGGACAGCGCTGGCTCCCGGCCTATAGAGTGAGATGAGCGCACAACCCTAGAGTCTAGCAAGACTGGCCCGTACGGGCAGGGGTACCTTTACCTTTTACTAAGTTGAAAAGGCTCCCAAATCAGCTTACATAAGGTCATCTAAAACAAGAGAAGCTTACAGTCTAAAAGACATGGCACAAAAGGAAAAGGGGACAAGGAGGGAAGAGCACCAGCATGCAAACTATTCCTAAAGTCATAGACTGGTAACAATTGTCTTGGCTTGATGCCCTTGCTAAGCCTCCAAGCAAGTTTAGCACTGTCATTTTGTCTACCATCTTGGGACTATGTCTAGTTATTCCAAATCAGGGTGGTAGGGAATAATTCACTGTTATTTTCACGACTCTCAGTATGAAGCACAGTACTGCACAGATTATGCATTTTTTTAAAAATTTAAAAAACACACCATGCAAATTATCTTGGTGAGATAGAAAAATAAAAATTATTTCCACCTGGGGGACAACGTTTTGATAATGCACTGTATACAGCAGCTTCCCATGCATTGCTTAGAGTATGCCCAGTCTATATTGAGTGTTCATTTTGATTTGTTTGCAGGGCAGTTATATAATAATAAGCATTTGTCCTGATTTGCTTATAGGGTATTTACATTATTTCCTATTTGTCATTCATCCCATACTTTTCAATGCATTTTTCCATCACTTTCCAACCTGGATAAAAAGTCCATGTTGTTGTTGTTTAAGTGACTTTGTCGTGCTATGGTGATGGAGCACTTTGATCCACTGTAATTATGCAAACCAAGAGCTCCAGTATGTGCTTGAATTTCTCCTGCAAAATGCTGGCAGCCTGAAGGTAGCCCGAAACTGGTACGTTAGAGACACCAACCCAAATGGGCACTTTGATGTGGACTGTAGGGTATTGTTCGTCTGCAAAATGATAGATTACAGGGCTATATTCAAGAGAGATTAAGCAGGGAGCGAAGATAGCCTCATGTATCAGTGCAGAGGAAGAAAGCAACACCAGATCTAATTCAGAATTGGCCAGTTTTAATCATCCTTTCAATTTTTAAAAAAATAATAATGCCTGAGCCTTCTAAGTCCTATCATGGTCTCCCAGCTGCACCCCTAGAATGACTATACGCCAGGAGGATTGACCTCAAGCTGGCTTCATATCAGGTGGCTCCTTCCTTACACAACTGTGTCTCCCAAAGCGTTTTACAGATTAAGCAACCTCTTAGTTCGAAAGGACTTGAAAGTCAGGCAATTAAAATCTTCTTAGCACCGGGGCTTTCTGTTTGGCCGAAGAGAAGGAACAAGGGACCAGGGCTGGCTTGTTTAAAATCCCTTTGCTGTTTGATCTCTTTGGAGCAACTGACGTCTGTTGTATTACTCTCCCCTTGTTTCCCCCCTTTCATTAGATTACGGAGAGAGGGATAGGGGAGCTGGCGTATGCGTGACCTTTCTGTAGCGTCTGTCAATGTGCCGCATGTGTTGCCTCAGCTGAGTGATTATGCTCTGGCACAGGGCAACTTTGTGGTGTACCAATGAGAGAGGGAGAAAGAGGATAATGTCCCTCAGAGGGCTAAGGAAGCCAGCTGATAGTGCTATTTGCCAAGGAAAATAAACAGGATTGGGGTTGGGCACTGTAAGAGAAAGAAGCGAGGGAGGGGCCATAGCAGGTTCAATCCCCAACATCTCTGGATAGGCCTGGGAAACATTCCCAATCTGAAAAGCTGGAGAGCTGCTGGCATTAAATGTTGACATTACTAAGTTAGATGGACTAAGGGGTCTTATTCAGTATAAGCCAGTTTCCTGTGTTTCTGAGTGAGACAGGCCAAGAGTGTGTTAGTCCTTCCATTTCTTTTTAAAAAGGCTGTACTGTCAGAAAGAAAATATAACGATAGGGACATGCTGTGTGAGATAAACGGTACCCTGGAGGTATTTGCTCCTGCACTATCAGATCTGTCATGCTTCTCCCAAAGGATAAGGCTTTTTTTTCATATATATATTTTTTTAAAGTTTCTACCAGCTTACCACTCTGGGAATTATATGGAAGATAAAAAAGGGAACTAAGGGGGGGGGATGAATAAATCTCTCTTTGCGTGTTTACTGAGCATTCATCACAATTTGTCTGTGCAAAGTTTTCAGTGAGGTTATGCCATTTTCATGGAGAATTTATTCTGATGTGCTTGCGGGGAGGTGAGAGGAGATTGTGTGAAACGAGTGGGTTCTCATGCTTAGCAGTGCATTTTCTCATCACTTCCCTTACTGCTAAAAGCCCAGTGGGGGAGCAGTAACTACATTAACAAATGCGCTTTTGGAAAGGTTTTAGCAGATCGCACGTGTTATATGTTGGGAAATGCCCTGGGGTCGCCTGCAAATCCTGGAACTCCAAGCATCCTCTGATATGCACCCTCCAGGGCACTCAGCGACATATATCAGCTTGATATATGCACACTAATCTTCTGGCATAACACAGCAAGAAGAGTGTGACATCGTAGATCCATGCTACTATATATTTACACACTATATACAGACTACAGCATAATGGCAACAGTTCTCTTCAGCTCCGAGAGAACAACCAAAGTGAAAGTACGCTACAAAGTACATACAGCGGAAGAGAGATAAGGCTGTCCTCTTTCCCCACAGTCTTCTCGGACAGGCGTGTGATTCGCACCAGTCACATCTGCAGCATCGGCTGCATGAAATACTAACATTATAGTCAGTAGTGGGTGGCATGGTAGGGTAGCACCACTCACCTGACCTCCTGTCGCTTATGTTGCTGCTGCTGACTGGGATTTAGAGGGTTGAGGGCAAGCCAGTGGTGAGGTCCATGCAGCGCAGACGCACCAATGGAGCCAAATCAGTTTGTTTGCACTGTGCCAAACTCCTTGCTGCCTCTCCCGCACCCGCATGTAGTTGGTGTTGTGTTAACCAGGGCATTTGGGTGTCTTCTAGTTTGTCTTGCATTTCTTGTGTTGACAAAGGTTCGTTGTTTTTATAAAAGTCGATTAGGCGATATAAGCCTTTGGTTTAAGCAAAATAGAAACATCGCCACCCGACCCCACCCATCTTCCCCCCCTCCACCCCTTTTCTTCCTAATGTCTCAACAAATGAAACTGATTTGTAAAAATGTTACATGGAAAAAATGCAAGAGACATTACACATACTTCTGTAAAACAAGAAAATCTTTAATTTTTAAAAAATGGAAAATGGGGGGGGAAATGGTGGTCACCTTGTGATGCAGCCAGTGAGTTGGTTATTAAAAGAAAAAAAACAGTGTTCACAGTGGATTCTAAAGCACAGCCATCTTGCTTCACATCAAAATGGAATCTCTCCTTCACTAGATACCTCCCATGTGACCAATGTTAGCCAATCACATGAGAATTACTAGAGTTCAGTTGCCAACCAATCAAATTTAAACACATAGTTGGTGACAGCAGCCACGAAATTAAGAGATGCCTGCTTCTTGGGAGGAAAGCAATGACAAACCTAGACAGCATTTTAAAAAGTAGAGACATCACCTTGCCAACAAAGGTCTGTATAGTAAAAGCTATGGTTTTCCCAGTAGGGATGTAGGGAAGTGAGAGCTGGACCATAAAGAAAGCTGATCGCCGAAGAATTGACGCTTTTGAATTATGGTGCTGGAGGAGACTCTTGAGAGTCCCATGGACTGCAAGAATATCAAACACATCCATTCTCAAGGAAATCAGCCCTGAGTGCTCACTGGAAGGACAGATCGTGAAGCTGAGGCTCTAATACTTTGGCCACCTCATGAGAAGAGAAGACTCCCTGGAAAAGACCCTGATGTTGGGAAAGATGGAGGGCACAAGGGGAAGGGGACGACAGAGGACGAGATGGTTAGACAGTGTTCTCGAAGCTACAAACATGAATCTGACCAAACTGCGGGTGGCAGTGGAAGACAGGACTGCCTGGCGTGCTCTGGTCCAGGGGGTCACGAAGAGTCGGACACGACTGAACGACTAAACAACAACAACAAATGCATACAAGCATTTACAATTTCAGTGAATTAAATTACTATACTTAACATGGCTGACCAGAGCTCAAGTGAGTGATGACACCCCACCAGCATCCTGTTATCACAGAGACTACCCAGATGCCCAAGAGCAGGATTTTAGCACACGAGCGCTTTCTCGCCTCCTGAGGTATCCAGCAGCCAGTATTCATAGGCATAATGGCTGGGAGCCATTGATAGACGTCTCCTCTATGAATCTGTTGAATGCTCTTTTAAAGCTATCCAGCATGCTGCTGCTTATATTTCTGTAAGAAAAAAATATATAGAAGAATGTATGACAGCCCAGAGTGATTATTTTGCTAAGGCAGAGCAGCATCTGAGTCTAGAATGAAGAGGAGAGTAGATTAAAATAGCTACTTGAGTCTTGGAAAAAAATAGGGGGGTATTAGGTTGTCAGGTGGACTGAACTGAATATCCGGATATTTAAAAAAGAAAAAGAAAGGAAGAAATTGAAAAGGCTGCCAGACATGATGGAAGAAGCTCACTCTAAAGACATTCAGGCTCTGAATAGAAAAACCTGAAAGCTCCTAATAGACCATTCCCAATCTCTTTGAATAGTAAACTGTGGTTTGCTTTGTATGTCATGTTCGGAAAAGTGATCACAGCACCAGTGGCGAGACAATGTTTGATGGAACTTGAAATATACTCAGAGTCGAGAGTGGATTTCATGCTCTTTATTCAGCTCATAGTAGTGAGGAATGAAAGTTCCCCCAAAATATCTGCTTTATGTACATTATTTACACAATGGGTCGCACGTGATTGGCTAACTCTGGGATTCTCCTCTAGGCCAATCAGGTTGTGGATTCACTTCCAACTGGAGCTGGATTGGGTGGCTCCTGCGGACCAGTCATACTGCTGCATTGTTCTAGGGCCAATCAGACTGCTGCATTCTGGACCCTATTGTTCTAGGACCAATCAGACTGCTGCATTCTGAATCCTATTGTTCTAGGACCAATCAGACTGCTGCATTCTGGATCCTATTGTTCTAGGACCAATCAAACTGCTGCATTCTGGATCCTATTGTTCTAGGACCAATCAGACTGCTGCATTCTGAATCCTATTGTTCTAGGACCAATCAGACTGCTGCTTTTTGGATCCTATCAACTCAGTACATAACAGAACTTTAAAACATGAAAGAGCTTCCTCTGTTCACAGCATTCCAGATGGCAAGAATCTTGGAGAACTTCGTGCAGCAATTCAGGCCAGCCCAAAATGTGTGTATCTGAAAAGAAATCTTTCTTCAGAAGAAGGAAATTGTGGACGACGACAACTGCTTGGCAAAATTATTCAGGCTAGGAAATGGCAATTCGGTGTCTATTGAACATTGACACGAACACTTACTGATCTTTGCAGATGTGACATATTTAGGTCTGGCAAGCCAAGGGAAGTTAATAGCAACTAAATTGTCCAAGACTTCAGACAGACAATGCAGGTGCTGAGAGGAGAGGACCAGCCAAGAATCAAAGCCTTCCAAAGTCTGGTCTCAGCATTTGGTGTAGAAATCTGGAGAGGCAATCTGAAGGACTGATAATGTTTACAGTGTACTGGAGCGTAATTTTCAGCTGAATTGTGCCAGCAGCTAGAAAGAGTGTGCTCTCAATTCCTCTTTTCAAATTGGGCCCATGGGTTTACCTGCCCCATGCCTGATGTCGGGTGATGGACAGGCTTAAAAAGTTGCTCTACACTTGCCATAAATCTCCTGTTTTCCACAGCCTCTCTAGGAATGCAAATGAAAGGGATTAGAAGGCCACCATGGGACGCGGGTGGCGCTGTGGGTAAAAGCCTCAGTGCCTAGGGCTTGCCGATCGAAAGGTCGGCGGTTCGAATCCCCGCGGCGGGGTGCGCTCCCGTTGTTCGGTCCCAGCGCCTGCCAACCTAGCAGTTCGAAAGCACTCCCGGGTGCAAGTAGATAAATAGGGACCGCTTACTAGCGGGAAGGTAAACGGCGTTTCCGTGTGCTGTGCTGGCTCGCCAGAGCAGCGATGTCACGCTGGCCACGTGACCTGGAAGTGTCTCTGGACAGCACTGGCCCCCGGCCTCTTGAGTGAGAAGGGCGCACAACCCTAGAGTCTGTCAAGACTGGCCCGTACGGGCAGGGGTACCTTTACCTTTTAGAAGACCACCATACGCAGTTGTTGCTGGTGGACTGCCGTAGTAAAGTTTTTAAGCAGCCTCTGTGAAAGTGGAGCAAGGGATGCATTTTCCCACAATGCTTTTCCCATTTCTTCAGCCCTCTGTGATTTATGGAACATCACCTGTCGGACCAGCAGTCATTTAATTTTATCATTTTCTACCAGGAGACTTCAATAGTTTACACTGCTCATCACTCTGAAGGATGACGGGCCCAGATATCCCCTCCAGCGAATTAAATAATAATAATAATAATGAAAAAACAGAACCTGGATCCGAGAAAAGCAGCGATGAAGCCAACAGCTTGCCTGCCGGGTTATAGCAACCATGAATCTGAGAAAATGAAAGGATTTGGGGTTTTCATTTTGGAAGTAATTACTATGAGCTCTCTGTCCATGATATTTCTTATCACTGCAGCTCTTTAGTTTAACTGGGGCCTAGACATTGTGGAAATTGGTTAAACTCGATGCATAAATGTTTGCAGACCACAGAGACCTTGAAGTGGGAACGATGTTCTGCTCTTGGTGGTTTATTTTGCTGGGCTCAGATTTCCATTCCTCCATATTTAAGCCATGTCCTGGCATCCTTTTCCACAATACCTTTCCAGTTATATACCATCTAAGAGTGTCACCTAAATGATGGATGCAGGATTTTTTGCTCTTTTAAAACTCCTTGTCTGCCTGCCTGCCTCTCTCTGTCCTACCTGTTTATTCAAATCAGGCAAAAATGGAATTTTTAAAATTTGTTTTATAAAATAAAAGCATAAGTAAACTGGGCAGGCGAGGTGGAATTGATGAATTGGCTGCTCCCCCACCCCCAAGTCAGAAACAAATTGGAATTGGCTAACACGATTTAATCCAATTTCTACTATAAACAATGCAGATGTGTTTTATCCCTGGTATTACTGCAGTCAGAAAAGGGAATGCCAGGAATGTGTACAGCTAGATGAGGAAAACTTGCGCCAGAGATTCTAAGATCAAACGGGGAATTCCATCCAGCCATTAGTTGCTAGAGAATGTCAAGCTGGTTGATGGCATTTCTGGACCTTGGGGGCATTGAGAGGTTTCAGAACTGTAGGCAGTTCAGATAGGATAACCCAGTGGCGTAGCGTGGGGGGTGCAGGGGGGGCGGCCGCACCGGGCGCAACATCTGAGGGGGGGGGGCGCGCTCGCACTCGCAGCTCTCTGCCCCTACTTGGCTCACTCACTCTCTCTCACTGCAGTGCTGGCTATGCAAATCCGATCCGAGCCGCCAGGTTGCCACCCACTGTGGAGGGGGGGTGCCAGGCATGTGGTGCGGTGTGGAGAGAGAGCGAGGGACTATCTGGGGGAGGGACAGTGCAGCGGGGGGCGCAAATTACTTGCCTTGCCCTGGGTGCTGACAACCCACGCTACGCCACTGGGATAACCCATGATTGGAGGATGAGAGCATTAGAAGAAGGGTGGTAGATCTGACCAAGTGTTCATCTCTAGACCCATAATTAAAGTGGCATCCAGCTAATGTGTTTCATCAGCTCAAGGATTTCAACTTGTGCAACGGCACTTCCTTTCCCTGTGCCTGTCCTGCACCCTTCCCAAATATTCTCCAGAATTTTGGGGAAAACCTCAGAACAGATTTAGTGGGGGCACGGTGGAAAAAGAAGGAGAAGTTCGATTCTGCAAGCAAAAATATTTGCACACGTGGAATGTGCCACTTTGCGCTGCACTGGATACATCTCCCTATTCTTCAGATTGGCTAGTCCGATGCCTTCAGGAAACCTAGAAGCAGGGCAATAAGGTAAAACAAGAAGAAGAAGAAACCAACCACATTACACACTGGAGCTTCCAGCAGCTGGTACTCAGGCCAGTAGCGGTCTTTGGCAATCTTTTGCAAGGTCAAAATTTGTAGAGTTGGAAGTCCAACCCCCTGCAATGCAGGAATCTCAGCTGAAGCATCCATGACAGATGGCTATCCAACCTCTGCTTAAAACCCCCAATGGGGGTTTGTTATGTACTGAAGTTCTCACCCTGGGCCAGCAGGGGGATACTGTAGATAGTTTTCACTCAGGTCCACATATGCAAATAAGGGATCGAAAGTGACGTTCAGTGATTGGATAGTTACAGAAAATGGTTACTGTTGCGTTCTAGTGGAGCTCTATATAAGCAGGCTGGCTGAACCCTTCAGTTCAGTTCTGTTCTGGCCTGTGAATAAACAAGAGCTGCTTGAAGAATTGCTGTGTCGTCTGATATGTTCACCCACAACTTAACAGATCTTCTCAGTTCTAGAATCTCAGGTAAAACATCCATGACAGATGGCCATCCAACCTCTGCTTTAAAACCTCCAATGGTTCTTCTCAATTATGGATCTTCTCAATTTGGCACCCCGTCAGCTAGGTGCTTTGTATGGTGGAACTGCTGGCACTGCCCTAAATCCAGCGCTGCTCAGGCTCATGCAGTCACTGAACCTGCTGATTCCTTTTAAGTAGAATAACTATTAACCATGTACTATTAACTATTAACCTGTACTTTGTGAGTTTGTCTAATCCCTTTTTTAAAATCCCATGTAAGCTAGTGCCCGTATCTTGAGGCTCTGGATTCTGCGAATTAATTAGGCACTCTGTAAAGTACATTTGTCTTGTCCTGAAGTTTCAGTCCATCAATTCCATCCACTGTACTGCCAATCAATCAAGTTCTGCTTTTGCAGAACTTTCACTTGCTTCATGCATCCTGGCTGCAATGGCATAACTTTTGTGTAGGATAGAACTGGCCTTAAACTTTTCAAAAGGGTGTGAGAACTGACAATTTTTCAAAACTGAGTTTTAGGTCAATAATTGGAATTGGACATTTGCCTTTCAGAATCAAATGTGTGACGTTTGCCTTTTTCGGGTGGCTAACTGAATACCTGAATGCAGAATGTTCACTACATTATATTGTGTCCTTTCAAATATTGATTGTTTCTGCATGTTGTAAGAATATAAGAGCCCTGCTGGATCAGATTAAAGCCCTACCTTGTCCACCATTCTGGTCTCATGATGGACAACCACGTAGCTATGGGAAGCCCATAAGCAGGGCATGAGCACAATAGATCTTTACTGTTCAATGCTGTCAAATATTGACTACACATTTCTCAAACTACACATTTCTCAAACAGTGTTATATGCTGTTTGCTAGCTATTGTCTACTTGCCAGCTGGCTACTATCATCTACTCCCTGGCAATACCCAGGTTAAAGGTAAAGGTAAAGGGACCCCTGACCATTAGGTCCAGTTGTGGCCGACTCTGGGGTTCTGGCGCTCATCTCACTTTACTGGCTGAGGGAGCCGGCGTACAGCTTCCAGGTCATGTGGCCAGCATGACTTAAGCCGCTTCTGGCGAACCAGACCAAGCAACGGGAGCTCACCCCGTCGCAGGGATTCGAACCGCCGACCTTCTGATTGGCAAGTCCTAAGCTCTGTGGTTTTACCAACAGCGCCACCCACATCTAATACCCACGTCTAATACCCAGGTTAGGCTACTGCAATTTGTTATATGTAGGTCTGCCTTTGGAGATTGTTCAGAAACTTCAATTAGTTCAGAGAATAGAGCTGTTAAATTACTGATAACAACTAAGCAGTCAGAACAACCCGCACTGGTTTCAAAATACTTTCCTATTCCAGGCACTACTCAAAGCACCATGTTTAACTATTATAGCCCTACGAGGTTTGGGACCTGGGTATTTAAAGGGTAACAACATTATTATTATTATTATTATTATTATTACCCTTGCCATGGGATCACATTCATCTAGTGCTTTACCAACTGCACTGGCTCCCAGTGGAGTACAGGGTCAGGTTTAAGGTGCTGGTTTTAACCTTTAAAGCCCTATGTGGCCTAGGACCCACCTACCTACAGGACCGCCTCTCCTGGTAGGCCCCGCGGAGGACCTTATGATCCTCAAATAACAACACTTTGGAGGTCCCAAGTCGCAAGGTGGTTAGATTGGTCTCAACTAGGGCCAGGACCTTTTCAGTACTGGCCCCGACTTGGTGGAATGCTCTGTCACAAGAGACTAGGGCCCTGCGGGACTTGACATCTTTCCGCAGGGCTGCAAGACAGAGCTGTTCCGCCTGGCCTTTGGTTTGGACTCAGTCTGACCCTTATGTTTCCCTCCCCTTATGGTTTTGATCTATGGGCTACTTTAAAATGAGGCTGCATTTTAAATTGCATTTTAACCTGTATTTTAAATTGGTTTTTTCCCCTATTATGTTTTTACTGTAATTTTACTGGTGTTAGCCACCCTGAGCCTGGCTCTGGCCGGGGAGGGTGGAGTATAAATAAAATTAATTTATTATTATTATTATTATTATTATTATTATTATTATTATTATTATTTACCATCTGGCTGGGTTTCCCCAGACACTCTGGGCGGCTTACAACATATCTAAGAACATAATCATCAGTCCTTAAAAACTTCCCTAAACAGAGCTGCCTGCACAGTCATTAAGAGCTTATTTGAAGGTCTTCCCAATGGGGTGTTCAGAGGTGTTAGCGAGTGTCAGCAATGTCATCTTCCAGAGGTGTTAGCAAGCATCTGTTGTGGCTAAGTTTTCCTTTGCGGTGGCTCCCCAAATTTTAATTTGCCCAGGTTCTTCCTGCTGTGCTTGTTTTATAGATTTTCATTGAAGGGTCTTGATATATGTGGATTTTAATATTGTTATTTATTTGTTGTTGAAATCATTTTGAAGGATAAGGTGTGGTAGACATTCTTCAGATAGATAAATATTGTCTGCTACATATCAGTCTCAGTGCCAGTTGATGCCAGCTGTCAGGATACTGTCAGGTGGTGGTGATGATAATGATGATGAAGATGATGATGATCATAGAATCATAGAATCATAGAGTTGGAAGAGACCACAAGGGCCATCGAGTCCAACCCCCTGCCAAGCAGAAAACACCATCAGAGCACTCCTGACATATGGTTGTCAAGCCTCTGCTTAAAGACCTCCAAAGAAGGAGACTCCACCACACTCCTTGGCAGCAAATTCCACTGTTGAACAGCTCTTACTGTCAGGAAGTTCTTCCTAATGTTTAGGTGGAATCTTCTTTCTTGTAGTTTGGATCCATTGCTCTGTGTCCGCTTCTCTGAAAAGCAGAAAACAACCTTTCTCCCTCCTCTATGTGACATCCTTTTATATATTTGAACATGATGATGATAATAATAATAATAATAATAATAATAATAATAATAATAATAATGTTTATTTATTTATACCCCGCCCATCTGGCTGGGTTTCCCTAGCCACTCTGGGTGGCTTCCAACAAAAGATTAAAAATACACTAAAACATCAGTCATTAAAAAATTCCCTAAACTTCCCTAAATGGTGACTTCTGTTGCAAAACTTTGGCTGTCAATGAAGAAATATCACTCCGTAATTCCCAGACCATTTTGCACATCCAAAGAACAGTCGCCACCATCGTCCTCAGGGAAGAATTTTAGGGAGACTTTTTGGGGAGTAGATTAATTTCTGCTCTAATCTAGGTATTCATTCTCTCTTTGCCCTAGTTTGCAATTAGAAAAAGATTCTCTAGTCCAGCACAGTTGATGCTGTCTGAAACAAGCTGTTTCTTCGTCTGTTGCAGAATGTAGTTCGTGGCACCAATCTAATTAAATCAAACACTTTAATTCATTTGCTGGATGAAGTAAATAATATTTGCATAATATTTACATAATATGTGCTGTGGTGTTGTTGTTGTTTTCACTGTCAGTGAAGTTTTTGCCTTTCCTGGTGTCCTCACATGTTTTATATTATTCAGCTTTGCATGTCTCAAGGCTGGTAGGGGAGGAGCTCAGGGCTCCAGCCAGCTAGCCAGGCATTCCGAAATACTTCATTCCCCCTCCCAGTTTCAAGATACTCCATTCCATTCTCCCTCCCATTTTTTTCTCATCTCAAGACTCAGTCAACATTCTGCAACCTCTGAGCATGTTGCTCACCCCTTATTTGGTTGTTTCTGGGGAGTGTTCCCTGGTCAATTTTTTCTTAAGCTTTTTTGAGAGAGAGGGAGAGAGGGAGAGAGAGTTTTGGATTTGATATCCCGCTTTATCATTACCCGAAGGAGTCTCAAAGCAGCTAACATTCTCCTTTCCCTTCCTCCCCCACAACAAACACTCTATGAGGTGAGTGGGGCTGAGAGACTTCAGAGAAGTGTGACTGGCCCAAGGTCACCCAGCAGCTGCATGTGGAGGAGTGGAGAAGCGAACCTGGTTCACCAGATTACGAGTCTACCGCTCTTAACCACTACACCACACTGGCTCTAGTTATGCAACTTTCCAACGCTGGAAATCACTTCCCTTTTGGGTATAGGTGGTCCCATTTTGTTTATGTAAAGACCCACACGCAGGCCCTCCAAGTGTCCCTGTTTTCCATGGACAGTCCTGGATTTGCAGAAGCCGTCCCGGTTTCTGATTTGATCCCAGAATGTCCCGCTTTTCCTTAGGATGTCTCTATTTTCAATGGAGAAATGTTGGCGGGTGTGTGATCCCTGAGCCAAGGAGATAAGATACAACCTTTAGAAGACATCCGAAGACTGCCCTCTATAGGGAAGTTTTTAAATGTTTAATGTTTTATTATGTTTTAATATACAGTCATACCTCGTGTTGCATTAGGTTCATGTTGTGTCTTTTCGGCTTGCGAACGCAGCAAACCCAGAAGTGTATACTTCCAGGTTTTGACATGCATGACTGCGCAGAAGCGTTTTGTGTGCTTCGCGCATGCACAGAAGCATTTATGTGCACTTCGCACATGTGCAGAAGTGCTCTATTGTGCCGCTTGTGTGCGCAGAAGAGGCACTTTAGTTACGGACTTTTAGGGTGTGAGCAGCACCCCGGAATGGATCGAGTCCATAACTAGAGGTACCACTGTATGTTGGAAGCCACCCAGAGTGCCTGGGGCAACCCAGTCAGATGGGTGGGGTATAAATAATAGAACTATTGTTATTACTGTTATGGAATAGGATATCCCCATTTTCATTTTCTCTCCCCATTGAGAGCCAGTGTGGTGTAGTGGTTAAGAGTGGTAGTCTCGTAATCTGGGGATCCAGGTTCACGTCTCCGCTCCTCCACATGCAGCTGCTGGGTGACCTTGGGCTAGTCATAGTCACACTTCTTTGAAGTCTCTCAGCCCCACTCACCTCACAGAGTGTTTGTTGTGGGGGAGGAAGGAAAGGAGAATGTCAGCCACTTTGAGACTCCTTAAAGGGAGTGAAAGGCGGGATATCAAATCCAAACTCCTCCTCTTCTTCTTCTTCTTCTTCTTCTTCATCATCATCATCATCATAAAAAAAAAAAAAATGTTGGGGGTTATGTGTGACTTTGCTATTGCATACCAGAGAAATTGTTCAGTGGGTATCCAAGCAAGTAAAGAAGCAGATAGCAAGAGGCAAGGATGGTCCAGAAATCCTCCTTACCTGAATCTGGAGTTCTGAAAAGTGATGGACAGGTTAGCCTATTTACAATCCGCATCAGTTTCACACGCACTCAAGCACAGGTTCACCCCCATCCTGTTAGGTTAGTTTAGGTCGTTTGCCAAATGCGACATGCCGTCGTCTGACATGCTTTAATGTCTCATTTCCTCCTGTAGTCTCAGGTTCATCAAAAAGAGCAGTATCAAAGATTCCGCAACCGAGTTGAAAAGTCCCCAGGTGGTTTCCTGTCTGCCTTAGTGTTCCTGCCAGCTGCTGGGATGCATTATAGCCTTTCCCTTCTACTTATGCCACCTGCCATCATTATGCCAACCAGGTGTCTGAAACCTTCCAGCTTTCCCCCCTGTAAACATGATCTGTCTTCTTCCGTCACTTGGCCAAGCTTTAGTTATACAGAGTCTGGTGTATTCAGCAAACTCTTCTCAAAGCATCTGCTCCTTCTTACATTTCTACCGGTCTCTGGAATGAAGAAATGCGATAGAAACTGGGTGTTGGCATAAGAAATCTCCTTGCACAGACAGTACTATTTTAATAGTCCACTCACAGTGGTCTTTTTTCCATGCAGTTTTGTAGGTGCTTTGCAGAGGCAAGCGTACAGAGGTAATCATGGTGAACGTTGGAGAGTGTGTCCAGCTTACATAGGTTTGTCCTCACTTACCCAAGGCTCATATGTATTGATTTCTGCCTACACTCAGTCCTTTGGCTAATCTGACAGAGCTTTAATTTGTTAAATTTTAATAGATATAGGGACGCGGGTGGCGCTGTGGTCTAAATCACAGAGCCTAGGGCTTGCCGATCAGAAGGTCAGCGGTTCGAATCCACACGATGGAGTGAGCTCCCGTTGTTCGGTCCCAGCTCCTGCCAACCCAGCAGTTCGAAAACACATCAAAGTGCAAGTAGATAAATAGGTACCACTCTGGCAGGAAGGTGAATGGTGTTTCCGTGCACTGCTCTGGTTCGCCAGAAGTGGCTTAGTCATGCTGACCACATGACCCGGAAGCTGTACGCCGGCTCCCTCGGCCAATAAAGCAAGATGAGCGCTGCAACCCCAGATTCGGCCACGACTGGACCCAGCGGTCAGGGGTCCCTTTACCTTTAATAGATATAAGAAGAGAGCATCAATCCAGTTGAAGCTAAGGCAAGACTCCTGAAACCAAAAAATGGTCGTCCCCCTCAAACATTAGAGAGAGGACTCTAGACACCTTGTTAATTGGGTAGAAAGCTACAGTGGTACCTTGGGTTAAGAACTTAATTCGTTCTTAACCTGGAACTGTTCTTAACCTGAAGCACCACTTTAGCTAATGGGGCCTCCCGCTGCCGCCGCACGATTTCTGTTCTCATCCTGAAGCAAAGTTCTTAACCCAAGGTACTATTTCTGGGTTAGTGGAGTCTGTAACCTGAAGCGTCTGTAACCCGAGGTACCACTGTATATCTATTGAAATATAACAAATTAAGGACCTGTCAGATTAGCCAAAGGACGGAGTCTTGCCTCAGCTTCAACTGGATCGATGCTCTCTCTTTTTCATTTTATACCCTTCTGCCTTTAAGATAAGCAACAGGCGGAATAGGTAAGGCATTTGGAGGAAGCGAAGGAATTCAGGGAGCCTGTACCCTGACTGTAAGCGAACCAGCATAATGAACAAGAACAAGGAATGCAAAATCGCTTTATGACTCACCCTAATTATAACGAGAATTTGATAGATGCATACATAACTGGGGAGTGTAACTATCTGTTACAAATACAGCAGCTAATTACACATGGAAGTACACTGTATAATTAATGTTGCAGGTTTTGTGTGCAGTAACCTCTTTCTTTCCTACAGGGAGAAGGGGTTCCCCCTCCCGCTAGGATCTGCCTAATTTGCTATGAAGTTGCATGTCTATAGGGCAGCCATGCTTTACCAGCCCTACCCCTTCTGCCACCCAGGCAAAATGGGAAAGGTCATAAAGCTCACTGGCAGGGCATCTGCTGTGGAAGTTATGGGTTTGATCCCTGCTATCTCCAGCTAGGGCTAGGAGAGGCTCCCTGTCTCAAATTCCAGAGACCAGCTGCCGGTCAATGTTGACAATACTGGTTTTTGAGGACCACCTCTATTTCCTCTGGGGTGATTAGGACTGTCCATGAATTCTTGTTCCTTGGCAATGAAGGTTGAGCATGGTCAGTCCTGCTAGGAATTTTCTGATATCCTGTTTGGAATGTTGACAATACTGAGATAGATGGGTCAGTGGTTTGGCTCAGCATAAGGCACCTTCCTCTGTTCCCGCTGTGGTTCTCTGACCCACAAACACCAAAACGAAAAGCCAGGCAGCCTAATTTGCTGACGTGTTTGATGCCTCAGTTTGTTGGGGGGCTGGAGGGGGGGAGCAGTCTTGGGGCACTACCACACTGCCCTCTGGAACAGGGGCTGATCTGCAATTTCATCAAGTCACAGCAGAAACACCAAGGCAGCGTCTGGAGAGGCGTGTACAATGAAGAAGCCCACCCTCCAACCCTGCTCTGCCTAATTCCTTGCTTTCTCACCACTTTTGGCACACTATAATTTGAAATAATTACAAGCTTTTAGCTTTGTAGATACTCCCATTAGAACACATTCACATCTTACCCTTTTGTCTCCCCCCCCATCCCTCCTCCAGTCTTTTACTTTGCCATTTTTTAAATAAATAAAAAAGATAGGGAAATTTCAACAGGTACTTTTTATTATTATTTAAGGGAAGGAGAGAGCCGTGTACAACCTTGGCATATTAACCATGATGATGATGATTTCCCGGCATCTTGAGTTGAATGCGTTTTCGCTGGAAGTGGACTATTATTTACATTAAGGGGTATTATCCTTCAGTTATTGTGTAGAAACTGCTTTCGAGACAGGCAAAGAGTATTATTATTCGTGGCTGCGCGTGTCGCATAGCTGATCGCTTGTCCTCTAAGAAATTGAGTGAAAACTATCCAATTGTCTTCGGGTAGATTGCGGACTCCTACGCTCACTATGTTAACAATAATATTCTCTCACTGCTGCTGTTACCCAGCTCCAACTGGAGTGCAATTGCAGGATGAGCAATGTATTATCAAAGAGGTGCACATTGGCATTTCAGCTAAGGATAGAATAATAGACCCCTAGAATGGACAAGGGCCATAGCTCAGTGACAGAGTGTCCTGACTTGCATCCAGAAGGTCCCACATTCAACCCCCTGCATCTCTAGGTGGGTGTGGAAGAGAATCCTGTTTGAAGTTCTGGAGAGCCACCAGTGGTCAGTGTCAACAATACTGAACTAGATGAACCAGTGGCATGACATAACATAAGGCAGTTTGGTATGTTCCTAGAATCATAGAGTTGGAAGGAGCTTGTTGGCCATGTAGTCCACCACAATGCAGGAGATACAGAGCTAGAGCATCTTCAAGAGATGCCTGTCCAGTGCCCTCTTGAGGACCTCAGCCAAACACCTAGCTCCACTGTTGAAGTTCTTCTTGTACCATTAAGGAACTTCTCCCAATAGTCACTAGAGACTTCACTTGATGTGCAAATGACAGTTAAGAGAATAGATTTTTGTTGGGACCATGACAGCATCAGCAGGAGTTCAAGTTCCTACTGTCCCAAGATTGTTCAGGCTTCTAATCCAACCTGGGCCAACCCAGGGACCAGCTGCCCCACCCTGGATTTAGCACTAGATCAGTTTGGGGGCAGGGCTAATGTTTAGTTAGTGGAGGAGTTTTTTGGGAGAGTGATTCTAAGTGAATATTTGGTCAGGAGAAGAGCAGAGGAAGGAGGTGTTGAGTGCATGGAGTTGAATCCTGTGGACTGCTGCTTCACAAGCTGCTCCCACCCCGTGGAGAAACCGCTTGTGAAGGAACACCCTGCATGACACAGGACTGAATATCCTGTTGCATGGAATGTTTGACCCTGTGGTGTGCTGATTCATGAGGCAGGCAAGAAAGAGGACCAGGCATCATGCAGGAAGAAGAGGCCAGGTGAGGAGAAGGAGCAGCCAGCTGGGAAAGTCACTTAGAAAGGCAACTTCCACCTCTCACCTTCTCCCAGGAAGATGCAGCTGGTCAGGTAGGTCCCTCCTATTCTCCTAAGTGGACTTCTCACCCAGCAACATCTACCTCTCCACTGATTGATTGATTGATTGATTGATCGATCGATCGATCGATCGATTGCATTTACACCCCACCTTTTCTCCAAGCACCTCAAGGTGGTCTACGCGGTTTCCCCACTCTTCATTTGATCCCCACAACAACTCTGTGAGGTGGGTTAGGCTGCGAGGCAGTGACAGGCCCAAGGTCATGCAGTGGCTGCATGAGAATTCAAACCCTGCTCTCCCAGGTCCACACCTGACACTAAACTCTGGCTCTCTTGCCTGACTTTCCTGCCTTGGACAGCTGTGTCACCTGAGTTGACCAGTGGCAATCCAGGGCTCTCTCAGCAAGACCCAGGTGACACCCAGATCATACGTCACCCTGAATTGGCACACACACACACACATGCACATAGATTGCTTTCACACTGTTGATGTCAACAGTTTTGGCTCCAAGTGCATTGAGGATGGGGGCAGCATTAGCAGTCATCATCTGCTTCCTTCTGGGTGCATTCGCTGTACATTTGTTTGTATTATTATTATACTTCATAGTCACATTATACAAAAAAAAGAACCCCACCAATTATTGTTTCATGAGGGGTCAGCTACCAACATTTTGCCACCTGAGACAAGATGGTGCTTCCCCGCTACTTCCCACAGTTGACTCTTACCTCAATGCTCCTGTCAGTACCATGTCCCCTACCCCACCTAAAAGCAGCAGGTTAGCTTGGGGGCACCTAGAAGAGCCAGGTCTGTCCCCCAACCCCTTGCTGCTCCTCTGTTGCCTGAGGTAGTTGACTCACTCTACCTCAGGGAAAAAATCTGCCTCGTACTGGATTAGACCAGTTCAGTATTGCCTCCACAGTATCTTGTTCAGTATTGCCTCCACAGCCTCCCAAGAAGGAGTGATTTCCTGCCCCATCTGGAGATGTTGGGGCTCAAACCTGAGACCTTCTGTGTGCAAAGAAGCTGCTCTACTGCTGACCCATGGCCCTTCCCTATAGCTGTGGTAGCGCTGTACCATCTGAGAGCATATGCAGTTGAGAGCCAGACAAAACAAAACTCCCTCTATAGAACTCTCTCTCCAGAGAAACCCTCCAGGGTAACTCTCTTTCAACATTTTTAAAGCAGTATTATAAAAAAACCCTCTAGAGGCCTTTTCAGCTTGTTTCTCTTTTCGAGTTTTATCTCTCTTCTGCATGCTAATGCTTTTTATTTAAATGTCAGCTTTGTTTTATAATTCGATTTTAATGTTTCCCTATTGCAATTTTGCAAGTCAGCTTGAGGGCCCAGCTTGGCTTGAAAGGTGGGAGTGTGAAGAAGAGGAAAATAAAAATGATAGAATGATACCTTGGGTAGCGCGCACACACACACACACACACACACATTTTCCGTCTCATCTCTTCCATCCTGAATGCTTTCTCCACTTGCACTATGTCACAATACCTTCCTTCTCTTTATTTCAGCCCTCTGTAGTTGCTGAAAGCGCTGGACTACCAGCAGGGCACCTGCCATCTCTTTTCAACCTTAGAAGCAGGTACACTGTGGATTCGCAGCCGTGCCAGCTTCCCAACACATTCATACTAGTCCGCCCACGCAATATTGTGCCTGACATCTGCCACCACTGATGCTCTGGTGCCAGCAGACTGCTCAGTTCTGCGTGTTTGGCCATCAGGAACCAGACGGGACCCAACCCATTCTTTTCCAAGGGTCACAATGAACATCAAAGACAGAAGCTGTGCAAGGAGTGGAGAGGGGAGGGAGGAAGAGAGAGAGAGACCTGTTTGTGTTCCTGCTAGTGTCCTGAGCTAGAGGTGAAACTGCATGCCAAAAAAAACCAAAGGTCCGTGCCAAAACAAAACAAAAAGGTTTACATTGCTTTTCTTCCAAGCATGAACTTGATCATCGTTCCTTCTAGGCCCAATGTACAGGAGTGAGTGCATGCAAAGCAGGTTCTCTGCCACCTTCCCCTGTATAAAGGTAAAGGTAAAGGGACCCCTGACCATTAGGTCCAGCTGTGATTGACTCTGGGGTTGCATCGCTCATCTTGCTTTATTGGCCGAAGGAGCCGGCGTACAGCTTCCGGGTCATGTGGCCAGCATGACTAAGCTGCTTCTGGAGAACCAGAGCAGCACACGGAAATGGTGTTTACCTTCCCGCCGGAGTGGTACCTATTTATTTACTTGCACTTCATGCTTTCGAACTGCTAGGTTGGCAGGAGCAGGGACCGAGCAACGGGAGCTCACCCCGCCACGGGGATGCGAACCACCGACCTTCTAGTCGGCAAGTCCTAGGCTCTGTGGTTTAACACACAGCGCCACCCATGTCCCCTGTATGCAAGGTCCTAAATTGCATGCAGAAGGTCCCACGTTCAATCCTGAACATTTCCAGGTAGGACTGGGAGAGGCACCTGACTGAAACCCAGGGGAGGCACATACTTTCTATGTTCCAGTAACATCTAAGGCAGGGATGGGGAACTTCTGGTCTTCCAGATGTTGTACTAGAACTCCCATTCTCCCTGATCACCGGATATGCTGGCTGTGTCCCTCCAGCCCATTGACATCTGGAGAGCCACAGGTTCCCCATCTCTGATCTAAGGGCTGATAAGAGATCATCACCACCACCCCCAGTTCCTTCATTGATTGCCTCTGGTTTGTTGGCTCCCCTCTCCCCAAACCTTGAAACATGACACATGGAGATGTGTGAGTGTATGGCCCTTGTGGACAAGCTGTAACTTAGTGGCAGAGTACAGATTTTGCATGGAAAACATCTCCTGGTCTTGCCTTGGCATTTCTAGTTTTAAAAATCCAGGTAGCAGAGGTGTGGGAGACCTTTGGTGCTCTGGATTTTGCTGCACTGCAGCTCCCATCATCCTTGACCATTGCCTATGCTTGCTGGAGCTGATGGGAGTTAAGCTACATCTGGAGGTCCAACGGTTCCCCATACCTGATATGGCAGGAAAGACTCTTCTGGCCTGAGACCCTGGAGATCTGCTGGAACTCAGAGCAGATAATAGAGTTGGATGGACCAATGATCTGAATCTCAGTAGGACACCTTCATCTGTTTATGTTAATATTTTAAATAAATAAAATGTAGACAGAAAGACCATTTCAGCCATATGATGCCACAACTGTAAAGGTAACGGGACCCCTGACCATTAGGTCCAGTCGCGGACGACTCTGGGGATGCAGCGCTCATCTTGCTTTATTGGCCAAGGGAGCCGACGTACAGCTTCCAGGTCATGTGGCCAGCATGACTAAGCTGCTTCTGGCGAACCAGAGTAGCGCACAGAAACACTGTTTACCTTCCCGCCGGAGCGGTACCTATATACCTACTTGCACTTTGACGTGCTTTTGAACTGCTGGGTTGGCAGGAGCAGGGACTGAGCAATGGGAGCTCACCCCGTTGTGGGGATTCGAACCTCTGACCTTCTGATCGCCAAGCCCTAGGCTCTGTGGTTTAACCCACAGCGCCACCTGCGTCCCTTGCCACAACTGTAGAACAGAGTTATCTCAACATTATTTCCCAACTTTGACAGATGCTGTTCAACCAGTGCAGTCTAATCACAAGAACATAGGAAGCTGTCTTATACTGAGGTCAAACCATTGGTTCATCTAGTCTTTCCTTATCTACTCTGACTGGCAGAAGCTCTCCATAATTTCAGAATGATGATATTTCTTGCTGGAAGATACTTAGGATTGAACCTGTAACCTTCTACATGAAAGGCAGATGTTACCACTGAGCTACAAAGTGGTACTGTGCACACTCTGATGTACCACCTCTGTGGCAAGTAGGCTTATGTCAGAGGGTGTCTGAACATTGCTGGCTCATTCTGCAGTTTTAAAATGGCTGCTAACCAGGAAGTTCAAATCATGCTATTGTCCTAGGCTTGATGACATTAATTAAGAGCACCTCTCTTCCTTAATTTCACATTCTGCAAGGACTGGGAGAGTTTCTGATCCTGAGGGTGGTAATAGTACCAATGGACGAGCAACAACATGCTGCAGTCTGAGGTGCTCGTGTTCAGGGTTCCAACAAGTCAACCATGCCTGCTTCCAGAATGTTCCATTTCTTCTGCAACACATAAACACACAGTTTTCCCCTTTTCCTCAAGCAGCCAGTCAGCATTCCGTGCCCACTGAGCATGCTAACATCCTTCTTTAGCTACAAATAGATTTGGTACCTAGATAATTTAGTCTGCTATTAAAATGTAAGATGATGAGTGCTGGTGTGGCTACATCCCTTGCCAGGGAAAAGAAGGTTAGAGGCTGGTTGATGATCTGTTGTTGTTGTTGTTGTTGTTGTTGTTGTTGTTGTTGTTGTTACCCCACCCATCTGGCTGGGTTTCCCTAGCCAGTCTGGACAGCTTTCAGCACATAAAAACACAATAAAATGTCAAACATTAAAAACTTCCCAATTCAGAGCTGCCTTCAGATGCCTTCAGTTGTGTAGTTCATTATGTCCTTGACATCTGATGAGAAGGCCCTCTGCTTGGTTCCCTGTAACTTCACTTCTCACAGTGAGGGAACTGCCAGAAGACCCTCAGAGGAGGGCCTCAGTGTCCTTAATGGTCTATGAATCTCCCTTTATGGGGGCTGATTCTTAAAAGATGGTTTCAAGAGCTTCTCCAGAATATTCCAAAAAGGGAAGTGGGGAGAACCATCAGAAGTTTGAGGAAGTACACACACCTTTCCCAAGTCTGCCAGACTGAAAGGAGGGGCTGATGATTTCTGGGAAGAGGAACAAAAGGAGAAGCTTCTGCCTGAGATAGCAGGGCACAGGATGAGGCAGACATAGAGCAAAGCAGAGGGGAAGAGAGTGATGAGCTGACAGCTGGAAGGCATCTCAGGGGGTTGGTTTGGAGCAGCTCCCTGGGAGGCTGATGTGAGGCAGTGGATTTGGGGCTTGCAGGAGGACTTAAGCTGCTTGGTCCCACCTGGGCTCTGCTTGTCTCTTTGTAAATAAATTACAAAACACCATGATCTCCTCCCCAGTGATCTCTCCTCCAAAGGAAAACAACATTCTGGGGAACTCTGCACAGTTCAGGAATTTGGGGCGGATGAACCTGTCAATTTCTTCTTTCCGTTTCTCATTCTTCCAGGCTTAAATTCAGATATCCACATTTCTCTAGCAATTTGTGATGTCTTTTTAAAAAATGTCCTCTTGATTATCTGTCAGAATTTTAATACTGTACACATTTCTCATAATACGTACGTTCACCAAATATGCACATGTATCGTAATATGCACATACGCATTTTGCTAGCAATTCCCCCAAATACAGTGTATTTGATACATTATTTTTACTTGCATGTGTATTTTTATGCTTATCCCCCCCCCCCAATATATGCATCACTGCGCACATTATTTTGTTGTTGCAGCATTATTCGGAGAAGTACAGATTTCAATGGGAAAGTGCACATTGCTTCGAGAAGTGTGACTCAGTTCGTTTCTCCATAAAACGCAAACGAAACGGAATTTCCCCTCCATCCCTACTTAACAATACACAGTCAGGTTGTTTGGGGATGATCCCTTGTCTGGTTTGCCCTGTATAGCTCCCCGTTTTCCCCTTGGAAAGAATTCCGTTTTGCTTGCTTTAAAGTTTTCCCAAATACCTGTCAGGCAGAGAAAATAAGCCTGCCTCATGTTAGCACCAGAATCGTGGGAGAAAGGAGCGCAAGCTTCAGGAGGGGGCTGTTAGAATTATCTTTGAATTTTTATGCAAGGACCCTGTTATAGCGCCGAACAGAAATTGCATGCCTATCCCAAGTCAAAAGAAATCTTACCTCGGGCAGACTGCTTTTGTTTTTAATTTCCTTGGCGTGTTAGGTTTGGTCCTTTGGAAGGGAGGGGAACCCCGCAACACAAAGCAAGCTCGCGCCACGAAATTCCCCAGCCCAAGCGTCTGGCGTGTGTGTGCCTGTCAAACCCCCGTTGCCCTTCCAAACTATTTCAGACATTTTGAGCAAGGGAGTATTCAGGGAGCGTGAGTTAGCAAGGGGGGGTTGTGACATTAATGGTCCGAAAAGGCTTTAAACGTCAGGAGGTAAGGATGACGGCGCTCGACAACTGGTGGCAGGTCAGAGGATTCCTCCAGATTCTGCTTTATTAACAATTAGGGTGGTGGTCCTCCGCCTCCTCTCCCCCCACCCTTCCCTCACCCCCTCACCCCCCCAAAAAAACCAACAACAACAATAACAACTCCGGTGCGTTTGGGCTTTTCCGAGGAAGAGAAGATGTGACAAGTCTGAAAGGTAGGATTTCCGCTTGGGAAACAAAGGCGTCTCTGGCTGCTCCCGAGAGCTGTATTGTTTCATTTCGGCTGCTTCTGGGAAGAGGGGGGGGGGGTTCTAAGTGGATTGGGCATGCTGGATGCGGAGTCGGGAGAAAAGAAGGTTTGGGGTGCAGAAGGGGTGTGGAGGGTTCGCTTCTCTTCACGGGAATGGAGGAGGATGGGGGGAACCTGCCGGTATTATGAACTGAGTGTGTTTTGGTGAATGGCAGCTGTATTGTCTCGAGAGCGCAACGCTGGTCGTGGAAGTGATGAGAGCATCCTTGTTTTGCTTCCCAAGTTGTACATTCCACACTGTATTTCCCGAAGAGTTTTTTTTCTTTTTTCTATCTCCCCCTTTTCAATAGAAAGGAATGCACCGAGGTCACAAAGGCAGCACGCCGGTCTCTTCTCGGTCATTCCGGCTGGGTTGGGACAGGAGTTGAGGACGAAGGGAGCAGGCAGAGGCTATGGGAGGAGAAGGTGGGGCAGGAAATGAGTGGAGGGGGGCGAGAGCCTTGAAAGCGGAGGGGGCGAGGGCTCTGTGCTCTTAGCATGCACACCGAGTCCTCCCATCGCCACCACTGTGCCGAGAGAGAGAGAGATAGGGTGAGGGAGAGAGAGATGGAGAGTCTGTTTCTTTGAGTCAAGAGCCATCGAGCATAAACCCCGTTGGAAAGAAGAAGGAACCGGGCAGTTCATCATTTTGTATAATGGCAGGCAGGTTTGGCACAAGTCTGTGGTTAGTGTTCCGGCTGGGCAAGAATATTGTGTTCATGCTGAAAGGGGGCCACCTATATTTCACTCGCTCACTCTCAGGGTTCTTTAGAGACAGGGTCAAACAGGGTTTAGCCACAGATCCTGCTTTCAATGACAGTGTTCTGCCACGCAGTCTTTCAAAACACTAAGACCGCCTCTGACCATCCACTTTCCTTCCACTAAAAGAAGAAGAAGGGAGTGGCCACCAATGGCTCTTAATACCCAGTGCCAATCCCGAGGGATGTGATCACTCCTAATAGGTCTGGAAAAGAGGAGTGCTTCCTACTATATTTTAATGAAGACTTCATCCAATCATGCTGAAATTACTTTTTGTCTTGGTGATCATGGGCCAGAGTGTCACTGAAGGAACATAGAATTGTTGGATCATCTAGTCCAACTCCCTACAATGCATGAATCTCAACTAGATCATACATGACAGATGCTCATTCAACCACCACATAAAAACCTCCAAGGAAGGAGAGTTCACCACCTTCCAAAGGAGACGGTTCCACTGTTGAACAGCTCTTACTGTCAGAAAGTTCTTCCTGAAGTTTAGTCAGAATCTCATTTCTCGTAACTTGAAGCCATTGCTTCAAGTCCTACTCTCCAGAGCAAGAGAAACCAAGCTTGCTCCATCTTCCATGTGACAGCCCTTTAGATAGTCTTCTTATTCTCCTCTTTTCCAGGGTAAGCTTACCCAGCTTCCTCAACCATTCCTCATAAGGCTTGGTTTCCAGACCCTTGGTCATCTTGGACGCCCTCCTTTGCACATGTTCCAGCTTGTCAATATCCTTCGTAAAATGTGGCACCCAGAACTGGTCACAGTACTCTAGGTCTGGTCTGACCAATGCAGAATAGAGTGGTACTATTACTACCCTTGATCCAAGCACTATACTTCTGTCGATGCAGCCTAGAATAGCATTAGCTTTGTTTTTACTGCTGCATCACACTGTTGACTCATGTTACGCTTATTGTCTACTAAGACTGCTAGATCCTTTTCACATGCACCCCATCTTATATTTGCAGCTGGTTCTTCCTATCTAAGTGTAGAACCTTACATTTGCCCCCATTGAGATTCATTTTGTTAGTTTGAGCCCAGTTCTCCAAACTATTAAAATCATTTTGAATCCTGATTCTGTCTTCTGTGGCATTAGCTTGGAGTCATCTGTGAATCTGATGAGCAACTCCTCAATTCCTTCATCCAAGTCATTCATAAAGATGTCGAACAACAGTGGACCCCCAGACAGTCCCCACTTCACTTTTTTTCTAGGATGATGATGAATGGTTGGTGAGCCCTCTTGAGTTTGGTCAGTCAACAAGCTACAAATCCACCTTAAAGTTACCTTGTCCAGCCCACAGTTTACCAGTTTCTCTGCAAGAATATGGTGGTGGACCTGGCAAAAACCTTCACTGAAATCACTATGTCCACAGCATTTCCCTGTTCCACCAAGCTTGTAGCTCTACCAAAAAAGGAAGGAGATTCCACTGGCATTACTAGTTTTAGAGAAACCCATGCTGGGTCTTAGTAATCACAGACCGATCATTTAATGAGCTCCCCCTCTTCATCCCTGTTGCAGAGAATGAACCACACATTTTAGTAAGATAGATGGGAAAGTGTTTCCTTACATTTCAATGCAGACAGCAGATACATTAAAGTAGTGTGCATAAAAATACTTCTAAGTTACAGCAAAGTAAAAGTTGGTAGTCATGGCTAACATGGCTGAAAGCAAGGGCTTTAGCCATGCATATTTGGTCAGCTTGCAGGCATGGTGGGAAGGGAGAATCTCCTCACAGGCAAAAGGAAGTATAAAGGATTTTCTCCTTTGTGACAGAGTTCCCACCCAAAGCAAGTGACCACACACAGAGTACTCTCTAAGAAGTTCAAGAAGTAGCCCTGTGCTTGTCTAGCAAAACATGCACTTGTGATTTAGGCTGCAAACCCCACAAAGGTTAGGATCAGACTTTTAGGGGAGGCAAGGCATATGCCTTTACTGTCTATAGACAGGTGAGATTTGGCAAATCAAAAAAGGAAAGAAAAATAACCAAGTAGAGCAGCAGAAGTTTAAATTCTGTGTGTTTTATTCTTTATTCTTCCCACCATTGCAAGCTGGGCTGTGTAATGATGATGATGATAATTTAAAACTAGTGATTTTTAAAAATAAAATAACAAAAATGAGTCAATTATTCTATGGGAGTTGATGCAGCAGGTTTGGATCTTTGTCATTTTCCATTTACCCATAGTGAGGAAGGAAATGGGAGTATAATGAGCAAATAAATACATAGTACCCATGAATACACATCACTGAGCTATTCGGAATCTCAACCTGGACTGGTGGCTTCCTGTTTGAAACCATCTGAGTCTGCTAAATGTCTCAAATGTTTTGTTGCCAAACAATGAGGTCAAGAGCCTAATGAATAGGATGTATTTGGGTATGATAAAATAGTCTGCTGCTGGAAATAAGTATTGGAAAAATATGTGGAAAACTTAAAGTGTACACACAAAAAATGTTGCTTTGCTGGGTGGTAATATTATTGTTTTAAGGTTGCAGTCCTATACCCACTTATCTGTCTGGGAGTAAGGCTCATTGAACTTAATGGGTCTTACTTTGGAGTCCCATATAAAATATAGAATTGCCCTGTAAATCTGCTTTTAAGAACACTATTCTGAAACAGGTTGTGTGGTGGCAAGAAGTTCCCATCTCTGTGAAGCCCGGTAGAATGATTGTTTTCATTAAATCTTCATTAGGAGAAGAATTGCTATACCAGGGACAAACCACAGTAATTTGATTTCACTCATCATATCAAATGTTTCCTTTAAGGAGAATTTTATTACATTAGAGGACGCTCTAAGTGGGTCGCGGTGTAATTCATTTGGTAACGATGTGTGGGTGACACTTTTATGACAAAAGTGCAAAATTCATTGGGTGAATTAGTGTCAGAATGACACTGGCAACATTAGGCCCAGAATATTAAAAATTGCTTTTCCTAAGGACCATAATTTTTAATGTGGCCTAAATGACACACACACACACACACACACACATATATATATATATATATATATATATATATATATATATACTATATAGCTAGTAGAAGATTTTCCAGTAAGTGTCCCCCTGTAAGTTGGGTTTAGGGAGTCTCTTCTCCTTTGCATCTAAAACAAGTGAACAAGTGAAAGCAGTCCTTTTAAGAAATATTATGTTGCTTTGGGGTTTTAAAGCTTCCCACCTGTTGCATGCAAATTCCCTGTTTTCACTTGTGAGCTGAGCTGACATGATGACACAGAATGTTCATAAACAGTTCAGCTTCCGAAGGAGAAGAGGTCAGTCATTGAATTTCAACTGTCAACGCAGCTGCTGCCAGGGAATCGGAATGTTTATTGAAGTTGGGAAAACCTAACACCTTACTTAACCTTGTTTTCTGTAAGATTTTTTTATTTAATTTTGTACATTCCAGTGTTACTTACATGAATAAGTTGTTTGTGGTGAGATGAGGCTTTTGCTAGGAAGACAAAGAAGGGGGAGGGGTGCCGTAAATAAATTGTTTTGGCTGCCAGTGCCACACTGTCTAGTATTGAATAGCCTCAAATGTGTACTTTGCATTTATTCTCAGCAAAGTATATGTGAGCGATGGACACACACCGGAATGTAAATAACAAAAACATCTAGTCTGCCGGATCGATGATGTTTTTTCTGTGCCTGGTGCATATTGGAAAATTCAAAAATGTTTGCTTAGCTCTGGTTTAAGCAAACATCTCTGTATCTTTGGGATGTGAGGTCTAGATGAAAAAGGTTTATAAAATTTTAAACAGGGAGAGAACAGATAATGGGGGGGGGCGGGATTCTTCCTTTTTATAAAAAATAGTACTATTACCCTGCTTGAAAGTTCTTCTGTCTTGTCCAGCTGCCACTGCGAACTAATCTGATTCTGCAGGGGGAGTTTGCATGTTCATATTGACTTGGTTAATACAGTTCTTGAAGAAATGTAATGTTTTGCATGCAGAAGGTCTTGAGATGCCAGGGATGGAACCTGGGACCTTCTACATGTTTTGTTTTGTTTTTTTAGTTTTATTTATTTATTAACGTTCTTATGTTACATCGGTAAACATTATCACAAGGCTTATTATAGTATAATTTTCAGCATTTATACAAAGTTTATATACAAGGTTTGTATACCTAAAGAAAAGAAACAAGGACAAAAAACTATTCCAAAATCATATATGTACCAACACTTTGGACTTCCTGTCTATCCCATTGTATATTCCTTTTTTTACAAATGAATGTACTCTTATTATTGTATATTTCTTTACATTTTATCTAATACATTCCTATATCAATATGTACCCTTGGTCTTATTTCTCAACTCAGTCTCTCTCCAACGTCAAGCGAATGCTAACATAGATAGCGGAGCTTTACTATATTTTTGAACAGATATCTTATATCTATCCCACTTTTCCATAAATTTTTGTTTTGAATTGCCTCTCAGGCTATTTGTCAACTGCGCCGTTTCAGCAAATTCTTGTAGCTTGTTATGCCAATCCGTTATTGTCGGGTCTTCTTCCTTCCACCCCTTTGCCACCAAAGTCCGAGCTGCAGCCATTGCATATAAAAATACCTCCCTAAAGGCATTCGGGATGTCCCTGCCAACAATACTTAACAGAAACCTGGGACCTTCTGCATGCAGCCCTTGCCATCTTGTGTTATGCCATGTGATTCATTTATATCTTCAGAAGTTTATTGGTACCATCTTCAAGCCCCCTGTTTCTTTAACCTGCATACAGATAGGTCTGTTGCTTCTTATCTGTTTTGGGAATTCTTTGAGAAATTGTTCTGGATATACTCATCCGGATTATAGGCCACTCATGACTTTCAAATAGCAATAAATTGTTGTTGCTTTGCTCCATTGCCCGTGTTCTTATTGCTGCAGATGAACAATTTTGTGTGCTAGTTGTAAGGCTAGTAAAAAGAGGGCTTCACCATTGATCTTATTATCTCATTGGGATTTAATGGCCAGGGAAGCATTTAGGTTTCAAAACAAAAAATAGACAACCTTCAGGGATGAACCGCCCTGATCATGCTTGTGTAAAGAAGATTGCATTTATTTTACAAACTGTTATGTTTCACCATTGCTTTGCCATTCATGTGTGTGGTCCTTTACATAACTTTGGTAGTTGGAGTCAGTCAGGGCCCCACTGATATTCCAGTATATACCAGAGTTCCAGTACTATCAGAGGAAGATTGAGGAGTTTCCCTCTCCATTTTCCTGCATGATTTTATACACCTCTATCCCGTCCCTCTAGGGACGCGGGTGGCGCTGTGGGTTAAAGCCTCAGCGCCTAGGGCTTGCCGATCGAAAGGTCGGCGGTTCGAATCCCCGCGGTGGGGTGCGCTCCCGTCGTTCGGTCCCAGCGCCTGCCAACCTAGCAGTTCGAAAGCACTCTCGGGTGCAAGTAGATAAATAGGGACCGCTTACTAGCGGGAAGGTAAACAGCGTTTCCGTGTGCGGCTCTGCCTCGCCAGAGCAGCGATGTCACACTGGCCACGTGACCCGGAAGTGTCTTCGGACAGCGCTGGCCCCCGGCCTCTTGAGTGAGATGGGCGCACAACCCTAGAGTCTGTCAAGACTGGCCCGTACGGGCAGGGGTACCTTTACCTTTACCTTATCCCGTCCCTCTTACTTGCAATTTTCCAAAACTTTTCTCTTTGTTTTTCTGTAACCTCTGTGCAAAGCATGGGAACTTGTTGTTAATTATGTGGCAATCAGCAACACAATATAATCCTTCATAGTCCACATATAATTCTTCATAGTCCACAGTGCTACTGTGAATTATTCTTGGAATAGCTCATGGAAGATAACTTTTTTTCGCAGGGAGGGGGAAACCCTGGCCTTTGAAGGACAGAGAAGAATGTGTCTGAAAAGGCAAGTGTCTTCTCCTATAGAGGGGGAGAAATCAGTTGTCAAAATGTCATGCTGTTTTGACTTTGTAACAAATGAGGAAGAAGTTTATAAAGTCCAAGGATGGGGATATGTTTAACTTTGATTTACATTTCCTCGTGATTTTCTGCACTGCAGCCATGGGGAAATATAAAATTAAATACCCCCAGCCCTTCTTCTTCAGTACAGCAGGTAAATTTAAGCTGCTTGTAAATCCTCTGAGAGCAGACTGCAGCAGTCTGCTGGGTGTATAAGGGATACAGCCGTTTCTCGGGTAACCTGGTCCTTAACTGTATAGTGACTTATATGTTAGTATCAACACCTTGAACTTCGCCCGGTAGCAGGTTGGCAGCCAGTGCGAATCTTTCAAGCCAGGTATTATTTGCTGGCAGTAGTTTGCCCCCACAAGCACTATTTAATACCTTGCACTTTCTGAACCAATACATGAAAGAGCCATCCTTCAAAATTTGAACTTCTCCAAATTTTGCAATGCAACTTTCCAAACAAGTACAGTGGTACCTCGGGTTAAGAACTTAATTCGTTCCAGAGGTCTGTTCTTAACCCGAAACTGTTCTTAACCTGAAGCACCACTTTAGCTAATGGGGCCTCCTGCTGCCGCCACACCACTGGAGCACGATTTCTGTTCTCATTCTGAAGCAAAGTTCTTAACCCGAGTTACTATTTCTGGGTTAGCAGAGTCTGTAACCTGAAGCGTCTGTAACCTGAAGCGTATGTAACCCGAGGTACCACTGTAATGTGTAGAAAAATGGTTTCTATAAAGGAAAATTGCTTTGCAATGTGGTGTATATTAGGCAAAATTGCCAAACAAAAATGTGTATATTTAGGAGAGATTTGCACAAAAATGAATGTGAAATTTCATGAGTTCTCTTTTTTTAAAAAATTGCAAACCAATGCAAAAATGTTGAGAACTGAACTTTAGGATTTGGAAAATGAGAAACAGGGAGAGAAAGCAAAATTGGCAGACTCACCCTTCTTTAGTGATCTTTAGTGACCCTTCATTGATCTTCTAAAAAGCCATGTTATGCTGAGACATGCCAGTGGTCCATCTAGTTCAGTACTGTTTATGCCTACACTAGGAGTAGTTCTCCATGATTTCAAAAAGGCATGTTTCCTAGCCCTACCTCCAGATGCTGGGGGTTGAACCTAGAACTTCCTACAGGCAAATCATGTGCTCTACCACTGATCTATGTGTTTCCCACAAAGGAAGGTCCCAAAGTGAAGCTCTGTAATGGTGGACAAGTATGTCTGAAATACAGTTTGCCCACTCAATATCGACTCTGCAATGTGCAACTGAAAAAGAGCCCAAGGTACATTCTAAAAGGCACACTTGGTTCACATGGAAGGATAACTGCAACTTTTGTCTTAACCCCTCAGTCGGATCCCTTAGCTGGTACTTCACCCTGGAAAAGGCCCAGCCATGTGATAACCTACATTCTTCTCCTCTGCCCTAAGAGCTTTCCAACAACTCACAAAGGAGCTCCAGTTCTGCATTGGAGCACACGGGATTTCCTTGAGATCCTCAAATGTAACTAAGTTTGATGAGCAGATTGCTCAGGCCCTAGTTCAGATTCTTTTTTCTCTTGTGCTGACAGTGGTTCTTCTTATTTCTTCCCCTTCCCCCAATCTCACTCCTTGCCTTTATAAAAATAGGGAGATTTTTCTCTTCCACTGCCTATAATTAAGGTTTCATTCATCCATTCCCATTTCCAATCCCAACGGAAATTATATATCACGAAAATTGGCATCTTAGAAGTAAAGCAAAAGGAGGGAAAAGACGATAGACGGGCATGCTTGAACTATCCAGCTGTTCTGCCAATCATCCCATGCAGTTAAACGACTCATTCTCCCTATGGAAAGTCTTCATATTTGTGTTAAAGGAAACAATAGATCATGCAGAAAAGAATCAAAGCCATCACATGCTGTCACCTTGAGAAATTCATCTTTTTCTTGCCATTAAAATGTGGCTCTTTTCTGTTTCAATTACTGTTTTGTTTTGTTTTGTTTGTAGGCAATGGTGCTTTTGACATCACAAGGAATCAAGGATGTTCCTGATATTACAAAGCGTGTTCTCCTTCATGGAGAGCACGTGTTGCGGTGGGGTCTGCTGAGCCACCCCTCTGTTACCAGGCAGGGTCTCTAAAGATGGCCTGGGGCAGTGATTGGTTCACTGGGTTGCTGGGGTAAAAGTTATGTTGCAATTTTGGTGGGAGGGGTAAAAGGTTTAAATACTCTGCACGCAGCCTTGTACTTTCTCTTTTGCTGCGTGCAACGGATCACCCGCCCACCCGCCCTAGAGTAAGGGGTTGTTGCGTTGACCTTGCTATGCCTGTCATGGGGTCGTCTGCCTTTGAGCAGGGGCCTGGTAGGAATTTTTCCACCTGGCAAATTGGCTGGGCCATTTGGTTTTTGCCTACTGCGTAGCAAATCGTCACAACTTGTAAGGTTGCGGTTAGGCATTGGTTATAAATTGGTGGAGGAGGGGTTAGGATAGGCTGTGCCTGCCCCTCCATGGTTGCTGCGGAAAGGGAATTCCGTTAAAGGATCCCTGGGGCTTGCCATCTTTTCGTCCAATCCCTAGAATGGGACTAGGGCCGGCAAGCCTTCGGGGAGCATGCGGATGAGAATTGAGGGTCTGTGACTCAGCTCCATTTCTCCCCGACTTGCTTTCCCCCGCACTGTCTTTCAGTGGTGCCCGGAAGTCAGTTCTGTCCCCAGGCGGGGGGACAGATAGTCTTAATCAGTGCCTAAACAACCACTCACGGTTTTGTATTTAAATAAAGTTGTGGCCAAAATTATGCCAAAAACCTTAAACAAAAATTAAGTGTGCATTGTGAGTTATTTGGGGGGTGGCTTGGGGACCTCGACACGCAAAACAGATCAAATGCTACTTACTATCATTGTGTCTGGATATCTGTATTCTCTGTTTTGCCTTTCTCCTTTGACCATTGCTCATTGTTATATTTGACCACCAGTGATTACCCGGGGGTGGGGGAAGAGAAACTACACCTATGGCTAGCTGAAACAACGGCTCATAATCAATGAATGCCAACTCTGATTCCAACTAAATATCAGGAATAACTTTCAGACAGCAAGATGTGTCCGATAGAGGAACGGTCTCCCTTGGGAGGTTGTGGACTCTCCTTCACTGGAGATTTTAAAGCAGAAGTTGGATGGTCATCTGTCATGGATGCTCTGGTGAGATTCCTGCCTTGCAGGGGGGCTAGACTTGATGATCCTCAAGGTCTCTTCCAACTCTACAATTCTATGATTCTATGACTAAGCTCAGAGATGATATGCTTCTGAATACCAGTTGCTGGGAATCACGAGTGAGCAGAGTGCTGTTGTGCTCTGCCTAATGGTAGATCCAGCCTCGTAAGTTTGTCGCAATCTCACCCTCAGGTTGGAAGAATGTGCATGCCCTTTCTCTTGCTGTATAGCAATTTGACTGGCAGAGAAGAAATCTGCACCTATGTACAGTGGTACCTCGGGTTACAGACGCTTCAGGTTACAGACGCATCAGGTTACAGACGCTTCAGGTTACAGGCTCCTCTAACCCAGAAATAGTACCTCGGGTTAAGAACTTTGCTTCAGGATGAGAACAGGGAGTCCCCATTAGCTAAAGTGGTACCTCAGATTAAGAACAGTTTCAGGTTAAGAACAGACCTCCAGAACGAATTAACTTCTTAAGCTGAGATACCACTGTATCCAGAAGCAAGTCCACTATCCCTGGCCTGTCTCTGACACACTGTGGGAAAAAGAAAACATGATCTAGGAGTAGAGGAGGTGTTGAATAACCAAAGGCAAAACACAATTCAAGCAATGCAACTCTAAATTGTAATAGAGGGAAGTGAGCGTACAGCATAGATACTCCCATAATCTACCTTAACATTTATTGCCCCTTGGAAGTGTGTGGGTGATTCCATTTGCTGCATAAATGGCTTCTGGATCTAAACTTAATAATGTCTTACTGCATTCTGTCCTATATATGAAATGCTGCATCAAATCTATTTTCTTTTTAAGTGTCTTAAATGACTGAGTCACTTGCATTTTCATGGAATTGTTTGCTTTTCTCATCTGTAACTGCAATGGTAGGCAAGTCAGAGTTTCTGCCCTATATTTGTTCATTCCCTGCCTCTTTATCTATCCTTCTATATCTTGATTCTAAAACTACATTGATATTTGTTGTCTCTTTGAGCTTGTGTGTGTTGGGAATTCCACTTAGGAATTCATATTGGCAATGACCATAATCCATAGGGACGTTCTCCTGAAAAAGATTTATTGAACTGCACGACTAAAGCAACTTGATGTTCTTGCAAAGCTCTGGTTCATTTCAATTGAGTCTGTGCAAGGGAACTTGCTGGTGGCTTTTGCCCAGTCCCTACACAGCTCCCTCTAAAAGCAAACCCAACTGCTGACTGCCAACAAGATTGTAATAATAATAATAATAATAATAATAATAATAATAATAATAATAAATAAATAATTCTATTATTTATACCTGGCCCATCAGGCTGGGTTGCCCCAGCCACTTTGGGCAGCTTCCAACACATATAGAAACATAATAAAACTTCAGACGTTAGAAACTTCCTGATACAAGGCTGCCTTCAGGTGTCTTCTAAAGGTTGTTTAGTTATTGCCTTGACATCTGATGGGGGACAGGGCATTCCATAGGGCAGGTGCCACTACCAAGAAGGCCCTCTGCCTGGCTCTCTGAAGCTTCACTTCTCACAATGAGGGAACCATCAGAAGGCCCTTGGAGCTGGGCCTCAGTGTCTGGGCTGAACAACAGGGATGGAAGTGCTCCTTCATGTATACAGGGTTGAGGCCGTTTAGGGCTTTAAGGTCAGCACCAACACTTTGAATTGTGCTCAGAAACATACAAGGAGCCAATGTAGGTCTTTTAGGACCAGTGTTATATAGTACTGGCGGTCACTCCCAGTCACCAGTCTAGTTGCCAAATTCTGGATTTGTGGTAGTTTCTGAGTCACCTTCAAGGTAGACCCATGTAGAGTACATTTCAGTAGTCTAAGCAGGAGATAACCAGGTCATGCACCACTCTGCTGAGACAGTCTTTGGGCAGGTAGGGTCTCAGCCAGCGTACCAGATGAAGCTGGTAGATTTTAGTGAAAATGGGGCCACTGAAAAACATAAGGGAGTTATCAGCATGCTCAGAGGAACTCAGAAATTTGCAGAAGTAAAATATGTTTAGGGGAAAGAGAAATTAAGTAGCACCCACCTCAAGAAATTACTATCCCAAAGTACTATATGATACTGACACTGTACATGAGAGGTTCCATTTAGCTGTCGTAGAAACATGGCCAATTAGACCGCTCTGCCAAGGCAGCATTTGCTCAACTCCATCCTAAACTCATAAATGAATATATCCAGAGAAATAAAAATGCTCTTCTGATATGTCTCCAAATAAGGGTGACTGAGTGAGTTACACTGTAGGACCTATACTCCTCTGGGGAGTGTGTGTGAATAGATACCACAGACACCTGTGATAGCATCAATTAACAGGCTTTGGATTACTTTGACTCCATTAAGTTCCAGCTGAGACACAATTAAAGCTAAGCTTGCCAAGAAGGTTCTTGGGCACTTGATACAATATGTTCAGGCAATAAATTTCACTGGCTTACGTTTTGGTCCTAAAAAATATACCTGCCTTCAATTCTTTCCCAAAGTGCTTATTTGGCCTGCTCTAAAATGATGGTAGACAGCATCTTAAAAAGCAGGGACATCACCTTGCCGACAAAGGTCCATATAGTTAAAGCTATGGTTTTCCCAGTAGTGATGTATGGAAGTGAGAGCTGGACCATAAAGAAGGCTGATCGCTGAAGAATGGATGCCTTTGAATTATGGTGCTGGAGGAGACTCTTGAGAGTCCCATGGACTGCAAGAAGATCAAACCTATCCATTCTGAAGGAAATCAGCCCTGAGTGCTCACTGGAAGGACCGATCCTGAAGCTGAGACTCCAATACTTTGGCCAGCTCATGAGAAGAGAAGACTCCCTGGAAAAGACCCTGATGTTGGGAAAGATTGAGGGTGCAAGGAGAAGGGAACAACAGAGGATGAGATGGTTGGACAGTGTTCTCGAAACTACTAACATGAGTCTGACCAAACTGCAGGAGGCAGTGGAAGACAGGAGTGCCTGGTGTGCTTTGGTCCATGGGGTCACGAAGAGTCGGACACGACTAAATGACTAAACAACAACAAAATGATGGTGACCTAATCAGATGTGTCCTTCAACTATTAACAAGCAAAAGCAACGAGGAGGTCTGAAGATTCTTAAAAGTCAGAGCCAAATTACTTCTCTTGGATGTAAGACGTCAGCCCATGATTCTCAAAAAGTGATCTTCAGCTTGAAGAGAGTGGAATCATTGGTGTTAAAAAGAAAAGGGGAAAATGTTGGGTGCCTTCAACAACTGAAATTCAGCCAGTGGAGGGGGTGCAATTGAGATACTCAGGTTTGATGTGATTACTTTTAATTAAAAAATAAAAAGCTTCTGGAGATGTGACAGGGATAATGCTTCCCTAAAACATGTTTGCACAATGTCCTACATGGAAAAATACATTGGCAAAAGTTAATAGAGACAATCAACAATAGTGTACAAGCAGAGGTGCTTTGGTGGGACCTATCTGCAATTGGCAGGACCTTCCTGGAAGGTAATGAGATGGTAGGGAGCGTGGTACATACCTGTTTTTTCCAAAACAAAAAACAAAAGCTGGTCCCTACTGACTCTACCTGTGTAGGTACCTAGCTCTTCTCATTGTACAGAGTCCCTGGCTCACAGTACGTTAACACTGGAGGCAGACTCACTTTCTTCTCTATGCCCTGGCTATCCCCCTGCAGGCGGCAGGAGGGATTTATGGGTTTTTATGCAGTAAGTTTTTTGGGGGAAGTGGGTGGCGCTGTGGGTTAAACCACAGAGCCTAGGACTTGCCGATCAGAAGGTCGGCGGTTCGAATCCCCGTGACGGGGGGAGCTCCCATTGCTCGGTCCCTGCTCCTGCCAACCTAGCAGTTCAAAAGCACAAAATGCAAATAAATAAATAGGTACCGCTCCAGCGGGAAGGGAAATGGTGTTTCCGTGTGCTGCTCTGGTTCGCCAGAAGCGGCTTAGTCCTGCTGGCCACATGACCTGGAAGATGTACGCCGGCTCCCTCGGCCAAGAGCGCCGCAACCCCAGAGTCGGCCACGACTGGACCTAATGGTCAGGGGTCCCTTTACCTTTTACTGCAGTAAGTTTAGAAAAGGCTGGCATTTCATAAGCTTTGAGAACCCTTTTGGACATGATGATAAGCTAACAGGAGCAGAGTGCGCAGTCGACTTCTGCTTCCACTCCCAGCACTTCTCTGTCATGTCTGCAATCTACTTCTCTACTCCAGATATCTGTACCAGACATAACTTAAATTAAGCAATTTAACTGTCTCCACTTTCAGGAGTTTACAGCCCTCTAAATTACAGGTCGTTCAGAAGGCAGCAGTCTGGATTTTAAGCAGGTTGGATCACAGAGCACCTATTAAACCATCCTGCATGAACTTCAGAATTTGCCAGTTTCTCCCCCCTAACTTGGGAGTTGCCAGGTTTGAAACTGGCCTGTGTGGCTGACCCCTTTAAAAGTCATTTGAACCACAGCAATTAGAAGGTGAAACTATTTAGCTCCACCCTTTGAAAAAATTATCCTGCTAATTTCTGCTTATCAAAACTATTAAAAGGAAAGGGCCAGGCCAGGCTGCTGGTTTTTGTTGTTGTTGTTGTTTGCTTAGCCAGTTGGCAGCTCCTTTTGCAGGTGCAAGTGCTGATGTTGAACTCAGCATACATCAGTAGCAGTGTCGGGAGGGTGGAGGCATAAAACTGCCCTCCCCCTGTGGCATTGCTACTGCTTACCTGGAGGAGGGACTGGGCACCTGCAAGTTCCAGAACTGCACAGCTGCACAAGCAGGAACACTGCACTGTTCTGCTGGTGGGTCCATGCAGATGTGACCTCACAAACACCTGGCCCCAGCTCAGCCATGTCCAGGTAAGCTGCAGTGACGCTGTTCACTTTTGCTGCTGGCTTGGTTTTATTCTGTTTTGTGTTTCATGCTTGGGCTCTGTGGTTTGTTTCTTATTCTCTGTGTTAAAGGAAGCTGACATGACTTTTTACCATATGTGGTGGGAATGTAGAGAAATTTTAAAAAATTGGGGAATGATATTTAATGAGTTGAAGAAAATGTTTAAATTAACATTTGTAAAAAAAACAACCCAGAAGTACTTTTGTTAGGGTTTGTAGGAAAAGACCTGCCAAGGAAAATAAAGAATTTATTTATGTATGCTACAACGGCGTCAAGAGTCTTAATAGCACAAGGATGGAAGAATGAGGAAATCCCGACAAAAGAACAATGGCAAGAGAAATTGATGGACTATGCAGAATTGGTGAAATTGACATACAAACTGTGAGACAAGGACAACTGTGACTTTAAAGAAGAATGGGAACTTTTTACAAACTATTTAAAAAAACAACAAAATGAATTGGACTCCTTGGCAGGTTTTGAATAAACATACACAAATGTATTGATTGTTAACATAACAAACAGATAATTTAAGGATCTTTACAATTTTACAATATGCAGAGAATAACATGTGTTGAAAAATCAGAGAAAGGAGCTGAGGGAGGAGGGTTTGGGGGGAGGGTGTTTTGGGGGGAGGGGGGAAATGGGAAAAATAATGAAGATGATATGTTTTAATAATTTGTTATGTTGAAATTCTTAATAAAAATTATTATTATTTTTTAAAAAGGTAGCTGACATGTTGCCCTCCAGGTTGGACTACAACCCCCATCATCCTTGACCGCTGGCTGTGCTGGCTGTGGCTGATGGGAGCCGGAGTCCAGCAACATCTAAAGCGTACTATGTTCCGTTCCTAACCTGTGATGGTCCCTGATGAGCGGAAAGGCAGCATATACCTTTCGCCAACAAAAAAAACCGTATCCCTTGGTGCTGTAATCATTCCACCGTGAATCTTTCAGCCCACATCTGAAAGACATTCTGCTCTGAGTCAGCAGGCCTAAAGCTTCCAGGGTTCAAAAAAAAAAAAAGCACCACTGATGAAGTTCTGTAAAACTGCTTCAGGGGAAAAAAACAGAATTGAAATGAAGATGCATACCACTGTTTGCAGCGTCAGACCTTGGTAATATGCCACCCTGTGTGAGGCCAACATTTGCCCCCCCCCCCCATCTTTAGGAAGGAGGTAAGAAGACTCTAGGACCCTGTTAGACCCCCTGTGCTTCCTTCCAAAAGCCCAGCAAGCTCTTATCAGGCTTTAAAAAAGCACCTTCCTCAACTGCCGCTTCCCTGCTTGCACTGCCCTAAAGTCGCCTCTGACTGTTTGAGTGATCCTTAGCAGCATGTAGCCACCTGTAAACAGCCACCCATAAAACGCTGCTGTTACAAAAGGCAGTAACCAGCTAGTCACCTTTTGCTTAAGGCTGTCTCTAGCTAAGCGTTGGAGTCAAGTGCCCGGACCAGCGTGGGTCTTTCTAGGGCTTTACAGTGAAGATGGATTTGGGTCCCTCCTGTGCTTTGCACCAATATACTCCCTGCCTCCCTCCCTCTCTCTCTCTCTCTCTTGCTTTCTTCCACTCTTGTTTCCTCTCTGCTTCCTGAGAAGCCTTGTTTATACCCTTGAGCAAATACTCCTAAATTTCAGAGTCAAATGGCAGTGTGGGATTAGGAAGACACACCGAAACAGCTGGATTTGAAGTGGCACATGGCAGGTGTACCCATGTTGTTTGTTCTGAATTGATGTGAAGGGGTGCGCTGGGGACTCTTAAGCAGCCAGTTAGCAGTAAACAGTTGGTATTGTTTGGAAAGAATTAGAGGGTAGGTGATTTGTCTCTGCCTCGCAGGGCAGAACTACACATTCCAAAGTAAACAAGGCTGTGGTCCAAGATGGTAGCCCTGTGTTAAGATCCTTCACAATATCTTGTTTAACTTAACCTGTTTGTTTGTTTATGTTTTCATGTTACACACTTTGTGTTTATATGTACAACATGTCTGCTTAAGTTACAGTGATACCTCGGGTTACAGAAGCTTCAGGTTACAGACGCTTCAGCTTACAGACTCCACTAACCCAGAAATAGTGCCTCGGGTTAAGAACTTTGCTTCAGGATGAGAACAGAAATCGTGTGCCGGTGGCAGGAGGCCCCATTAGCTAAAATGGTACCTCAGGTTAAGAATAGTTTCAGGTTAAGAACGGACCTCCAGAACAAATTAAGTTCTTAACCTGAGGTACCACTGTACTTGGTAGGCAGTGTTGTGGCCAGGCCTTTGGCCCCGCAGTGATCCGGCCAGAGGAGGTGATCAATGCCCTCCTCATCACTGTTTAGCCATGTCCAGGGGTGGCCCTCACTGGCCACTCAGTGCTGGCAGGGGGCGTGGCCACAGGGACATTTAAACCACGGCATAGCCCTTCACTGAATCTCCCATCTACCCACCCTCTTTTTATGCTTTGCTATGATATGACCTTGCTTTGGACAAATGTCAGCTGCCATATTTTGGGGGCCGGGAAGGAGTTCTTTCCACTTGGCAAACTGGGTCCAGACATTTGGTTTTCGCCTACCTCAGTCAACTTTGTGAGATTAGGCATTGGATAATAATAATAATAATAATAATAATAATAATAATAATAATATTCATTATTTATACCCCACTCATCTAGCTGGGTTTCCCCAGCCACTCAGGGCAGCTTCCAACAAAATATTAAAATACAATGGTCTGTTAAACATTAAAAGCTTCCCTAAACAGTAAGTCTTTGTTTAGATGGAGGGGAGGTTGTAGCCTCTGCCTGCCCATCCTCATTAGGTTTATACGAAGCCCAGGTGGACATTCAGTTATGCACTGCTCCTGTGCTTTGCAGATTAGAATCTTCCTTGCACTGTGCATTTTGATTCATAACCTGACATTTCAGTGTTATTTATTACAAGATGGATGGGCATTTTGGTCGCAGCTGCATATGCCCAAAGGACTGGAGCCAGATGATAAGGCTATCTTCTTCCAAAGATATTCCTGCAGGCAATGGTGATGCAGAATGTAATATTACATATCTTGAGATGAAACTTTTTTCATTAACGAGGTCCCATGCTTAGCCATGCTGAAAAAGTTTCACTCCTCTGTGCAGTCTGTGTTTTTCAAGATCGGAGCTATGGTAGATATTTTAGATAGCCAAGTGGTTAGACTTGTTGCAAACTGGTAACAAATGTAGGGTTAAACTCTTTTAACTCTTTGATTCATTGTTTTTCCAAATGGTGCTGATTCCCCCTGGAACAATCTGATATTGGCGATGCAGGGTGTAATGGTTATAGGGGTTGCTCGTGCGTAAGTTGCCGTTACTCCTGGCTAGGTTGCCTGGTTGAACCCTTGCTGTCTGGACAGCCTCAAGTTCCGTGGCTGCCTCAGTCGCTGGCAGAATCCGTCAGTGGGCGTTTCTTAAACCTCTTCCAGCATAAAAGCTGTTTGATGCCCAGTCTCCTCCCCCTTTGCCTGCGCACTGTGGGTGTGGGCAACGGAGTACTCGTGCCCTCTCCGCTGGTCTCCTGCGAAGAGTCCTGGAGCCACCTCTCCGATTCCCCCATCTGCCCCCCTTCTCCACTGGTGTTACGCTGATTTCCTTCCCCAGTGGATGGGCTACCTCTCCCCCTACTGGGAGCCTCTCCACTATCGTCCTGGAGCCTCCTCTCCGCCTCCTGCTCCGATGGCAGTTCCCTGACACAGGGTGACTGCTTATCTATTTTGTTTTATTTCAAGTATCTATGAATTGCTTGCTTGTTTATTTATTTTTAAACATTTTCATCTTGCTCTTCGGCACTTGCCCGCACACCCAGAAAGCAGTCAGAAAATCTTACAAATGTTACTCCTAAAACAGGCCCTGCCTTCGTATCTGCATTCTAAAAGAAATGACACAAAAGGAAAAGGAATTGGGAGGGAGGAGGAAAAAAGAAGTGTCAGACAGTTGAAGGAACAGGAGTGGAGATGGGACAGGCTGTTGAATGGACCATTGATAAGGCCATGCTTATGTCAGTGTATCATCCCTGTACAGTGGTACCTTGGGTTACATACGCTTCAGGTTACAGACTCCGCTAACCCAGAAATATTACCTCGGGTTAAGAACTTTGCTTTAGGATGAGAACAGAAATCATGCTCCGGCGGCGCGGCAGCAGCGGGAAGCCCCATTAGCTAAAGTGGTGCTTCAGGTTAAGAACAGTTTCAGGTTAAGAACGGACCTCTAGAATGAATTAATTACTTAACCTGAGGTACCTCTGTATGTGGCAACTATTGATGGGGCAGAAATTCAGCGCAATTCACTTTTTAATAGAACCCTCCTTAATTACCCATTTCTGAAACAGCTTGCAAAGGAAACACACTCAGCCTTCAACATTCACACGCCTCCAAATTTTGCGATGCACTTTGGCAACAAAAAAGATTCGTACAAAAACACCCATGTTAACAGAAAATGTACATATCAATGCATAGGTCAGTATAAACAACATAAAAAAATACATTGCATGCAAAAACGTGTACGTTAGCCAGAATACACACTAAAACGGTAACACATTTTGTGAGGACTTTTTAAAAAAATTACAAACTGATGTAGAATGTGGTGAGGTGGAAAAATGGGGAAAGGAGGAACTGGACTGGACAGATTTATCCATCCTTGGTGACAAGAAACTTTTACAAGAGATTTAAACTGGTACCAAACAAAGCAGGACAGTGTTTTACCTTCGTCCTAGGCCCCTTTTTAAGATGAGATGCCTGGGGCGGTATGTTCAATTGAAGCTTTCCCCCTTCTTAGTCACTCTTCTGTGTCAATGTCATATATATTTTTCAGCTGCAGGGGGAGGGGGACTAGATATGAGTACAACCTCTTCATAAACCATCTATAAGTGACATCAGGATTTAATACAGCGCTTTGTTAAATTTTTTATGTCTCAAAATTTGAAAGACCAAAGGATAAAACCCTTTAGTGTTGACTTTGTAATGTTCTGTGTGCTCTCTTTCTCTCTCTCTCTCTCTCCAGTAAGGCTGGGAAGAGTGCCCTCTAGAGCAGGCATAGGCAAACTTGGCCCTTCAGATGTGTTGAGACTACAGCTCCCATCATCCCTGACCACTGGTCTTGTTAGCTAGGGATGATGGGAGTTGTAGTCCCAAAACATCTGGAGGGCCGAGTTTGCCTATGCCTGCTCTAGACCTATCTGTGTGGGCTCCTGGGGGCCTTCCCAGGCCACAGCCCACCCTAGCCCTGCTGCCCACCCCGGAGCACTCCCAGAATGCAAACCTGATGTACAGACCCACCCCAAGCAGGCTGTGTTTGACACCCGTGAATGGTTAACCCAAGTTACAGTGTACCTCAGGGTATTCTATTTGGTGCTCTTCAGATGTTCTGGACTTCATCTCCCATGAGCCTCAGCTAGCATGGCCAGCGGTGAGGGATGATGGGAGCTGTAGTCCAGCAACATCTGGAAGGAACGCCTGTTGTACGCGATTTATATTTTTTGCCTTTCCTGTCAGGCAATGTGTGTTGTGGGGATTATTTCTGTAATGCTTTAGTCATCAAAAACGGCCGCCATCCCCAAAGAGTCTCAACCTGTACCTGTTTGAACTTTTTATAATAATTTATTTTCGTCAGCTAATCCATTTAAAAAAACCAAGACCGATAACTGACAGCTACATCTGTGGTCATTCAGCTGTATTTATAACGTATTCTTTAAAAGGGTAAGAAGAGTTTCCAACCTATTATGTATGCTTCTAAGGCCCTGCCCATCAAAACCACATGTCTTTAGGGGAGCTTTGCTGGAGTTAATTGCATATAAATTGAAGCCGAAAATTACTTTCTTAAAGGTAAATCTGCACAGCCAGCATCAATATTTACATATCAAACACCCTCCTTTTGCTAAATTCTCCATAGAGTAATTTTATCTGGAGGACCTTGTTCAGCCAAAATGTAACTTGCAGGAAGAAGACTCTGTCACTCTGAGCCACTTTCAGATGAGAAATCCTGTCTGGTAAATTATAAAAAGAAGCAGATCTCACACTTTTTAATTTTTGCATGTAGTAGTCTCTTATAGCCTGGTGAGATGGCTATTGCAGGTGACAACTGGTGGAAGGGCAGCCTGATGGAATCAAATCCTCCTCCAACTTTCTTATAATTAATTTCCTGTGACTTGAAAGTGCAGTAAGATATATGGGAACTCAGTTAATTAACAGATAGGGAATATATTTTTCCTCTTCCATTATTTTTATGGGACAATGTCTGCTGTAGCTCAGTGGTAAAACATCTGCTATACATGCAGGACATCTCAAGGTCAATCCCAGGTGTCTCCACGTGGGAGGGCGAGACTCCCTGAAATCCTGGAGACCCATTGCCAGTCACTGTAGACCAGAGTTTCCCCAAACTTGAGTTTCCAGCTGGTTTTGGACTATAACTCCCATCATCCCAAGCTAGCAGGACCAGTGGTGAGGGATGATGGGATTGTAGTCCAGAAAGAGCTGGACCCAAGTTTGGGAATCCCTGCTGTAGACAATACTGGATCAAGGTTCTGAAGCATCTTCCTGTGTTCCTATGACCACCTGATATATCTTTGATGTACACTATGAAGACAAAGGACTGTGGCTCAGTGGTAGAACATGTGATATACATTTTAAAAAGTCCCAATTTCAAGACTTTGCATCTCTAGACACAGCTAGGAAAGACCACATAGAGGCCCAAATTACTGCAAAGCAGCTGCCAAGCATTATGTAATTTGAGGGGGGGGGGGGAATACTGAACTAGAGGACCAAGGGATGTGATGCACTATAGGGCAGGTAAACCACAGGTGATATAGGAAGCTACTTCGTACCAATGCAGATTATTGGTCTATCTTTCTTAGAATTGTTAGAGAAGCATGAATGAATTTCACAAAGGGAGGTTGGGTAGCTGTGGTGGTCAAAGGATCGTGGCTCCTTGAAAATCTGCCTATCATTTCCCCAGGATTTCTCTATTTCTAAAGCAAACTGATACACTTTATTTTGCCCATCCTCGTAGCATGGCTTAACTGGGATCTAAAACCCAGGTCTTGTTAGTTTCTGTTTGCCACTGAGCAGCTGCTTAGAGTCACAAGGCTCTGTTTACATTCCAGAGACATTCCAGGCTATTGGAAGTCTCATGGGAGAGGAGACGGATGTGACATTACTGGTTTCCTGTTCCTTTGTTGTTCAGTTGCTCTCTGCTTTCATAGAGAGAGGATGTTTTTTGTCTGCGCAGTTAAGAAATAAAACTCTTTACAACGTAGCCCAAACCTCTCGTCTCTTTCCTGTGCTGGATTCTCTGCTGAATGGGGGAACGTGCCTTGGAGCTTTATCAAAGGCTCAGATTGTTAATTATACGTCGGGAGGGCGATTCCAAAGGCTCGGCCGGAGGAAGATGAGCTTTATCAGCTTGGCCGAGCGGAGATCCCGACAGTTCTCCCAGGTCCAGGTCCTCTGGGCTCCATCACGGACATCATTATAGGGACTAGTAACTTACAATTTCTTGTTTTCTCTCTGCAGACTCATCGAAGACAATGAGCCTTGCCAAACCCTGAGTAGTAAACTGTAAGTGTGATTAAGCACATAGTCAAGGGATGAAAGAAATATTTTTATTTCGTCCAACTGCTAAAACGTAACAAAAACCCTTTCTTGACACAGATTCTCTTTCCCTTGGTTTCTAGAGCTGGAGCAGCTTGTGGTTGCAGGGCAAGGACATTTCTGTTTTTCTCAAGGAGAAAAAAGAACTTCCTGGGTACATATCCTACTATACTGTCCTGAGTTTTACCTACCATGACCCCCTCCCAGCCACCCCAAAGAATCCTGAGAATTGTAGTTTGTTGAGGGTACAGTGGTGCCCCGCAAGACGAATGCCTTGCAAGATGAAAAACCCGCTAGACGAAAGGGTTTTCCGTTTTTCGATGCGCTTCGCAGGATGAATTTCCCTATGGGCTTGCTTCGCAAGACGAAAATGTCTTGCGAGTCTTGAGATTTTTTTTTTCGCTCCCCACCCCCTTTTTCTAAGCGGCTAAACCGCTAATAGCCTTTTAGCAGCTAATCCGCTAAGGCGCTAAACCTTTAATAGCCGCTAATAGCCGCTAAACCGCTAATAGCGCTAATCCGCTAAGCCGCTAATAGGGTTGCTTCGCAAGACGAAAAAACCGCTAGACGAAGAGACTCGCGGAACAAATTAATTTCGTCTTGCGAGGCACCACTGTACTAAGAATTCTTAGCAGCTGCCGCTCCCCTTCACAGAATCATAGTCACCGGGTTGTGTCAGCACTCAACAAGTTTGTGGAATGATGCAAAAGCCCTTCTGTCAAATCCTCTGAATACAGACTGCCCACAGCTGTGTCCTGAAACGTGAGCCAAAACCGTGGCTGCTGATGCGTTTTTGAGGTGCCACCCTCCCTAGGCTATATCAGTCCAGAAGGACAGGCACACCCACTGTACTTAGTTCCTGCGCCTCTTTATAAATTATGCACAATAATTCACTCAGCAAAATTATTAGTCTGGAACAGACATTGCTTTGAAGGCCATCTGTAGGGCCAGCTGCTGGGAAGGGACAAGTTACAAAGCAGGTTGATGTCCTATTGCTCTTGTGGATGAAAGAGATGGTTACTACCATCCTGGCTGGTGCCCACTGGGATAAGAGCAGTGCAAAGTGGGAAACCAACAGTAGGTGGAGCCAGAGCCAGTAAGAGGTAAAGGTAAAGGGACCCCTGTCCGTAAGGTTCAGTCACGGATGACTCTGGGGTTGCGGCGCTCATCTTGCTTTATTAGCCAAGGGAGCCGGCGTACAGCATGACTAAGCCACTTCTGGCGAACCAGAGCAGCGCACGGGAATGCCATTTACCTTCCCGCCAGAGTGGTACCTATTTATCTACTTGCAGTTTGACATGCTTTCGAACTACTAGGTTGGCAGGAGCAACGGGAGCTCACCCCATCACTGGGATTCGAACCGCCGACCTTCTGATCAAGCAAGTCCTAGGCTCTGTGGTTTAACCCACAGCGCCACCTGCCAGTAAGAGGTAGAGCCAACTAATTCTGCACCCTCCTCCCTGCTGAGTTCTACAAGGGCAAGAATGAGACCAAGGCCTCATTCTCACAGCAGTTCATTCCATTTCCTTGATGTTTCCTTCACTGTTAATCTCCACCTTATACAGTGGTACCTCGGTTTTCTAACTTAATCCGTTCTGGAAGACCGTTCGAGTTCTGAAACGTTCAAAAACCAAAAACTCAACAGCCGACAGCAAGGCCTCAGGATCTTGCAGTCAATGGAAGCCGCGTGGCATGTTCGACTTCCAAGGCTTTTTCGAAAACCAAGCATCTACTTCCGGGTTTATGGTGTTCGTAAACCAAAATGTTCGTCAACGGAGACGTTCAAAAAACTGAGGTACCACTGTATTTGACTTTTCACATGATATAAAACCCACTTCCAGAAAACTAACAGAATACAGTGCATGCTTAGCACTTATTTCTGTGTTATTTAATTCGGGAGGGAGGGGGGTGTCCATTAATACTTTAATCCAGAAAATCATGGGAGTAAAATGACAAAATTGGGGGTGGTAAAACAGCGTATAGTTATTTGCTGCCCTTTTCATGGGGAAACAGAAGCACACATGTGCGGAAAGGGTAGGAGAGCAGCAACTTTGTCCAGTGAACTTGGTTGTTGGTGTGAATGAAATACTGCCAGTATATTGGTCATAAAGTTCTACATCAAGACTGAAAGGAACATTAGAGAACAGGTCATATGCATTGTTGTCGTTGGCTTCTGTCTGTCTCAACAAACAATGGAGGAGAGCGCATTTGGGGGTGAGGTCAAACTGTTGGAGAGCTACAGTACCTGTTGTGGCCATGTTGACCAATATGGGAGAGATATGTTTTGTTGCAGCTGGGGCAGAGGACGGCGTCTGGTTGTGCTGCTGCACATGCAGCATGGTGTTTCTTCTCTCTGCGCTCCTCCCAGCAGTCATTCATCCTCTGGTTGTGGGAATGTTCAGGGGTGCAGGAGAGGATATATTGACTAATTATATCCTTATCCAACTTGTGCTAACAAGTTCCCAAAATATCAGCAGAGTTTATAGACATTCCCCTTTAAGTTCGCAACGGTAACGCTTGCACAGGTTCGCTAGAACCTCTATAATAATTACTCTGGTAATTTCCCCTTTGTTCCCTCTTAAAATACAAGACACGACACAGTCTTTATAAAAGTATAAAAGAGTTTACTCACGTTCTGTTCACACTATGATCCCAGAAGGCAGACAGGCTTAAAAAGGTAAAATACACTCAGAATCTATCTTGTAGCAAGATAGTCCTTATCTCCTCTCTTGGCTGAGAGCCAAGAGAGCATCCTTAGATGTTTCCTCATCGAAGGAAGATGGCAGAGAGAGAGAGATGGCTGCCTGCCCTTTGCTTTTATCATTTACCTGCACAGGTGAGGCCACACCCACCTCTGGTCACATGCGGAGGAAGTCCGTCCCCAGGAAGTTTACCTGCTTGCTAGACAGACATCCCTCCCCATGTTCTAACATGTACACTCTAGGAATGTTGTCATTGACTGCTCCTGTGTTTTACATCCCACACTGGTCACTGCTACGAATGTACGACATTCGAATGGCACTCGGCCGGCACGCCCGAGAGGGCCTCGTGCGGCGGGCGGGCCTGCGCCCGGAGAGGTCCGAGGCAGCCTGTCTCTCTCCAAGCACTGTGGTCATCTGCAACCCCACATGGTGGGGTTGGTGTTGCCAGCCTTCATGCCTCATTTAGAGACCTCTTTGTAATGCAGAGTTGATCCTTGGTGATCCTGCCACCTTCAATTCTGTGGACATGACCAAGCCAGCGCAGACGTCACTGAGATAGCAGTGCAAATGTAAACTAATATTCCCCGTGTCTGGATGCGCTTTAAAGGAGGAGGACTGGTTGCAATTAAGAAGGGAGGCAGGTGGGGCTGGCTGATTGCAGACTCAGGTTAGTGGGGTGCCATTCGCCCTAGTAGAGCATCTTCCACTGGTTACTACAAGGCCATTGTTTAGAATGAGCTTAGCTGCTAAGTGATGTCCTGGGTCTGTTCCCTCTTGGAAGTAGTTAGTTTTGCACATGACGGTGTGCAGGAAGGAGAAGAAAAGAGAAACAGATTGAGCACAAGTGACTGACTCCATCTTAACTTGCTTTTTCTGCAATTGCTCTTTTGGGGTGTTACAAAACATTTAACACTGTGCTGCTCGACCAAAACATAGTTTTTAGCAAAAGACTTGCCTCTATAGCAAGCAGGCTATTTAGCACCTTTGGTTAATTAGCAAAGGGAAGGCAGACGAAAACTTGCAAACAGCCAAACAGAGAGAGGGAGAGGGAGAGAGGAAGAAATGAACTGCTTTTTACTCTAGTAGTGTGGAGCATCCTTCTACTTTTGAAGGAATCCAAATATGAGAACGGCTGGTCAGAGTTTTCTGGTGCAATGAGTTCCATGTGCCTGAGGGAGTTTGGGCTTACATTTCCTTAAGAGCATCCCCTTCCCTTCCTATGCTGCCTGGGGAACCACTTTTGAAACTGAGTGAAATTTCAAAGGTAGCCTGTGATGATGGCATGAAGGCAGAGCTTGCTACTCATAACAGGAGAGGGACTGTGGCTCAGTGGAAGAGCACTACAGGAAGGGTCATAGCTTAGTGGTACAGTGTCTGTTTTGCATGCAAAAGGTCCCAGGTTCAATCCCATCATCTCTAGGTAGGGCTGAAAACCCAGACAACCACTGCCAGTCAATATGGATAACGCTGAGCTATGTGGATTGATGGTCCAAGTCAGTATAAGGCAGCTTCCTGGACCACAGGAAGGTCCCAGTTTTACTCTCTGGCATCTCCAGCTAAAACAGTCCTGGGCCAAATATCACACACACACACACACACACACGTTTTCATGGAACCATTTATCCCTCATGAAAGAAGGATTTCTGGCAACTTATTTGTGTGTATGGGGAGACAAATTCTAATAATTTTGAGGAGACCTCTCATTGTTTACGGACTGGAAGAGGGTTTGTTCTTCTTTTCCTGCAAAGAAGTGTTCCTTCTCAATTTTGAACAATGCAGCCTCCTTTTTAAGGGTGTTTCTTGGTAAACCGCAATAGCTACTCCATTGTCCAAAACCAAAAAGGAACCCCCTCTGCTCTCCCACCAACAATGGTCACTTTCCCACCCCTAGAAATTATTCAACATCATTGGGCCCTCCAAAGTTATTCCCATTTCTCGAGGCTGTTTTTATACAGCTCCCAAACCCCCCAAACTGATGAAATCTGGGCTGAATACTTTGGGCCCAGTGTAAAGGCCCAGGTAAAGTAAGGGACATGAAAGACCACCTGAGACCCTGAAAGTTGCTAACAGTCAAAGTAAACAACCATGAGCTAAGATGGACAGAATAGCCAGCCTATTATAAAGCTGCTTCCTGGTGTTCCAGTGGGTGGGGAGTCAAACATTTCACTGGGCATGCATACATTAGCCCATGCCTAAAACAGTTATTTGGACACCAGCCATTGTTTCAACTTTCAATATTAGTTGCTAAATTTATATTCTGCTTACTTGCCAAAATGGCACCTAAGCAGTTGATGCGTATAAAACTGATTATAAATGGCATGCTTGCTGGTTTTCCAGCAAGTGCCAAATGAAAGGCAGAAACATCATTACTTTGCAGTGGTTGTCCGTGTCCCTGATAACCATCCATCACTACCTAATAAAGCTTTTTTGCAAACAGACAGGAGTATCAATGCTTTCTTGGTCCAGGTTAAAGGTTTATCTAAAGTAAGAGCAGCCAATGTATATGCAGGACTGGAGATTATATTTGCCAGTGACCATTCTGGATTCTCTCTCAAAGCAATGTACCCTTGTTGTGATGAGGGTAGTCAACATGGTGTGATGTAACCTGAGGTATTGCGAAAGTTCATAACAATCCTTCAGCATGCCCAATGGGTAAGGATGGTGGGAGATGAAGTCCACCAACTTCTGGAGAGTATCGCATTGCATTACTCCTGGGCTATGGTAATCAACACTATTAGGCCAAGAAACTGCCCAAACAGCCACCCAGTTTGGATGTTCAAAGACCCATAAAAAAGGTAAAGGTAAAGGACCTCTGACAGTTCAGTCACATAGGACTCTGGGGTTTAGGTGCTCATCTCGCTTTACAGGCTGAGGGAGCCAGCGTTTGTCTGCAGACAGTTTTTCCGGGTCATGTGGCCAGCATGACTAAGCTGCTTCTGGCGCAATGGAACACCGAAACCAGAGCAGCGCACGGAAACGTCGTTTACCTTTCTGCCGGAGCAGTACCTACTTATCTACTTACACTTTTTGGCGTGCTTTCAAACTTCTAGGTTGGCAGGAGCTGGGACAGAACAACGAAAGCTCACCCCGTCGCAGGGATTCAAACTGCCGACTTTCTGATCGACAAGCCCAAGAGGCTCAGTGGTTTAGACCACAGTGCCACCCGCGTCCCTCTCAAAGACCCACAACACTCCTGAAATCTCTGAATGATGAAAGTGCAGGAGAATGAAGTCTGAGTCATGCTGCGCCTTTCACGGGGAGTCAATTTTAGCTGCGGCTATAAGTTTCCAAAGGGAGCCAAGATGGCATAGCCTATTATATCCCAAACTTACTCATCCATGGGCTGATAGTTCCAGCTTTCATTTCACAGTGCCCAATGTCCAGGTAGCAGATGTCTCTTACCAATGAAGCCTAACTGAAACTTCCACCCACAGCTGAGTTAGTCAGCACAGCTGCCAACGCTTTTGTATTCCTTTCCTACTTGGGTTTGTGGGTTGTTGTTTTTCAAGCCCAGGTGTGCAATGAACCATGATATATTTGAGGATGTTGCATCAGAAAGCTTCAGCCAGGCATCTCTCAGGAGGTCCAATCAGTTGCCCTTTCAGGTGACAGATTCTCTCCTACCTAGTTTCTTTGCATGGTCTTTTTTTTATTATTGGATGGGGCAGGGTACATCCTGTGAAAGTTTCTTCTTCCTCCTTTTGCAGTGTTAATTGGTGGCACTGCTATGGATCCAGGGATATGAACAAATGTGTCAGTGAAGCTCTGGAGATGGAACACATCTTTTATATCCAGAAGGTCCCAGATACAAATCCTGGAAGTAGGCATGGAAATATTTGTCAATTTCCATTCCATTTATTTCTAATCTTAAATTCGGTTCTCCACATTTTTTCCAGGACTTGAGTTCTTGTGTCTTTTTTAAAACATCACAATTTTAGCAGTTTAGTGCAAATTTCTCCTAATAAGCACATGCTTCTGTGTAGTTTTGACTAATATGAACATTTTTTGCAAGCAATTTCCCCATACATAATGCATGTTTGTGTATTATTTTCATTAATATCTTTATGCGCACTTTCCCCTAATATATGCAAGCTTTGAAACATTGTTTGGTTGGATAACTACATTGCAAAATTGTTTTGGTTCTCCCATTGTTTTGGACAGTGTTTGCTGCATATAACTGCCTTGATTACAAAGTGATCCAATTTCCGTCCACATCCCTAAGCTTCATTTAAAAAAAGATTAGGTAGCAAGTGATGTGGTGATGGGGGGGAATGATCCTGCCTGAGACCTTGGAGAGCCACACCCATTTAGAGTAAGCAAAACTTCCTATATCTAAAGAGGGAGGAGGTGTATTCTTCCTCCTTCCCATTCCCTCTCTCTTTGAGCAGTCTCTGGAAATTTCTAAGTTTCCCCATGCAATTTCCCACCTACTGGGATGCAATTACCACAATTCACTAACAAATTCTGTACTTAATTGCAAAACTGAGCCGTGCCCAACATTCTCCAAATAGCCATTGATTGTATCTTCCCCATATGACCCAGAGATACTGCGACAAAAGCAGCTTGTCTGAACATTGTCAACGAAATTTTCATTTCCAATTGGCTCTTCCTTAATATGCTTGCTATATGAGGGATAAACAGGCTGTTAGCTCCTTCCTTTTAGCAATCATTTCCCCAAGAAAGTTTTTCACTCGGCTTAGCCTTTGGCTTGGGTGTGATTTAGAAACATCATCTCAGCAACTTTTTTATCTCCTGCCCAATATTTCATCGCTCTTGCCCTCCCAACCGAGCCTTAGGTGTATTGATATTTTAACAAGGCTTTGGTTGGCAGGACAAGGCCTTTAAATTATTGCAGGGAGATTAGACAGTTCCTAAAGTAACAACTAAAATAATGTTCTGCGGTGTTTGTGAGAGTTTGCTGTGGGGCACCAGGATCTCTGCTATGATGACACCAAACTCAGCAGCATTGTCAGAAAGTCAACTAAATCTACTACCTGGTATGATGATGGACCCTGTGAGATGGCAGGCAGCTGGACTTGGGTAGATCATCCCAAAAAATACAACCAGATGAAGGCTTTTGATTGGGGAGGGGGAAAACACATTTACATTTCTGGCTCTGACCAGCTTCAGGCAGCTTGGGACCAGGATACCTGAAAGGTCACTTTCTCTCCTATGTACCTCCTCTGCATGTAACCCGAATTAGAAGCCAAAGAGGGGTGATTCCGGTGAGGTGTTCACATCCCTAAGTCAGATGGTATTATAAGCAAGGCATCACAAGGGCAGCCTGAGTCATTCTGGAGATTAAAATGTAAAGGTAAAGGTACCCCTGACAGTTAGGTCCAGTCACGGACAACTCTGGGGTTGCGTGCTCATCTCGCTCTATAGGCTGAGGGAGCCGGCATTTGTCCACAGACAGCTTCTGGGTCATGTGGCCAGCATGACTAAGCCGCTCCTAGTGAAACCAGAGCAGTGCATGGAAACGCCATTTACCTTCCCGCCAGAGTGGTACCTATTTATCTATTCGCACTTTGCCGTGCTTTTGAACTGCTGGGTTGGCAAGAGCTGGGACCAGGCAACAGGAGCTCACCCCATTGCGGGGATTCAAGCCGCTGACCTTCTGATCAGCAAGCCCTAGGCTCAGTGGTTTAGACCACAGCACCACCTACGTCCCCGATAGATTTAAGCGCCCCTAAATTGCTTTAGGTAAAGGTAAAGGTACCCCTGCCCGTACGGGCCAGTCTTGACAGACTCTAGGGTTGTGCGTTCATCTCACTCTATAGGCCGGGAGCCAGCGCTGTCCGCAGACACTTCCGGGTCACGTGGCCAACGTGACAAGCTGCATCTGGCGAGCCAGCGCAGCACACGGAACGCCGTTTACCTTCCCGCTGGTAAGCGGTCCCTATTTATCTACTTGCACCCGGGGGTGCTTTCGAACTGCTAGGTTGGCAGGCGCTGGGACCAAGTGACGGGAGTGCACCCCGCCGCGGGGATTCGAACTGCCGACCATGCGATCGGCAAGTCCTAGGCACTGAGGTTTCACCCACAGCACCACCTGCATCCCATAAATTGCTTTATTTTCCCATTAAAAAATTGCTTTATTTCCCATAAATTGCTTTATTTTCCCATAAAAAATAAAGGGATAGATGAATTTTAAAAAGTGAAACCAAGCTAACGGCAAGGAAAGAGCGTGCATCTGAGTGAGGAGAGAAGAGGACATGGTGGAGTGGGCTATTTCATATTGACAGACAAGTCTAGGTTCTAATCAAAGTGACTTACTTTTTCTCAGAGCATTCCAATCACAGTGATTTGGGGGAGGGATGAGAAAGTAAATAAAAGCATTTAGCTCAGTTGGTTAAAGGTAGAGGGAAAGGACAAGGGAATGGACTCCTGGACAGTTAAGTCCAGTCGAATTTGACTATGGGGTGTGGTGCTCATCTCCACTTTCAGGCCGAGAGAGCCAGCATTTGTCGACAGACAGCTTTTCCGGGTCATGTGGCCAGCATGGCACACAGACCACTGTGACGAGTACCAGAGCACATAGAAACACTGTTGCTGAGAACAGGTTGCAGGTTCAGTCCCCATATGGGACAGCCACATATTCCTGCATTGCAGAGGGTTGGACTAGATGATCATCAGGGTCCCTTCCAACTCTACAGTTCTATGATTCTATAATTTCTTTTTCACATGGTGGTTGTTCTTCTGCAATTTCTGTCCGGGAAAGCAGGACATTCAGAAGAGAGGTGGGCTGTTGGCACCCTTCCCAATCACTTCCAGTTCCCTAACCAACAATTTTGAAAACTAACACTTCAATCAATTACTGTTCATTCTGCATTTTTGTGATCGTTTGGTTGTTGTTTTGCAGACGTCTCGGAGAGCTCAGTATGGGGTCATTCCACTTCTCTAGTCCTAAATTCAAATGTATGGGTTGTTTCCAATGTTGCAATGAGAAGATAGTTGTATCAGCACCAGAATTTCTCCTTGCAGAAAGGAATCATCTCGCCCCTGTGCATAGCTGTCAACTTTCCCTTTTTTGCGGGAAATTCCCTTATTTCAGCGCCATTTCCCGCTGCTATCCCGGATTGTTAGATATCCCATAGACTGTCCCCGGGAAAGGTAAGGCTGCTGATCCCTTATTTTCTTTTTTAAAAATAAAAATTTACTAAATATTTTATACTTATAAAAGAAAAACAATACACAAATTCAACAAACAATACATCAACAACAAAAAAGATAAAGAAAAAAAGAAAAAGTACAGTACAACAATGCAACATAAGAAAAAAAATACAAAAAACACAAATCCAAATTTTTGTATCCAGGTCTTTCATTAGCTTATTTCCTCGACTTCTTCGCACCTCCCTTTTTTGTATTCTGGTTCAAATTATCTGGTTCAACAAATCCTTTCCCTTTTCTTCAATTTAGTCTGTAATTTATCATACACAATTTAACTTTCAATTTCCCAATTTAACACATTAACACTTAATGTTCATATAATTCTTAATAACCCTTCTGCTAAAACCATATATCTTCATTCCAATATACTTCTAACATTCATTAATTTTGCAGTATTTCTGTAAATATACTTTAATTTTTTTCCAATGATCCCTTATTTTCAAGGTTGCTGATCCCTTATTTTCAGATCTGAAAGTTGACAGCTATGCCCCTGTGTGCTCCCTAAATCTGTATCGGGGGTTCCCTCAACCCCCCAGAACACATTTGAGGATGGTTCAGGGTGTGGTGAAGGAGGAATTCCCTTGTGCTAGTGCTAATCTTTGCACTAGCACAAAAATGTCATTGAATGCAGTACTGTGGCTTTTCCTATTATATACTTGCTCCTTTTTTATTGCAATCCACGTCTGCTTTCAACAAACAACACCGACTTTAATTAAGAACGTAATAAGTGCCTGCTAATGGCCCATTTAGTCCAGCATCCTGTTCTCACAGAGGCCAACAAGACCCCTGTGGGAAACCGGCAAGCAGGATTCAAGCACCAGAACGCTCTCCCCTCCTCTGGCTTCCAGCAACTGGTATTCAAAAGCATTACTGCCTCTGACTGTGAAGGCAGGGCACAGTCATCATGGCTAGTAGCCATTGATAGGCTTATCCTCCATTATTTGTTTTTCTATCTTAATTTTGCACTCTGAGAAGTGCAAACTTCTCAGAGAGTTTCTCCATCCCTTGCTGCTGCATGAGCACATTTCTTTCTTGCTTTTAGTGGTTTATAATTGCTCTTTTTTATCTCCAGGTTTTAGTCTGCTTGTTCAAAGTTCCATCCTCCTCTCTTTGGCTTCACAGTGAATTGTTTCTGTTCAGCATGATTAATATTTTCCTTAAAGCCTTGTCCTCCTCCCGCATCCAGGCATGGTACAATTCCCCCACTCCGTTAAGCCTGGTTGTCCCTTAAATTAGCTCCCAGTTGTGTTATTCATTGCCAGCCTATTATTACCAATTTACTCAGGGACACCTTTCTCGTGCCACCAGTTTCCAAACTTGATTGCCTACAAAACACTAGGGGAAGAATATGGATTTCTAGTTTCCCCACCCCAAAATGGCAACGTCTGCTGCGCAGCTACTGTTCTGAAAGTCGGTAGGCTTCATCTCCCCAGACGGCTTGAGAATTACATCCAATTCTTAAAGAAATAAATTTTAAAGGTTTCCTGGCTGAAGAACCCTGGCTTCAGTTTGCCAGGCTTAATCCACTCTTGCAGGGTGGGGAGACCTTTTTGCCTGCAAATTCTATCCACTTCTGTGAAAAGGGGAAAAATTAGCCTCTTTAAGATTCTCTAATAGTCAATTGGGAGAGGAGACAACAGCTTCAGATTTAACAGATCTGGGATGGAGTGGCACTAGGGAACCCCCCACACAACAGTGTTGCTTTAGCTTATGTGGGTGGGACAGGATGAGGAGGAGAGCCTGGCTGTGCAAATGCAGTGGTGGGAGTGCCTAATTGGCTGTGCTGGTACATCGGCACAGCCCCAAATTCACCACCACTCCAACACATCTATACTCCACCAAGGCAAAATGCAGAGACCCCAGTGTCAAGAGGGATTCCACCACACATATAAACACAAACACCCACACACACTGCTCCTGGCTAGGAGGTCCATGGGTTTCAGCAGAGCAAATGTTATTTCTGGGAGAAAGTTCCAACCCACTATCCAAAATGTCCCTTGTTCAGCAGTCCAGAGAGTAGGGTCCCAGAGTTGGGCAGGTTCATGAAGGAGGGTGTATTCAAGATAACTTGAGGCTGGCCATCCTGACACCTGCAAATCCAAAAACTTGTCATTCATTTGAGTCAACTATGGTATCCACAACCACTGAGGGAGTGGGGAGACAGAATACATGTTCAACATTGCAAACCTAGCTCTGAAACCTGGCCAACGTTTGAGTAGAGAGATGGATCCGGTCAACTGATGGTTGATGCTTGTTAAATGCAAGGTTTTACGGGCACTGCTGATCAGCTAATACATAGTACCCACAAACTGTATTTCAGCCCAACCTATAGCCTTACCTGCACCACACCTGACATCATATAGGTTGCTTATAATTTTGGGCCCTTGCAGTAGTATTAGCCTCTTGGAATCAAGGAACTTCTTTGGAGAGAGACATTCCTGAACTTCTCCCTGCTGTTGCGACAACTGCGGTCAGGGCCTTGAAATGCTTTAGAGGAGTTATCATCCGAGGAAGATCTTTGAAACAGGATCTTATCCGGAAGCCTGACTTTTGGCAGCTGCTTAGAGTGTTCTTCAATGCAATCATAATTATTACTGTGCTATATGGTTCTTTGCCAGCCTTGCCGAAATCCACACTTTGCAATGGTCATGGTATTTTGTCTACTTTATTGCACATTTCTCATTATCAATATATTGTTGTTACAGTTGTATGACCTTCAGCACTTTTCCGGTTATTGTATGGGTTCCCCATGGCTGCTTTATGCAATCTCTCATGTTTTAGACATGAAGCTTTGCTGGAGAAAGAGACAGGCTAAAAAACAAAATGAATGAATGACTAGATGAATGAACTTGTGAGCTGCCATGGAACCATCTGCTTCAACGTAGTTCTTCATGCTTAACCTTTCTCAGTGATGTTGGGCACAGATTCAAGTTGCCTGCCCATTGTTTACTTCTGAGGGGATGGCAGTGATGTTTACTGTCCCTAAGGGATCCTCTTAGGGATCCTGTAGAAGAGAATAGAACAGGTTTGTAAACACAAGCAATAAATCCCGCGGAGACTTATCTGGATAACAGCTTTATTTGGAACTGAAGGTTCTTGCATGTTTCTCCAAATTATCTGGCTTGCCAGAAGTGAGCGATGGATTCTGGGAGTGTGAGATATGAGCCAGTGTGCCTCGAGAGCCACTGCGCCTTATCATGTAAATCTTTGTTTCAGGACTCTTTAAAATTCACATTGCTTCCCTGACAAAAATGCAGCTGCTCCTGTACAACAGCTTAATGTGGGTCTGCGTGAACAGTGCGCCTTCTAGAATCAATTTGGGGAAATGTCTGATAGTACGGAAGCAGACTAATTGCTTTTGAAAGAGTAAATACACAGACATGTGCAGCATACATGACTAGAGCTGCATGTAGGCCGCCTGACCTTCTAGAATACCTGCCACTAGTCTCTTGTCTTGACATGCGAAGGAGAAGGAACACAACAGCCCCTGGCAACAGAAGACACCTGTAGCAGAAGGTGTATGACAACACAAGCACAATGTTTGCTGGAGGGGGAGCAGGTTGGAAGGAGCTCTGGGCAAAATGCCATCCAGCTCTCTCCCAGTGCCACCCTAGTCCTCCATGATGGTGGTGGTGATGTCTTACTGAATTTTTATCCCACTCTCTCCCCAAGGACCCCAGGGCAGCAAACCATATATGCAATCTAAAAACGAAGACAACGCATAGACAATGTAAAACAGATTAAAACGCTTTGAAAACAATCACAGTTTAGAACACCCAAAAGCAGTTACAGCTTAAAAAAATTCCAAAAGCAACTTCAATTAAAAACATCCATCATCTTGAGGTTGCCAGGAACTGTGTTCTTCAGCTTGCAAATACCTGGCTAAAGAGGAATGTTTTCAAATTCCTTCTGAAAGTTCATTGTGATGAAGGCAGATATTCCACAACTGGGGAATCACCACTGAAAATGCTTTCCCACCGACAGGCCTTACCTGCCAATTGTAGGGTGCAATATGGTTTATAATAGTGAAGGTGCTCTTTTAGCTATTTGGGTCCTAAGGCATTTGGGGCTTTATATGCTAATACTAACACACTAACATGATGGTGATGATGCTGTGATGGCGGTGATGATGTTGCAACCACTTGCCCAATGGAACTTACCTTTCCTCTCTCCTCTTCTCTCCCTGGGTGTTCCCTGAGTGCCCCCCAAATTTGCTCCAGACGGTTTCACAACCCTCTGAGCCAGATTTTGAGGGTATGCTAGGGGGTGCTCAGGGTGAGAGGAAGAGCCACTGGCCACTGCGTTCAGCTCCGCCCCCTGACTGCTCCCAAAACGCCACGTGGCATCATGCCTCATGACGTCAGATGTGTGATGCCGCACATGCGATCTGCCCCCCTGAATCTTCGGCGCAAGTTGGCACCTCTGGAAACAGGGATTTATCTCCTGGCAGCTCTCAGCACCCTTCACACACACACACATTACAGTCCTAATAATTATTTGGGTGAAGCCACAACTGTCTAAAGTGGTATGAAACTGCTTTAAACGTATAGTGCAGATGGGATCTGTGTGTATGCATTTATTTGAGCAGGCAGGAGGCATCCCTGAGGTGAGGGAGGAGGCAGGTGGCAGGCAGGGCCACCCTGAGGTTGGCGGAGCACTGCTCAATTTCCGTAAGCTCCGCTGGAAGATGGGTGTTGTTTTGAAGGGTCTGTGACTTGGAAGCCATGGCAATCAATATCGCCATCACCGAATGGCGTAAGAGACTTTCCCATCAGCTCTGTTGTCTCCTGTGATCCAATGACATATATGAAAGAACACATTGTCCCCCAGGGCTTGCTTTTCCTTTGCGTGTATTTTAAGTAAGCTCTCTCATATCTCTTTCACAGAAAGCCTTGGTTGATGGTTGCCATGCCTCAAAGGCAGAGGCACCTTCCTTTTGTTTTGTGTTTCTGTTGTGTCATTTCCTAATGCAAATATTTTAATATTTTCAGCAGACGTGTTTGTGTGATCCAGTACAGCTGCCATTCGAGGGGTGGGGGCGCTCTCCTTTATTTATGAGATGTACTGGGAACGGGAGTAAAACAGATGCACAGCTAGATGAAGCCCATTTCTCTCACAGGTGCTGTTCTGGATCTATTCCAGGAATCGGGACATCAAATGGGGGAGGGAATTGTGACACAATGACAACACATTTTTCTTATATCAAAAGTAATTGCGGTCCTTGGGCTTCCCCATCTTCAGCAAAGTTATTCACTCAGCCCATGAACATTTTTATTAAACATTATAGCACCGCTGGGAGAAATAGGAAGGGTGATTGCTTACATGATAATGGAAGGGGATAACATATGGGCTTTGTCATTCAGCTAACTACTGAAACATTGTGTTGTAGCTTCTTGCTTCTCTCTATGGTTTCGGAGGGGTTTTAGTTTCTACATGGTAAAGACCAGGACTGTGTACAACTCCCCCCTTCCCTGATCTGTCTTGGGGCCCCAATGTGGGGCTCCCACATCAGGCTGATCAGCCCTGTGCGACCCCAGGAACCACCCACCCTGGACCTGCCCCCAAAGTGGGGCTAAGGGTTTTCCCAACCCTATTTTCACACATGGTCAGGAGGGGGATGAGGAAGAGATTCTGCATCTCCTTCCTCTGCAACCCCAACCTAGAGTGTTTCCAATCCTGCAGGGTGCTGGCCCATCGATGCAAGGAAAGCTGCTCATGAATGGGAGCAGTCAACACTGTAAAGGGTCAGATCTTCCTGCTTAACCAACTGGTTAAGCAGGAGGATTCAACCGTGCACAGTAAAAGGTAAAGGACCCCTGGACAATTAAATCCAGTCAAAGGTGTCTATGGGGTGTGGTGCTCATCTTGCTTCAGGCTGAGGGAGCCGGTGGTTGTCCACAGACAGCTTTCCGGGACATGTGGCCAGCATGACTAAACTGCTTCTGGTGCAATGGGACACCATGATGGAAACCAGAGCGCACGAAAACGCCATTTACTTTCCTGCCACAGCGGTACCTATTTATCTACTTGCACTGGTGTGCTTTTGAACGCTAGGTTGGCAGGAGCTGGGACAGAGTAACGGGAGCTCACTCCATCATGCGGATTCGAACCGCTGACCTTCTGATTAGCAAGGCTTAGTTGTTTAGACCACAGTGCCACCTGCTCCCTATCCTGCACAGTGCTGCCCCTTCACAAGTAGCTTCCCTGAACAGTACTTAGCAGGTAAGCCTGACCCCCAACCTCACCTGTGATATTATCCCAGGAAGCAGTCCCACCCCCCACTCCCCACCCACAGCCAGCCTTGTCCCCTGGAACGCTGCATGAATATCAGAAGCTTCCTGCTAGATCAGACCAATCACCCATAATTAGGAATGTAGGAGGATTTTGCTTGCATTTTTTTAGCAAAGCAATCTAATTTGCGCCTGGAGTACTAATACACAGATCGGGACATAATTATCCTCTTAGATTTCACACTTCTCTGAATTTTGTGATACAGTTCTTGGGTCAAAGAACATACCAACAGGCATTAAAAATGTGTAACTTTAGATTGAATTGCTTAGAAATGTGTACATTGAGCTAGAACACATATTCAAATATGGACTTTCATACAGGTTTTGTTAAAATCACAGATTAATGAGAAAACAGAAGAGAACAGTCTTGTGAATTAGCATGTATTAATGGACTGGTGACCATTCTTTATCCATAATCCAGCATCTCATGTACTTTCCAATGGTAGCCAGCCGAATGCTTTCAAGAAACACACAAACCTGCCATAGAATGATAGATTTAGAATATACTTTGAGAGGGAATCTAACCTAACCCATGCTCAGTGCAGGATCTGCAATGCAGCTACAGTACTCCTGACAGGTAAACTTGTATACCGCCCTATACTCAAAGGTCTCAGGGCAGTTACAACATAAAAACACAATATAAAAACACAAAATGCATAATAAAAACAACCCAATAACACACACACGCACACACCCCTGCTCAATCAGCTAAAGGCCTGGCTAAAGAGGAACGTTTTTGCCTGGTGCCTAAAGGTGTATAATGAAGGCACCGGCTGAAGCTCCCTGGGGAGCCCATTCAGAAAAGGCCTTTTCCTGTGTTGCCATCCTCTTTATCTCTCATAGAGAAGGCACGTGAAGAAGGGCCTCAGAAGATGATCTCAGGGTCCGGGTAGGTTCATATGAAAGACATAGCTGAGGTGTGCAGGTGTACTGACCTGTGGCACTTACAAAGTCTCATGCACTGTGTTTTGCAAACCCTCGTGATCATGGGATTTGCAAAGTAAGTGTCATGTGCAATGTTTTATAAAACAGGTCCCCCTAGCAATCTTGGCCCATGTGGTTAGAGTAGATAAAGTACTGGCTCATCAATCAGAACCGTTTCTCCAGCTCTGTATTTTGCAGTCATAAACCAAGATCCATTGATTGGCGAATTCATAAAGGATACGTCAAACTGGAGATGTCAGGTATTGAACTTGGAACTGTATGCTCAGAAAGCACCTACACCAACCAACCTATGGTTCCTTCCACTTTTTCTAAAGAGGGTGGAAGAAGGAGCCTGAGACCTGCAATTCTTCTGTAGAACTGCAGGGACAAAATACCTGCTGGAATGTCAGGGAATTATTTCTTAAGACGAGCATTTTCTTGTTTTCTCTCTTTCCCAGCAAACTGCTGCCTCTCTGCACACCCAACAGACAGTCCGGGCAGTTTACCATTGCTGCCTTTCTCTGACCCATTAGCGATCAATTAAGTAATTAAGAGTTTTTGCCCTCAAGCTAAAATCGAAGGCTCAACAGTTATCGGTCCCTTCTTTCCAAGTAAACAAGAACAACAAAAATCCTGCTCTGTAAATAACCTTCCTGAAAGCTTCTCCTAGGTCGTTCTTTTTTAAAAACAAGAAAGAAAAACACGCTTGCTCTTTAAGCTGAAGCTCATTAGAGAGAGAGTATTAAAACAAGCTTTGAAGGGAAACTGTCTCTCAGTAATAATAATGATTTCTCCTTCAAAGCCAAAAAAGGAGAAATTTGGGTGGCAACATGCCTAGATGGACAGCCTTTTCCCCACCCTCCAATGCAGATCCAAAGCTCCAGGCCTTGTAGAAACAGCTGTTCCATATGCAAAGGGGAGAAGATGGACAACCACTGATTTGAAGCCAACTATGAGAACGCAGTACTTAGAGGCTGGATAAAACTGAATTTAGAGTTGTTGCCCATTCATAACCACTGATTCTTAGTTCTGTCCATAATAAGCAGAGAGCATGTTTTCAGTGGATGAAAATCTACATTTTGTTTTGGTGAAGGCAGGGACGCGGGTGGTGCTGTGGGTAAAACCTCAGTGCCTAGGACTTGCCGATCGCATGGCCGGCGGTTCGAATCCCCGCGGCCAGGTGCGCTCCCGTCGTTCGGTCCCAGCGCCTGCCAACCTAGCAGTTCGAAAGCACCTCCGGGTGCAACTAGATAAATAGGGACCGCTTACCAGCGGGAAGGTAAACGGTGTTCCGTGTGCTGCGCTGGCTCGCCAGATGCAGCTTGTCACACTGACCAGGTGACCCGGAAGTGTCTGCAGACAGCGCTGGCTCCCAGCCTATAGAGTGAGATGAGCGCACAACCCTAGAGTCTGGCAAGACTGGCCCGTACGGGCAGGGGTACCTTTACCTTTACCTTTAAGTTTTCAGTGGATGAAAATCTGCATTTTGTTTTGGTGAAGGCAGACCTAGATATCTGGTCAGTCTTGACTTCAAAAATATGCACCAATTTGTTTTTGTTTTTTAAAGGACCCTTTGGAAGGGAAAATAGCCAAGCATCTTTCCAGACTAAGCGGCTCAAGTCCAAAGAAGTGTGCTCCATTGATTTTTGTGGGATTTAAGTGTGATGACTGAATTTGTAGCAATGCCAGGTACCATATTGGCCCGAATATAAGCCATACCCAAATATAAGCCGCACCTTTAAAATTGGAGGGGGAGGGGAGAGAAAAGGCAATACCCAAATATAAGTTGCTCCCTTAAAATTGGAGAAGGGGTTCCAAAAGGCACCCGCCCAATGAAGCGCAATCACACAATGAGGAACACACACTCGAGGCTTGCCCAGGGAGGGTTGGGGGGAATCAAAAAGGGGTCAACAAACACCCGTTTCAAACAAGCAAACTCTCACTACCAAAACCCACATGGTCGTCCACTGCCAAATACAGTAACCAGAAGATGCCTGCTGGCCAGTTATAAAGGAATCGCCGCACAGCTGATCAGAGATTGCAGCGCGTAGGATAAACCTTGCATGGGCAGCAGTCACTGCTCAGCTTGGGGACATGTTGCCTCCCAGCTGATAGGGTTATATTCAGGCCAATACGGTATATTTGTGTTCTTGTTCAACAAACTCAAATCTCCAGCCTGGATAGTAAGAGGCTATGACAGTGAAAACCAACATGATGCTCTCTGGACTACAACTCTTGCCATCCCTGACAATTGGCTATGCCAACTGAGACTGATGGGAGAAGTAGTCAAATAACATCTGGAGGGCACCAAGTTGGCTACCCGTGGGCCATGATAACCACCAGGAATTCTTACAGCACCTTACCTGTGATGGCACTCCAGTTGTGGGAACCTTTCCCCAGAGAAGTTCACAAGGACACCCGCCTTCCTGCTTTTTCAAAAATCCCTCAAGCTTTTCAGATGTAATTTTAATCTTGTTGTCTCTTTCCTGGTGCTTTTCCAATGAAATGTTTATTATGGGAGAGCTGTTTTGTTTTGAATTCATTTTTTTTATTGTTTTCTTGTAAACAGCCCACGGAATATAATTGAAGGACAGTATAAAAATCCCTACAATAAAAAGTAAATATTGGGTGTGCTTTATGTGAGGGAGGATTCAGCCAGCCAATTCCCTCAACGTGCAGTTTCGAAATGGTACAGCTTGGGCGTAAAATTGCCAGATGTGCTGCTGATGTGGAACACAATCTTCATATGGGGGGTTTCCAAACAAGCGACTCCTCTCCAGAGGACAGCTCTTGCAGTAACATCTAGAATTAGAAATCCTAGGCCTGGGAAGCAAATACTGCCCTCCAGAGCTACCTTAGGTCTCTCTCCAGGCCATTCACCCTCCTCAACCACATCCTTTCTCCCTAGGCCACCCTGTTACTGGCCACATTCACTTTGAACGTTTTTGCTTGGCTGGAATAGGCCCATGAATTCTGATAATGCACAAAGATGGAATCGACATTTGTTGCTCAGCCCCCTTTTGCCTCTGGTACCACCCACCACTGGTATGTAGCCCCTGCAACATTGCCCAGAAGGTCAAGTGGCCCTTGAGCTAAAAAAAATGATTTCCCAGCCCTGTGTTAGAGGATTGCATCATTTTCACCCTGTGAAATTTTGGATTGTCTTAGAGCTTGTTAGAAAGATGTAAGGAAAGAAACCTCCAAACCCCACTCTGGATTTGTAAGCTTATATAGTTGACATCTATGCTTTTGAGAATAATAAACATAATGGAGGAAATTAATATATTGAAACATGTTTTATTGTATTATCCATTTATGCCTCCAGGCACCTTAAAGAGAATAATTAAAACAATAGATTAAAATGATACAATGACCAGCTTCAGTAGTGCGGATGTCAGCAAAACACACTCGGGGCTAAAATATCACACCATCCTTTAGGCTTTCAGACTGAGGGAGATGAAAATACAGTGGTGCCCCGCAAGACGAATGCCTCGCAAGGTGGAAAACCCGCTAGACGAAAGGGTTTTCCGTTTTTCGATGCGCTTCGCAGGACGAATTTCCCTATGGGCTTGCTTCGCAAGACGAAAATGTCTTGCGAGTCTTGAGATTTTTTTTCCGCTCCCCACCCCCTTTTTCTAAGCCGCTAAACCGCTAATAGGGTTTAATAGCCGCTAAACCGCCAATAGCGCTAATCCGCTAAGCCGCTAATAGGGTTGCTTCGCAAGACGAAAAAAACGCTAGATGAAGAGACTTGCGGAACGAATTAATTTCGTCTTGTGAGGCACCACTGTAAATAACTTATATGTGTCAGCCCATCTATTACATGTACGAGGATCCTCAAGACGAGATGATAACATTCATAAGTACTGAGTTGTTTGACCAGGATCAGGTGATGGAGCCTCACTGAAAAAATTGCCCATATACATTTTAGGACCATAAGCACTCGTTGATTTCTAGAGCCATCATTGGGGGCAGGGCTATGGGCTATGAATGAAGGATACGTTTATCTAGGAGATTAATTTGGTTCTTGTACACAGAAGCAGATTGCCAGGTATGATGGAGCCACTAGGCTTCTTCCTGGCAGGTGGGACTCTGTTGCTTACCAGGAGTGGGACAGGCAAGCTGGCAGTGCCAGATTGGTCTCATCAGTGAACTTGCACTGCAGTGACCACGCTGCTGCCTCACCCCACCAACCTGCCAGGAAGCTGGCATGTAACTGTCATTGAGAAATGCTGCGTGGAACTTTGTAAGGTAGAAGTTCAAGAACCCAGAGAGGCGTGGAATAAGGAATTAGAAGGTATCATACAGCCTAAACAATGGAAAAACTGCTTTGGAATCTATACGGGATGAGGTTGAGATTGATCCAGCAAGTGAATATTTTGAGTATATTGGACTCCACAACATTTGTACAGGGAGGCACTGCTCAATTCAGATAAATACTGAAGATGTAATGCTGAAATGCCTCACTAAGGTGCATGATGTGGGCTTGCTCAGTTTTTGGTCTGAAGTTGTTACCTGTATCGATTTTGTATTGGCAAAATCCTTGATATTTGTATTTTACAATTATATTCCTGTAGAATGGGGATTAGTGGAAGGGACCTTGCACACTCTTATAGTTGCTAAGAGACTTCTACTCTGAGCCTAAAAGAATAAAGGCTGACTGTCCATGGTCCTGACTGCACTTGAAAATATTTCATATACAGTGGTACCTCGGGTTAAGAACTTAATTCATTCCGGAGGTCTGTTCTTAACCTGAAACTGTTCTTAACCTGAAGCACCACTTTAGCTAATGGGCCCTCCTGCTGCAGCTGCGCTGCCAGAGCACAATTTCTGTTCTCATCCTGAAGCAAAGTTCTTAACCCGAGGTACTAGTTCTGGGTTAGTGTAGTCTGTAACCTGAAGCATCTTTAACCTGAAGCATATGCAATCCAAGGTACCACTGTAGTTGTCAATTTAATGTGCATACCTATCTGGACATTTGAAAGGCTTATATTAACTTCAGTGCTATTTTTCTAGAAAAAGAGGTGGCAGAACTCACCATGAACACCTCCCTCATTCTTTTGGCTGAAAAAAAGCCCTGATTAACTTAGATATTTAACATACAATGTAGGTGCTGGTGGTTATTGTATTCACACTGTGAAATGATGAGGGTTTCTTTTTTGTTGCCATTAGTATTATTTACACACACAAAACTTTCTTTTGCTGCCTTAAAAAAACTTGTTTTCCTTTTCCTTTGTTAAATCTGCAAAATTAAAAACACACCAAACCACCTTTGCATAAAACTCCGCCTCAGCTGGCAAACCACTTCTGCTGAGCTGTGACTGTAAGTATGAGCAAAATGAAAATATTGGTTCTTAAAAGAAAAGAGGGGGAAAGTCTTGGAATGGGAGTTTCTGTTTACTAAAGCATAGGTTGTTTGTGCTCCTGTCCAAGAAGAATTTGCATCATGATCTGGCCAGAATACAAATGCATTTAAGGTTTATTAACTAATTAATTGGATCGAAGGCAGAGATTTTGTCAGCTAATTAATTGGCACGCCTACATGTTCAGAGTTACTGTTTTATGGCAGGAATAGGCAACCCTTTTTTCAGCACAAGGGCTATGTTCCCTTCTGGACAAGCTTCCACTGGACACAAGCAACTGGCAGGTGGTGTCAGAGGTAAAAGGGGCAGAACAGCATGGGCCCCACAGTGGGCAACATTCCAAGATGTCCCACTCAAATCGGGACGGTTTGCAATGACTCAGAAGTTGGGGGCTTCTAAACCCGCACATGTTTCTCCTTCCTCCATTCAGACAAACAAGAGAACAAGAGTCATTGCAAACCATACTGATCTGAGTGGGACATCTTGGATTTACAGAAACCTTTTTGAAGGAATGGGTTTCTGTGCAGTCAGTTTAAAACTGACTCAACCCCCCCCCCTTTTCTTGTTTCTCCAAGAGAGCACTCTAAAATGCATAAAACTTGAGCTGTTGAGCAAATGCATAACAAGGACACAGCTGTATAAACATACTCTCTCCTTTATCAGTCACGGCAAGGGATGACCCTGACTGTACCAGTAGAACAGAGAAGACACGTCTGTGCCTTATCTTATGTCCTGACCACAAAAGACGCACAGACCTAAGTTCGGGAACAACACCAGAGCGTGTTCTCGGAGATAATGACCTCTTCCTCCAAGATAAGAGTAGGAAGAGGAAGATCCTTTTATGGTCAGGAGTACAGGAAGGAATACCCTTTTATGGTTAAGAATACCAGAGCAAGAACTTATGTGATGTCAACCTGCGTACATAGGCTGGCGTGGTTGGATTCCTGGGGAAGGAGGGAGAGGGTGCCTGGAGGATATATATACTGCATGTAATCTCTTATTTCTTTGGACTTGCTGTGGACTCACCACGCAAGTGCCTTCTGCTATCCGGAGAGCAGAATAAACTCTTTCTTTGAACCAACCTTGGTGTCATTTGACTTCCTTCCTCCTGTCCTGGAGCAACGCAGACCCAATCGGTGAACTCCAATAAGGCTACAATTCTGGCTTCTAATTGAATCTGGGACTGTCCTGTTTTTTGGTTCAGCGCTCTGCCATGAGTCAGCTAGCTCCTGCAACAGCTCAGGACCAAAACAGGAGCACTCCAATTTTGATCAGCAAGATGTTGGAGGGCATGCCACTATTGGAGTTCAAGGACCCATTTCAGGCAAGCAAAAGCACTCAAAGGAGGGGCAGAGTAGCCTCAGTGAGGAGTGTGGCCTGGAGAGAGTCTGAGGGCCACATGGAGAGAGTCTGAGGGCCACCTTTGGTTCTCTGCTGCTGTTTTGTGTGTAGTGGCCCTGAGAACAGCAGGGAAAAGGCAGTGCAAGAAAGAAAGAAAAGCAAGAAGATAAACATGGTTTGGAGAATACAGCTTGATCTGTCCCAGAAGAATCGTTTTTATTTGGGCCGAATGAAGAGTTGTTTTTATAGAAGTGGAAGCGTTACTGAAAAGTGCCCAAGATGCGTAGCAATTCATTTCACGCACTAGTTACTGAATGATGAATTAATAACAGTATCATACATACTGTGACTTCATTGAAAGAAAAAAAAGACTCCATCAGCATTGTGATTAACGTAGATGAGAGAGGAGTTCTCAAAGCATCCATCATTGTGGGATGGGGTGTGAATCAAACTGTGACTTGAGACAAATAGCACTGAAATTCCCAGTGACTTTATTTAAGAACAAATTCCTCTCTTATTCCTGAAAGTGGAAATTTCCCCTTAGCTGAGGACACAGTGATTTGTGTGCAGTAATTAGGTCCAGATCTACCCCTTCGGTTTTACAGAGCTGTCAAGAAAATTGATCCTGCTGTAAATCAGGAAGTCGACTTTTGATTGGCATTTGCATTTACAAATGAGAACTTGCTCAAGGTACTAATGACTTCAAACGCTTCGCAAAGGGATGACTCAGGTGTCAATCAAAGCCGTGCTGATAGCTGTCAGAACTCGCTCCGATCTGATTTGATTAAATGATTCAAAAGGGCTAATCAGAGAATGAAGGGTTCCAAAGGGATTTAACATAATATGTTTGCTTTATGCATATGCAGAAAACGCTGAACGTGGATTACTTTACCTGTTTAATCCCCTTGATTAAAATATGGTAATGGTATTGGTTTCATCCCATTTTTTTCTGAACATAGTTATGGATGAAATGAGGATCCTAATCTATATGAGGAATTATAATCCAGGGTAAACAAAAGATGTGAGGAAATGCCAAAATACCCCTGGCATCTGGGACTTCTGCTGTGAGGGTCTTCCATGCACAGCTGTATATGACATGGAACCTTGTATGATCAGGGTTCCAGAACTTGTCACATGTATGCATTCAGGTGTTGGGATTGTTTGGAAGAGGAAGAGTGGTGGGAGATGCCCACCCAAGAGCCCCCCATGGAGGGCGCAGAAGAAGAAGACTTAGATCCCAGATCCTGGCAGTGGGATACTGGCCACACCTCAGAGGAAGGGACAAGCTGGGAGGTACTAGAAGCAGGAAGCACGAGGGATCACAGAGAGGCAGAAGCAGGCAGGTGGCTCAACACAGGGCAGGGTGATGAGGCTTCCAGTTTGGATGCAGACTCCAGCGGAGAAGACAGAGGGGAACCAGCTTCTGCATCTATCCTGCAGCACCAGCAGGACAGCCTCACTGCTGACGGCTCTCCAGCCTCACTTATTTCTCGAATGTGAAGAATGTTTCTGAGCAACAGGCCAGAAAGGCCAGACAGGCAGAGAGAGGCTCCTGCTGCTCACCATAACAGAAGATCCCGATTCAGAGGGCTAGAAGGCAAAGGAAGGTCTGCACGCCAGTTTGAGCAACTTCTTTGCATCTCCCTCTCTGACCTGTGAATGACCTGATTACCCTGTCAGCCCCTTGACGTCAGGCCCTCTCAGTGCAGATGTTCACACCCCTTCTCCTGGCATCTATGTGAACAGTGAGAGTGAGCATCTGCAGTGAAGGTCTTGCACATACAGCTATATATGCAAAGGCATCCCCATGACCTGGAACCCTGAAAGATTCCCCTCACAGAGCTACAATTCACAGAGTTAAACCACTCTGGTGGTTTAACTCTGTGAATTGTAGCTCTGTGAGGGGAATAGGGGGTTTCCTAACAACTCTCAGCGCCCCTAAAAAACTAGAGCTCCCAGAGTTCTTTGGGGGAAGCCATGACTGTTTGAGAAAGGAAGACTCCTTGGAAAAGACCCTAATGTTGGGAAAGATTGAGTGCACAAGGGGAAGGGGACGACAGAGGACAAGATGGTTGGATAGTGTTCTCGAAGCTATCAACCAAACTGCGGGAGGCAGTGGAAGACAAGAGTGCCTGGCATGCTCTGGTCCATGGGGTCACGAAGAGTCGGACACGACTAAACGACTAAACAACAACAATGTGACTGTTTGAAGTGGTATCATAAGTTCTTGAGATGTATGCTGTGAATGTGGCCCAAGTAAGAAGGATTTGTCTGGGGAAATAGGAGGACAACTGGAATGAATTAAATTGACTGTTTTAGCAGGGATTCAGCAGAAGTGTGAATGGGAAACAGGAGACTGATATCTGGCCGAGAAAATGGGATTAGGAAATGTGGGGGATGAATTTATGATGTTGTAAATAGAATATCAAGCCAAACTTTTGAAATCGATTAGTCTTTTGTTTTCTTGAGAAGTGATTTTGAGTATAATATGTTAGATATATTTTTGTAATACCTTTAAAATTGTGTAATTTTTCCTTTCCCCTTTTGTGAAGATGAAAAACTTCAATTTTAAAATACCCGCTTTTTTAAAAGAGGGAAAGGGGGCTGGTTTCCTTCCTCAGAAAATCAAGCTCAAATTGGCAACTCAATGCTACTTTACACAAGTCCAATCAGTGTAACGTAAGACCCAGAAATATACTGGATGCAAGAATTAGGAAGAGGTTTATCATCAAAATAATTTGTTTTCATTAGAATAAGAGAGGTTGTGGCGTGGAAGGGTGGGAGAATATTCTATTCTTTGCTCATAGCTGCGTGCTTAACTAGCATCTATCTGCAGCCAGGAAGATTTCTTAAAATGTTTGCTATGCAGATGTAAACCACACACAACCCAACTAAAAGAAGATACCCTAATAATTTATCCGGCACTTAAAGTCATCATCTCCCTTTTAATCCTAACAGCTGGACAAACATTGCGTAGGTTTTTTTGTGTTTGGGGCATTGCATTAATGCAGAAGCCATAAAATGCCGGTCCGGTAAATCAACTATAATGAGGTCGTTAGGACAGCAAAGGATGGTTCATCAAGTGTACAGTACATAACCTGACCAGCAGAGATTAAATCTCACATTTTGGAAGGGCTGCATTCGGAAGCAGGGATGGAAACTGGGAGGCCTGCCGAAAGCATTATTATAGTACTTTATGATTTCATTTTAAGCATTGGCAACTCCCACTGAGCGATTTAGATCTCGTGCCAGTTTCTCAGCTCTGTCTCTTTGTCACGCTCTACTGTGAGCTGGGAGAGACGCTCAGGAGCCTTCATAATAATAGTGTGAGTTTGTGAACATGCACATGTGGAACTATGTGAAATTTGGACTAGCTTGGTTAAGTTATGCAAGTGGGGCCTTCAAGAACCAGGACACCCCGGGGGAAAAAATTAGGAAACCCCCAAAACTGTCGAACTTCTTTTTAGGAAAAGCCCAAAGTGGTTCAGCTTTTTTTTTTACAAAAACACAAAAAACCCATCATTTTTCGATTGACTTGTCTAAGATCCAGGATAATTAGGGCTGCCGGACATATGGCAGCCCTAATTACACTCCTAAATAATATTAAACATGTTGCAATTCTTGCAATACCACCGCCATGAATGGGAAGGATGTTGAGAATGCACTGGGGGGCTTCTTCCATTGTCAGGGAGGGACCCCATCTCTGAAATTCATTTCCAGGAGAGATCAGGTAGGACCTTTCCCTGGCCTTCCTCAGGATGAATTGGAAGACACCTTTGTTTGCCCAGGCCTGTGGGAGGGTAGAAGCATTGTTAAGCACTGGGGTTCTATGACTGTCATTTTAGTGATTACAAACTAGATTTTGGTTTCTTTCGGTTTTGTTTTGTTTTGTGTTGTGTTGTTAACCACTCTGGACACCTTTTGAAGAAGAAGGGCAACATATAAATCAGTGTTTACCAAACTTGGGTCTCCAGTTGATTTTGGACTACAACTCCCATCATCCCTAGCTAGCAAGACCAGTGGTCAGTGATGATGGGAACTGTAGTCTGAAAGAACCTGGAGACCCAAAGTTGGGAAACCCTGATATAAATGAAACTAACGAAATGACTGTGCCATTAGAGGGAGCAATGCAGAAGTGGAAACAGGGTCTAATCCACCTTCCAGATCCATTCTTCCCTCACCCCATAAGAGCCAGCTTTGATAGGTGGGGCTGCCATCATGTATTCACCTGGTGCCATTATGATGCCAGCTGGCAATAACCTGATGAACGGCATCACTATTAAAGTCCATTTACAAGCAGTTTATGCTGAATTTCAGGTATACATATGACATCAGTGTTGGGGCAGGTGAGTGTGGTTTTTGGGCAATCACTGTGTGGGACTAATTAGGACCCACACTAGAGTAATGGAACGTAGCAAATGGTCTGCAATCTGGTTGGGGGAGATCACAGGATCACAGTCTCTAGGCAGAGTACCCTTCCATGCATTGCAGATATAAAATATAGCTCCATGCCTATGTCAAATTTCCTGCTTATAAGCGAACAATAATACAGTCTGCCTTAAAGATGGATTACTTTTTAATTCATCAGCTGGCCTGGATAATCTTCCATCCCTCCTTGTAGAAGTTTGCTCCCAGAGGGTTTTGCACAGAATTTGGCTTCCTGTGAACCTCACATTTCCTTTTTAATTAAAAACAACAACAACAACAAAGCAATGTTCTATTTGTCGCAGAGTAAAGCTTGAATACTTGCAAGCGCCATAAGCCTAAAGGTTTCAAAAACCAAAAGAGAATCGGTGATTTGGATTTCAAGCGGCGAGAGTAGGATTGCCAGCTTTAAAACAAAAACAAAGAAATAGCTCTGCTTCTCTCGCCGATAACATTAGGAAGGTAGCAAATGTTGCATGGAAAAGAGCGAGCAAAACTACCTTCCCTTCTTTTGCATGTTGGGGACCATAGGGTGGGTTGTGAGGACACACCAATAGGATGTCCTATTCCATAAGGTGTTCTTTATGTTCAGTGTTTGTTGTTGTTTTTAGTTGTTTAGTCGTGTCCGACTCTTCGTGACCAGAGCACGCCAGGCACTCCTGTCTTCCACTGCCTCCCGCAGTTTGGTCAAACTGGTAGCTTCGAGAACACTGTCCAACCATCTCGTCCTCTGTCGTCCCCTTCTCCTTGTGCCCTCCATCTTTCCCAACATCAGGGTCTTTTCCATGGAGTCTTCTCTTCTCATGAGGTGGTCAAAGCATTGGAGCCTCAGCTTCAGGATCTGTCCTTCCAGTGAGCACTCAGGGCTCATTTTCTTCAGAATGGATAGGTTTGATCTTCTTACAGTCCATGGAACTCTCAAGAGTCTCCTCCAGCACCATAATTCAAAAGCATCAATTCTTTGGTGATCAGCCTTCTTTATGGTCCAGCTCTCACTTCCATACATCACTACTGGGAAAACCATAGCTTGTGTATTTATACGGACGTTTGTTGGCAAGGTGATGTCTCTGCTTTTTAAGATGCTGTCTAGGTTTGTCATTGCTTTTCTCCCAAGAAGCAGGCATCTTTTAATTTCGTGGCTGCTGTCACCATCTGCAGTGATCATGGCGCCAAAGAAAGTAAAATCTCTCACTGCCTCCATTTCTTCTCCTTCTATTTGCCAGGAGGTGATGGGACCAGTGGCCATGATCTTCGTTTTTTTGATGTTGAGCTTCAGACCATATTTTGCGCTCTCCTCTTTCACCCTGATGAAAAGGTTCTTTAATTCCTCCTCACTTTCTGCCGTCAAGGTTGTGTCATCTGCATATCTGAGGTTGTTGATATTTCTTCCAGCAATCTTAATTCCGGCTAGGGATTCATCCAGCCCAGCCTTTCGCATGATGAATTCTGCATGTAAGTTAAATAAGCAGGGAGACAATATACAGCCTTGTCGTACTCCTTTCCCAATTTTGAACCAATCCATTGTTCCATATCCAGTTCTAACTGTAGCTTCTTGTCCCACGTAGAGATTTCATAAATTACCATATAGCATATATGCAACACATAAAACAGCAACAATTATGACAAAGGGCAGCTGGACATATAAAAGGCCCCATTACCTTCAGTAGCTTAGGGCCTCATCAAACCTAAACCCGGCCCTGGCCCTCACCATTGGACATGTTGGCTGGGGCTGATGAGAGCTGGAGTCCGACTAGTTTCCCATCCCTGCTGTAGGGTGTCTTCCCTTCCCTTTCCCTTTCCCTTTCCCTTCCCATCATATGCAGCATCGAGAGGACTGAGAATTACCTGCAAGCTTGCACATGCTGCTTTTTCCCGCTGATGCGTCGTAGGGTAGCTTTGCCTCCTAAGTCTTTGATTGCTAGAAATATTTATCACAGTCTTCCACTCATTATTTTCCATCCGTCACTGTGTGTTCTTCTATTTGTTAAGAAGAGACAGAAAACACTTGTCTGGCAGAGGGGGAGAGGGGAATTGTTGCTTGAAGAAAAAGAAGAAGAAATAGCTTTGAAAAGCCACCGTTCCAGGAAATTCTTGGTTGTTAATTGCCACCTATCTGTAAAACACAGAGGTGGTTCCCTCATCTCCCTCCCCCTGCCACCGCCACATCTACCAAGGAACACAATCTTCTTTTTTTCTGTTTAAATGCTCACAAACCTCGCAATTAAGCTAATGGGAGTGTATGGTTCAGCTGGTACAAAAGACGCTCTCGCCTCTTTTATCTGAACTGATACATCCACATTGGTTTGTTTGGTTTTTTTTGAAAGAACAACACTTCTTCCCTCTGCTTGTATCAAAGGAACACAGACCAGCGATGAATAGCTCAGCTGGTAGAGCATGAGACCATTAATCTCAGGGTCTTGGGTTCAAGCCCCACATTGGGCAGAGAGATTCCTGCGTTTCAGGGGGTTGGACTAGATGACCCCCAGGACCCCTTCCAACTCCACAATTCTACGATTCTATGAACCAGCTCCTATCAGGTCAGGGAGAGGGCCCAGATCTACCTGGGTATCACCACAATTCAAAGGGCTGGTTTTAGGCATTAATGCATTGCTAGGGGTAGCTGAATGTGGCCCTCAATACTCTCTGTATGGCTAATAATAATAATTTCTTACTTATACCCCGCCCATCTGGCTGGGTTTCCCCAGCCACTCTGGGCGGCTTCCAACAAAGTATTAAAATACAGTAGTCTGTTAAACATTAAACAGACCTTCAGATGCCTTCAGATGTCTTCTAAAAGTCTGGTAGTTGTTCTCTTTGACATCTGGTGGGAGGGCGTTCCACAGGGCGGGTGCCACTACCAAAAAGGCCCTCTGCTTGGTTCCCTGTAACTTGGCTTCTCACAGTGAGGGAACCGCCAGAAGGCCCTCGGCACTGGACCTCAGTGTCCGGGCTGAACAATGGGGGTGGAGACGCTCCTTCAGGTATACTAGACCAAGGCCATTTAGGACTTTAAAAGTCAGCACCAACACTTTGAATTGTGCTCGGAAACGGAATTGTGGCTGTTTAAACTTTACTCAAGCCACACACCCTTCCCCAGCTACAGCCCTCACTGGTCATACTTTGCAGCCTAAATGTTTTCTTTCCCTGGCTGGTATGCGCCTTTGAACTCTAAAAATGCCTTTTGGTTGCCTGCATGGAGGATACAGAGGGTTGTGGGACTCTGTGTAGAAACTAGCTTGCTGTGCAAAGGTAAAAATTTGCATTCATCCCTCTGCCATTGATTGCTCCACCCACTTTTGTTTCTGGCTCCCCCTACCACTGCTTTAAAGCTCAGCAGCTTCACAGAACCACAAGAGTTGGGCAAAGTCTTATAAGCCACCTAATCTAACGCCTCATGGAATCCGAAGCTCAGGGATCCCCCAGCCTCTGTTTGAAGACTTCCAATGAGGGACAGCCCCCCCCCCCCCTTCTACATGATGGGTTCCTATTACATACTGCTTTTCTTTATGTGTCCAACTGGAATCTCCTGCTCCATACTTGAAGCCCATTCAATCGAGCCTTTTCCTCAGCCATCCTCAACCTTGGTTCCCCAAATATTGTTGGACTACAACTCCCATCATTCCTGACCACTGCTGGGTAGGGATGATGGGAGTTGTAGTCCAGCAGTGTCTGGGGACCCCAAGGCTGAGAACGGCTGCTCTAGACAGTGGGGGTTGATGCCCATTGGGATTGGCAGGGCAGACAACAGGGAGCCCAAACAGCAGGTGGAGCCAGAGCCATTGGGAAGCAGAGCAACAACCCTCCAAGTGGCTTAACAACCTCTTCAAAAGAAACCATGGTAATCGTAGCTCTATGAGACAGGGGTCTCCTAGCGCCTCTCAGCAACCTTCACAAACTACAATTCCCAGGATTCTTTGGGGGAAGCCGTGAGTGTTTAAAGTGATATCACAGCACTTTAAATGTATAACATAGGTGTGTTGTCCCTAAGGGGATTTGGGAAGAAAAGGGAGGAGGAGGTCTATTGACCTTCTATTGACCTTTTCACTCCCCTCCATAATTTCTGAAAGAGCGTTGGACACTAGTTCCATCCCCCCTTCAGCCTCTTGCACCCAGAACATTTATTTCCATCTTTGTGACTGCACTTGCTTTTCGTCTTGCCTCCCCACACCTGTGTCTCGCATCCCTTAGCTTTTCTTCATTAGGATGCTCTATGAACCATATTTCCCTATGACAGCTCTGGTATTGGATGTGAACTTTAACGAGGCAGTAATATAATGTTCATCGAGCCTGTCTGCTATGTAGCTTTGTGCCCATTAACAACATCATCAATGCAGCAATTATGATGCTGCCTTCCAGTTACAACTGATTTGGGACAACAACAGTAGAAGACATCTTCTGCCTAAGTGGCCAGTCTTTCAGGATGCAAAGCAAGTGACAGAAGTGCCTGGGTGGAGTTGGTAAGGAATTAATCAGCAAGCCCTGGCATGAACTGATTTTGCTTGGAAATGTCACCCCTGCTCTACTCTTGTTTTCTCAGGATGGATATTCATAGGGATTGATTTTTGGGGACCTTGAACATGCAGTCTTGTGTTTTCCGGATACGCTTCATGCATTTCTTTTGACCAGTCCTTGCAAATGATTCCCTCTCCCCAGAGATTTCAGTTAATGGAATATTATGTGTTCGGTGGTCTGTGTTTGCCTGAGCTTGAGTCTGGACTAAGCATTCTGAGCCCCTGTGTTCTGATTCGATACATGATATCCAGTCACAGAACATTTCAGGATTTGGGCCTCTGCCATTGGCCCTTAAATGCTGAGTCGTGATTCGCAGCTTGGAAGTTTAGACAGCCAATCACGTTGGGAGTGGGAGTGGCCCAGGCCTTCAGAAATGTATATACTGTAAGTGGCATTGACTTCAATGGAAATTACTCTCTGGTAAGTGTCTGAAAACAAAAGACAAAAACCAATGAGATAAACAAGAAAAAGATTTATTGATGCAATGTGTTTTGGACCCTACTGGTCTTTTCAGGGGCAACTGAAAATCAGTTTTTAAATTCATTATCACAGAACTGAATTGTACATTATATGGAGAAGATAAACAATGTATTTAAAGATCTTTAGAAACTAGGAGAGGAGAGCAATTTGTTCCCAACCTTCAAACAAAATTACAAACAACAAAATATAGAACTCTCAAACATTAAAGGTAAAGGTAAAGATAAAGGACCCCTGGGCGGTTAAGTCCTGTCAAAGGCAACTATGGGGTGTGGCACTCATCTTGCTTCAGGCCAAGGGAGCCAGTTTTGTCCACAGACAGCTTTCCAGGTCATGTGGCCAGCATGACTAAACCACTTCTGGCTCAACAGAACACCATGACGAGTGCCAGAGCGCACAGAAACTCCATTTACTTTCCAACCACAGCGGTACCTATTGATCTACTTGCACTGGTGCACTTTCAGACTGCTAGGTTGGCAGAAGCTGGGACAGAGCAATGGGAGCTCACCCCAGTGTGTGGATTTGAACTGCTGACCTGCTGATAGGCAAGTCCAAGAGGCTCAGGTATGTGTTTATAGGAGGGAAATTTAAAGCAGCAATCCTGTGCGCACTTACTTCAGGCATGTCCCCCAATGAACTCAGTGAGGCTTACTTATGAGTAACTTCTAGTTCTGGGCAGCACAGTTTAAAAAGGATATTGACAAGATGGAGCAATGCAGAGGAAGGTGACCAAGATGGTTAAGGATCTGGAAACCAAGCCTTATGTGGAATGGTTGAGGGAGTTGGGCATGTTTAGCCCAGAGAAGATTGAGTGGCAATATGATAGCCATCCTCAAATATCTGAATGGCTGTCACCTGGAAGATGGAGCAAGTTTTTTCTTTCTGCTGCCCCAGGGAGGAGGATCTGAACCAATTGATTCAAATTACAGAACAGAAGATTCCGGCGAAATATTTGGAAGAGCTTTGTCACAGTAAGAGCTATTCAACAAAGGAATGGACTACCTTGCAACTTGTTAAAATCTCCTTCATTTAAGGTTTTTAAACAATGGTTGGATGGTCATCTGACAGGAATTCTTTAGCTGTGGTCCCTGCATTGCAGGGGGTTGGATTGTATGACCCTTGGGTCAATTTCAGCTTCACAATTCTATGGTTCTCTTATTCTATGAATAAAGAAGCATTGGGTTGTGTTGTAAAATAATGAACACAGTGCACTTTAGACCCTATATAACTGACAGCAATCAAAATGTGGCCTTTCCCCTGACTTTATAATTTTCTGAAATAAGGGCTTTCATGGCAGAAAGCATGCAGTGAAAATACACCTGCATATGAACACTTTTTACAGAACCCAACAGAGTTAAGTGTGTGTTTAAGCCCATCAATTAAATGCAGTGAACCCTCTCTGTTTCTGAGTGGTGGTCCTGGCATGCAGGTGGAATAATTAAGAGGGCATTTTCTCCTATCCAGCGGTCTGTGTCACCTCAAAGGCAGGCAGTAAGTTTCTGAGCAATTGTAATGTGAAGCCAAACAATCTGGTGCATGCCCCTCTGTGCCCCCCATGCAGATCTGGGCCTCAACTGGGCCGTGTCTGACTAAGAGGTTTACGGTCCATATCGCAGCTCAGTTCCTTGCTCTAGAATTGACTTGGCTCTTTTCCCAACATCTCAGTCTGATGCCAGAAATCTATTCACTCTGTTCTTCCAGTCCATTCCTCTCCTATCTGAAAATGATGGGGTGGCCATGGAGGCGGGAGAGGTGGGGGAAGACCGACAGCCGAAAAGGCAATAGGTGGACAACAACCCTGTTTGTTAGTTCTCCAGACAAAAACTTTTGAGCGTTTCTATCAAAGAATGGTAATGTAGCATGAATTGCTCTTTCAAGCGCTTACAATTGATTCCCAGGTGTCTGATGCTTATCACCTGACTCAGGTTTGTCCTCATGTAGAAGGTATTTGTGAAGCATGAAGAATAGCGGGGGCATCCATAGAATTAATAGCCTTGAGACATGGCTGAGTGTGCAGTGGCTGTTCTATTCCCTTTCAGGTAAAGTGGATGGTGATGAATTTTTGTGTGGATTCCATCCACCCATTTCTTGTCCACTTGCCTTTCAACTTGACATCATTTTTATTGTTGAGATGGCGTCCCTGTTGTTAAAGGAAGCATGCTTCTGCATCAAGCAGCTGCAAAGAAAACAGAAAAAGAAGCTGAGCGTACATCTGGGTGCAGGTCTCCATCAGCAGTGTGTGCATTTGAACCAGCATTTCCACAATTTGGTCAGGACTAAAGCATAGTCTATGGGACGCAGGTGGCGCTGTGGGTAAAAGCCTCAGTGCCTAGGGCTTGCCGATCAAAAGGTCGGCGGTTCGAATCCCCGTGGCGGGGTGCGCTCCCGTCGCTCAGTCCCAGCGCCTGCCAACCTAGCAGTTCGAAAGCACCCCTAAGTGCAAGTAGATAAATAGGGACCGCTTACTAGTGGGAAGGTAAACGGCGTTTCCATGTGCGGCTCTGGCTCGCAAGAGCAGCGATGTCACGCTGGCCACGTGACCTGGAAGTGTCTCCGGACAGCGCTGGCCCCCGGCCTATAGAGTGAGATGGGCGCACAACCCTAGAGTCTGGCAAGACTGGCCCGTATGGGCAGGGGTACCTTTACCTTTTAAAGCATAGTCTAATGCAGGCTTCCTCACACTCGGCCCTCCAGATGTGTTTTTTTGCCTACAACTCCCATGATCCCTAGCTAGCAGGAGCAGTGGTCAGGGATGATGGGAATTGTAGTCTCAAAACATCTGGAGGGCCAAGGTTGAAGAAGCCTGGTCTAATGGGAAATCAGCTGGTAGCAACAGCTGAGGTAGCTTCCACAGGTATCTGGCTGGTCACTGTGAGAATAGCATGTTGGACTAGATGGGTCTTTGGTCTGATCCAGTGGGGAATAGCTAAATGATCTTCTCTTCCCCAAAGCTTCTCTTTTGCAGATCAGACCCATTTGCATAGAAGAAGAAGCAAGCACTTTGCGTTGTTCCCTTCTTCTCCCATTTTATCTTCATACAAACCCTGGGAGGTGTTGGAAGTACAACAGCAAATATCATTCCAAGTTTGACTTAAGGGTTAACTCAGTTATTAATAGGTCAGCTAGCCAACAGGGGCAATACAGATGTTGTTCAACAACCAGCAGCGTTGCATGTTTACAGAGGTAGCATGTACCCTCATTGGCTGTGTATTACTGAGAGAGTTTTCCCACTGTATGTTTGCTTGGATATTTCCCTGCTATGTAGAAGGCCTGAAGTAAGGAAGACACAATCCCTGTGTTCTTTTCTCCTCAAATTACACACTGTTTTCGTTTGATTTCCTCAGTAAAGTGTTACCAGGATTTCTTTCCTATGTTATTTAAGTGGCATTGCTAACAGCAGGTAGATCAGACAGACCAAGGTCACACAGTGACCTTCAATGGCTGAGTAAGGACTAGTCTGGCACTCTAACCACTACACCTTCACTGTCTCTCCGCCAGCTATATCACACTAGTTCCCTGGTTCCAGTGGCGTAGCGTGGGGGGTGCAGGGGGGGCCGGCCGCACCGGGCGCAACATGGGGGGGTGTGCTCGCACTCGCAGCTCTCTGCCCCTACTAAAATCCACGGGTTAGGGGGCGCAAATTACTTGCCCTGCCCCGGGTGCTGACAACCCATGCTACGCCACTGCCTGGTTCCCAGGTTTGCATGGATTTTACCAGGATTTGCCATCTCTCTATGGTGATCTACAGGCGGTAGTGGAGGCTGTGCTGCTGCAGCACTGGACTTCATAGAATTAGGCTCTTATTATATATTTGTAAAGATCTGATTGTATAGAAAGGACTTTGGCCCCTTGTTGGCCTCAGGCCATAAATTAACCTCTCCTCAAAGCACATCTAAGGAAGATTAATGGGCAGACTCTCAAGGTGCTGCCTCTACTAACTCAGAATGAATTCTCCTTCCCTTCTGCTAAAGAAGCTATGTTTGTTCTCGAGCAGAAAGAGGTTCCCAGTCAGCCAGCACTCCCATCCATCTTCTCTATCCAGCTTTCCAGAGACTGTATTCTCTCTGCTTCACTTCTTCTTAACATGTTTTTATATCAAACCCTCCTACAACACCAATTGTTGTAGGAGCCATGCCACAGAAATATCTCTTGACTGGCTATGGTACTTCATGACTATCTGAGCCATTGACCCCGCATACCTAGTTTCCAAGCAGTGCTGTGCCAAAATCCACCCCCCAATTTCTCAGAAGTTTTAGGTTCAGGGCACTTGAGAATTTCTTTGGAGTTTCTGTGAGTGCAGAGCTTTATTGAGTTTGTGCAGCTATATTTCCAGTATGGTGGCCGCCAGTGCGGTGTAGTGGTTAAGAGCGGTAGACTCGTAATCTGGTGAACCGGGTTCGCGTCTCCACTCGTCCACATGCAGCTGCTTGGTGACCTTGGGCTAGTCACACTTCTCTGAAGTCTCTCAGCCCCACTCACCTCACAGAGTGTTTGTTGTGGGGGAGGAAGGGAAAGGAGAATGTTAGCTGCTTTGAGACTCCTTCGGGTAGTGATAAACCAGGATATCAAATCCAAACTCCTCCTCCTCCTCCTCCTCCTCCTCCTCTTCTTCTTCTTCTTCTTCTTCTTCTTCTTCTTCTTCTTCATGCTTTCTTATCTGGAAAAGCTCCTTGGGAAGGGTTAAGATAGCTTCCCTCAATCTTTAATTGAAGTGTAGGAAGTCAGGGAAACTGTGGAGTACAAACTACAAGGCCATATTCCCACCCTGCATTTTCAACTGTAATGCCACTTTAAGCAACCATGGCTTCCCTCAAAGAATTATGGGAGCTGTAGTTTGTTGTTGCTGTGAGTCTCCTATTCCTCTCACAGAGCTACAATTCCCAGAGTTCCCTATGAAGAGGGACCTAACCATTATATTTGCTTAAGGATGAGTCTTTATAGAAATGTTGCTATATCATTAAGGATGGGCAAGCCAATCTTATTTGTTCCAGGAATAATCCAGAGTAGCCATATTGACTTTTCTGATCTCTGCGCTAGGGGCAGCAAAGGAGCCCATCCAGATCCAATGCATATGGTCTGGAAATCCATCGGAAATGGTTCTTCCAATGTCAGATTCCAACAATCCAAATTGGACAGTGTTCATTGGTGTTTATATCATAGCAACTGGAGGATGATTGCCTCTCTTGAATCTCTTTCCTAAGGCTGAACTCTGCACAGCCTAGGGTTGCCATATTTCAGAAACTGAAAAGCGCTTTTTTTTTTTTTTGCAAAGCCATGCATCCAGATTTTCCTAGACATTTAGCCGGTTTCCACCCAGACACAGAATGATCATGCTTAATGCCACTTAACTCTGAGCTTGATTGCAACTTATTGATGGAGACCAAGCCAATATCATATGATAACCCAGAATAGTGTGAATGTCCTTCCAAAAACATATTGGACAACTACAACCTAATTAAGCAGCCAAGAAATATATTGCATTGGAAAGCAGGAAGGGGGGGGAGGTCACATGACTGGCCCTACCATTTGGCAGAGTGAAGCAGCTGCCTCAGGTGGCAGGTGCTGTGAGGTGGCATTGAGGGTATATAACCAGTGCTATTTTTCTAGAAAAAGAGGTGCCACAATTCACCCTGAACACCTCTCTTTTTCTCTTCTAATGGCAATGGTGTCTACCTGGGAGGTGCCAGAACTGAGTTCCAATGACTTCCCACTGAAAAAAAAAAGCCCTGTATATAACAAAAGTTATATATATATATATATATATATATATATATTTGCTTTCGTAGATTTTCACGGGTACAGGAATGCAGGTTTTGGTGTCCTCGGGTGTCTTCCCGTGTAAAAGTTGGGGTGTCTAGGCGACGTTTCGACGAGGTCTCACTCGTCATCTTCAGGCTGGTGCTTTCGGCTTCTTGTTACTGGAACAGAGCAGGATCTCAGTGTTTGAGTTCCTATAAATACTGTTGAGGAGGTGTGGTGTATAGCCTCCAATGTTCTGGGCAGAGAGGAGGTTCCCAGGCTAGTGTGCCTTTTCTTCTTTTGTTCCTTAATTACTTGAGGGATATCTTGAGTGATTTCTTGAGTGATTTCCTGAATCCCACTTAGGTGGGTCATTAGGTGTGGATTAGTTGCTAAAGCCTTCGTGTCTTGAACTCTTGAACTTTGTGAAGAGTTTTTCTGAGAAGATGGCTGTACTGCACTTGGCTGTGCTCTGGCTTGGCTTCGTGTATAGGGGCGAGCTGTGGTTTTGTGGCCTGTGCCAGCCAGATCTGTGTAGGGATTGCAGGGGGGTGCAGCATCCGGAGGTGCCACCCTGGTTTGGCTACTGGATGGTGTCTGTAATTTATCTGTGGAGAGGGTCTGGGTTTGGGTCTGGTGTGGTTGATTGGTGATGGCGTTCTGTGTGCCTCTGGATCTGGTGTCAGATTTTGTGGGGAGGGCTAATTTCCAGATGTCTGGCAAGCGGGATGTGTCGTCACGCTTGTTCATGTTGTGAGGGTGTTTCTCTATCTCGATGGCTTCCATGATTATTCTCTTGTGGTGATGTTCCATGTTAAAGAGCAATTTGGAATCTGCAAAATTAATTTCGTGTCATGTTTCTTTCATGTGTTGGAAAAGAGAGGAAGTTTTTTCTTCTTTTTTGACGGCATTCTTGTGTTCTGCGATCCGTGCATTTATTCGTCTGTTTGTTTGTCCAATGTACGTGGCTGGGCAGACTTTGCAGGGTATTTCATAGACCCCTTGGTTTTCCAACTGAATTTTATCATATATATATATGATATCATATATATATCATATATATATATTTATCATATATATATATATATATGCAGGTTTTGGTGTCCTCGGGTGTCTTCCCGTGTAAAAGTTGGGGTGTCTAGGCGACGTTTCGACGAGGTCTCACTCGTCATCTTCAGGCTGGTGCTTTCGGCTTCTTGTTACTGGAACAGAGCAGGATCTCAGTGTTTGAGTTCCTATAAATACTGTTGAGGAGGTGTGGTGTATAGCCTCCAATGTTCTGGGCAGAGAGGAGGTTCCCAGGCTAGTGTGCCTTTTCTTCTTTTGTTCCTTAATTACTTGAGGGATATCTTGAGTGATTTCTTGAGTGATTTCCTGAATCCTACTTAGGTGGGTCATTAGGTGTGGATTAGTTGCTAAAGCCCTCGTGTCTTGAACTCTTGAACTTTGTGAAGAGTTTTTCTGAGAAGATGGCTGTACTGCACTTGGTTGTGCTCTGGCTTGGCTTCGTGTATAGGGGCGAGCTGTGGTTTTGTGGCCTGTGCCAGCCAAATCTGTGTAGGGATTGCCGGGGGGTGCAGCATCCGGAGGTGCCACCCTGGTTTGGCTACTGGATGGTGTCTGTAATTTATCTGTGGAGAGGGTCTGGGTTTGGGTCTGGTGTGGTTGATTGGTGATGGCGTTCTGTGTGCCTCTGGATCTGGTGTCAGATTTTGTGGGGAGGGCTAATTTCCAGATGTCTGGCAAGCGGGATGTGTCGTCACGCTTGTTCATGTTGTGAGGGTGTTTCTCTATCTCGATGGCTTCCATGATTATTCTCTTGTGGTGATGTTCCATGTTAAAGAGCAATTTGGAATCTGCAAAATTAATTTCGTGTCCTGTTTCTTTCATGTGTTGGAAAAGAGAGGAAGTTTTTTCTTCTTTTTTGACGGCATTCTTGTGTTCTGCGATACGTGCATTTATTCGTCTGTTTGTTTGTCCAATGTACGTGGCTGGGCAGACTTTGCAGGGTATTTCATAGACCCCTTGGTTTTCCAACTGAATTTTATCCTTGGGGTTTCTGAGGATATTGGCTATTTTTTGGTTGGTGCAAAAGGCTGTTTTGATATTGTGTTTATGGAGGATTTTGCTAATTTTATCTGTAGTGCCCTTGATATAAGGAAGGAGGGCTATGCCATTGTTTTCTTCTGTGTCTTGGTTTTGCCTTGCCCCGGGTGCTGACAACCCACACTACGCCACTGGGGGAAGGTATTTTGCATCAGCCTCACCTTCTGTTTACACAGTGCATAGCTAAACTATAGAACTCACCTTTGCAGAAAGAGGTGAGGGGCACCAAAAAAGAAGAAAACAATGGCATAGCCCTCCTTCCTTATATCAAGGGCACTACAGATAAAATTAGCAAAATCCTCCATAAACACAATATCAAAACAGCCTTTTGCACCAACCAAAAAATAGCCAATATCCTCAGAAACCCCAAGGATAAAATTCAGTTGGAAAACCAAGGGGTCTATGAAATACCCTGCAAAGTCTGCCCAGCCACGTACATTGGACAAACAAACAGACGAATAAATGCACGTATCGCAGAACACAAGAATGCCGTCAAAAAAGAAGAAAAAACTTCCTCTCTTTTCCAACACATGAAAGAAACAGGACACGAAATTAATTTTGCAGATTCCAAATTGCTCTTTAACATGGAACATCACCACAAGAGAATAATCATGGAAGCCATCGAGATAGAGAAACACCCTCACAACATGAACAAGCGTGACGACACATCCCGCTTGCCAGACATCTGGAAATTAGCCCTCCCCACAAAATCTGACACCAGATCCAGAGGCACACAGAACGCCATCACCAATCAACCACACCAGACCCAAACCCAGACCCTCTCCACAGATAAATTACAGACACCATCCAGTAGCCAAACCAGGGTGGCACCTCCGGATGCTGCACCCCCCGGCAATCCCTACACAGATTTGGCTGGCACAGGCCACAAAACCACAGCTCGCCCCTATACACGAAGCCAAGCCAGAGCACAACCAAGTGCAGTACAGCCATCTTCTCAGAAAAACTCTTCACAAAGTTCAAGAGTTCAAGACACGAGGGCTTTAGCAACTAATCCACACCTAATGACCCACCTAAGTAGGATTCAGGAAATCACTCAAGAAATCACTCAAGATATCCCTCAAGTAATTAAGGAACAAAAGAAGAAAAGGCACACTAGCCTGGGAACCTCCTCTCTGCCCAGAACATTGGAGGCTATACACCACACCTCCTCAACAGTATTTATAGGAACTCAAACACTGAGATCCTGCTCTGTTCCAGTAACAAGAAGCCGAAAGCACCAGCCTGAAGATGACGAGTGAGACCTCGTCGAAACGTCGCCTAGACACCCCAACTTTTACACGGGAAGACACCCGAGGACACCAAAACCTGCATTCCTGTACCCGTGAAAATCTACGAAAGCATATATATATATATATATATAAAACAAAAGTTATAAATCACTTATTTGACAGAAAACCTCTAAGCCAGTTACAGAAACATATGCCAAAAAAAAAAAAAAATACCAATAAAAGTTGGTGCCCCTCACCTCTTTCTGCAAAGGTGAGTTCTATAGTTTAGCTATGCACTGTGTAAACAGAAGGTGAGGCTGATGCAAAATACCTTCCCCCAGTGGCGTAGTGTGGGTTGTCAGCACCCGGGGCAAGGCAAGTAATTTGCGCCCCCTAACCCGTGGATTTGCGCCCCCTAACCCCCAGATGTTGCGCCCGGTGCGGCCGGGCCCCCTGCACCCCCCACGCTACGCCACTGCCTTCCCCTCAATATCATTTGCATTTTCTTTCTACCACCTGGTGATTACTCCTAGAATGGCGACTATGAGGCAACAGGATCTTGAGGCAAAATTGAGGGGAAAGGCAGAATTTTCCACCGTAATGAGCAGGAAAATGGAAGGCACATCTTGGAGGCAACCAGAAGTCCATGCCCAGCTCCTCGCCATTCCAATTGGCTTCGGCAAGTGAGCACAACAGCCCCAGGCCACTTCCACAGGCCAAGGCAGGAGACCTATGACCTGTGGTAACCAGGGGTTTGGGGCTGCCCTTCAGGTTCTCCACTCGGGCGCCAAAATGCTTCGGGCCATCCCTGCTACTCACACCACGTTTGGGGATTCCATTGTCTCTCCGCCTCATGTTTTATGAGCCATTTCGGCTCTCATTATGGTAATCTGATAACATTTGATTCTAGCAAGTTGCTGCAGCAAGAGAGGTTGAGTGCTAGGTAATGGAGGCAAAAGCTCAGCTTAATCAAGTATGCTGCTTCCACATTTCCAGGCAATGATTTGAGAAGAAGGATATAGTCGTGGGCAATGAATAGCAATTTTTACTGCTCTCCAGGGAAAGCTGAAGTTTGAACTCCCGGAAAAATGTTAAAAGATGCAGTCTGTGTACAGTACTTCTTTAGCACCAAGGGGCTATGGTGCATTTTATTTCATTTTTTTACATGGGGCGTGATAAGTCACCACCGAAGCCCTGTTTTTAAAGTTAAATTGGGCTGCAGGCAGGTAGGCAGGCAGATCGGTTGAGATGTGGGCACACTGCAGTGGTGTATTGCATTTGTGTGTGTTATGAAATAAGAAAAGGCTAAGCAGTAAGAGAGCCAGTGTGGTGTAATGGTTAGAGTGTTGGACTATGACCTGGGAGACCAGGGTTCGAATCCCCACTCAGCCATGAAGCTCACTGGGTGGCCTTGGGCCAGCCACCGTCTCTCTGCCTGACCTACCTCACAGGGCAGTGGCATAGCGTGGGTTGTCAGCACCCGGGGCAAGGCAAGTAATTTGCGCCCCCCCCCCCCCCGCTGCACTGTCCCTCCCCCAGATAGTCCCTCGCTCTCTCTCCACACCGCACCGCACGCCTGGCACCCTCCCCTCCACAGTGGGCGGCGACCCGGCAGCTCGGATCGGATTCGCACAGCCAGCACTGCAGTGAGAGAGAGTGAGTGAGCCAGGTAGGGGCAGAGAGCTGCGAGTGCGAGCGCGCCCCCCCCCCCGATGTTGTGCCCAGTGCGGCCGGCCCCCCCTGCACCCCCCACGCTACGCCACTGTCACAGGGTTGTTGAGAGGATGAAATGAGGAGAATGATGTACACCACCTTGAGATCCTTATATGTAAATATATTACATATAAATGTAATAAACACATAAATAAATAAGCCCTACACAAATCCGGTGTGGAGTCCCTAAGGCGGTTGGGGGGCATCTTGTACGCCTCCTTCTGGCAATTCCTGCAGCCAAGCTGGTGCCAAATGTGTTGCTTTGCTTTGCTTTGCTTTGGACCACAACACTGAGGTCGAGAGGAAGGTCTTGTTGTCTGGGCAACCCAGCACCTCCATACACACTGCCAAGTCTTGCTGGCGTAACAATGAGCATGTGGCAGTCTGAAGTCTCTGGGCATATTGTCTGAGTGAGTCTTTTAACACCCCTGGAGTACAGTAGTACAGTCATACCTCATGTTACGTCCGCCCCATGTTACGTTCTTTCAGGTTACGTCCCGCAGTGACCCAGAAGTACCGGAAAGGGTTACTTCCGGGTTTCACCGCTTGTGCATGCGCAGCGCTCAAAATGACATCACGCGCATGCACAGAAGCAGCAAATCACAACCCACGCATGTACACTGCGGGTTGCGCTCTTTTCATGTTGCAAACAGGCCTCCGGAACGGATCCCATTCGCAACAAGAGGTGCCACTGCATTAGGGTGCACCATTTCAGATTTCAGTGGGTGGGGCATAAAAGAGGTTTTAGTGAAGATATTCTTAGCAAGGTTTTGAAACTGCACTTGGATGCCTTTGGTTTCCAGGGAATGGGGACCTCTCCGTCACTTGATGGTCTTCAAGCAGAGGCTATACAACAACCTGCTGGGGATGCCCCAGCTCTGGATTTCCTGAAGCTAGCAGAGGGTTGGACAGTCTGCAAGAATCTGTACAGCTCTATGAATCTCTTATTTTAAGGTTACTCTGGGGAGTGGGGGAACTGTGTGTTTTAACAGTGTTCATTCTGTATCTTTCTTTGAATACCTCCTAAAGCACCCTGGTGCTATCCAGATGGCTGAGGCTGATGGAAATTGTAGTCCAAAACATCTGGAGGAAGCCCAGGTTGGTGAACAGTGTCCTAATGGCAGAGGTGTTCTAGATGGAAACTCACACTTCCCCCGGAAAATATTTTGGCTACATTTGAGTGACTGTTCTGTCGAAGGGAGATAGCCCTGCCTATGTGGCTTGAGTACTGATTTCTCTTAAGAATAACTAAGTTCTGTTGCCATGCCAATAATAAGCTGTTCAAAATAATTGTGCTATCTCTGGTCTTTCCTTATCTGGCGTTTTTCTGTTTTTAAGTTGCTGCCCCGTCATGCATCTCTATATATTGCTATTCACAAAGTCACAGTGCCCTTTGGATAACATGATAGGCACTTGCTGTGCACACAGAGAGACAAATAAAGTACAAAATTTAAGTGTGAAACTCATAGATTTGTAGGAAACCAACAATCTTGCCACTGATCCTTCCAAATCAGTTAAACACAAACCATGCAAAGAGATCTTCATTGTATCTTTCACCTGCCCATTTTTATTTTTATTTTATTTATTTTTTAATTTCTATACTGGTTTATATTTTTAATAAAAATCTCAAAGTGGTTTACAGCATGTTATTGTTGTTGTTTAGTTGTTTAGTCGTGTCCAACTCTTCATGACCCCATGGACCAGAGCACGCCAGGCACTCCTGTCTTCCACTGCCTCCCACAGTTTGGTCAAACTCATGCTGGTAGCTTCGAGAACACTGTCCAACCATCTCGTCCTCTGTCGTCTCCTTCTCCTTGTGCCCTCCATCTTTCCCAACATCAGGGTCTTTTCCAGGGAGTCTTCTCTTCTCATGAGGTGGCCAAAGTATTGGAGCCTCAGCTTCACAATCTGTCCTTCCAGTGAGCACTCAGGGCTGATTTCCTTAAGAATGGATAGGTTTGTTCTTCTTGCAGTCCATGGGACTCTCAAGAGTCTCCTCCAGCACCATAATTCAAAAGCATCAATTCTTCGGTGATTTACGGCATATTAAATCAATAAATCAATAAAACAATAGCTGGGAGATGTTCCTCAGAGCCTCTTTCTAGGGCTGGTGGGTGTGTTTGGAGGGGGTGGAGTTGTCGCTGATAAATCCCTGCTCCTATTATGACTTTTAGGGGAAGACTAAAAGGTTGTTGCGAAGATCATGGCCACTGGTCCCATCACCTCCTGGCAAATAGAAGGGGAGGAAATGGAGGCAGTGAGAGATTTTACTTTCTTGGGCTCCATGATCACTGCAGATGGTGACAGCAGCCACGAAATTAAGAGACGCCTGCTTCTTGGGAGGAAAGCAATGACAAACCTAGACAGCATTTTAAAAAGTAGAGACATCACCTTGCCAACAAAGGTCCGTATAGTAAAAGCTATGGTTTTCCCAGTAGTGATGTATGGAAGTGAGAGCTGGACCATAAAGAAGGCTGATCGCCAAAGAATTGACGCTTTTGAATTATGGTGCTGGAGGAGACTCTTGAGAGTCCCATGGACTACAAGAAGATCAAACGCATCCATTCTTAAGGAAATCAGCCCTGAGTGCTCACTGGAAGGACAGATCGTGAAGCTGAGGCTCCAATACTTTGGCCACCTCATGAGAAGAGAAGACTCACTGGAAAAGACCCTGATGTTGGGAAAGATGGAGGGCACAAGGAGAAGGGGGCGACAGAGGACGAGATGGTTAGACAGTGTTCTCGAAGCTACAAACATGAATCTGACCAAACTGCGGGTGGCAGTGGAAGACAGGAGTGCCTGGCGTGCTCTGGTCCATGGGGTCACGAAGAGTCGGACACAACTGAACGACTAAACAACAACAACAAAAGGTTGTTATTAAGAGCTGTTAGGTCTCATGATCCTCATAAGATTTTAAGTTTGGAAAAGACCTTGGAAGTGATCTAATGCCACCCTCTGCTCAATACAGGATCTGCTATCCAGGTGACAATGACAGTATCTCTGGCAGATGGCTACCCAACCCCCAGCTGAAATATCTCTGGAAAGCCAAAATGTCTCTGCAAAGCCCCCTGCCCTCCAATCCACTCTGTTCCACTGTCAAATAGCTCTTAATATTAGTTTTCAGTGATGGGGATAACTACACTATTTACTTCCCCTTGTTATGTCTGTGTTGGGGGTACAGAACCTTGCTCCTTTAACAAGATGGCAGCCCCAAGCCACACGCTGAATAGCAAAAAGGTTCGTACTGGAGAACTTGTTGACTATTCCTCCCAGGTGTTCACCAATTACCTTTATGTACGCTACTCAAAAGCAATTCACTAGCGCAGGTCGCCTTACGATGGAAGGAAAAGTATAATTTGGTTATTTGCTGCACTTGACTCCTGCTCTTTGAGTAAAAGCAAGATCCCCGCATTAAAAAAAAAATGTCTGGAGAGTCAATGTGCATCTTCAAGTTTGGAGACAGGCCAAGGGGAAAGCAACAAAAGCAAATAGTTTGGTATGATGAGCTGTGGTTTCCTCAACCACCGTGCATCTAATTGGGCATTAATATTGCTGGCATGCAGCTAACAAATGTAGAAGAAATGTACTTGGAATTCACAGTGGCATTGCTAGAGCAACACAAGCTGAATGCAAAGCAGATCTGGAGGGTTGAAGCGGCCTCTCTGCAATATGATATGTGCAACTATAAATTACTAAACATAAAAAGGCCCATGTGAGTTGTCTGAGGTGTGGGTTTCCTGAAACAACAACAAAACTATCTCCCCAGCATCAGTTGTACCTTGCAGAACATAAACACCATTATTCTCTTTCAGTGCAATCCTCTCCGGCTTAAAAGCAACTCGGTGCCAAAGTGCATTAAACTACAGCTGCCAAACTTTTATTTATTTATTATTTATTTATTTCATCTGATGGGGCTGCTGTGCCTTTGACCAGCTGAAAAAGAGCGAGGCAGCAGACATGAGAGTGGTTTTGTATACCCAGGGGACTCCTGAGATACACAGAACTATAATACTTTGCAGATTAAAAGAGGAGGAAATTGAAACCCAAAGCAGCCAAACGAGGACCTGTGAGGTTCCAGACTTACAGCACTCTGAACATTTAAAAAAACTCACCTATATCAAGCCAAATAGTGCTCTCTTGCTATTGTTATGCAGCGACTATTCCTTCAGGCAGTGTGGAAGGCAATATCTGAATACTAGTTTCTGAGAGTTACAGGTGTGGAGAGTCCTGTGTTGACATTTCTATTCCACCTTAAGGAACAGGCATGGGATTATTGTGCGTCCCATGTCTGTTTACATTCCAGCACAGCTTGCTGGGAACTTCCGTTTGTGTATAGCTTTTGCTGTTCTCTCTGAGACAACATGAGAGAGAGAGACGACATGTTTCTTTGTTCTGGTTTATGTTTAATAAATCTGTAGTTAAAGTATGACTTCACAAGCCTCACGCCTCTTCTGTGTGCGCAGTACACTCTGCTAATAGTGTGCCCTGGCTTCTGAAGTCCAGCTCGCTGATTTACGTCAGAGCACAGGCCAATGGAAGGAGAAGACACAGCTGGGGCTTATCAGCTGGCCTCCCAGCTCTCTGCATGTCAACATCCTGCTGTGCTCATGTTCTGCCTGTGAGCTTCTGACTGGCCACTGTGAGAACAGGACGTTGGGCTGGATGGGCCTTTGGCCTGATCCACCACAGCTCTTCTTATGTTCTTACCAGAGTCCCTGGTAAGACAGGTGAGCAAGCCTAATGGTTGAAAATGCATTAGCATATATTAGACCTGCAAAAATTAATCACAAGAATCACAAAAAATAAATGTCGTATCTGGCAGACAGGGAGAAGTTTCCCCCACCCCTTTATCACATTGCTACTCAGGGCTGTCCAGTGAAGTTGGGTGTTGGAAGAGTCAAAATAAAGGGAGAGACTTCATCACAGTTACATTATGGCATTCGCTCCCATGAGAGACGGTGGTAGCCACCAATTCTGATGGCTTTAAAAGAGGATTAGACAAATTCATAGAGGATAAGGCTCTCAAGGGTTACTAGGAGGTTATTATTATCAGTGCTTTCTTTCTGGAAAAAATGGTGGGAGAACTGACCATCTGTGGTCAGTGTGGTGCCAGTGTGGTGTAGTGGTTAAGAGCGGTAGATTCGTAATCTGGTGAACCGGGTTCGCTTCCCCGCTCCTCCACATGCAGCTGCTGGGTAATCTTGGGCTGGTCACATTTCTCTGAAGTCTCCCAGCCCCACTCACCTCACAGAATGTTTGTTGTGGGGGAGGAAGGGAAAGGAGAATGTTAGCCGCTTTGAGACTCCTTCAGGTAGTGATAAAGCGGGATATCAAATCCAAACTACTACTCCTCCTCCTCCTCTTCTTCTTCTTCTTCTTCTTCTTCTTCTTGTTTGTTTGTTTGTTTGCTTGTTGTGGGCCCAGTCACAGTGCCACACCCGGCAGTGGCTAAATGCAAGACGTGATCAATAAACTCAAGCAGACAATGATATGGACTAGAAATGGCCACAGCTTCATTGATTATAGATACAGGTGGAATTTTGGCTCAGGCATTGGATGTATTTTTGTTCCATCCCCGCCCCCGCCCCCATAAAAAAGGGGGAATATTTAGTTTTTTAAAAGTAAGGGAACTTAGTTTCCCCGAGTTCCTGCTCAAAAATAAGGAAAAACTCCTATTATGTATACCATTATGTTCACCTTCCACTGCTGGAGGCAGTATGCCTTTCAGTGCCAGCTGCTAGGAATCATGGGAAGGGAGAATGCTGATGCCCTCAGGTCTGGCTTGCGGGCTTCCCATCGGCATCTGGTTGGCCAATGTGAGAAGCAGAAAAAAGGAGTGGGTGAATTTTGGAGTTTCCAAAGGCTGGAAAATGAGACAGAAGCAGGAAAGGTGTGCTGAAAGTGGAGTGGGGGCCAAATGCTCTTTAGGACCCCAAACAACTCACTTGTCAGTCACAGCTCTGACTTCACTCATTGGCCAAAACCACTGAAAGGCGGAGCAGCCAAGCTGCCTCGTCTCACAGAAATTGCTTAGAACGTTGCCTGCAAATTTTGCTTTCTAACTTTCTTTCTAGGAGGACTAGTGACTTACTGTTTAAACATAAATAAACCTCAGAGTGTGGGGCCACTGTTGGCTGTTGGGCTGGTACCTCTGTATGCTCTATACCCGCCTCTCATTGGCCCTGAAAGGAGATGAAACCTTTTAATGAGGGGACCTCTGCCAGCATCTTTCCCAGATGGAGCCTACACGTTGGTTGGCAAGCCCCAGCTGTAGTGCTTTGTGGCAAGTTTTCCATTGTGCGTTACTGATCAAGAAACTGCGAGCTTAACATGTGTTCCAAATGCTACACAAATTGTCATTCTTAAAGAAAAAAGAAATCTGGAAGAGAATGACAGCTGTTCAGCTTCTTCTCAGTCCAATTAATTTTAACTAGGTCTCTTAAATTTTCATTGCAAAGCAGGGACCCGTTTATATATACATATGCACATAAATATATCTATTACACAGGCCTGCATGACTTCAGGCAAATTCAGGGGGATGTGACATTTTAAAAGCACAATCAATTCTTTTCAGCCCTGGCTTATCCCTAATGGGGGAATTAACAGTCAATTAGATTTGGTAAATAATTAATGGAATGCATTTGATGGAAAATTCTGCTTCTGCAGTCTTTGGAGGTTCATAGCCACTATTGGTTTCAGCACCATAGCTGAAGAATCGGACAGCTACGACTCTGGAAGTACCTATATTTCTCATATAACAACCACTATTTTTTTCCCTCTGGTGCTTACCATCCCGATCATCTAATTCTCACCTAAGGATGAAACGTAGATAGATTGTTGGCAAACATCATTTTGAAGTTCTCATTATTTCCTCTCCAGACTGTCTCCCTGGTCAGAGCAGCTTCATTATCACATTGAATTGTTAAGTGGGAGGAAAAAACACCATCTTTTAAACAAGTGACAATCACCATTTTAAAGAACTGACAATCACCATTAGGGAAAGGCTGTGGCTCAGAAGCAGAGCACAAGCTTTGCATGTAAAAGGTGCCAGGATCAATGGCCAACATCTCCAGGGCCTAAAATCCCAGAGAAATGCTGTCAGCTGGTGTCAACAACAAGGAACTAGAGGAAACAATGGACTGACTTGGTAGAAGACAACTTCCTATGCTCCTGTATGATGATGTTGTTGTTGTTGTTTAGTCGTTTAGTCGTGTCCGACTCTTCGTGACCCCATGGACCAGAACACGCCAGGCACCCCTGTCTTCCACTGCCTCCCACAGTTTGGTCAAACTCATGCTGGTAGCTTCGAAAACACTAACATCTCATCCTCTGCCGTCCCCTTCTCCTTGTGCCCTCCATCTTTCCCAACATCAGGGTCTTTTCCAAGGAGTCTTCTCTTCTCATGAGGTGGCCAAAGTATTGGAGCCTCAGCTTCACGATCTGTCCTTCCAGTGAGCACTCAGGGCTGATTTCCTTCAGAATGGAGAGGTTTGATCTTCTTGCAGGCCATGGAACTCTCAAGAGGCTCCTCCAGCATCAATTCTTCGGCGATCAGCCTTCTTTATGGTCCAGCTCTCACTTCATGCTCCTGTATAGAGAATTATTGTTTTCACTGCCATTTTGGGGGACATTTGGAGCAACTTATATCACCCACCCACCCCTCTAATAGCAAACATGTTGATGAGTGCCACCAGTATTGGAATCAAAATGGGGCAATTGAGAACATTTGCATGCTCAGGGGAATACTGAAGCTTGCAGATTGCTCTTGTCGTTGGCATCCTTCTGTCTAGAGAGACAATGGAGTGCACCTCTGGGGGTGAAGTCAAACCACTGTGTTAGCAGCGCCGAAGTGACTTCCCTGGGGCGCAAACCTGGGCAATGTGTATGGAGATATGGAGGTCCTGGGCTGTCAAGACAACAAGGCCTCGCTGATGAGATCCAAAGGAAAGCAGAGCAACACGGTTGGCACCAGCTTGGCTGCAGGAGCTGCCATACAAGGCACTGTCCAACCACCTTAGGTACGCCACTCCAGATTTGTGTAGGGTTTACTCCTCAGCCTTTTCTTCTCCTGAAGATATCCCACAAGACAGAGGAGGTTTAGGAGGTTTTCCTTCTCCTAGATGAGCTACCTTCCCAGGTTGATGAGCCCCATCTGCCCTTCACTTCCATCTACAGCACAGAAACCACCTTCTTAACCGTGGGTTAAGTGGTCTCATCCACTCATTCCACCAGAGCCTGTCTTCGCATGCAGGGGAAGACCCTAACTCACTGAGGCTTTGAGACCCTTTGGCTACCCTGACCTGTTTTAGTCAGCCAGTCAAAACTGTTTCCTGGGCTGTGGTCGCTGTCGCATACTGACAGCTTCTAGGAACCACAGGTGAGAGCTGAGTGGAGGGTGGGGACCAAAGATGGACAAACTACCCCAGAAGGAGCATGACGTGTCCCCTAATAGAGGAACTACCTTTCCCCTAGCACTGCATACACCCCTGTATACAAGAATCCAGCGTCCTCAGTAACCATGGTGTTGAGTAGCAGTAGGAAAAGGAAAACAGACAACGCAAGGATGGTGGAAAACCCAGCTTGAGTCGTGGGGGACGTGGCTGAATTCCAGGAACTCTCCTGCCAGTAGCACTCCACTGCAACACTTTGTTACAGCTCCCATGTGTTGCTATATAAGCCAAAGCCAGCTCTCAACATTCTGTTTTGCATTCGCTCATGTTCTAGTTTGAGGAGGGAGCAACCCCCAGGGCCAGGTAGGAAGCTGGCAGTCTTCTTAGTGGCTTTGATTTCTATGGAGTAAAGCAAGAAAGTTGCAATCTGAGATGGAGTTCACAGATGAGGGGTCTTTTCGTCTGCTTCTCACTCTGAGCACTGGGGTCACGAGAAGGCCACAGTCCACCCGAGGTCACATATGACAAGCAAAGTGCGACTTAGCAAGGAGATATATCACTTGCACAAATACCCAAACCAACCATCTCTACAGCATCACAAAGAGATAAGCACCAGTTTTCACCGTCTCATTTGTTCACGTCTTAATTTTGTAGCTACTATTGTGGACTAATTTTCATATTTAAAACAATTTCTCTACTGTGACTATATTGATCTTGTAGAAGTCAGTTTGAAAGAACATTTTTAATTGTTAAAAATGTCAGTCGGCGGTTGGAAATGTAAATTTTAATGAAGCTCTTTAATTTATTTTTTTTCAGATGGCTGTCAGTAAATTTATTTTTGATTGATAAACATGACTAGGAGGAAATTAGGCTTAGCCTTGGAAATGAAATCAAGCAATTAGCTGAAGCACTCTTTAGCATATATGAGAGTCTTTCCCCCCTCCTCTTCCTTGTTCCATTTCTTTTTCAGATCTGGGGGTTAGAATGCACTATAAGTTTGTTAACTAAACAGCAGCAGGGCCAGAGCCACACAGCCTGTTCAGATGTAATGGGAAACCATTCCATCTTCCACTCAGAGAAGACTGTAAATGGGTCGAGCTGTGGATGTAGTCACTCTTTGCAGCAGAGGTGGGAAATCTTTGACTTCAACTCCCTCCATCACACAGACCATGCTGGCTGGGACGAATGGGAATCGGAGTCCTGCAACATTTTGTGGTCCGTAGGTTTCCCATCCCTGCTGTACACAAGTATCTGCAGAGGAAAACTGCTCCATTTTCAGGAAATGGTTTGAATCCAATCCACTTCCTGCAAACAGGCTTCAAATGGGCTTCCAGTTGAAGCATGGGTAGGCAAACTACGGCCCAGGGGCCAGATCTGGCACAATCGCCTTCTAAATCCAGCCCGCGGATGGTCCAGGAATCAGCGTGTTTTTACATGAGTAGAATGTGTCCTTTTATTTAAAATGCATCTCTGTGTTATTTGTGGGGCATAGGAATTCGTTCATTTTTTTTCCCCCCTCAAAATACAGTGGTACCTCAGGTTAAGAACTTAATTCGTTCCGGAGGTCCGTTCTTAACCTGAAACTGTTCAGGGAACAGTTCAGGGAAGTTACAGGGAACCAGGCACAGGGCCTTCTCGGTAGTGGCACCCACCCTGTGGAACGCCCTCCCATCAGATGTCAAAGAGAACAATAACTACCAAACTTTTAGAAGACATCTGAAAGCAGCCCTGTTTAGGGAAGTTTTTAATGTTTAATAGGTTATTGTATTTTAGTGTTTTGTTGGAAGCCGCCCAGAGTGGCTGGGGAAACCCAGCCAGATGGGCACGGTATAAATAATAAATTATTATTATTATTATTATTATTATTATTATTATTAACCTGAAGCACCACTTTAGCTAATGGGGCCTCCCGCTGCCGCCGCACCGCTGGAGCACGATTTCTGTTCTCATCTTGAAGCAAAGTTCTTAACCTGAGGTAATATTTCTGGGTTAGCGGAGTCTGTAACCTGAAGCGTCTGTAACCTGAAGTGTCTGTAACCCGAGGTACCACTGTATAGTCCGGCCCCCCACACGATCTGAGGGATAGTGGACAAGCCACCTGCTAAAAAAGTTTGCTGACCCCTGAGTTGAAGCAAGCGCCTTTGAACATTGACGACTGCCACTATGACATCAAGTGAGCTTTGACAGCTGTCGTTACATCGGGTGATTGACAGTTGGGCAGCCCCAACCACCTGTCAAAGTTGGTGGGGGAATTAAGAACCTACCTCCTGCTTTTCGTTGTGACTAGTGGTGTGCTAAGCCACAGGACCGTGAGTTTCCACACAGATAACTGCAAAGACTGGAAGTTTGCATAGAATGATGAGGCTGCTTCTTGGCAACAGCTCTGAGACACTGTGATATCATTGGTAATGAATGAGCTGGCATGCCTGCTCCATTCAGAAAGCTTGTGTTGATCTGCAGACATTATTTTGGCCTAGAGCTACAATAACCTGGCAAGGAGAAGCTTCTAAAAAGAGTCACTGGCATTTTAAAAAGAGATAGCATCTGTTCCGTTGGTTTGGGGTGGGAATATATTCAATTATGTTAAAGCTCAAATGCAGAGTAGCACTCAACATAAGATCCACGGGGCGCTATCCACCAGGATAATGGCTCTCAAACTGTGTTCTGGGGAACCCTCCAGATTTTTGGAAGTTTATGGGGGTCTCAATGAGAAGATCATTAACGGCAGACAGACTTGAAAAGCAGTTTTGTGCAGCTGAAGAGGTTTAGTGCAGGATGTACACTAAACAGTTTCATAGACTCATAGAGTTGGAAGAGACCACAAGGGCCATCGAGTCCAACCCCCTGCCAAGCAGGAAACACCATCAGAGCACTCCTGACATATGGTTGTCAAGCCTCTGCTTAAAGACCTCCAAAGAAGGAGACTCCGCCACACTCCTTGGCAGCAAATTCCACTGTCGAACAGTTTGATGGTGATTTCCTGAAAAGTTGGCTAATGTTCCATGTGACCCCATTGTGTCCCAAGAATGTTGTGCATCCCAGAATCTGCTGCAATGTGCAGGGGACCTGTGGCAGATGCTTTTTGGTTCCTCAGTCAACAAGGCACTGTAGAATGTGTTCCTAGAAAAATTGAAAAGTTTGAAAACCACAGTACTGGGATAGTCTGTATAAGCCCCATTCTAAGGCTGTGGGACAGTTATTTTTATTTATTTATAAAAAGTATATGTATACCATAATTTCACTTTTTTTAAAAAAAAAAAAGCCTAAAGCATTTTACAGCAATTATATATGTGCAATAAAAACCACATAGAAATTTAAAATCACAACCATTCTTAACCATAACCATGGAGAACAAAGAAGTATCAAGACACAAATCTAATACAATAGTTAAGAAAGAATGGGATCATTTAATCAACTACCTGATGAGTCAAGGTTCAGCACCTAAGATCTGGTTGTGCCTAGAATAATACTGCAAAAGCAATAGTGTACTGATACCAAAATGAGGAACCAATTGAAATACAGGAAAGTATCTTTACTAAGAACAACGAACTGTTGTGGTATTGGCGGAAGTCTTCATTTGTTGTTTTGTAGGTAGCTTTGTATGTAGTTCTGTGTTTTAATTTAAGAATTGTTTGTAAAATATTAGTTTAACAATGAGTGGTTTACTGTTATCCTAGTTTTATACACACACACATATATTCTTTTTTTTCTCCTTTTCTTCTCTTTCATACTTCTTTATTTTTTCTTCTTCTACATTATAATTTTACTTTTACTTTTTATTTTTTATTTACTTAATCTGTAAATTTTGTTCTAATTGTTTCTGTATGCAACATAATTCAATAAACATTTTTTTAAAAAAGAAAGAAAGAAATTTAAAATCACAGATCCTCAGCGAACTGTTACAGAAGATTTCTTAATTTTCTGCATAGGCCTGGTGGCCATGGAAAAGCTTTCAGCAAATGTTTGAAGGTTAAAACAGAAGGGACCTTCTGAATCTCTATTGGAGGGACACTCCAAAGTACAGGGCAAATGTCATGTCAGCTTCATGTCTTTGTCAAATGAGCTTCACCAACTCAGGGGATGGCCAATGATGCTCCTACAGATAATCCCAGTGACAAAGCTAAAATATAAGAGTTTAGGAGGTCCCTAAAATACCCTGGACCTAAGTTGTTTGAGGTTTTATCAGTTAATACAAGGACTTTGAAATTGGTTGGATGGTTGTTGTTGTTGTTGTTGTTTAGTCATTTAGTTGTGTCCGACTCTTCATGACACCATGGACCAGAGCACCCCAGGCATTCCTGTCTTCCACTGCCTCCCCCAGTTTGGTCAAACTCATGTTCGTAGCTTCAAGAACACTGTCCCACCATCTCGTACTCTGCTGTCCCCTTCTCCTTGTGCCCTCAAACTTTCCCGACACCAGGGTCTTTTCCAGGGAGTCTTCTCTTCTCATGAGGTGGCCAAAGTATTAGAGCCTCAGCTTAGGGATCTGTCCTTCTAGTGAGCACTCAGGGCTGATTTCCTTCAGAATAGATAGGTTTGAACTTCTTGCAGTCCATGGGACTCTCAAGAGTCTCCTCCACCACCATAATTCAAAATTCCAGCTCTCACTTCCATACATCACTACTGGGGAAACCATAGCTTTAACTAAACGGACCTTTGTTGGCAAGGTGATATCTCTGCTTTTTAAGATGCTGTCTAGGTTTGTCATCACTTTTCTCGCAAGAAGCAGGCATCTTTTAATTTCGTGACTGCTGTCACCATCTGCAGTGATCATGGAACCCAAGAAAGTAAAATCTCTCAGTGCCTCCAATTCTTCCCCTTCTATATGCCAGAAGGTGATGGGACCAGTGGCCATGATCTTAGATTTTTGATGTTGAGCTTTAGACCATATTTTGCACTCTCCTCTTTCACCTTCATTAAGAGGTTCTTTAATTCCTCCTCACTTTCTGCCATCAAGGTTGTGTCATCTGCATATCTGAGGTTGTTGATGTTACTTCCAGCAATCTTAATTCTGGTTGGATGGTAGATAGGCAAATGTGTTGATGATGGTGTCACATATTGGTGTCTATGTGACACCATCAGCAGTCTAGCTGTCAGCTCTTAACAGGTTCTTCCCTCTAGGAAATACAGAGTTACTTCTGATATATCACAGTGCATCAAATATATGCTTTATGTTCTGCTATGCAGTTCTTGCAAATTATAATGTAAAATGACTGTTTCTCTACACTGGTGTTCCCCAGAACTCCTTCCCTCACTACAACCTTTTGCGCCATACTTTGGTTCCTACTTTGAGTCACTATCATGACACCATCTATATATGTGCCCTCCCTTCTCCATGAAGTCTGGGAGTTGACCTTTTTGCTTTCCTGTCTTCTTGTGTTCAAAGAATGAATTGTTCTTTAGGTGTGCAAAAGTTGCCTGATCCTAGTTGGGAAAGCTTGATCTGCACTATTAGCACCTGATGTGAAAACATCAGTGCCTTGGACTGTAAGATAAATTAAGGAACGCAGAAATAAATAATCCTCTCCCTTTGCCTCCCCTTCAGCCACCAAAAGATGGTACAGATTTTTAGGTGTGGGACAGTGTGCAGGAGGGGGAGAGGGGATTTTTTTTTTTCCTTCCATGTGAGGAGATTTCACCCCTCCCATATCCAAGAATCTCCTGAGGAGTCTGCTGATTCTGCAGAGAGGAGGAGGCGTGTTCTGCTCTCTACTTATTCTGCTCCAGCACCACATCAAAGAGTCAGTCAGTCAGAGAGAGTCAGTCAGTGTGTCGGAGAGAGAGAGAGACTGAGTGTGAGAGATTGTGTGTTTAGATAAGGTTGCTGCTAAGAGCAGCTGCAGACACTCTTTGCGGTTCAGCATTCATTTATGCTTAGGCTCATTTAGCTCTGTATATAGTTGTATAATAGTTGTAGATAGAATAAAGAAGATATTCTACAGAGCTGCTCTCCGAGTCGTTTATGCTCTGCTATACTCTGCTGTGCGACGACTGTCTTCTTGTTGGAGTGAATCCGGTGCTCACAACTCTAAGCTGTGAGTCCACAGCACTTTGACCTGTTCCTGTGCAGAAGGTGGTCTCTGGAAGTGCTACCCAGCTCGCCTAGCCCAGTCGGGGCTGAAGTGGATGAGTCCAGTTAGTGGCACTGGATCAAGGGAGATGCTGACACCATGAACTTTCTTAAACTAACTTTTAGTAGGATCCAAGTCCAGTTTCAGGCAAATCCCTCCTCTCCCAGCAAATCCCCATACCCCAACTTTCAGGAGAGGACCCTATCCCTCTGGAGTGACTTTTCAGGGAGATGTGCATGAGCAGGAAGCTTGAAGGATGCTTTCTGCTGACGTGCCTCTTTGCTCTCCCGTTCTGTTAACGAACTGAAATAATAGCTTTTAGGCTGATCACCCCACTTCATTTTCTTGCTCCCCACATATACCTTTGATCTTTGCAGTGCCTAAGGGAACATTTCTGCAAGAGACTCTGCAACAATAGCTAGAAGAGTTCCCCCGTTGGCAAGAAATATTGTCAGCTAAAGTCAACTTTTATCATAAGCAGGATCTTGTCTGCTTGATGAAAAAGTTACAGCTTTAGCACTCTATAAGCCTTTTCTGATTAACACCAGAGATTCCTGGTTTTAGGTCACATGCAAGACAGCTGATTCAGAAGCCCTTAACATTAAATATAATTTGAGACCAGTGTTGGAACTTTTGCTCTGAATTTTGGAGGTGCCAGGGCAGTGGCAAAAGAGGTTCATTCTCTAGGTCAGGCTTCCTCAACCTTGGCCCTCCAGGTGTTTTTGGCCTACAACTCCCATGATCCCTAGCTAGCAGGACCAGTGGTCAGGGATGATGGGAACTGTAGTCTCAAAACATCTGGAGGGCCGAGGTTGAGAAAGCCTGCTCTAGGTAGTGCTGGGAAATATTCTCCTCCAAAACCCTGGAGATCTGCTGGCAGTCAGTGCAGACAGTACTAAGCTAGATATACCCAAAGCTCTGGCTCAGAAAGAAGCAGCTTCCTATGTTCCTGTGAATCAAATGTGCAGCCCCCTTGACCCCATAACTGGAGTTGCTGGTGGTAACATGGGAAGGATCCATATGATTCTGCCTATCACACAGCACCCTTAATGGTGTAAAGCAGCAGTCAGCTGACAGTGTGGGGGAATCAGCTTTCCAGCAGTAACCACAACACAAAGATCACCCTTTGAATCACCTTTTGTTAGAGACATAAAAGGGGGAAGTTCAGGGAAGGCTGGCGGGTTGGTGTTGCCTGCCACTGCATGAATGCCAGAACTCACAAGCCATTGAATAGCTTCACTATATAATGTTAGTTAAATGACTATTCATGTGCTTAAAGCCCAGACTGACAGCAATGGCAAAACTTTATTGCGGATCATTCACTTAGATTTCAATAAAAGATAAGTTGCTCCTGTATATACCAAGTTGTCTCCAAAGCCATATATTATTATCTTTAAGTGGAAGGCGTCTTTGATGATAGCACAATCCATTAGCTATTATAAGCAATTAATCCCTTTGGATCAACTCCTTAAAAGAACCTTTGACAAATATAAAGAAGCTTTGTAGATTTTTTAAAAATAACATTATGATATGAAGCAGAAATGCAACTGCTGGCAAGTGGAACAGAGGCTTAAAATGAGTTGGGTTTTGTTCTGCAAAGTCAAAACATAATCCAACTGTAAAACAATCCACTGGGAAGTTAGAGAATGGCTGTGGTCTGCAGCTCAGTGGCAGAAAATCTTCTTTCCATGCAAAAAGTTCCAGTTGAATTCTTGGCATCTCTAGGTAGGGATGGGAAAGCCCCTGTCTGAAATTTGGGAGGGCTGTTGCCAATCAGTGTTGGCAACTCTGAGCTCCATGGACCAGTCGTCTAACTCAGTATCAGGCAGATATCTATCCATATTCTGCAAATAAATAAATAAATTATACTAGAGACAATGCATTGAAGTATTTAAATGGTTTTTTAATTGTCCTTGTGTATGCACACCAGAGACTAGATACATCCATCTGCTCACCACACCCTTGCCAGGGATTCATAGATGTCAACTTTTCCCTTTTTTTAAGGGAAAGTCCCTTATTCCAAATAGGATTCCTCACAAGAAAAGGGAAAAGTTGACAGCTATGCAGGGATTTCATCTCTAGAATAGGAATGGGGAACCTGCCCCCTTCCAGATGTAGTGGGACTTCCAGCTCCTATCAACCCCAGTCAGTATGGCCAATGATCAGGGAGGATGGGAGTTGCTTTTGAAGGCATCTGGCTGGACACTAGGAGAACAGGATGCTGGAGTAGATGGGATACTGGCCCAATCCAGCAGGCTCTGCTTATGTAACTCATCAACACTTGAAGGACCACGGATTCCCCAACTAGGCAGTTTGGAGGGTGAACAGAACTCCAAAGGCTGCCAGACCTAGAAACTAATTGACCCAGGCAAAAATAAGTCTAGTGATCAGGAAGCAGGGACAGTTGAAGCACATGAAAACATCTCCCCAAGCTTTGGATTTTGGAGGATGTCTTATACAAGGTCAGGCTATTAATCCATGATCTGGCCAGTATTGTTGGGTAGTATCGTTTTGATACTTGTTTGCTTCCCTGGGCTTAAACGATAATGGTGATGATGGTGCTGGTGGTGGTGCTCTGACTGGCATTATCTCTCTAGCACACTGGTTCTCGAACTTTTTTCTCTGGGCCACACCTTCAGAATAAAAATTTGCTTGCACCACACCTTTTTGTTGTTGATGATGATGATAAGGAATACATTGGCGAACCCTTGGTGCTCTTGCTCTCATTTTTTTAAGATTTCTATCCATATTCTGCAAAAAATATATATATATACTTTGATACCTTCCTACAGTGGTACCTCGGGTTAAGAACTTAATTCGTTCTGGAGGTCCGTTCTTAACCTGAAGCTGTTCTTAACTTGAAGCACCACTTTAGCTAATGGGGCCTCTCGCTGCCACCGCACCACTGCTGCACGATTTCTGTTCTCATCCTGAAGCAAAGTTCTTAACCTGAGGTACTATTTACACAATGTTTGCTCCTCGCACCATGTTCACAATACGGGGGCTGCTCTTCCATTGGAGGATAGGTTGGGGAGCTGTTTCCCTTTTGTTCCCCTAGTGCTGCCTTCATGATCAGAGGTACGGTTCGATTTGCATTTTAGACTCTTAGTCAAAACGGTGTCTTTTGGGGTTTTGGAAACGTTGGCAGGAATTAAACGCCCTGCCCTTGTTATCCTGCTGTACCACTGCGTCATTGAGATTCCAGTCAATCGACTCAGACTTGTCTTTTCATGTTTGCAAATCCGTGCAGTGGAGGACACCTAATTTCCGCAGAGACAATGATAAACCTTCTGCTAAAACAACAGGTCTGTCAGACCCGATTGTTAGGAGTATTCCCTTCAAAGGCATGGTATCACTCGCTGCCATTGACAAGGTTCCCTCTGTGGGATTGCTATGGCAGTCTCCGAGAGTCAAGCACTCAGAGGCTTTGTGCTGCTGCTGTCTGCAGCAATAAGTGACTTTTGTTTTTTACCTGCCTTGGTGGTATTACACGAGCCTTGCAGGAAAGGCAGCCTTATGGAAAGAGTAGGACACTTATTTTGCAGATTGGTCCAGAGGAGCCTGATGCAACTGGTTTTTATCCGTAACATTTATTCATATATATATATATATATATATATATATATATATAAAATTTTTATTCAGTTTACAAATAAAACAAATTCATACAATTTTTAAAACCATTCTCGCTTTTTGACTTCCCTCAACTTGGCTGGTACTCCTTCCCTTCTTATTTTCCCGCACATTTCTTAATTCTCATCTAATTTGTAAATTAAATCTTATTTCACTCCAATTTTAATCTTTCATTTTTACAAAGCTTCATTAAACGTTACAAGCGTTATTTGTTTTTCACTTAAATTATGCATATATTCTAAAAAAATTCCCATTCTTCAGTAAATCTCTGATCTCGTCGATTTCTAATTCTTCCTGCCATTCTATCCAGTTCCGGAAAGTCCATCATCTTCATTCTCCATTCTTCCAGTGTTGGTAGTTCTTCTTGCTTCCATTTCTGGGCTATCAATATTCTCGCTGCTGTTACTGCGTACAAAAATAGTTTCCTATCTTTCTTATTTATCTCATTTCCTACAATACCAAGCAGAAATGCTTCTGGTTTCTTAACAAAAGTATATTTAAACATTTTTTTTCAATTCATTATATATCATTTCCCAATAGTTTTTAACTTTCTTACATTCCCACCACATATGATAAAATGTACCTTCTTTATCTTTGCATTTCCAACATTTATTACATCCCTTGTACATCTTTGCTAATTTCACAGGTGTTAAGTACCATCGAAACATCATTTTCATCACATTTTCTTTTATAGTTGTACATGCAGTAAATCTTAAACCTTCTTTCCACAATTTCTCCCAATCCAACATTTATTCTTATTTCTTATATTTTTTCTTATTTTTTTTAGGGCTGCACATCAGGTCTGGGTCAATCCCAGAGAACAAACTGATTTGGGATCCCAAACTAAATATCTGGCCAATGCCGGATCTCCTTGCTTCCACCTGGAGTGATTTGGGGCTGTCAGAATGGAGTGTGTGTCTGTCACTGAGTTGGGGAGATGGAGACATGCAGTGAAGTGTTATTAAAAATGGATTTTTGTGTGGAAAGACTGTAAACTCAGTTTAGTTCTGGTGTTCCTGGACTCAGAATTCTTACATTCTCAGTGTATGTCTTGGGCACAAAGTTGGTTGCATGAGTTGCTGAATCTTGTTACTCAAGTAAAAACCACAGATCCCATAGACCCAACCCTGACTTAAGTAGATTAGTTCCCCCTTTGCCACTTGGATATCTTCACATTAAGGGTAGGATTTTCCTACTCTTGGAGTGCAGGTCAATGGGCCAAGGGAAGATTGGAAATATGGAATCAGACTTTAGTAGACTTTTCAGATGAATTAGAAAGGCCTGACTTTGTGTATGTGGCGTATATTTATATCCGCTGACCTTTCCATTGACCAGCCCAGGAGGCTCAGTGGTTTAGACCACAGCACCACCTGCCTCCGCGTGACGGGGTGCTCTGTCCCAGCTTCTGCCAACCTAGCAGTTCAAAAGCAAGTAGATAAGTAGGTACTGCCGTGGCGGGAAGGTAAACAGCATTTCTGTGCACTCTGGTTTTCATCATGGTGTTCCGTTGCACCAGAAGCAGTTTAGTCATGCTGGTCACATGACCCAGAAAGCTGTCGGTGGACAAACGCCAGCCCCCTTGGCCTGAAAGCGAGATGAGCACCACAACCCCATAGTTGCCTTTGACTGTACATAACAGTCCAGAGGTCCTTTACCTTACCTTTGCCATATATATATATATATATATATATATATATATCCTGAGATATTTACATAAGATAATTAAGACTTATACAAACCAGAAGACGGCATGTGCTACAAACTACCTTCCCCTTTGGAAGACGCATGCTTATTCATGCTGTTTCCATCCTGTGCTTTCAAGTCAAGTCAAACAAAGGTTGACTTGTATTGGAAGGGGCATGGCCAGCTACCCTAGCACTGAGCATGAAAACTGAATTCATTGCATGCCGATTTCTCTTAATGCCTAACTGAGATACTTAGTTGCATTTCTCTCAAGTGCGCCAAGTATGAACGATAAAGAGAAGCATGAATAATGGATGCCATCTGTTTAAGAGGCATACTTTTGCCATAAAGCTTGTGGCCATGAGAACTCTGTGCCAATCATTCGCAGAGAAGTCAAAATCGATGCATCCGCCTTGGAGCAAATTTGTAACATTGGCAGTGTGCTGTGATGTCAGGACCAGGTAGAAACAGTGTGAAAGGAAACATGGGAGAGAGTGCTTAGGAGGTAGTTTTTAGTAACCACAGCTTGAGGAATTACATGATGAGACCCTTAGAAGGCTCCCTCAGTGGGGGAACACAAATCTGGGATGCTGAAGATTCTTGACATCAGATACCAGGTGATGGGGAAGATCTTTGCCCAAGGCCCTAGAGCAGTGGTTGTCAAATGGCATGGCATGCCACACTAACCCAGAATATATACCTGAAGGAGCGTCTCCATCCCCATCGCACTGAGGTCCAGCGCCGAGGGCCTTCTGGTGGTTCCCTCACTGCGAGAAGCCAAGTTACAGGGAACCAGGCAGAGGGTCCTTTGGTAGTGGCACCCACCCTGTGGAACGCCCTCCCACCAGATGTAAAAGAGAAGAACAACTACCAGACTTTCAGAAGACATCTGAAGGCAGCCCTGTATAGGGAAGCTTTTAATGTTTAACAGACCACTGTATTTTAATACTTTGTTGGAAGCCGCCCAGAGTGGCTGGGTATAAATAAATTATTATTATTATTATTATTATTATTATTATACAGTGGTACCCTCAGGTTACAGACGCTTCAGGTTACAGACGCTTCAGGTTACAGACTCCTCTAACCCAGAAATAGTACCTGGGGTTAATAACTTTGCTTCAGGATGAGAACAGAAATCGTGCTCCGGTTTCTAAAGTGGTACCTCAGGTTAAGAATAGTTTCAGGTTAAGAATGGACCTCCGGAACAAATTAAGTTCTTAACCTGAGGTACCACTGTACTAAGTAGCAAATACATTCCTATGGACACACTGTAAGTGACAGTAAGATGTTCTCTGTTGCTCCAGAGCAGAGATGGGGGAACTTTTTCAGCCCAAAGGAGCCACATGCCAGCAGCGGAAGGGGTCAGATAAAAAGTAGGCGAGGCCACAATATAAATGTTGACTTTGTGGAATAGGCAAAGCTCTACACAGACTCACCTGCATGCCTCTATCCACCATCTAGACAAACAATAGGCATTGTCTCAATTCAGGGACACATATCAGTCAGGCTCAAACAATCAAGGAAGGTGTGATGCCATAATGATGTCTCAGACTAGCCTACCTCACAGGAATGTTGTGAGGGGGGAATAGCAGGGGCAATTAGAGCTCTTTGGTGGAGAGGAGGGATAAAAATGAAGCAAACGAGCAATGTATTTTATCTCTTCTATGATGGGGGGAGTCAATATAAGTAGAAGAATTTTTTATTAAAAAACCAACAACACCTCATATTAAGAAGCAGAGGCAATAATTTTCTACTTAGGTATTCTATTTTGCCAGGTTGGGGGGTGGGGCAGTAGATGGCAAAGCCATACCTCTCATTTCACGGTTCTAGTTTCTACAGCTTTGAACACAAAAAGGTCAAAATCAGATGCAAATTATATACTCAACTTCATATCAATGTCTCCTTACGCTGTCTTAGAAATCTGCAAGTAAATTAAACCGTATACAAATAATGCATATTATCCTCACCGCTCAAATGTTCATGGTTTATAAAGCTCAGTAGATAACTTTCAGAGCTTTTAAAATCCCCAGAGAGCTTGAAAGTGTTGTTGCAAGTATGCAATGAAACCTGGAGCCTATTCCTCACCAAGAGTTGGCTAAGGTTTTCTGCAATATATAAGGGGTGGGGAACTTTTTATTTCAGCCTGGGGGCCACATTCTGTTCTGGCCAACTTCCCAGGGGCCATGTGGCAGTGGTGGGCGGAGCCAGAGGCAAAAGTGGGCGGAGCAATGAATATAAAGTCTACCTTTGTACAGTAGGTAAAGGTAAAGGTACCCCTGACCATTAGGTCCAGTTGTGGCTGACTCTGGGGTTGCGGCGCTCATCTCTCTTTATTGGCCGAGGGAGCCGGCGTGCAGCTTCCGGGTCATGTGGCCAGCATGACTAAGCCGCTTCTGGCGAACCAGAGCAGCACACGGAAACGCCGTTTACCTTCCCGCCGGAGTGGTACCTATTGATCTACTTGCACTTTGACGTGCTTTCGAACTGCTAGGTTGGCAGGAGCTGGGACCGAGCAACGAGAGCTCACCCCGTTGTGGGGATTCGAACCACCGACCTTCTGATCGGCAAGTCCTAGGCTCTGTGGTTTAACCCACAGCGCTACCCGCGTCCCTATCTTTGTACAGTATCCTCCATCAAATCATAGAATTGTAGAGTTGGAAGGAACCACCAGAGTCATCTAAGTCCAACCTCTTGCAATGCAGGAATCTTTTGCTCAACATGGGGCTCAAACTCGCAACCTTCAGAATAAGAGTCTCATGCTCTCCCAACTGAGCTAAGAAGGTTGATGCTTGTAAACAAAAGGTGGTCAGGAACACATTTCAGCTAGGCAAAAAGGCTTGTGGAGGGTGAAAAGGAGGGACATGGCTTGCAAAGTAGGAGTGTGACGTGGCGAGGACAAATTTAGCCCCCGAGCCTGTGGTTCTCCACCCCGATGTGAAAGCACAGACGTGTTTCGTCAAAGGCAAATAACCATGGAGCTACACAATTATGTTGCCGTGTAAATAATAGCAGTGATTTCTGTATTTGTGAGGGAGGGGAAATGAGGCTGGAGTTAATGTAGCATCAAATGAATTTTCCATTTTAGTAATTAGGCATTGGCTTTCTTTTTAAATATTTCATGCAGAGAGCAGCTAAATAGAATGGACAATCTATGCGAGACAACAGAGGGGAATAGTTTGAATAAAACTTTTTTTGCCTGAGGCAATAGATATCAGCATGTATCATCCATAAGCAAGCATCGTTATTTGATGGAAAAATTGCATGCTGTAGGACCAGCTATTAATGACCATTGCAGAGACAAAATGAACAGACTTTTTCTATGCAATGCAATGCCCTTCCTGGCCAGGACATCGAATCCAAATCTTATATGCTAATAGTGAATTAATTCTGCAGCCAAAAAAGTGTTATCCATGAACAAGACATCAGCATGCTCAGAGAAATCCCCAGGTTTGCTGAACTGCGGGAGAACCTTGAGAAAGAAAACAAGGATGGGGGATTATTATGGGCTGAGCTCAGTGGATGGGGAATGCTGCCTGACTATTGGGGGCAAAGGAGCATCAGGACGGAGTGTCTTGCAAGATGGTATAGCCGGCTGTCTGGTGAGGGCAGAAATGGGAAAAGTTGAAATGGAGCGTCCTAAAAGGTGGAGTGGCTGGCTTGAAACCTGAACAGGTACACTCCAAGCTGCAAGATTTCGTTTCCGGTTCCACTGCTTCATTCCATTCTGCAAGGCTTGTTTTCTAGCAAGATTTTTTCTAGCGAGGTTACAACAAATGGGGGGGGAGAACAACAGAAACTGAAAAAGGAAAATAATACAGTAAGTTGTTTCTAAAACACAGCTGGTTAATATGAGGCTGGAAAAGAAAAGAAAAGAAAATTTTAGCAAGTCTAAGAGCCAAAGAAAATGTGGAATAGGAGAGCTCTGAACAGATCACCCATCTGTTACATCTTCCTTAGACCATCTGCAGAAGATGCTAGAGGGCACCAGCTAGTGACCCAAGTGAATAGACAGCCTCCTATGAGAAAGGATTGCCTTTCAGATCTCCTGGTTTCTGACCACTTATTGTTGTTTAGTCGTTTAGTCATGTCCGACTCTTTGTGACCCCATGGACCAGAGCATGCCAGGCATTCCTGTTTTCCACTGCCTCCCGCAGTTCGGTCAGACTCATGTTAGTAGTTTCGAGAACACTGTCCAACCATCTCATCCTCTGTCGTCCCCTTCTGCTTGTGCCCTCAATCTTTCCCAACATTTTTCCAGGGTGTTTTCCAGGGAGTCTTCTCTTCTCATGAGGTGGCCAAAGTATTGAAGCTTCAGCTTCAGGATCTGTCCTTCCAGTGAGCACTCAGGGCTGATTTCCTTCAGAATGGATAGGTTTGATCTTCTTGCAGTCCGTGGGACTCTCAAGAGTCTCCTCCAGCACCATAATTCAAAAACATCAATTCTTCGGTGATCAGCCTTCTTTATGGTCCAGCTCTCACTTCCATACATCACTACTGGGAAAATCATAGCTTTAACTATACGGACCTTTGTCGGCAAGGTGATGTCTCTGCTTTTTAAGATGCTATCTAGGTTTGTCATTGCTTTTCTCCCAAGAAGCAGGCGTCCTTTAATTTTGTGACTGCTGTCACCATCTGCCGTGATCATGGAGCCCAAGAAAGTAAAAATTTCCCACTGCCTCTATTTCTTCCCCTTCTATTTGCCAGGAGGTGATGGGACCAGTGGCCATGATCTTGGTTTTTTTGATGTTGAACTTCAGACCATATTTTGCACTCTCCTCTTTCACCCTTAGGGCTTTCTAACTCAAGAATGACCACTAATCATGACAGCTATGTATTGCCTCTACTAATATTGGCAATATGCCTCTGAGTACTAGCTGCTGGGGAATAACAGTAGGAGACACTAACCTCAACCTGTTTGCACTCATAGCTTGCTTGGGGGCTTCCTTGGAGATATCTAGTTGGCCACTGGGGGATGAGAATGTTGAACTAGATGGGCCTATGTTCTGATCTAGAACAACTGTTCCTACATTCTTAACCAACTTCCTGATAAGCATTATGGATCTTTCAGTATCAATGACATATGCCAACTGCACAGGGTCCCCATCAGCAACATTGTCAACACTGCATTCGGAACCAGCCAAAGTTTCTAACGCTTTTCAAAGATCTGGTAAATGATGCATTAAGAGCAATCTATTTGATTGCACCCCATTGTTTTGTAATAATTGATTATGAACAGGGATTTATAAAGCTGCAGTGTTTATTAATGAAGGGGGACTTCTGCAAGAGAGCTTGGTGGGGTTTGTTGTTTTTTACTCTGCCTAGTCCTTTCAAAACCTTTTGAAATGCTGCCTACATTTTCATATCTGCCTCTGTAAGATGCGGAAACTTCTGTGAGCAAAAAGCAATGTATTGTGCACCACTTGTTGGCAAAAAATAAAATTAAAAAGTGGCATCAAAATTCTGGAATATTCAGAAGAAAACAAATTAAGTTAAACCAAACAGAATGGGTCTGGTCTATTTAGCTAGAGTTCACTGAGATCGGTGGGGAAGGAGACAGCTTTTGATCATCACTGTTTCAGTGAACACAACATACACAGTTAACTGTGTTATTGTTGGTTGTGCTGTTGTGTATAGCAAGGAAGAGGGGGAATGAGAACCTGAGCTACAGGCTGCCTGTTTGATTCATCACCTTCTGATAACTCCAACCTAACCATGAAGCAACAGAAACAATCTTTGAGAGTGTTCATTATTCGGGGAAGAAATATACTGCCTCAGCTGGAGGGGGCGGAAGGATTGATGGACTTGCAGCAGTGGAGGAAACCATGATGTGCTCCTTCTTCACCAAACTGCCTGAGGACAAAAGCCGAATACTGAAAGAATGAGAGTGACTGTTCCTGTAATACTTTCAAGCAGGCTCTATTGACGCAAGGCCCCGAGAAGTAGATATCACACATTCAGTGTTCTGCGGAATCCTGATTTTCTGAGTTTCCAGTGAAAATTAATTTATGAATGTGGCAAACAAAAAAGACACCCAAAATAACAGCACTGGACTTTTTTTTTTTTAGAAATAAGTGATAAGGAGATGCATTGGGAACTGTGGGAAGAGGGAGGCAGAGAATGAGAAGGTGAGCCTCCATTCACCATTAGCTCTGGCTCTTCCCATTACTGGCTTGTGGCCCCTGAAAGATTACCCCCAAGGGAATGTGGCCCTCAATTGGAAAAAAGGTTTCCGCATCTCCACTATAGACCTATTTTCCTTTGTCAGATGTTGGGAGAGTATGCAAGTGTCATGGAGACAGCCTGGTCGATGGGCCCTCTGTGCTTGCGATTGTTGTTTGTTTTCTTACAAAGGTCACAAGCAAAAGCCTGCAAAAACTCCTAAAGGGTATTCTAAATGTTGAAGTTATTAAGCAGGCAGGTACAAATAAAAGGTCCATTGCAGCAGATGGAGGACCTGAGGCACTTGCGTGCCTGTGAAATGTTATTGGCATTTGATGCTGTGATAATTGCTTCATAATGTAAGCAATTTTGTTATGAATGTGAACATGGCAGACGATTCATTCTATAATGTATCATCTCGAGTTCAAGCTTCAGTCCTTTGACTTTTGTAATTTCCCAGAGCAAAATGAATGAAGATTGCAATACGCTTGAACTTAATTTATGCCATCACACGATGCATATTTTAGAAAGTGCGAGTTCATTAAATGGCTGAACTAAACTCTAGCAGTGTGTGTGTGTGTGTGTGTGTGTGTGTGTGTACAACAGACATGACTATACACACAACATTAAGGCTGCAAACCTAAACACACTTACTAGGGAGTAAATGGTACAGAAAATAACAGCAAATGCACACACACAAACACAACAGTACAAAGTAGACACTACTGGCAGCAACCTAATCATCTCGCTGTGAAAGCTTGTTGGAAGAAGAATGTCTTCAATTGCTTCTGAAAGGTGGCAGATAGCGGGAGCCTGTCATATCTTGACAGGAATGCTATTCCACAGAACAGGAGCAGCCACACTGAAAGCTCAGCTCCAGGTTACTGAGCTCCATTTTGCTACAGGATGGTGAGCAGGGAATTGCTGTCGCTTGGAGCTGTATCCCTTGTGTTTAAACATCTGATTAAAAACTCACCTTTCCTCTTTCTGTCAGCTCTCGCAACTTTGCCATTCCCCTTTCTTTGGGTCTCTCACCTTGCTTGGAATCTAAGCCAGAGGGCACAGCCTGCGTCTCTCACTTAGTTCTCAGATAAAGAGCCTGGCTTATATCAGTAGTCTAGAAATTACTACCAATAATAGTACCTGTCAGCAGGACTTTCCTACATCAGCACTGCACATTTTCAGCATACAGCCCCAGAGGATGAACTGCTATATCAGGGATGGGGAACCTGTAGCCCTCCAGATGTTGTCAAACTCCAACTTCCATCAGCTTCAGCCAGCATGGCCGTTGGTCAAGGATGATGGGAGTTGTAGTCCAACACTGAGGCTACAGGTTCCCCAGCCCTGTGCTATATCATAGATGAGGGTGATACTGAAGATGCTTACATTAATGTGATCTTCAAATAGCCTCTTTTGTGAGCATCCTTTACTGCAGAGATGGGCTTCACTGAATGACCGTGTGCATTTATTCCATGGGTGCTGTGTCTTGTCCAACAGAAGTCCTATGTTGGTAGGGAAACAATCTGTGCAGATTCTTATCCACTCATCATGGGAATGTGATCATTTCTTACGTGCAAATAGTTTATTTCATTTTCATTTTCATTGTTTATATGTCATTGTGCTGCGTAGAGGGGCTGAGGGTTGTGAACAATAATGTTTGCTGTACCACTGCAAGCAACAACCCCTCAATCACCACTAGACTGATTGAAAATAAGAGGCAACAGCCAGGCTAACTCCTGAAGTTCTGCCCTCTCCACGTGGGACAAAGGTCCCATCTGTCCAATGACTGGGCCTGCCCTTGCCTTAGCTACAGCAAAGAAGGCTGCAATCTATCTGCCCCTATTTATAGCCCAACCTGCAAATATTTTTCATGCAATCTCAGTACCACTCATGGACTCTCTTGCTGTAGTGATTATCACCCCTGTTACCTCATGGCAATTTTGCAGTACTTCAGATGCATTGATTATCACATTAAGCATGGCTTTCCTTATGGGAATGAGCTAAAAATAAGCATTGTGGGTTTTTCCCCCCTCTCCTAAAGTGAATGGAACATTTCCCTGTATACACTACCAGCAGCTTGCGAGGGAGGCTGACTTTTCTGCAGTCATGAAACTTGCCCTTCAGGAGGTCCAATTCATAAAAAAAACCCACTCTTCCTTTGCCCTCACTAACTTCATTGAAGGTTTATCTCAGGATGAAGACTAGGCAGGAGGGGAAATCTGAGGAAAGGGAAAACTGACTGTGGATTTTAATGAGCATCCAGGAAGAACCTACAGATAACAGTGGAAGTGAAGCAAAGGAACACAAGAAGCTGCCTTATACTGAATTAGACCTTTGTTCCATGTAGCTCAATATTGTCTGCTCCGAATGGCAGTTGCTTCCTTAGAATTCACATGGTGAAAGTGATGCTGTTGAGACCCAGCTTATGTTAGACCCAGAAGCTGAAGACCAAAGGTGGGAAGTGGCTGTCCAAAGTTTCATATAGATGACATTGAGTGGCAAGGTCCCGACCCACCCACCCCCTTGGTAGAATAAAGCCACATGACTCAAATATTTAAGGTTAATGGGCTAAAAAAGGCCACAACTCTATTGGTTACAGATGATGAGTGGTATTGGCTTAGGCATTGGATCGAACCAACTATATCTGACTCCAGCCCATCTGCAGGGAATCCAGGAAGGGTTAACCACCAGTGGGGGGAGTCCTGCTGATGCACATCAACTAGGAGCTCCCCCAGGGTCACCAGTAGGGGTCATGCCTTAGGCCCTAAGGTCATGCCATAGGCTTTGGACAGGGCCACGCCCCCCAGAATCCTTTATTGGACTACCCTTCAATATGTGGGACAGGTGATGGTGCTGCCTCCCCTCTTCCATCTACAGAACAATACCAATGCCTAACCGCCAATACCAAGAAAGTTGTGACAATTTGCTATGAGGTAGGCAAAAACCAAGTGGCTGGTGCCAATTTGCCAAGTGGAAAAATTCCTACCAGGCCCCTCAACGGCGACCAACCGAGGTCCATAGCAAGGTCAAAAGAGATGAAAACCTTAAAGGGTGGGAGGGTGGGAAAACAGGAACAGCTGGAAACCAGAAAGAGAGAGATCTCCTGGCTACATCCTGCCTTTATCGAGCAGGCCACACCCCCAGACCAAGCGGATTGGTCGGCCTGGCCAGTGACGCAGCCAGGAATCCCCCAGTCATGCAGGGCTGGCCACCCACCCCCTGCGCACGTGGGGGGGTCGTGAGAGCCCACAACACCACCTCCTCCTTAAGGCAGAAGTGGCCTTCCCAGCACAAGCTGGAGAGGCCAGGGATGGAACGTAGGACCTTTGGTGTGCGAGACAGATGCTCTGCAATTGAGCTATGGTCCAAGCATGACCAAATGCCCCCTTTTTTAACTTTGAAGCAATCCCAGCATCACACATGGGATTGTATGCCACATGGGTGACAGCTGGGATGAGCACAACCATGGGATGTATAAATAGCCACTGCCACCTTTTGCTGCTTTCCCAAAATAGCAACACTGGGCTGAGAGAAGCAGGAAGAGTGGGACGAAATTGCACATAAACTCATTTTTAAAAGAATCGCAACACTTTCTCCCCCAGGGGTGCAGGGGGAACAGAGGAAGGTTTGAATATCCTTGCTGCCCCTCCCCCATATTAATAAATCAATGTCATTGTCTGCTTGGAGCCAAATGTGAGCAATAACAGTCTTCTTTTTTGATTTTTTTAAAAAAAATGTTCTCATTTCAAAACTCAATCTGAATCGCATTGTGATGATTATTAAAGTGTTGGGGGCGTGCATGGAGAAAGGGAGAGGGATTTGGTAGCTCTGAAAGCCAGGCTCAAAAAATGTAGACAAGCAGGACAGGGTGGCAACTATCGCCCAAAATTGATTGCCACAGATACCAGTACTCTAGGTTTGGCACATGGACTCTGAACACAGAAGTGCCAGGCAGACGCCATGACCAGTAGCCATTCATAGATCTGTGCTTTGTAAATTGGCATAATACAGGGGTTGCCAATCTTTTTGGTCCATTGGGCTCATTTGGAATTTTGTGCTGTGGGTGCCATTTACCAAAAAAAAAATAGCTGCTGTTGGGGGTTGGCATAACACAAAACGGTGTGCCTTTGGCACCCACAAACTTTCAGGTGCTTCTGGATTTAGCACTCTTTGTGTTCAGAAGACCCGTTAAATGCTTCTCAGCGGGATCCATGTGTGACATCTTTCTGTTCAGCTAGATCCATGTCTGACATCTTTCACCTTTCATAAGTTGTCCATCTTCAAGCCACTTCTGGGCACATGCGCTAGGGAAAGCAATGCTGTAAGTGGGCATCAAACACATGTAAGTATTCTTGGAAGGAGGAGGAGTTTGGATTTGATATCCCACTTTATCACTACCCTAAGGAGTCTCAAAGTGGCTAACAATCTCCTTTCCCTTCCTCCTCCCCAACAAACACTCTGTGAGGTGAGTGAGGCTGAGAGACTTCAGAGAAGTGTGACTGGCCCAAGGTCACCCAGCAGCTGCATGTGGAGGAGTGGGGAAGCGAACCCAGTTCACCAGATTACGAGTCTACCGCTCTTAACCACTACACCACACAGGCTCTCATTATGGAACATAATGAGGAATATCCATAAGAGGTTCCACCTCCTGGATGTCAAACAGTATCCATCCCTGACTCTAATCATTATATGGAGTGGGGGAATTAGAGTCCCATTGCTACTTCTCAACACCTGTTCCTCATTTATGGAAACCAGCCCCAAATAAGAGCAAAAATTCTCATCAGCAGTAGGCTAAAAACTGGTAAGGAGGTTCCCCTTACCCCAGGCTGATACCTGAAGTAAAGGTGAAACATTGCACAAAAGGGCTTCCCTCTGATACTGTCAATTGCAGAGCAGAGCTTCCTTCTGCCCCTGGTTCAGTACCATGGACAAGGCTCTAGAAGCAACTGGTGAAGGACAACTTTGAGTGCAAACTTTAGGAGACAATCATTTGAGAAAATAATAATGAGTTTGTGCATATGGGCATCACTGGCCAATCTTCTTCTGAGGACTCTGAGGTCATCATTTCCCCCTCACCTCTGCCACATTAGAAATACAAGGGATAGGTATCTGAGGCAGGTGGAACCCTTGTATGGCTTGCCAAGGCTGGTTTGCCTGGCTCCCATCACTGTCAATCAGATGGCTGATGGGAGTTGTAGTCCATCTGGAGGGCATCTGAAGGTTGCTGCCACTTGGTAGTGAAGACTTTCATTCCAGGACGTTTTACTGAGTTCCAGCTGATATTTATTCAGCTGCTGGCTTTCTCGTTTCATTATAGCTTGTGCTAGAGTTTCACTGATATTTTGTTGTTTTTATTGATATTCTCATGTACCATTATTATCCGATGCCTTGAATATTAAAAAAACATGATGCATGAACTACTATCGCTACACACTGGAAAGATCTATCGGGGGCCACCCTTCCAGCATGGTATATAGCAAGGTGTGAGAAATAGCCTTATTAGTAAAAACTCACCTATAAGCTAAGAGTAGCAAGAGGACAAAAAGACACATTTTTTATTTTTATTTTTTTGCACTATGGAACGATTTTATTCAGTATGTAAAAGACGACTCTCACAATTTGAGTGCACACCCAGTTTTTCAAAGTATATGGCTGTATCTCTACCCCCCCTCCCCACACACTCTCAGTACACATTGTTGTATGGGTTTGTAGTGTGTGTTTTTGCTTTTGCTTTTATTCTTTATTATCCTGAGAATTGTGTGATTATGCTCCTGACAGTACTCTCTTTCCCTTCCCTCGCCTCCCCCACCCCAGTTTTTATTTCTATTATTATTTCATTGTTTATATTTGCTACATATCTCTGAATGCCATTTTGAAACAAAGTGCCTTCTTCAGATATGTAAACCTGCAAAATTATGTTTGTTTGGTTTTGGGATTTTCTTAAAAAAAAATTTATCATTTTATATTCCTGCATTTTTCAAAACCTTAAAAAAAAAAAACCAACCTATTTTCACAAAAGAAAAGCTTGAGACAAATGCTGAAAAGGAATCAAGAAAAATGCATTTCATGGCGCAATCCCCATTGCAGTGCAACCACAAGAACCTAGCTTAAGACCTAGTCCAACCTTGTCTATGATGTTTGTTACAGTATGACTGCAATTTCCTAATTTCTGCTCTAAACCTTCTATCTATGTCTATATAGATATGGAAACTGAAGGATAAGGAGCCTGATACATACGGTGGGTGGGGAGGGTGTCAGCAGTTTGCTGAGTGGGCTCAGACACCCCATAAGAACAGTACAGCATCCCGGCTGCCGGGGGACAAGTTCATTTTACATCTCTCAAGCTGCCATTTAGCATGTGCCAAAGTCTTCCTCTGCCTAACAATAAGGAAAGGTCAGTCCAATGCAGACAGGTGCAAGAGTCGTGAAGAAGGAATCTGACAATAAAGGTTAGCTAGTTAAATGTCATCACTAAAGGGAAGACAACTCAAGCTGCCGTGAACACATGAAGAAGTTGATTTATTCTGTGTCTGATGGCTTGGCCACCATTCCAGACCAGGGGTAGCCAATGTGGACCCTCCTGAGGTTGAGGGACTACAACTCCCTCCATCCCTGATCATTATCTGTACTTGAAGGGGCTAGTGAAAGTTGGGAGTCCAACAACTTCTTTCTCCCTTTGCTGAAATTGTGGAACACCCTCCTCACAGAGGTGTGTCTAGCATCTTCATGGTACATCTTCTGCTATAGATGCTGAGGATAGACCTCTTTACCCTGACCTTTGATGGTTATGGTCTTTTGTTTTGGGAGAACCATCTCTTTTCTTGAATCCATACTTCTGCACTAGCTGGAACAGATTTGCTGCTTTACTTACATGTATCACTGTATGTTGCATTCTTGTATCCCATATGGGGACCTTGTGGTGATAGGTGTATAAGAAGACTTATAAGTAAATTAATAAAAAAATTACACCTGAAGGTTACCATGTTGATCACCCCGGTGTAGACCAATGCTGCCTTGTTCTGAGTAGCAAGAATTATCCCAGGTCTCCCGCAAGGATCTCTTTGAACCCGGCCACATAAAATTGCACCTGGAGCCTTCAGCTTTGAAAATATTTGTCCTGTCATATAACAGACTCCCGCTGTGTCTAAATCTGAGGGATTGTGGGGGCTCAGAGCTCATCTCCTCACCAGCATAAAGTTCATGATTGTGCCAGGTCTAAACCACTGAGCCATACATTCTGTGGCAAAGACCCGAGCCCCCCCACCCCCACCCATGCAACATGGCTGTAGATATTAAAGATTTATAATGCTTATCATTATTGCCACAAGCTGAAAGCATTGGCAGATTAATCTGCCAAATAATCTGCAAATTATTTGGGATTGCTCAAATAAAGATGTAATTGTAGATTAAAATCTGCACAGACACAGTTAATTGGCGGTGCTGTCAGCATCCAAGGTTATGTGACATGGGAATCTTGCTGGACCTCTTGCCACAGCAGGCAATGCAGATGTGACAGCCCTATCTAATGTGTGCCAAAGGAGATAAAAAAATAAATTAAAACAGCTTTTCCTTCTGTTCTGTATCCAAAGCCAGGAAAATAGCTTCACACCATGAATTGAGCTGTTGGCCTCCATTCTTCACAAGATTAAGGGGGGGGGAGGCACCTTCATTAAAAAGCTCTACAATATGTAAATTTATTTAAATCTAATAAATAGATGGGTTGGTGGATTCAAGAGCTAGAATGCTGCATTAGATATGTGGTTGTCGTTGCATAGAAGAGACTTGAGTTCCGGTCCCCAGTGAGCCATGTTGGGCTTTCACAGAGGGTTTTGTTCAGACGCCACTGCTCTGGTCCCAAGCCATGAAGGGCTTTCCAAGGTCAAAGCCAGCATCTTTAATGGGGTCCAGACACAGACTGGGAACCATGCTGTACAGTTCCTTTGATCAGTCCTGCAGCTGTGTCCTGAACAAACATAACAACAACAACAAATGTTTATTCGGCTTTTACGCCCATAATGAACACAACACAACAAAACAAAACAAAACAAATCAAATAAAACAGCGGACTCGTACAAATCACAAGTAGTATAACACAGTTCACTACTCACAAGGACGGATATTAGCCATTCATAGGAAAAATTTAAGATTAAGATAAAAATTTAAGGCACTACACTAAAATCAATATCTGATGTCATTATAAAAATTCTTATAACTATCAATAATCGGCTAACATTCCATTCCGTCTTTTATGCGAAAGGACGGCTGTTAGGAATTTAGCAACCTGTAAGGTAATATGAGGATCCACATCTTGAAGAACCCAGGCAAGCTGTAGGTCCACTGGTTTGTCAGCAATAGGCTGGGTTATGGGGTTTAGTATACTGGCACGGGCTGAACTGTACAAAGGGCAGATAAACATAACATGATGAAGAGATTCAGATGTTTTCATTTCACAGGCACACATTGAAGGGACTTGGCCCTTAGAAAATCTATGTCTCAGCACGTTTGTTGGAAAGACATTGAACCTAGCTCTAATGAAGGCATAACGGTGAGACGCGGCCATAAGCGATGTTAAGTAGGACGGAGCATGGTAGATAGGGGTTATGCCGAGATTTAGCGGTGAGCATACTCCACCACCAGCTACGAAATTTTGGTATAGCTCCGCATCATCCAGCCTTTGATTTATACACCTTTTTGCCACATTTAGATCCAGCTTGAGCAATTCAGTGGGCGAGATCTCATAGGACAGCAGTTTGGCATGGATTTTTCCTGACCACAAATTTGTGAAGTTATCTCGCCACATGCATTGAATGAGATAGTGGTCCGGGAGTTTATGCCAAAGTGATATCCAATAAATCAAAACTCTCCTCCATATAACTAACTCCACTGAGGGGATCTTCATTTCTAGGCGAATAGCCGCATTACTTACGCATGTTGGTAATTTTAGAAGTCGGCGTAAGAATTGGCTTTGAAGTGACTCTAAAGGTGAGAGGTTTGCAAAGACAGCCCATAGAGGTGCAGCATAGGCTAAAGTAGCCATCACTTTAATGCTATACACTTTCAAGGCCGCCGGGATGAATAGGGCCCCCTCAGAGTAGAAAAAACGGAGGAGGGAGTATGAAAGGGCTTTTGTCTTGTTTTGAAGATATTCAACGTGCGCTTTCCACCCTAAGTTGTATTGAAAATAAATTCCTAAATATTTAAATTTATGTACTTGTTCGATTTTCGTGCCCTCCAGTTTCCATGAATAAAGTTTTCGACTCCTTGAAAATATCAGTACTTTGGACTTGGTGTGGTTGATAGACAGATGATTAGAGTGGCAATATGTCGCAAAGATCTTTAGTGCCCTCCTTAAACCCACTCTGGAGTAAGAGAGTAGTACCGCATCATCTGCATAAAGAAGTAAAGGGCAACGGTAATCTGCTATACGAGGGGCGTGAATAAATTTTTGTGCGACGGCTAATGGGTTCCTCATATCACTGATAAATAAGTTAAAAAGAAGAGGCGCTAGAATACAACCCTGGCGTACACCCCTATTTACTGGCACTGGATTGGTCAGGTCTCCAGCAGGGGATAATCTCACCCTGGCCACGGACCCGGCATGAAGTTGGGAGATAAGCCACAGGAGCCTTCCATCTATTCCCCAACAGGCAAGTTTATCCCAAAGTAAGTCCCTCGGAATACTGTCAAACGCAGCTTTCAAATCTATGAAAGCTGCGCAAAGTTGGCCCCGTCGAGGTGTCGAGTATTTCTGGGCTAAGTGATAAAGAATAATTGCTTGATCTGTTGTGGATCGGTTTAGTCTAAATCCAGCTTGCTCAGGTCCAATCAGGTCAGCCTCAACTGACCACTTCATCAACCTTGCCAGCAAGAAACGGGCATATATTTTCCCAATGGTCGAAAGCAGACTGATGTTCCGATAATTCCCTGGGTCGCCGGGAGGGCCTTTTTTGTAGATAGGGATTATAATGGCCTCCTTCCACGTTCCTGGTATTAAGCCCGTGGCATTTACTGCGTCGAACGTTTTAGCTAAAATCCCTGCCCACCATGCAGAATGAAGCTTTATAGCCTCAACAGGGACCAAATCTGGCCCAGGGGCCTTACCTGTTTTCAGCTCAGCTATCAAATCTAGGATTTCAGCAGGGTCGGTATTGGACCAAACGGGAAGGGGTTTAGAAGGACTCCAATGAGAGGCCGGAGTTTCTGCCACTGAGAAATATTTTCTCAGGAACTGCTCCCATGTAGGGGCCGGGATCACCGTTAGGGGATATTTCGTGTTTCTTCCCTTTATTAAAGACCAAAATTTCCGGGGGTTATTAGATTTTGAGGCAGAAATTATAGTCTGCCAACGATTTAAATGCCACTCCCTTTTGGCCGATTTCTGGGCCTGTTTGTATGCTTTTTTGGCCAGGGAATAAGATGGAGGTAAGGCCGGAGCGCCGGAAAGTTTATAGTCCTTATATATTGTATGCAAATGGAGTCTGGCTAGTTTGCAAGCAGAGTTAAACCAAGGGGCGCCAGATTTGAAATGAACGTTTTTAACTCCGTAGGTAGGAGAAGTAAAAAAGCAAGTTAAAACTTCTATCAGGCAAGAAAAAAATTTCATGCAGGTAATAGGATCACGCGGGACTATTCCTTCGTCAGGCTGATCCCCAGAAAACATTTCTTGGATAAAATCCGTATATCTCTGAGCAAGAGCAGAGGACCATCTAGTCCCCTTTATTTTAGTGGACGACTCCACAATCACCGAGGTTGGGTGGGAGCGGTCGAGCAATTGCCAGTCAACACATAACTTGGTTGTCAGGGGAAGATGGTCACTAAAATGGGCATTATCAATTTTAAAAGAGGTGACGTACAGGAATAGATCCCGGGAGACCAATACATAGTCAAGAACACTGTTTGATTTTAACCCCAGATGGGTGAACTCTCCTGGTATGTCTGGAGGGCACCTGCCATTTAATATAATTAAATTAAGGCGTAGAGTCATCTGATAAAGCAACACTCCTGCCTTATTAACTTTGACATCCTTTGATATTCTAGAGGGGGTGTATGCTAGATCGTAAATATGAGCGCCGGGGTCAACCCACCACTTAGACTTTTTAAGAGCTTCCCAATTTGAGGCTATCCGAGCATTAAAATCACCTCCAATAATGGAGGGGACATTGGGATATTTAATATAACCGGAAAGTAAAAAATCCTCTAGGGATTCCCATCTGGAAGTAAGATCAGCTGCTAACCCTCCCGGAGGTAAATAGACATTTGTAACCAATAAAGAGAAGTTTCCACCAGAGATCAGTCCGGTAATAGCATAAGGCGGAAGTGCATGTACTAGTGAAAGTTTGGCCTGAAGTTTGAGGGAGATACCAATCGTAAGGCCGCCTTTTGGGCGGCCGCCATTCACTGACGGACTAGCAGGCAAACATATAAACTCAAAGCCATTTAACTCGATTTCTTCCTCCACCCAGGTTTCTTGTAATAGTATGATAAGGAAGGAATTAATATATTTTTGGAATTCTGGATCTAATTTTTTGCTTTTCCATCCAGCAATGTTCCAGCTTAGTATTGAAGGCTGGGGTTTCCCCGATCCTCCAATTGACTGTCAATCGGAAGGTTGGCCCAACTTTAATGCGGGAAGAGGGGAGCCAGTAAAGAAATCAGTTATCTTCCTCTGATGAAAAACCGCTCGTAAAGGCTGAGTGGGATTTGCAAAGTCATCAGGCTGTTGAGGTGGGCCACTTGATCCAATAGGAGTAGGACCATGAACAGGGGTGGGCCCCTTTTCCGAGAGAGTTTGGTGGGCTGCCCGGGGTGGACCGGCTGTCTCGTCAGAAGTTAGGTCTCTCAGTAGCCTGCTGCTGGTCTTTTGGGCTACTTGATTTATGTGGCCTGTTGGGTCTTCAATCAGTTCCTTCCCTGTTCTTGCTGTTGAATCCAAAGAACTCCGCAAAAAGGGATAAGACAGGGCGAGAGGGCTATTTGGGGAGGTAGGCAAAGGCACCTCTTCTCTTGATTGATCAGTGCTATAAGAAGGTTCCAGGTCTGGCATCGATGAGTGTGTAGATGGGGATTTTTCCTGTTGAGTGCTACTTTCTTCGGGTAAGTTTTTCGATGGACGGTCATGTAAATCTATTAAGAGCACTGAAGATTGTTCTGCTTGGAGGGAAGGCCTGGTGGTTGCTTCTTGAGGGTGTTTCTTATCCTCCATAGCCGACATGCAGTTAGCATTGGATATTGAGAGATCCATATACTCTGGTTCTACTGGGGGAACATGTTCGCTGTACGTGAGTGTTCTGGAGCTGAGCTTCCTAATAAGTAGGGTTTTGAGCGATTCCAGTCTATTGATAATTTCTCTTTGTTCCGCCACCGGTAAATCTGCAAAGGAGGCAATGAGTTCGATCTCTTCTGGTGGTGTCAGGCCACTTCCCGGATGGACATTGTTCTTTGCTAGGGGTGTGGAAGCCACATAACTCTTCTCCTTGGGTAGAACACCCACTCCGGTGTCCACTGGTGAATCGGGTTTAGTAGATTTTGAGCCCTCTTTGGTTATTGCCTCCAACAGTAGGGGTTTAGGCGTAGGATCTATAAAGGCTCTCGTTGGTGCTATCCCACAGCGAAACAAAAATGCTTTCTTTCGTAATATAATAGTGGGAATTTTTGTGGTTTGGAACGCAAGCAGGACTCTCTGAGATTTATGATGATGGGCAAGAGGGAGGACTGCACAGAGGTCAATTTGTGTTGCCTTCATGTTTAAAAGCACCTTTAGGAGTTCCTTGGCACCAACCAGAGTTCTCCATCTTGGATCCCCATTTTGTATAGTTAGGCTCACTTTCCTTGGTGTTAAGATCAAGGATTGATGGCTTAATTGAAGGTTAAGGTTGTATTTAAATTTGTCAGTACGTTTGTTATTTAAGGTCAAACTTCCCGTCTCCATCCTCTCTTCAAGGGACTTAACACCAGCTGACGCTGGGGAAGTAGTGGTTAGCTTTTGTTGGAGGCTGTGCAGCTGGGACGAAAGATCATCTAGTCTTTTAAATATAAAGTGCAAAGTTTTGATTATTAAATGAGACTGTTCAAATGTCATAAGATTGGCCGTGCCAAAGACCTGTTCCTCCTTCTGAGGAGAGGCTACACTCTTACTATTGGTCACATCGCTTGTTATTTGTGGAGTTATCCGTTCTTCGTCTTTAAGAGCTGACGCACAATCAATCAGAGGGTTGAAGCGGTTCTGAGTTTCTACCATGTAGGAACAATTCAGTAGATTACTCCCTTCTTTAAAGTGACAAGGATCAACCCTTGTTTGCTTTGATCTCGGAAAGGGAACGGAGGCTATCTCCTCGGAGTCTCTAAGACGTTTCCCGTGTCCCATGATTTAGATATCAGGAAGAGGGGGGGATAGTATTTCAACGTCAGCTCAGTTCAATCCTACCAGCGCTTACCGTGGGAGTAAATTTCACTGCCCGTTCACATGAAAGTCGGCTTCCTCACCTTCACCCTCGCAGGCCGGCAATTTAGTTTCCACAAGGAGGCTTGAACGGGGGAGTTTCTCTTGCAACCAGCCACATTCGCCTCTCTCCTGACCTAAGCTTTGTAAAATAATAGCTGCCAACCAACAGAGATAATACTAAGGCTGCTAAAAGCGAATAAAAACTGATAAAAAGCTAATAAAAACTGATAAAAATAATAAAAACAGCATCAACTGATGCGGAGCTCAAGACGACGCTACTACTATCGACGACGCCATCTTGGCTCCTCCATTAAACAAAACAAAACAGAGCCCTGAACAAACATAGATATGCTAATGAACTGTCTATCGGTATTTATATTAGATTGTAGCATTCCATCAAACTCTTCAAAAATTCCATCATGCTGGCCAAGAAATAGAACCCGTGGGGATATGTAAATAGTGGCTGGTGTGAACCTCATTGTGTTTATCTCAGCTTTCATCTGGGACCCAGTTCAAAGGGGGGGGGTGACCTGGAATTACATGGGGCAGTTTTAGCTCATCACACACACACACACACCATGGTTTCCTTGAGTACATGTCTTTAAGTACATGTCAGGGATGATGGGTATTGTAGTTCAGAAACATCTGGAGGGCCACATATTCCATACTCAAAATAAATAAATGAGAAGCTGTCACTCATTCCTATTGGAGCAAGTAAAAGTTAGCATTCAGATGGAGGGTGCAGTTGCCTATCACTACCCCAGCTGAGCTATGACTGACAGAGACGCTGGCATGGTCATCCAGACACTTCAATTATTTCCTAAATTATCTTATACTTTTACTTTCCCCCATGTCTCTGCTTAGGAACACAGGAATGTAGGAATCTGATTTATACCATCAGACCACTGGCACATCCAGCTCAGTATTGTTTTTACTAGATAGATAGATAGATAGATGATAGATAGATAGATAGATAGATAGAGATATAGATGATACACCCTACACTCATGTTCATAAATGGATACATAACTTTGTTGTTGTTCCAACATATTGGGGGGTGTATGCTTTGTGGGGGGGGGGGTAGGTTCATTCTCTCTCTCTCTCTCTCTCTCTCTCTCATATCTTATTTTTGCATTGTGCTCCAAAAAAGATGCTCTTCTTGTTTTCTTAAGTGACACTTGCAGCAAAAGGCATGGAGGGGGTGAAGCAGCCTTTTAAAAGAAATGTTTCCAGTAAATACATTAATGAAACTCCATTAAACTGTCTTTGGAACCCCTATCCCCTTAAAAATAAAACCCAGGAGCCATGTTCAGAAGTAAGGAGAGGGTGGGAGGGAGGGGCCTTTGGGCTATGGGATGTATGCGCAGCTGGTAAACTGTGGAGAAGTTCAGAGCATTCCGCTTCTCTCTTCCTAATGACAATGCCACACTGCCTCACCTTCCCTCTCCTGCACAGCTCCTAAAGGCGTGGATTGCAGGTGCCATGGCCTACTTGAAACCAGAGAGTTGTTAACCTCACTTTGAACCAGCTTTTATATGACAACATGTCTTCTCCCAGGCAGTGTCAGCCTTTAACAAAAGCAAGCATGCAGCCTGGAGGAAAACATTGAAGAGGCTGTGATTAGGCACACAAAGAGAGGGGTCAGCTGGTGTGCTAATTGCCCAGGAAGCGGGTTACTAAGCAGCACCTCCTAACCCAGTTGTTATTCCCTGGGGACGCCGCCATCCACTCCAACCTCTGCAGCCTGCTGTCTGTCTTGCTCAAGACCCAAATCAAAATGTCTCGTTACTACAGACGGTGAAACACCGGCAACAGCACCGCCCTTTCTCATCTTATAGCAAAATGGCAAGCAGAGGGCCCAAATACTGTAGCATTTGATAACAGTAAGTTGGTAGTTCATCTCCCCTCCCCACGCAGTCCCCCCCCCAAAAAAAACCACCATGTAGGCTTTCCCAACCAAATTACAGATCAGGAAATGGGTGTTTCCCTGACTCACCCTCCCCCGCGCAATGAATTTACACAGCCAACAGGCATCCTGGATCTCTAGGTAAAATGTACCTAGGCTACAATCATCCTTCATTCTCACTGTATTTTATCTTTAAATCGGGCCCGGTGTGTGTGTGTGTGTGTGTGTGGAATCATTGGAGAGGAACCGCTAGTTACCAAGGAGACTCCTAGATGAATCAAAGAGACTGGCTGGTATCTTCTTTAATTCACGAGACCATAACATTTTAAACGAGAGGAGGAAATACGATGCCAAGTCTGAGAGAGACGAGTTTCCCCTCCCACCATCAGCACCAAGGATAGCTCCTCTCGCTTGTCTTGCCATGAGAAGGCGTTAGCTGGCGGAATCGAGGAACAGATTACGGCGGAGTGAAGGGGGATTTCTCCAGGTCGCTGTTTGGTTCGGGGAGAGAACAAAAGGCAGGAGACCATTCAAGGGCAAAGTGGTCCTTATGGAGCTGGCAGGAGAAACAGCTGAAAAGCCACGTTTCCTACTCAGGAGGGAAGACCGAGGCAGAGAGTCCGCGGAGCCCCAGAGATGCGTTGGTCTCGTCGTCGTTCTGCACCCTCGGCGCTCCTGCGAATAAGGACCCTGCCCTTTCTTCGTGCACTTTTCCACGGCTGGAGAGAGAATGGCGCCGCCGGGTTCCTTTAAAATCCTGAGGAAAGACCCTCATCTGTATTCAGCATCGGGAGTTCTCGCCAGCCTTTCGGAAGGTGCCGGCCGCCGCTGCTTGAAATCCTGGCAGTGAAACGCTCCTCTCGGTGCCTGACTCGGACACAGTTTCACCAACTGGCAGGTGAAGTGACAAGTTTGGCAAGGGACAGAGGGACTTGGCTTCACCACAACACTAGCCCCGACATCCCTTGCCTGCCAGAGGGGGTTCCCATCATGTCTATGAAGCGTGTGAAGGGCTCGGGCAGTAGGAGAGATGTAAACACAGCAGGGTGGTGTTTTAAGAAATGTTGCAATAGACTGGGAGCCCCGTCAAACAAAGTTTGGCTGAAAGAAGCTTGGCTTTTGTAGACCTTTTTCAGCATCGAGATAGTTTCTCTCTCCCCCACCCCCACCCCAGCCCCCAGCCCCTTGCAAATGGATTGGCGTAGCTCCTTTTAAGAACAATCTTGAACTTTATTTTATTTTATTTCCCCCTCCCTTGCCATTCTCCCCACCCACCCGCTTTCCCGGTTGAGAAACAAATTGTTCAAGGAAGCATCATCGGAATGTTAAGAAAAGCACAAAATCATTCTAACCGCTAGAACTGAAGGCTCAGGGAAGGATCCCACATGGAAATCGCTTGGTTTCTCAGCAAAGGTGACAACTACAAAAGTATGTAGATTGAAGGGAGGGCAATCACTGTGTGTCAGAGCCAATTGAAATCTCCATATTTGGAACAGCTGGACCACCGTTGCTAAGGTAACGTTATCAATTAAAGATTTCGTAATACATCAGGGCACAGTGAAATGTATCAGTGTGTGTATTTTGTGTGTATGTGCATACATATATATATGATAAATGGAATGCCTTCTAGGAATGGGATGTTATTCAACGATACTGACCTCCCATTATTAGGCGTGTTTTACAATATAGATTTCTAGGATGGGAAGATCTGGTAGGAAAGGCAATTAGAGTGTTAGTTAAAGATTCAAATCAAGGACCTTTTTGCAAGGCAACTATTTTGAAGTGCTTTTGTGACATGGATAATACTCCCTGAAATGAGCTGCCTGTAGCATTTATGATCTGAAACGAAAGACTAACCAGATTAGAAGGAATAATGTTTCCGTGATGGGCATTGTGAGGCTTATTGCTGGCAGAATAAAGTAGTCTGGTTTTTATCATCTTGGTCTGCAAATTTGGGTAAGAGGAAGGTTGGAATTGGTGATAGTTAAAAACAGCATTAGAATGTTGAAAATACGTGAGGAAAATGTGGAACCTTTATTGCACACCAAAGGAAAGCACAATAAAATTCCTAGCGGTAACCGAAAGCTGATCACTAATTCCCTGTTGTTTTCTTTTCTTTTAAATGATATATTATACCTGCTTTTAGAGAAAGACTGCACGTTCAGCCTATGACATTACAGTTCATCATCTAAGGCGTTTCTTATTTGCCTTCTGGCTAAGGGGACATGAACTTAGGATATTATCAAACTTGGGAGACCAAACATATTTGCCAGTATATTCTAAGTTTTTGCTTCCAGACTTTTTCAAAGACTTGCTTGTTTTCTTTTCACTTGATGACAGTGTTTTCCAAATATATACTTACCAGCACTTAACTCTCATGTAGGGTCAGCAGTGCTTTGATGTGATAAGCAACATCCCACCCTAAGCAGGTTTACTCAGAAGTAATTTCCCTTGTATTCAGTGGCACTCACAGCCTAATCCAACGCATGCCTGGAAGTGAGTCACTTATTCCCTTGTGAGCAAGGTTGGGGTTGTAGGCTATCTTTGAGTAGCATGCAATTTCTCCTGGCTAGCAAAAGTTAATTTAATGCTTGCTCTGAACCCCCCTGCCCTGGAGACTGGTTGTGTGGTGCACAGGCATCAACAAGAAATGTCACCAATTTCACTGTGTCTTAGCTGTGACTTTCTTTCTTTTTTTGCCATGTGAGGATATTGAAACATTTCAGGGGTGAGTGGTTTATTTGACATGGAAAATCAACTGAAGTACGGAATACTTTTGTGTTTTGCCCCAAGGTCATCTAGAAAGGCGGAGAAGTTGGTTTCAGGTGAAGCCTTGGCCTCTAGCTCAGAGCGAAAGATTGAGAGGCCCACTAAACTCATTTCTTCTTCTGACCTTTGCCAAGTTTACAGCAGTTTAAAAGTGGCAGTGGAAGTTAGGGAAAGTTGAGCACCGAGAAGCCAAATGCTTAGACTACGTTGTACATGCGCCTGAGTTAATGAGAATTGATTGTGAGTACTAATACAAGAGAAACCAGTTGCCCGTTTAACAAACTTCTAAGGTGGGGAAAACTCTGTTTGCAGGTTTTGTTTATCCTTCACTGTACCTCAACCTATCATTTCTGTCTACTTCAGGCATCTGACAAAGTTGTTTGTTGCCTACAAATTCCACACCGAAACAAGTTGGTTAGCCTTTGTGGTTAGCCATGAAGCATCTTTTGTTTGATATACTGATTCTGTAAATTTCTCTCCTTTCAGCCTGATCTATGGCATCACATTTGTGTTTGTTACAGAAAACAAATGTTCAGATTTCCTCCCCGCCCCCTTTAATATATATTCTGAACTTAGGGGAGATGGACTCCTTTCTCTGCATTTTTCCCTCCACTAACTTTGGTGTCAGTATAGAAACTTCCTTAACTCCCCGTCCCCAATGAGCCCCCTGGTCTGAAAGACGATATGCACTGCTGTCTCTGCTACCCACGACAACAGCTATGGCAGGGGGGTCTCTTGGGATTCATCTGGCATGTTAAACTGCTGGGTTTGGATGGTTTTGCTTGGCAACTGACCCAATGTGAAAATCTTCTGAAGACCAATCAAGAGGCAAGGTCATCCTGTGAGCCATGCAGTTACTGCATGCTGCGCTGCCTAGCTGAAGACTGGCACGTGGGTCCGGGTTCACTCATTTGAGAGGCAGCATTATCAGCTTCTAGAGTGGAGGAGAGAGCATGCCCATTTGGGAACTGGCTTTCCTGGGTGATACGGGTGGTCCTTCCATGGACTCTGGTGGGAACCCATTCCCAGCCTTGCTCCGATGCCAGAACATATTCCACTCAAGGAAGGTGCAACCAAGGAAAGGGGGAGATCTCCAAGAAGACCCAACTTGCCTGGCCCTTCCAAACACTGGTAAATATCTCTCTCTCCCTCCCCTGCTTCCTCCCTCTTTCTATCCCTTGAGCCTATGCTAGCTTTTAAAAATATCTCCCAAAAATTGGGCATCCCTCTTCAGGACCATTGAGAGCCTCTACGCTGCTCCACGGGAGAGTGCACATTTTCACAAATGATGCTAAGAAGCTTTTGCAAGGGGAAGTTTTACGTTGACTATAAATTCTAGCCAAATGTAGGTTCTACGCTGAAGTCTGGAAGATAGGAAAGGTTGTGCCAATACCAACTGAAGCATCGTTTGTAAAAATGGCCTGCGTACTATGTCCTTGTGCAGCTCCTTTATTCAGATTGATGTGTTGTCTTGATAGTCTATGTAAAATGGTGGTGGTGGTCTGAGCATTGTGAATATTTTTGGAATAATGAAGAATTTCCCAGTGAGGGACACTTGAGTCTTGAGATGGCGGAGAAAGCGGAGAATGGAATGCCGGTTTTCCCGTTTCACCAATTTTGGCATAATTTGCCCACCTGAGTGGCTGTGATGATAGAGTGATGAATGGCAGAGAAGTATATAGTGAATTTCAGGCAGGTACATAGGGAGTGCTAATGTTTATGGTAATTGCTCAGAGGAACATAGTACTTATATTTTAACATGAACCATTACTCAGGCTTGTCTATATGTTATTGAACTTGGAAGCTGTTGCCTCTAAACGTAGAAGCATTGTGCTGGATTGGGACTTGTGATGAAGGAATGTCACTCTTCATGTGTTCAAGTGTGCTCTCTTCTCTCTTAATATATCCCAGGGCTGAGTCCTGGAACTGAAAACAAGGTCTGGAGCTGACCTTTAATAACCTTCCATTCAAATTAAGTGTTGATTGAAGTAAGAAAGAAACATTAGATCATTGGCATCAAATGATAGAGCTTGTCCTTCCGTTATAGTGCTACTTCTGGAGAAATACCATTCTGCAAGTGCCTAGTTTTGTATGTAGTACACCACATGTACAATGTGGTGTAATTGGATTGGGCTAGGGATATCTGGGTTTAAATCATCATGGAGATGGTGAGAGGTCGCATAGGAGAAGAGTCAAAAGTTTACAGCTGATATTATGCATTCATTGAAACTGGTTGGGTCAGAAGTCAGGGAACACAAATGTTCTGCTTATGACGTTTGATCATTTCACAGGGACAAGTCATCGCTTGAAGTTGTAATCACCAAGCGTTGAGCATGCAACTATGTGAACTTGCCCTCTGTCCCTCTGTTGAAAGGATTTAGTTTCTCACAGTCCGTTGTTTTGATGGCTTCTCCAACCTATATTATGGAGCAATGCAAGGGTCTCCCTGGGTAAGATGCTTGTACCAGACTTTGCAAGCCACATAGCAAAAATTCGTTTAACATATCACCTAAATGACTGAGCTATGAATCAGAAAATCCTGGATTCATATCTTGCCTCTGTCCTGAACTTACTAGAAAGTCTTAGGATGTCACTATCTATCAACCTCTGCTCTCTCACGTCATCTACCCACATAAGGAATATAAATGTACACTTAGAGGCAAAGGTTTACTTTGTGTTGTGAGGGAAAGGGTATAGAAGAAGAGTTTGGATTTGATATCCCGCTTTATCACTACCCGAAGGAGTCTCAAAGCGGCTTACATTCTCCTTTCCCTTCTTCCCCCACAACAAACACTCTATGAGGTGAGTGGGGCTGAGAGACGTCAGAGAAGTGTGACTAGCCCAAGGTCACCCAGCAGCTGCATGTGGAGGAGTGGAGACGCGAACCCAGTTCCCCAGATTATGAATCTACCACTCTTAACCACTACACCACACTGGCTCAGTAGTAGAGCATCTGCTTGGCATGCAAAATTCCTCAGGTTCAATCCTCAGCATGTCCAGGTAGGTCTGTCTGGGAATATCTTCTGCCTGGAACCCTAAAGTGATGCTGCCAGACAGCATAGAAAATTCTGAGCTAGATAGACTAATGGTTCGATCCAGTATAAGGCAGCTTCCCATAAAATGACTCTTGGAACACTTCCCCTGTGCTCCCCATTCAGTGACAAGTTGGTAGCACACTGTGAAAATCCAGTGCTGCAATCCACTAATTCATTTCTTGTAGGAATAAAAACTCTTGAGATATGCACAGTTCTTCCCACCCATATTGGTTGCAGGATTCCCTGTGTTACTGTCGGTCTTCAACCACAAGTTACATGCAAGGATGCAGGCATGTGTAGTATGCGTGTCTACTCAGCCAGCAAACGTAATGAGATCTTTTGCTCAGAGTCATGGTGTACCATGGAGAGATAACATTATACACTAGTTTGTGGAGTAATTAGTACTCAGTCAACATAACAGAGCTTTGAATCAAAGAAGGTACAGTATTATTGCAAAGCCAAAACATTGATTAATATGCGGATTGTTACAGAATTTTAAAAGGTTGGTTAAGCAACCAGAATTCAAATCAGACCAGCAGCATAGTTACAGCTAAGACAGTGCAAAGTAGGAAGGCTCACCTACCAAATATGGAGAAAAGGGGGAATTGAGAAGCACCAGGCAAACAGAGTCTAATTGGTATAAGGGCGGGGATTAGATAAATAAGTGCCACTAGCAGCAGCAGGGCTAAGCTTGGGAACTGGAGGGAGGGGAAAGAGTCGAGATTTTTGAAAAGGAGATGGAATATCACCTCCCCTGGGCCAGATAGAAGGAGGTGGGAAGCTGAGCCTGGAGGTTGTTCTTGGCATAAGACTAACAAGGGTTCCTGGGGTCAGTTGCAGGTGGGATCCGGGATGAGCTGAGCCCTGCAGCTGCATTGTGTAGCTTCCTTGTGGGGCTGGCATGCAGCAATGCACTCCCTGGGATCCTAACTAACCCATGTGTAAAACAGCAAACATAGAGAAGGGAAGGGACACCTAGGAAACAGGGATGGAAGGGAGCCATGCTGTCTCATCGAAGGGGGTTGGAGCAGTATGAGTGTCCCTTGCGATGGACCCTACAAGAGAACACCCAGGGCATGATCATCCTGGCTCAGCCAGCTGATCTGTGGACATAGCAAAGGGAGGTGGAAGTTAGGCTGGATCCTCATTCAGCTCCATCATATGGCCTGGAAACCCAGCAAGGACATTTTATAAGGCTTGCTTTCCCACTGCCAGGCTTAGGGAGATCAGGTATAATTTTATCGTGGCTCAACAACACAGGCTCTTTTTATGCTGGCATCTTGTGTGCAGGATTGCTCCCAAAGCCATCCTAAGATATGTCCAAGCTCTTTACCCACAGGATCCAGGAATGCTAAAACACGCAGTAAAGTTCAATGCACACATGCAAGTACTTATAAGTGTCAACCAGTAAAACACTCAAAAGAAACGCAAGAGACTCAAAACAAAATTACCGAGGTTGAAAATGTTAAGCGGTATAGTCTAGTGGTCAGCAGTGGGATAATGCTGGGGGGGGGAGATACATTTCCAAGAAGCATCTAAAAAACACACTACATTGGGGTAGTCAGTGTGACACCATCGAGATGTTGTTGGACTACAACTCCCATCAACCCCAGCCAGCATGGATGGTGGTCAAGAATGTTGAGAGTCATAGTCCAACAACATCTAGACTAGAGGGCATCGCATTAGCTATGCCTGCACTATGGACTGTGCCTTCTGAATGGCAGGAGGGCGTGTGTTACAGAGGACAGGCAGTGGTGGACCTAAAAGCTTGGACCGTCATGGGGGCCCCTTCGCAAGCAGCAACGAGGTCTGTGAACTGTGAACTTCTTCAATGGGGTTGTTCCACAACAGATCACCACACCTTTACAATGTCTGTGCTACTGATTCTCAAACTTTGGGATTGTCGAAATAGTTGCAATCTTGAGGAGACACGCGAAGAAGGGCCTCAGAGGATGTTTGCAGGGTCCAGGTTAGTTCATGTGGGGAGAGGCCGTCTTTGAGCTATTGTGGTCCTGGGCCATTTACTGTATTTTTTGCTCTATAAGACTCACTTTTTCCCTCTTAAAAAGGGGAAATGTGTGTGCATCTTAAGGTGCAAATGCAGGCTGCGCAGCTATCCCAGAAGCCAAAACAGCAAGAGGGATTGCTGCTTTCACTGCGCAGTGATTCCTCTTGCTCTTCTGGCTTCCAAGATTCAGAAATTTTTTTTCTTGTTTTCCTCCTCCAAAAACTATGTGCGTCTTGTGGTCTGGTGCGTCTTATAGAGCAAAAAATATGGTAAGCCTTATTGAGTCAAAACCAGCACTTTGAATCGGAGCAATATGCTCAAACCAGCTTGCCCCCGGGGAACAACCTAACCCCAAATTCTCTCCAGTTTACAGACCTTCTTCAGAGGCAGCCCTACATATAATGCATTGCAATAATCTAGCCTAGAGGTTACCAGAGCATAGACAACAGTAGTTAAGCTACCCATGTCCAGCTGTCCAGCCTCCTGCCAAAGCTTATGGTAGGCCACTCCATGCCACAGAGGCCACCTGAATCTCTTAAGGAGAACCTGGTTCACTGCCTCAAGTGCCTTAGAGAAGGACAAGAGAATCATGTAGATTTTTTAAAAAAAGTATACTGGCATAGTGTGTGTCTCACTTATGCGACTTTCCCCCTTTTGCTCCCGACTGGAATGGTCTCTGTCTGTCTCTATCTATCTCCAGCATCTTGCTAAAGGCTGTCGGTATCATTTTGCTCACATGGAACCTCTTTAAATGCATCTCACATTTTCCCGCTATGCAGGTGCAGGCACTGGGAGCAATTAATCAAGAGATGTGAGCCACTCTCGGTGCCGTTGAGTCATTTCTCTCACACTGGGCCAGTGGAGACAAACTTGGGTAGCCAGGTCTCATGGCTGTCCTGCTACCTGCCACGGACTTTAAGGCTCGCTAAGTCCATTGATCTTGCACATCGCAACCGTGTATTTCACTGGAAGCTGATCTCAGACAGCAGTTTTGCTGCTGGCGCTATTATTACCATTATCATGGCAGAGATGCAAAACGTATTTTCGAGGAGATCTCTTTAGAGCTCAAGGGAAAACTAGAGTCAGCTAGATTGAGGACTGAACTGATGAAAACATAGTTGTGTAGATTTAGTCACTATTTCTCAAGACTATAGTCTGTTAAGCAGGAAGAAGAGATAGAGTTGTGGCTCCCAATCCAAGCTGTTCACCGGGATGCCTGCAATTCAGACCAGCATGGCATAGTGGTTAGAGTGGAGGGCTAGGAGACCAGAGTCCAAATAACTACACAGCCGTGAAGCTCACTGGGTGACCTTGGGCCAACCACCCTCTCTCAGCCTAGCCTACCTCACAGGGTTGTTGTGTGGGTAAAATGGAGAGGGGAGAACCATATAAGCCACTTTGAGCTCCTTGGAAGAAGGTGGGATAGAAATGCAATAGGAATTAATAAAAATTAACTTCTTCCAGCATCTCACTAGAAGTGCACGGGCAATCCATTTTTCTCACAGCCTTATCACCCCATCTGTAATATAAGGATAATATTATATCACTGGCCTACCTTACAGGTGTATTGTAAGTCTTGCTGTCCCAAGGGACAGTCTCTGAAACATACTGAGATGCTGGTTGTATATAACTTGGGAGCACTGGGGGGAAGTGTGCTTTCATTCTCCATGCTGGGCCCATAGGAATGTATTTTTGGCATACAGCTCAAGGGAGTTCTCAACCACATGCTTTCCCTTCCATGACTAATAGGCTTCTGGAAGATTTTGATCAGAGCTGTACCCCTCTCCCTCAGTGCCAAGGCTCCAATCTAGTGCCACCCTGGTGTCCTTTCCAGAGAGACTAGCCTGGCACATGCATTGTGGCCTTGTTGGCACCCGGAAAAGACCTTTTCCTTTCTCTGGCTGTTAAATCTCCTAATCATTTTTTTCAAAAATGTTTTGAGTCCATAGATGTTTATTGAAGCAAGAGGCTTTGCTGGTGGTGTTCTGATTCACCTTTTGTTGCTGGTTTTTATTCCATGCTGCTGAGAGGATGTTATGGTTTTATTAATCTGTTTGATTTTGATGGTCAGCTGTCGGCTACTGAAATTTTTGCCACTGGGTGGCCTAAAAATGCAAAGTAAATCCAACTCAGGTCCCTCTCATAGTGAATTTTAGTCAAAGAAAAAACGGACGTCATCATGACATCCATTAATGAATCACCCCTGGAGATATTTTGCTTGGCTAGACTATGTAAGTGGTTGAGCATATTACAAAATGGTTTCTGGACCATACTTTGCTTGCCAGGAAAGGGGGGCTGGTAGTCAAGTGAGTCATCAAGCAGGCAAAGTTAGCTGCTCTCCTCCTTACCCACTCAGCCTTTTCCTCTGAGCCATCAGGAAAGGATGTCATACACTCCAACATGTTGAGTCTCCAAACCAGGACATGTCCAGAGGAGGGCAACCAAAATGGTCAAAGGCCTGGAAACGATGCCTTATGAGGAACGGCTAAGGGAGCTGGGCATGTTTAGCCTGGAGAAGAGGAGGTTAAGGGGTGATATGATAGCCATGTTCAAATATATAAAAGGATGTCACATAGAGGAGGGAGAAAGGTTGTTTTCTGCTGCTCCAGAGAAGCGGACACGGAGCAATGGATCCAAACTACAAGAAAGAAGATTCCACCTAAACATTAGGAAGAACTTCCTGACAGTAAGAGCTGTTTGACAGTGGAATTTGCTGCCAAGGAGTGTGGTGGAGTCTCCTTCTTTGGAGGTCTTTAAGCAGAGGCTTGACAACCATATGTCAGGAGTGCTCTGATGGTGTTTCCTGCTTGGCAGGGGGTTGGACTCGATGGCCCTTGTGGTCTCTTCCAACTCTATGATTCTATGATTCTATGTGTCTTCCCACCTCGGATCCTGCACGAGTCATGTGACCCACACAAGATCACAGAACCCAGAAGATGTGCTTTTGGGGGAACATGGTCTCATGGTATTTTGGGGTGCCATGCAAGATTGTGGCCCTCCAAAAATAGCTTTTTCCAGGGCGAGATCTTTGTGCGAAATCTCATGAGAGCACAGCAACCCAAATGCCCACTGTGCTCTCACATGAAAAAATTGGATGTCCCAGTTTTCCCAGGACATTTGCAGAGTATGGGATAGTCTAGCCTCAGCTGATAATGGTACACAGCAGTTAGCGAGACCCGTGCAGGTGCCCAGCCTAGGCAATGCAGAGTGCCAGGTGTGCATGTAGGGTCTATACCAAAGGTATGGATCCTTTTAAAGCTTGAGGCTCACACTCTGTTCCGGGCAACCTCCAGGGTCCACATGCCAGGAGTGGGTGGAGAACCAAATGTAACTTTGACCTCAACAGATTGGCCCATTTCAACCCAATAGCTCATGAACATGTCTGGATGATCAATGCAGACAGCTTCCTGCCCTAAGCAACTACGAGGACCTGAGCATCTCACCTTGAGTGATTGCAATGAGACTGTTTATGACAGAATTGTATCCTCAATGAGCAAGCGAAGGTGCCTGAAATCTCGCCGCCAGCGCCTGATGGAGGGGTCAAAAGCACCAGTCACCAAACTTCAGAGACATCCATATATATTTAGTGAATGCATGCCCTCCAACATTTCTCTGATGAAAGTAGGGATGTCTCATTCCATAATGATAATTTTACTATTTATACCCACACCTCTTACTGGGTTGCCCCAGCCAGTCTGGGAGGCTTCCAACTTATATAAAAACATGATAAAACATTAAGCATTTTAAAAAACTTACCTATACAGGATTGCCTCAGGGGTCAGATAATTCCATACCCTCCAACTTTTCTCCAATAAAAATAGGGACTTCCTACCATACCCTCCAACATTTCTCCAATTTCTCTTGCGGGGGCCCAATTAGTGCCATTGCCTTCCGTTAAGAGTTTGGGTGTAATCCTTGACGCCTCCCTTTCCATGGAGGCGCAAGTTACAGCAACAGCCAAGGCAACATTTTTCCACCTTCGCCGCATCAAGCAGTTGGTCCCTTACCTTTCCTGCCCCAACCTGGCCACAGTGATCCATGCGACGGTCATCTCCAGGTTTGACTGTAATTCGCTCTACGCAGGGCTGCCCTTGAAGCTGTCCCAGAAACTCCAGCGGGTACAGAATGCTGCAGCGAGGCTTCTCACAGGGTCTCTGCCATGGGAGCATATTCACCCAGTGCTTTTCAAGCTGCACTGGCTCCCGGTGGAGTACAGGGTCAGATTTAAGGTGCTGCTTTTGACCTTTAAAGCCCTTCACGGCCTAGGACCCTCGTACCTACGGGACCGCCTCTCCCGGTATGTCCCACGGAGAGCCTCAAGGTCCATAAATAACAACACCCTAGTGGTCCCAGGCCCTAAGGAAGTTAGATTGGCTTCAACCAGAGCCAGGGCCTTTTCAACTCTGGCTCTGGCCTGGTGGAACGCTCTGCCTCATGAGACCAGGGCCGTGCAGAATCTGATTTCTTTCCGCAGGGCCTGTAAGACAGAGTTGTTCCGCCTGGCCTTTGGCTTGGAGCCAATTTGATTCCCTCCCTCTCTTTCTTTTTTCTTTTCCTTCTCCTCCTGCGATGAGGCTACATTTTAATATTTTAATGTTCCATTATTTTAATGTTGTATTTTAATCTTGTTTTTAAGTTGAAATCATTCATCTTGTTTTTATTATTGCTTGTAAGCCGCTCTGACCCCGGCCTTGGCTGGGGAGGGCGGGGTATAAATAAAAATTATTATTATTATTATTATCAATGAAAACAGGGACGTCCTAAGGAAAAGCGGAACATTCTGGGACCAAATCAGTAACCGGGCCGGATTCTCTAAATCAGGCACGTCCCTGGGAAATAGGGATACTTGGAGGGTCTGTGAATGTCTGGGTGAGACGACATTTAAAAGGAAAGGCCTAGCCTGTCACTAGTTTCTCTTTCATTTCCCCAGTCATTCTAATAAAGCAAAAGATGGATCCTTCAAAACATCTTTCCTTTTTTTTAAAAAAAAACAACCCTGGCTCTCCTCCTCTGTAATGCCTAGATAAGCCATATGGAGCGAACCACGGTAAAAGGACAACACTGTCTGCAGAGTAGGATGGCAACCGGGCAGGCAGGCGGCCAACTGGAAAAGCGGCGAGGATAGAGAACCAGGGCAGTAGGCCAGCCCTGCATTCTTCACGGAAATACCAGATGACCTTTAATACGGAGACTGGCAGTGCTACAACACATTCCTTCCCCCAAGCCCAGCCAAAGCACACTCGCTCGCCTCTCGGTTTATCTGAAGGAGCTGGCGGAGGCCGTGGTTGTAGACTGCCGAGCTCTCAAGGAGATGGGCAAAATGACAGGCTCATCATTTCCGTTTGGATTCAGTCAGCTCTGGCAGAGTAGAGCAGCTGCTGACTCTAAGGGCTTTTTCCCCCCCTGCACAGGGGATGGCTTAGAAAGCATCCTTCTCTGCTGCACCAGAACTGAAGTCCATATCTGCACTACACATTGATAGCAGTATTGCACTGCTTTAAACAGCCATGGAGCTTGTTAGGGTGCTGAGAGTGGCTAGGAGACCACTCTTCCCTTAATAAAGGTAAGATTACCAGCATTCCCTGGGAAAGAAGGGTCTCCTAACTATTCTCCTCTGAGAATTGTAGCTCTATAGGGTGGGGAGAGGGACCTCCTAACCACTCTCAGCACCTTTGACAAATTGCAATTCCCAGGATGCTTTGGGGAAGGGTATGGCTGCTTAAAGTGGTACCATAGTGCAGATGTGCCCAAAGACTAGTTAAGGATAATCGTTTATTTCCCTAAAATAGGAATGTTTGCTTATGTTGAATTGCTGTGTATTTTTAGCCTGGGGTTCTTCCTCTGGCAGTAGCTCTCTCATATGATTGGCTGACTGTGAGTCACAAGAGAGAGGCATTCCATTCTGTTGTGACTGTTATTCAAGTAACTGTCGTTTTTAACTGCTTTTTCCCCTGTATGTCTCTCTCTCTGCGTGTTTGAGGAGAATGGCTGCCGAGAGAGACTTCTCGGAATACTGTCAAGGACAGTGTGTGTCAGTGTGATCTGTCTGAAGTGAGACTGACAGAGGAGATCCCTAAATGTTAAAAGGGAGAAACCTGAGCATGAGATTGCAAATATATTTTTCAAAGTTATGTGTTTATGAAAGTAAAGGGTTTTTTAATATAAAGAGTCTGAACATTGCATATCATCAAATTTTATTTTTATTTATATACAGTACACAATAGTCCTCACATAACTCTGCAGAGGTCTCAGTTGAGCAGCGTTGTGCCTGGGAAGAGCACAAAGAAAAAGAAATCAGCTTTTCCTCAGGAGTGCCACAAGCCATTTTAGGCTGGCACCACTAACTATAATTCCCACATTCTTTGGGGGAAGACAGTCCAGCTAAAGTGGGAGAAAACCAATGTATAGAGCATGGGTGTGAAACCTCCCATTCACGAGAGACATGCGACCCTCTTGGCCTCTGGCCTTTGGCACTTTTCCCAGATCACATCCCTGCTGGCCGTGATTCACACTCTCATTGAGAGCTTTTTGCCTGACTGGTATATGCCCTTGAATTCTGACAATGCCTTCTTATTTGCCTGGATGGAGAAGAGAGTGTTGGATGAGTATGCATGGAAACTAGGAACAGGATCTTCCCCTTTAAACAAAATAACAACACAGAAGTCTGTGCTATAAGGATATATATTTACTAACATAGTTGCAGACTCGATTTAAGCAGGAAATAGCAGTGAAATAAGTCAGGTAAAATATTTTTCTAGATTACAAAATACATGGTTTAGATCAAAGATGGCGTTTGCACAAATCCTGCATCCTATGCCTATGGCTGTATCACGAGAAAGAGAGTGCTCCTGAGGTGGAAGTGATAAGGATTATGTTCCTATAGTTACCCTTCCCACTTGAGCAAGCAGAGGATGTGACCTCAAAGAGTGTCCTCTAGGAATTTACAGAGAACTCTGTATGTCTTAACCCTGTGCTCACCTAGCAAACATGGAATGTTATATTTTAACCAGGACATCTTTTTCCAACAAAGGTTCCTCCACCCTAGTCTGTAGTGACCAGCAACAGCTCTTGGAGTCTTTCCAATCCCTGCCTGTAGATGTTGATGATGTTGAGACCAGGCCCTTCTGCATGCAGAGCATGTGTTCTCCTACTGAGCACAGCCCCTCCACATGGAGTCAAAGCACAGATCTGGAGATGTATCAGAAAAGGTCTTTTGGGCTCACAACATTGTACAACAATTGTACATTTCCCCCTGCCCAATTCTGCTTTTGTTGAGTCTTAGAATTTGTACCCTCTTCTCTCTCTGCATGTCTTTTGCTGACGCTCCATCAAACTCTCAGGCAAGGTCATCTCAATGTATTTTGGATTCTCCCATTATTGCCTTGTTTCAGCCAAATTGTGTCATTCCACAGCACGGCCGTTACTTACTGTAAAAGCTGGCTTCCAACCAGATTTCTGGCTATGGACTTGTCTTGGCTCAGTTAGATATGGGGAAGAGGGGGAGGGGACCAGATTAACTGAAATGCCTAAAGCTATGGCCTGCTGGTTCACTCTGGTCAAGCACTGATAAAAAAAAATATGAAGCAATTTCATTCGTTTCCGCAGAAGGTTTCCTGAGAATCTCATTCAGGAGGATGAGCTTATACCTGCCCACTAAACAACTCTGCCGCTTCAATTCCACGCACAGTAGCTCCCACAGCCAAAGCCTCTGCAAAATCCAAACTTAACCCATTCCCCACTGACACTGGATGTGACCGGAGCCTTTTTCATCTCCTTCTGCAATTTGGTGACGAGCCTTGACCTCCAGAAGGGACGCTCCAGTCCGTTGCTGCAGAATGTGTGGCTTTTGAAGTATTTTGAATAATACTTACAGCTCATTCTCGTTCCGTGTTGGTTCAAAACTCCACCCCTTCTGGCATGACCGTTGTTTTGGTTCTGCTGTTACAGGGATGGAGAACAATTTCAGACTGAAGGCTACATTCCCTTCTGAACAACCTTCCAAATGCCAGTGTTGGGCAGGGCTAGAGGCAAAAGCGAGGAGTGACCAATGTAAAATTCACCTTTTTTTTAATTTCTCCACCCACACCACTCTCTAGCCTCCATCCAGAGAAGCGAGAGACATTATCAGAAGTCAAGGACATATTCCAGCTGAAATAAGCACAGAGAGTGTGAAGCAGGGTTCGTGAAAACCCAAACTGCCGTTTGCTCCGTTTAAGTGCTAAAGAGAGGTTTTCCCCGGGGGGAAGCAGCGGGAAAGGAGGAAGTGTACATAAGCCCTGAGGCTGAGGGGAGGAAGCTGACAAGCAGTTCCATCCTCTGGACTGGTTGCAAGTATGGGCAGGCAAGTCGGGGCTGGCTGAGGTCAAGTTGAAGTTGTTAGGATATTCCGTTCCACCTTAAAAAGAACAGGCATGATTGTTGTGTGTCACATGCCTGTTCACAGTCCAGCACAGCTTGCCGGGAACTTCCGTTTTGTGTATAGCTTTTGCTTATGCTGCTTGCTTGGACATGAAAGGGAGAAGTCATGTTTTCCCTTTGTCCTGAATAAACTGCTTGTAAATATGCTTTACATATGCCTCCATCTGCCCTTCTGTTGCGAAGAGTTAATTACTCTGCTGATTAGAGCGGGCTCCAGCTTCTGAAGAGTTCTGAAGCTGCGGGTCACTGTTTCATGCTATGCCAAGGACCGGAGATCACCCGGCTGCCGGCCGGTGGGCTGGAGCCAGCTGGGGGCCTGCAAATTGCCCCTGTTTCCTTGGACACATCTCAACACCTTCATCCTAATAGACCAGCCTCTGCTGCTACTGCCTTTTGTAGATCCATAGACTTTTAGATGGGCCTCTAACGCAACTCCCTTGCTCAGTTAAGGACCTGAGATGCAGGATGTGGCTACAGCATCTCTGAAAGATGCCCATCTAGCCCCTGCTTAAATGCCTCCAGCGAAGGAGGCGCCAGCCACCTCACCAGGCAGTCTGTCCCACTGTCCAACAGCTCTTAGGACCTCACTTGTTTAGCTGAAATGTGCTTCCCTAGAATTTCCATCCATCGGTTCTAGCCCTGCCCTCTGGAGTAACCAAGTACCTGTTCCAAGAACAGTGGAAGCTTTATGGCTCTCTGCATGTGGAGCAGACATCTGGATGTAATCAAAGCGTCAGCTGATGTGGGATGATATCACCATGATTCAGCAGGGTGGATCAGCACAACTGTGCAGTCAATAGCCACTCACTGCAACATCATGAAAAGCTGGTGGTCAGTGCTCCCACCCCTTGCCTCCAGACATGCCTATCTTCCTAGTACCTCCAAGGAATGGCCCAAGACCTTTTGAGCCATCTTCTTTAATTACAGAATTTCCTTGCTTCATTTTTAGGAACTGGTTTTTCAGGCATGTTGTGACTGTTTTCAAAACCCTCCATGGAAGCACAGTGCTGTGCAAGCCTTGCTATCACGGCTCAAGGAAGAGAGTTAAGTGGCTATCCCTACTTGGCCATTGCACCCTGTGTTGTACGTAGGGAGCAAGAGATAATTAGTGTGCAAACATATGGGCTATCTCTGCTACTTGCTCATGAATTGCAGCTTCCAAAAAAACCCAGGGCTGAGATTTAACATCTGTTTCTTGTTTCAGCCACTGTGCAAAGGACAGTGAGCAGTAGGCAGAAGATGCTCAGAATGTTTTCATGGACTTCTGTTGCCAGGGCAACTGCCTCCTTGTTATCTGTGCACTCGCCACATCCATCTCACTTGGGTATTTGCTCTCAGAGAGCAGGGAATATGTCAGGCCTTAGGGAGTAACAGAGGAAAGGGAAAGGATAAAAATACACAACACCCATAAATCAGAATTGCATTTATTTCCCTGACATTGGTATGCACTACCCTCATGTGTCATGGGAACACAGAACTAAGGGAGGGTTGGGAGCAAAACATAGCACAGAACATTCTTGCTAGAAACTATTGTGGCTCTGTTGTGTTTGGTATTACTAGGCAATGCATAGCCATTAAGTATTATGCCAGGAAAGATCGCAGATTGCTTCTCATGATGCCCATAGTTACAGATCTTCACCCATGGATGTTTCACCCTTTGTCGAGATGACAACTTCTGGAATATCTTGATTACTTCCCTTTGTCAAGGCTTCAAAGGCTGATGCTGCTGTCTGTTAATTTTGATCTGCTTCCCAGGGTCAACTAGATGACACAAAAACTATGTGCCATCAGAAAACATAAGATATTCTTGAATTATTTGCATAGTGTTGGCAAACGAACCAATGGTTAGTTGGAAGCAGTCTTTCTACCAGTGTAATACCCAACCACACTTCCACTCGTCCCGCCACTGAATCAGAACAAATGTTTTCCCAGGGAAATTGGTGGGACATACGAAAAACCACTCGGACATGTGGAGACAAGTGGGAAAGCCCTCAAACTTGCGCTTTCTAGGCATGGTTCAAGTGAAAGTGTGGGTGAGCCCTTAGCCGCGATAAGTCATAGATAAGTCCCAATGGGTTTAATGAGGCTTACTCCTGAATAAACATAGACTGGATGGTTAGGAAGAAATCCAGTTGTAAAGGATTGTTGGAATTGGTGTTAAGTGGCTGGAGAGGAACGCCCATCAGTAGAACAGCACATACACTAACTGGAGCTTCAACGCCTGGTGTTCCCCCACTGGAATGTTTCATGGGCATTCATGTAGGCCGTGGGTGAGTGGTATGTCATCTGTCTTGCATGCAGAAGATCCCAGGTTCAATCCTTCATATCTCCAGGTTGGGCTGGGAATTGTCCCATGTCTGAAATCCTGGAGCTAGATGGAGCAATGGGCCTGACTCAATTGAAGATAGCTTCCTATGATGTATCGCCAATGGTGACTGTCTGGCAATGGGGTTAAAACAGAGTATTCTGGAGGTGTGCTGGGGAGACCTTGTCCAAAAAAAAGTGGGGCTCAGCCTTGGAACTGATGTAGTTCATTCCCTCCCACACAGCTCAATGGAAGGGGCAAAAGGGGGAGAAGAAAAGTTTCTGTCTCACACCTCCCCTCCCCCGTGTGCATTGGGTGCATTGGTAGATCTGGCATTTCCTATGGCAATCATTTTATACTTCCCTGATAAGAATATTTATGAACATTTATCATCACCATTATCCTCTCGGCATCCCAGTCAGCCAAATGCTACTGGTTGTAACAAAAGAGCCAAATACTATTAACATCACAAAATGGTTGCAATCAAGGGATGGGTATGTAAATATCCATGCACAAAAATATAGATTGTATTGACTTTCCACAGCCACATGTGCAGACATATATCCAGTCCATTGCTGCTTCAGGAGAGGTTTCAAAGAATCCTCCATGTTTAAAACCAGTGTGGTGTAGTGGTTAGAGTGTTGGACTAAGACCTGGGAGATGACGGTTGAAATCCCCACTCAGCCAAGTTCAGTGGGTGATTTTGGTGATATGGGAAGGAGGGGAAGAACCATGTGATATGTGAGATACAAATGTAGCAATAAAATAAAATAACATAATTTGTATTGAGGGGACAGAGAAGCTGCAATGGAGAGGTCACTGTATACAAATCTAGCAGGTTAGTAGCATTATTAAATCTAGAGAAACTTATTGGTTGCATTTCACAAAAACACTCTCTCCTCTTTTTTTGCTCCCTGTGGGGCAGTTGGTTTTTGTTTTTTTTAAAAAAAAAGTGGGTATTTTAATTTTTAATTTTTAATTTTTGGTTTTTGGTTTTTGGTTTTTTAATATTTTTTAATAATTTTATTGAGAGAAAAATAATATATACAAATAACACAAATACACCTCAAAACAAATAACACAAGTATACATAGAATACATATAGCCCCTACAAACTCAAACAAGACACCTTACCCACCCCTGTGACCTCCCTCCACCACAGCTCGACTTCCTTAAATTTTAATTTGATTATTTCATTGCATTTCTAAGAATCTTCATCTCTTACAACCATTCCTGATTTCATTTTCATCTTTGCTTTACCTACTTACTTACTTAATCTATACCTACTAGGCATATACTTACTAGCAAAAAGCAGAGACATCACCTTGCCAACAAAGGTCCGTATAGTTAAAGCCATGGTTTTCCCAGTAGTGATGTATGGAAGTGAGAGCTGGACCATAAAGAAGGCTGATCGCCGAAGAATTGATGCTTTTGAATTATGGTGCTGGAGGAGACTCTTGAGAGTCCCATGGACTGCAAGATGATCAAACATATCCATTCTGAAGGAAATCAGCCCTGAGTGCTCACTGGAAGGACAGATCCTGAAGCTGAGGCTCCAATACTTTGGCCACCTCATAAGAAGAGAAGACTCCCTGGAAAAGACCCTGATGCTGGGAAAGATGGAGGGCACAAGGAGAAGGGGACGACAGAGGACCAGATGGTTGGACAGTGTTTTCGAAGCTACCAGCATGAGTCTGACCAAACTGTGGGAGGCAGTGGAAGACAGAAGTGCCTGGCGTGCTCTGGTCCATGGGGTCACGAAGAGTCGGACACGACTAAACGACTAAACAACAACAACTTGGCATATATTCATATTCTCACATCTACCTTACATATTTAATCTATGCATATTAGCATATATATTTTTAGAATAGTATTTTCTTAAGTATTCTTCAAAATAATTCCATTTTAGTTTTAAATTTTGATTTGTTTGGGATCTTATGGCTGCTGTTAGTTTTGCCAACTCTATGTATTCACTTAGCTTATAAATCCATTCTTCTTTAGAGGGCATTGCCTCGCTTTTCCGTTTGCTGGCTAGAACTATTCTAGCTGCTGCTGTGGCATATAAAAAATTCTTTTCTTGTTCTGTGAGATATCACTCCCTATTATGCCCAGTAGATATGCCTCTGGCTTCTTTTTCTATGGAAGTCCTAAGCATTTTTTTAACTCAACATGTATTATACCCAAGAAGGTTTTAATCTTTTCACATCTCCACCAAGTATGGATCATTGTTCCTTCAGCTTTTCCGCATTTCCAACATAAGTTAGACTTTAGTTTGTAAATTTTTGCGAGTTTGGTTGGTGTCATGTATCACCTAAAGAACATTTTTATAAAGTTTTCTTTAATAGAGTATCAGGTTGCAAAGTTAATATCTACTTGCCATAGCCTCTCACACTGAGAGCCAGTGTGGTGTAGTAGTTAAGAGCAATAAATCTCATAAATCTCACCAAACTCATAATCTGGTGAACTGGGTTCGCATCTCCGCTCCTCCACATGCAGCAGCTGGGTGACCTTGGGCTAGTCACACTTCTCTGAAGTCTCTCAACCTCACTCACCTCACAGAGTGTTTGTTGTGGGGGAGGAAGGGAAAGGAGATTGTTAGCCGCTTTGAGACTCCTTCGGGTAGTGATAAAGCGGGATATCAAATCCAAACTCTTCTTCTTCTTCTTCCCACTGTTCTAAATAGATAGTCCTGCCGATGTCTTGGAGCCATTTTATCTGCACCTCCTTTACAAATTCATCCTTCAGGTGTCACTCCAATGGGAAATCATACATTTCTGATAAAAGTTTCTTGTTATTTTTTAATAATATTGATTGGAATTTTGAATTTTCTTTACCAAAACTTATTTTGATATCTGATTTAAAGACAGTATTCAACTGATGGTATTGGGGCCAATCAGATACATGTTGCCTTAGCTCCCCGAATGATTTTAACTTTAAGTGGCCTTGGTCTTCTGTTATCAACTGTCTATAGGAGGGCCAGTGTCTTTCCATGTTCAGTTTTTTCACAGCAAGTGCTTCCAACGGGGATAACTACCAAGGAGTTTGTGGCTCCAGTAATGGCCCTGTGGGGCAGTTGTGTTAGCCATGGGTTGGTCTTGCTTCTCTCCAGAACCTAAATACTAACCAATGTGATCCTCTACAAATGTCTTGGCCAGAAGAGGGCTTCGTCAGCTCATATACACCTTCCTGGTTGGCCCGGTCCATGGCTCCCCATTGGTCCCTGTTGATGCTTGGTAGATAAGCTTTTCAGCCAAGCTTAGACCTTGGTCTACGTGCTGAAGTGAAACCTCCAACTTCTGCTCCCCAGCCTTGTTTGTAATTTGAACTGTGGTTTGTTAAGCGTACTGAGAATTGTTAGGAGACCCCTATTCCCCTCACGGTGCCACAGTTCCCCACATGGTTTAACCACCAATCCTCTTCTCTGGAAACTTTGGGAAGTGTAGCTCTGTGAGGGGAAGTGGGGTCTCCCTCAACTCTAAGCACCCCTAACAAACTCCTTCATTGCAGAGGGTTGGACCAGATGATCCTCAGGATCCCTTCCAAAGCTGGATCAAAGAAGCTTTTCGGTTTAAAGCTTTGTAAATTTAAACAGGGAAAACAGGTAGAGAAAAATGGGACTCCACATCACCATCTGGCAGCACAATGTTATATCGCATATACAACGCATATAAATCGCTTTTCCTTTACCAGGCTAGCTGAGTCCCAACTCTACAATTCTATGGTTTTATGAAACTACATGCCTCGGATTCTTTGGAGAAAACCATGGCTGATTAAAGTGGTATGATACAGCTTTAAATACACAGTGCGGATGGGACCTACACTTCTGTTAACGAAGCCTGAGGCTCCATTAACTTTTTTGGCAGCTACATCCCACCACTAGTTCATGTGTAGCTTGGGGTCAGCTAAGATACTGAGATCTTTTTCTTTTTTTAAAAAATAATAATAATATTTATTAGATATTTTATAATTATAAAAAGAAAAAACAATCAAGAAAAACAATACATGAATTCTACAAACAATACATCAACAATAAAAAGAATACAATACAACATAAAAATAAAAAAAGACAAAAAACAAAAACACACCTCCAAATTTTATATCTATATCTTTCATTAGCTTATTTCCTCGACTTCCTCACACCTCCCTTTTTTGTATTCTGGTTCAAATTAGCTGGTTCAACAAATCCTTTCCCTCTTCTTCAATTTTTGTTCTATAATTTATCCTAACACAATTTAACTTTAAATTTTCCACTTTATCACATTAACACTTAATATTCATATTAATACACTTAATAACACCTCTGCTAAAACCATATAGCTTCATTCCAATATTCTTCTAACATTCATTAATTTTGCAATATTTCTGTAAATATACTTTAAACTTTTTCCAATCTTCTTCCATCGACTCTTCTCCCTGGTCTCGGATTCTGCCGGTCATTTCCGCCATTTCCATGTAGTCCATCAGTTTCATCTGCCATTTTTCCTGGGTGGGTAATTCTTGTGTCTTCCAATACTTTGCGATGAGTATTCTTGCTGCTGTTGTAGCATGCATTAAAAAGGTTCTGTCTTTCTTTAACACCAATTGGCCAACCATGCCCAGGAGAAAGGCCTCTGGTTTCTTCAGAAAGGTATACTTAAATACCTTTTTCATTTCATTATATATCAATTCCCAGAAGGTCTTGATCCTTGGGCACGTCCACCAAAGATGAAAGAAGGTACCTTCCGTTTCTTTACATTTCCAGCATTTATTATCGGGCAGGTGGTGATACTGAGATCTTTTTCACATGTACTGCTGCCAGGCAAGGTTTCACTGGTGGGCTGCAGTAAATGCAGGCCTTTACATTTATTTCTATTGAATTTCATCTTATTGGTTCTGGTCCAATGTTCTATCCTCCTAAGATTGGTTTAAATATTGAGTCAACCTTCAGACCCCCCTCCCAGGTGTCCCTATTTTCCAGGGACATCCCTGATTTGAGGAAGGCGTCCCAGTTTCTGATTTGATCCCACAGTGTCCTGCTTTTCCTTAGAATGTTCCTATTTTCATTGGAGAAATGTTGAAAGGTATGGAGTTATCCGGCCCCTAAGCTGTCTGAAGGCAATCCTGTACAGGGAAGTTTTTTTCATTATTTAATGTTTTATTATGTTTTTATGTATGTTGGAAGCTGCCCAGAGAAGCTGGGGCAACCAAGTAAGATGTGTGGGGTATAAATAGTAAAATTATCATTATGGAATGGGATATCCCTATTTTCATCAGAGAAAGGTTGGAGGGTATGAACTTTTCATAGTGCTAGGTATCATCACAGTTTCATCTTATGTGCAAATCTGATAAGCATCCCTCTTCACCCTTATCTACATCATCAATCAAGATGTCCAATTGCACATGGCCTAGGACAAAGCCCTCAAGCCACCATTCAAAAAACTTCTTCCATGTGGATATATTGATAAGCAATATTTGGGTATTGTTGTTCAACCAGCTATAGATCCAACAGTCATTCACCTGTTCCTGTTCCAAGTCAGCTGCAGAAATCAGAATAAAGACTGAATAGGTAAAGGTAAAAGACCCCTGACAGTTAAGTCCAGTCGCAGACTCTGGGGTTTCAGAGCTCATCATGCTTTACAGGCCAAGGGAGCCAACGTTTGTCTGCAGACAGTTTTTCTGAGTCATGTGGCCAGCATGACTAAGCCACTTCTGGCACAACAGAACACCGAAACCAGAGCAGCGCACGGAAACACCGTTTACCTTCCCGCCGGAGCGGTACCTATTTATCTACTTGCACTTTGATGTGCTTTCGAACTGCTAGGTGGGCAGGAGCTGGGACCAAGCAACGGGAGCTCACCCCGTCGCAGAGATTCGAACCGCCGACCTTCTGATCGGCAAGCACGAGAGGCTCAGTGGTTTAGACCACAGCGCCACCCGCGTTCCTTAAAGTCTGAATATTAACTCCTAGTCCAGGCTCCTGGTAAACTGAGAGACCTTACTGCTTTTGCACCATGGAAACCTTACCCAGAGCTGTGAATATGGAAACACTTTTTAATGGGGGGGGGAGTGCTACTGTCACAAAAGTGAGATGATATTTAAGGCCATATTTGGTATTAAATATCAGGTCTGTAACTTTCCTGTGTGGATCTCCTCAACTCCCTGTAGCATGGAGATTTAAACTTTTACAAAGATGCCTGTTTTCACCTTTGTAGGATTGGGCACCAATAGAACAGATCATTGAATAGTTAAGGGTGCTGGCAGGGGCTGTTTGCCTTCAGTTTCTGCTGTATTAAAAGATCGAACAGGCAAAGGATCTCTTTTCTTTATCCATCTTCTTTAAAGGTCATATTTAAATTCAGGTTTTTTGGGGGGAGGGATGCAGGTAGGATCCCTTACCTGTTTAGGAAAGGGCCATAGCTTCAGTAGTAGAACATCTTCCTTGCATGCAGGAGGTTGCAGGTTCAACCCCCAGCTGCTTTAGGTCCAAAACCAACCTGGAGAGCAGTCAGTGTAGAAGATACTGAACCAAGCAGACCAAGGTTCTGACACAGAGCGAGGCAGCTTCCTCTGGTCTGCTCAAGGCTGTCTGCTTGCTCCATTTGTGAACGTGCTTGTGTCAGACCGGTGGAGGGCAGGGAGAAAGCAAGGCTCACGCGCTCTCTGGATCAGCCGGCTCATGTTAACAAACCATAAATTGTGAGCTTCAGCAAGTGCAACTTTGCGACGGTGCCTCCTCCAGCTTCTGAAGCACCCTCCTTCTACACTTGGACGCCTTGCAGGTCATGGTGAGAAGAAGCCAGGGCAGAAGCCGCCGTGAGCATGACAATGACCCGCTGAGCTGTGGCAGGACACCCAAGCGGCAGACTGACTTTCCGTCTCCAGGCTGGAGAGTTGTGGCTTGTAAAACAAAGCTGCCAGTTTCTCGCTCGCTCGCTCTTGTGTCTGCCCACAGAGTTCTGAACTCCGTCTCCCCTTATGTGCACTGACCGTTGGTAAGGAACCCTGGCTTGCTATTGCATCTTGATTTTCTCTGTCCTCCTAGAGTTGTGATCTGCAAGTACTGTAACCCAAAAAAAGGGAGGGGGGAGAAAAGTCACTGCCTTTAACCCTTCGGAGTTGCTGCCTGGGCGTTAGGGAAATCTCTCAAGGTAAATTGCTGCAGTTGCTTCTTCCCTGACAGGTAATCCTAGCAGGGGTTCTGGTCACAAAGCATTGGTTCTGTGTGCAGGCAAAAGTGCCATCTGTGTAGATGATTTGCTTTTATTCTGACATCAGCCAGAGATGCTTCTTGGAGTCAATCTTTTCTAGCAGGGGTTGCTTTTCGGTTGTTTCATGCAAAAAAAAAAAAAAAAAAAAGGAGACATGTCAAGACCTGCATTATCTGCAAAGTTCCAGTGTCCTCGGGGCCCTAGTGCTTGCTTGCTTCGTTCGTTGTTGTCTCCGCTTCCTTGTTTTTGGATTGTTGTGCGGCCGGGTCACATGGGGGGGCGGCGTGTTTCCCTAATGGCGCACTCTTATCACTCTGGAATATTGCTGTCAAATTGGATAACGGTTCGCTGGCCGCCAAGGGTCCTAGGCGAGGATGGAGCAGATGCACAGAAATGGCTTTATAATCAAAGGCTGCAGTCGACAACTTCTTCACTCCTGTTTAAAGTGAACGAGACTAAGAGGGAACTGGCATATTGTTGTGTGCAATTTCTTCTGGAGCTACTTAATGAACGGGCATCATATTTTTGAATTATCTGTGTCGGCAAGTTGCTGTTAGCAATAGATAACTGTGTTTGCAATTTGAAGCAGGGGCCTTATTGAACCTTCCTTCCTGTTTTCATCTATACTGTCTTTTACAGTGCAATACTTTGCCCTGGCTTGTATGTTCGTTTCCACAATTATTTTCTCGGCTGTGAAAAAGTAACGAGAATCCATATAGATAGTTCTAAGGAGGTATGAGAGAGAGAGAGAGAGAGAGAGAGAGAGAGAGATTATATAGACAGACTTGAGTTGAAAGACCATTTTTAATGTAACATTGTTTTTTCTCCATTCAAATTTTGATTTGCATTAAAAGCCATTGTTGCTACAGGGGTTTGCTTTGAGTTTTTAAGGCACAACATCTCTTTTGCATTTATATGGCCCTGCTAAACCTTCCATCTTTATCGTATGCATTGAATTCATTCGCACAACCACCCTGCTGATATTTATTAGTACGCCAAGGAAGACTAATACGAATCTCATTTTAGAAGGAATTGAGTCTACAAGATGCTGACTTTTCTTAAGGTCATTCTTGTAAGAGGGTTTTCCCAAGTTTCTGCCTCCGGCAAACTCTGTCGCTTTTGCCAAGAAACTCCTGCATGCCTGTTGCAGAACCCCAGAGGATTCTGGGCCGTGTTCTATGGCAAACACACACCTTTCATGTGGGGTGCTAGTAAGGCTTCTTGTCCAGCACCACTATCACATGGGAAGTGAAGATGCTTCTTAGACTGCATCACGATTCTCCTGTGGCCACACATTGTAAGGGCAGATTGGTGTCTTTGAAGGATGCTTGTTTGCTGTTATTGATGTTGTAAGGCAATGGCCTCTAACTACCTCCTTGAGCAGGTTAGTTGAAACCAGGCCATCCTGGGCCAAACTGAATGTTCGCTGGGCAAGAATGGCTGTCAGCATACAGCATACAGAAGGATGGGGGCTTGCTGTTGTTTAGTCGTTTAGTCGTGTCCTACTCTTCGTGACCCCATGGACCAGAGCACGCCAGGCACTCCTGTCTTCCACTGTCTCCCTCACTTTGGTCAAACTCATGCTGGTAGCTTCGAGAACACTGTCCAACCATCTCGTCCTCTGTCGTCCCCTTCTCCTTGTGCCCTCCATCTTTCCCAACATCAGGGTCTTTTCCAGGGAGTCTTCTCTTCTCATGAGGTGGCCAAAGTATTGGAGCCTCAGCTTCAGGATCTGTCCTTCCAGTGAGCACTCAGGGCTGATTTCCTTCAGAATGGATAGGTTTGATCTTCTTGCAGTCCATGGGACTCTCAAGGGTCTCCTCCAGCACCATAATTCAAAAGCATCAATTCTTCGGCGATCAGCCTTTTTTATGGTCCAGCTCTCACTTCCATACATCACTACTGGGAAAACCATAGCTTTAACTATACGGACCTTTGTTGGCAAAGTTATGTCTCTGCTTTTTAAGATGAAGGATAGGGGCAGTTTCCATCAAATGCAAGGAATGTACCATTTTTGCCAACACATTTGGGTGAGATGTAACTCAGTCGTACAACGGGGGACAGAAGAGAAGTTTAGTTCCGTTCACATTTAAAGGTGACCATGCCTAATTTGCACTTCCTGAAACAGTATGCAAACCAAAATTCAGTCATCCTCTGAAATTCGCACCTCTCTGAATTTTGCAATGAAGTTCCCCAGTTGAGTAATGTGTACAAAAATGCAAGAGCTTAGTAAAATGTCCAAGCACTACATATTTTGTGATAATAACCTACAAAAAGGCATTATTTTAGTGGGGATTGAGCTAAATGACTTCCATGGTCCCTTCTCTGAACCAATTATTTTATTCTGCCTGGCTCTAAGGGCCAGTTCATATACATAAGATTTCCTACATAGATATCACTTCTTAGTAGGGAAAAGTCATGTACAGTGGTACCTTGGTTCCTGAACATAATCCGTTCTGGGAATCCATTCAACTCCTGAAACCGTTCGAAAACCAAGGCGCAGCTTCTGATTGGCTGCAGGAGCTTCCTGCACTCAAGCGGAAGCTGCGTCGGAAGGTCGGCTTCCAAAAATCGTCTGCACACCAGAACACTTACTTCCGGGTTTGCCGCATTTGGGAGCCGATTTGTTTGGCAACTAAGCCATTCGATAACCAAGGTACGACTGTAGACTGCAAATACATCATTATGTATGGCAAGTGTATGCATATCCTCTTTGTGCACATGGCATATACTAGTTTTCCTACTTCCTGCTTGGAAGCAAAAGCTGCTTTGGAAATCTTCAGATGCAAAGCAGCCTTGACTCAATTTTTCCCCTCGCTTCTTAACCAGGTTCACCCAGTTGCAAAATATATGCAGTCGTTTAACTGCTGAAGTAAATAGCTTCTGAAATGTACAGTAATGTAAATGCAAAGCATTTGTTGCTTGCAAGACTCACGGAATTTTCTCACCTTATTCTTGTAAAGACACGGCTGCACTCTCGAGAGCCAAACATCTGAAGAAACATGAAGTTGTAAGGCGAAAACTGCAATAGGCATTTATTTCTGAATAGGTTCATGGCTTGCGGCATTAGCATAAGGGAAGCACACGGCTTGACAAGAGGCAAAGAGAAATTAAAACAGACTTGCAATTAGCCCATTTGCCCTGTGAGCCACTACAAGTAGGAATCAGGGAAGACTGGAGATGAATTTCCATTCTCATCTCATCCTTTGTCCCTCTGTTGCTCTTGCTCTCAGAGCAGGGAATCATATCATAAATATGGGAAAACTTTCTGTATCCAGTGGTCACTGTTAGGGCTGGGCAATTTCTGAATTTCATCATCACAATATATCACCAGCTAAACATTGTGATGTACTGATATATCACAATGTCTGAAATAGGGATGGCGCTATGTAGAGGCATCGGCTGGCTTCATGGTTTCCCCCCGCATTGTGATTTTGCATAGCGCACACACACACACACCATGATCTAATGGCTCCCTCACTGTGAGAAGTGAAGCTACAAGGGAACCACACAGAGGGCCTTCTCGGTGGTGGCACCTGCCCTGTGGAACGCCCTCCCGCCAGATGTCAAGGAAATAAACAACTATCTGACTTTTAGAAGACATCTGAAGGCAGCCCTGTTTAGGGAAGTTTTTAATGTTTGATATTTTATTGCATTAATAATAATAATAATAATAATAATAATAATAATAATATTCTGTTGGAAGCTGCCCAGAGTGTGTGCCCAGATGGGTGGGGTATAAATAACTTCTTCTTCTTCTTTTTCTTTTTCTTCTTCTTCTTCTTCTTCTTCTTATTATTATTATTATTATATTGCCAATTATAATTGCCAATTATATTATTGCCAATTATAAAAGCGATATCACGATATGGATTTCAAACCGGTTTTGCATGATATATCGATATATCGCCCAGCCCTAATCATAGTGGGGTAGGTAGAGATTTCTTCTTGAATGATGAGTTGCAGAATTCTTAGGAAGTTTAACTCAGTTGGACTTACTTCTTTGTGATCATAAATGGGATCACTTCTCTAGTACTGTCATCAATGCCAGATTTACGTATAAGCTAAACAAGCTATAGCTTAGGGCCCCACTCTCTTGGGGGGCCCCAAAAATAATTAAAGGGAAAAAACCACTGGATGTACATTTCCAAAATATAAGATAAAAAAAACAAATAAAATAAAACCTACATACAGCAACAGTGTTTTGTGTTGTGTAGGCTCCTATTTTGTTATGTGCAAATGGCTTTAGATACGTATTAGGTCTATAAATTACCATATAGCATATATTCAACACACAAAACAGCAACGATTTGTTGTTGACAAAGGGCAGCTGGACATAGAAAAGGCCCCATTGCCTTCAGTAGCTGAGGACCTCACCAAACCTAAATCCGGCCCTGATTGTTATAGTCCTCTTCAGGCATTCAGGTGAACACATCTGGGCTTAAAGTGGCAACAGAGTGCGCACACACAAAAGCTCCATCTTCAGCATGTTCACACACACTAGCTGCACCTCCAACCTTCACACATAGACTGCATTCACACAGCAGCCTGTTCCGTTTCCCTAACATTTCCCTAACTGTTAATCGCCACACAACTTTTTTTTTTTTTAAACCCACTCTCAAAATCCGATGGAATGCTTAACACTTATTTCCTTGTTATTCAGTTCCAGGGATTATCCTCTTGCAGCCCCCTTAGCCCGGAAAATCTTGGGAGTAAAGCATGGGTAGGCAAACTAAGGCCCGGGGCCGGATCCAGCCCAATTGCCTTCTAAATCCGGCCTGTGGATGGTCTGGGAATCAGCGTGTTTTTACATGAGTAGAATGTGTGCTTTTATTTCAAATGCATCTCTGGGTTATTTGTGGGGGCATAGGAATTCTTTCATATATATTTTTCAAAATATAGTCCGGCTCCCCACAAGGTCTGAGGGACAGTGGACCGGCCCCCTGCTGAAACAGTTTGCTGACCCCTGGAGTAAAGTGACAAAATTTGGGGGCTATACTGTTTTTACGGCAGGAACACAAGCAGAAAGGGTTGAATGAATGACATTTAGAGAAGCATGCTAGTATATCAGTCAAAAAGCCACAGTTCCAGAACATGATAGTTATGGCAGTATGAAAGAGACATTAGAAAACAGGACAGAAGCCCCAGCATCATAATCAGGAAAACTAACACCATATTCCCCCCAGTAGCACCTTAAAGGTAAAGGGACCCCTAACCATTAGGGCCGACTCTGGGGTTGCAGTGCTCATCTCGCTTTATTGGCCGAGGGAGCCAGCGTACAACTTCTGGCAAACCAGAGCAGCACACGGAAACACCGTTTACTTTCCCGCCAGAGCGGTACCTATTTATCTACTTGCACTTTGACGTGCTTTCGAACTGCTAGGTTGGCAGGAGCAGGGACCGAGCAACGGGAGCTCACCCCATCATGGGGATTTGAACCACCGACCTTCTGATCGGCAAGTCCTAGGCTCTGTGGTTTAACCCACAGCGCCACCTGCATCAGTAACACCTTAGAGACCAACTAAGTTTGTTATTGGTATGAGCTTTTGTGTGCATGCATACTTGTGAAGAAGTGTGCATGCACACGAAAGCGCATACCAATAACAAACTTAGTTGGTCTCTAAGGTGCTACTGGAAGGATTTTTTTTTATTTTGTTTCGACTATGGCAGACCAACATGGCTACCTATCTGTAACCACATTCCCCGTGTCTGAATGCATCCATCTCCATCCGACAGAGCTTCCTTACTCCACGGGGTACCATCCTGCACTCCACTACCTGGTTTGCCATGTAGCAGTGCTTAACTTCCAGGATCCACCCACCCAAGCTTTGGGATCTAAAGCCCTGCAGCCCCAGCTGAGGATCATTCAATGCAGTGCTGCTTTTAATATGTCAGAGAGACGGTTGTTTTGCTTCAAGTCACATCAAGCTGTGTGTGTTAATCAGGCTGCCTTTGTTCAGAGGTGCTTACGATGTCTTGATTGGGGATCCGCAGCCCGCGGTTGCATGTGATTGCACATTTTAGAGTTCTCCAAGGTTTAATTTTGGCAGGGGGAGGGCGGCAGTTCCTTTTTTGTTTTGCTGTCACTGCACGCGGCTGTTGGGTGATTTCCCTGCTGTGCTGTAAAGGCCCAGCATTAGATTTGTCTCGCAATGTCCTGGGCACTCTTTGTCGTGTGGCTCTCCAGTGCTTCCCAATTGATTAAGCGGGCTGGCACTGAGGTGCCGGTGATGGCATTGCCAGGCCAGCTCCAAGCTGCTGTTCCTCAGCGTTGCAATCGGGGCCAGCCCATGCATTGGAGAAAAGGGACATTTGCCCTGGTGCCAGCCCTGCTGCGGGAGTTAATGAAACAGCAAATTCCACAGGTGTGAGATCCTCAAAACTTCTGCTGCTGTCCGTAGCAGCTCCAGGCCTCGTTCAGGCAGCCAGTTTCTGTGGCCAAGGACAGGAGAACGGAAACACAGATCTCAGTGCCATTTGATATCACCTTTTCCAGCACCTGCTAGCTGATTATTTTAATGGAGGTCAGAGGGATTGAAGCTGGGACTGACAGGGTGCTGTCAGCGGCTCCTGACTGCCTGCCCAGGAAAGTATAAAGACAAGGAAAAGTTTCTTACAGTCGGTTTTTATTTCAATCTTTACAGAGAGAGGCTATAGAACCCAGCCTCTTGGATAATGGCTCTCCCACTTCCTCATTTGTCATCATCATCACCTCCTCTACGGGTGCTGCTAAGTGCCCTCTGTCCTCAAGCTCTTTGCTGTCCTACTTTTAAGACTCGCCGGGTTCTGGGAGATGGTGGGTCTGGAATGCTTTCTAGGGACAACGTGTCAGCCAGCTGCTGCTCAGGTTCTACCTGCTCCTCCTGTCCCATTATTTCCCAACTTTTCCCCTCATCTGCCTCCGAGCTGTGACCTCCCACAAACCCCTGTTGTAAATCTTGTCAGGAGGTCATCCTACTCTGAAGTAGGACTCTGGCAGAGACACATGCCCGACTGGCATGTTCCCTCCCTCCTGGTCGATTGTTCGGGAACTTCAAAAGCTTTCTTCAGCCCAAACATCACAGCAACTGATGCCAACAGACATCGGCACACTTAGGGATCCGCAGAGTTTGCGCAACTTGCACGTGACAGACCTCAGCAACTCAGCATTTTGACTGATCTACTTTATTTTCATATAAACACACAGAGAGCACTGCAACATGGCTCCCTCTCCCTCTAGCAAAGGGAGAGAACAGCAAAGAGAAAGAACAAAGGGCAATAGTCCCACTTCAGGAAACATAGTAACACAAACATCCTGTCTCCATCACTTCCCACTTTGTGGAGTCAAAACATACACCGTCATGTGATAGACAAAAATCCCATGACTGCAATCACAGAGCAGGAATTCTAACACTGTCTTCCTCTTCCTCCTCCCTAGAAGGGTCAAGATAGGGAGGTGGACTCCACCACTCCTCTTCCTCTGCCTTATCCCTGACAGGGACCTTCTTCATTCAAGTCTGCCACTGAGGTATGGTTCCTCCCCTTAGAAACTTTGCCAGCATTTTGGGATGGTGAGGATTGCTGTGTATCTCATGGGACGGCAAGGTATTTTTCTTTCAATGACTTTCCACAGCAATAGATCTTAGAGTTGACTTTTGAGTGTCATGTTAAAAGCTTTCCTCTGGAAACTGGATACCAAGCTGTCATTGTGTCACACTAACCAGTAAATCATATCTACCTAAATGTGACATACTGGTAGCAGGTGTAGCGGGTTGGCTTGACCAAGCAATTGGCAAGGGCCCCATGCTCCAGGGTTTGCTGCAGCAAGGAGGTAGACTTGCTGAAGGAGAAGTGCCCATGGAGAATGTCTTGCCTGAAGGCCATCCAAAACCTGAAGTCAACACTGACCAGTGTTGAGAGCCAGTGCGGTGTAGTGGTTAAGAGCGGTAGTCTCGTAATCTGGGGAACCGGGTTCGCGTCTCCGCTCCTCCACATGCAGCTGCTGGGTGACCTTGGGCTAGTCACACTTCCTTGAAGTCTCTCAGCCTCACTCACCTCACAGAGTGTTTGTTGTGGGGGAGGAAAGGAAAGGAGAATGTTAGCCGCTTTGAGACTCCTGAAGGGGAGTGAAAGGCGGGATATCAAATACAAACTCTTCTTCTTCTTGACCAAAAGGTTGAGGCCTAGTTCTCACAAACAGTAGAGAAGATGGTAAACCTGCTCTAAGCTAGGCATGGGTGAATATGTCAATTTCAGTTTTTCTCAGTTTCTCATTTTTCCAATCTTAAATTCTCTACATATCCACATCAGTTTGTGATTTGAAACAAAAACAAAAGTTCCCACAAAAATACATTAGAATTTGGTGATGTGGAAGCTTAAAAAGGACGGTTGTGTTTTTGCTTTGCACATTATTTTGGAAGTGCAAATTATGTAAATTCACTTGTAAACATGAACTGTACTGAAGTTATTCTTCATCCCTAGTCTAGACAGAACTAATGAACCACAGAAGACCAGTATAAATGCAACACTTCCCAATGTCCTGAACATGGTTAGGGTATCAGGTGCCCCAATGGGTTTGCTTGACCCTCCTCCCTCTCATATATTATGCACCTGGGAAGCTGAACCAATTAGATCTGTGTCAGCACTTTTGCTAACCATGGTTGACTCTGCGCCACATTTTGCAGTCATGGCTAAAACTAGGTTTGCTAAGCATGGTTTGCACTACTAACCCTGGTTAGCAAACCACCAATGCAAGCTCCAAAAAGGCTTTCATGAAATGAAAGAGACGAGGAAATGTTGTGCGAGAGGGTTGGGGAGTACAGGAGGGGTATGAGTTTTTAAGTCCATAAGGCTCTCCCTATCTCCTTACAATGGTCAGGAGTTTGGTCAATGTTGGAACTGCACAGCACAGATGAAAAGAGATTTTTGTGGAACACAGAGGTTTGTGTAACCCAAATGTAGCGCTCTGTCTTTCAACATAGAATTGAACTGATTGCATCGCTTCCATTCTGTCGGTTCAAAGTGGTGTTTCCTGGTTTATTCTTGCCGCAATTCATATTGATAAAAAGAACCACTAGCAAACTTCAATGAACCTTGAATTGCACTCTGACATATTCATCCTTGGGTAGGAATACATGTGGCATTTATTTACTTTTTCCTTCAAAAGCTTTCTGCATCTTTTCAGCAGCACTGAATACATTCAAAAGAGGATTTTTTTTTCTTTAACATTACAGGGGGGCTGCTTTTTTCCATTAAAGAGAAATGCCACGTTGCAGATCTCATACACTTCTCTTAAGGCGTTCAATGAAGATGAAGTGGGGGAAAATAGCTCTTGTACCGCAAGACCTTTTGTGGTTTCCCAAAAGTTAAGACAGCAGAGATGAATCTACAGTGGTGCCTTGGTTCTCAAACTTAATCCGTTCTGGAAGTCTGTTCCAAAACCAAAGCTTTCCCAAACCAATGCATGCTTTCCCATAGAAAGTAATGCAAAACCAATTAATCCATTCCAGACATTTCAAAACAACTCCTAAAAAAGCAATTTATCATGAATTTTACTAACTAAAAAGACCATTGATCCATAAAATTAAAGCAGTAATCAATGTACTCTACTATAAAATAAATAAAACAGTATTGTAGATGATTTTTTTAAAAAAAGAATATTGTCTGCACTGATAGTCATTGTTTGGATGTGGGGCTTTATCCATTTCCGCAGTCTCACAATCAATCAATCAGTAGCTGAAGTGGGTTCCACACAGTCACAAAAACAAATTAACCGAAAAAGTCTCAAAAACAAAAACGCAAAATAAATAGCAAAAACAAAAGCGCCAAACGTATTCCATTCCAAAAGTCCTTTTGACTTCTGAAACGTTTGAAAGCCAAGGCGCAGCTTCTGATTGGTGCAGGTGCCCCGGAAACAATAGCCTCAGCCAACTCAGATGTTCGGCTTCCGAAAAACGTTCGAAAACCGGAACACTTCCGGTTTTTCAGCATTTGAGAACCAAGGCATTTGAGAACCAAGGTACCACTAGGCCAGGCAGAAGAGAAGTGGCATTATCCCACCCCACCAAGACTGCCATTTGTAATGTTGTGTGCTTTGCAAGCTCCTACACTGGTTAATGCTAACAAAGACAAAAAAAACAAAAAACCCCACAGTCTTTCCCCATAGAGAAGAGGGTGTAGGACCCTTTTTTAGCCTGAGGGTCACATAATTTTCTGGATAACTTTGCAGGGGCCACATGCCAGGGGGCAGGGCCAGAGGCAGAGGTGGGTGGAGCCAGGGCTGTCTTAAGCATATGCAGCACCGAGGTGTGAAGATCTGCCCAGCGCCCCCCCCCACCAGGTTGCCCAGCCCCAGGTATGCAGGAGGGTGGAGCCAGCCGGCCACCTCAGCATCTCGCTGGCTCGGTCACCCCCGAACTTGTGGCGCAGAGCCGCCTGCAGCAGAAGAGCCCGCCACGGCGCTCCAACTGATGGGCAGGCTCTTCCCCAGACACAACTCTCGGGCTCTGGACTCTCGGCCTAGAGCCACTGAGAGCCCGGCGCCCGGGTGCACTGCACCCCTAGCACCTATGGGTAAGACGGCCCTGCGTGGAGCAACACATGCAAAGGCTCTAGCTGTATACTGTAGAGCAGTTTCTTTGCACTCACACATCCCCCTCTGTCCCCCACCCACGCATTCAAACTCCATAGAGCCAGAGAGTCAAAGCTTCCTGTCATGTGCTGCTGCACTCCCTGATACCACTGCTTTCAAATAGGAGAACTTCAAATTGAAGACCATTGTGCATGTGTGGAGCAAGGAGGGAGTCTGTGCCAATGTCTCTCCTCCTATGCGCATCAGTAGAAGAAGAAGAGGAGTTTGGATTTGATATCCCGCCTTTCACTCCCTTTAAGGAGTCTCAAAGCGGCTAACATTCTCCTTTCCCTTCCTCCCCCACAACAAACACTCTGTGAGGTGAGTGGGGCTGAGAGACTTCAGAGAAGTGTGACTGGCCCAAGGTCACCCAGCAGCTGCATGTGGAGGAGCGGGGACACGAACCCGGTTCCCCAGATTACGAGACTACCGCTCTTAACCACTACACCACACTGGCTCTCAGTACATGAGTACTCCTGGCATCACTTGAATGTGTGGGGGTGTGGGGTGTGGGGTGGCAGGATTAGGCTTGCCCATGCACCCCCTGGCCTCCTCCAACCCCTTCTTTCACCACATGGATGGGGTCATGTGACCCTCTTGAAAATATGGCTCTTATTATGTCTCGTCTAGCAAACTCGTCTTATGTTCTCTAGTCTTAACAATTTGCACTGTCTGGAGAAGGGTGGATTGGGGGGGGGGAATGCCATCCCTTTTTCTTCATGTTTATTCTGAACAAGACTGAGTGTGTATCCTAGCTGGTTGTTATAACCATGGAAACAAACAAGTTTGCACCGAAATGAAGCCTTTAGACTAGCATAATTCAGACCTTCCAAGTGTCCCTATCTTCCAGGGAGATTTAGGAGAAGCCCTGCCAGTTTCTGATTTGATCCCGGAATGTCCCACTTTTCCAAAATTATCATTATGGAATGGGACGTCCCTGTTTTCATCACAGAACTGTTGGAGGGTATGGCAATTTACAATACTGGCCATGCAGGCCATATGCCTTTTCATGATAGTTGTGGGCTGTTGTGAAATGAATTGTTTTCTTTGGGTTCTCTGAACCCATGCAGCACCCTTACGCAAGAAAAGCTGTTTGAATACAGGGGCCGCAATGCAGTTACATAGGTGCCTGGATCACGGGCTGCGTGAATATGCCGCAAATTGTGCTTTGATGCTTGAGTCACTGCAAATTCTGGTATGAACTGATCTCCCCTTCCCAGACTAGTGTGTGTGGAGCATATTTTACAGACCCTACATATGTCTTCTCTGAAATAACCCTGTTGAGTTCCCTGTATCCCAGAATACAGGCTTACAGGACTACAGCCTTCATCATCCACCAACATTCGCACTAATAATAATAATAATAATAATAATAATAATAATAATAATAAATTTTATTTATATCCCGCCCTCCCCAGCCGAAGCCGGGCTCAGGGCGGCTGACAACAATTAAATAATCAAACAATCAAATAATCAAACATTCTAAAAACATTCCATTATAAAAATTAATTAAAGTCAAATTAATGGCAACCGTTGAGCAAAATTCTGTGCAGGTTGCCAGAGGAGGGAGTCAGGCTGGGACCTGACCAAAGGCCTGGTGGAACAACTCTGTCTTGCAGGCTCTGCGGAAAGATGTCACGTCCCGCAGGGCCCTAGTCTCTTGTGACAGAGCGTTCCACCAGATTGGAGCCGCAGCCGAGAAAGCCCTGGCTCTAGTTGAGGCCAGCCTAACCTCTCTGAGGCCTGGGACCTTCAGGATGTTTTTATTTGACGAGCGTAGGTTTCTCTGTGGGGCATACCAGGAGAGGCGGTCCCGTAGGTACGAGGGTCCTAGGCCGTATAGGGCTTTAAAGGTTAAAACCAGCACCTTAAACCTGATCCTGTACTCCACCGGGAGCCAGTGCAGCTGGTATAGCACCGGATGAATGTGATCTCGCAGTGAAGACCCTGTAAGGAGTCTCGCTGCGGCATTCTGCACCCTCTGGAGTTTCTGGGTCAGTCTCAAGGGCAGCCCCACGTAGAGCGAGTTACAATAATCCAGTCTGGAGGTGACCGTCGCATGGATCACAGTGGCTAGGTCAGGGCGAGAGAGGTAAGGAGCCAACTGCTTAGCTTGGCGGAGATGAAAAAATGCCGCCTTTGTTATAGCTGCAATCTGCGCCTCCATGGAGAGGGAGGTGTCGAAGATTACACCCAAACTCTTAACGGACGGTGCTGGCACTAATTGCACCCCCGCTAGAGATGGGAGTTGCCCCCTCAATCCCATATCGTCCCGTCCCAGCCAGAGGACCTCTGTCTTCGAAGGATTTAACTTCAACCGGCTCCCACGTAACCATCCAGCCACAGCTTCCAAGCATCTGATCAGTGTGTCTGGGGCCGAGTCAGGGTGGCCATCCATCAACAGATAGAGTTGGGTGTCATCAGCATACTGATGGCAGCCCAGCCCAAAACTCCGGACAAGCTGGGCGAGGGGGCGCATAAAGATGTTAAAAAGCATCGGGGAGAGTATCGCACCCTGGGGCACTCCACACACCAAGGAGTGGCGGGATGACAATTCCCCCCCAAGCGCCACCCTCTGTCCCCAACCGGAGAGAAACGAGCGCAGCCATTGAAGGACTGTGCCCTGGATCCCCACGTCGGCAAGGCGGCGGTCCAGGAGTTCGTGATCGACCATGTCGAAGGCTGCTGACAGGTCTAGAAGAATCAGCAGCCCCGAGCCGCCTTGATCCAGCTGCCTGCGGAGATCATCTGTTAGGGTGACCAGAGCCGTCTCGGTCCCATGACCAGCGCGGAAGCCGGACTGGAATGGATCCAGAGCCGATGTTTCATCCAGAAACCTACCAAGCTGTTCAGCAACCGCTCTCTCAATCACCTTACCCAGGAATGGAAGATTCGAAACCGGGCGGTAATTGGATAGATCTAAGGGATCTAATGATGTTTTCTTTAAGAGCGGGCGCACCACTGCCTCCTTCAGTTCCCCTGGGAATGTCCCGGTGCCAAGGGACAAATTGATGATATCCCCCAGGGGGGCCCGCACCTCGTCTGGACACGCTCTAATCAGCCAGGACGGGCACGGGTCGAGAGGACAAGTAGTGGGCTTTCCAGCTTGGAGGAGTCTGTCCACATCGGCTGGGGATATCCGGTCAAAGTGGTCCAATACTGGACCCGAGGACAGTCGAGGGGCCTCCAGTTCCTTTATTGTATCCAAATTGGCAGGGAGGTCATGGCGGAGCAACAAGACCTTCTCCGCAAAGAAGCTCGCAAATGCCTCACAGCTGTGTGTCAAATTGTTATTTAAATTTGGCTGTCCTTCAAGGGATGTTAAAGACCGAATTATACTAAATAATTGCGCCGGGCGAGAGCTAGCGGATGCAATGGAGGCCGAGAAGTAGGACTTCTTAGCGGCCTTCACTGCCATCTCATAGGTTTTCATAAAAACCCTATAAGATGTTCTTGAAGCTCCGTCACGGGCACCCCGCCATACTCGCTCTAGCCGTCTGAGGTCCCGCTTCATTTTCCGGAGCTCCTCGGTAAACCAGGGAGCCCGGTTTCTGCGGGGTCGCAGAGGGCGCTTAGGTGCGATCTCATCGATGGCTGCCAGGAGCTGGGTATTCCAGCCCTCAACAAGCTCAGTCAATGAGTCACCAGGGGGAGCAAGGTCCCGCAAGGCTTGGCGGAATCTATCAGGGCAGCAGCAGTGTCCCGAGGCCTCCCTGGAGCCTTATATGCTGAGGTAGAGTCTGGGGCCCGTCCCCAGGCCCAAAATATTACAACACAGTTCTCAAACCAAAAACACGGGGAGGTAGAAATGTACATTTTGAGAGAAAATAGTTTAAAAGGGGGTGTTCCACTGCTGCTTTTCTGTGGTGGCCAAAAATCCTTTTTAAAGAAAATATCTTTAGAATTAATTGGAATTTTAAAGTGACTAAAATAACTCTAAACGTCTAACCAAATTTAAAGAAAATTTCTAGTCACCACAGAAAAACAGCCCTGCTACAGGCACTCTCCCAGGTCATCTCACCCAGAATGCCTCACTCTGAGGAAGGATCTGCAAGAGCTGAGTTGGTAGTGACAGCTGCAGCTAGGAAGGCACGTGGGGGAATGAGTGAGTGCATGTCCTGGGGACACATATTTACTGCCATCTCCTGTTTCTGCTGCCTAAGGCATTGCCTCAGTTTACCTGATAGGAGAGTTGGCCCTGATGCAGTGGTGCGCAATGCTATTTAATCTATATGAACCCTTAATATAGCTAGAATTAAAGGGGGGATTCGTTTTTCTCCACCCTGCTATGAAGTCTCAGTGCACAATCAGGAATGCCAGAATCTGTTCTAGAAAAACAAATGCTTCGTTTAATAATAATAATAATAATAATAATTTATTTATACCCCACTCATCTGGCTGGGTTTCCCCAGCCACTCTGGGTGGCTTCCAAAAAAATATGAAAATACAGTAGTCCATCAAACATTCAAAGCTTCCCAACAGGGTTGCCTTCAGATGTCTTCTATACGTCTGGTAGTTGTTTCTCTCTTTGACATCTGGTGGGAGGGCGTTCCATAGGGCGGGCACCACTATCGAAAAGGCCCTCTGCCTGGTTCCCTGTAAATTGGCTTCTTGCAGCAAGGGAACCGCCTGAAGGCCCTCAGCGCTGGACCTCAGTGTCCGGGCAGAATGATGGGGATGGAGACGTGCCTTCAGGTATACTGGACCAAGGCTATTTAGGACTTTAAACTTTAAAGGTCAGCACCAACACTTTGAATTATGCCCGGAAACATACTGGGAGCCAATGTAGGTCTTTCAAGACTGGTGTTTTGTGGTCTCCATGGCCGCTCCCAGTCACTAGTCTAGCTGCCGCATTCTGGAATAGTTGTAGTTTCCAGGTCACCTTCAAAGGTAGCCCCACATAGAGTGCATTGCAGTAGTCCAAGCAAGAGGCAGATAGAGTCTCAGCCTGCGTACCAGATGGAGCTGGTGGACAGCTGGTCTGGACACAGAATTGACCTGTGCCTCCATGAACAGCTGTGAATCCAAAATAACTCCCAGGCTGCGCACCTGATCCTTCAGGGACAGGGAGTCAATAGCTTTTTGAGAGTCTTTCCTCAGGGTGAACATTACCATGCTCACTAGACACTCAGGAGGATTCTCCTACTACAAGGGCCTTGGTGTGTGGTCGACACATCTGCCATGGATTTGTGGAATTTGGGTGCAGTGAAGAAGACCACCCAATGCACGTAGCCCAAGATCTTCTTGTGGCAGGCAAAGTGGTGGCTTATTGGCAAATCACAAAAGAAAATACCCCTATCTAGGCTTGGGACACAGGGGGTCAGGTGCAGAGCTTCTGAGTGCCAAAACATAATCTGCTGTTCCATCCTTCTTGGGGTTTGCTTCCTGCTGTATTTATCATTTCAGCAGCAGACATGTTGCTATGTTTCCTGTGCTTACAGCACACCTTGCCCAAATCCTGCCAGCAGTTGCCCGCTGCCTTTTACATAAGGTTCTCATGACAGAGCCTTGTTCCGTATGGAACTTGGCAGATGTCCATTCGTGGAAGGAAGGCTAGCTCTGCAATGGCTGCACGTCAGCAAATTCCTACAAACCATCTATCTCAATCTATCATGCTTTGCAGGCCTGAGCAAAGACTGCTGCCCACTCAACATCCCATTAACTTTTCCACCCTTTATTTCACACAGGCCCATATGTAATCTTAATCTCTCTTTTCTTGGCAAGTGATTATCTCTCCACGTCGCCAGTTGCCTGGTGCCTGTTAAACCCAAGAAGGGTTTGGAAGACGTACATGTGATAAAGGATTTGCTAATGGATTTGAGTACCCCCGTGGGGGCTGGAAAATGGAGTGTTCTACTTGGGGGGGGGGTGCACACACGCTTCTTAACTTTATATTGATGCTATTGCAGCACAATTCCTTCCCATGCTACTTAGGTTACAATGAAAGGCTTTAAACAAGAAGGAGGAGCCTATGCTGATGTGCATGTCAACATCACCCCAATAACCCACAACCTGATGCTTGCCCTGCATATTATTTATTTGCATATATATTTATCTCATGTGTGCATCCTATGAAACATATTGAAGCAATTCAACAACATGATAAAAAAGGATATGCCATTTCTTATTCTTATATGCCGTTAAAACCATTGCACATACAGAAACAATTTTTAAAAAATTTACACATATAATGAAGCATTAAAACAACCACATCTACTGTATAAAACCAGATTTCGAAATAAATACAGAACCCAACTGGGATTTTTAAAAAATCTCCAAGTTTATTGAAAGGGGAAAACCTTCAACAACAGAGATGTCACCTGTCTGGTACATAATCAAAGGGAGTTCCAAAAGAGTAGGGAGGCCCAGAATCATGCAGAACAGACCTCCTGGTTAGGTGCTGTCCTTTTTTACAGATTAAGATCAGATGAGTGAGAAAGTATTTTAGGTTATCCTGGTCCCAAGCTGTATAGGGCTTTGAGCAACCAGTGCCAGCACCTTGAACTTAGTCCAGTAGCTAATTATAAAATCATAGAGCTAGTTGTAGAGTTGGAAGAGACCCTTAGGGTTGTCTAGTCCAACCCCCCCCCCCCCCCAATGCAGGAATCTCAGCTAAAGCATCCGTGACAGATGGCCATCCAAATCTGCTTAGAAACCTCCAAGAGAGCCAGTGTGGTGTAGTGGTTAAAAGCGGTGGACTCATAATCTGGTGAACTGGGTTTGCGTCCCTGCTCTTCCACATGCCTCACTCACCTCACAGAGTGTTTGTTGTGGAGGAGGAAGGGAAAGGAGATTGTTAGCCGCTTTGAGATTCCTTCAGGTAGTGATAAAGCGGGATATCAAATCCAAACTCCTCCTCCTCCTCTTCTTCTTCTTTTTTTTTTTTTTTTTTTTTTGCAGGGCAGCGGCTGAAGAAGGAGCCAAAAGGGGTTTCTTGTGTGTGTGATTCTTGTGGCTGATTAGCTGCTTTCCCTGGTCAAAGGTCAGAGGGGGCAGGGTTTCTGTTGAGGCAGGTGATTAGCTGTGGGAGGAGCTTATCAGTGTTTGCAGGGCAGCGGCTGAAGAAGGAGCCAAAAGGGGTTTCTTGTGTGTGTGATTCTTGTGGCTGATTAGCTGCTTTCCCTGGTCAAAGGTCAGAGGGGGCAGGGTTTCTGTTGAGGCAGGTGATTAGCTGTGGGAGGAGCTTATCAGTGTTTGCAGGGCAGCGGCTGAAGAAGGAGCCAAAAGGGGTTTCTTGTGTGTGTGATTCTTGTGGCTGATTAGCTGCTTTCCCTGGTCAAAGGTCAGAGGGGGCAGGGTTTCTGTTGAGGCAGGTGATTAGCTGTGGGAGGAGCTTATCAGTGTTTGCAGGGCAGCGGCGCGCGCCTATCGGCGCGCGCAGTTTGAACCATCTTTCAGATTTAGGGGAGCTAGTCTCAAGCCCAACGACACATTCTCAAGATGGAGGGGGAGGGAACAGCTGTGGTCGCCTGCGGTTCCTGCGCAATGTTTGCCATCTTGCCAAAGGTTGCAGGCAGCTTTACGTGCAGCAATTGCATGTTGATTGCCCTCCTAAAAGACAAAGTCCAGCAACTGGAGGAACGTGTAGCTACGCTCCAAAGAATTAGAGAGCTGGAGCTCTTCTTGGAAGCAACAGAGCACACCGTCTCCACCAAGGAGGAGACAGGGGACTCCCCTGAGAAGGAGGCTAGTTCACCAACACAGGAGCCCGATATGTGGAGAAACGTGACTCAAAGAAGTAGGAGGCCCAGGGTTCGCTCTGATTGTCTAGAAATACACAATCGCTTTGAGGTCCTCTCCCCTAGCATGGAAGACGAAGAGCAGACTCCATTTGAGGATCTCTCCCTCATTACAGTCGATCACATATATGAAGATGAGCAGCAAAGTCAGTCCTCAGGGAGTGTGCAGGCGACCTTGGAACGGACCGCTCATGGAAGAACCCTGACCAAACCTAAGAGAAGGCGTGTAGTGGTGATAGGGGATTCCTTACTGAGGGGAACAGAAGCAGTGATCTGTGGGCCTGACAAGATGTCTCGGGAAGTGTGCTGTCTCCCCGGGGCTAAGATCCAAGATGTAACTGAACGACTGCAAGGAATCATAAAACCCACTGACAAATACCCCTTCCTCTTGGTTCATGTGGGAACCAATGACACTGCAAGCAATAGCCTCCAGAAGATCAAAAGAGACTATGAGGCTCTGGGCAGGAAATTGAAGCAATTAAATGCACAAATCGTCATCTCATCTGTCCTCCCAGTTGAACGACGTGGCCCAGGGAGAGAGAGGAAAATAGTGGAAGTAAACAGCTGGCTTCGCAAATGGTGTAAACAGGAACGGTTTGGATTCTTAGATCACGGACTGCAGTTTCTTGAGGATGGACTTCTGGCAAGCGATGGGCTGCACCTCACAACGGTTGGGAGGAATGTTTTTGCCAAAAAACTAAGAAACCTCATCAGGAGGGCTTTAAACTGACTAATGTGGGGGAGGGAGACAGTGCTCCTGAAGGTAGGAGTCTATTAATTGATGAAGATGATCATCCAAATGTCATAGACCAAATGGAGCAAACAGCAAGCAGACCTAGTGGTGGGAGGAAAAAATCCTTAAATAAGAGACACGGGGGAATGACTAATGGACTTCAATGTCTGTACACTAATGCACAAAGCATGGGAAATAAACAAGATGAGCTTGAGCTCTTGGTACAGCAAACTAAATATGACATAATAGGCATCACTGAAACATGGTGGGATAAGTCCCACGATTGGAATGTAAAAATGGAGGGATACAATCTATTTCAGAGAAACAGACCAGACAAGAAAGGAGGAGGAGTGGCGTTATATGTCAGGGATGTGTATACCTGTGAAGAGATCCAAGATTTAGAACCTCAAAGCCAAAGTGAGAGCATTTGGGTCAAAATTAAGGGAGAGAAGAATAACAGTGACCTCATTGTGGGAGTTTACTATAGATCCCCAAGCCAAACGGAGGACATAGATGATGCCTTCCTGGAACAGATGGCCAAGCATGCAAAAGGAAGGGAGATAGTAGTAATGGGGGACTTCAATTACCCAGATATTTGTTGGATGTCAAACTCAGCCAAGAGCATAAGGTCAAACAGATTCCTCACTGGCCTTGCAGACAACTTCATTGTCCAGAAAGTGGGAGAAGCAACAAGAGGAACAGCCATTTTAGATCTGGTCCTAACCAATGTCGATGACCTGGTTAATGGGGTAGAAGTGGAAGGATCATTAGGCGCAAGTGATCATGCTCTTCTGAAGTTTACTATACAACGGAAAGGAGCAGCCAAGCATACTAGGACTCAATTTCTTGACTTTAAGAAAGCCGACTTCATAAAACTTAGGGAAGTGCTGGGTGAGATCCCATGGACAGTAATACTAAAAGGAAAGGGAGTTCATGATGGCTGGGAGTTTGTTAAGAGGGAGATAGTAAAAGCACAACTTCAGGCAATACCAATGAGACGGAAACATGGAAGGTGCCTAAAGAAGCCAGGGTGGCTATCTAAAGAACTTTTAACTGAGTTAAGATTAAAAAAGGATGTGTACAAAAAATGGAAAAGGGGGGAAACCACCAAAGAGGAATTCAAACAAATAGCCAGCACGTGTAGACACAAAGTCAGAAAAGCTAAAGCACAGAATGAACTCAGGCTTGCTAGAGAGGTTAAAAGCAACAAAAAAGGCTTCTATGGGTATGTTCGTAGCAAAAGGAAGAACAAAGAAACAGTGGGGTCACTCAGAGGAGAAGATGGTGAAATGCAAACAGGGGACACAGAAAGGGCTGAACTCCTCAATGCCTTCTTTGCCTCAGTCTTCTCCGATAAAGAAAACAATGCCCGACCTGAAGAATTTGGAGGAAATGATTCAGCAGAGGAAACACAGCCCAGAATAACTAAGGAGATAGTACAAGAATACTTGGCTAGTTTAGATGTATTCAAGTCTCCAGGGCCAGATGAACTGCATCCAAGAGTATTAAAAGAACTGGCAGATGTGATCTCAGAACCACTGGCAGTCATCTTTGAGAATTCCTGGAGAACAGGCGAAGTCCCGGCAGACTGGAGGAGGGCAAATGTTGTCCCTATTTTCAAAAAGGGGAAAAGAGAGGACCCAAATAATTACCACCCAGTCAGTCTAACATCAATACCAGGGAAGATTCTGGAGCAGATCATTAAGCAAACAATCTGTGAGCACCTAGAAAGGAATGCTGTGATCACCAATAGTCAGCATGGATTTCTGAAAAATAAGTCATGTCAGACTAACCTGATCTCATTTTTTGACAGAATTACAAGCCTGGTAGATGAAGGGAACGCAGTGGATGTAGTCTACCTTGATTTCAGCAAGGCATTTGACAAGGTGCCCCATGATATTCTTGTAAAGAAGCTGGTAAAATGCGGTCTTGACTATGCTACCACTCAGTGGATTTGTAACTGGCTGACTGACCGGACCCAAAGGGTGCTCATCAATGGTTCCTCTTCATCCTGGAGAAGAGTGACTAGTGGGGTGCCACAGGGTTCTGTCTTGGGCCCGGTCTTATTCAACATCTTTATCAACGACTTGGATGATGGACTCAAGGGCATCCTGATCAAATTTGCAGATGACACCAAACTGGGAGGGGTGGCTAACACCCCAGAAGACAGGATCACACTTCAAAACGACCTTGACAGATTAGAGAACTGGGCCAAAACAAACAAGATGAATTTTAACAGGGAGAAATGTAAAGTATTGCACTTGGGCAAAAAAAATGAGAGGCACAAATACAAGATGGGTGACACCTGGCTTGAGAGCAGTACATGTGAAAAGGATCTAGGAGTCTTGGTTGACCACAAACTTAACATGAGCCAACAGTGTGACGCGGCAGCTAAAAAAGCCAATGCAATTCTGGGCTGCATCAATAGGAGTATAGCATCTAGATCAAGGGAAGTTATAGTGCCACTGTATTCTGCTCTGGTCAGACCTCACCTGGAGTACTGTGTCCAGTTCTGGGCACCACAGTTCAAGAAGGACACTGACAAACTAGAATGTGTACAGAGGAGGGCAACCAAAATGGTCAAAGGCCTGGAAACAATGCCTTATGAGGATCGGCTAAGGGAGCTGGGCATGTTTAGCCTGGAGAAGAGGAGGTTAAGGGGTGATATGATAGCCATGTTCAAATATATAAAAGGATGTCACATAGAGGAGGGAGAAAGGTTGTTTTCTGCTGCTCCAGAGAAGCGGACACGGAGCAATGGATACAAACTACAAGAAAGAAGATTCCACCTAAACATTAGGAAGAACTTCCTGACAGTAAGAGCTGTTCGACAGTGGAATTTGCTGCCAAGGAGTGTGGTGGAGTCTCCTTCTTTGGAGGTCTTTAAGCAGAGGCTTGACAACCATATGTCAGGAGTGCTCTGATGGTGTTTCCTGCTTGGCAGGGGGTTGGACTCGATGACCCTTGTGGTCTCTTCCAACTCTATGATTCTATGATTCTATGATTCTATGATTCTTCTTCTTCTTCTTCTCCTCCTCCTCCTCCTCCTCCTCCTCCTCCTCCTCCTTCTTCTTCTTCTTCAAAGGAGAGTCCACCATCTCCTGAGGGAGTCCATTCCACTGTAGAACAGCTCTTATTGCCAGAATAGAAAGTTCTTCCTGACTGACTGACTGACCGACTGACCAACTAACTAACTAACTAACTAGAAGTTCCTTCCAAACTAAGTAATTGTTTGTTGTTTAGTCGTTTAGTCGCGTCCGACTCTTCGTGACCCCATGGACCAGAGCACGCCAGGCACTCCTGTCTTCCACTGCCTCCCACAGTTTGGTCAAACTCGTGCTGGTAGCTTCGAGAACACTATCCAACCATCTCGCCCTCTGTCGTCCCCTTCTTCTTGTGCCCTCCATCTTTCCCAACATCAGGGTCTTTTCCAGGGAGTCTTCTCTTCTCATGAGGTGGCCAAAGTATTGGAGCCTCAGCTTTTTTAAAATAAAAAAAAAAGAAATCGCATTAATATGGAAGCAGCACAGAATGAACATATGGATGAACACATGGAAAAAATGACATTGGACCATAAATTCAACAATCCATCCATCTCTGTGAAGGAGAACCAGAACAAAGGGATCGTCCCACTGCTCTTTATCTAAACTTGTTCCTGCTGTTTGTGTGGACATTTTCATCTACATAAATAAACAGCCAACAGCTTTCAAATCTGAAGCTTCACATGCTGATCAACCTTGAGATCGTCTACATGTGCTGGAGCCCCAGGGCCATATGCATGCCTCCTACAAACCACATGGCTGCCGAGATGTGGGTGGCATGTCTGATGATGTACTCGGTGCAAGCTTTCACCGCTCCTATGGGGAGAAAAAGATTGTACGAATTGGATGTACATTTGCATGTGCTGCCTGCATCGTTTTGACTGACTCAGGGCATCTCCTTTGTGGGAATAGTGCACAAAGCATTGATTTCCCACCCATGGGACTTCCAGACAGTTGCTATGTTCAGGTGGGCCTCAATCACATACCAGCAAATTCAGGTGGTACAATTATACTTGATGGGGGAGGTTCTGCACATCAAGCCACTCCCCCAAAAGGTCAGACTTTTTTGCAACATAGAAAGTGACACTGAGAAAGGTGAGATAACCCATGCTTCGAAGCAATGTCATGAAGCAACGTAATCTAACCTCCCCAGAAATGAATCAGAAAGAATGCTCATGGAATAGCCAACATAGATGCCCTGCAAACAAATCAGGATGAAGGCTGAATAAACTGGTCACCTGGAAGCATTCTGGGATATGTAATCCCAGTTCCCAGTAGGAGAAAACACACTTTCTGGGAGCTGGAAGTACCTACTGGAGCCAGAACCCTACAAGTGTCCCTATTTTCCAGGGACAGCCCCAGATTTATAGAAGCCGTCCCAGTTTCTGATTTGATCCCAAAATGTCCACTTTTCCTTAGGAGATCCCTATTTTCATTGGAGAAATGTTGGAGGGTATGGATTTATGTGACACCCCCCCCCCGAGCCAAGGAAACAAGTAACTACACAACCTTTATAAGACCCCTGAAGACAGCCCTGCATAAAGAATTTTTTTACATGTTTAATGTTTTATTATGTTCTTATATATGTTGGAAGCTGCTGCGGCAACCTAGTCAGATGGTGGAGTATAAAAAATGAAATTATTATTATTATTACAGTCGTACCTTGGAAGTGGAACGGGATCCATTCTGGAAGTCCGTTCGACTTTCAAAACGTTCAGAAACCAAAGCGTGGCTTCCAATTGGCTGCAGAAATCTCCCGCAGCCAATTGGAAGCCGTGGAAGCCCCATTGGACATTCAGCTTCCAAAAATAGTTCGCAAACTGGAACAGTCATTTCCAGGTTTGCAGCATTCGGGAGCCAAAACGTTTGAGAACTAGGCTGCTCAAAAACCAGTGTACGACTGTATTATTAGTAGTATTATTTTGTTGTTGTTTAGTCGTGTCCAACTCTTCGTGACCCCATGGACCAGAGCACGCCAGGCACTCCTGTCTTCCACTGCCTACCGTAGTTTGGTCAAACTCAGTAGCTTCAAGAACACTGTCCAACCATCTCGACCTCTGTTATCTCCTTGTGCCTTCAATCATTCCCATCATCAGGGTCATTTCCTGGGAGTCTTCTATTCTCATGAGGTGGCCAAAGTATTGGAGCCTCAGCTTCACGATCTGTCCTTCCAATGAGGACTCAGGGCTGATTTCCTTCAGAGTGGGTAGATTTGATCTTCTTGCAGTCCATGGGACTCTCAAGAGTCTCCTCTAGCACCATAATTCCAAAGCATCTACTCTTCGGCGATCAGCCTTCTTTATGGTCCAGCTCTCACTTCCATATATCACTACTGGAAAAATCATAGCTTTAGCTATACGGACCTTTGTCGGCAAGGTGATATCTCTGCTTTTTAAAATGTTGCCTCGGTTTGTTGTCGCTTTTCTCCCAAGAAGCAGGCGTCTTTTAATTTCGCGACTGCTGTCACCATCTGCAGTGATCATGGAGCCCAAGAAAGTAAAATCTCTCAGTGCTTCCAATTCTTCCCCTTCCATTCTCCAGGAGGTGATGGGACCAGTGGCCATGATCTTCGTTTTTTTGATGTTGAGCTTCAAACCATATTTTGCGCTCTCCTCTTTCACCTTCATTAAGAGGTTCTTTAATTCCTCCTCACTTTCTGCCATCAAAGTTGTGTCATCTACATATCTGAGGTTGTTGATATTTCTTCCAGCAATCTTAATTCTGGCAATTATTATTATTATTATTAGGGAAGTCCCTATTTTCATTGGAGAAATGCTGGAGGGTATGTGAAGCCCCTGCTACTTCTCCCTTCTCCTGCCCCACAACTTTGCCTTGGGGCAGGGAAGTCAAGAGAGGAGGTGGCAGTTTGCAGGATCATAGCACCCACTGCCTTGTTCAGGGCAGACAGCGCAGGCTGGATTTGTTCAATCCCTTTACAAGCATTCCTGGAGGGGAGGCTTGCTTTTGCTCACCATCTTCTTATTCTATTCGGAGTAGCCTTACAGGAAGCAAGTCATTAGGGGTGCCGGCAGTAAAGCAGCCTGACTGAAAGCTCCACTTGTTTCTTATTTTCTTCTGTAATAAGAAGTTTCTTTCCCAGGTTTTGGGGAAGAGAGGAACAACCGGAGAATTAACAAATATTAACATCAACTTCTGGCAAGCAGCTCTCTTTGTTAAACAAACAGTCCCCATCTCACTTTGGCTTCAAGTATTTATTAATTAAGCAAAAAGGGATGGCAGAAGACAGACCCCTGAAATACGCAATTAAACTATCTGTGGAAGTGGAGAGAGGGGGAGCTTAAAGCTCCTTTATTTGTCTGTTTGTTAAAAGAACAGGATGCAAGGCATTTCCTAAACCAGGCAGCTCCCATTGGCTGGCCATATTGATAAATTAGCTCTGTGTGCTTTCAAGTCAAAAGCAAGCCTCTTCTAAGCCACTTCTTTAGAAGCTCACAATCTGAAAGCTATTGATCTATTTATCCAGATAAATACCGTACCGAGTTATCAGAATAGCCACAAACAGCAGAGAGAAGATTAGGCAAGCATAATAACAACAATAAGGAGGAGATCCTCCCCCACCCCGTCAATGGAAACGGAAGGCTTTTTAATTAATTGAAATGCCAGCTCCAACAATGGCTGTTTATGTGTGTATCTTCCATGCCCTGCTTTAAAAGAAAATGCAATTTGAAAGGGAGTGTCCGTACAAAACTCTTTAATGATTCAGTTACAAGGCAGAGGAGAGAGAACAAGAGGCCGCTATCATCCAGTTTCAAAGAGGCAGGCCCCAGAGTGATGCAGCACGGAGGAAAAACACAACCCTACACCAAAAGCAGTATAGAGTGTTTCATGTTCCCCTGATTTTCCAGGAGCATGGGCTTCCAAGACCCTTTACAGAGTCAATTTCCTTCTGTGTCAAGTGCACCAGAGGTTTATAGAGGTCTGTGTTTTGTTTTGTTTTGTTTTGTGCTTTGCAATAGCTGTTTACATAGGAAGGCTCATCTCCTTCAGTAAGCAGGACCTGAGTGTAATAGCACTAGTCTAGCACATTGCCAACAAAGGTCCGTATAGTAAAAGCCATGGTTTTCCCAGTAGTGATGTATGGAAGTGAAAGCTGGACCATAAAGAAGGCTGATCGCCGAAGATGCTTTTGAATTATGGTGCTGGAGGAGACTCTTGAGAGTCCCATGAACTGCAAGAAGATCAAACCTCTCCATTCTGAAGGAAATCAGCCCTGAGTGCTCACTGGAAGGACAGATCCTGAAGCTGAGGCTCCAATTCTTTGGCCATATCATCAGAAGAGAAGACTCCTTGGAAAAGACCCTGATGTTGGGAAAGATGGAGCACACAAGGAGAAGGGGACGACAGAGGACAAGATGGTTGGAAGCTACCAGCATGAGTTTGACCAAACTGCAGGAGGCAGTGGAAGACAGAAGTGCTTGGCATGCTCTGGTCCATGGGGTCACAAAGAGTCAGACACAACTAAACGACTAACAACAACAACAACCACCTTGTGATTCTGAGCAACTGATACTCAGGGGCATTCTGCCTCTGACAGTGGAGGAAGAACATAGCCATCATGCCTAGTATGCCTAGTAGTCATTGATGGATTTGCCTTCATCGTCCTTTTGAAGCTATACAGTTGTGTTTGCAAAGTTGAGCCATGAGGTGAACACAAGCACCTCACAAGCAACCATCAGCTGATGGTTGGGACTTCCAAGCACATTGCAGAGCTTTTTACAGACCCCATCAAAGCACTGTGCAGAACTCTACTTCAGACAGATCAGCATGGCATATCGTCAGCTGAATGATGGGGCTTCAAAGCACCACACACAGCTTTGGTGACAGCCCAGTTCATCTAAGCTTGTGCTGAATTCTTCAGTTATCACTAAATAGCCACCAGGTAATCAAAGTCAAACACACAACTGCCCTGTTTTGCAGACATTTAGGGATGTTCCTTCATATGCATCAGGTTGAGCTAGCTTTATTTTCTGAACTGTTTCTTAAGAGAGTTGTTCCTTTTTATACATTCGTTATCACGATCCATATGGCAATCAATTTCCCTCAGCTTTCCCAGGTGGTATCCCTTAGACAAGTGTCATGAAGTTAAATGATTGGCTTGTATTTTTTTTTAATAGAACTTAGAAATATATGTGGTGCTGGGGAACATTTCCATCCCACCCGACCATGTCTATAAATAACAGCAATCTGCCATAATTAGAAAGCATGAACACGCTAAACCCTTCATTAATTCTTTACTGCATTCTTCAAAAAGCTGTTGAGATGGTTATTAATATTCTGCTGTACCCCATTCATCAGTAGATGATGCCAAGATCCAACAGCACAGCCTTAGTTAAATATAAGCAGAGTGAGATCTGTGGGTGGGTGGGCACATGTTTGTATCAATCTGTTTGTTTATATCTATCTATCTATCTCATCTATCTATCATCTATCTATCCATCCATCCATCCATCCATCCATCCATCCATGGACACCTTCACCCTTTTCCTCTCACTAGTGCTTAAAAAGTGAATTTGTTTCAATGGGGAGACAGTGGCAATGTAAAAGAGGAATGGGAAACCATCTAACACCCAAGGGCCACATCCCATCATAGTCAAACCTTTGCAGGGGGCACATTACCAGTGATGGGTGAGCCAGAGGGGAAAGTGAACAGGGGCACAGAGGTGATCCTTATTTTTGTAGAAAATAGGCTACACTCCAACGGTGCAAAACTCAAATGTTTCCAAAGACGTCCACAAACACATTGCACCTCAAGGCCAGAGACATTAGCCCAGTCCAAGGACATGTGTCAGCTGGGTAGAAGGCACTTCAGGAGGGTATGGACCAGGTCTGGTGAAAGGGGTGGCCTGAGGAAAGTCCCAAAGAATGGACAGCGAGGTCTATTGAAAAGATGAGCAAATCCCACCCGGAGATACTGCCACGTCCCACCTGCCGTGTTATACTAGGGAAGTGGTCGAGCATCTGCTCTGCGTACAGAAGGTCCCAGGTTCAGTCCTCAGCATCTCCAGGAAGGACTAGGAGAGAACCCAGTCTGAAACCCTGGTAGAGTCACTGACAGTCTTTGTAGGCCATTCTAAGGTAGATGGGCCAATAGACTCAATATGAATCCCTATGTCCCTATGTTCCAACCACTTTAAACAGTCATGGTTTCCCCCAAAGAATCATGGGAAGTGTAGTTTGGTAAGGCTGCGTGTTTTATTCTCTCAGGGAAGAAGATATCTGAGCTTTTAACCTTGGGGAAAGGCCATAGTTTCATGGTCAGATGCATCCTTTGCAAGCAGAACGTCCCAGGCTCAATCCTGGCATCTCCAGGTAGGGTTGGAAGACACTCCTACCTGAAATCCCAGAGAGCTCCTGCCAGTCAGTGTAGACAATACTGAGCTATATGAGCCAAGGGTCTGACTTGGTATAAGACAGCTTCCTATGTTCCTATGCTTCCTATGTTCTGATGTAGCACTAAGTTAGTCACTTAGTAGTATTCTTGTTGTGCTGCCAGAACATTGTTGCCATAGCTGTCAACTTACAGATTTGAAAATAAGGGACCAGCAGCCTCAAAAATAAGGGATCAGCAGCCAAAATAAGGGATCAGCTTGCATTAACTAGCCACACACACAGCCTCCCCCCTCGCCACAAGATCACCACCCACCATTTTAGTCAACCAGCTCCTTTCCTTTCCCCATAACAGTCAATTGAAGAAGCCTCCAAAACAAATCCAAAAGCCCCCTCCCCACGAGATCACCGCCCGCCATTGTACTCAACCAGCTCCTTTCCTTTCCCCCCACCATATGCCCCCGCTGCAGACAGACCTTTTCCCCGGCAAGGGTGAGTGGGCCGTCGATGACGTATCTATCCATTTCCGAGCACAGGTATGTTCAACTTCTGAGCCCCTCCAAACCAAAGGCAGAAAGCCTAGCCAGCAGCCAACCGAAGCCTGAACCGGTGGTTCCCACAGCGCAGCAACCCAGCAAAGGGGATGCAGCAAGGAAAACCACCGTCACCTCTCTGCTAGGAAGCGCTGAGCAAAGGCGAGTCCCCAGGCAATGCGGCCGGGCACAAGGCATGCAAGCTCCACCCCTTCAGTCGTTCTTAGACTCCTTATTGGGTGAGCAATGCAGCCAAGCAACACAGTTAGACTCTCCCTTCCTCCCTGGCCGGCAGGGAGGGAGGGAGAGGAGCTGCTTCCTTTGAAACCCGGGAAATTTATGGGACATCATCAATCCGGGACAGCAGCGGAAAACGGCGCTGGGATAAGGGAGTTTCCCACCAAATAAGGGACAGTTGGCAGCTATGATTGCTGCGTGAAGGAAAACACTGGTACCAAAGATTGCACAAGGATCAGCTGTTGAACCATTTTGATTTAATGTTTGTACTCCACTTTTCCAACAACAAACATTGAGCTCAAAGTGGCTCACAATAATCACAATAGCATTTTTTTAAAAAAATGTTGCAATCATTACAATATCAAATACAATCGCATATAAATAAAGCAAACAACAGCAACAAATCCAACAAAACAATTAATACAATTCAATAAAGCTGTAATAACTGATAGTGTTGCCAGGATACGTCCTAATTACATGGAACATGGAATTACATCAACTGCCCTGTTGATGATCAAATTCATTGTTTTGCAACACAGCAACGTATGGAAGCCTCGTTCACTAAACGTGAACTATAGAAACCTACATGGAACTATACACTTACAAAACCATTTGAGGTGGGTGGGCAGGGTTGCTGAGTTAGTTGTAGATGGGTGTCAGCTTCGGATATGATTGGAGGAAGAGATTTTGTTTTATTTTTGAATTTGCATTTTATTTATTTGTTATTCTTATATTACATCGGTAAACGTCATATTACATTACAGGACTTACTATACTATAATTTCCAACATGTATACAAAAAATATATACAAATTTTATACACCTATAAAGAAAATGAAACAAAAGAAAGAAGGAACAAAGAGAAAAAACAAAAACAATTTCCCCCCAAAAAAAACCCATATACATACCAACACAGTAGACTTCCTGTCTATCCCGTTGTATATTCCTTTTTTACAAATGAATGTACTCTTATTATTGTATATTTCTTTACATTTTATCTAATACATTCCTATATCAATATGTGCTCTTAGTCTTATTTCTCAACTCATTCTCACTCCAACGTCAATCAAATGCTAGCATAGATAGCGAACCTTTACTGTATTTTTGAACATATCTTTTATATCTATCCCACTTTTCCATAAATTTTTGTTTTGAATTGCCTCTCAGGATATTTGTTAACTGCGCCATTTCAGCAAATTCTTGTAGCTTGTAATGCCAGTCAGTTATTGTCGGGGCTTCTTGTTCCTTCCACCCCTTTGCCACCAAAATCCAAGCTGCGGCCGTTGCATATAAGAACACCTCCCTAAAGGCTTTTGGGATGTCCCTGCCAACAATGCTTAACAGAAATGCCTCTGGTCTTTTAAAAAAAGTCATTCCAAACTTTTTTTTCAACTCCTCGTAAATTAAGCCCCAGAACACTTTGATCTTCCTACATGTCCCCCTCATATGATACATGGAGGAGGAGATTATCCAGACCCATTTTAATCTGGCTTTGGGCCATGCCAGAGAGAGGCATTGGAAGGTTGTTGCTCAGCTCCTTGGCACTTGTGCTGTAGGGTACTGCTGGGTTTCATCTTGTTCCCCATGCTTTCTAACAGCAATATCAAGTCATTGGGAAATTTAGACCATGAGGTCACCAGCATGTCATTTCAGTGAGTTGAAGCACAAAGCCACCAGTATGCAGATGACAACCATCATCTCCCCTTTCTCCATTGCATTGCATTGGATTCATTGGTTGTACAACCTTTCAACTCTGCCATCTGGCCTTGCGCTAGCGATCAGAGAATGCTGGGTGGGTTGTTTCCTCCTGCTGGAGGGAAAATAGCTTGGGGGTGATGTTGATGGGGAGATGGGAGACAACGTGGCCTGGAAATCCCATCAGACTCTACCAGCATGGCTAATGGTCAGGGGTGAAATTTGGATCCACTTGAATTTTTTTTAAAAAAATCTGTTGTCTGAGTCATTTTGTCTCTTGAGATCAATACAGTGGTACATTGGGTTAAGAACTTAATTCGTTCCGGAGGTCCGTTCTTAACCTTAATCTGAGGTACCACTTTAGCTAATGGGGCCTCCCACCTGCCACCGCCGCGCGATTTCTGTTCTCATCCTGAAGCAAAGTTCTTAACCCCAGGTACTATTTCTGAGTTAGCAGAGTCTGTAACCTGAAGCGACTGTAACCTGAAGCGACTGCAACCTGAGGTACCACTGTATATTGCAGTATATTAACTGTTTACATCAGCATGGCCTGCCACGGCTCCTGTCCACACAGAATGCTGCGGCCATCCAACTTGATTCAACATTAGCTTACTGAGCTGAGTTCCTAGTTTCATTACCTGGTCCAGCCATGTGTCACAGCCAATAGGAGGAAGCCACACAATTAAGGAGCGTCTTGGGAAGCTTTCCTTCTTAATGACTGACCTGGTTGGAGGATGCCAGAATCCATTAGCATGACTTACTGCCGCCAATTCCTCTCCATTTGGAGACAGGCCTCACCACTTAGGCCCTGCAAATATGCCTTAAATTGGAGGTAAAACACACATCCGCCTTTGCTGCAAGGGATAAATTGGACCCACGTTGATTAAGGCACAGTCAAACTTTAGCCATCAGGGCAATTACTGAGTTTCTGTGCTAACATTTTTGCCTTTCCAAACACATTTTGAGCCAACATGCATTGAGCACCAATATATAACTATATGTACACACATAAAACTATAAAACCCAAGGGCCGCCATGTCATTATTTGCTATTTTAATCCAATGGGAATCCATATAATATGATAACTATTGCCTTTTTTCCACCTCTCCAGAAGTGCTATAAAATATTGCTAGTGCCTCAGTGGGACGAACATGCCCTTTTGCCACAGAGATAAATAACACACATTTTGCTGTATGTATTCCTCCTATGGGAGCCCTGGAAGGCCCATAAAACTCCCATTAAGAGAGACACATCTATTCTGCCCATTACTGGCTTGTTGGGTAAACTCTCAGTCCCACTATGGTCTTCCTCTCTTGGATGCCAGTGCACTTGTTAAAAACACCGCCAGGGTGTCAGCAGGCCTAGGAATTACGGCAGTGCTTTCAAAAGGCATTTGGAAAAAGATCTCTTTTAATAATACACACAAACTAGCCCTCAGCAGAGTTTCACCTTAGAGTCTTTGTTTAGTAGCAGTGCTCTGTTATGGAACACGTGTTGTAATGAAAGAGCTCTATGGGGCATACGCCACGTATTTTCCCCTTGAAAATGCATCTAGGGTAGGGTTGGCTCTAATTCCTACTTTACAGAAGTAAGTAAGTAAATTTTTATTTATATCCTGCCCAAATACATTGAAACACAATCAAACAATTGATTAAAATGCAGCTTAAAAATTAGAATGAGGATAAAATTAAATGATTGCCCACAAATTACAACCATAGGGGAAAGGAACCTCAAATATTCATCAGGACCAGCTATCCATGTTGGTCACACATGAGCCAATAAAAGAGCCAAAGAGGTAACTTACAGGGTCCCATAGAGCGGGGTCAAACTGGGTGGAAAGGTGTCAAGTCCCGCAGGGCCCTGGTCTCCACCAGGCTGGGGCCAAAGCCGAAAAGGCCTTGGCCCTGGTTGAGGCCAGTTTAACCTCCTTGAGGCCACTGGCAGAGGAAGAGGAATGCGGGTGGAGCGCCCCGCCCCCAGCAGTGCAATCCTCAGGGTGCCATCGCGGCTGCCCCACCCCCCGCAGGCGCCCCACCCCCAGGACACACGCCAGCCCCGCCCCCACCTGCTCTCTGCCCCCGGTGCCAGAGCATAAAGCTCTGCCACTGCTTGAGGCCCGGGACCTCCAAGATATTATTATTTGCGGACCGTAAGGTCCTCTGCGGGGCATATCAGCAGAGGCGGTCCCATAAGTACAAGGGTCCTAGGCCATATAGGGCTTTAAAGGTTAAAACCAGCACCTTAAACCTGACCCTGTACTCCACCGGGAGCCAGTGCAGCTGGTATAGCACTGGATGAATGTGGTCCCGTGGCAAGGACCCCATAAGGAGTCTCGCCACAGCATTCTGCACCCGCTGGAGTTTCTAGGTCAGCTTCAAGGGCAGCACCACATAGAGTGAGTAACAGTAATCGAGCCTGGAGGTGACCATCGCATGGATCACTGTGGCTAGATCAGATCAAGAAAGGTAAGACACCAGCTGCTTAGCACAGCAAAGGTGGGAAAATGCTGCCTTTGCTGTAGCTGCAACCTGCGCCTCCCTAGAGAGGGAGGCCTCTAAGATTACCCCCAAATTCCTGATGGAAGGCGCTGGCACTAAGAGATGGGAGTTGGCCCCCCAACCCCATGTCATCCTGATCCAGCCATAGGACCTCTGTCTTCGAAGGATTTAACTTCAACCAGCTCCCACACAGCCATCCAGCCAAAGCTTCCAAGCATCACGATGACAACTCCTCCCCTAGCGCCACCCTCTGTCCCCAACCTGAAAGGAAAGAGCAGAGCCATTGCAAGACTGTGCCCTGAATCCCCACGTCGGCAAGGCAGTGGTCCTAAAGTTCGTGGTCGGTCATGTTGAAGGCTGCTGACAAATCTAAAAGAATCAGCAGTCCCGACCCGCCTCGATCCAGCTGTCTGTTTAAATAGAGACTTCTATTTGAAGGGCTGTCCAATCCAAGTCTGGCCGGAAGAGACAGAAACTCAATGAAGGAAGAGCAGGAGTGACGCTGAAGTTGCCCGTCACCTGTTAGCAATGGGACAGCAGGCTCACAGCTCACCTGGTCACAGTCTTCCTGGTTGCAGTGAGATATAAAGGTAAAGGTAAAGGTACCCCTGCCCGTACGGCAGTGGCGTAGCGTGGGTTGTCAGCACCCGGGGCAAGGCAAGTAATTTGCGCCCCCTAACCCGTGGATTTGCGCCCCCTAACCCTAACCCCCAGATGTTGCGCCCGGTGCGGCCGGCCCCCCCTGCACCCCCCACGCTACGCCACTGCCGTACGGGCCAGTCTTGACAGACTCTAGGGTTGTGCGCCCATCTCACTCAAAGAGGCCAAGGGCCAGCGCTGTCTGAAGACACTTCCGGGTCACGTGGCCAGCGTGACATCGCTGCTCTGACGAGCCAGAGCCGCACACAGAAACGCTGTTTACCTTCCCGCTAGTAAGCGGTCCCTATTTATCTACTTGCACCCAGGGGTGCTTTCAAACTGCTAGGTTGGCAGGAGCTGGGACCGAACAGCGGGAGCGCACCCCGCCGCGGGGATTCGAACCGCCGACCTTTCGATCGGCAAGCCCTAGGCACTGAGGCTTTAACCCACAGCGCCACCCGCATCCCGTGAGATATATTGTATCACTAATTGAATTATTTCCTATTTTGCACCTGTGCATATACATTTGCATAGACCATTATTTTGTTAAATAGTTTTTATTAATTTCCAATTGCAAATTTCCAATATGTGCCATATTATATTAATACCAAAACAGCAAAACTGTGCTTGGAAAGCCAAGGGTGGAAGAAGCCCCATGCACCCATCAGGAGCATCTGTGGATAAGTTTTGTTCCATCGGGACATAAAGAGGAGTTTCTGGCTGCTTTCCATTTCTCTCCCTGTTATCCTGTGTGGGGAGATTTCACGAACTCCCTGATGTAAGGAAATGTGCCTAGTAAAGCAAATAAATTGTCCCTTTATTATTATTATTATTTTGCATTAACGATAAGGCTGGTCACAGCTTACAGCATGCAGCAGAATTCAATTCATAAACTCTCATAACATTTTGGCTGTTTAAGTCACAGCAACAATATCTTCTCTCCAATCCCATCCCACTTTGCATAATAGCCGTGCTGGCGTCCAAAGATATGCAAATGCCGTGACATACCATTGAGTGAATAATGCTTCAGCCAATATTCATCAATATAAGCTGCCAGATTTCAGCAGTGATGTTGCTGGGGTATGTGAATTGCAGCCCAGATCTGCCCTATCCAGTCTCTCTCAGCCTCTCCTACCACATTCAGTTCCCACCTTCCTAACTTCACTTGCCTTCTCCTGCCAACATGTAACACAACTAATGTCAACCTGCCCTCTGCCTCCTTCTCCACCCATCCCTACCTCTTCCCCTTGCCCGAACCCAAGTTCCTCTAACCTGCGCTCCTAACCCAAAGAACAGCACACCACTTCCCTTCCTACCCAATCCAAGTGCTGCAATGCAACACATCATGCTCCTATGGAATTTAAGCATCCTCCGTGCAACATTGTCCCATCCGCTCCGGGAACATAGGCTGTTAGACCTTTAAAATATGCCCTTCTAAGTTCCTTCCAAAATTTCCCTCTTCCCCCAGCACAAGGGGGGAAACCACATTTGGTAAGTTTGGTTTACTTACATTTGGCCTGTGCATTTCACATGCAGAAATTTCCCCTCCTTTCCATCTAGCTCTGCTAGATTCATGGTTTGTTCAGTAGCAGGTCTCTGGTGTCAGAGGGACATAGGAGGCTGTCCTGCTCTGAGTTAGAGCACTGAATCCATCTAAGCCAGAATTATCTGCATTGACTGGCAGTGCCTGCCCATGGTGAAGACCAGGGTGTCTTCCAACCCTACCAGTGTGGTGAGCCAGTGTGGTGTAGTGGTTAAGAGCGGTAGACTCGTAATCTGGGGAACCGGGTTCGCGTCTCTGCTCCTCCACATGCAGCTGCTGGGTGACCTTGGGCTAGTCACACTTCTCTGAAGTCTCTCAGCCTCACTCACCACACAGAGTGTTTGTTGTGGGGGAGGAAGGGAAAGGAGAATGTTAGCCGCTTTGAGACTCCTTCGGGTAGTGATAAAGCGGGATATCAAATCCAAACTCCTCCTCTTCTTCTTCTTCTTCTACCTGAAGATTCTGGGGATTGAAACCTTCTGCTTATTAAGCAGGTACTCGATAGTGCTTTTTTTGGCATTACGGAACAGTATGTAGTACCGCCACCTTTGGGGTGGAAGGTTGTGGGAGGGCTCTCCAACCCCCTCAGAGCATTGTGTCTTCTTCCCTATGCTGGGAAAATGCTTTCCGGGGTTGGGGAAGGAGGTGTGAGCCCGTGTCCCAACAGAATGTTGCCATGAAGAATGATGGCAGAATGTTGGCCCCGGGCACTGAAAACCCATGCTATGCCACCCATGGGTACCCACCCATGCTAGACCTGATAACATATTACATTGGAAGATGAGCAGATGAATGAATAAACTTTTGATGCTAAGTCTGAAGTGATTTGGGCTAGTAATAGTATTATCTGAGTATGTTTGAGAAGAGGCTGAGTTGGCATCTGGGTGTCTTGCAGAGTCTGGTTCTTATGTCCGTGTCCCAGTGGGTGGACTGTTGTTCCTTTAGGTTACATGGCTGTCTGTAAGGAAGGACAGACCTACAACTCAAATCTTGTGAGATGGTGAAATAATTGTCTCAGATCCCTAATACCAATGCAGTTTCCATGAAAAACTGGACTTTAGAAACTACAGAAGTGAGCCTCATTTGTTTTGCTCCAGACTTCTCAAACTTCCGGACTTTTGGTTTAAAAATTGGCCTCTTCTGTGTCAAAAGAAAAGACAAGACATATAGATTTGCCATTGGGAAGTGTGTTTGACCCAAAACACAGACCTGCTGTGAACACAGGATGTTGCAGCAGCAAAGAGACTGGAAACAAAAGCACTCTGATCACTTAAAAAGCTCCAGAAAGTAACATTTCCCAATAGCTAGAATATGTCGATGCCAGACCGCATCTAATAGCACAGTACAAATGATTGCAAGAACGTCTAGCTGGGAAACGGAGGGGGGAAGAAAGAAGAGAATAGCAAAGCCCTACGAGACCATGGGGCAAGAGTGTTGATTTTTGTTGTTCATTGCCTTGTATCTCTGGTGCTCACAAAGTGCCTCAAACTAAAATATAAACATCTGGCAGAGACATCTAAATGGAGAAGCAATAAAATACTAGCACTGATGGGTCGTTGGGCTGGGGAGCCGAACAGAATAAAAATAGCATCTATTTAGCAAAATGTTCTGTCTTGATTTTGTTGGCGTCATTATGAAATGATATCATTCAGGGCCATTGTTTAGAAAGGCACTTTTCCACTCCTGATGCCACTGGGTTGCGTTTTTCCTAGTTTCCAAAATCAATCCTGGGGTTCAGTGTTAACCTGCAACAGAATAAAGAGTGTTTTCGATTTCCCACATTGGCTGCACCTGAACAGAATGGGATGGCTTGTGGAAGCCCTTAGCATCCTGGTGCCTTCCAGATTTGGAGAGCACCAGGTTGGCCAAAGCTGGTTTGTAGTCATGTGGAGAAACCAGAGTGAGCCTTATAAGAACATGAGAATTGCCGTCTAGTCATAATGGCCAACCACGTGCCTTTGGGGTGCCTGAAAACAGGAACAGAGCACAGCAGCACTCTCCCTACATTCAATTCCAGCAACTGGTAGTATTCAGAGACAGTGGAGAGAGAAAGAATAGTCATCATGGCAAATGCCCATTGACAGTGGGGGAATTTGAATTTACAGAGTTGTGTGGAAGAGAGCCCAGGTCGTTGGACCCTTTTAATTAGTTCCCTTTCCCCTCCTATAAAAACTACGCAAGGTTTTAAAGTTTAAATGACAAATAACTTTTACTTAGGGAAATATACTCAGAGACCTGTAGTGATTTCATGCTCTTTGTTGCAGCTAGTAAAACAGTGATTAAATTGCCCCCCCAAACCTCTGGCGTTTATATACATTATTTACACAATGAGTCCCGCCTGATTGGCTGATTCTGCTTCCCTCCTGGAGCCTGATTGGTCCTTTCCTGCAGGCCAATCAGTTCTTGCATTCTACAATCCTACCAGCCTAATATGCTGATTAACTTCCTCCAGGAGCCTGATTGGTCTTTTCCTGCTAGTCAATCAGTTGTTGCAATCTGGGATCCTACTTGCCTATTGTTTTAGGATCCAAGCTTAGTACAGTGGACGCTCAAATTGCGACCCACAGCAGCACGTCTGCACACACATGCCTGCAGCTGTGTGCGTGCTGCTGCCATAATGCAGCAGCAGCAGGGGCGCAGAGGCAAGGACAGTGGCACCGTGGCAGCAACAAGGACATCACTGCCCCAGTGAGGGTGGCAGTGGTGCACTGACAGGGGCAAAAAGGGGTCAGATATGCTGCCAGAGGCAAATGGCTTCACCTCGCCTCCTTAAAGAGCCACCCCGCTCCCATGATTGAATTCTCCTCCACACAACAAAATTCTACACATATACAGCAGGAAGGTCTATATAGTTAAAGCTATGGTTTTCCCAGTAGTGATGTATGGAAGTGAGAGATGGACCATAAAGAAGGCTGATCGCCAAAGAATTGATGCTTTTGAATTATGGTGCTGGTGCTGGAGGAGACTCTTGAGAGTCCCATGGACTGCAAGAAGATCAAACCTCTCCATTCTGAAGGAAATCAGCCCTGAGTGCTCACTGGAAGGACAGATCCTGAAGCTGAGGCTCCAAGACTTTAGCCACCTCATGAGAAGAGAAGACTCCCTGGAAAAGACCCTGATGTTGGGAAAGATGGAGGGCACAAGGAGAAGGGGACAACGGAGGACGAGATGGTTGGACAGTGTTCTCGAAGCTACCAGCATGAGTTTGACCAAACTGCGGGAGGCAGTGGAAGACAGGAGTGCCTGGCATGATCACAAAGAGTCGGACACGACTAAACGACTAAACAACAACAACAGGAGGAAGAAGGATTCTGTCCTAGTCTTGTCCCCACTCTCTTCCCAGTTTTCTACATAGATAATATAGAGAAGCATCCAGTTAATAGACACCCCCCCCCCTTCCTAACTGCAATCAGTCAAGGAGCAGGTTTGCTTCCCCACCTGCTTTTATATGAGAACTTAGGTCTAGATAAGCCACAGGAAGCTGGTCAGCACTTCTGAGGTCCTTAAAGCTGCAAGCTTACAGAAAAAAGCCATTTAAAGGAGCCTTGGCAATGCCAAGGAAAGATAAACTGGGATGAAACCCTGACTGTGATATTTTCAAGGGTGCTCTACAGTCATTTGAGGAAAGAGCTGCTTATGAAGGGTTTCTTGTGAAATCCAACTTCAGTGTACGGCTGGGCCTGGGGGGAAAGCAATAGTTTAATGGAAGGATCTCTTTGCAATAAGAAGACGCACTTAAGACATGCATCTCAGTAGAGGCGGAGATTACTCTCAAGGTTGCTGCCAGAACAAACAAGAAATGCAAAAACTGGAGAGCATCCGAAATGAACTCTGAAATGAAAGAGAACATGTCTCAAGGTGCTGAATATATATATGGATTTAATTTTCAAAGCAGCCCAATGTGTTCCAGCCAATTGTTGTTTAAAATGCTCTTTTTTCCAGGGGTATGAATTGCAAAACAGCCTGCAGAGATCTCTCCTAAGATATAGCTCCCATTCACATGAATTGGCATCATGAGAGATGTTCTCTTTTGTTTGCGGGTTCATTTTGGAAGCTCTCTGGTTTCTGCATTTCTTCTAGAAACAATATAACCTCTCGCGGTTTTAAATAAAGTATTAATCGAAGCCGGCAGGTGGTGGTAGGCAGAGAGAGCACACGTTAGCGAGCAATGGGGTAAAATGCTTATTCGCAGGAGTAAAGAAACAGGCCTTATACTGAACCTCGAAACCAGGATGAAGGTCTCTCACCTGTAAGATCCTTGCTGCTGACATAATATCATCATTAGCCATCAGCAGAGGTGGAGTCCCAGGCCACCGCTACAACATACATTTCATGCACTGTGATAGCACTATAAACAACCATGGCTTCCCTCAAAGAATTCTGGGAGCTGCAGTTTGTTCAGGGTGTCGGGAGTTGTTAAAGGAAAAGGTATAGGGAGCCCTGACCATTAGGTCCAGTCGTGGACAACTCTGGGGTTGCGGCGCTCATCTTGCTTTATTGGCCGAGGGAGCCAGCATACAGCTTCCGGGTCATGTGGCCCGCATAACTAAGCTGCTTCTGGTGAACCAGAGCAGCGCACGGAAACGCCATTTACCTTCCCGCTGGAGTGGTACCTATTTATCTACTTGCACTTTGACGTGCTTTCGAACTGCTAGGTTGGCAGGAGCAGGAGCAATGGGAGCTCACCCCATCGTGGGGATTCGAACCGCCAACCTTCTGATTGGCAAGTCCTAGGCTCTGTGGTTTAACCCACAGCGCCACCTGCGTCCCATCGGGAGTTGTTAGGAGGCCCCTATTCCCCTCACAATCCCTGTGAAGAGGGATTGACTGTTATACCACTCTGGGAACTGTAGCTCTGGGTGGGGAATAAGGATTTCCTAAGAAGTCTCAGGCATCTGTCAGGCCACACTATGTGTCTGGATCTCCACTTTGGGCTCAGTGCTTCAGTGTCACTGTCCAGTCTACGGGTGATCGAAGTCTTGGCTGAGGAGATCAGGACCGGGGGCAAGATGGCGGGGTGGGAGCAGGAACGAGAGTCCAGAAGCCAGGAGTCCGAGGATCAGGAAGCAAGGAGTCACAAAGTCAAGGGTCCGAGGATCAAGAGGCAGGAAGTCAGGAAGCCGAGGTCCGGGGATCAGGAAGCAAGAAGCCAAACGCAGCAAGGCAGGAAGCGTGTTGCTGTGGCAAAGAGCCGAAGGGAAATGCTGACCTTATATCCCTTCCCGGCTCTTGCCACCAGGTGCAGTGAGTTACCAAGCAGCCTCACCTGTGCGGCTGCACCTTGCCTCTCCAAAACAAACTTAGGAAGGCCCCAGTCCTGCAAAGCCCTACTGGTCACAGGGCCTGGCTCCTGCACACACTCCTTACACACAGCCTCTGCTGGCCTGATTTGCATGATGACATTTTCTTCCAAACGAATGGACAGCAAGAGGTTTATCTCACACCTGAAATGACAACAAGTTAAAAAAGAGAAAAGAAACCTCTTTTGAGTTTCAAGAAAATGCTGATGACTGTTCTAGTGACAGGGGCTCATTTCTAGCCTCATATTTGGCAGCTTGAGAAGCTGTCCTTGCGCCTCTATCCTGATGGTTGATGTCGCTCAGCAGTTGTTGGGTGGCAGCTGGTCTACGTGCCATTCCCGGGCACAGCGAGCGAGCTGTTCTGATTGCTTGTCTCGCAGCTCTGGAGTGCTCACAGCAGCGTAACTGGCACAGACACACTGAGGAAGGTGCTGTGTCCTGAATGAATGGAGTGCCTCGCTGGCTGGATCGTCACCTTGTCGTGGTGAGTGGGCTTGCACATTCCTATGACCCTTGTGAGCGAAGCCGTCGGGAATCTCGTGCTCCCAGCAGGGTCACCCAAGGCGGTAAGGTCAAAGGGAAGGAGCTAGACAAAGAATGATCCAAGAAGTCCTCAACAGCAGAACAGGCAGATGATAACTAGTGGTGTGTTACAACAGCTGCGAGGGTGGATGAAGGCTGCAGCAGATAAGAATCTACCGGTCATCGTGACTACTCATGCCATCGGAACAGAGACTGTGCATTGGTCAGCATGCACTGATCTACAAACATAAAACAAATTCGCGCACAGGCATCTTCCAAAAACCCATCCCGAACCCCAAAAGTCCCATGGCGATTGGCAAATGGTAACAGGGGCAGAATCGTGAAATCTGGAAGCCCCTAGTCATGAACCGGCAAATGGGCGGTGGATACAGATTCAGTCGTTCTGACTCATTGAGCAGCTCGGCAGCTATATCCATGACTGAGCAGCCCTTTTTAGGATCCACTCTGCTCACCCCGAAAAGAGGGAGGGGCTATAAAAGGTGCCCTAAACATAGTCTGCCTCCCTTTTTCCCTGACTGGATTACCGCGCCCATTGGGGTGACCACCCAGCAGTCGTAAAAAAGCAGGAGCGTCGTGGCAATGGTGGCGGTGGTCAAATGGGTTGTGCTAAGGCCCTCTGAAATAATAACAATAATAGTCGCAACATCATTCCCTAGAGAAACAATGCAACTTTTTAAATGGTTGCTAATTCAGTTTGCAAAGATATGTTGGTGGAATGCAGCAAGACCAGACCCTCCAAGTGTCCCTATTTTCCAGGGACATACCTGATTTACAGACACCGTCCCAGTTGCTGGTTTGATCCCGAAATCTCCCACTTTTCCTTAAAGGTAAAGGGTAAAGGGACCCCTGACCATTAGGTCCAGTCGTGGCCAACTCTGGAGTTGCAGCGCTCATCTCACTTTATTGGCTAAGGGAGCCGGTGTACAGCTTCCAGGTCATGTGGCCAGCACAACTAAGCCGCTTCTGGCGAACCAGAGCAGCGCACGGAAACGCCGTTTACCTTCCCGCCAGAGCGGTACCTATTTATCTACTTGCACTCTGACGTGCTTTCGAACTGCTAGGTTGGCAGGAGCAGGGACCGAGCAACGGGAGCTCACCCCGTCGCGGGGATTCAAACCATCGACCTTCTGATCGGCAAGCACTAGGCTCTGTGGTTTAACCCACAGCGCCACCCGCACCCCACTTTTCCTTAGGATGTCCCTATTTTCATTGGAGAAATGTTGGAGGGTATGGAGTTATCCCCAGCCATCTGGAGGCAATCCTGTATAGGGAAGTTTTTTCATCATTTAATGCTTTGTTATGCTTCTATATAGGTTGGAAGCTGCCCAGAGTGGCTGGGGCAGCCCAGTAAGATGTGTGAGGCATAAACAGTAAAATTATCATTATGGAATGGGACGTCTCTATTTTCATCAGATAAATGTTGGAGGGTATGCTAGACTGGGGGTTAAACCAGCATTTGTCTTGGTGGTAGGTATGCATGTAAAGTTAATTACAAAACCAAGGATCACTGAATGTGTGAAAGACCTTCTGTGAACCCTGGCAAAACAGCTTATCACTGGCTTTACAATCTCTATGCATATTCTATGTTGGTTTGCAGGAGATCAAGCAAATAAGCTTCTGTCCTTGTTCCACCTCTAGCTGCCTTTTTGTGAATGAATGAGTGATTATCCCAGATCATGCCTCTCCACTATCTCCCAGGCAGGACTGTGCTTCAAGTCACAAGATAATCTCTCCCAGGTCCGCCCCTTCCTTTCTTCCTAAAATAACAAATAATTTCCACTCTAATGTCCTTGATGCCAAGTGTCTGAAATGGATATCGTTTGCACTGTGCATGGCTCAAAATCATACATATCACCGCTGAATGCCAAGTGGGAAAGATTGTGTTTTGTCAAATTTGTGGAGACAAAAGGAGGTGGAAGAATTGTTGAGCAGAAGTAAGACGTTTTGATGGGGCCAGTGGCGTAGCGTGGGTTGTCAGCACCCGGGGCAAGGCAAGTAATTTGCGCCCCCTAACCCGTGGAGCCAGGTAGGGGCAGAGAGCTGCGAGTGCGAGCGCCCCCCCCCCGATGTTGCGCCCGGTGCGGCCGGCACCCCCTGCACCCCCCACGCTACGCCACTGGATGGGGCTGCTGTGTGAAGCTCAGAACACATTCAATTTGTGTAGTGGGGGGGGGGCTCCTGTTTTGAGGAATGCATCAAATGCACCTCTACCATCGTTGCCAGTTTTTAGGCACCAGGCTAAGACATTTTGATTCCTTTTTCCTGTCTTGCTGGATGAGCATTTTAGGAATTTTGCATTGCACATTATTCTTTAAATTTTTGGCTTTTTGTTGATCTTATCTGTATTTTATCTGTGAACATAAGAAAAGATTGGGCCATTGGTCTCATCCAGCAGACTGTTTTTATGTTTTTTTATGATTGTTGGAAGCAAACCAATCGGAACAATTACACAATACGGACGGGCCATATTCTAACCTCTTCTGCATAAGCTTTCTGCAAGCAAATCCTCAATAAGCAGATCGTCTGAAGGAGCCCGCTGACACCTGGCCACACAACACCCCTTATATGACTAGAATATTGGGCAAATGTCCCACCTGCCCAACATGTGGGTCAGGCCCAATTACGTGAAAAACTAAGGCATTCTGAAGGCCAAGAATATGGATCCTGTCATCAACTTCCTTCACTTTTCTTTTTCTTCTTGAAAATATACATTGAACGGGGGGGGCAAATCTGTGGGACCTCATCAGCCAGCAATTTACTATGCCATTAGCACTGAACTGCTGTGTCTCAATGAGCAAAATGAAACCAAACAATAGTGACAATTAGGTAATAAACGAAGTAGCCCTGAGGCAACATGTGATGTTTTCTGTTTTCCGTTATTCTCTTTCTCTCTCTTTATTTTTTTTTTTAATCATATTTCTGAGCATCTGCAACACAGAGGCACAACAGAGGCACATTTATATTTCAATGTGTCCACTGTGGATGGTGGCTGTTTCCCATTCATAAATTACACCACAGAATCGTAATTGCTGCCATGCTCATTCCCAGGCCGCTTTAAAGCTGGCCCAAGTGTTGGTTTGAAAAATCAAGTCATTGGTTCTGCCTGTGCTTGTTTCTTGTGGCTGAAGGGAAAACTTAAAGAGGCAGTTTGATTATGATACGGAATGAAGTTTTTTATTGAAGCAGAATGAGATGGCAGAGTCCTGAGAGGACAGAATGGACTGTACCGCTTCAAACTGCAGCTAAAGGATCAAGTTTTCAAATGTTCTCCCATGGTGTGTTTTTAAGTTGTACAGTCCATTCTATCACCTCAGGACTCTACCATATTATCCTGCTGCAGGCATTTCTGCTTCTCTGGTAAACAATAGTTGATTTTATAAAGCGATTATGGGGAGGAAGCATCTTTTTCTCTCTCATATCTCCCTCCTGTTCATTTTCTTCCTCTGTGTATTGTTACTTGATGAGAAAAGACATGTATATAATGTTAGTAACACACCATCAAGAAAATGAGTTCTGTTATGTACTGAAGTTCTCACCCTGGGCCAACAGGGGGATACTGCAGATAGTTCAGCTCCACATACGCAAATAAGGGATCGAAAGTGACGTTCAATGATTGGATAGTTACAGAAAATGGTTACTGTTGCATTCTAGTGGAGCTCTATATAAGCAGGCTGGCTGAACCCTTCAGTTCAGTTCTGTTCTGGCCTGTGAATAAACAAGAGTTGTTTGAAGAATCGCTGTGTCGTCTGATATCTTCACCCACAACTTAACAAGTTCAACAGCCTGGATCTTCTGCTTTGGCCCCTAGAGACCCGAAAATGTAGAAGAGGAAGATGACTGGGTGCATTGCATCTAAAAACTACAGCTGAAACACACCAGAAAAGTATCCTAATTTGATTTTTTGTAAGGGGGGGGGTCTCATTTTATATTTCCCTTATGTAAGTGTTTATAACATGTTCTAAGATGGCTGCTGGAAAATTAAACAGTATACGTTTTCTTTTTTTAAGGGAAAAACAGGTTGTAAAAAATACTAAACACTGAGTTGCATCCAGTTCGATTCAGCTTATGCAACAGGACTTCCTTTTCTTTGCCTGCCCCAAATTGCTGCGCAAAGTTCCCCAGTGTGATTGGCCCAAAACCTCTGCAAGTGCAAACAGGATGGCATTGTACTGGCCCAATAGCATTATAAGAACAAATCAGGGGCGTGGCCCCAGGCACACAATTTTTGAGGGGATGTGAAGCAAGCCACCCCTGTGTGGCCCAGCCCAGTGCTTCTGTCTGCCCACCAAGGGCTGCGTTGGCCAGTCAGGCTCCCCTATGCGCAGGCTGGCAGGCAGCTCAGCACGACCCCACGTTGCTCTGGTGAGGGTGGGGTCGCTCTGGTGGCATCAGCAGTGAGGGCCAGGATGGGATGGATTGGTGTCTCCTCCTGCCTCCCAGCACATGCCCACCTGCCCCAGGCACCAGCAACCGATGCTACACCACTGGAACAAATTATCATGAATGCACAATAAACAGGACATCTGGAATGGTCCCCAATGCTACCTGGAGATGCCATGGATTGAGGCTGAGACTGTCTGCATGCAGAACAACTGCTCTACCACTAACCTACTGACCTATTCCCATAATATGGCAAATAGGGATAGACAGAAGGAAAGATGATAAAGGATATTTCACCCAGAGCCATTTGTGGGGTATAAAGATTCTTGAGTTCAGGTTCCGATGTTGCCTTATCCTTTGAAACTGGTGGAGGCATTTGACTTTTATGGAGGAAGGTCGTAGCAGAACAGAAAACTGCCCCGTTTTTTACATGTGGCCCCGACCTTCCAAATCACCCAGAGAGCATCCAAGACGGTAAATATAGCATTCAACATGTCGTGTCCTGTGTCAATACAAACTCATTTCTAACTGACAAGGCATGAAGAACTTTGTTGATGGAGAAAAAACACTGTTTGTTGTGAGGTGACAGGCAGAAGTGTCAATTATTGCTGTGTTGAGAGGGGCAGAGATTCCATTTGAGTGCTGTTAGCCAGTCAGAAGAAGTGACCTCTGTTGCCACTGCAAAATGCGTCATGGCCAAACAATAGTGGGGGAGGGGAGTGCATGCCGAAACCATATAACACCAGTCCTGAAAGACCTACATTGGCTCCCAGTATATTTCTGAGCACAATTCAAATTGTTGGTGCTGACCTTTAAAGCCCTAAACGGGCCTCAGCCCAGTATACCTGAAGGAGCGTCTCCACCCCCATTGTTCAGCCCAGACACTGAGGTCCAGCTCTGAGGGGCTTCTAGCGGTTCCCTCACTGCGAGAAGTGAGGTTATAGGGAACCAGGCAGAGGGCCTTCTCGGTGGTGGCGCCCACCCTGTAGAATGCCCTCCCAGCAGATGCCAAGAAAATAAATAACTATCTGACTTTTAGAAGACATCTGAAGGTAGCCCTGTTTAGGGAAGCTTTTAATGTTTGATGTTTTATTGCATTTTTTATATTCTGTTGGGAGCCGCCCAGAGTGGCTTGGGAAACCCAGGCAGATGGGTGGAGCATATGATGATGATGATGATGATGATGATGATGATGATGCCATTGTAGGAAAAGCCTTGCTGGATCAAGGCAGGTAGCAGTAGCAGGACTACTGGTAGCTGGTAGGACTACTGGAAATACCATCCATCTAATTAAGTGGGGTACCTTTGTAAGCAAGTCAGAGTCTGGAAACTTGAAGATTTGTAGTTCTTCCTTCTTCTGTTAATGTCTTCTGCTTGCTCTACCAGAGGAATGGGCAACACGTGGTCCTCACCTGTGGTTGGACTCCAACTCCCATCATCCCTGACCACTGGTCACACTGACTGGAGCTGATGGGAGTTGGAGTTCAACCGCAGCTGGAGAACCACAGGCTCCCCACCCCAACTCTAAATGCCAGTAAATGCCAACACTAGGATAGGGTTGCTGTTCTGCCATTACTTGGGCCACTGCAGAGGTTCGCAGGGGAAGTGCTATCCAAGTTCTTAAATGTTTCCAAAATGGTAGCTGTCATCCACTAATGCAGAAGCATTGCTTTCCGCAGCTGACCTTGCAACTGCTCCTCTTTTATCAAGATGAACTTTGTTTCCACCCCCACTGGCCCTATTCCTTATCTTTGCTGACTTACTGTACCATTTGCTTGAAGTTATGGCTGCAGCCTTGAACAGAGTGCAGTCAGGGCTGTCTTAAGTATTTGCGGTGCTGGGGTGCAAAGATCTGCCCAGTGGCCCCACGCTCAGGTTGCCCAGTCCCAGGCACACAGGAGGGCAGAGCCAGCCGGCCGCCTCAGCGTCTCGCTGGCTCGGTTGCCCCCAAACTCGTGGCGCAGAGCCACCCACAGCAGAAGAGGCTGTCACGGCACTCAGACCAATGGGTGGGCTCTTCCCCGGACTCAACTCTCGGGCCCTGGACTCTCAGCCTGGAGCCCCTGAGAGCCCGGCGCTATGGGTAAGACGGCCATGAGTGCAGTGTTGGCAACGTAGCCTAATTCTTTGTGAGTTCCACTGAAATGCCCCCTTGAGCTCAATGGGCTCACTCCCAAGTGACTGCACATAGGATTGTTGGTTTGGCTGGCTATTTTCTGGAAATAAAATGATTTTTGGCAGGTGGAAGGGCGTTGTCTTTTGAGCCTAGAAACACGAGATACTTGTGTGCTTGTGCGCAGCTTGCGTTCCCTTCAATGAGACTTATGTAGGATATCACCCATATATGAAGTCACTGGCAGGATTTGAAATATAAGCAGCGGGTTATTGGAAGATTTAACATTAGTGGGTTTTGCACAATAAAAATATATGTGTTATAAAACAACTAATAAAAAGGAGCAAAAAGCAAACATCAGAAAAGGAGGAGTGGAAAGCCCAGAAGAAGCTTTGTACGTCAAAAATATGTGTATGATGATAAATGCTTTGAAATATTTTTAAATAAAAATGATATAGGAAAGAGAGAGGCAACCTGCTTAATGGAAGGCCCAGGCAACTAATCCAGAATGCGGCAGCTAGACTGGTGACTGGGAGCGGCCGCTGAGACCATATAACACTGGTCTTGAAAGACCTACATTGGCTCCCAGTATGTTTCCGAGCACAATTCAAAGTGTTGGTGCTGACCTTTAAAGCCCTAAACGGCCCCGGTCCAGTATATCTGAAGGAGCGTCTCCTCCCCCATCATTTTGCCCGGACACTGAGGTCCAGCACCGAGGGCCTTCTGGTGGTTCCCTCACTGCGAGAGGCCAAGTTACAGGGAACCAGGCAGAGGGCCTTCTTGGTAGTGGCACTCGCCCTGTGGAATGCCCTCCCAGCAGATGCCAAGGAAATAAATAACTATCTGACTTTTAGAATCCGTTTTGGGAAATTTTTAATGTTTGATGTTTTATTGTGGTTTTAATATTCCGTTGGCAGCTGCCCAGAATGGCTGGGGAAACCCAGCTAGATGGGTGGGGTAATTTATATATAATTTTAAGACCAGAGCTAGATGTTAACGAAGACAGGAGTCTGCTGCTAACCATGGTGTCCCTACATTAATTCCTACTCCGTAATAAAGGGTTGGGCAATCTTTTAAGAGTCCAGGGGCCACATTCTCTCATGCAGCCTTCTGGGGGCCACCCAGCAACGGTGGTTGTGGCCCGAAGAAAGCAGGGGGTGGAGCAGCAGACTTGCCTTTATACAATAGGCTACATTCAAGCTATCCAAAGAGGGAGCCATTTTGAGTTCTGTTTTTGGGGGAGGGGAAGCCAAATAACAACAACAACAACCAGGGCCTTTTTTCAGCCGGAACTCAGTTCTGGCCCCTCTCAGCTGGGTGCCATTGCCATTCTAAGAGAACAAGGCATTCATGGTGAGTTCTGGTTCCTCTTTTTCTAGAACAGTAGCACTGGTTATAACACATCTCTATATGCTCTGCACACAGAGATGCATCTCCGTCCCTGACTAAATTCCCCTCAGTGAAGGCCAGGCCACTTAGTATCAAGGGCAGAGGGCAGGTTCAGCCCTCTCTGCTTCAGTTCTTAACTTTTCTCCCTAAGGTAACAGGCAATTTTCATTTATTTTATTTAACAAAATGCACACACCATTGGGTATGAATAATATGAATGGTTGCATTTGGGGACTCCACTGGGATGGGGCTAAACCCTCTCCCTGCCCCTGTTGAGTATCAAGCCAGCAAATATGCATGTCCTGTCCTGAGTGGGTTCTAATTCTTGGTTACACTGAATTGTGACAGGATCTGGTTTTACATATGACCTTCATATTGGGTCTCTCTAGCCTAGTGTTGACTATTCCAGGGTGGGAACCCCTTTTGTTCAAACTAAGAGCTGCATTCCCTTCTGGACAACCTCCTTGTGGGTCACAAGCCAGAGGTAGGCAAAGCCAGAGGCAACAAATGTGTTTTTTCACCCCTGTACAGAAGCCTAGTTTCTGCAGACACCCCTCTCTATCTTCCATCCAAGCAGGCAAGAAACATTCTCAGAATTCAAGGACACATTCCAGCCAGGCAATAATAATAATAATAATAATAATAATCGGCTTCCTCCCCCATGGCTGTAAATGAACAGATCAAACAAAATGAATTCTTACCAGTTATTTTCTTTAATAAACACAGCAAAGACAAAAGAAAGTGTCTACCCAGAATGGCGGTGCTCCCAATTAAGGCTCACACTCCCTCTGTCCCTGTTAGTCTACGTCGCTCCTGTGTTTGTAATCTGAGCTTGTACTCTCTGTGCTTTCTGTTCTGACACTTTCTGAGCTCTTCTCAACTGTGGGCTGGGCGGAGGAATGCTGTCCAGAGACTGTGAATCTGTTAACCCTCTCTCTTCCAGTGTTTCTTCTCCTAGCTGTTCCCCATCCAGTATTTCCCAGCTTCTGCTTTCTGAACTATGCCCCTCTGCACACCATGGTTCCAAATGTATACTGTCCTCCTGCTCCTGGGAAGATTCAGGAGCAGGAGCAGGGGGAGGGAGTGCAGCCCTCCTCAGCACGGTCCCTGACATCTGGGGAGAGTCTCAAGTCACAGGGAAGACCTAGAGGGGCACATTATATCAACAGCCTTGGGGCTCCCCATCACTGATCCACTCTGACTGGCAATGGCTCTCCAGGGTCCCAGAGGGGGATCATTACCATTTCATGCTATCTGATTATGTTTTTATTAACAGCAAGTGGACCAAATGTGGGGTCTTCTTTGTGTAAAGCATGAGCTCTGAGTGCTGGTCCTTTCCTATGCAGACAGAGAAGATAAAGAGGTCCAAACTGACTAAGCGAAGCAACCCAGGGGCTACAAGACAGTTTACAAACTAGGAGTTTCTTGGGCGGAAATTTTCTGCAGATATTAGTCATTTTATCCTTCTTTGGCTGTGTGCAGATGTGAAAAAGTGGAGTCCTTTTAACAAGCAAATCTAATCTTTTCCATCTAACCTTGGAAGGAGAAAGCAATCACCCCAGAAAACTTGTGGAGCGACTCTCATTCGCTGAGTAATACACTAGTGAACTATCTAATGATCTCAAGATCTCTTTCTCCTAGCTGTGCATTGCGAAAGGCATCGATCATGCAGACATGTAAACAGGAAACTTCTGCAGCTAGGAATTGAGAGGCTGCGGTGGGTGGGAGTTAGCTGGTTTTATTTCTGTTTTATCTTGTTCGGCAAGCTTGCGGGTCTTTTGGTTTCATGTCCAGTAAGTTGAGTGCATATGTTGAACTTTCCCTGGGTAGGGATATAATAGATGAGATATAACAGAGGAGATATGATAGCCATCATCAAATATCTAAAGGGCTGTCACATGGGAGATGGAGCAAGCTTGTTTTCTTATCCAGGCTAAACATACCCAGTTCCCTCAACCGTTCCTCATAAGACATAATCATCTTGGTTGCCCTCCTTTGGGCACATTCCAGCTTAGCAATATCCTTCTTAAATTGTGATGCCCAGAACTGGACACAGGACTCCAGTGTGATCTGACAAAGGCTGTGACTTCCCTTGATCGGGAGACTATACTTCTGTTGATGCATTTAGACCATTGCTGCTGCATCACACCATTGATTCATGTTAAGCTTGTGGTCTACTAAGACGCCTAGATCATTTTCACTTATTTCAATTATGTATTGTTTGTGGACTGAAAGCAACAATAGTGAATACCGATTCACATGGGATGGATACGCGAACAGCCATTTCTTCTGTTTTTGTCAGTATTCTCTGACATCCCTACCTTGGGTACATATGCTTATGCAAAGGAAAGTGTGTGATAGATAGATGATAGATAGATAGATTGTGCTTTGGGGGGTAAAAGTTTAAATACCGGTATGCATATATTGATAAAAGTGCTGTGAGTGGCAGCACAAGTGGTGGGTACTGTCACACACAAAAGCATTGTATATACACATACACACATATATATACAGCCACACCCCTAGGGAGAAATCGTAGCACCATGGTATAGGACCAACTTTGCATACAGAAGGTCCCAGATTCATTCCTGGCAATCTGTGCTGCCAGTAGTAGACTGTGTGGTGGGGCAGAGCCACCCCTGGAACCCCCAATTTCAAATGAATTCTTCTGATTTGTTTATTCATTTTTATCTGCAAAAACAAAACAAAACATTATACGGGTTGTAGAAAATAAATTGAAGAGCCATTCCACTGAGTAGTCTATTTGCGCTAACCACCCCCCGCCCCCCACCCCCCGGCCCGGGAGCCAGCCCGTAAATAAGGAGACACGACAATGATGTATGGGATTAAATTAGGCCACAGCTTTATTGATTTCAGATGTAGGAAACCTTGGCTTAGGCATTGCACGGCATCCCTCTCAGCCCCAGGTGGGTCTGAGGGTGCGCAGGGCAGACACGTGTTGTGAGGGAGACTGTAAAACGAGAATTTACACAGCGTGGCCCGCTGCTCAGGGCCAGCGACTCCCGCAATCAACCCTTTAATGGGCCCTGCAAACACCACTGCATGGGGGTGCATAATAATGCTACCCCCCCCCCCCATTCTGAAAATAGACTATAGGATACCATTCAAGGCCTAAAACTGCCAAAGTTGTAACAATTGCTACGCAGGGGAAATTCTTTCCCGGATCTGGGAAACAGCGACCATCGTGAGACCGTAGCAATACCTGCAAACCTAGAAAGGAAAAGGTTAGCCTGCAAGAAAAGCACATTAAAGTTAGAGGGAGGGAAGGTGGGTGATGCTCCGAAGACCGACTGGAGAGGTGGTCGGCTGGAGCCTTCCGTACCTGCCCCCTGCTCCACCCCCCAGCCAGCAGCCAATTGGCTAGCTGTGGAGGGAGCGGAGCAAATGCCAGCAAGCAAAAGGGGGTGTCAGCCGGGCTAGGGAAGCCCATGCCGGGTTGCAAACCCCACCCACCGCTTTAATGGGTGAGCAGTAACTGTATATCTCTCCTGCCCAGACCGTGACAGCACGAATATCCCACGCAAACTTCCTTAAAGACTACGGACAGTGCAGATAACAGTTGGCTAGTCTTTATGTCAGATAACATATGTGACAAGGCAATATGAAGTCTATTATAGTGCTCCCAGTAGTAAGTCAATAGGAGTGAATCTTCCTTAAATCCAGGCATCTTTCCATAATTGATTTGCGGATCATAGCTTTTGACACATCAACACTGTAGAGTTCTAGCAGGAACACATTTCAGTTTCTTCCACCGTGACCTGGGTTAAAAGGACATCTCAGCAAGCAGAGCATTTTCAGTGCAGGAGGGGCTTGGGGACCCATCCGTCAGAGACCTGACAAGCAGTGCTGATGGGGAGAGTCTGGAAATTTCAGGTGTTTGCAGTTTGTTGGAAATACATGTTGTGACTATTCCTGTTTCGTTGCACAGGCTGAACTTCAGCAGAGAAATTGCCAGATGCACCCTGGTATTTTTCTTGACGTATATAGCAATTGCAAGTCTGTGACATCACAACTGTGTGGGGAAAACTTGTGGGTGTGAATGTAATTGCTGTTATTGCCTCCCGCCCCCTGCAGGCCCTGCGGCAGCTCTGCCGCCCGTGGATCGTTTGGTTCATCCCTCCTGCAACATATAGAAACAGGCTAGAGAGTTAATGATGCTAACTGAGAGCGACTGATAGGAAATAAACGCAAGCCAGTCTATCAGAGGCAGCACCATTACCCCATGAACCTCAGTCTGCCCCGGCGACAGACAAATCAATCCATTTCCGGTTCTCTCAATTTCCCATTTCTTCGGTATTAAGTTCAGTTCTCGCACATCTGTGTGAAAATTCATCAGTGTTTCAATGCAAAATTATCCCAATACCAACAAATTCCATTGGCTTCCATTTAGACCTCGTATACCCCCTGTTTTTAGATAGCTGCACAGGCTGCTAGTTCCTTCCCAGGCCCAATTCGAGATGTTCACATTAGGGTTTAAATCCATAAATGACTTATGCTGTGAATATTTGAACGACCGCTTCCTTCCTCCCACCAATCTTTTCTTGGAGACAGGAGCCTGAGGAAACAGTGGCAGAAATAGGAGGCTGAACGTAGACCAGAGTTGGGGAGTCTTTGGTCCCCTGGATGTTGTTGAATTCCAGCTCCCAACATCATTGGCCATGCTGACTGAAGCATGATGGGAATTGGAGTCCAACCACATCTGGAGGTTCAGAGGTTTCCCCTTCCCTGATATGTTGTTGTAGTTTAGTCGTTTAGTCATGTCCAACTCTTTGTGACCCCATGGACCAGAGCATGCCAGGCACTTCTGTCTTCCACTGCCTCCCGCAGTTTGGTCAAACTCATGCTGGTAGCTTCGAGAACACTATCCAACCATCTCGTCCTCTGTCGTCCCCTTCTCCTTGTGCCCTCCATCTTTCCCAACATCAGGGGCTGATTTCCTTCAGAATGGATAGGTTTGATCTTCTTGCAGTCCATGGGACTCTCAAGAGTCTCCTCCAGCACCATAATCCAAAAGCATCAATTTTTTGGCGATCAGCTTTCTTTATGGTCCAGCTTTCACTTCCATACATCACTACTGGGAAAACCATAGCTTTTACTATGCGGACCTTTGTTGGCAAGGTGATGTCTCTACTTTTTACTTCCCTGATATAGGCCCGTTCTTTAGGCCCAGGGAACCCACAAGCTTCTTCTTTGCTGGCCACAGAAGGCAGAAAACAAGGGATGTAATCCTCCACAGCTGCCAGCATTTGAACCAGGAATCCTGGGAGCTCAGCTGTGACCATAACAACACCGTCCCTGTCTCAGGCTACTTCTGAAGCTATCCATCTTTGGTCTTGAAAGGCCAGCAAGAAGGTGCTCAGTGACGACCGTGTAGAATTTAAAGCATACTGCTCCGGTTAAGGCCTTTTCACTTAGATCCTTCAGCTCACAGAAGCACCGGGGAGAAGGTTGCATGCGCCTGACCTTTGGGTACGGCTGTGGTGATGTCATTAGTGTTACCATTTTACACAAGATTAGGCATGTAATTGCGTGTTAAATGGCGGAGGTGGCCGCGGCTCACCCTTGCTAATGAAGCAGGCAGCATTAATGATGTCGCAGATGGACAGCTTGAAGGCACTGGGTGGGGGGGTGAGACATAATGAAGCCCTTCTCCTTCATAAGGGACTCTCCCCGAGCATGTGCTGTCATTGTCCCTTACTTGGTCACCTTGCTGCAACATTGCTTTGCTCTAAGTAGAAGGCAATGTCTCATAGATACTGAACAGCATTCCAGAGAAACAATTTGGAATGGGGATCCAAGAGTCATGGGAACCGCTTTTCCTCTGGAAACTCTATGCATATCAAACCAAGGCTAGTACTCCATCATCTTCAGGGCCTATACAGTTTAGGTCCAAGCTATCCGAAAGACCGGTTTCCCTTATACAAAGCTGCCTGGGTTTTGAGATCTTCAGGTGAGGCCCTTCTCTCAATCCTGCCACCCTCGAAGGCATGCTAGGTGGGGGTGCAGAACAGGGCCTTCTTGGTAGCTGCTCCCAGACTTTGGAACTCCCTAGAGAAGTTAGATTGGCTTCCTCCTTGTTGTGCTTCCGCTGGCAGGTGAAGGCATTCTTATTCCAACGGGCTTTCGGGAACTGACTGCTTTCAATGAAAGGGTGCTTTTATTGTAATTATCTGTATGTTTTTAAATAGATTTTAGATAGAGATGGATAGATGATAGAAGGAAGGGAGGGAGGGAGGGAGGGAGGGAGGGAGGGAGGAAGGGAGGAAGGAAGGGAAGGAAGGAAGATGGTAGATGATAGATAGATGATAGATAGATAGATGATAGATAGATAGATGATAGATAGATAGATAGATGATAGATAGATAGATAGATAGATAGATAGATAGATAGATAGATAGATAGATGATAGATAGATAGATAGATGATAGATATAGATAGATGATAGATAGATAGATAGATAGATAGATAGATAGATGATAGATAGATGGATAGATAGATAGATGAAATAGATGATATAGATAGATGATAGATAGATAGAGATAGATAGAGATATAGATATAGATAGATGATAGATAGATAGATAGATAGATAGATAGATGATAGATAGATGATAGATAGATATAGATGATACATAGATAGATGATAGATGTAGGTAGGTAGGTAGTTTTAATGTTTAATTGTTTAAAATTATTGTTTCTTCTATATTTTTAGCTGTTCTTCCTATTTTATTGAGCCTGTCAGGGGAAAAGGTGGTGAATAAACAAAAAAAATATAATAATACTAATAATCAGGCATGGCCTGATTTTCCCATCCTCTGGAAAATCCAAAGAACCTTACAGTGCAGCACTTTGGATCTCAGCATGACCTGACATTTTAAATTCATCTGAAGCACAGCTTTCTCTAATACTGTAGCGTGGAGCCACCTCTCTCATCACAGACATGTGTCCTGGAATTATTCTGGGAACTCTTGGAGCCTTTGTTGTGAGGCCAGAGCTCTTTGCGATCATGCGCACAGCCTGTGTGTGAACCTGTGAACAAGCCTAGACGGCGTGAAAGGAAACAGATCAGCTTTGGGAGACGGGGGTTGTTCGTGGAAATTGCTGGTTTGGCGGTGGAAGGACTCACAGGAGCCTCAGCTTCCAGAGGGGGTGGATTTGCGCTTGGCAGACACCAAGTGGGAGGTTGTACAAGGTGCTGGGAGGGGAGGAGACATGAAAGGAAGCACAAAGCAGAGAGTGGGGGAGAGAGGGAGAGACTATTATGGGAAAAGAGGGGAGTGAGAGCAGAATGGGGATGGGGATTAATTGAAGCCAAGCCCAGGCAGAGGGGAAACAGTCCTTCTGTTGCTAAGATGGTGGTGATAAAGGTAAAGATAAAGGTACCCCTGCCTGTACGGGCCAGTCTTGACAGACTCTAGGGTTGTGCGCTCATCTCACTCTAGAGGCCGGGAGCCAGCGCTGTCCGGAGACACCTCCGGGTCACGTGGCCAGCATGACAAGCTGCATCTGGCGAGCCAGCGCAGTACACGGAACGCCGTTTACCTTCCCGCTGGTAAGCGGTCCCTATTTATCTACTTGCACCCGGAGGTGCTTTCGAACTGCTAGGTTGGCAGGCGCTGGGACCGAGCAACGGGAGTGCACCCCGCCGCGGGGATTCGAACCGCCAACCATGCGATCGGCAAGTCCTAGGCGCTGAGGTTTTACCCAGCGCCACCCGCATCCCTAAGATGGTGGTGATACTGCATACCAAACATAAGAAAGGTGTAACTGAACCAGACAACAGTGCATCCAGTCCAGCAAGACATTATCAATGGCAGCCAGCCTGATGCTTGTGAGTTGCTTACAAGCAGGGCATCATGAACAACACAATAGCCTGGTTGGCTTTACAGAGGACAGCCCTGTGTTTGAAGGGCTCTCAGGATGACAGCCCTCTGTTTGAGGGACCTCTCTGTTTATAGTCGGGGTGGCCACATCTCAGCCCCCCCTGGATCCAGGCCCCATGGGGAAGGGAGATGAGGGCATAAGAGAGAAGGATATTCCTCTCTTCTACCCTCCTTTCCCCATTTGACGTACTCAAATAAGAGATTAATTATTTGCCAGTCTGCCAGACCCTCCAAGTGTTCCCTGTTTTCCAGGAACAGACCCAGTTTCTGATTTTATCCCAGAATGCCCCACTTTTCCTTAGGACGTTCCTCTTTTCATCAGAAAAATGTGGAAGGGTATGGGGTTATCCACCATCACCACCCCCCAGTCATCTGAAGGCAGCCCTGTATAGGGAAGGTTTTTTAAAAAAAAAAATGTTTTATTATGTTTTCATATATGTTGGAAGCTGCCCAAAGCGGCTCAGACAACCCAGTCAGATGGTCGGGGTATAAATAATAAAATTATTGTTATGGAAAAGGACATCCCTATTTTCATTGCAGAAATGTTGGAGGGCATGGAGATGTGGCTAGGGAATAGCAAAGAACTTGAAAGGAAACAGTGTTGTTGTTGTTGTTGTTACTATTATTATTACTATTATTACTATTATTACTATTATTACTATTATTACTATTATTATTACTATTATTACTATTATTACTATTATTACTATTAATACCCCGCCCATCTGGCTGGGCTTCCCCAGCCACTCTGGGTGGCTTCCAACAAAATATTAAAATACAGTAATGCATCAAACATTAAAAGCTTCCCTAAGCAGGGCTGCCTTCAGATGTCTTCTAAAAGTCTGGTAATTGTTGTTCTCTTTGACATCTGGTGGGAGGGCGTTCCACAGGGAGGGTGCCACCACCAAGAAGGCCCTCTGCCTGGTTCCCTGTAACTTGGCTTCTCGCAGTGAGGGAACCGCCAGAAGGCCCTCAGAGCTGGACCTCAGTGTCCGGGTAGAGCGATGGGGGTGGAGACGCTCCTTTATATATACTGGACCAAGGCCGTTTAGGGCTTTAAAGGTCAGCACCCACACTTTGAATTGTGCTTGGAAACATTCACCTTGCAGGCTTCTAAGAAAATAGATTCCCCTTTTGGTAGTCATGGAGGACTTGTCAAAATTGCTGTGACCTCCCTCCTCCACCAAACTACTGCCAATCAGAGGATCGCCATCCAGGAGATGGACTTTAACCACAACTTAAGCAACACCGCAGCTTTGGCAGCAGATCAGTGCATTCAGAATACACAGCAGATCCAGCATAATTGTTGTAACTCTTACGGTTGCTTAGAGCGAATGTAGAAACAGAGGCTCCCATCAGGAAGCAACAGGGAGCACGCAAGGCTTGCAGAGGCAGCCAGGAGAAGTGAAACATTCAGGGGCCGTATTTAACCATGACAGGGTTTACTATACAAGTTATTTCTCTTTTTTAAGCACACTTGAGAAGGCGTCAGAATGAGGTGGTGTTAAGTCTGATAGAAGTTGGAGGGGAAAGAATGGTCCAGGAGAAGATGGAGAAGATACCGTATTTTTCGCCCTATAGGACGCACTTTTTCCCCTCCAAAAATGAAGGGGAAATCTGTGTGTGTCCTATGGAGCGAATGCAGGCTTTCGCTGAAGCTTGGAGAGCGAGAGGGGTCGGTGTGCACCGACCCCTCTCGCTCTCCAGGCTTCAAGAAGCTATCAGCAAGCCTGGGGAGCCCTGCGGGAGTTCCCGCAGGGCTTCCCATGCTGCGGATAGCAGCCTGCCACCTGGCGCGCGGGGCGCCCTGAAGCAGAGCTTCCCTCGCGCCGGGCAGACATCGGCCAGCCCCACAAGCTCGGGGGACAGCGGGGAGGCGCAGCGCCGCCATCCCGTTGTTCCTCGACCTAGTTTTGGGGGGGAAATAAAGGGGAAAATTTTTTTTCTTTATTTCCCCCCCAAAAAACTAGGTGCGTCCTATGGAACGGAGCGTCCTATGGGACGAAAAATACAGTAATACTTTAATGTCACTTGAACCTGCTGGATGGAAGGGGAAATAGGAAGTTCATCCCTGTTGTTTCGCACATTACCTGGAATCACCTAAAAGCCATTCGGCACGGAGCAGGGCCTGCAAACATTGGACGATCCAACCAGGATTTGCCACTTGGGTTTGATGGATGCGATGGGGCCTATCGGGGTCTCAGCACGTGGTGATGGTGGCTGTCTGTTGCTTCCTAGGTCCTACCACCATCCCTCCAGGACCTCCACAGTAAGGAGAGGCAGCGGAGACCAATCCTCTAAGATGTTCATTTGGACCAGTGGGAGGAGCTCCACGTCGTACAGACATGACGAAAGAAGGTACGTGGCGTCTGTAGGCTGCTTTGAAACGTAGGATTGCCTTCCTTTAGGCCCACTTGCAGCCCGAAAGGTGGATGGGAGGAGAATGAAGCTGTGAACACATCGTACATTTAAGCATACACACACATCCCAAAAAGAATCCCGGGAACTAGTTTGCTTGGGGTACTGGAAATTCTTTGGGGTGCTTTTGAGTAGGTCAGTTTATATATATGCGTCAAAATGTGCTTTAAATGAATGGTGCCCACGCAGCCTTCTGCTGGTTTTTTCCTCCTTACCTAGTGCAAGTGTCAGTCTAAAGCACCTATTGGCTAGTGCTGGTGACATCACCAGCCAACAAGATATTCCTTCCCTTCCTCTGTTCCACACTCTTTTAAAAAGGTTTTTTTTAAAAAAAAAAGTTTTAAATTTCTGCTGCCTTTTTAAAAAAGAGACAGAACATTCCTGCCATATCACTACTTTTAAAAAAGTTTAACAGATCTGCTTCTCCACTGCCATTCAGAACTGCCCCATCCGTTCAGAGACGTTTTGCCCCTGTCGTATCTACTTTTGTGGGGTTTTGGTAGAAGGAGGTTGTTCTGTGAAATGCTCTCCCCTCCCCTAACACATCTCTGCCACCGTCCGCCAGTGCACAATTCAGATGGTACCAGTACGGTAATTTATCAGAGAACTAACTCAAAGCGGGCCTTGCTCTCACTGTATGTTAGGGATGGGGAACCTCAGGCTCAGGGGGGAAATTTAAAACAAACACACACACACATCTAGGCCACATTCCCTCCCAAGCCATGTTCCTGGCCAGCCTGGTTTTGTAGCCTCCAAGAGTGTTTCTACCTGGCTGGAATGCAGCCTTGAAGTCCGATAATGCTGCTTCCTTGCACTGGCGGAGCAAGAGGAGTACGGGGGGAGTGCACCGCCCCCAGCGGCATGATCCCGGTTGGGTGCCATCGTGGCTGTCCCCCCGTCCCCCCGCCACCTGCACTGGGTGCCATGCCCCCACAGGCGGTGTGCCTGTTGAAAAAACGCCCCCAGGAAGGGTGCCACCTTCCCCAGACACCGGGGCCTCTCTCCAGTGGTCACTCTCTGGCTGGAATCCTCAGTCCAGAGAGGGGGTGATAACAGATTACAGAGACCGGTAATAAGCGACCCCTCCCTCCTGAGAGGAGCACACTAATCTTCTGGCATTCCATGAGAGAAGAAACAGTCCGTAGGCTAACACACTACTTTATTAAGACTGTACAACACGGAGCTACTACAAGCATGTCTGCTCCCCTGAGCAGCTACGGCTGGACTCTCAAGCTTCTACCTCAGAAGTGAAAGTACGTTCTCAAGTTACATGCTGAGAACTGAGCACTGAGAACCAGCTGAGACTTCCAGTCTCACGCTCAGACAGTGGCGTAGCGTGGGTTGTCAGCACCCGGGGCAAGGCAAGTAATTTGCGCCCCCTAACCCGTGGATTTGCGCCCCCTAACCCTAACCCCCAGATGTTGCGCCCGGTGCGGCCGGCCCCCCCTGCACCCCCCATGCTACGCCACTGCGCTCAGACACATCACATGATGTAAACAATGTGCTGCCACCTCGCAGCTGGTGGGAACACAATTCCCAACATCGCCATGCCCCTGCGGGCAGCACCCCATGCCCCAAGGACACATGCCCCGCCCCTGGGGGCAGCGCCCCACGCCCCCGGGATGCACACCAACCCCACCCCTGCCTGCTCTCCGCCCCGCTCCCCCCGGTGCCAGAGCATGAAGCTCCACCACTGCTTCCTTGCCCAAATGAAGGATAGAGAAGGGTGCATGAGTGTTTGTAGAAATTAGCCCTAACGGTCAAAGGTAAAATTTGCATTAATAGCTCCACCAACTTTTGCCTGTGGCCCCTCCTACCACTGGCATGTGGCCCCCAGAAAGGAAATGTCCCTTGAATTCCCTTTCCCTGCTTTATGCAGACACCACCCCTCTCTCCTCTATCCTCTGGCACACCAGGAGGGCTAGGTGGGCAAGGGACGTGAATCTTTCACTGCTTCTCAGGTTTTGGAGACACTCTGAAGCAGCGAGAATCTTGCTGCATGAAATAAGGGGCTGCTTCCTTCTATCTCCTGTGTCAGAGGGCAGGCGCGCTAGCTTTGGGGTGCCCGGTTGCACATGCATGATGTCACAAGCGTGACACACACACCCCAGTCCAGCCAGGCCTGCCAGGACACACGGACGTCCCTTTGAGAATCTCCAGAGCACCTTCCTGGAAGGCGCTCTGGTGATTGCGACGGGGAGGGTTAAAGTCACCCTCCATGTCTCCTGCCACCACCTGACATGCTGGGGCTCACCCAGGGGTGACGGTAGTGCCAGAGGTGGCAGGGGGTGGCGGCCCCGTCAATATTGGAGGGGCTCAGCCCCCTGCATAGAAATCCTTCTGCCCCCTATAGCTGGTGCACCTGTCAGAAAGTTTGGTCATGGCCAGTAATAGATGGCTATCAGCAAATAACTGCTGGCTACCAAGGCTAAGTGTGTGGGCCCCTGTTTCCTAACTAATAACCTATCAGCTATGGTGAGTGGCAGAAGAGTGGAGCTCCACTTCTTGCCAATAAACTCCTTAGCTTTTCTCCCACCACTCATCTATCAATGGAGCCATCCAGAGGCAGGAGTAAGAATTGCTTTCTTCTTCACCCAACCACATGCTGCATTTAGGGTAGTGAAATATACTCAGAGTCGCAAAGTGATTTCATGCTTTTTATTCAGCTCATAGTGGTGAGGAGGAATGAATGAAAGTCCCCTCAAAGTATCTGCTTTATATACATTACTTACACAATGGGCTGCACATGATTGGCTAATTCTGGAATTCTACTGTAAGCCAATCAGGTTGTGGATTCACTTATATCTGGAGCATGATTGGGTGGTTCCTGCCAACCAATCATACTGCTGCATTATTCTAGGACCAATCAGACTGCTGCATTCTGAATCCTATTGTTCTAGGACCAATCAGACTGCTGCAATTCGGATCCTATTGTTCTGGGGCCAATCAGACTGCTGCAGTTTGGATCCTATTCAACTCAGTACATAACAGGTAGTGAGGACACCTGAGCGGGGGGAGATCAAGGGCAAGACCTGCTCCATGTTCCTGGTGTCTTTCAGCTTTGAAAAATGAGTTTGTTCCTTCCTGACTGCCTTCGTCCACATAGCCTCAGGTTAGGTTTCCTTGTTGGTCATACAAGAGCACAACACAGAGCTACAGTGGAACCTCGGGTTGTGAACGTGATCCATGCGGGAGGCATGTTCAAAACCCACAGTGTTCGCAACCAGCAGCGCCACGTCTGTGCACGCGCGTGATGCAATTCAGTGCTTCTGCGCATGTGCGAGCACTGAAACCCAGAAGTAACCCGTTCCAGTACTTCCGGGTTTTGGCGCGTCCGTAACCTGAAAACGCGTAACCCGAAGCGTCTGTAACCCAAGGTACCACTGCATATTGAATCCTATCTGATGGCCCAGCAGTGTCCTCAAGGGCGTTTGCCAACTAAACTACATATAAAAACGGATTTAATCGCACAGCAATAAAGTCAAACAGCTACATCCAGTAAAAGGCAGCTTGCAAACAGTAGACACACACAGTAACTATCACCGCCCGCTTTGGGATGTAACCAGGTCATAGAACCAACCTTCTAGATGTCAAAAGGTAACAAGCCAGGCAAGCTCCCTAAGGAACAAAACTGGCAAGCAGGGAGCCAGCGCTGAAAAGGTCCTGCTCCTTCTAACTATTGCCCTATCTTCATATGGCTGTTACCCTCAGAACAAGGGCTCATCAAGTGACTTAATTATACAGGGATATTACTACTCTGATGAGGAGGTAGAGGATGGTAGGCCTCAAATCTCATAGTCAAGAACCACTGCTCCCGTTATGCATGCTCTTCATCTGCCTGGCTGGCCAAATTTTATGTTTCAGTCAAGGGGCCAGGTTTGGGTGAAGGGCTGCCAGTTGCTGACCCTCAGGCTTTGCCTTTAAGGTGTTTTGCAACCAATGAATAGGTTTCAGGTTGAGAGTGCTTGGTTTTCCGGGGCCAAGCAAGCCACCACAACTCTTTACACACTAGCTGGGCTTTCCATCACCTTATTGATGGATGCTTTCTTCTACTTACCTGCCAGTTATTCTCTCTCTCTCTCTCTCTCTCTCTCTCTCTCTCTCTTACTTTTTCCTCTGTGCATTTCATGGCTCATAGCCCCCTCGTAGAAAGACGCTTGCGGCCCTTTTCAATTAGCAGTCTTGTTTCTCAGCCGTCCCTTCGAATCCCGTTTACATTCCGGTGACGTTGTTGACTGACTGCACTGTGCCTGTTTTATGTCTACAAAGTGACACAAGTTATGTCGCGTGATGGGCTTAATGTTCCAGAACGGCATGACAATTGTTGCCTTTTCTGCCTGCTCTCATTTGGTAACGACGCAAATTCTCGATAGCAAGCTATCACAGTTAAATACATTTTGATAAATAGCCATAGCCGGGCAACGCTTGCTTACATCACTTCTCCATAGGAAATGAAGCTCACCTTACACAGCCTAGCATACATTGCACTAAATCATATTCTTAGCTTGGTAGCCAGATAAAGGTGCAGTCCTAAGGCTATATCCAACAGGATGAGTGGGAGGGTTAGGATCCAGTGGATCTCTGGCTATGCCCACATCAATATCCAGCTAACGCCTCCTATCAGTGCAAGGATTCCCACTTGTACAACAGGGGTTTCCCCAGTGGTGTAGCATGGGTTGTCAGCACCCGGGGCAAGGCAAGTAATTTGCGCCCCCTAACCCATGGATTTGCGCACCCTAACCCTAACCCCCAGATGTTGCGCCCGGTGTGGCCGGCCCCCCCTGCACCCCCCACGCTATGCCACTGGGTTTCCCCTGTCAAGACTCAAGGTGAGCTGAACTACATATTATGGAGAGGAAGCTAAAATGGAGCCGACATTTCTGGCAGTATCCCTGTGTTTCTGATCAGGCTCAGAGCCACCTGATTCTTGCAAAAAGTGGTGTCTCCACGGCCCCAGGTTCAATCCCTGGAATCTCCAACTTTAAAAGGATCCTCCTGTCATAAGTGTCAAGGGACACCCTCTGCCTGCAAGCCTGGAGAAAATGGACCATATGGGGTTCAATGGGTTAAGGCCACTTCCTGCGTCCCTCTTCTGTTGGTTTCTTTTACATTTGAAGCACTTTATTTTATTCTTATCATTTTATTCCTATAATTTATGTATCCTGTCCTTCTAGTTCACAATCTACTCAAGGCAGCTCGGAAGGATTTAACATATCATAAAATGAAATAATCAAGCAGTAAAACAGGGATGAGTAAAAAGTAGCAGTCAATTTCAAAAAGCATTAAGAGCCAGGACTTTTAAAAAAAAATCCCACTAAAATAGAACAGTTTTCAAAGCTCACTTGCAAGTGGGCAACCATGCAGTCTGGCAGCCATTCTCTCCTGAGAGGCTGTTTCACAATCCGGGAGCCACCACCGAAAAGGCTTTGTCCCTTTTTGGTGGAGGATACACAGAGAGGTGCTTCAGTAAGACACTTAGAATTCCAACCACTGAGAGCTCAAAACCAGCACTGTGAATTGAGCAACTGGTCAAGTTGATGAAGGACCAGTGAAATATGAGCCAATCTGTTGGCACCAGCCAACCACATTCAGCATCGACATTCTGGACAATTTGGATTTTTCAGACTATTGTTAAGGGAAGTCCCACATAAAGCACATTTCAGTAACGCAGCCAGGAAATTTGTGCAACACAAAAAGCAGGGTCCAGCTCTGAGAACTGCCATTCAGTCGCAGAGCACATTTTGCAAGATACTCCCATGAGATTGCTCTAGTGTGAGTGATTCAGGCCTTTGCAACCAATCTGCAAATCATCCCTCTCTACAGCTGAAAACATTTCATCGGCAGATGTCTGTGGCACATTTCGGGTGCCAGTGATTTCTTTCCCCCCCCCCCCCCACGACCAGGTCTGAGCAAACTGTTTAGGAAACATCAGCTGTGGAAACCTTACAAGCCTGCTCTCCCGTGAGACGGGCCCTGGCAGCGGAACTGTCAGTCCTTTTAGAGGGTTTATTGATTAAGTGTGAACTCCACATAAGAATGTATTGTTTTCAACCTCAGAAATATTTACCAAAAAATCAGGGATCATGATCTGCTGGACAAAAGGAAAACAGTCACCGCTCTCAAAGCAGGGGAGGACCGGGCCATACTGCTGGGACTGACAATGATGGTGTGTTCGATTATGATGTACTTCCTCCTGGGAATCACGCTGCTGAGGTCATACATGCAAAGGTAAATGCTTTTCCCCTCTCACACACACAGTAAAATTGTTTTGAGGGGCAGGAGCAAGGCTGAGGGGTGAACAATTGGATAAGGAGCTAGTAGAACTACCTGGGTTTGTTACTAAGGGGTAATATGGGTTTGAGATGCTGTGGGGCGGACCCTCCAACATTTATCCGATGAAAACAGGGACGTCCCATTCCATAATGATAATTTTACTATTTATACCCTACAAACCTTACTGGGTTGCCGCAGCCACTCTGGGCAGCTTTCAACATATATAAAAATACAGTGGTGCCCCGCAAGACGAATGCCTCGTAAGACGGAAAACCCGCTAGACAAAAGGGTTTTCCATTTTGGAGGTGCTTCGCAAAACGAATTTCCTATGGGCTTGCTTCGCAAGATGAAAATGTCTTGCGAGTTCCTGCAATTTTTTTCTGCTCCCCACCCCCTTTTTCTAAGGCACTAAGCTGCTAATAGCCTTTTAGCAGCTAATCCGCTAATCCCTTAAGCCTTTAATAGCTGCTAATAGCCGCTAAACCGCTAATAGCGCTAATCCGCTAATAGGGTTGCTTCGCAAGACGAAAAAACCGCTAGACGAAGAGACTCGCGGAACGGATTCTTTTCATCTTGCGAGGCACCACTGTATGATAAAACATTAAACATTTTAAAAAAACTTCCCTATACAGTCAAACCTCAGTTGCCGAACGCCTCCATTTTGGAACGTTTTGGCTCCCAAACGCTGAAAACCCAGAAGTAACTGCTCCAGTTTTTGAATGATTTTCGGAAGCCGAACTGTTTTTAATTTTTTCTCCATTGACTTTGCAGCCAGCCCATTGATCCTCCATTTTTGAACTTTTGGGAAGCCTCATGGTCTTCCGGAACAGATTAAGTTCAAAAACCAAGGTTCCACTGTACAGGATTGCCTTCAGATGGCTCAGGGGTTGGATAACTCCATGCCCTACCCAACATTTCCCTAATGAAAATAGGGATATCCTACCATACCCTCCAACATTTCTCCAATTAAAACAGGGACGTCCAAAGGAAAAGCGGGACCTTCCAGCATCAAATCAGAAATCAGGACAGCTTCTCTAAATCAGGGACGTCCCTGGAAAATAGGGACACTTGGACAGTGAAATTGGCATGTTGTGAATTTCGGGCAAATGACCATGTGAAGGACACTTGTAGAAGGGTGAGCTTTGTGGGTGCTGAAGGAGTCACACCATTCCTTCAACACTGTATGAATCATTATTTATTATTATTATTATTATTATTATTATTATTATTATTATTTATTAATTATACCCCGTCCATCTGGCTGGGCTTCCCTAGCCACTCTGGGCAGCTTCCAACAAAATATTAAAATGCAGTGATCCATCAAACATTAAAACCTTCCCTAAACAGGGCTGCCTTCAGATGTCTTCTAAAAGTCTGGTAGTTGTTGTTCTCTTTGACATCTGGTGGGAGGGTGTTCCACAGGGCGGGTGCCACTACCGAGAAGGCCCTCTGCCTGGTTCCCTGTAACTTGGCTTCTCGCAGTGAGGGAACCGCCAGAAGGCCCTCGGCGCTGGACCTCAGGTAGAATGATGGGGATGGAGACGCTCCTTCAGGTATACTGGGCCGCGGCCGTTTAGGGCTTTAAAGGTCAGCACCAACACTTTGAATTGTGCTCGGAAACGTACTGGGACTATTTCCACAATAATCCTTCATTCAAACATTCTATGATTGGTTGCATTGCATTGCATTGCATTGCATTGATATATGCTTTTTCTGCCAAGGCACCCAAGGTGGTTTACATTTTTAAAACATTAAAATAAATAAATGTTATAAAATGTTAAGTTGACACGAAGAGGGATGAGTCCAACTGGAGAAGGCCTCTCTCACTTTCTTCTTCCTTCCCATGGGGCAGATGGTGTCAGGTCAGCGCCTATGAGCTTGAAGCATTTGCTGTGATACAGAGTTGGGAAGGTTGCCACCAAATACTTAAACCACTAAACAAGCAGCACACTTTATTTATTGATAGTGTACAACTAAACCTAGAAGAAAAATGGCTGCCATTCTGGGGTGCACTTTTTGTATCCGGTAATACTGTGTTCCCCCTATGCAAAACGAAGCATCACTTCAGTTCCTACTCTACTCTAGAGGAGGCCTGGATCTCTTAGGACCCATCTATTCATTTACAATATAGGGTTGTGTTTTCATTTAAAAAGTGGCACAGGACACCCCTCACAGCAATGGAGACATGGACAGAGCTTGCTACCAGAACAGTACTCAGTTCCTAGAGGGGAGATTTAGCCTCATATATTTTATCTCCTTCCTTTGTCATTGTTTAGCCTTGGATTAAGCAGCACAGCAGAGAAATGAAAAGATTTGGCAGCCTTTCCTCACAGTATGAGGTTTCGACTCTTATCCTTATCGGCTAATCTATGTCCCACTGAAGTCCATAAAACGTCGAGCGTATATCACCGCAAAACACAGCCCTGGCCTAATTCAGCAGGGAGCGGCAGTAATAATCAGCAGTCTAGAGAAAACTATAAGCTTTCAAATGGAAGGAAAATGGAAGTTTAATTTGTAAAAAGGATCAAGCTATTTTGCAGCACTTTGAGGGGTTATTTCTTCCTTCTGGTGTAAGACTAATGCCTTCCTCCTCACAAGTGGAAATCCTGCTGATCTATGTAATAATTTTACTCAAAGCGAGACACTCGCCACAAAGCCTAGCAATAATTTTGCTAGGGATGAGATCACTTGTGGGGGTTTTTCTGCTTCATCTTTCCTGCAGCCCTTCTGCTTGCATGCTCCCCATAGGAGTACCCATGGGGGTACTGGACATGATGGGTCAGTGACCTGACCCAGAAAGGCTTTTCTTTGGTTCTTAAATTATTGGGGTTCTTTACCTTCAAAACAGACTTGGACCAGATAGGCCTTCAAACAGAGGCTGGCTACAGTTGGAAGACTGTCCCAGCCCTTCAGATGGAGGCGTGTCCTAGGACATGTTGCCATCTTGTTGAATTTATTTGACTCCTTTTTAAAGCCAAAAACAACCCACAGACACAGACACAAAACATTCTACCTCACTGGGATCTTGTCAAACTCAACTACTTTCCAGACCGTATGATGCTTTGATATTCATGGAAGAAGTCTGGAGTGTCATGTGGGTTAACAACATCACCCGTGATTGCAGAGGAGTAATTTGACCTTAGCTGTAATTGGCAGGGATGTCTAATTAAGGATCCCTGAAAAGAGGGTGGTTTTGGAATTTAAATACCACTGGCTTCCTAGCCAGGTTTCTCTCTAAAGGTTTCTGAGGCACAACATTGCTGAGATGATTTAAGAAACGGTACTCAAATTATGGGGAGAAGGAGCAGGAAGCTGCCATTTGTAACATGGCCTGCAGTTTTGGGCTACGTAAACCTGAGCAAAGGGAGACTTGCATCAGCATTAGCAGGGCTGTCTTCAGCATATGCAGTGCAGGGGTGCAAAGACCCCCACCCAGGTTGCCCAGTCCCAAGCGCGCAGGAGGGCAGAGCCAGCTGGCCACCTCAGCATCTCACTGGCTCGGTTGCCCCCGAACTCGCGGCGCAGAACACTTTATGAATTGAATCTGTTTGCATTGACCGTGGAAGCAAGGAAGCAAGTGATCAACTGGTGTGGACCAGGGACCTAATTTCTAGGCCATGGGTTGGCAAACTAAGGGCCACAGGCCGGATCAGGCCCAATTGCCTTCTGGAGCCTTCTGGGGCCCACTATGGCTCTCCAAGCGACAAGCGGGCTCTTTGCCAGACTCAACTCTCGGGCTCTGGACTCTCGGCCTGGCACTCCTGAGATCTTGGTGCCCAGGTGCGCTGCACCCCTAGCACCTATGGGTAATACGGCCCTAAGCATTAGGAGGAATAGTTCATACCTTCCAACCAGGGTTTTTTTCCAGCCGGAACTAATCAGAACTCAGTTCCAGCACCTCTCAGGTGGGCGCCATTACCATTATAACAGAACAAGGGAGGCGGTTATGGTGAGTTCCAGCAACTCTTTTTCTAGAAAAATAGCACTGCCTCCGACATTTCTCTGATTAAATAGGGATGTCCTGCCATACCCTCCAACATTTCTTGCATGAAAATAGAGAGGTCCTAAAGAAAAGTGGGATGTTCTGGGATCAAATCAGAAACCGGGACGGCTTCTGTAAATCTGGGACTGTCCCTGGAAAATAGGGACACTTGGAGGGTTTGATAGTTTTTAAAAGCCAAACCAGTTGAAGAGATAGATGATAGATAGATAGATAGATAGATAGATGATAGATAGATAGATAGATAGATAGATAGATAGATGATAGATAGATAGATAGATGATAGATAGATGATAGATAGATGATAGATAGATAGATAGATAGATAGATATAGATGATAGATGATAGATAGATAGATAGATTAGATAGATGATAGATAGATAGATGATAGATAGATAGATAGATAGATAGATGATAGATAGATAGATAGATAGATGATAGATAGATGATAGATATAGATAGATAGATAGATAGATAGATAGATAGATAGATAGATAGATATAGATAGATAGATAGATGATAGATAGATAGATAGATGAGATAGATAAATAGATAGATAAATAGATGATAGATAGATGATAGATAGATAGATGATAGATAGATAGATAGATGAGATAGATAAATAGATGATAGATAGATGATAGATAGATAGATGATAGATAGATAGATAGATAGATAGATAGATAGATAGATAGATATAGACAGACAGATATACCAAACACCTGTGAATGTTTAGCAGAAACCTGTCATAAGCAGACACAGTTGAATGAAGCAGACAAAACCCAGAGAGAAAATTCTGGTAAAATGGTATTAAATAACGTAAGAAGTGCCCACTGGATTAAGCCCATAATGGCTCATCTAGTCTAGCATCCTGTTCTCACAGTGGTCAACGAGATCCCTGTGGCAAACCTGCCATCAGGATTAGAGCACAAGAGCCCTTTCCCTCTGTCGTTTCCAGCAACTGGCATTCAAAAGCATTGCTGCCTCCAGCTGGAAGCCATTGGTAGCCTCATTCTCCCCCAACAATTTTTCCAATCCTCTTTTCAAGCCATCTAGGGAGGGAGAAAAACTTCATTTTGGTGGCTCTTTTCTCAGCCTTATTTACTTATCTAATTGCCATTTTGTGGTTCGCCTCAGGTTTTCCCAGACCACGTCCGGGAATCAGGCAGCAAAATGTCATCAACAACTTTGGACACCCGCCCCCTAAAAAAAAAAACAACTCAACAATTTTGTCCTGATATTCACTTTGGGGAATATGGCAACCCTACTAAATGTCCTGGGCTGGTCCTGAACGGATTACATTCGAAAACCGAGGTACCACTGTAATAGTTGCAATAGTAATAGACAGCATAAAAATAAAAATAATCATAATAAGAGTCCCCACCCCGCCCCTTTAGCAGGCCATAGATTATTTAATGGTTGAAGTCAGCATGTACAGTGGTACCTCGGGTTAAGTACTTAATTTGTTCCGGAGGTCCGTTCTTAACCTGAAACTGTTCTTAACCTGAAGCACCATTTTAGCTAATGGGGCCTCCTGCTGCCGCCGCGCTGCCGAAGCCCAACTTCTGTTCTTATCCTGAAGCAAAGTTCTTAACCTGAAGCACTATTTCTTGGTTAGCAGTGTGTGTAACCTTAAGCGTATGTAACCTGAAGTGTATGAAACCCAAGGTACCACTGTATAGCCATATATAATAGGTCAACACCAGTACTTTGAATTCAGCCCAGAAACTAATTGGCTGCCCATGGTGTTACAGGCTCAAACCATCTTGTTCTGGTGAGCAATCTGGCCACGGAATTTTGCGGTATTCCAACCTTTTAAGCCTTTTCTCTGTCCAAATTCTCTTTCCCTCTTTCCTGGCCAGTGTTTGGACGGCAGAGACGCAGTGCACGCTCCTCAACATCTCCATCACAGAAACCTTCAACTGCTCGTTCAGCTGCGGTCCAGACTGCTTGAAAACCTCTCAGTACCCGTGCTTGCAAGTGTACGTCAACGTATCGTCTTCGGGGCAGAAGTGCTTGCTTTACCACACAGAAGAGACAATGAAAATTAATTCTGAGGTAAGAACAAATCCAATTGCTCATCCATTTTCAGTGCAAATGGACTCGATATTTGCTAAGCAGGGGAGCTGGAGAAACTGTGGTCTTCCAAAGGTTGCTGGACTGCAAGGCCCATTAATCCCGACCATTGAACATGCTGGCTTGAGGTAGAATCATAGAATCATAGAGTTGGAAGAGACCACAAGGGCCATCGAGTCCAACCCCCTGCCAAGCAGGAAACACCATCAGAGCACTCCTGACATATGGTTGTCAAGCCTCTGCTTAAAGACCTCCAAAGAAGGAGACTCCACCACACTCCTTGGCAGCAAATTCCACTGTTGAACAGCTCTTACTGTCAGGAAGTTCTTCCTAATGTTTAGGTGGAATCTTCTTTCTTGTAGTTTGGATCCATTGCTCCGTGTCCGCTTCTCTGGAGCAGCAGAAAACAACCTTTCTCCCTCCTCTATATGACATCCTTTTATATATTTGAACATGGCTATCATATCACCCCTTAACCTCCTCTTCTCCAGGCTAAACATGCCCAGCTCCCTTAGCCGTTCCTCATAAGGCATCGTTTCCAGGCCATTTTGGTTGCCCTCCTCTGGACACGTTTCAGTTTGTCAGTGTCCTTCTTGAACTGTGGTGCCCAGAACTGGACACAGTACTCCAGGTGAGGTCTGACCAGAGCAGAATACAGTGGCACTATTACTTCCCTTGATCTAGATGCTATACTCCTATTGATGCAGCCCAGAATTCTATTGGCTTTTTTAGCTGCCGCGTCACACTGTTGGCTCATGCCAAGACTCCTAGATCCTTTTCACATGTACTGCTCTCAAGCCAGGTGTCACCCATCTTGTATTTGTGCCTCTCATTTTTTTTGCCCAAGTGGTGATAGGAACTGGAGCCCTTCGACATCTGGAGGGCCACAGGACCCCCATCCCTGGTTTATACTGACTGACAACAGCTCTCCAGGTTCCAGGCTGCAGTTTTTCCCAGCACTGCCAAGGGATTCCCGGATAGAGCCTGGGACCTCTGGCATACAGAACATGTGCTCTGACGCCAAGCTACAGCCCTATTTCCTTCCATGCTGAAAAGAGAACAAGCTTTACAATGCAGAGAGTATATATTTGTGTGTAGAACGCTGCCTGCCGGATGGCAAGTACATCTATACCAATCCCACATTACCTGCACATCACAGCGCCGTTCTGTAATGTGCATCTCTCTCTCTCCAGATGGCTGTTTGTCTGTCTTTGTGTAAAGGGGCACAGTAGGTCCCTCGACTCTGCATGGATGATGTTCAGGCAAATGTATCTATTCATTATCTATACCCAGGCACTCAGAGATGCAGCGGTCCTTGTTACATAGAGATTTAATTGCCCGAGATAGGGTGAAATCAGATACTAGAGCCCAGATCCCAGTAATTGCTGGCAGATGTATAATTGCAAACGCCAGCATAACAAACGTTGGGTTAACAGCCTGTTTTGTGATGTTCCAGTGGCACAGCAGGAGGTCCGCCCCACAGCAAGCACACACGGAGGCGCTGCGATGCTTCAGGCCTTTCTAGGCAATTGTTTCGACCCGTTTTGCAATGAGAGCACAGCTGCTCTTCAGTCATTGCAGCAGCTTCAGCATCTACAGCCAGTGCGTGAAGCTCGCCGAGTGCATGGGGCCAGTCACTGCCACTCCGCCTGCCTTACAGGATTGTTGTGAGAATAAAACGAGGCAGGAGGAAGAACCAGTGCTTTCCTTCAGCCAGAACGCACCAGAGTGCAGTTCTGGCACCTCTCAAGTGGGCGCCATTGAGGGCTGGTGCCCCCCCCCCGGCCGTTTCTTTCCTTTACATTCTTCTGAAAACCCCAAAACGAACGTTTCAAGTCAAAATGGAAGTCAGCCAGCGTGTGCAAGTCTACACTATTGTTTAGATCTATGACTCCACCAGATCCTAGCTGCGATTGGTCAAGCTACAGGCTATATATATATAGTGATGGGATATATAGATATATACCGTATTTTTCGATCTATAAGGTGCACCAGACCATAAGACACACCTAGTTTTTGGAGGAGGAAAACAAGAAAAAAAATATTCTGAATCCCAGAAGCCAGAACAGCAAGAGGGATCGCTGTGCAGCGATCCCTCTTGCTGTTCTGGCTTCAGTGAAAGCAATGCAAAGCATCTTCAGGGCAGGGGGAGCGTTCCTCCCACTGCCCTGAAGAGGCATCGCCTGGCTATCCCAAAAGCCAGAACAGCAAGAGGGATCGCTGCACGATCGCTGTTCTAGCTTCTGGGATAGCTGCGCGGCCTGCATTTGCTCCATAAGGCGTAAACACATTTCCCCTTACTTTTTAGGAGGGAAAAAGTGCGTCTTATAGAGCAAAAAATACGGTAGATATTATTAAATTTTCTAATTTACATTTCAAAATATTCGTTTAAACTACCTTAAAATATCAATGACTTCCCTTCTTCTCTTTCCATGGTTCATTTTGCATACCATACATCCCTGCATATTTTACATGAACTAAAACACTCAGGAATCCATTGTTACATCCATCAAAACTTATTTACACTGTTGAATTTACCTTCATGCTACCAGCGTTTTTAAATGAACACAATTTTCACTCATATATTCAGCAAACATTTTCCAGTCTTCTTTAAATGTACGTTCTTCTTGTTCTCTTATTCTACATGTTAAATCTGTAAGCTGCACATATTATTGTCATTCTTCTTCAGTTGGGACCTCACTCATTTTCCATTTTTGGGCTAACAAAACACAGGTTGCCGTAGTAGCATACATAAATAGTCTTTTTTGACACCTGGGAATTTCCCTCTGAATTATCCCCAACAAAAAGGACTCTGGTTTTATTTTGTTTTTTGAAAGGTACTTTTAAACATTTTTTTCAATTCATTGTATATCATTTCCTAATACCCTTTTACAAGTCCACCACATATGATAAAACGTACCAACCTCATTACATCTCCAGCACTTATCTGATTCAGACTTATACATTTTAGCCAGTCTGTTCGGAATTAAATACCATCTACAAATCATTTTCAGGTAGTTCTCCTTCAAAGAATAACATGCTGTGAATTTTAGGTCGCTGTTCCAAAGTTTTTCCCAGAGAAGCAGCGATGGGCTTTTGGCTTTCCAACCAGGCCTCTACCATTGCACTTGTGCAAATTTGCACGAGGGCCTTTCCAAGCTGCCCTAGCTACCTGCCTGAATCTAACAGAACGAGGGAGGGGGGTGCATTTATTTGACCTGCACCAGAACCAGGGGCAGCCCCCAAACCAGCCAGGGAGGCAGCTTGCCATAGTTTTTAGCCCCTCTGCGGGCCGTGAATGCAGCTGTTGTCAAACCAGCATCTTTTCAGAGCTGCCTCAAGTCGCCTGGCGACTTACTGTAAGAGCTTCATGGTAAGTTCCGGCACCTATTTTTCGGGGGGGGGGGGAGCACTGAAAAGAACGAAGTATGCTTGGATATCCTAGGTGGAGGGTGGGATAAAAATGTAATAATTTTCCATTTTTGGCTCAAACAGCAGTTCTTTCTCTAGTGCTCAATACAGCGGTATTTTAGCACTGGATAAAATGTGATTGTTCCTTGTGTAGGGAATTGAAAGGAGTAAACCCACCTTGGGGCCTGTGTGCTGTCAGGGGGAGCATGCAGAACAATGCCTGTCTACCAGCCATTCCCACCCACCCGCTGCTGAAGCAGCAGTGGCATTTTCTGGGACTTTGCACGCTGCACCGAGGGAGGCAGAGAAAACGCTTGCCGTTTTTCATTCTTCAAAATGCCCATCGTTATTCCATTGTAGAGACAGGACGTAGATCTTGGCCTGCAAAAAAAAAGAAGAAGAAAGGTGGTTCATAGAGGGGACCTTTTTTTTTTTTCAAGCCTCTGCTTGCCTGGCACTCTTTCTAGCTCTCCATCCCACGCTGGATGCAACCAAATCAGAGGTCTCAGTATAGCCAATATTAATCCACAGCATTGCTCCAATGGCGGGTGGCAGAATCCAAAATAAGACCTTTCTTTTTGTACCAACTAAAACGGCACAAAATAGTGAGCAAGCTTTTGCATTGTGCTTCAAGCCCCAAAACCCATCCCCCATGGAAATAAAGACACAGTGGAGACAGAATTTAGTTTAAATGTTAATGGGCAATTTTTGGCCACAACTTTATTAAAATGCACAAATGTCACTGCTATTGGCTTAGACATTGGTATCAAACTATACCTGGCTCCTGCCCCACCCGGCAGGAAGCCTGGAAGGGTAAACAACCAGCAGGGGGAGCTCCGTCAATGTATATTGACTGGTGCTCACCCCTGGGGTTCCCAGGGGTCCTGGCATGGCCCTAGCCCCTCTCCGGGATTCGGACAAGATCCAGACCCACGGATTCTTTTAATGGAATACCCTATTCATTGGAGGGGCAGCTGATGGCCGCACCGCGCCTCCCCACATTCCCCTAAACCAATGCCTAACCGCCAAACCTTACAAAGTTGTGACGATTGCTAAGCGGTAGGCAAAAATCAAGTGGCCACAGCCAATCTGCCACATTGGGAAAAATTCCTACCCGGGCCCCATTCCAAAACAGGTGACCAACCGAAGTCCAAAGCAAGGCCAAACACGACCTAATTAACAGGCGGGCGAGCGGGTGTTCGGCAGTGCGAAGCAAAAGGAGGTCCCTACGTTGCGCTGCCAAATAGATACCCCCAACCTTGCCACGCTGCTGATTGGCTAAAGGCCATTGGCATAACTGTGGCACCATCAGCTTGGAGCAGGGCAAGCCCCACCCACAAAGAAGAAGAAGAAGAGTTTGGATTTGATATCCCGCCTTTCACTCCCTTTAAGGAGTCTCAAAGCGGCTAACATTCTCCTTTCCCTTCCTCCCCCACAACAAACACTCTGTGAGGTGAGTGAGGCTGAGAGACTTCAGAGAAGTGTGACTGGCCCAAGGTCACCCAGCAGCTGCATATGGAGGAGCGGGGAATCGAACCTGGTTCACCAGATTACGACTCCACCGCTCTTAACCACTACACCACACTGGCTCACAAGCCGGTTAGGGAAGAGTTTCAGAGCCAAGCACAACATGGACCTTCTGTTAGGAGGATCCAACTTACCCTTCTCTGGGCTAGATGTTAAGAAAAACAGCTAAAGAGGCAGCCAGGGAGTGCAGAGGGCGAGGTTGGGCATGATGTAAAAACCCCAAACTCTGGAGTTTGCAACTATTTAAAGACAAGAGTGCAAAAGGATGTTATGGCAGTTTAATTAGCTGCGGTGGTGCTTGATGCAGAATAAGATGTTCAGTTATGCAAGGATTACAGGGCTAGATAAACAACAATGGTCGTTCTTGTGTTTAGTTGTTGTTGTTGTTGCTGCTGCTGTTTTAAAAACATCTGTATTTCACACTCACACAAACACCACGGGAGCAATTGTTAGCAGAAAAACAGCTAGATGGGAAATGGTTAAACAGCAATTATGCCATTCCTTCTGCCAAGCTTATCACCTCCCAGTACCAGGCTCCTTTAAGGGCTTTTTAATGTGTCAGATAAAAGTTACCCATGGCTGCCTGCAATGTCTGGTTTGGCCCTTAGCTGCTATGCTACATTAGCTCTTGAAATCTCAAAGAGTTTCTGCCTGTTTTTATTCACACTTAAATCCCCCCAGCTGCTGCTTCCTCTTAATCTAATGCAGGTACAGTTAATGCTTGCTTGACTCAAGGCTGTTTTTACAGGTTATGATTGCCTCTCTAGGGCTTCTTCTCCTTTATCGTTCCCCATCCCGCCCTCTGACATACCATTGTGCAAACTGAATCCCAAATCAGTTTTGTTAATGCAACATCCCTTGACTTCTTGACCTAGAATGGAATTTAAAATACTCTTGCCGAGTCCTTCAGCAAATCCGCTCTAGGCAGAGATGTTCCGTGTTCATCTCAGAGGCAAGACCAGCTCCGTACCCAAAGAAGTTCCTAGCAGCAACCAAGACACAACCATGCTGTTGTTGACTTCCAGTTTTTCTGGGCATGGTTACTCAAACTCCAGGCCTGGTGCGCCCTTGAACCACTCTCCTCCACCCGTCGTGCATGTATCTTAAGTGGCTGAACTAGTAAGGCACAGAAAAGCTCAAGATACACGTTGATCTACCCACACTTAGTTGTTATCTCTGAGAAACGTAGAAAATAACAGGATAGATTTATACGAATTCTTCAGACTTACACGACCCCTTAAAAATTAGCTGATGAAGGTGAGTACATCGAAACAGGGCCCTGTCCTGGTTTCTGATCCATAACTGACTTCTAACTTCTGCTCAATGAGTGAAGCTAAGATCTTCACGTCAAATCTGACTATGGAGTAACATGAACTTATCTCTACTCATCAACTCTTATCTCTAATACTGTAATGAATTATTGTGTTATACATATCCTTATGAGTTTGAGTTTGTAATCTCTGTTTGAGTTTGTAATCTCTATTCGAGTTTGTAATCCTTGTCAGAATACATACTTTTGAATGGATTAGTTTTTGTTACAATTGACTACTGATTTGCGAGTAGGGACCACTCCCACTATTGAAATTATATTGGCCAGAGTTCTTGGTGTGCTTTTTTCTTGAACTAGTAAGGCAGCAGGTAGTTAGAGCTAGAGCCCATGGCAGGTGGAGCCAACTAATTTCCAGGTTTGTCCCCATCTTCCTCCCTGTTGAGTTCTGCAAAGGCCTAGGATGAGCCTCCTGTCTCAGGCCAATGACCCACCTAGTCCAGCACCTTGTTTTCACAGTGATCAACCAGGTGCCTGTGGGAATCCATCAACCAAGACCCAAGAACACGAGTTCTCTTCCCTCTTGTGGCATTCAGAAACATTACTGCTTCCGACCATGAAGGCAGAGCGTAACCACCCTGGCTAGTCACCATTGATAGCCTTTCCCTCCATGATTTTGTCCTCCAATCCTCTTTTAAAGTCTTGGAAGTTGGCGAGCATCACTGTGTGAGTTCCATAATTGTGTGAATCCTTTCTTTCATCTGTCCTGAATCTTCCAACATTCGGCTTCATTAGGCGTCCATGTGTTCTAGTGTTATGTGAGAGGAATATTAATTCTCTATCCACTTTCTCCATGCCATGCAACACTGAAACTAAGGAGGAGGAATGGACTGTGCAGAATTAGATAAATTAACAGGAAGGATTCGAAACCTGCGGGTCAGAGATTCTTAGAAGCCTGGAGTAAATATATGAACTATTTGAAAAGTAATTGTGATGAACAGATCGCGCTAGTAGGATTGCAAGAAGTTTTGTAAGGTGAATTATCTGAAACATTACAAGAAAGACTATGAAAAGAATTATTAGTTAAGGACAATTAAATGCAACATAAAAAATTAAGAAATGCAGAATAAGTGGTAAAGAACGGAAAATCATCAGAGGTGTTGACGGAAGTCTAAAACATTGTATAAGAAGAGAAGATATGTTGTATGACTGTTGGAACTGATATGTTAAAAAATCAATAAAAATGTGTGTGTGTGTGTACTAAGGATGAGGAAGTTGGCTAACAGGGCCACTCCCTGTTCTGGTTGTAAGTAAGAAGGCAGGCAGGTGGGGTCTGGCTGAGGGCAGCTTGAATTTGGTGGGGCAGTGTCCCATTTGCCCAAATGGATCAGCCTTCACTGACCTTAGGAGCATAGAACCTGCATTATTATTATTATTATTATTATTATTATTATTATTATTTATACCCCGCCCTCCGCAGCCAAGGCCGGGCTCAGGGCGGCTAACAAGCAACAATAAAAACAAGTTGAATGAATACAACTTAAAAACAACATTAAAATACAACATTAAAATATTGAAACATTAAAATATTAAAATGCAGCCTTGTCGCAGGAGGAGAAAGGAAAAAGAAAAAAGAAAGAAAGAGGGGAAGGGAATCAAATTGGCTCCGAGCCAAAGGCCAGGCGGAACAACTCTGTCTTACAGGCCCTGCGGAAAGAAATCAGATCCTGCAGGGCTCTGGTCTCATGAGGCAGAGCGTTCCGCCAGGCCGGAGCCAGAGTTGAAAAGGCCCTGGCTCTGGTTGAGGCTAATCTAACTTCCTTAGGGCCTGGGACCACTAGGGTGTTGCTATTTATGGACCTTGAGGCTTTTCGTGGGGCATACCGGGAGAGGTGGTCCCGTAGGTATGAGAGTCCTAGGCCATGAAGGGCTTTAAAGCTCAAAACCAGCACCTTAAATCTGACCCTGTACTCCACCGGGAGCCAGTGCAGCTGGAAAAGCACTGGGTGAATATGCTCCCAAGGCAGAACTTATACTGAGTTCTATCTCAGTATTGTCCACACTGACTCGCAGTGGCTCTTCAAGGTTACAGTCAGAGTATTTACAGCCCTATCTGGAGATGCCTATCTAGGACCTTTTGCATAGAACCATAGAATTATCAAGTTGGATGAGACCCTGAGGATCATCTAGTCCAACCCCCTGCAATGCAGGAATATGCAGATATGGAGGAGACAGGGATCGAACCCGCAACCTTGGCATTGTCAGCACCACGCTCTAACCAACTGAGCTATTGCATGCAACTAAGCTACCATTGAACTGCAGCCCTTCCCCCAGCCTTCACTAAGTGTGATCATGGTATAATCATTGGTCTCTGGTCACATCCTTTTAATTTCTAAACAAAGAATTGGATCCTAGATCAATCACACCAAATGGTTAGTCTAGCTCCCTACTAAGTTACTTACAATGCACTTTTAGGTCTCAGAATGGACTTGAGAGGCGAAGTGGTGATGCTCCCCAATGAACAAATGACTTTTAATTGTTGTTTTCTCGCTGATTCTCACTCCTTACCTGCCTCCAGAAGCCTGTTGTTATTTAATGCTGTTATTTAATGAAGGACAGGCTTATCATGTTTATTTAGACGCACTGCCAAACAGTGGGCAAACTTCATCCCTCATAAGCTTCCTATGAATCATGCATAAGGCTCAACTGCAAGTTCTTTTTACAAAAAGGTTCAGATGAAATCTGAGGACTCAGAGAGATGGTGGGCGGCAAATGATTTCCTGAAGCCAGATCCTGGTCTCTGGCTGACCTTTTCCACTTCCACCACTGTGTAGTTTGAGGTTCTGGTAGTGGCAACACCAGAACCTAGTGGCTGCCATTTTTCTCTCTGTCAGGAAACCAGGAGTGGGGAACCTGAGGCTCTCCAGATATTGTTGAATACCAACTCCCATCAGCCCCAACCAGCCTGGCCAATGACCTGGGGTGGTGGGAGTCATGTCCAGCAATGCAGGTTCTCCACCACTGACGTGAGAAGAAGGTTACTGCTCTGATCATCATGCAACGTTGTTCTGAAGCCCACCAGAATGATGGAGATGCTTCCTACTTTCATTTTAGGCAGAATCCCTGGAGAAATAAATGGCTTCCACTAATCTCTGGGAGGCCATCACAATACCAGTAAAGCACAGTATTCATGTTTTCCTGGTGTGGGTAGGCGTGACTGCAGTGTTGTTTCTTCCCATGATGCCAAGGAATGTGAGAGACCCTGAACCACTTGGAAGTATCCCATGTTGCACTTCCTCTTAGCACCAGCAGCAAGCCATTGTCTTCCATTCTGCGCCACATGCGTCATAAAGAGCACTGTTTCCATTCCGCTGTGATTCATCTTCCACTAAAAACTACAATACAGTAGTACCTCTGGTTAAGTACTTAATTCGTTCCAGAGGTCCGTACTTAACCTGAAACTGAGGCACCACTTTAGCTAATGGGGCCTCCTGCTGCCGCCGCATCACTGGAGCACGATTTCTGTTCTCATCCTGAAGCAAAGTTCTTAACCTGAAGCACTATTTCTGGGTTAGCGGAGTCTGTAACCCGAAGCATATGTAACCTGAAGCATATGTAACCTGAGGTACCACTGTATTCGTTTTTTTTTCTGCTGCAGCAAAATTATGTAACTTACATTATTTATATAAACTGCATAAGGGAGTCGGGCACACTTCACGAGGGACGGCATTCCACAAATCAGAACCACCACTGAGAAGGCCCTGTCATGAGTCAAGACCTGCTGACAAGGCCTCACCTGCCGATCACAGAATTTGAGATGGTTGATATTGGTGAAGGCACTCTTTTAGGTACTTGGGTACCAAGCCATTGAGGGCTCTGTATGCCGCTACATACAACTGGGACTGGTAGCTCAATGGCAGCCACTGCAGCTCTTTCAGAACCAGTGGCATATGGTCCCATTGGGCTGCCCCACTTAGCCCGCCTAGCAATGTTGTTGGTGACTTGTGGAAGTCTGTTGGTAGTTCACCACACCTCAACCAGGGTGATGTATCAGCAGACTATGTGGAGCCTTCCAGAGATTTCCTGCTCCCAGCTGAACAGCTTCTTCCAGAGTCCCCAGTTAAGGGAGGAAACAGTTCACAGTAACAAAGCATTTATTGTTTCCAGACAAAAGACTAAGGCAACTACTAAATACAGGTCTTCTGGTTTTTGAAGTAGAGATACATATGTGCTGAGAGATTCACTAACACTATCGCCACGATAGCTCACGCTATTGTGTAAAAACCACGGGCTCTCACAGATTCAGAGTCAAACCCTGACAGCAAACAGGGCAGGAGGGCGTGCAACAGGACAGCAGAACATGGACAAGACATCATACAATGAAAGCAATGCCCCAGAGACTAGGATCCCCATGTTTACATGTAGGCCTATTTCCTGAACCAATGAGAGGGCGAATGACTCAGCAAGTCATACGCTCAACCTCGCAGGTGTTGCTATGGTAACCCAGTGCACCTGATACCCTTATCTCAGGACATCCAGATGTGGGGGCTCTGCTCCTCAAGACATGAGCCCAAACACTGTGTAATTTAACCCGAGTTTTACCTCTTTTTTTCCTACTATAACAAGGTAAACAGAAATGGTGAGGTGCTCTTGCCAGCGGCAGGCAACAATAGCTGATGGTTACTTCCAGCTGTTTGGCTTGACGAGGTGCCATCTGTTCCACAGGCTGGGAATACAGCTGTGTGCGCCAAAGTAATGAAAGCAGGAATCCAGAGTCTGGGACTTAGCGTGGGTCCCTTGGGGTACCTGTTGTCACTTTCCTCCCACCTCCAAGCCATCTCGGAGCCGGTGATATTACTGACACTGCTGGGGAAAGAGTGAGACTTGTGTCCCAGAAGGTCTGCACTACCAAGCCTCAGAAGGTCAACACAAAACCTGCGCAGCCTTTTCAGTTCATTGATCACACCAATCCCAGAGGCAAGAGAAAGCGCTTAGATTTCCAGCAGAGACAGAACAGTAAGAAGAATTCTGGGTGTCCTTTTCATCTATCCCTATATATAAATCTCAAATCTTCCATTCTTGGGCAAGGTGATTGAGCGAGTGGTTGCTGAACAACTCCAGGCACGCCTGGAAGAAGCGGACCTTTTGGATCCCTTCCAGTCGGGATTCAGGCCTCATCACGGGACTGAAACTGCCTTGGTCGCCTGGTTGATGATCTCTGGCAGGCTAGGGACAAAGGTGAGAGCTGTTTCCTAGTTCTGCTGGATCTCTCAGCGGCGTTTGATACCATCGACCATAACATCCTTCTGGACCGTCTTGAGGGGCTGGGAGCTGGGGGCACTGTCATACAGTGGTTCCGCTCCTTCCTCCTGGGCCGTGTTCAGAAAGTGGGGGGGGGATGAGTGTTCAGACCCCTGGGCTCTCACTTGTGGGGTGCCTCAGGGTTCTGTCCTCTCCCCCATGCTTTTCAACATTTACATGCAGCCACTGGAAGAGATCATCAGGAGGTTTGGCCTGGGTGTTCATCAGTATGCGGATGATACCCAGCTCTACCTCTCTTTCAAATCAGAACCAGTGAAGGCGGTGAAGGTCCTGTGTGAGTGTCTGGAGGCGGCTGGAGGATGAATGGCGGCTAACAGATTGAGGTTGAATCCTGACAAGACAGAAGTACTGTTTTGGGGGGACAGGAGGCGGGCAGGTGTGGAGGATTCCCTGGTCCTGAATGGGGTAACTGTGCCCCTGAAGGACCAGGTGCGCAGCCTGGGAGTCATTTTGGACTCACACCTGTCCATGGAGGCACAGGTCAAATCTGTATCCAGGGCAGCTGTTTACCAGCTCCATCTGGTACGTAGGCTGAGACCCTATCTGTCTGCAGACTGTCTCGCCAGAGTGGTGCATGCTCTGGTTATCTCCCGCTTGGACTACTGCAATGCACTCTACGTGGGGCTACCTTTGAAGGTGACCCGGAAACTACAACTAATCCAGAATGCAGCAGCCAGACTGGTGACTGGGAGCAGCCGCCGAGACCATATAACACCGGTCTTGAAAGACCTACATTGGCTCCCAGTATGTTTCCAAGCACAATTCAAAGTGTTGGTGCTGACCTTTAAAGCCCTAAATGGCCTCGGTCCAGTATACCTGAAGGAGCGTCTCCACCCCCATCGCTCTACCCGGACACTGAGGTCCAGCACCGAGAGCCTTCTGGCGGTTCCCTCACTGCGAGAAGCCAAGTTACAGGGAACCAGGCAGAGGGCCTTCTCGGTAGTGGCGCCCGCCCTGTGGAATGACCTCCCATCAGATGTCAAAGAGATAAACAACTACCTGACATTCAGAAGACATCTGAAGGCAGCCCTGTTCAGGGAAGTTTTTAATATGTGACATTTTAGTGTATTTTTCATCTTTGTTGGAAGCCGCCCAGAGTAGCTGGGGAAACCCAGCCAGATGGGCGGGGTACAAATAATAAATTATTATTATTATTATTATTATTATTATTATTATTATTATTATTATTATTGCAGCCCAGTACCCAGATTCTGGTCTAGACTCCAGCTGTTTCAGCTGCTACGCTTTGCTTTTCTCTACTTTTGATTGCTAAGGGCTCGGGGAGCTGAAAAAAAGAAGATTGGATTTGTTTTCTTTTCAAATAATCAAGCCACTTTGTTGGAATATTTACTTTGTAAGTCACAAGCGATGCCGAAGCAGGAAGTGTGAGTGTTGCTTCCTGTTTTCATACTTCCGAAAACGGATCTTGTAAATCTTCCCTGGGGGGGAGCGAGATGTGCCTCCATGCACAATTCTTGACTGATTGGTCTAAGCTAAGTAAATACGGATCCATTCTTTGAGGAAAACCATATTTGTATTTTAAATGCATGGGTGCGTATACATATTCACAAGCGTTTGGTTCGGCCAGGGATGCATACTGTCTCTTATTTCTCATTTGTCTTTCTCCCCCTCCGACAGTGCTCATATATACCCAAGTGCGGCAAGAACTTTGAAGAGTCTCTGTCCCTCGTGAATGTCGTCATGGAGAACTTCAGAAAGTACCAGCATTTCTCCTGTTACTACGACCCCGAAGGCGTTCAAAAGAATGTATTGCTAACCAAACTCTACAGCTCCAATGTGCTGTTCCACTCCCTCTTTTGGCCAACCTGTATGATGATAGGAGGGCTTGCTATCGTTGCCATGGTCAAGTTGACCCAGTATCTGTCCCTCCTCTGTGAAAGGATCCAAAGGATTAACAGATAGAAGCAGCCGGCTCGCTTCCGGGATGGATTGACAGCTGAAATACTGTTGTTGTTTTTTTTTCATTCTTCACCAAAGAACCTTAAGTTTGTAACGTGTACGTCTGTTCTAAGTTCCTTATATTTTTTATGAAGTAGAGCAATAATGAAAAAAGGCTGTTCTATATGCAAACGTGATGCTGTTATTATGCAGGTGATCGGAGAAGGAATCGCCATTTGCGTTGGCCGTCTACATAATCTTGGTTTATGCTGCAAAATCGGTACTTCTTTCTTTTCCCTTTTCTTCCTTTCTCCTTTCTTTTTCTACAGCCAAAATAGGGCTCAGTGTGACCCATTTGCCAAGCCTAGTCGATGAAACGCACCACCATTTCGTTGCAAACCCATTCTGGAGGGATGTATTACATTGCTGCGTGTGTGTCCATGCGAACCGTTTAAGTTCCACTTAAGGCTGCAAAGGGAGAAGGCGTGGGGAGTAGAAGGGAATTTGGAGGGCGGTGAGAGAGGGTTGATTTGTCTGGCTGAACTAAGATGGATTCAGAAATGTGGTATCTCCAGCTGCCTCCTAAACCAAGGTCAAAGGGCAGCCACACATTAGCAGGAAGTCAGGGTGTGTATCCTCTGCGCATCCAGACCCTGACCCATATAACACTAATCAAACTTCACCACCGCTAAAATCTTTAGGACATTTTAGCCATGGTTGATTTTCTTGGGATGTGAGCAGAACTTACTTTCTTCTGGATTGCAGGGAGAGGGGGGGGACCCTCAAAGTTCTGGATCAGAGCAATTGTCTTCATGTTGGCTTCATGCTCAGGGTTAAGCTTTCCCTTCCAATGTTTTAGACATTTATTTGCAATATCTTGGACTCACAGATCATTCTCTACCAAAGCTACAGCCAAAAAAGCAAAGCCCACAAATCGCATTAATCTACCACACCCGTCGACTTCATTCATCTCCGACTCCAACCTGAGCCCTGTTGGCAGATATGGGACCAGAAAACACTTTCCGTACAAGTTTATTCTCTGTATTTTTTTTCCTTGCGTTTGCTACCATATCACTGTAAAGAAGAACTAAAACAAAAAACAAAAATACAACCCATAGTCAGCTATTTTTTCATTTTTTACTTCCAACTATTTTAGATTTTTTTACTGTATATTTAAAAGAAAAAGAAAAAAAAGAATACTAGACAAGAGGACAAAAACATATATTAAAACTAGTGGTGTATTGTAATACGAATATGTTATATTTTATTATTTCTTTTATTAACTGAAAGTGAGAAGTGCCCTTCTTGTATTTTGTAATGTCCAAACCTGGATATGCTTGTCACTAAGAAGAGCAGCATCAGGGGCGGGGGGAGTCTTAGAGGCCGTTCACAGTGGCATTTCCACTCAGATAAAACTTAGGTCACATCTACACCATAAACTTAAAGCTCTCTTATACAACTTTAACAGTCAAGGAGAATCCTGGGAACTGTTGTTTATTAAGGGTCCTGAGAACTGTAGGTCTATGAGGTCAGTGCCCATAGCAGACTACAGCTCCCATGATTCTTTGCGGGATTTAAAGTGGCGTAAGAATGTGGTTGTGACCATTCTTGCAAAACATCCTTCAATTTGAGAGGCTAGTAAAGAGAATGGGTAGCATATAATATTATTCCTAGAGAAGTGGGCTTTTTTTAACCAGTACACAGCAAAATAAAAATTCAAGGGCATATTGGGCAGGGAGGGGATGAAATTCACACGATTTACTGAATTGCGGTAAGGCTGCAGAACCAGGAACATGCATAAATCATAGCTGCTTCCAGATGAGCTATTTATTGTGCATTCTGATTTTCTTGGAGGGGTTAGACAACATTGTGTCAAGGCAAATGGTACCCCCCACTTTCTACTGCTTTTTCCCATCACTTTACTTATCACAAAAAAATCTGATGAAGTGCAAGATCTCCAGATCAAGTTTGATTACGCAACCGGAATTTGCCAACATACGATTGAATCCCACCCGAAAAGAGGGACAGTCTGGAAGCACCCTATGTACGTGCTCTGAGATGTGCACTACCACTAGGGAACACTAAGCGGCTGCCTAAGGAGACACTTTGCAAGTGGTAGTAGCAGGTCTTGTTTCTGTTGTTCCAAGCTCCGTTTTGGTACAAGAGCTTGAAAAGAACAGGTGGTAGATTTGGTGGTACTAAGAACCAGAGAATAGCCACACAGCAGGCAAAAGATCCAAGCCACCATATGAAGGTGGAAAGAGTGGTAGGTGGAGTGGGTCTGAGTAAAGCGTGAGTAAAATGTGAGTAGGTGACAACTCATCAGATATTGGGAGGAGTGGAAGTCACAAAATGGAAGAGAAAAAAGAGGAATATCAGTTTGGGGCAGTTTTGAGGGTCAATGTTGAAGCCCAATATGCCATAGGGATAAATGGGAAAGGTGAGCAAGGCAAAACCTGCAATGAATTTTTCCACCCATTCTCTGTGGGATTACAAATAGTATTCACAACTTTTGTTAGATTACACTCAAAAGACAATCTTGTCAGGTTCAGGTCATGGAACGCCTAAAAGGCAGAATGTGAGGTATTCACCAATCATCCCCTAAAATTACCATAGAACTTTTTTAAAGGAACTATTTATATATGTATTGGAAGCAAAGGTTAACTTTTTTTTTTTTTTTTTGCCAAAAGGAGAAAGCACATTTTATCTGTCCAGCTCGTCCATTCTCCGCGTACTTCTCCCCCCTCCTCTGCCACCTCTCCAATAATGTAACATTGGGGGAAAACTTTATGGTGTTACAAGACTCCATGAACTGTTCAAGTGTCGTCTGAGCTGTACAATTGAAGTCTGCAGCAGTGAAATTAATCTTTGATCTTGTAATCCATAATGCAGCTTTTTTTCTCAGGCAAATAAATTCCTGGGGCGTGTAATCAGGACTTCAAAACTGTGTGATTTGGTACAAAAATTATTCAATTAAACCTTTGAGATTTCAATATGCTTGGCAATCAGAAATGGCCTCTTTTTTTCTTCCCTCCCCATGCCCCCCAAAAACCCCATTTTGTAGGTTCTATGTCAGGGGTCAGCAAACTTTTTCAGCAGGGGGCTGGTCCACTGTCCCTAAGACCTTGTGGGGTCCAGACTATATTTTGGGGAGAGAGAAAATGAGCAAATTCCTATGCCCCACAGATAACCCAGAGATGCATTTGAAATAAAATCACACATACTAATCATGTAAAAACACAGTGATTCCCGAACCGTCCATGGGCTGGGTTTAGAAGATGACTGGGCCTGATCCGGCCCCTGGACCTTTGTTTGCCTACCCATGTTCTATGTTCCCAGCGAAATCCCAGCAAAATTCAGCCTACGATCAGCCTCTCTTACTGTCTTTTATACATACCTGGGAAAATTCGAGGCAAAGTCTTCTAAGTAATTGGTACTGCCCTCCTATGCACTCTTGTGCAACAATCTGTGAGCAAGACTCATTGAACGCAGTCGCATCTTCTAAACCCAAACCATATACCCAGAGTGTAGGGTTGCCATACGTCCAGAATTCAGCCCTCGCAAACGGCGTCTGGGCAGAAATTGTGGAAATCCGGACATATGGCAGCCCATGTCGGTAATGTAGATTTTGGCGAATTTCATTAAAGATAGCTCAAAAACCCATAGCTCAGCAACTTTTGTGTTCGGATTTTCACTTATCGAAATGTGGCAACCCTACCAGAGTTCGTAAGAGTATGGTCGCATTCCCCAGCCCAACCAAGGGATTGTCTTCCATAAACACGGTTTTAACAGTGAGTCCGTAATGACTGTGGAGGCCAATTCTGAATCCACACGTCCTTCCATAGTGAGGACATAGGTTTCCAGGTGGGAACTGATCATGGTGAGGGTTTGCCAAGCGTGCCTTCCTCTTAGCACGTTTCTCCCTTTCGTTCTGAGTTTGAGCGTCTTCAAAGCCCATGACGCCTTTGGTAAAGGCTGTTCTCCAACTGGAGCACTTGCAGGCCAGTGTTTCCCAGTTGTCGGTGTTTATACTACATTTTTTAATAGATTTGCCTTGAGCCTTTAAACCTCTTTTGTTGACCACCAGCATTACGCTTTCCATTTTTAAGTTTTAAATTTTTAAGCTTTAAATGTAGAGTGCAGATGGAGCAGAACTTCAGCCTCAGATATCAGCTTCTCTAAATAAAATAACACCACAACCTCACACACCTTTATTTGCAAGCAAGATGCCGCAGTCCTTTTGACTGTCTTGTTTATCCTTCCCTGAATCTTCTAGAACAGAAGTCAGGGGCTTGAGGCCTGGGTGGCCAAATTCAGCCCTCCAGAATGCTCTGTCTGACCCTTGGAACTGGCCCCAGGCCACATATGTCACTGGCCCTGCTCTGCCCCCCACGTCTTGCTGAAATCTGTCCTTGAATTCTGATGCTTCTTCTTATTGACCTGGATGGAGACCAGAGAGGTGGGTGGGTGACACCTAATGTGTCAAAGTTAAATTTACACTCGTTGCTCCACCCACTTCTGCCAATCCCATGTGGCCCTCACAAGGTGACCCTGAAGGTAATGTGGCCCTTGGGCTGGAAAAGCTTCCATGCCCATTCCAGAAAGATCTTGGGAATTGCAATTCGGAGACGTGTTCAAAATTTCACATTGCCAGGTCTCCACCCAAGGGATGCCAACACGGGGAAGTTGAACATTGTCATGTGAATCCATCCTCGTTTGTTTTTGCTGATAGCAGTTGGCCTACGGGTGGGAGTCCTTTATTTGTGTTTCTCATAGCAGAACAACACATAAGTGATATTTTGAGCATCATTTGCTCACAACATGGGAACAAAGAGCACGGCCATCACTAGCAGTCCTGATATTGTACACTCTTTGCCCGATGTCCGCTATGTGCCTTTGCACATAGCACTGAATGCACAAAAGATTTATCAGGAAGCATTGAGGTTAACCCTGCGCCCCCCGACACAAATGTTTGTGCTCAGGGAGCAGCATGTGACATTCAGAGTGACATTCAGAGTGGGCCTACTCCTTGCTCCCGGTTTTGACATACACAAGAGCAAATAGCACCCAAACAGGGCTAGAATAGTCCAGAAACGCATTTGTGTTCAGGTTTGGCTTGCAAGCCCTTCTGGCTTTTATTTACTCTTCCCTCCATCTCTGTTTATGAACAATAATTAAAGGCTCACTACATCTCTGTCATGGGTGACCAGCTTGGGGGACAGAAAAGTTAACTGAACTGTTCAAGGCCACCGGTTCTGGTGGAGACAGGATTGCAGAGCTTCTGACCTCTAATTGCTTTTCCTGGGAGCCGAGAGCTTTGTCCAAGTAATCTCTGAGAAGTGTGGAAAAGCAACAAAGGAGCACAAAAATAGAGAACAGCAACCAAGTCGGAAAAAAATAGCCCAACTTATTTTCTGGGCAGAATTATTGCCTTCTCCCCGAGGTTGCCAAATCTTCCTTAAAACTCAACAGAATTCTGAATGCTCTCCCTGCTGTCAGGACCGGCAGGGGAATTTAACTGTTCCAGTTCTCCGGCTGGTAATTCACTTTAAATTATTGTTTTACCTCACTCAATCCAATTACTTCACGTTATTTCGCTGCCCCACCGTTCTCTGTGCTAATGTCAACAAAATGATTACAGGCTGCAATGGCGTCAAGATGTTTCACCCACAGGAGCGCCGGTAAAAATGTTTATGGCCTGACATATTGAAAACAGCATTTGATGTGTAAATGTCGAGGATAATCAGCTCTCCTGTCACTAACAAACAAAATGCGGGAAATATGCAGCCTCTAAAATGTCATCCATGGGACTTTGAAAGCTGCCTTCGCGCCTGCCACGTAAATCCTCAAGTAAATGGACTGTGTTTTTTTGTCAATCATCTCCCGGAGGGTCGCATCTGATGAGAGCTATTTCCCAGTTGTTGCTCTTACATAATGGATCTCAGAAATTTGAATAAGGATCTCGGCACTCAGCTGCCTCCCCCCTCACCACCCCATGTGCTGGAGCTTCTGAAATCGCAGGCGGGTGGGTAGATTCTGAGAAAGACCTTTGTGGTTCTCAGGACCAACCTGGAAAATAACACCTCCTATTGAAAACAGCCCCCTGAACATGTCTTTTTTTTAAAAAAAAAAATTATTAATTTTATTAGTATTCTCCACACAACAAAAACAATACACAAAACACAAAAACAAGCATACAAAAAACCACAAATCCAAATCTTAAAAATTAATATAGAAACACTGATAAGAAAAACAAACATTGACTTCCACCAATCCCACAGCACCTCCTTTACCTCTCATACCTCTTCCTGCTTTCCTGTTTTCCTTGTCATCTCTATCCTAGCATCTAGATATAAATACCTCTCTCTTATGCTTTCACTTCACAAGGTTATTCCAGACTCAGCCAGATTTCTGTCCTCGAACCTTGGCTTTTAAGGTATTCATTTAGGCACTCCCATTCCTTTTTCACTTCTCTCCCTGCTCATGTCTTTCTGTCTAGAGGAACTCCTTCACCAGTCTGGTGCTCTTCAAATGTTTTGGACTGCAGGTCCCATTAACACCAGACAGTGCTGGCTGGGACAGATGGGAGTTGTAGTACAAAACAACTAGAGGGTACCAGGTGGATGAAGGCTGTTATTAGGCATGGGGAAGAAATTTAATTCCATTCACATGGAAAGGCAAATCTACAACATTCGCACTTCCTGAAACAAAACACAAACCAAAACACAGTGGTGCCTCGCAAGACGAAATTAATTCGTTCTGCGAGTCTCTTCGTCTAGCGGTTTTTTCGTCTTGCGAAGCAACCCTATTAGCGGATTAGCGCTATTAGCGGCTATTAGCGGCTATTAAAGGCTTAAGGGATTAGCGGATTAGCTGCTAAAAGGCTATTAGCAGTTTAGTGCCTTAGAAAAAGGGGGTGGGGAGCGGGGAAAAATCTCAAGACTCGCAAGACATTTTCGTCTTGCGAAGCAAGCCCATAGGGAAATTCGCCCTGCGAAGCACATCAAAAAACGGAAAACCCTTTCGTCTAGCGGGTTTTCCGTCTTGCGAGGCATTCGTCTTGCGGGGTACCACTGTACTGCTACCCTTCAGAATTCACCTTTATTTGAATTTTGTAGTGCAGTTCTCCATGAATTTAACCAAACTGCGGGAGGGAGTGGAAGACAGAAGTGCCTGGCGTGCTGTGGTCCATGGGGTCACGAAGAGTCGGACACGACTAAACAACAAAGTGCAGTTCTCCAACCAAATAAGATTTGCAAAAATGTAGAGTTTGGGGGGAATTAATAAAAATGAATAGATTACTGAAAACAACATACAAAAATGTGGGTAAAAAGGTAAAAGGTAAAGGACCCCTGGATGGTTACATCCAGTCAAAGGCAACTATGGGATTGCAGTACGCATCTCGCTTTCAGGCCAAGCAAGCCGGCATTTGTCCAAGACAGCTTTCAAGGTCATGTGACCAGCATGACTAAATCACTTCTGGCACAACAGGACACTGTGACGGAAGCCAGAGCACAAGGAAACGCCATTTACCTACCTGCCACAGCAGTACCTATTTATCTACTTGCACTGGTGTGCTTTTGAACTGCTAGGTTGGTAATACAAAAATGTATTATATTAGGGAAAACTAGGGAGTGCATGGTGCTGTGCTCTAAACCACTGGACCTCTTGGGCTTGCCAGTCGGAAGGTCGGCAGTTTGAGTCCGTGTGGCAGGGTGAGCTCCTGTTGCTCTGTCCCAGCTCCTGCCAACCTAGCAGTTTGAAAGCATACCAGCATGAGTAGATAAATAGGTACCACTGCGGTGGGAAGGTAAAAGGCATTTCAGTGCGCTCTGGCACCCATCATGCTGTTCCATTGCGCCAGAAGCAATTTAGGCATGCTGACCACATGACCTGGAAAGCTGTCTGTGGACAAACGCCGGCCCCCTCGGCCTGAAGCGAGATAGGTGCCACACCCCATAGTGAAGTTTGACTGGACTAAACCATCCAGGGGTCCTTTAACTTTACCTGTTTTAGGGGAAGTTGCTTGCAGTAAGTGTGTGCATAAGTAAAAATTGCATGAAACCACATTTGTAGGAGAAACTTGCACTAATAGGCTGGTTAATTTTCCATGAGTTTACAAACGGGGGAGGGACACAAATTGCTGCAGAAATGTGGAGAGCTGGATTTAAGACTGGAACATGAGAAACTGGGAGAGCCAGAATGGACAGATCCTTCCATTCCCCAGCTCTGGTAGACCTTGCATGTGACCAGATGATGGGCTGCAAAGCATCATAACAAAGATGAAGTTCTATTGGAATGACCAAGGAGGAGAGAGCTGGGCTCATCTTCAATGGGAGAAAGTTATTTACCTTCATTTCATAGGGAAAACTATCCAGGAATCAGCCTATCAAGGCCACAAACTAATGTATAAATGAAACTGGGGGGAAGATGACTGGCTTGCTTGGTATTTGAGTGAGGTTAACTCTGGGGTCAGGTATGCCAGGATGGGATGGGGGGAAAAGAAAGCCTAGCTGCATTTACATACACAGAGAGCCCTGTGAAGAGAGGAGTCCCAAAGGAGTCGATGACCCTCAAGGAGTCCTTACAACTCTACAATTCTGTGATTCCTTGAAAAGAAATAAGAGACTCTCCCAAAGCCCCCAGTGAAACCAGGAAGTTTTGAGGGATATGAGGATGCTCTGAGCCTAAGGCCACAGCTGTACTATACAATTAAAGAAGTATTATACCACTTTAGGACGCGGGTGGCGCTGTGGGTTAAACCACAGAGCCTAGGACTTGCAGATCAGAAGGTCGGCGGTTCGAATCCCTGCAATGGGGTGAGCTCCCGTTGCTCGGTCCCTGCTCCTGCCAACCTAGCAGTTCAAAAGCACGTCAAAGTGCAAGTAGATAAATAGGTACCGCTCTGGCGGGAAGGTTCCCGTGTGCTGCTCTGGTTCGCAAGAAGAAGAAGAGTTTGGATTTGATATCCCGCCTTTCAGTCCCCTTCAGGAGTCTCAAAGCGGCTAACATTCTCCTTTCCCTTCCTCCCCCACATCGAAGCGGCTTAGTCATGCTGGCCACAAGACCTGAAGCTGTACGCCGGCTCCCTCGGCCAATAAAGCGAGATGAGCGCCGCACCCCAAAGTCGGTCATGACTGGACCTAATGGTCAGGGGTCCCTTTACCTTTATACCACTTTAAACAGTCATGGATCCTGCCCCAAAGGACCCCGGGAACTGTAGTTTGTTAAGGGTGCTGAGAGTTCTTAGGAGACCCCTGTTCCCCTGACAGAGCTACAATTCCCAGTGTGGTTTAACCACCAGCCCCTCTTCCTATGGAACTCTGGGAATCGTAGCTCTGGGAGGGGAATAGCAGGGTCTGCTAACAGCTCCTAATTTCCAAGCTCGCTTTTATCATTTCAGCTTTGTGGGAAAGACACACACTGCCTAAGGGGGCAGGTGGAAACAAAACAAAACCCTTCACTAGCTAGCAAGGTCAAAACGTGGCCTTGCTCTTCTCCGGTATGTGGGACAGAGCCCGTTGTTTTCAAGTGGGTTTGCTGACGTTCTGCATCGCCGGCTGCATGAGCAGAACTTCTCAAGGTTGTTCCCAATCACATTTTAATGATGTGCATGACACCAACACTGCAGTTGCGAGAAGACTGGAGCGCACTAGAGTGCAAATAACTCTCCTCACAGTAGCTACATTCTTTTTATTTACTTAAAAATGCGTTCACTCTGCCAAAAGTTTCATTGCGGTTTACGACAATAAAAACAGCAATAGCCTGAGAATAAAATACAGTGGTGCCCCGCAAGACGAATGCCTCGCAAGACGGAAAACCCGCAAGACGAAAGGGTTTTCCGTTTGCAGAGGCGCTTCGCAAGACGAATTTCCCTATGGGCTTGCTTCGCAAGACGAAAAATGACGAAAAATTTTGAATTTTTTTCCCCGCTCCAAAACCCCTTTTCCTGAAGCGCTAAGCTGCTAAAAGCATTTTAGCAGCAAAACCGCTAATCCCCCAAGCCTTAAAAAGCAGTTTTTAGCCCTTAAATTGTCAATAGCGCTAATAGCACTAATCCGCCAATGGGCTTGCTTCGCAAGACGAAAAAACCGCAAGACGAAAAGACCCGCAGAACGGATTCTTTTCGTCTTGCGAGGCACCACTGTAATAGAAAACAAATTTATCCATTGTATGTGCCCATTGCATTTATATCCTTCCAAGGAGCTCAGTGTGGAATACATAGTTCTCCCCACCCCCACCTTCCAATTTACCTTCACAACAAAGCTACGAGGTAAGTTATGCTAAGAGTGAGTGACTGGCCCAAGGTCACTCATTGAGCTTTACGGCTGAGTGGAGATTTGAACCCTGGTCTCGCAGGTCCTAGTTCAGCACTGTAATGTCATGGACTGGCTGGATACAGAGGAGTGGTGGGAGGAACCTCCTCAGGAAACACACACCCCACCCGGAAGAAGGCTCAGAGCCCAGGAATTGGTGGTGGGACAAAAATGAGTGGTCAGAGGGAGAAGATTGGGAGAGGAAGATGTCGGAAGCTGAAGAGGTAACAGGGTTTAGTGAGCAGGATGAGGCTGTGGCTGAGAGAAGTCCAGAATCAGAAGCTAGAGAGGAGGGGGATCAAGAGGCAGAGCAGAGGCAGGCTGCTGAAAAAGCCAGGGGTCTCTCTCCCCTGCTGTGACCAAATCCACTCACCTCTGATCTCCCAGAACCAGAAGAGGTATGAAGAGGGAGGAGCAAAGACAGCCATGACAGTAGTCTCAGATTCCTTGGGAGGGACCCAATGTCAGGGATCAGGCTGGGGAGTACTACTCTGAAGGAGGAGGAGTGGGAGCCCCCTTCTCCCCCTGCTCAGAACCAGGATCCTGGGGCTCCACAGGAGCAGGAAAGTAGTATTGACCTGGAACAATGGTTTGCTGATGGACACAGTTTGGAGGACGGGAGCTGGGCAGAACTTAAAGGCGAACAACAAGAAGAGGCAGAACGGGAGGAGAGAGAGTTAACCAAATCTCCCTCACTGGAAGGTATACAGCCTCTTAGTCCCAAAGGCTAAAAGGTTGGATAAGGTAACTTCACAGAAGGCTAATTGGTTGAAAGATCGGGTAAATAGGAGACGGGAAGACGGAAGTGACTAGAGGGAAGTGGAAGGAACTTAATTGAGACCACCTGTACTGTGAGAATGGTCGTTTGTTCTTTTTCTGCGTTCATTAACCATTTCTGTTGCTGGTAAGAGACTGCTTTATTTTGCATTGCTTATCTATGGTCAAAGTGAGAAGGAAGCCGGCCTTGAAGCCTGACACTCGGGGAAGGAGGAGACTTATGGAACTGTGGGGAGGCAGGGACCTTCAGTCCTCACAATGGCCTCATTGGTGCAAGACCTAATGGGAAGAGTTGCTGTGCTCATTAGTCCTGACCTCCAGAGCTGCTTTGTTTCTTTGAATAAAGAGTTAACTTCACTGACGCCGTGTGAGTTATTGCTGACCGGCTGCTGAAACCCGCTCCTGACATCGAACCACTACAATGGCTCTCAAACAAACAACTAATAGCAAATAATAGAACTGAATAGGCCACAACTATGGTTAACATGGGACGTGGGTGGTGCTGTGGTCTAAACCACAGAGCCTAGGGCTTGCCGATCGGAAGGTTGGCGGTTCGAATCCCCGCGACGGGGTGAGCTCCTGTTGCTCGGTCCCAGCTCCTGCCAACCTACCAGTTCGAAAGCACGTCAAAGTGCAAGTAGATAAATAGGTACCACTCTGGCGGGAAGGTAAACGGTGTTTCCGTGCGCTGCTCTGGTTTCGCCAGAAGCCGCTTAGTCATGCTGACCGCATGACCCAGAAAAACTGTCTTCCCTTGGCCAGTAAAGTGAGATGAGCGCTGAGTGAGAACAAACTCCAGATTCGTTCGCAACTGGACTTAACTGTCAGAGGTCCTTTACCTTTATGGTTAACATAAGAATGTAAGAAAAGCTTTCTGGATCAGGGCTGGTGGGAGTTGGGAGTCCAGCTATATACTGAAGGCCCCAGGTTCCCCTGGCCTGGTCTACCTCAACTGGCAGCAGGGTTTCCAGCAATTGCCTTTCCCACTTCAACCTGGAGTTTATGGGGATCAAACTTGAAATCTTCTGTATGCATAGGAGCTGCTCTACCACTAAGCTGCATCCCTTCCTTTCACAAGTTCTCTTTTTCCAGGAGCAAAGCTGTGTAGACCACCTTCCTTTGGGACGTGACGTCTTTAATCTGTGTCCCGACTTAGCTAAGACTGCTGCACTTTGCTTTGTGTGCTGCTAATGCACTTGGCAATTTATCTGAGACTCTTCATAATCATCTGAGGAGCCTCACAGCATTCTCCACATTAAACAAAGGCAGAGGCCTTTCAGTGCCACGAATGCTTTGATCGCTGAGATAACAAGCCCTTAATTAATGCGCTTAATGCCCAAAGCAAGTGAAAAAATACTCCAATATAAACACAAAAAAGAGAAGGGGCATGCTGGTTAAAAAGCAAACAAAGCCCAAACATAAAACATTCCCTGTTGGTTGGGAAGCATCTTCAAGTCTTTCCAACATCTCCAAATGGCTCTTCAGGCAGGAATTGAAGATGTGAGCATCATTAGCTGCGCTCAGTTGAAAGCCTTCAAGTGCTTCACTTCTCTTGTCCCCCTTGCCTGTGAAGTACAACACCATTACTCCCATCTTACAGGCAGCAACAGAAACTAAGAGGCACTTTACATGTTATGAGAAACTCGCTGTTTCACTGCTTGCTTTGACCAACAAAAATTACCAGGGACCCGCCTTATATAAAGCTCTGCTGCCTTGTAAGAAAAGAGTAATGGAGATGTTTAATGGCTGTTTGCAGACTGCTATATACTGTTGCACACCATCCCAATCTCCAAGCCATGCAAGATTCCAGGGGTTCCAAGAGTTTACCCAGGGTTCATGTTTCCTTTTTGAAATTAGGCACAGCAGAGACTGTAGTGTCTTTATGATATATGGTTTCTTTACACATATATGCAACCTGAGCCTACGATGGAGGAGTTCACAGCATAATCACCCCAAGAGGGTCTTGCTTCTCCGATATGTGCAGCCTTGGATCCAAACAGACACTGGCCACCATAGATTGTATCCTACTTTCTTCTCTGTCACATAACTTCTAACTCTAGGCTTCTCTGACCTAAGCTCTAGCTTTGCCTGTCGAGGGAGGGAGGGGCCCCCTCCTTTGTTTTTTCAATGGCTCATCTGCCAGGCTATCACCTCATGAGGAAGCTGGCCTTGCTTAATTATCTTTTAACATTTGCTGGTTCCAAGGGATTAGCATTGTCTAGCACACAGCATAATACACATGGGTCTGGCTTAATACACAAGAGTTTAGCACCCAGTTTTAACACCCCAAGGCTTACTTAAATTTAAACACCTACTGGACCTGGAAATTTAGGAAGGTCTATCACCCACAAACTCATAACAATGCAATGAACAGACATGAGCAGGGTTGCCCACTTGTTATATGGCAGTATTGAGGCTCCTTATACACCACACATTTAAAGCAAATGACTTCAACCAATTAATCCTGGGAACTGTTGTTTGTTAGAGGTACTGGGAACTGTAAATTCTGGGTGAAGTGGCCAGGACAAGATCTGCATTGCCACCATTTGCTACCCTAGAAAGACTTTTAAAACATACAGTGGTACTTCGGGTTACATACGCTTCACGTTACATACGCTTCAGGTTACAGACTCCGCTAACCCAGAAATATTACCTCAGGTTAAGAACTTTGCTTCAGGCTGAGAACAGAAATCGTGCTCCTGCGGCGCAGCAGCAGCAGGAGGCCCCATTAGTTAAAGTGGTGCTTCAGGTTAAGAACAGTTTCAGGTTAAGAACGGACCTCTGGAACGAATTAAGTACTTAACCTGAGGTATAACTGTAGATTAATTGATTGGTTGGTAGATAGATGATAGATGATAGATAGATAGATAGATAGATAGATAGATAGATAGATAGATAAATAGATGATAGATAGATGATAGATAGATAGATAGATAGATAGATAGATAGATAGATAGATGATAGATAGATAGATGATAGATAGATAGATAGATAGATGATAGATAGATATAGATAGATAGATAGAATGACTGATTGATTGATTGATTGATTGATTGATCAATCAATCTTTCTAAGTCTTCTAAGCCTACGGTCATTGCCACATCTTATAACAATGAGCTCATTCAATTACTGATGTGCTATGTGGAAAAATACTTGCTTTTTATCTGTCCCGAATCCCCTACAATAGGAAGCAGAATTGCTAAACTGCCTATTGTGTTTATGCTTGTGAATTTACATGGATGTGCGCTAGAGACAAGACACAGCCATTCCCCCAGAGAGTGGCTTGTCAAACTGAGTGGCTCCTCTGCAGACACCTTCTCCAATGCTTTGACTTCTAGCAGTCCTGGAGTGGCAGCTGGACCCTCAAGACAGGAGCTGGCATGAGGTCAGCTTCACTGGGCACCTGCCAAGGCACATACCTCAGCAGCGGGCACACGACTGACCCCTGAATCCCCCTGGCCTGACTGCTGCATCTCCTTGCCGCTGTTGCCTGTTCAGCTGGCCTCTCTGAGCAAGCAGGCAGTGAAAGAAGCAAAGACAAGATAGGAACACAGAAAACTGCCTTATATGAAGTCAGACTATTGGATCATCTATCTCAGTATTGGGGGTGCGTGGTTATATCAAATCTGGTTGTTCATTTTTAGTATGTGTTTTTTGTCCATGTTACTTGGCCAGAGAAGTGCACTGAAAAATTCAGAGCAGCGCAGATTTCAAAGGACAGTTGTGTTCTGGTTCTCGTGTTGTTCCCATGTTGTTTCTGAAAGTGTGGTTTAGCTGGATTCACCTTCAGATGTGAACTGGATACATAAAGATTGGGCACAATGGCCCCACTAAAAATCTTCCAAGATAATAATGCCCGCTCACTGTCAGTATATGGTAAACCAACACTCACATCATGGAGGCACCATGGAGGCACAGGTCAAATCCGTGTCCAGGGCAGCTGTGTACCAGCTCCATCTGGTACGTAGGCTGAGACCCTATCTGACTCTGCACCACCTCGCCAGAGTGGTGCATGCTCTGGTTATCTTCCGCTTGGACTACTGCAATGCGCTCTACGTGGGGCTACCTTTGAAGGTGACCCGGAAACTACAACTAATCCAAAATGCGGCAGCTAGACTGGTGACTGGGAGCGGCCGCCGACACCATATAACACCGGTCTTGAAAGACCTACATTGGCTCCCAGTACGTTTCTGAGCACAATTCAAAGTGTTGGTGCTGACCTTTAAACCCCTGAACGGCCTCGGTCCAGTATATCTGAAGGAGCGTCAGATGGGAGGGCATTCCGCAGGGCGGGTGCCACTACCGAGAAGGCCCTCTGCCTGGTTCCCTGTAGCTTTGCTTCTCGCAATGAGGGAACCGCCAGAAGGCCCTCGGCGCTGGACCTCAGCGTCTGGGCAGAACGATAGGGGTGGAGACCCCTGCCGACAGCATGCGAATCAATCTGGCTAACCTGATCCAAACACACACACACATCCCACTCACACACAAAAACAAATCTCACTACAGCCAACCAAAGACAACCAACCACATCCTAAGCCACCCCAACCTCTCTCGCCACCAAGGAAACACAACAAGCGAATAGTAAAAGAACCCACACAAATGACGCTGACACAAAACCCCACACATACACCAAATAGAAGGATAGAAGCATTGCCACACGACCCCACCCCACTCACCATTCCCCCTCCCCCTCTTTCCCCTTCTTTTCTTCCTAACCTAACACTGTATGCCACACTGATGTCTCGCAACAAATGAAACTGATCTGCAGAAAACGCAACTTGAAAAAAGAGACAATGCACGCATTTTTGTAAACTATTTTTTTTAAATAAAAATATATTTTAAAAATAAATAAATATTGGGCACTTGCATTTTAAGTTTATTGAGTATGTATTTTTGTGTTTATAAAATTCAATTGAAAAAACAATGTATTGTTCCTTTGCAATTTAATCTTAGATATACAGTGGTGCCTCGCAAGACGAAATTAATTCGTTCCGCGAGTTTTTTCGTAGAGCGAGTTTTTTTGTCTTGCGAAGCACCACGGCGGGGAGGGGTGGGGAGAAGCAGGGCAGCTGCCGCAGCTGGTCCTTGGATTCACCCGCGCCTTGTGCACACCGCGCGACGCGGCTGCTGGAGGGCGGTGGGGCTCAGGAGCGCGACTCTGGCTGCAACGTTGGCTGCTGGCGGCAACGGCTCCTGAGGGGAGCGCGCGAGGGCGGTGGGCAGCGGCGCGAGGCAGCCGGAAGGTCGGCCGGAAGGTGGGAGGGAGCCGGAGGAGCCGTCAGCAGGAAGGTGGGAGGGAGCTGGAGGAGCGGGGAAGCGACCGTGCGTGCGTGCAGTGACCGTCGCCATGACAGGAGAGGCAGGGCTGTTTCGTCTAGCAAAGCAAGCCCTTTGGAAAATCCGTCTTGCTAAGCACCTCAGAAAACAAAAAACCCTTTCGTCTAGTGGGTTTTTCGTCTTCCGAGGCATTCGTCTTGCGGGGTACCACTGTAGTCGAGAACTGTGGACTCTCCCTCCTTGGAGGTTTTTAAGCTTAGCCATCTGTCATGGATGCCTTTGCTGAGATTTCTGCATTGCAGAGGGCTGGACTAGATGTCACTTGGGGTCCCTTCCAACTCTACAGTTCTCTGATCTATGAATGAGCCACTAAATCTCACTGGGAATCTTCTTCTCCCCACACCTCCACCAAAATCAGCACCCCCTAGAGAAACTTGAAACAGTGCCCCACTCAGTGCCAAAAAAACCCCTACCAAAAACAGCACAGGGATTTGCTCACATTCAGCCCAGAGAAAGCATTGGAAGCAAGTCTGATGACAATGCAGGAAGTGTTTGCACAGCCCCGGAGCAAATAAAAAATAAAAACAGGAGTCTGGCATCAACTATAATACGGCAAGACAGCTGCAGAACATAATGAAAAGGGGTGAAAATTGCTGAATGCCGCAAAGCTCAACTCAGAGGGGGGTCTCAGCTTGACACACTTCCAATTCCCTTTCACCACTTTGCCATATGGTCAAAGATGGGTGGGAAGGGGGGGGGAATAGCACCAGATATAGAATATCAACCCCCATCTTCTCAAACAGGCCCCAACCTAAATTGACTCCTTTTACTAATCTTCTGCTCACTCACACAGCTGCTGATAGCATTTATGAAGTAACTTCAAGAGCTTTTTCTAAAAAAAATGGTGCAACACAGGCATGGGAAGCCAATGGACCACCTTTGATCAGGTTCTTTAATGGTACACTTGTGTTCTCTGAAGTCCTTGGGCACTGGGCAAAGGGATATCAATCGTAATTCCAGTTGTATGGTTCTGGCAAAAGCGAGCCTGGCCATGGTGCTTTGCATCCTGTAACGACCTCATAACTTCTGGAAGATGGAAGAGGCTGACTTTGAAAAGCAGCCAGACCCTTCAGCTGTGTCACCAGATCTGCTGATGGGCTAGGGCACATACAGTGGTACCTCGAATTGAGAACTTAATTCATTCCAGAGGTCCGTTCTTAACCTGAAACTGTTCTTAACCTGAGGTACCACTTTAGCTAATGGGGCCGCCCGCTGCTTAGGATGGCCCTGCTTCACACTAGGAAAACATTGCACGACTATAAAGAATGCAGAGGTCTACAATAATTAAAGGTCTTTGACAATTATCTCCTTTGATTTTAACCCAAAAACTCAACAACCAAGAAAAATCAACATTACAGTATCTCAAAGCACAGGGCTACTCTCAGGAAACTATTATTTCATTTGTTTCCAGCCCTTCAGTGGAAAACAGGTTTGAGGGTTGAACCCACATGAGCCCAGGCACAAATGAAGCCCTGCAATCTTTATTTTTTAACAGAAACCTGTTGGATAGCGGGTGGGCAGCAGGAGAATTTCAAAGGGGCGGGGGGTTTCATAGGAATTTAACATCTGTAACACGGTATAAAACATGGAACGACAATAAAAATAAAATTGGAAAGCATAAAACTATTCAACCAGCTGAAAAATATAATAATTTAAAATGCCCAGCAGGTGGAAGGAAGGTTTTAACCTGGTGTCAAAAAAGAATAGAGTGCACTTGCTAACAGCTGCACAGTCATTAATTACCAGGAAATGGAAAAATCTCGAGGGCCTGTCCCAAGACAGATGTTACAGTGGTGTTTGGCAGCATGTGCTCATGGAAAAGGTGACACATAGATAGAGGCTAGAAAATGGCCAAGGTACACAAAACTCTTCTATTAGTACATGGTATATGACTTTATTGATCACAAGGATAAAGAGAACATGGAAGCAACCTTCGTGCACATAAAATAAACAATCTATGCTCTTTTAAACTAGATGGGGGGCTTTTTTGTTATTAGGGTATGTATTTTTTGCGTTTTTATTATGTTGTAAACCACCCTGTGATCTTCGGATGAAAGGCGGGATAGAAATTTAATGAATAAAATAATAAATAATGCCACCAGTATCTGGGTACCATGAACTTCTCTCCTTCCCAACTGTTGTAAATAAAAAATTGCCCTTTTCCCTTATGAAATAAACAAGCGACAGGAGAAAAACAACATTTAAATTTGTGTGAGGTAGATGGGATGTGTCTGAGGGGTGGTCTTAGGTTACACCCCTTCTGTGATGTATGCATAATGTTTCTGGGGGTGGTCTTGATCTACAGGATGGGAATTTCAAAAGTCTTTATAAGCCCTTGCACAGCATTTTTGTGGGTCCTCCGCCTTTCCTGCGAGTGAGGGGAGCACCCTATTGTAACAGATCAATAAAGATCAAGCTTACTAGCTGCTTTGCTTCTCAATATTCTCTGGTTGGCCTCTGTTATTTTCTCCTACCAATAGGGAACCTATGTAAGGACTCTATATGGGCTCTTGGATACCCTATAAGGGAAAAGGGCATATTTTTATTTACAACACAACCCATATACATTTCCTTACAATTCAAGTTTATACAATTATACATGGGCATGAGGGAAAGTGGACAGGGAAATGCCATAAGAGTCGGACAAAAGGAAGTTAATGGAACTCACTCCCATAGTGTAGCAAAATTAGTGTTTAGGCTGAAGAAAAAGTCACACAGCTATTTGAGGAAAACAAAAGGTGTTTTATTGCAAGCAATAAAATTCTCAGTAGGATTTCTTTCCCAAAAGCTGAGCCCCGCCTTGAAGCAAAAGGGGCTTCTAATATACAATTCTAAGGCAATGCATATGCAAAAGCTGAGATAAAATCCCTCCAATAAAAGGTTGCTGTTGTTGTTTAGTCATTTAGTCGTGTCCGACTCTTCGTGACCCCATGGACCAGAGCACGCCAGGCACTCCTGTCTTCCACTGCCTCCCGCAGTTTGGTCAAACTCATGCTGGTAGCTTTGAGAACACTGTCCAACCATCTCGTCCTCTGTCGTCCACTTCTCCTTGTGCCCTCCATCTTTCCCAACATCAGGGTCTTTTCCAGGGAGTCTTCTCTTCTCATGAGGTGGCCAAAGTATTGGAGCCTCAGCTTCATGATCTCTTACAAATCCCAAACAGAAAATAAAAACATTTTTTAATATCACTAACTACAGAACATACTCACCACAAGAACGAGAGTACAAACAAAACAGTTCAAAAAAGCACTCTCAGCTGACTCTCCACCTTCGGCATCAGGGCAAGCCCTCTGCATGACAATGGTCTCACACGGCAAAGTATGTTAAGTGAGGTGGGCTGTGAATTGGAAGTGGGTTTCCTAAGGTTTTATCCCCTTTGAACCCAGTGGATTCAAAACTCAAAAGCCAATCAGTTCTTTGGATTAATTAGCAATTCACCAATGGTTACATGGAAGAACAATAACTCAGGCTTGTTAGGAGACTTGGCAGCTGAATCCTGTTTATCAGAGGGGCCTTGAAGATTAAAGCGTTCCCACAGACAACCAGATTCTTTGAGTTGTAAATTAACCAGATAATCCCATTCACACTGAATCCACCTCATGTCAAGAATCACCAATCAACTAGAAACTCCCTTTCCTATGGAGGAAGGAGACACCCAATTTACACTTCTGAAACCAAGAATTCCGCAATTAAAGAACCAGATACACTTTCCCAGGATTCTACAGCATTTGGCTCTCCCACAATGCACTTCTTTGGCATGAGCCAAAGTTTTAACTTGCTAAGATTTCCCAACTTCATTACAAACGCTGACACCAAACCCTACATATATAGTAAGTAAAATAGAAACATCGCCACCCCCCCATCTCCCCCCCCCCACTCTTTCCCCCCTTTTTTTCCTAATGTCTCAACAGATGAAACTGATTTGTAAAATGTTAAGGGGGGGATACAAGAGAGAGACATTGCACACACTTTTGTAAATCAAGAAAGTCTTTAATTAAAAAATAAAAATAGGAGTCAGTGATCATACCTTCCAAGTGTCCCGATTTTCCAGGGAGAGTCCCGGAATTAAGAGAGCCACCCCAGCTTCTGATTTGATCCCAGAATGTCCCTGTTCCCGCCCTGCCAAACTTGGGGGGGGGAGGAGCCAGTGCTTGTCCCGAGTGACGGTGGTGGTGGCAGTGGCGGCTGAGAGGGAGCACCCAGTTGCCCCTCCATGGCCAACGCTGCCAGCCTCCTCGCTTGGGCAGCTTGTAGCGGCTGCTGGAGAGCAGGTGAGGAGGAGAGGCTGCCACCGCCAAGGGCCAGTCCCACGTGATGCCCCATCTCTGAGGTGCAGGCAGAGGGCAAGGCCACCCTGCATAGGAAGAAAGGGGGAGCAGAGCAGAGCACAAGGAGTCTTGTTCTTTTTCGAATATATACTTTGTGCGTATCAGATTTATTCCCCATCCCTCCTTATAAACGACAGCCCAGCCTTTCTTTGGAAAACCTCCAAGGAAACCAGTTTCACAACATCCACAGACAAGCCCCCGACTTTCCAAGCCAGGACTTGGTGTTTTAATTGCCTGTCCATCTAGCAGTAGGCAGCTAACCTCAGCTCCGGTTGCTTGGACATCGGCTGGCTGCAGTTCTTGCTTCAGTGCGTACATTTGATGCTCCAGTAGCATCTCAGCTGGCTGCTTGCTTTCCTCTCCATATGTTTCTGGGATTGAATGGCAGTCTGCCAATAGCTCTGGAGGGAATCGTCTTCTCTGTGGTTCCAAGGAAAGGCGAAGATAACATTCACCCCAGTCAGAATTCAGCTTCTCAACAAGGAATCCTTGCGAGGTTCACATACAAACTAGGACGGTGCAATTATATAATGTAGGTTTTCATGCTGCTGTCATGTGCCAGCTTTCTTTCCCCATGGTACCCTAACAGCAGAAAATTGGCTGGGGGGGGGGACTTTCCATGTTGATTTTCTGCCTGCTGTGCCAATCTTCTAGGTGCCCTAAAACAAGGCAAAAGGGGAAGAAATGAGTAGCATCAAAGAAGGATGTGGAAGATGAAGAGAGGGTCAGATCTCGAGCTGCTACGTTATGGGGGGATTTAAGGGAACGAATCAAAATGCTCGCTGTATTTAGCTTAGGAACATAAGAAGTTGTTTGATACCATGGAATTGATGCTTTTGAATTATGGTGCTGGAGGAGACTCTTGAGAAGATCAAACCTATCCATTCTGAAGGAAATCAGCCCTGAGTGCTCACTGGAAGGACAGATCCTGAAGCTGAGGCTCCAATACTTTGGCCACCTCATGAGAAGAGAAGACTCCCTGGAAAAGACCCTGATGTTGGGAAAGATGGAGGGCACAAGGAGAAGGGGACGACAGAGGACGAGATGGTTGGACGGTGTTCTCGAAGCTACCAGCATGAGTTTGAGCAAACTGCAGGAGGCCGTGGAAGACAGGAGTGCCTGGCGTGCTCTGGTCCATGGGGTAATGAAGAGTCGGACACGACTAAACAACAACAAGACTATTTTCCCATTTCACCCACTATTTTCTGCTCTGGCTACCAGTGGCTATCCTGCCTCTTAGGCAGAGAAGTCTTTCGTGTCAGAGGTGGCTGCTGGGGAAGGGCCTTAGCTTACTGGCAACACATGCGTTGTGCATGCAGAAGGCCCTGAGTTCTACCCAAGGCATCTCCAGAAAGGTCTGGGAAAGGCTCCTTTCTGGAACCCTGGAGATCTGCTGCCAACAAGTGTGGGCCAGCCTTTCCAAACCTGGTGTCTTCCAGACAGCTGGAGATGTTGGGAGTTTTAATCCAAACCGTTTGGAGGGTCCCAGGTTAGTGATCAGGCTGGTCTAGTCGACCTAAAGAGAGCCAGTGTGGTGTGGTGTAGTGTTTAAAAGCAGTGGACTCGTAATCTGGTGAACCGTGTTCGATTCCCCACTCCTCCCCATGCAGCTGCTGGGTGACCTTGGGCTAGTCACGCTTCTTTGAAGTCTCTCAGCCTCACTCGCCTCACAGAGTGTTTGTTGTGGGGGAGGAAGGGAAAGGAGAATGTTAGCCACTTTGAGACTCCTTAGGGTAGTGGGATATCAAATCCAAACTCTTTTCTTCTTCTTCTAAAGGGACCAATGGTATGGCTCTTTATAAGGCAGTTTTCTGTGTTCCTATCACCTATTAGTCCTCCTTAAGATTTCTTTAGTATCAGCTCTTAAGAAATGCACAGAATGATGGTGGTGGTAGATAGGATTCAACTAGCTAGTCCTACTAGCAGAAGAATGTGCAAGGGCTTTGCATTAGCACAGCAGGGCTTTCACCACTCTGCACGCCTCTCTTTGTCCTTTGGCACCTGAAATTTAGGACCCTATTCTTTTTATTGTAAACTGTTTGAACTTACTGTAAGATTGCATTTTTACATTGCTGTGACCCACTTATGGTAAATGGTAGGTGTTTATTAGCATGATTAATAAAAACACCAATTATATAAAGCAGTTTTGTCTTGCTTTCTGTGGAATTAAAGCCTGATAGCAAATTACTTTTCCGGGTAATATCCTCATAGGCAGGGCTGATGAGCATAACAGATTATGTGCATGGCTGGAAGGGAACAGAGAGTCTTCCAGGTAAGGAATAGCTCGTCTTCCTTTCTGAAGCATCTACTGCAGCAGTCCACAGCTAGCAACAGACAAGCCCTCTTTGCTGCGTCGAGCAGATTAGCTGCGTCACTGAACATCAGCAGAAAGTCCTTCACGGAGGAAACGAAATCAATGCACCTCAGGCAACTTCTCCAAAATGTGCTTAACGAAATCAATGCACCTCAGGCAACTTCTCCAAAATGTGCTTAAGATGTTTAGGTCATTAGGCAGCAATGAGAGAGTAATGAAGGAACAAGCTCTCACGTCGTTAGTAGTAATAGCAGTACGTTTGTCAAGAGTTCCAACTCCCTTAAAAAAACAAAATGCAGATCAAAGTGGCAGGCTGACAAAGGAAAGTTTTCCTTTCTTTTTCAAGGTGCTGGGAAGCCAAGGTGGAGACAAAGGAACATTGTTGTTGTTTAGTCGTTTAGTCGTGTCTGACTGTTCGTGACCCCATGGACCAGAGTTTAGGAGGTCCCTAAAATACCCTGGACCTAAGTTGTTTGAGGTTTTATCAGTTAATACAAGGACTTTGAAATTGGTTGGATGGTTGTTGTTGTTGTTGTTTAGTCATTTAGTCGTGTCGGACTCTTCATGACACCATGGACCAGAGCACCCCAGGCATTCCTGTCTTCCACTGCCTCCCGCAGTTTGGTCAGACTCATGCTGGTAGCTTCGAGAACACTGTCCAACCATCTCGTCCTCTGTCGTCCCCTTCTCCTTGTGCCCTCAATCTTTCCCAACATCAGGGTCTTTTCCAGGGAGTCTTCTCTTCTCATGAGGTGGCCAAAGTATTGGAGCCTCAGCTTCAGGATCTGTCCTTCCAGTGAGCACTCAGGGCTGATTTCCTTCAGAGTGGATAGGTTTGATCTTCTTGCAGTCCATGGGACTCTCAAGAGTCCCAAAAGGAACATTAGAAGCTGCATTATATGAAGTCAGAGCACTGGTCTGGGTAACACAATGGTGTCTACCTAGACTGGCAGTTGCTCTCCCGGAATTTAGAAAGGTTTTGTGTGTTTTTTCCCCTCCCAGACATACCTGGGGATATCAGGGATTAAACCTCAGACCTTCCACAGATGCTCTGCCCTGAGTCAAATCCCATCTTCCAGCTTACCATTGGGAAGAGAGCAAGGAACAAGGCAGCGGTGAGGCTGACGTGGTGCAAATGCACTGGCAGAGCCAATATGGTGCTACTGCTGGGACATTTCTGCCACACCAACCTCACTGCTGCCTCGTCCCTCCCAGTAAGCCATGGCGACACCAGTCATGGGAATTCAGGTAAGCACTGCTGCCCTGCCAACTGCAACTGGCTTAGTCCTTCAGTGGATGGACCAGGGCAACCAGTAGCGTAGTGTGGGGAGCTGGGCTGGGGGGTCCATGGCTCCAGGTGCAATTTTTTGATGGGGCACAATCAGGTGCACCCATGACAAGCACAGAGCCCTGGCAGGTGAGGCACAGGTGGATTGTTCTGGTGGGTGCAAGAGGCGAAGAGCCTGTTGGAGGCAGGCTCCATTCACCCTCAGCATGGGCTGTACACATGCCCCCACCACAGCTTCCCAGTCCACCTGGAGCACACAACACTTGCCTTGCCCCGGGGAACAGCAACCCACACTACGCCACTGCACCCACCTGCCCACCTGCCTGTTACCCCTGTACACATCAGCTTGCTCTGCCTCCAGACCAGTAATCCTGGCATTCAGAACCCTGAAAGAGTTAACCCGAGTGGGCCTGGGATATTTATTTTTAAGAGAAGCATAGAAAGCTGTCAGGGAGTAATTACAGCCTTGATAACCAGAGAAAGCGTATTTGATTTTTTTCCCCCTTGCAAGATCACATGACATTCCGGCCCTGCAACAGCTGTGCTTGTAATTTCGCTGCTGTTTGCTTTGCATAATGTGTGTTGCTGGCTTGCTTTTGAACACCAAGAAATACGTGATAAGGAGGGGCAGAGAGCCAGACCCTCTCCGCCAGCACTAGAGAGGCGGCTGCTCTCAAAAGCTGGCCCTTCGGAGGCCACGCATCGCCCTGCTGTTGTTGCGAGGATGTGGGGATGACCTTTGTGCTATTATGTTGTCAAGCAGAATGACTCTGGGAGGGAAGAATTGAATGCGCCACCACCCACCACTCCTGCTTGCGCTCTGTCCGTTTTTTAATCATCCCCTCCAGCTGAGCTGCTGGACCACAAAAGTATGGGCAATGCAATCTGTTCTTTTGTGGTTAGACATATTCCTTTCTTATCAACCACCCAGCTCGCTTCCCCCATCACCTTTTAAAGGCTGGGCAGCATTCAAACAGGCAGACGGAAAAGATCCAACAGCAGGGGGGAGGACATCCAAAAGAAAACAAAGAATTTTCCTCTCACCAGGGCTACCTGCTGTTCTCCTCCTAGTCTGCCTCTTCCTCAACCGCTTCCTTCTTTTCACTAAAAATCTCATTGGCAAGATATCACAAGTCTTTCCTGTTTCTTTTCATTCCATTTCCATAGTCCATGTTTAGGGATTTCCTTTCCAGTTGAGCAGTAGTTGCCCAGATCATCAATACCTGCAGCGCAGGTGCGGCTTTCTAGAACTTACTCTAGATCAGGGTTTCCCAAACTTGGGTCTCCAGCTGTTTTTGGACTACAATTCCCATCATCCCTGATCCTGCTAGCTGGTCCTGCTAGCTAGGGATGGTGGGAGTTGTAGTCCAGAAACAGCTGGAGACCCAAGTTTGATTAAATTTGAAGGTGCATTTCAGTCTTCTTCAATCACTTCCAGCAATTATTCCATCAAGCAGTTGTTAGGGCTGCTATACGTCTGGGTTTTCCCAGACACATTGGGCTGCAAAATGGCGTCTGGGTGGATTTTTGCTGATTTGGCAAAATGTCCAGGAAACCCGGATGCATGACAAGTACGTATGGTGATTTTGGGGGAGGAAGCTCAACAACTTTGTCCGGATTTTCAATTTTGGGAACATTCCAACCCTAGCAGTTGTTAACCCACACTCCCCCCCCCCCAACTTGGAGGATGATCTTCTGAAACGAGGAACCTCCTGTGCTCATGGAAGTTCACAATCATGGAGGAGAGAGATAGCGATGGCTACTATCCATGATGGCTATACCCTGGCTCCATGGGCAGATGAAATAATGGTTCTGAATATCAGCTGCTGGAAACCACAAGAGAGAAGAATGCTCTTGCCTCTTGCTTGCTGGTTTTCCACAGACATCCAGTTGGCCAACACAGGAGTGAATCACCTGAGGCCAGTGAAGTTAATTCCTTATTCAAGGAAGTGATCCACAGCTCTAACCTAGTGGTCTCAGCAACTCCGCCTCTCTGAAGCAGTGGCAAGGACTGAAGGTCTTCCCATGTCCACTAGGACTCCTCCTCTCCAGGGTCTTTCCCACAGAGTCTCAGGATGCATCTGCTCTACCCATTTAGATCTATGCTCTACCCATTTCAGTTCTCTGCAGGTTCTAGGAGACCGGCAAGGAGGTAACCTAGTCACAACAGGAAGGAGAGACCCCCTGACTTCTGCTTCTGCCTCAGAGTCCGAACTGTGCTCTGTCGCAGCCTCTTCTTGTTCACTAAAGCCTAGTGCCCCTTCTGCTTCTGACACCTCCTCCTCGAAGTCTGCTGCTTCTCCCTCTGACCAAACCATCGTCATCCCACCACCAATCTCCTGGCTCTGAGCCTTCTTCCTTTGGGGGTTCCCTGGCTTGTGCCTCCTCAACACTCAGCTCCATCCAGCTAGTCTATGACACTTTCAGACATCAAAAAATAAAATCCCAATACAGTGGTACCTCGGGTTACAGACGCTTCAGGATACAGACGCTTCAGGTTACAGACTCCGCTAACCCAGAAATAGTACCTCGGGTTAAGAACTTTGCTTCAGGATGAGAACAGAAAATGCATGACAACAGTGCAGCGGCAGCAGGAGGCCCCATTAACTAAAGTGGTACCTCAGGTTAAGAACAGTTTCAGGTTAAGAACGGACCTCCGGAACGAATTACATTATTAACCTGAGGTACCACTGTACAGTTAAATGAAAAGCCAAAAAAAAACCCCTATAGCACCAAAGCAGACCATGAAAATGGAAGAAAGAGGCAGAGCAAAAGAAAACCTGTCACACTCAAGGATTGAGGATTTTGAAATATCAGACTAGAATATGAAATATGCATACAGTCATACCTCAGGTTACAGATGCTTCAGGTTGGGTTTTTTCGGGTTACAGACTGCCGAAACCCAGAAGTACCTGTAATGGTTCTAGGGGTTGCTTGTGCGTAAGTTGCCGTTACTCCTGGCTAGGTTGCCTGGTTGAACCCTTTCTGTCTGGACAGCCTCAAGTTCCGTGGCTGCCTCAGTCACTGGCAGAATCCGTCAGTGGGTGTTTCTTGAACCTCTTCCAACATAGAAGCTGTTTGACGCCCAGTCTTCTCCTACTCTGCCTGCGCGGAAGTCTTCTGCACACAGTGGGTGTGGGCAGCGGAGTACTCGTCCCCTCTCTGCTGGTCTCCGGCGAGGAGTCCTGGAGCCACCTCTCCGATTCCCCCATCTCCCCCCCTTCTCCACTGGTGTTACGCTGATTTCCTTCCCCAGCGGATGGGCTACCTCTCTCCCTACTGGGACCCTCTCCGCCATCCCTCTGGAGCCTCCTCTCCGCCTCCAGCTCCGATGGCAGTTCCCTGACAGTACCGGAACAGGTTACTTTCGGCGGCCACGCATGCGCAGAAGCACCTAATCGCAACCCGTGCATGTTGCAGATGCGGTAATGAACACTGTGGGTTGCGAATGTGCATCCCGCATGGATCACGTTCGCAACCCGAGTGTACACTGTATATTAATATTAATATTGGGTTGGTCCACCATTCAGATTAGGGTAAAGGCAATTTACACACACACACCCCAATAACACACCCCACACAGTTCCCAAGGGCCCTCCAAGCACCATGGCAGTGAAAGGGGGCTGCAAAGTAAAGGGGGAGGAGGGACAGAGCCATTTTTTAAAAGATATGAACTCTCACAGAAGGGAAGTCTGGATCCAAACCAATGATTAAAAGATGAATTTACAGCAAATAGATCAACATCCAGATCCAAACTCCAACAGTTTGTAGAGTTCCTCACTGAAAATGTTGATATAATTACAGTATTTTTCGTCCCATAGGACGCTCCGTCCCATAGGACGCACCTAGTTTTTTTGGGGGGAAATAAAGGGGGGGGAATTCCTTTATTTCCCCCCCCAAAACCAGGTTGGGGAACAGCAGTATGGCGGCGCTCCACCTCCCCGCCGTCCCCCGAGCTTGTGGGGCTGGCGCTGGGGAGAAGCGCGCCTCTCCCCAGCGCCAGCCTCCAAACCAGGTCGAGGAACAGCGGGATGGCGGCGCTACGCCTCCCGGCTGTCCCCCGAGCTTGTTGGGCTGGCCGATGTCTCCCCAGGGCTCCCCAGGCTGTGGCTGTCTGCCGGGCGCGCGGGGCGCTCTGCTTCAGGGCGCCCCTGCGCGCCGGGCGGCAGGCTGCCACCCGCAGCCTAGGGAGCCCTGCGGGAACTCCCACAGGCTCCCCAGGCTTGCTGAAAGCTTCCTGAAGCCTGGAGAGTGAGAGGGGTCGGTGCGCACCGACCCCTCTCGCTCTCCAAGCTTCAGTGAAAGCCTGTATTCGCCCCATAGGACGCACACAGATTTCCCCTTCATTTTTGGAGGGGGAAAAGTGCGTCCTATAGGGCGAAAAATACGGTACTTTGACCTCCTAGAGGAAACAGGGAGGGAGGGGACTTTGTTTATGCTGCCTGCTATGGCTTCTTAACAACCATAGCAACAGTTTCCCTGTGTGTTACAGGTGCTTTATCTGAGTGGAGAGTTGAGTGTTGTTGTTTTTTTTCCACCAACCTCTCCGCAACTAGTCTCAGCCAGTTTGGATAATGTGTCATGCCTCTAGGAGCTGATCTAATGGAGTCAACACATTTTTCGCCCGGCTAGCTTAGCCGATCATGTATAGCCCACATGAATTAACCAGCCTGAGCATTAGGCAAAATGAGGCGGCTGCCTCAGGCAGCTGATTTTGGGTGTCATGAATGGTCACAAATTGTCATTTTAGTTATTGTTCTTTTTTATGCCCTGGGAGAGGCAGTGGAGAAGCGACCTGCTCCGTCATGGGGAGCAGTGTACAGTGGTACCTGGGGGTTAAGTACTTAATTCGTTCCGGAGGTCTGTTCTTAACCTGAAACTGTTCTTAACCTGAAGCACCACTTTGACTAATGGGGCTTCCTGCTGCCGCCATGCTGCCGGAGCCCGATTTCTGTTCTCATCCTGAAGCAAAGTTCTTAACCTTACCTTTCCCGCCCCGACCTGGCCACAGTGATCCATGCAACGGTCATCTCCAGGCTTGACTACTGTAATTTGCTCTACGCGGGGATGCCCTGGAAGCTGTCCCAGAAACTCCAGCGGGTACAGAATGCTGCAGCGAGGCTCCTCACGGGGTCTCTGCCATGGGAGCATATTCACCCAGTGCTTTTCAAGCTGCACTGGCTCCCGGTGGAGTACAGGGTCAGATTTAAGGTGCTGCTTTTGACCTTTAAAGCCCTTCACGGCCTAGGACCCTCGTACCTACCTGACCGCCTCACAGAGAGCCTCAAGGTCCATAAATAGCAACACCCTAGTGGTCCCAGGCCCTAAGGAAGTTAGATTGGCTTCAACCAGAGCCAGGGCCTTTTCAACTCTGGCTCCGGCCTGGTGGAACGCTCTGCCTCATGAGACCAGGGCCCTGCAGGATCTGATTTCTTTCCGCAGGGCCTGTAAGACAGAGTTGTTCCACCTGGCCTTTGGCTTGGAGCCAATTTGATTCCCTCCCTCCCTCTTTCTTTTTTCTTTTCCTTCTCCTCCTGCGATGAGGCTACATTTTAATATTTTAATGTTCCATTATTTTAATGTTGTATTTTACTTTTGTTTTTAAGTTGTAATCATTCATCTTGTTTTTATTATTGCTTGTAAGCCGCTCTGAGCCCGGCCTTGGCTGGGGAGGGCGGGGTATAAATAAAATATTATTATTATTATTATTATTATTATTATTAACCTGAAGCACTATTTCTGGGTTAGCAGAGTGTGTAACCTGTACATCTGGGGACGTGGCTGGTGTGGGTCCCAGGGTGTGGCACACTGCCCGCGGAGGGCATGATGCGCATCGGGGTATGCGCGGCAAGTGGAGTGCATCCCGGGGTGTGCACGGCGAATGCTGAGTGTCCTGGGAATGTGTGCCAAGCACCAAGCGTCCCGTGGCTGGGGCGACCGTGATGTCCATACCCCCACATTCGTCCACCAGTGGGAAGAGGCACTTGTGGGGTTTTCTTAACGAGGCACCAAAATACCGTATTTTTCGCCCCATAGGACGCACCGGCCCATAGGATGCACCAAGTTTTTTGGGGGGGGAAATAAAGAAAAAAAATTATTCCCCCCCCCCCCGGCGCTTGTGGGGCTGGCAGCGAGGAGAAGCGCTCTTCTCCCCACCACCCGCCTGCAGACCAGGTCCGGGGACAGCGGGAAGACGCGCTGCGCCTCCCAGCTGTCCCCAGAGCTTGCGGGGCTGGCGCTGCGGCTTTCGCTGAAGCCTGGAGAGCGAGAGGGGTCGGTGCGCACTGACCCCTCTCACTCTCCAGGCTTCAGCGAAAGCCTGCATTCGCTCCATAGGACACACACACATTTGCCCTTCATTTTTGGAGGGGAAAAACTGTGTCCTATAGGGCGAAAAATACAGCAACTTTGTAAGCCTAATGTGTGTGTGCTTTGTTAGTCTGAGGTGATATTTTGCTCTTCTGCTTTTGCTTCCATCCACCTTGGAACCTTTCAGTGCTACTTAAAAAAGAAATCAGGGAAATAATTACCGTATTTGTCCACCTGCTTCACAGGGAAAAGAAACTGACTAAGGGAGCAATCCTAAGCATAAGAAACTGGAGTAAATTACGCTGGCTAAAATTAAGCTGGCATAAAGCAGGCCAGATCTAAACTCCATTCAGGTGCATGTTGAGGCAGCCAAGTCAGGAAGAGGGGAAGGTAAAAGGTAAAGGTACCCCTGCCCGTACGGGCCAGTCTTGACAGACTCTAGGGTTGTGCGCTCATCTCACTCTATAGGCCGGGAGCCAGCGCTGTCCGGAGACACTTCCGGGTCACGTGGCCAGCGTGACAAGCTGCATCTGGTGAGCCAGCGCAGCACATGGAACGCCGTTTACCTTCCCGCTAGTAAGCGGTCCCTATTTATCTACTTGCACCTGGGAGTGCTTTCGAACTGCTAGGTTGGCAGGCGCTGGGACCGAGCAACGGGAGCGCACCCCGCCACGGGGATTTGAACCGCCGACCTTTCGATCGGCAAGCCCTAGGCGCTGAGGGGAAACAAGCCTTTAAAAAAGAATTTGAATTGCACCACCCCTTTTCGTGGCTTAAGTTAGGCTGGGTTCCCAGGTTATGTGACTATGCTGAACAGGTCTAGGATGTAGCCTAAGTTCCCCTCCTCTGGTCGCACTTCTGCCAACTCGACATAATGTCCCTTTTTCAGGACTTATGCTAATTTAGGATCTATCAGGCTTAGCAAAACTGGCTGGGTCCTGGCTGAACCAGGGTGGAGAAGCTGCATCAGCGTATCTCTGGCTGAGCCAGGTTGAGATAGTTTCCCTGGCATACCCAGGAGCCTTCTGGCTCAGCCAGAGATTTTCTGGATCTAACCATGCTCACCCCAAGAGATCTAAGAGGCTTGCAGTGTCATTAAATAGACAACTCATCACCAATTCCCCTGCCATGGTGAACAGGAAGCAATAAAATGTGCTGAACGTGCAAACAGTAAGCTTTTGATTAAAGACACAGTAGCCCTTAAAAACTAAATATAGCTTTTTTCTTTTCTTTTTTGCCTGTCCACACAGGAGAGTCAGGAGTTGCCATAACAGTTTACATCAAAAGAATTGCCCCAAATCAGATCCTGAACACTACAATCTGGCAACAACAACATCTAGATTCTCTGTAAAAATAAAAATAAAAAATGAGCTAACCAAAGAAGAAAGTCCCAAAGAAACAGGCTAGTGTGGGAGCAACCTTTCTCTCCTTTCTCTCCTTTCTCTCCTTTCCTCCTTCCTTTTATCTGTTTAAACTTTCTTTCCCTGGCTTTGTCCTACACAAAGATCCTCCGCCTGCTTTTCAGAGCTAATCCTGGAGCCTTCCATTATTGAGCATTGTTTAAGCAGCACACACAAACTCTCCCTCTCTTATTATCCTTCCAGTCTGTAGAGGATTGTGGGCTATTTTTAACAACATAGCTTGGCATGATAAGAGCCTTTAATTACAAGATAAAGCGTGTGACTATACAAGGGTGCAGGGATTCTTAAAGGGGAAGAATGGGGGGTTGTGAGATAGCTGCACCGAAGATATTGGTTCGTCTGTTTTTCCCTGAGTCCTTACTAATTGCATACAAGCTCTGGAAGCGACAGGGCGTCATTCCTGTTATGGAACTATGAGGAGAAGGCAGTAGGTACCTTCTTAGCAATAGACCCCCAAGGAGAAAACATGGCATTGCAAGTGGCCTGTGACTTACAGAAGTGAGCCTGCTACAATTAAATTCGGGAACAAGCACACAAAGGAAAGCCTTTGCACCACAAAGCCCAACTTCTCCTCTGCTGGTTGCCAGGATCCTCCCCAACGTCTGCATCTCCATCTGGTTCGCAGAGCCATCCAGTGGCTTAAAGGTGCACAGCTCATGGGAGGATTTTAAGAGAGGTCTGGCCCAGAGGCGTAGCAAGGTCAGGTGCGAAAATTTTGTTGTCGCATGCCCCCCCCCCACATTGAAACTTATTAAAAGGAGGAAAAATTGAAATTATTAAAAGGAAAAATAAGATACTTACAGTATCCGCCCTCCCACTGGATGTCAAAGAGAACAACAACTACCAGACTTTTAGAAGACATCTGAAGGCAGCCCTGTTCAGGGACGCTTTTAATGTTTGATGCATTCCTGTATTTTAATATTTTGTTGGAAGCCGCCCAGAGTGGCTGGGGAGGCCCAGCCAGATGTGCGGGGTATAAATAATAAATTATTATTATAAAATTATTATTGCAAGTGTTATTTTCTGGTTTATTTACTTAACATTGTGAGCATAAGCACTTAAAACTTTTTTTTCCTAACTTTGTTCTCAACCTCCTCCTCGGCGTTCCAGGGTTTGGGTCCTGAGTTGAGGGAGTTTTTGCTTCTCTCCTTTTCTCCCCCCTCCACTTCTTTGCTCCCCTGCCTCCTTCCCGTCCTCTCCCTGCCTGCCTGCCTCCTCCAGCAGCCCGGGAGTGCGGGGCAATGGTGCGCCGCCTGCCCGCAACTCCCAAGCCTCCCCTGAGCTGCCAAAATTAAGGGGGAAGGGGGGGAAGGCCGCTGGCAAAGCAGCACAGCACCCCCCCTTCCCCAGACTGCTGTTGGTGGGTGACAGACTTCTCCCTGTCGGCATCCTTCGGGGGTTGAGATGCCAGCTGGCTAGCCCCCAGCTGAATCATGCCCTTCCAGCTGTGATGATCCCCCAACCTCTGGTGCGACGTAAATCAGCGGCTCAGACTTTAAAGCCTGAGCACACTATATCAAAAAGAGCATACTGCGCAAACAGAAGTGGTGTGAGGCTTGTGGAAACATACTAACAAACTACAGATTTATTAAGCATAAATCAGGACAAAGAAAACATGTTGTCTCTCTTTCGTCTCCTCAGAGAGAGAGTCAACAGAAGTTCCCAGCAAACTGTGCTGGAACGTAAACAGACATGTGACATGTAACAATCTCACATGTCTGCAACTTAAGGTGGAATGGAATTTTCCAACACTCCCAGCACCGGTCAGGAACTCATAGCCTCTGGTCCTATGCCTCTGGTCCAATTAGCCTAACATCTCCTTCCTTGGCTTTGGGAAACCATGTAGTTTGAAGTTGGGATACTGGCATTTCTTGTTACAATCTTGGGCCCAAATCCAGAGCGAGGCTGCGGACTCACTGTACGTTTAAAGTACGTGACTTCCCAAAGAATCCGGGGAACTGGAGTTGAACCCTCCACCAAGGTACAATTCCCAGCGCCCTTAACAAACCACAGTTCCCAGGGTTATTTTGGAGAAGTCCTATATGGTGCTTATGTTTATGGCTAGGGTTGCAAGCCGAGCCATTGCATGAGGAACGGCTAAGGGAGCTGGGCATGTTTAGCCTGGAGAAGAGGAGGTTAAGGGGTGATATGATAGCCATGTTCAAATATATAAAAGGATGTCACATAGAGGAGGGAGAAAGGTTGTTTTCTGCTGCTCCAGAGAAGCGGACACGGAGCAATGGGTCCAAACTACAAGAAAGAAGATTCCACCTAAACATTAGGAAGAACTTCCTGACAGTAAGAGCTGTTCGACAGTGGAATTTGCTGCCAAGGAGTGTGGTGGAGTCTCCTTCTTTGGAGGTCTTTAAGCAGAGGCTTGACAACCATATGTCAGGAGTGCTCTGATGGTGTTTCCTGCTTGGCAGGGGGTTGGACTCGATGGCCCTGGTGGTCTATTCCAACTCTATGATTCTATGATCTTCTAGACACAGCAACAACAATATATTTCAAGCAGGGATGGGATGGTCACTTATCAGTGGTGCTGCAGGAAGGGATGTCCTGCAATGGCAAGAGGTTGGACTACATGACTTTTGGTGATCCTTCCATAATGTTTAATCTCTTATCTCTCCTGAAGGCAAGAATCAGGACAGCAACTGCTCCCTGCCTTCCGGCCCCAAACATCCCTGTTTCCACATATGAATGGAAATTTTATTAGAAACATGGACGTACGTTTAGCTTTTACCCTGTTTTGGTTTTATATTGGCTTTCATGTATGTATATCCTCCAACATTCCCCCAATGAAAACAGGGGCGGCCTGTTCCATAATAGGCTTCCAACATATATAAAAAACATAATAAAACATTAAAAGATGTCCCTATACAGAGCTGCCTTCAGATGTCTTCAAAAAGTTGTATAGTTACTTATCTCCTTGGCTCGGGGGCCACATAACTCCATAACCTCCAACATTTCTCTGATGAAAATAGGAATGTCCTAAGGAAAACCGGGACATTCCAGGATCAAATCAGAAACCAGGACAGCTGATCAGAAATCCAGGACTGTCCCAGGAAAGTAGGGGGACTTGGAGGGTCTGGTATATCTGCTTTTTTGAAAAAATTGCTTTGAGTTGCTTTTTGCTAAAAAATATTCAGCAGATAAGTGAGATATAGATACATGATAGATAGATAGATGATAGATAGATAGATAGATAGATAGATAGATGATAGATAGATAGATGATAGATAGATAGATAGATAGATAGAGATGATAGATAGATAGATATAGATAGATAGATGATAGATAGATAGATAGATAGATAGATAGATAGATAGATAGATAGATAGATGATAGATAGATGATAGATAGATAGATAGATAGATGATAGATAGATGATAGACAGATAGATGATAGATAGATGATAGATAGATAGATAGATAGATAGATAGATAGATGATAGATAGATAGATAGATAGATAGATAGATAGATAGATAGATAGATGATAGATAGATGATAGATGATAGATGATAGATAGATAGATAGATGATAGATAGATAGATGATAGATAGATAGATGATAGATAGATAGATAGATAGATAGATAGATAGATGATTGATAGATAGATAGATAGATAGATAGATAGATGATAGATAGATAGATAGATAGATAGATAGATAGATGATAGATAGATAGATAGATAGATAGATAGATAGATAGATGATAGATATAGATAGATGATAGATAGATGATAGATAGATATAGATAGATGATAGATAGATGATAGATAGATAGATAGATAGATAGATGATATATATATATAGAGAGAGAGAGATGATAGATAGATGATAGATGATAGATATAGATAGATGATAGATATAGATAGATGATAGATATAGATAGATGATAGACAGAGAGAGAGAGAGAGAGATGATAGATAGATAGATGATAGATAGATAGATAGATGATAGATAGATAGATGATAGAGAGAGAAAGAGAAATGATAGATGGATAGATAGATGATAGATAGATAGATAGATAGATAGAGATATAGATAGATAGAAACAAAAAATGCCAGAAAGCCTCGATAGATGTTGCTGGATTACCTGGAGAATCAGGGAGTAGCAACTGTTGCTTGTTGCTTGAATTTGTTAGCACCGTCCAAGGAACTCTAATATCGTTGGCCCTGCTCATAAGGAATGCTTCTTGACCCTTCTAATTGCAGTTCTCCAAACAGGCCTCGGTCCCCATTCATTTCCATTATCTACAGCTGAGCACTCTCAGCCTAATACAAATCTACTTGGAGAAAATTTGCTCCGATAAACATGTGCCCTGCGCAAATTGGAAATATTGACAACGGAGCAATTTCTGAGCCAAGCTTTCCCTAACCTGACTGAAGAAGATTAATCTTAATTCAGATCCACGTCTGCTAAATACGAAGTTGTGGAATGGAATTCTTCTTTCAGTTTTCATCTTAAATGGAATGAAATATTTGGGGATTAGAAGACAGATCATCATATTATTTCTGTTCTGTGCTTTCCTTTTTAACTTCTCTTTGGGGAATTTTTCCTCTTGCAGCCGCTGACACATTGATTTAGCATATTTTAGCTTTTAATTGGCTTCAGAATCTTATTGTGTTCAATGCCGCCAGATACCCTACGGAGAGGAAAAATATGATAGATGCCTAGGCAAACTTCAGTTGTTTCCTGACACTCAGTACTCTTTCACAACTCTTGAGCAAACAAAAATATGTTTAATGTAATTTATTTATTAAACTTATCAGTTGTTTCTTTACAAAAGCAGCTCAAAACGATCTACAACAAGCAAATAAAATTCACATTAAAACAAACATAAAAGAAAACAGAGAAAATCTAAAACACATTCCTATGTTAAAAAGCAGGATTGCAGCATTCAACCTGGTAGTAGAGGCCACAGACCATTGAATCCAAAAATAAAGGCTTTGGTCTGGTGCTGAAAGATATGTAATGATGGCGCCGGGCAAGTTTCCTTGGGAAGGGCATTCCACAAGCAGGGAGCCACCACTGAAAAGGCTTGTTCTTATGTTATCTTCATTCAGGCCTCCCAAGGAGGTGGATACACAGAGAAGGGACTCAGACTGAATGTACAGGATTGCAATCCTGTATGCGTCTACTGAAAAGTAGTCTCTACTGAGTTCAAGGGGAACACGCATGTAGGATTACAAAACTTAGTTATCTTCTCGCGCCAAAGTTCCATGGTCAGTTGGCACCCCCAAGGTGGCTTGCAAAAAGCTGTATATTGGGAAGGATTGATTGTGGGAGATAATAGATTAGATAGATAGATAGATAGATAGATAGACAGATAGACAGATAGACAGATAGATAGATAATTTTATTAAATTTCCTGTTTTACAATTTAGAATATTCATTTAAACAACCATAAAATATCAATGACTGCCCTTCTTCTCTTAATGAATTTATCTTAATGCTGCCAACATTTTCAAGTGTACACAATTTCCCCCCATATATTCAACAAACATTTTCCAATCTTCTTTAAATATGTGTTCTTCTTGTTCTCTTATTCTATATGTTAGGTCTGCAAGCTGCACATATTCCATCAGTTTAAGATGCCATTCTTCTTCAATTGGGACATCACTCATTTTCCATTTTTGGGCTGACAAAACATGGGCTGCAGTAGTGGCGTACATAAATAACCTTTTTTGACACCTGGGAATTTCCATCTGAATTATTCCCAACAAAAAGACTCTTTTCTTTAAAGCACTTTTAAACATTTTTTTCAATTCACTTTGTATTATTTCCCAATACTCTTTTACCCTTTTACTGGTCCACCACATATGAAAGAAGGTTCCCTCAACCTCATTGCATCTCCATCACTTATCTGATTCAGTCTCATACATCTTAGCAAGCCTACTCAGAGTGCAAGACCATCTGTAAATCATTTTCAAGCAGTTCCCCTTCAAAGAATAACATGCTGTAAACTTCACATCTGAAGATTGTGGCTGGAGAAGCATGTCAGTTTGGGTTTCTTGTTTTTCAGTTCTTGAGTTCTTCACAGTTCCAAATCAGTGTGCATGTGTTTAAGGTCCTCGTGAAAATGTCTCACAGTTTTAGTGTGAATTTCTCTTAATATACACATCTTTGTGTGAAATTTTGCCTTCTATACACATTTTTTTCAAAGCAATTTCTCTTAACCCAACATATTATTGTACATTATTTTCAAAAAATATGTGTTTATGCACACTTTATCCGGGTATGTGCATTTTTTATTTTTTATTTTACACATCACTGAGCTGGAGGACTACATTGCAAAATTCAGAAAATTCAGAAAGTACGAATTTCAGAGAGGGATTGTAAGCCACATTCAACCAACACACTAGAGCAGTGGTTCTCAAAGTGTGGGTCGCGACCCCTTTGGGGTGATCAGCATGGCGATCGGCGTCCAGGGGGGCGATGCGGTGATCCGCCCAGGGGGGATTTTGTCATATCCCCCCCCCCAGGAATGACACCTGGGGTGGACTGCTCCTACCGCTCCCTTCCTATGCCCCTGTATCCTTGGTCTAGTGTCTGCCTCCTGCTGCTTTGAAAGATGTGGGAGCCACACGCACAAAATGGCGGCAACCCTACCTATCCCTAGCAAGTAATTTGGAGCTGTCTGAATGAACCCTTTCAAAGCATCAGCAATGTTGCTTCATCCTGGTTGTATATTTCCCTCTCGTACTGCTGAGACTAAATTGCCCAAAGCTGCAGCGACTTTGCCAAGCTGATAATCGCTTTCAGAAATCTGGGCTGAGGAACCAGGAACGAAAAAGGTGCAGGTTTCTTAGGCCAAGCGTAGCACGTGGGATTGAATGGCAACTGGTGCAGACACGGCACCATTTTAAAAAAGCTGCGCCATGAATGCTAAGTCACTTTCTTTGATTGACTCTATCCTATGTAGAGGCTGTCGAGAAACTGACATAGCTGCTAAGGAGGTGTGATGACAATTTGTCCAAGGTCGTGACTGAGGCTTCATCAATGTCATCATCAAATTACTTAGCATATGCAAAGCATGAAAGGTGCAGCTGTTGGAAGCAAATGCACCAGACTGAAGTTTACTTGCCAAGGATTATTTCATCTGCCTTTTTACAATAAACATTTCCCTCCTCCCAGGTTCTTTTAAAAGGAGAAAGGTGTTGCTAGGGTGCTGTTAGAGCTTTAAAAATACCTGTGTTGCCTGCTGACTATAGAAGAGTTTGAGTGGAATTCTGAATTTGTGACACAGCGATGTTGCCCCAGGCAGTATAATTGCAGAATAAACTTTGACTCTTGGACTTGATATAATCAGAGCTTCCTCTTCCTTTTATCTTCCAGGTGTGGCATGTGGGACAAAATTTAGCCACCTGAGAATTCCTGCATTATTTTTTTTCCTTAAAGCAACTTTCTGGTTTTCATGTTTCCAGGTGTACTTTGCGGCAGTGTCTATGCAAGACTCCATAGTTCAGGAGGCAAAGACTCTTTGCATGGTCATTTGTGCATAGGTAAAGGTAAAGGGACCCCTGACCATTAGGTCCAGACATGGATGACTCTGGGGTTTCGGCACTCATCTCGCTTTATTGGCCAAGGGAGCTGACGTACAGCTTATGGGTCATGTGGCCAGCATGACTAAGCCACTTCTGGCGAACCAGAGCAGCGCACGGAAACACCGTTTACCTTCCCGCCGGAGCGGTACCTATTTATCTACTTGCACTTTGACGTGCTTTCGAACTGCTAGGTTGACAGGAGCAGGGACCGAGCAACAGGAATTCACCCTGTCACAGGGATTCGAACCACCGACCTTCTGACTGGCAAGCCCTTGGCTTTGTGGTTTAACCCACAGCGCCACCCACGTCTTTGCATGGTCTTTTGTGCATAGTGTCTGCTTATATCCCCCTTTCCTTACGGATTACAGTCGTGGCCATGGTTTTTGAACTATTCTTAAGGAAATTCACCAAAAACTACACTTACGACATGGGTTGCCATATGCCCAGACCACACCACAGTCTGGTGTGGCAATGTCCAGAAAATTCTGGGCATATGGCAACCCTAACAATGAGGAAATTTTATTCCATTAATCTCAAGAGCAAACTGCCATAGCACAGTTGGCAGAAAGTTGAAAGTTCCGTCTGCAACACCTCCAGGTAGAAGAGGGAATTTACCCGGGAGAGTGACTGCCACTCAGTGTAAACAGTTCTGAGCTAGATGGACCAGCATAAGGTAGCTTCCTAAGCTCCTAAACTTTGCAAATACAGCGGTACCTCGGGTTACAGATGCTTCAGGTTACAGACACTTAAGGTTACAGACTCCGCCAACCCAGAAATAGTACCTCGGGTTAAGGACTTTGCTTCAGGATGAGAACAGAAATCGCATGACGACAGCGCAGCGGCAGCGGGAGACCCCATTAGCTAAAGTGGTACCTCAGGTTAAGAACAGTTTCAGGTTGGGGGGGCCACCAGGTGGCGCGTTGGAAGATGGCTGACAATAACATCTCTCTGACCCATACGAGGTAATTAAGGGGCTGCTATGGGAAGTATGCAGCCTTCCGCCCCCCCCCCAGAACAGTGGGGGGGGCACTGTCTTGCCAGCGGTGTTCACAATGCACCCCCTGATCTGAGAGATGGGGGTGCCAAACACTTGGCACGAGCCCTCAGTGAAGTCAGATCTTCCTGACGCCGATTCCAATTAGCGCGTGCTGGTTAGCTTCAGCTCGGAATTATAATTGGAAACATACGATCGGAATGAAGCTGAAGCACATACATCAAGTAATGCTCGAGAGATAAGACTGCTGATTAATGGATCTCTGTGACCGGGAGTGACGGATGGATAAGTAAATCTTCTGATGAATCACCACTAGGAGACTGTATGTTTGGAATGAAGGGGGGCTGGAGGAAAAAAACTTTTTTTTCTTTGCACGATGTGATATTAATAACCCTTCACCCCAGATAGAAATAATATCGTTGCGTTTTTACTAATCACAAGCAGGAATTCAAGAACTGTGTGGGATGGATTATAACAGGCGAGAGGATTGGTGAACGATGAGAAAGAGGAAAAATTTTATGACGCAGTTAAAAAATGGCGTCTCGCCAAGACAGGCTTGCCGGAGAAAGAAGGACAGGGGGAGGAGAATCAGGATCATTCAAAAGAGAAGGAATGTTGGAACACAAGCTTGACCTGACAGAGCCTCCTGATTCATTTGATTTATTTGGCAAGCCTGAGAAAAGTAAAGGACAGACCGAAGATTAATTTTATTTTATTTTATGGAAGCGTTGAACAGAGGCTGTCCCTGAGTGATATGATCTTTGGAGAGTGCCTGTTTTCAATCTGCTTGTGAAAATTATCAGAGATCGCAAAGAAAGGAATATACGATAACAACAAGAAGAGAAAGAAAGTAATAATCTGGATTGAACTGGATAGAACTGTCTAATTAAAGCAGTAATATAAGTGATGTTTGGACTCATTCGGAGTTTTGGACTCGTGAGGAGCTTGATGTACGGGTACCCCCAACAAAATTTAAAATTTGGCTGTATAATTTGGAACTAATGTGATTTGGACAATGTGATGTGATTGGCCTGTTAATAAAAATTATTTTTAAAAAAGAACAGTTTCAGGTTGAGAACGGACCTCTGGAACGAATTAAGTTCTTAACCCGGGGTACCACTGTACAGTCACAACAGCTGAGGAATGAGGCTGGGAGATAGGGTAACAAGTAAGCACACCAACTTCTACAGGTAGAGGGGTCTTCAAAAGCTTCCCTTTCATATTCTTGTAAGTTTCTATTTTGGGGGGACAGGAGGCGGGCAGGTGTGGGGGATTCCCTGGTCCTTAATGGGGTAACTGTGCCCCTGAAGGACCAGGTGCGCAGCCTGGGAGTCATTTTGGACTCACAGCTGACCATGGAGGCACAGGACAAATCTGTATCCAGGGCAGCTGTTTACCAGCTCCATCTGGTACGCAGGCTGAGACCCTATCTGCCTGCGGACTGCCTCGCCAGAGTGATGCATGCTCTGGTTATCTCCCGCTTGGACTACAGCAATGCGCTCTACGTGGGGTTACCTCTGAAGGTGACCCAGAAACTACAACTAATCCAGAACACGGCAGCCAGGCTGGTGACTGGGAGCGGCCGCCAAGACCATATAACACCGGTCTTGAAAGACCTATATTGGCTCCCAGTACATTTCCGAGCACAATTCAAAGTGTTGGTGCTGACCTTTAAAGCCCTAAACGGCCTCGGTCCAGTATATCTGAAGGAGCGTCTCCACCCCCATCGTTCTATCCAGACACTGAGGTCCAGCACCGAGGGCTTTCTGGCGGTTTCCTCACTGCGAGAAGCCAAGTTACAGGGAACCAGGCAGAGGGCCTTCTCGGTAGTGGCGCCCTCCCTGTGGAACGCCCTCCCACCAGGTGTCAAAGAGAACAACAACTACCAGACTTTTAGAAGACATCTGAAGGGTGCCCTGTTTAGGGAAGCTTTTAATGTTTGATGTATCACAGTATTTTAATATTTTTTTGGAAGCCGCCCAGAGTGGCTGGGGAAGCCCAGCCAGATGGGCGGGGTATAAATAATAGATGATGATGATGATTATTATTATTTCTAGGCTTTCACCAGTTTCATCAGGTCCAGACCTCAGCTCAGTGAGAAGTGGTGCCTCATCTTTTTAAAAAATATAGGCCAGTCCGAGTCTGAAAAGCTAGAGGCTAGACCCCGATCTATACCTTGGGCAGCTCTACAAACTGTATTTATATGCAGTGCCTCAGTGACATCATCAGCAAGGAGTGAAGGTTCCCCTGGGTCCTAGCTTAGCCAGGATTAGGTACACCACAGATGAAATGCAGGTTGGCTTGGGGTCAGGTAGAAAGTCTTGGCAAACACTGTTTGAAATATTCGGTTGCAAATGTTCGCTTTCGTGCCATTTGGAACCCAAGTTGCTGTGTGCCAGTGCCATCAATCCGACTCGTTCTAATTGTCACAGAACATCTCACTCCTGTCTTTTCACACCTATTAGCACAGCTGGGAAATTCGAGTTCCTAAGTGAGACCATTAATTGTAATGGCCTGTTTTGGCAAAACGATAAATCTTACCAGCGGATGGGGGGGCACGAGATAATGAATATTGTGCACGGTTGGCATGTAAGCTCTAGCATTCGGTGCAAATTCAATCTAACCCTCTCCCCCCCTCCAAAAAAAAAAACCCACCTGGATGTATATGAGGATAATGTAAATATAGTTGAAAAGTTTCAGGCGACAACAGCTTCAGCGTGGGCACAGCTGCAATGTGGATTGAATCCGCCCACACACTGACATGCTCAAAGGGTGGCATGAATCATCTCTAATCCTCCGGAGCATTCACAAATTGTGATCTATGGCTGATAGACTCAACGGAGGAATTGGATTTTGTAAGAAATAAATAAATAAAGGTACGCTCCGGGGATCGGGGGGAATTGTCCGCATTTCTGAAAGCCAAAACGGCGTCAGCCCAGTCCTGCGCATCCTTACCTGGGAGCAGGAGTAAGGTCCATGGATATCAGTGGGGTTTACTTCCGAGTAAATATGCCTCACGTTGCAGTGATAATCTAGTAGCGGCAAAATGAAATAAAACCGGCTGCACCAACAATACGCCGACTGCACTCTCAGAGTTAATGGCGAGTTCAGCGCTTCCTCGCCGGGTTTGGAGACGTTAACGCCAGAGAATGGCTCTGCCCCTTAGCGCTGAGGTTCTCCCCATGTTAGCTCTTCGGCCAGATGTTTTTAAATGGTTTGGTTTGGGGAAAACCCCATAAATGCGCTGCCCTGGGCTCTGTACACAGGATCCCCACCTGAGCTCACGCCTCCTGTTCTCCCTCGGTTTTCTCTGGCGTCTGGACTGCCTCGAGTTGCCAAGAGCGCAATCCTTCACCCGTCCTCTGAGTGCACTGCTCCGGAAGTCCCTATCTACTTGCACTTTGATATGCTTTCGAACTGCTAGGTTGGCAGGAGCAGGAACCGAGCAACGGGAGCTCACCCCGTTGCAGGGATCTGAACCGCTGATCTTCTGATCGGCAAGCCCTAGGCTCTGTGGTTTAACCCACAGTGCCACCCACATCCCTTTTCAGCTGAAGTGTATCTAAGGCCAAAGGTAGAGATCTAGGTAAAGGTACCCCTGCCCATACGGGCCAGTCTTGACAGACTCTAGGGTTGTGCGCCCATGTCACTTAAGAGGCCGAGGGCCAGCGCTGTCCGGAGACACTTCCGGGTCACGTGGCCAGCGTGACAAAGCTGCATCTGGCGAGCCAGCGCAGCACACGGAAACGCCGTTTACCTTCCCGCCAGTAAGCGGTCCCTATTTATCTACTTGCACCCGAGGGTGCTTTCGAACTGCTAGGTTGGCAGGCGCTGGGACCGAACAACGGGAGCGCACCCCACCGCGGGGATTCGAACCGCCGACCATGCGATCGGCAAGTCCTAGGTGCTTAGGCTTTAACCCACAGCGCCACCCACGTCCCATTGGTAGAGATCTAGTCCACCTCTATTTTACATCATTATCCCACCTCATACCTGCCCCAAGCTTAGGCTGTCAGGCAGCAGGCTTTGAGAAAGTTTTTCGGGGCATAAGACTTGGCAGCTGTTGTTAGTACTAATGATCCAGTCCTCTACGGAAACACCAGCCACCATCCTGGTATCTCACGGGATCAGGCCTTCATTTCCCATGATTGCATTTTTTAATTAAAACGGGAAGAATCTCATTTTGGAAAGATAATCCACAGCCAACTAAAACCACAGAGCCTCACTGGAGGGGGCCACGATCTAACTAGAATTATTTAAGATGCTAATTAAACAGAGATTGCTCTTGGAATGCTATTTTTATTCATATATATATATATATATATATATATATATATATATATCACTTCTGAGCTTCGCTGTTCTGTCAGAAACGTCTAAAAGACAATGCTTTCTTCCAGATGCTTCCAGTTGTTGAAATGGCCAGATATGTGGCGTCTTAAATATTTGTTTTTAAATTGGCTGTTCATCTACACTTCTCTGTTTATCTATATCAGGATGACTCCACTGCACAAGAGGCTAGAGGACAATAAAGCCAAATGGCCTTTATAAATTCAGAACAGCCAGGTCTAGCCCAATAAATTTTGCTGCCTGAGGCAAAGAAGCAAATAGCACCTCCGTGCACCTGCAGTCTGTCATATTATTTCGGCATCTGATGGAGAAAAATCACTCAATCCTCTCTCCCCCTTGCTGGCAACAAAATGTAACAACAATAAATAACAAGCCCTTCGCTGCCATTTCATGACACCCCAAATCAGCTGTCTGAGATGGCTGCTTCACTCCGCCTAATGGTAGAGTCCTAGGTTAGAAACATTCTATCAGAAACACCAACCGAGACGATAGGGAAATGGGCAAATGCAAAGCAGTGGCTTTGCTGCTGGAAAATGAATTCTTACATCTTCGTGGTGATTTAGATCCTGCTCTGTACAAATGCCCAGATGCGTTACAGATCCTGTGTTTCTCAAACTTGGGTCTAACAGGATCAATGGTCAGGCATGATGGGAGTTGCGTGGCAAGTTCCCGCCTCCCACCAGTAGAAATAACGACACATGACACCATTGTTTTAGGTTAATGGGCTGAAATTGGCCACAGCTTTATTGGTTACAGGTAAAGAGCGGTATTGGCTTAGGCATTGGTCCTATCCAACTATCCGGCTTCAGCCTGTTTGCTTGAAGACCGGGAAGGGTTAACACCAGCAGGGGGAGCCCTGCTGATGCACATCAACTAGGGATTCCCCTGGGGTCACCGCTTGGGGGCGTGCTTTAGGCCCTGGCCTCCATAGGCTTCGGACGAGGCCACGCCCCCCGGAATCCTTTACAGGACTACCCTTCAATATTTGGGGGAGGTGATAGCACTCCTCCCCCAACACATCTACATAACTATACCCCTACCAATGCCTAACTGCCAAAACCAAGGAAGTTGTGACGATTTGCTACGAGGTTGGTGAAAAACCAAATGGCCAATTTGCCAAGTGGAAAAAAATCCTACCAGGTCCATTAACGGCAACCAACTGAGGTCCATAGCATGGTCAGAAGGGGAACCTTAAAGGGTGGGTGGGTGGGAAACCTCAGCAGCTGAGCGGACCAAAGAGGGAGATCCTGGAAGAAGAAGAAGAAGAAGAAGAAGAAGAAGAAGAAGAAGAAGAAGAAGAAGAGGAGTTTGGATTTGATATCCCGCCTTTCACTCCCTTTAAAGAGTCTCAAAGCGGCTAACATTCTCCTTTCCCTCCCTCCCCACAACAAACACTCTGTGAGGTGAGTGGGGCTGAGAGACTTCAGAGAAGTGTGACTAGCCCAAGGTCACCCAGCAGCTGCATGTGGAGGAGCGGAGACTCGAACCTGGTTCACCAGATTACGAGACTACCGCTCTTAACCACTACACCACCCTGGCTCCTGGGGCCGCGCTTGCCTTAAATGGGGCAAGCCACACCCCCGAGTCAGCCGATTGGCTGGCTCAGGGGATGACGCGGCCCGAGGATTCCCCTGATCGCACGGAGGCTGGAAGCCAGCTTCCGCGCACGTGTTGGGGGTGTGAAACCCGCAACACCACTTCCTCCTGATGTCGGAAGTGGCTTTGTAGTCCAACAACAGCGGGGATCATAGCTGTCAACTTTTCCCTTTTCTTGTGAGGAATCCTATTCGGAATAAGAGAATTTCTCTTTAAAAAAGGAAACATTGACAGCTATGCTGGGGACCCAAGTGTAGGGGAAAGTGCCTGAAACTGAGGGATCCAGGCCTCTAAAAGGATTTCTATTAGAAGCTGATTTCCCAGGAGGAAAGGGTGGGTGCGAATAACATAAGAAACCAGGGTGTAACCAAGGGTGGATCTACACACCAGGGGGGGAGGGGAGATGCTATAAATAAGTCAGAAATTAAATTGTTATAACAAAAGGGGGGAAGACCCTATGTAAAAATGCCATAGAAAGGTTTTGTGCTCTCTGGCGCCACCTGGTGTTGTGTGTTTATAATGCCTTCAAATCACTGTTTTTTAACTAATGCATCTGAGTCCCAAGTCTTAGACCAGCATCTGTTTTCAGTGTCCAAATTTGACCCTGGAACTCAGGAAGCAAGAACAAATGAATGTACTCCTGAATAGGTCAGAATAATAATACTGTATAATAGTCATAATAATTTATTATTTATACCCTGCCCATTTGGCTGGGTTTCCCCAGCTACTCTGGGCGACTTCCAACAAAGTATAAAAAATACAATAAAACATTAAACATTAAAAACTTCCCTCAACAGGGCTGCCTTCAGATGCCTTCTAAAAGTTTGGTAGTTGTTTATTTCCTTGACATCTGATGGGAAGACGTTCCACAGGGTGGGTGCCACTACCAAGAAGGCCCTGTGCCTGGTTTCCTGTAACTCACATCTCACAGTAAGGGAACCGCCAGAAGGCCCTCGGCGCTGGACCTCAGTGTCCGGGCTGAATGATGGGGGTGGAGACACTCCTTCAGGTATACTGGGCCAAGGCTGTTTAGGGCTTTAAAGGTCAGAACCAACACTTTGAATTGTGCTTGGAAACATACTGGGAGTCAATGTAGGTCTTTCAGGACCGGTATTATGTGGTCTCGGTGGCCATTCCCAGTGGCAGGGTTCTGAACGTGACCCATGTGAGATGCACCTTCACAACCCGCAGCGTCTAAAACCAGCAGTGGCGCATCTGTGCATGTGCAAAGTGCGATTTAGCGCATGCGCGACCACCAAAACCCAGAAATAACTTGTTCGGGTACTTCTGGGTTTTGGCGGTCTGTAACGCAACCTGAAGCTTCTGTAACCCAAGGTATGACTGTATATGAACTGTGTGATTGCATCCAGTAGCATTTACTCCCAGGTTGACCTCACCACCACCTTGCACACCCCACCCCACCCGTCTATCCCAATATGCAGGAGCAACTCAACTATAGGGAGGTCAGGTGAGCAGTACAGGCCCAGTACAGCCCCTGACAAGATGGCTCCCCCTGACAAGATGGCTCAGTTGGTTAGAGTGTGGTGCTGATAATGCCAAGGTTCCAGGTTCGATCCCTGTATGGGACAGCTGCATATTCCTGCATTGCAGGGGGTTGGACTAGATGATCCTCAGGGTCCCTTCCAATTCTATGATTCTATGACAATGTCAACTAATGATTTCCTCTGTCATTTTGCACTTCCCTTTTCTTAATGGCATCTGTGAGGGGACTAGGATTCAGGATACGGGGGCTTAATCCTTCTCTTTTCCTGCTGAAAATTACACATACACTCTCAAAGGTGCTCCTTTGAACCCATATGTTTTTCCTCTGGAGCAAAGAACATTTACAACGGGCAATTTTCATCAGGAAAATTGGCTACACATTCACACAACATGTTCCCAATCCAATCCTATCTCCCTCCACTGGTGCTTTTTAAAAACATAATTCAAAAAGACAGAAATACAATTACCTTTTTTTGTAAAAAAAAATCTTGCCTACTTTCAGCCCCGAGGTTCAAACTAAATATGCTTTCTTATCAACATTTGGCTTTGTTATTTGTTTTGTCGTGCCGCAATATACAAACTTGTACTTCAATAATAAAACATATTATTTTTAAAAAAAGAAGAATGCATATTAATCAAAGCAGCCCAAGACATTTTGTTCTCTGAACTAGGAAATCCAAATTCTTACCTTCATCGTAAAAACTAGTAATAATTTGAAAAAACTGACCATTGACTGTTCTTTATTGACCTGCCACACAGAGGTGTAATGGTCCGAGGTTGATGGGGGTCAAAGACCCATTGCTATTCTCTGCATCTGGGTCCCTGTCTCCAGCATCCTATAGCCACCAAATCAGCATGAAAGGAGCATTTTAGCCACAGAGAAATCTTTTCACCCATTGTACTGATGGGAGCCAATCGAAGTGAAAGGAAGTGAGTGAGCCACTGAGGATGGGCTCCTAGGATCACTCTGGAGAAGGCATGCAAGAAGAACGCCAAAGAATTATCTTGTGTGCTCCAAAGCTAAGGAACAACGAAAGCAACAAGGTGCTTCCACTTTCAAGAGAATGCTGTGCAAATTCTGCAACGTACAATGGAAGTTCAAGGAAAGCACAGTTTCCATATACAGTTTCCATATACAAAAGCTGACCAGGCCAGCCCAAGACATTTTGCTGCCTGAGGCAAAAGACAAGATGGTCCTTCCTCCCTTTCCATATACAAAAGCTGACCAGGCTGGCAATCGAACCTTCAATTTAACACTTGTGGTAAGGCAATATCCTGCACCCCACCTGAGGGAAGCAGGCTAACTCTTGAGGGCACAGGGCAGACTGAAGGGCACACAGCACTCTGTCCTTCAACATCTCCCTGTGGTTCCCTGTCTCCCAGCATTTGTTGCCTCACACTGCCTAATGGTAGAGCCGGCCCCATTCGCACACTGCAATCAATCAGGCCTATTCCTGATAAACATAAGAAGAGTCCGGCTGGATCAGGCCAGAGGCCCTTCTAGGCGAGCATCCTGTTCTGACAATGGCTAACCAGATGCCTATCTGAGACACTCTCCCCACTCATGATTCCACAAGTGGAGGCAGAACATAGCCATCGTGCCTGCCATGAAACCCTGACTTGTGACATGGAAATGTGACCCATACTTCAAAACTCAAACCTCTACAACAGGCATCCCCAACCTTCGGCCCTCCAGATGTTTTTGACTACAATTCCCATCATCCCTGACCACTGGTCCTGTTAGCTAGGGATCATGGGAGTTGTAGGCCAAAACATCTGGAGGGCCGCAGGTTGGGGGTGCCTGCTGTACAACAAAGCTTCATTTTAACCAATTCCCTGCAGCTGTTTCCATTAGCTAAAAAACCTAAGTCACTCTGAAAAAGGATATTAGAGCAGTGCGAATCATTTGCCCATGCACGTGTACAGAAAATAGCAGATCCGACTTAAATACAGCACGTAGCGATCTGCATTGCAGCGCATCCCTAACCAGAAGTTTGTATAACCTTAAAGGGGGGCACAGCTCAGAGGGGGTGTGACGGTGACAATCAAGAAGTGCCTCTGTGCTTTTGAATTTGCTACTGTGCTCCGCTGCCACCTCACCTTGTCCAATGGTAGGGCCGTCCCCAGTGAAACCAGCTACTAAGATCAGGAGCCTTTGCCCCACAACACGGCTGAACATGACTCAGCAAACGGTGCATTTGCAGAAGATAAAAAACACCATTTATAGGTACGCAGGAATGTCCTATTCAGAGTGCAAAATGCAGGAGCCCAGCTCTGACCCTGTTTCCGCTACCCCGAAGCTACCGATGTAACAGCATTGTGTTCAGTTTCATTTCCTTCGCTCTTGGACCCCGTTTTTATTATCTGCCTAGATTGCCAGTTGATGCACAATGCTTCGGTGGCAAGAACGGCCAGGCGAGTTATATTATCAAATTAAATTCGCTGAAAGGATACGGCTTCTTATACGAGTCACATTCATTTTTTGACTGAAATTAAATTCTTCTGCCACCGGGTGACTGGAGGTGAGACTGCCAAAAGTTTAAAAGTTGCCAGGAAGATATGAAATAAAAAGGAGCAGACTTCAATGAATAAAAAGGGCTTGAGGCTCTCTAATAAAAATAATAGTAATAATAATAATAAATTTTATTTATATCCCGCCCTCCCCAGCTGAAGCCGGGCTCAGGGCGGCTAACAACAATCAAATAACCAAACAATCAAATAATCCAACATTCTAAAAACATTTCATTATAAAAATTAATTAAAATCAAATTAATGGCAACCGTTAAGCAAAATTCTGTGCAGGTTGCCAGAGGAGGGAGTCAGGCTGGGCCCTGACCAAAGGCCTGGTGGAACAACTCTGTCTTGCAGGCTCTGCGGAAAGATGTCAGGTCCCGCAGGGCCCTAGTCTCTTGTGACAGAGCGTTCCACCAGATTGGAGCCACAGCCAAGAAAGCCCTGGTTCTAGTTGAGGCCAGCCTAACCTCTCTGAGGCTTGGGACCTTCAGGATGTTTTTATTTGCAGACCGTAGGTTCCTCTGTGGGGCATACTAGGAGAGGCGGTCCCGTAGGTACGAGGGTCCTAGGCCGTATAGGGCTTTAAAGGTTAAAACCAGCACCTTAAACCTGATCCTGTACTCCACCGGGAGCCAGTGCAGCTGGTATAGTACCGGATGAATGTGATCTCGCAGCGAAGACCCCATAAGGAGTCTCGCCGCGAGTCTCTAAGAGAGGTACCCTGACTTCTGGTCACAGGATGCAGTTTTCTGACTTCATACTGGCTGCAAGCTCGTCATACATTGCATTCTGTGGACTGCCCATCAGAGAGCTACAATTCCCAGCACCCTTAACAAACTACAGTTTACACATCTGTTTATGTGTAACACATGCACCAGTTTACACATCTGTTTATGAGCTAAAAAAAGGTTGTGACCCCCCCTCCCGCAGCTCTACTGCAAAATTGGGGGATCTTTTTTCTGTTGAGAGCTGCATTCCCACAGGTGGTGGTCAGGAGCATCCATAGGAACATAGGAAGTCAGGTCGTTGGACCTCCTAGATCAGGATTGTCTAGTCTTTGACTCTCCTGGGTCCCTACCTGGAGATGCCAGGGATTCAATCTGAGATCTTCTGCATGCTCTGCAACTGAGTGCTCTCGTGTGTGTGTGTGTGTGTGTGTGCGCGCGCGCCACCCCATTCTTCTTCCAGAGGCAGATTTAGGGGAGCATGACTGGTTTGGTCGCACCGAGTGCAGAGCCTCGGGGGTGCTATAAACGCCACCACTTATAAACGCCATTGCCAACTCCTCGAAAGATTCCATCAACGGTGGGAAGACAGGCAAACTAATACCAGCAAACTGGAAGAAGCCACGATCACCAGTGTTGAAGCAATGATTCTTCAACATCAACTTCGTTGGACTGGTCATGTTGTGTGGATGCCTGATGATCGTCTTCCAAAGCAACTACTCTATTCCAAACTTTAAAATGGAAAGTGTGATGCTGGTGGTCAACAAAAGAGGTTTAAAGACTCTCTCAAGGCAATTTTTTTTAAAAAAGTTGTATAAAGACTGATAACTGGGAAACACTGGCCTGCGAGTGCTCCAATTGGAGAACAGCCTTTACCAAAAGTGTCATGGGCTTTGAAGACATTCAAACTCAGGACGAAAGGGAGAAACGTGCTAAGAAGAAGGCATGCTTGGCAAACCCTCACCATAATCAGTTCCCGCCCGGAAACCAATGTCCTCACTGTGGAAGGACGTGTGGATTCAGAATTAGCCTCCACAGTCACTTACGGACTCACTGTTAAAACCGTGTTTGTGGAAGACAATCTTACTCGGCTACGAGTGATCGCCAAAGAAGAAGATTGGGGCAGCACAATTTTTATCTAGAATGGAGCATGAGGGTTGAGGGGCACTGAATTTTGGCATTGCACAGGGCACCACTGACATTTGAGACCTCAGGGTCCACCACTGCCTCCTCCTTTTCCTCACCTGCCTGAAATTAGGCCGAGAGCTACAGGAAATCCAAGCAGCAAGCCCATTTCTGCCCTACAGCCTAAACTCCACTATTCATGCTAAAGATTGGGGGGGGATCTGAATCATCCCCATCGTTACTTTACAATCCGATGACTAGAACACACAAAAGTGCCAACAATTGAACACCAAAGACACCCTGTCCTTTGACGAATATTTGTTTTTGGGGTAGTTGTTGTTGGGATTTTTTTTGGGGGGGTGTTAATGAAGTCATGTACTTTGAAGCTTTCCCTTTCCTAATTTGATTGGAAGGATTATCTCTTTTATCTTGTTTGCATTAGGACAAGAAAGGCTTTTTTTTTAATGCTGACACTAATAAGCCTAATTAGCAAAAGGGCTTTTATTATGTTTGCCTAATATCTTATTAGATTGATTTAGAGCCTGTTTACTTAGCAAAAACAACATGCTATAATTAGATTTCGTGTGGGGGAGGGGGAATAAGACCTTTTCTAATTACCTAAAAACTGTGAGGAGAATCAATAGAGGTTAAATTGGAGGGGAGGAAAAATAAACGAAGGCTCATAGCCTGCACATTGGAAGCATAACAAGCTAAATTAAAGGAGTTTCACCTTGCTAATTTAACCAGTACATTGGGAATTGCAGTTAAAACCCACTAAATCTACAATGAAAATGTAACATTGCAACACCACTCTTGGGAAAAGCACTGTTTATTTGTGAGAACTGACAGGACACAGTATTGTATGTATGCGAGAGACTGAGTAATTGGGTTGCGGGGGAATGTTTGGTGTTGCATTTCCCTAGTTTCCTTTCAAAGAACTGTATTCTGCTTTTGCATCAGATCAATGGCGAATGTAGCTAACATCAATGTAAAATTAAACCAAATACACTGCGAAAATACAATTCAGAGAATAACCAGCTACTGCTATTTAGAAACATCACTGCCTCTGATCATGACAGACAAACATTATGGCTAGTAGCATTATCCTCCATGAATTTTCCAGCTCCCTTTCAAAGCCATCCAAATTGGCGGCTATCATTGCTTCCTGCTGAAGAGAGTTCCATAGATTACCATGAAGTAATTTATCTGTCCTGAATCTGCCAACATCCAGCTTCACGAGTTGTACTGTTGCATACCCTTCAACTGCCATGGTTTTGCCAGGACGATCCCAAAATTGGTAAAGCTATCACTGTTAGAATTCCTGCTCCGTGACTGCAGTCATGGGATTGTTGTCTTCACATGACGTGGTATGTTTTGACTCCACAGAGCGGAAAGTGATGAAGACAGGATGTTTGTGTTACAGTGGTCCCTCGGGTTACATACGCTTCAGGTTACAGACTCTGCTAACCCAGAAATATTACCTCGGGTTAAGAACTTTGCTTCAGGATGAGAACAGAAATCGTGCGGCGGCAGCAGGAGGCCCCATTAGCTAAAGTGGTGCTTCAGGTTAAGAACAGTTTCAGGTTAAGAACAGACCTCCGGAACAAATTAAGTTCTTAACCTGAGGTACCACTGTACTGTGTTCTGTGAAGTGGGACTATTGTGCTTTGTCTTTTTCTCTTTGCTGTCTGATGCTAGAGAGAGAGGGAGCCATGTTGCAGTGCTCCGTGTGTGTTTATATGTAAATAAAGTTGATTAGCCAAAATGCTGAGTTGCTGAGGTCTGTCCATGCGCATGATGCGCAAACTATGCGGATCCCTAAGTGTGCCGGTGTCTGTTGGCATCGGTCGCAGTGATGTTTGAGCTGAAGAAAGCTTATGAAGCTCCTGATTGACCAGGAGAGAGGGAACATGCCAGTCGGGCATGTGTCTCTACCAGGGTCCTACTCAAGTGTAGGCTGAACTCCTGATAACCATGGCTCCTGACTTGAAACCAGGGAACCCCAATTTCAAGGCTTTGTTCCCCCTTCACAACCCCAGCAACTGACAGAGCAGGCATCAGATTGTAGAGGCCACACAGGCCCTGAGGCTCATCTGCCATCCGCACGGTGGGCTGGACTCTCCAAGGTGGGTACTTCGGTTCCGATCCTCATGGATCCTGCCTTTCTGCCCCTCACAACATGGTGGCCGGCTCTGAGCTAGGTGGCTCAGCATGATGATGTCATTTGCCAGGGCACCAATGGGAGCTGGAACCAGACACGCAGAGGCAGGGGACATGGATATAAAAGAGCCGCAGTTCAGATTGGAGCCAGAAGCAGCAGTGGGTGAGTCTTGAGCAGATAACAGTATTGGGAAGAGCATTGGGGGGGAAGGGAAATAATAATAATAATAATAATAATAATAATAATAATAATAATAATAATAAAAAAAAACAAAAAAAAAAAACCGCCCATCTGGCTGGGATTCCCCAGCCACTCTGGGCGGCTTCCAACAAAATATTAAAATACAGTAATCCATCAAACATTAAAAGCTTTCCTAAACAGGGCTGCCTTCAGATGTCTTCTAAAAGTCTGGTAGTTGTTCTTCTCTTTGACATCTGGTGGGAGGGCGTTCCACAGGGTGGGCGCCACTACTGAGAAGGCCCTCTGCCTAGTTCCCTGTAACTTGGCTTTTCGCAGTGAGGGAACTGCCAGAAGGCCCTCGGAGCTGGACCTCAGTGTCTGGTCAGAACAATGGGGGTGGATACGCTCCTTCAGAGGACTGGAGCCCAGTGCCAGGGTCTCATCTGGTAACATGTGAAGTAATGAAGAGACAGTAGCATCTCTGAGTATGTACAGAGTGCACACATGTGTATTTCCTCCCGCCCCACACACAAACACATGCTTTCCCCCCAGCCAGGAACACCTTGCATTCCCCAGATCAAAATGTCCCAATTTTCACCAGAGGGATGTTGGAGGGTATGGTGTTATAAGAGAGTGAGAGAAACTCTTCTCTAGGCTGCTTTGTGACCAAGGAGGAGAGGGATCCGAAAAGTCACCTAAACAATAAAGCCCACCAAAGGCTTCTGAGAATTTGTTTTGTCCCCCACCCCGTCTCTAAAGAAATATACAGTGGTACCTTGGGTTAAGTACTTAATTCATTCCGGAGGTCCGTTCTTAACCTGAAACTGTTCTTAACCTGAAGCACCACTTTAGCTAATGGGGGCCTCCTCCTACTGCCGTGCTGCAGCAGAGAATTTCTGTTTTCATCCTGAAGCAAAGTTCTTAACCTGAGGTACTATTTCTGGGTTAGCGGAGTCTGTAACCTGAAGCGTATGTAGTTAAGGCACCACAGCTGTGGGCTAAACCACAGAGCCTAGGACTTGCCAATCAGAAGGTCGGTGGTTTGAATCCCCGCGACGGGGTGAGCTCCCGTTGCTCAGTCCCTGCTCCTGCCAACCTAGCAGTTTGAAAGCATGTCAAAGTGCAAGTAGATAAATAGGTACCGCTCCAGCAGGAAGGTAAATGGCGTTTCCATGCACTGCTCTGGTTCGCCAGAAGTGGCTTAGTCATGCTGGCCACATGACCCGGAAGCTGTACGCCGGCTCCCTCGGCCAATAAAGCGAGATGTATGCCACAACCCCAGAGTCGGCCACAACTGGACCTAATGGTCAGGGGTCCCTTTACCTTTACTAGTCACTGTGTGGCCTATATTACATAGGATAGTCTTCTGTCTGAGAGAGTCCTCAGATTAAAGGACTGTCCTTTCCAAATCTGTTTTAAAGATAACAAGATAATGAATAAATACGGGGGGGGGGAGAGAGATTTATTGTTTTGGTTTGTTACTATGTTATGTGTTTTTGTATTGTAAACTGCCACGGATGAAGGGAGGTAAGGAAATTAAAATAACATAAAATAAAAATAGGCATGTTCACACATTAGCCTGAACACAGGTACAAGCTGTCACTACACATGTACAAGTGTTTGTGGGGAAGAGTGTACACTTGTTGATTTGTACAATTCAACTATTGCACACCCAGGTACATAGGCTGTACAGTTAGGGAATGCTAAATGTGAATAACTTTATGAATATACCACTCAACTATTTGTGTACACAGCTACCCAGGTGGTATACTTATTGGGTGTAATGTGTGAACACCCCTAAGCAAGGAGAACACTGGCCATGAAGTCGCCTGTTTGCAACTAGCAGACTGGGAAAGCAACGAGATCCCCTGGTCACAGTCCTCCCACAGCTACAGTGAGATCTATTGTATCCCTATCTCAGCTATAGGGATGCAGGTGGCGCTCTGGTCTAAACCACAGAGCCTAGGGCTTGTCGATCAGAAGGTCGGCGGTTCGAATCCCCGCAACAGGGTGAGCTTCCGTTGTTTGGTCCCAGCTCCTGCCCACCTAGCAGTTGTGAAAGTAGAAAGTGCAAGTAGATAAATAGGTACCGCACTGGCGGGAAAGTAAACAGCGTTTCCGTGTGCTGCTCTGGTTCACCAGAAGCGGCTTAGTCATGCTGGCCACATGACCCGGAAGCTGTCTACAGACAAACACCAGCTCCCTCGGCCTATAGAGCGAGATGAGCGCCGCAACCCCAGAGTCGTCTGTGACTGGACCTAACAGTCAGGGGTACCTTTACCTTTATCTCAGCTATAGTAATTATTTCTGAATTTGCATCTATGCATATAAATTAGCATAGCCAAATGTCATGCAAATCTGTCCTCTTTTTCTGGCAATAATGGGATCAGATCACCATTCCCCAACAGCTCATGCATGCAAAACAGAATTTGCTCCTGTAGGCAGAACTTCTCCTTCCCCAAATATATCCCTCTAGTCCTGCCACTTTTTCCCGGCAATATGCTATCCAAAGTGCAGCAGATGTTCATACACAGCAGGGCCTTCTTGGTTGTGGTGCCTTCACCTTTGTACTTCTTTCTGAGGGGAGCCTGCTTGGCTCCAGCACTACTTGTCCATCTGTCACCCCAATTAACAAAAATGCAGTTGTCTCAGTAATGAATGTTGGGTAAAAATACATGGGGAAATTAGTGTTTCTTGTGATGCAGCATCTATCTTCTAGCCCCTAGAGAAGTTTCTTTAATTAAGCGCCTCATAAATTGATTTCTTTTTTTCCCTGCAGCTTCTTAAATACTTGACCTTCTGCATTTAAGATGGTTGTTAGCTTCCTCTGGAGGAAATCCCCAGTGGTAGAGAGGCAGCATACAAAGGCTTTAAATAAGCAGGTGTTGACATGGCAACGTGGTTTTCAAGCAGAATTCTGAGGTTCCTCAGCAGCTTAGCAGGAGTCCCTTAGTGAGACGATATTTGTCCAGCAAGCCCAGTATAATCTCTGGCTGTCTATGGAGAAATAAACAAGATGAACTGAAGTTTTTAATACAGGATGGCACATATGACCCGGTAGGGATGAGACTTGTGACTGGAATATAGGAATTGAGGGATATAACCTGTTCAAAAGGAATAGACCAAACAGAAAGGGAGGAGGAGTAGCATTGTATATAAAGGATGTGTAGACTTGTGAAGCTCTATACAGTCAGTAAAAACAAGACCTGGAGCTGACTGTGGCTGAGATCATCAGCTTCTTATAGCAAAATTCCAGATTATACTGAAGAAAAACCACTGGGCCAGCAAGACACAATCTAAATCAAATCCCTTATGAATACACAGTGGAAGTGAGGAACAGGTTTAAGGAATTAGATTTGGTGGACAGAGTGCCTGAAGAACTATGGCTGGAGGCTTGTAACATTATACAAGAGGCAGCAACTAAAACTATCCCAATGAAAAGGAAATGCAAGAAAGCAAAGTGGCTGTTCAACGAGGCCTTACAAATAGCGGGGGAGAGAAGGCAAGCAAAATGCGAGGGAGATAGTGAAAGATACAGGAAACTGAATGCAGATTTCCAAAAAACAGCAAGGTGAGACAAGAGGGCCTTCTTAAATGAGCAATGCAAAGAAATAGAGGAAAACAACAGAATGGGAAAAACCAGAGATGCTCATCTCGCTTCAGGCCGAGGGAGCTGGCGTTTGTCCACAGACAGCTTTCCGAGTCATGTGGCCAGCATGACTAAACCACTTCTGGCACAACGGGACACCGTGATGAAAGCCAGAGAACACGGAAACACTGTTTACCTTCCCACTGCAGTGGTCCCTATTTATCTACTTGCACCGGCATTCTTGCGAACTGCTAGGTTGGCAGAAGTTGATACAGAGCAATGGGAGCTCACCCCATCGCACGGATTCGAACCTGCGACCTTCCGATCAGCAAGCCCAAGAGGCTCAGTGGTTTAGTCCACAGCGCCACCCACTCCCTGCAAAGTATTACCAGCCCTTAGCAGACATGAACATTTTCTTCAATGCACAAGTGAATATGGAAAAGGCTTGTCACGTGTAAGATGGCGTGAGCTTGTTTTCTGCTGCTCCAGAGGGTTGGACCCAAACCAATGGATTCAAATTACAAGAAAGGAGATACTGACTATAAACATTAGGAAGCATTTTCTGACGGCAAGAGCTGTTTGACAGTGGAATGGATTGCCTCAGAAGGTGGTGGACTTGCCTTCATTGGGGTTCTTAAACAGAGTTTGGATGGCCATCTGTCAGGGATTATTTAACTACAGAGCCTAGGACTTACCGATCAGAAGGTCGGCAGTTCGAATCCCCATATCCGGGTGAGCTCCCGTTGCTCGGTCCCTGCTCCTGCCAACCTAGCAGTTCGAAAGCATGTCAAAGTGCAAGTAGATAAATAGGTACCGCTCCAGCGGGAAGGTAAACGGCATTTCCGTGCACTGCCCTGGTTCGCCAGAAGCGGCTTAGTCATGCTGGCCACATGACCTGGAAGCTGTACGCCGGCTTCCTCAGCCAATAAAGCGAGATGAGCGCCACAACCCCAGAGTCGTCTGCGACTGGACCTAATGGTCAGGGGTCCCTTTACCTTTATCTTTTACCTGCTTTCCCTTGGGAGTCCCTACCAATTACAATTCTCTGAAAATGTTTCCCTCTTAGTAGGAAAAATTATTAGGCTGGCAGGTACACCCCATTATGGAATGCAATTCCAAGTGATAAGGAGGTCTCTCTTAAATAGGCTTTAAATACTAACTTCTTTGCAATGACTTAGCAGGTTAATTAAGATGCCGGTTTGGGGTTTTTTTAGATGTACTTAGATATTTGAAGTGTTTTAAATGTTTTATTGTTAAATATTTTACTTGATTGTAAGCTGCTTTCTTTGAGAGGCGGTCTTCTCTGGAAAGTGCTACAGGTGCCTTTTAAATAAATAAATAAATAAATAGGAAAATAAATAATAAGACTGCAAACCCACTGAAATAGCAAAGCAGCATGAAGGATTACCAGAGACAGCAAAACAAAGCCATGAAACAGCGAGCAGAAGATGGTTTATTTTATAACACAGAAAGTTATCCGACTGCAGAAATCAGTGCAATTTTTTTTAAAACGAAGGAAAGGAGAAAGTTTCCAGATTCCAAGACTGACTAGACAAGTTGTCTCCAGCTGAAAGACATTTCCCTCAGGATTTGCACACAATACAGTTGCACACAATACAATTCCATTCAGGAATACAAAAAAAAAACCCAAAGCCATTTCTGTGGTTGTTCAAAGTAAAACAAATTCTACCCAGTGGCCGGCCCAAGACATTTTGCTGCCTGAGGCAAAAGACAATATGGTCCTTCCTCCTTTTCCATATACAAAAGCTGACCAGGCTGGCAATCGAATCTTCAATTTAACACTTGTGCTGAGGCACTATCCTCCACCCCACCTGAGGGAAGCAGGCTAACTCTTGAGGGCACAGGGCAGATTGAAGGGCACACAGCACTCTGTCCTTCAACACCTCCCTGTGGTTCCCTGTCTCCCAGCATTTGTTGCCTCACACTGCCTAATGGTAGAGCCGGCCCCATTCGCACATTGCAATCAACCAGGCCTATTCCTGATAAACGTAAGGAGAGTCCTGCTGGATCAGGCCAAAGGCCCTTCTAGGCCAGTATCCTGTTCTGACAATGACTTAACCAGATGCTCTCAATTAGGAGAAGTGGTATCTCCTGAAAGATTAATCTGCTCCAAGGCTCTGGAGGCCACAAAAGAGAACACTAGACAGAGTTTTAACATTTCTGAGGGGATTATGGCTTCTGAAATCTTTCTTCTCACAAAAAGGATATCTAGTAATCCACCTGGCTCCAGACCAGGTGTGGGGAACTTTTGGCCCTTCAGATGTTGCTGAACTACAATTCCCATCATCCCTGGCTATTGGTTGTGCTTTGCTGGGGCTGATGGGAGATGCAGTTCAGCAGCATTCTAGAGCAATGTTTCCCAAACTTGGGTCTCTAGCTGTTTTTGGACTACAACTCCCATGATCCCTAGCTAGCAGGACCAGTGGTCAGGAATGGTGGGAATTGTAGTCCAAACGCAGCTGGAGACCCAAGTTTGGGGAACACTGATCTACAGGGCCAAAGGTTCCCCACACCTCTAGGCAATACCACTGCAGTGTGCAGGATTTGTTAAAAAATGCACACAGGAAACTAGTATCTCAGAAAGAAAGAACGACTGCTTTCCCAAATCCAGTTTTCTATGTACAGTCATACCTCGGGTTGCGAACGTGATCTGTGCGGGAGGCACATTCGCAACCCACAGTGTTTGCAGCCTGAAGAACCACGTCTGCGCACGCGCGTGATGCGATGTGGTGTTTTTGTGCATGCGCGAGCGCCGAAACCTGGAAGTAACCTGTTCTGGTACTTACAAGTTTGGCGCGGTCCGCAACCCGCAGTGTTCGTAAACCAAAGTATGACTGCAAAAGGAATCTGGAGGAATAATTAGTCATGTGATCACCATTCTGCAATCTGAAGTGGCACACCCCAGACACAAATTAGTTGCTTTATCTGCTGTTTGTTACAAGACCCAAGTCCTACATCAGGGTTTCCCAAACTTGGGTCTTAATCCATTTATTATTATTTTTGGACTACAACTCCCATCACTCCCAGCTAGCAGACTAGTGGTCAGGAATGATGGGAACTGTAGTCCTAGATATTTTATTTAGATTTGACTTCCACAGGATGCGAGTGAGAATCAGAGTGTCTTTCATTGAGTCTTGATTTATAAGAGCAGTGGAGGCTGATCTATTAGGCAAATGGGGCACTGCCCCACCAGACTCAGTCTGCCCCCACTGCCTGCCTTATTTCTTACTACCAGTCCAGGAGGTGACCCTAGATGCCTCCTCCTTAGTCTCTGTTTTGCCCTTCTAGGACTGAACAGGGTGAAGCATGGGGATAAAAGCTTGATTATTTGGCTTGGCCGGTCACTGCCTGTGGATCTCTGTCATTTGTTCAGGCAGTCTACTGTTGCTTTCTGCCCCACCATTCCCCATGGGGACCATCCACCACTGACTAGGAGACCACTCAAATACTAGTTTCCTAACTTAGGAAGGCCCTCTGTATTATGACACTTCTTAAAGTATCGCAGTTTCCCCCTTGCTGCAGATTTTCAACAATGAGCAAGAGCAGGGCTCTCATGAGCCCGGCTTTCACTCTTGGAATACACTGTGGGATAGCTCAGCCGGTACAGCATGAAACTTTTAATCTCAGAGTGTCGTGGGTTCAAGCCCCACTTTGGGCAAAAGATTCCTGCATTGCAGGGGATTGGACTAATTTTTGCAGGTGGAAGGTGTGTTTTTTTTCCATCTCAGTGACTAGAAAACTTCCCTTCCCTTCCAAAGTGTCCTTGTGCAAGAAGACGGACATGTCAACATGGATGCAAAAAGAAAAGGCATTTTAACAAGGCCATGACAACAATATTCTAAACAGCAAGACAAAGAAGTTTTTTTGTTTTAATTAAAAAAGAAGCAGCAGCAAAATAACATATACAGTAGTTCCAACATGTATGACAAGCAATCTGCTTTGCCTGGGCAAAACCATCATAAGACATGTCCTACATTTATTGCTAAGCAGCACTTAAATTGTTTTTATTCTCACAGTGTATTTATACCATAACAGGAATCTGTTTTTGAATCAATTCTCTCCACCATGGTGAAAGGGGGAAATGGTGGTGGTGGGGCACTGTATTTTAATTACCCTGTTCACAAGGTCATTAAGAGTCAGTAATGATGGGGAGGTGAGAAAAAGAGATATAGCCTTCGGAGAAATGGGAAGCATAAACCAAACACATGGTAATGGGCCACTCCCAAAAATCAGCTGCTGATGAAGACAACAAATAGGCACAGCAAGATCAAGAGTGTTAACAACCATGGTTTACAAAGTGGTTGTGCACACACACACACACAGACACAGTGGCCCATTTGCATGTCATGCTAAACCATGGTTTAGGGTGACATACATAAACTACAACAAGCCTTGACTTCACACAATCTCCCTCTCCTGAGCAGCCAGAAGCTTTTGCTATCACTTTTAGTTTGGGGCATCTTCTGGACTCTACTATGTGGCTGACACTACCTATGGTTTAGTTTCACTAAGCCAGCTTCATAAACCAGTTTGACATTGGCTCTTTTGAAATGATCGTTATGAGTTATTACATTGATGTACCACCCTTCATCCAAAGATCACAGGATGCTTCACAGTATAAAAGTACTAAATGCATAACACAACAACAAATTGAGCAGTATTAGCCAAGGTTTGTTGCTCCAGATGGCATAACCAACCATGGTTAACCAAAAGCAAAAGCTTCCAAACTCCTCTTCCCTGTCATGAAGGAGGAAACAGGGCAAGAAGGAGAATGTTGTGTTGCCTTTCTGGTTTAGAATAATGTGTGAACAGACTTCTATATCTACCTTGTCTTCCTCTCATATGATAAGGAGATTAATGCTATGGACCAGGTGCCAGATATGTGGCAGAACTGTTTTCTGCATGTACCCGAAGCCATAACAGAAGAGGTAACAAGTTTTTTAATTTTCTGAGGAAGAAAATTTGTTAAAATTTCCCAAAAAACCAGCTTAGTATGGATAGCACAACTTTTACAGTTTTGCTTAAATGGACTGTGCCTTGTTTACATTAAGGTAAGCAAAGCATCACAGTCAAAATCTCACAACCCCGAACGACCCACATTTCTCTCCAGAGGAGTTTTTGTTAGGCAAACACATCAGGGAATTTGGAGGAACTTCAGAGGGCACAAGCTCTGTTTGTTGATTTCAGCAGCGTGACTGAGGCACCAGAGAATAATACTGGCATGTCGAACTTCCATAACCCGGATGCCAACTTGAACACGATACTTTTCAGTGGACACAGTCCACACATGCAGCTGAGAACCAGCAAGATGCAAGCATGTGTGAACAAGCCCCCTAAGCAGTAAAAGGAACATGAGGCTCTTCTGATGAGTAATAGAACCGTGCAGCAAGGATGAGATGCAAGCCCATTTGTGTGACTTTTGGCAGGTTTCAACACAACATGGCAATTAACGTCCCTTACAATCCAAAATGGTACACCTTTTATTATAACGCTGTGCAAATTCTACAGACACTGCATAATGGCCTTGTAAGTGGCATAACATGGCTTTGTTGTGCTCACGTTGTACAGTGCATCACAGAACCACAATTTGAAGACTCGGAAGCCATTAATCGGACATAGAAACCCACAGGGCAAATGCAGCAGACCCTCAATGATACAAACAAAGGCTGGCAGCAACCACAGATGCTAATACTTCTCAACCTTGTCCCCATTGGAGACACCCCACAATTCACACGCTCCTTCCTTATGAGGAGGTCCTCCAATTAATTGCCCAAACTGACCAAATGGAATAGCGTTTTACCTCAACCAGGACTATTTCCCACGAAGCACAAGGCATAGAGATTTCCTTCCTCCTTGCCCCACCCCCAATTCATTCATATATTTGATAAAGCATCCTTGCAAGGTATGGTCAGTTATGGAGACAGGTCCTGAGATTGATTCCAAGGATGCATCTGTGGTCCACTGTAGACGCAACGTTTACCTTGTTAACTGCATTCATAGAATCATAGAATCATAGAATCATAGAATCATAGAGTTGGAAGAGACCACAAGGGTCATCGAGTCCAACCCCCTGCCAAGCAGGAAACACCATCAGAGCACTCCTGACATATGGTTGTCAAGCCTCTGCTTAAAGACCTCCAAAGAAGGAGACTCCACCACACTCCACATTTAAAGAGACCGGGTCCAAGCCTTGGGAGAATGCACTCGTTTCTCAAGAGTTCCAGCAAATTCCCCACCTCTCTTCACAGCAGTTAAGCAGTTCGTTGTCACTTAACTGGAGGAGAGTCGGAGGAGATACAAGGAGGACTCATGCATTCTTGCAACTGGCCCCCAGTTTGTTAACTGCAGATATCAGAAAGCCAACATCACAACAGCACTTGCCCACCCTAGCAATGAAACGGAAGATCTATGTGAATACCAATCCACACTATTTCCTATTTTGCAGAGGCAAGATGAAGGAAGCCTGCAAAAGTAATATTGAATAAGAGATCAACGTGAGATGGTCAAGAGCTGTAAGAGAGAATGGGCAGATATATGCATATGCACATGGGGAAACCAGCAATCTCTGCCCCGCCATTTCCCATGAGGATGAAATCACAAGTTCTGATATCATGAGTGGTCCTCAGTCATGGGCAACCACATCACTCCTACCCTGAATGACTGATTGCTATTAGCAGGGAATGTTTACTTGACAATTCCTTTCCAATTTCTGGAGGTTCGTATCGTCTGAGGTTCTACTGTGTGAAAAGTTCGTTTTTGGATCTAACACGCATATTGGGGGAGGAGAGCAGGGAGGAAAAGCACATGTCAACAAAATAAATACTTTAGTAAGATGAGAACTTTTTTTTTTTAAAAAAAGGAATGATATGGATGCCTTCAAGGTTAATGACACAAACATTAAATGAAACATACAGGATAAAGGCTTAAATATCTTTTAGCTCCTTAGTGGTCAGCATGACCAAATAAATAGAAAAATCCACAGATTAGTAGCAGCAAATATCAATCAATTTACTGGCCATTAAGAAAACCACTTATTTTCCCCTTCCCTCTCCCACCACCACCCTTATTCATCCAGACAGAAGATGCTCAGAGCATCAGGTGGGCCTGTGCAAAAGATCTGCTATTCTCAGAACAGTGCCCTTCACAAACCATATATTTCAGAACAGAGATGTGCTGTTCCAAATTGAAAATACAGAGTTTCAAGACAAAAACAAACCAGTCTCTGGCTCATCTCTACCATTCAAGTGGGCTCTCAGGTTTGGTTTCATGCAGTCTCCTCTCTCTTTTCCTGAATGGAATCCACTGTAGTATGGATCTCATGAAATATAAATTCTCTTCCTCCCCACCAGGGATCAATTGTAACAGACCACTCATGACCTCTTGGAAAGCTGAACACCAGAAGACAAACTGGGGCAAAGAACAAGACGGCACGAAGGCCCTTTCTCCCAAATTCTGAGGCTATGAAAGCCATGGTTGTTCTTAACAGTTGAAATTAAAAAGGGATTAAAACCAACAGCAGCATCAGCCGAGGATGGATGGATGGATGGATGGATGGATGGATAGATGGATGGATGGATGGGCAAACCAAATAACCTTCCCATCCCAGCCAGCCATGAACACTCTAAAGTTGCAATCCTCTCCACATTTATCTGAGAGTTTAAGCCCCATCAAACCCATTGGCACTTGCTTCTGAACCAACATGCATAGGATCTGGCCTTGGCCAAATTAGCAATCGGTACATTACATAACACTTCCCCTCTGAAATCAAGAGGATCGCAGAAGTGGCAGCTCTCTCATTGTGCCATCAACTCTCCTGCTGTGAAGTCGAGGGCCTACCTCACAGTGCTCATACAGGAATGATGGAAACAGGGGACTGGGAAGGGGAAACCCTGACGCCTGCCCGGATCCATAAAACTAGAGGGCGAAAACTCAAAATAAATAAATAAAAGAGGGTGGGCAAAAATGCATTTTTCTTTCCATGAAGGTCAAAAAGCTATACAAAAGAAGAGCATGGACAGAGCTTTGTGCCACAATAGGTTTTTTTAAATTTACATTATTTTAAAAATCGAAGCGGTGGAATTCAGAGCCTGTGCCACTTCACAGCAGGGGAAGGTTTGCTTGTTTACACTTGAAAAGTTCTCTGCATGCACTAAATCAGCAGCACATCAGAGAGAGTGTTGCCCTGAGCCTTTCTCCTTGTCCTATAAGTCTACTGCCTGCAAGGAGTCTGGGGTTAGAGGCAGAGAGTATTCGAGAATGCAATTCCCCCACCTGCAGACTGAAGTGGTAAAGTCCACGGCTCTAACATTCCAGTCCGTCCCTTTTGTTTTGTGCAGACCAGCACCTGGGCTCTTGAGATGTACTTTTTTGCGGCGTTTGAGAGAGAGAGAATATTTAAAGGGAAGTACCAAAGCAATACCATAAAGAAGGCTCATCGCCGAAGAATTGATGCTTTTGGATTATGGTGCTGGAGGAGACTCTTGAGAGTCCCATGGACTGCAAGAAGATCAAACCTATCCATTCTGAAGGAAATCAGCCCTGAGTGCTCACTGGAAGGACAGATCCTGAAGCTGAGACTCCAATACTTTGGCCACCTCATGAGAAGAGAAGACTCCCTGGAAAAGACCCTGATGTTGGGAAAGATGGAGGGCACAAGGAGAAGGGGACGACAGAGGATGAGATGGTTGGATAGTGTTCTCGAAGCTACCAGCATGAGTTTGACCAAACTGCGGGAGGCAGTGGAAGACAGGAGTGCCTGGCGTGCTCTGGTCCATGGGGTCACGAAGAGTCGGACACGACTAAACGACTAAATAACAACAGCACCACCAAAGCAATGCATGGGAACTCAAGAAACAAAAGCATGGCAATTCATATTAATGCATGAAGCTGCCTTATACAGGGTCAGACCATTGGTCATGTATTGTCTACATCTGGGTTTCCCAAACTTGGGTCTCCAGCTGTTTTTAGACTACAACCCCCATCATCCCCAGCTAGCAGGACCAGTGGTCAGAAATGATGGGAATCATAGTCCAAAAACAACTGGAAACCAAAGTTTCCAGTGGCTCGCAAGGGGTTTAGGCACTCTTTCCTCAGTCCTACCTGGGAGATTTCAGCAGGTCAAACCTGAGACCTTTTGCATGCAAAGCAGATGTTCTGCCACCGGACCTGCCCACCCAACCCCACTTGTCCGATTTCTCAGTTAAATGAATCTGCTAAGCAACAAAATTGAGGAGTGGTTTCACCCATTCATGAAGGTCACAGGACGGGTCTGGATACTCCTGTGCTTCAGCGGCTGAATAGGCATGCAATCACAGCTGGCAGTATGTCAGAAAAGCGAATGCCAGCTCCCCTAAACAATGAGATTTCTGAAGGAAGAGGATGGTTGCAAGCCTGCCTGAGACAAGAGGCACTGCCCAGCTATCTGTCGCTATTCTAGCAGCCAGGATCAGATGCTTCCAGTTGAGCAATTGGCTATGGCTGGCAATGCGTAAACCTCACAGACGCCATGCTTCCAATCTCTGACGCCATCAGCCTCACACACTGTGAGATTATGGACTTGTTCAGGGCTACCCTCCACCTCTATTGAAATAGTACCCTCTGTAAAAATTGAGTGAATACGCCGAACCGGCAAATGTAACTATGAAAATCAGGGATCAAGAAGAGGCCGTCTATAAGGGAGTCTGGAAACCTTTCGTAGAATATTTGAAGAGTTGTTGCAAACACGTAAAAAGGCAAGTAGGATTTGAATGAAAAACAGCAGTAAATACTATGTTCTAGGGAATATACGGAAAGGATAGGACACAGAATAATCAAAATCTGCAGCAACATGAGAAATTATGGGGAAACCATGGAGGGGTGGAGGGGAAGTCAAGTGGTAAATGCATATTAATGGGAAAGTATGTATTTTGTATTAAATTTGTAAATGTTTGAAATTTATAAATTAAAAAGAGATAGTACCCTCCGATCCGGAGGAAATCATTTTGATTTTTCCTATTATTATTATTATTATCATTATTATTACAAATGAAATGTGTGAAATAAAACTCATCCACAGCTATGAAAATGAAGGAAAGTAAAAGACACCAGGTGTTCTCAAAGTAGGCTGAACCTTTAAAACGGCTTTCAGTGTTCAATGTATTGAAATGACTAGGGCCTTCTTGTCACATGTAAGCTAGGGAGGTCAGCCCAATCCACTGGGCTTTTACCTTTAAAGCCCTAAACGGCCTCGGTCCAGTATATCTGAAGGAGCGTCTCCACCCCATCGTTCTGCCCGGACACTGAGGTCCAGCTCCGAGGGCCTTCTGGCGGTTCCCTCACTGCGAGAGGCCAAGTTACAGAGAACCAGGCAGAGGGCCTTCTCGGTAGTGGCACCCACCCTGTGGAACGCCCTCCCATCAGATGTCAAAGCGATAAACAACTATCTGACATTCGGAAGACATCTGAAAGCAGCCCTGTTCAGGGAAGTTTTTAATATGTGACATTTTGTGGCTGCTTTTCTCTCATCCAAACCGCACCTTCTGAAGCTGCAGTGGAATGCAGGGCGAAAACAAAGAAGAAGAGAGAAAGAAAAGGGCGAAACTTGCGCCCTGCCTGTTTGTGGCTCCGGCCAAGACTCATGCAAAGGGGAGGATACAGGTAGGGGGAAGAAGGCAAGGTTGAGCCTTAGCAAATGAGCAAACACAACACAGAGAACCTGGCACCCTGCAGCGCATACTCATGTGCCAAGTGGCAGCGAAATTTGAAAAAAACCCTTTTGCTTCACCTATTTCGCCGCTGGCCTTGTAGGTGCTTGAAAACACAGAGAGAGAAAGGAAGAGAGAGAGCGCTGGAGAGCAGAACTCCTAAGGCACGGAGCAGAAAAAGCAGGGCGAACGGCAAGCAGCAGGCGAGAGAAGTTGCTCCCTCCGTCAGGGCTGGCGGGAGGGAAGGGAGGGAGGGAGGAAGGAGCCAGCGGGAATCGCCGTCTCATTGTACGTAGCCCAGGTTCTCCATCTCGTTCTTGTAGCGCTGCTCCGACACTTTGCTCTTGTGCTGCTTGCTCTCCAGGTGCTGCCGGAACTCGGCCTCCTCGCTGGCGCCGGCGTTGCACATGGAGCAGTAGAACTGGCCGCTGGGGGTGACGCACATGGCAAGGTCGCGCGGGATCCGCTGGCGGGAGCGAGGGTTGAAATAAGGGCCTGCAGGAAGAGGGGAGGGAGCGGAAGGGAAAGGTCATTCATGTCCTGCCAGAGAGAGGTCTTTTTTTTATATATAATAATATTTATTAGAAGTTTTATAGTTACGGGGGAAAAGTATGAGAGAAAAAAAGCAATAAAAAATTAACAAACAATGCATCGAAAATAGAAAAAAAGAATACATCAAAACAACAAGAAAGAACAAAAACAAAAACATTTGAAAACACATCCAATTTCCATATCTTTATCTTTCATTTACTTGTTTCCTCGACTTCCTCACACCTCCCTTTTTTGTATTCTAGTTCAAATTAGCTAATTCAGCAAATCCTTTCCCTCTTTCTCAATTTTTTGTTCTATAATTTATCTTAACACAATCTAACTTTAAATTTTCCACTTTAGCCCATTAACAATCAGTTTTTGCTTAATTCTTTATAACATTTCTGCTAAAACCATATATCTTCATTCCAGTATTCTTCTAACATTCATTAATTTTGCAGTATTTCTGTAAATATACTTTAAATTTTTTCCAATCTTCTTCCATCGACTCTTCTCCCTGGGTCAGAGAGAGGTCTTAGGGCCCAGTTCACCCTTGCCAAAAACCTTAGAAGAAGAAGAAGAATAGTTTGGATTTGATATCCCGCTTTATCACTACCCGAAGGAGTCTCAAAGCGGCTAACAATCTCCTTTCCCTTCCTCCCCCACAACAAACACTCTGTGAGGTGAGTGAGACTGAGAGACTTCAGAGAAGTGTGACTGGCCCAAGGTCACCCAGCAGCTGCATGTGGAGGAGCAGAGACGCAAACCCGGTTCACCAGATTACAAGTCTACCGCTCTTAACCACTACACCACACTGGCTCTTAGAAAAAGTCCAGGCACTGGATCAGGTCAAAGGCCCATCTGCATGGTGCAGCACCCTGTCCTCACCAACGTTGTTGATGCTGATTTATTAACCTTGTATACTGCCCTTCCTCAGTTGACCTCAAGGCAATTCACAACAGAAAAGTACAGTACAAGAAACACAAAATCATAGAGTTGGAAGGGACCCCAAGGGTCATGCAGACCAATTCTTACATTGGGCTTGGTCTATTCATTTTGCCGTTTGTCTTACGCATCGTGGGTTTTATGCATGTTTCACATCTGTCTGTGGACAACTAGTAGGCATGGACATAAATCAGGCATGTCCCGTGAGCAAGAAGACACTGTTTCAGCCTCCTTGCACTGCCAGAAGCCTCTGTGCAGGTAGAAAACATCTTTTGTGATACATTATGGCCTTTTGCAGTTTATGCGGCAGCTAGACAGGTGACTGGGAGTGGCCGACGAGACAATATAACACCGGTCCTGAAAGACCTACATTGGCTCCCAATACGTTTCCAAGCACAATTCAAACTGTTGGTGCTGACCTTGAAAGCCCTAAACGGCCTCGGTCCAGTATACCTGAAGGAGCGTCTCCACCCCCATCGTTCTACCTGGACACTGAGGTCCAGCGCCGAGGGCCTTCTGGTGGTTCCCTCACTGAAAGAAATGAAGTTACAGGGAACCAGGCAGAGGGCCCTCTCGGTAGTGGCGCTCACCCTGTGGAACACCCTTCCATCAGATGTCAAGGAAATAAACAACTATCTGACTTTTAGAAGACATCTGAAGGCAGCCCTGTTTACGGAGGTTTTTAATGTTTGATCGTGTTTTTAATATTCTGTTGAAAGCTGCCCAGAGTGGCTGGGGAAACCCAGCCAGATGGGAAGGGTATAAACTTATTATTATTATTATTATCATCATCATCATCTAATAGAATCACAGAACTGTAGAGACAGAAGGAATCTCAACTAAAGCATCCATGACAGACAGCCATCCAACCTTTTCTGTTAGTCCTACTCAAAGCAGACCCATTGAAAATAAAGGATATGTATAACTTAGGTCCATTCATTTCAGGGGCTCTATTCTTAGGGACATCACAGGGATGGTCCTAAAAGGTATAATAACTAAATACATGCAATTAAACCAAGATCACTCCAGTGAGCCTAAAGCTTTCTAAACATATTTCAGTTACGTCTTGATCAAGCTAGAGCACCTCTTGACCCACTCAAAACAAGTAAACAAACTGTCTGTCTCCTGGATTGTTTATTAAAAATTCCGCTCCGGAAATGCTGGAGGTGAAAAGGATTCCCACAGCAGATGGCCTTGGAGGGTGGCTAACCAGCTCTGTCTTTCTGGACGACGGCAGAACGAAGAGGATCTAGGAGTCAAATGACCTGGCCTGGCGCCAAGGAAACTGAGCAGAAAATTGCCCCCGCTCAGAGCAGCATCCGAGAAGGGCAGATGGCAAATTAAGTTCTGGAGTGAGAAACCAAGGCTCACTAATAGGCAGACATACCCAAGCAAACTTTGGATGCTGTGAGGGCAAAGACAGGAAGGCAGACAGGAGTCATGGGGAGAGAAAATCAGACAAATAAGTCTTTAATGCTCATTTTCTGCAGCACCGACTGCCCAGGTTCTTAAGCTTTGGAAACCTCAGGACAAAGCCTTCACAAAGCCAAAAGGCACAAGAATTTTTTTTCTTTTAAAGAAATTACGAAAAGAAATACAAGACTCCGGCCTCTGCTACCTTTCCTCCAGAAGAACATTTGTTCTCTTTAGTGTTTCTCATGCATTCCGACCCCAATTTCTCTTTGGCTCCCCACCACCAAGCCAACTCTCCTCCCCTCCCTCTTCCAATCTACCTCACAATGCCTGGGCAGCATTCATCAACCTTGGGATCAGGGATAGTATTGGACTACACCTCTGCAGGGTGCAAGTCGCTTGTGAAGGAGCAACAATCAGCACCGTGTAAGACAGAATCCTCCTGTGTGTGCATGCATATGTCTGAAAACCTGCACACACCATCGTTTGTAAGGATCTGAAAACCCTTCAAATAATAACTTAGCCCACAACCAGCACCCATTGGAAATGAAGCAAGCTGCATTAGCCCCATGTCATGTTGGCTGTCGGTTTACCGCTTGCTTTTATTTTCAGAGGGGTAGGTGAGCGAGATCATGAACCAAGATCATGGCCACTGGGCCCATCACCTCCTGGCAAAGAGAAGGGGAAGAAATGGAGGCAGCGAGAGATTTTACTTTCTTGGGCTCCATGATCACTGCAGATGGTGACAGCAGTCACGAAATTAAAAGACGCCTGCTTCTTGGGAGAAAAGCAATGACAAACCTAGACAGCATCTTAAAAAGCAGAGACATCACCTTGCCAACAAAGGTCCGTATAATAAAAGCTATGGTTTTCCCAGTAGTGATGTATGGAAGTGAGAGCTGGACCATAAAGAAGGCTGATCGCCGAAGAATTGATGCTTTTGGATTATGCTGCTGGAAGAGACTCTTGAGAGTCCTATGGACTGCAAAAAGATCAGACCTATCCATTCTGAAGGAAATCAGCCCTGAGTGCTCACTGGAAGGACAGATCTTGAAGCTGAGGCTCTAATACTTTGGCCACCTCATGAGAAGAGAAGACTCCCTGGAAAAGACCCTGATGTTGGGGAAATTGAGGGCACAAGGAGAAGGGAACGACAGAGGGCAAGATGGTTGGACAGTGTTCTCGAAGCTACCAGCATGAGTTTGACCAAACTGCGGGAGGCAGTGGAAGACAGGAGTGCCTAGCATGATCTGGTCCAGGGGGTCACGAAGAGTCGGACACGACTAAACGACTAAACAACAAAGCTGAGCGAGTCATCTCTTCGCTGCAGCCAAAACAATATACAACTGAGTCAGGGTGGACTAGGACCTGGGAGACCAGGGTTCAAATCCCCACTTGGCCACAAATTCCTCTGGTTGACCTTCAAATCTGTCACTGGCTCAGCTTAACCTACCTCACAGGGTTATTGTTAGGATTAAATGGGGAGGAGGAACCAGAAACACCACCTCTAGCTCCTTGGAGGGAAAGATGGACTAGAAATTAAGAAAGTAAACAAATAAACTTGATTGTGGCATAAACTTTAACCGTTCATGAATCTAGGGAACCAGGCAGAGGGCCTTCTCAGCAGCAGCAACCTCCCTGTGGAACACTCTTCCAACCGATGTCAAGGAGATAAAGAACTACACGACTTCTAGAAGACATCTGAAGGCAGCTCTGTATCGGGAATTTTTAAATGTTTGGTGTTTGATGATGTTTCTGTATATGCTGGAAGCTGCCCAGAGTGGCTGGAGCGACCCAGTCAGATGGGCGGAGTACAATTCTTATTCTTATTATTAGACTGTAACCCACCAAAGTTTATGTTGTAATGAATGTCAGCCTTTAAAGTGTCATCACAACAACAACAACTTAGCCTGACTCCTCCCTGAATTGTTTTGGGGATAGATCTGTGGTGCAGCACGGGATAAATTGCGGTGATCTGAGAGCCACAGGGCAGGTGGGGGGTCCCTGTCGGGATCTCCACTAAGCCAAGCCGATAAAGCTCATCCTCCTCCGGCTGAACCTTCGGAATCGCCTCCCGACGTGATTAACGACCAGAGCCTTTGATGAAGCCTCAGGCACCTTCCCATCCAGCAGAGAATCCAGCAGCATGCGGAAGTGATGAAATTTATGGCTACATGGCTAAAGAGTTTTATTTCTCGCTACGCAGACAGAAAAGAAACATCCTCTCTCTATGAAAGCAAAGAACAACTGGACAACAAAGGAACAGGAAACAAGTACGTCACATCCGTCTCCTGTCTTCCGTGAGACTTCCAATAGCCTGGACTGTCTCTGGAATGTAAACAGAGTCTTGTGACTCCAAAAGCACTGCATAGTGGCAAACAGAAACTAACAGTCCCTGCCCAGCCCTATTATATTAGTAAACCTCCCACTTGCTATGTCCCAGGCTACAGCTTCAGCTATGGATGTAGAACTGGTAATTGGTTGCAATGATTCTGGAATCACAAGGCCTCTCATCCCTAACCCAGCTCTGCTATCGCGTAAAAGGAGTTCTCTAGCTTCAGCTAGAAATAACACACACTGAATAGGGTGCAAATTGTCAGTGTTTGAAAAAGAAAAGGTTCTGACCTCCTTTGACTCCTTCGCCTGGTCCTCAGACCTTAGTTGGCACAAAAGAGTCCTTGAGAAAGAGTATCTTTGCAGAGTATTGCTGCTTTTATTCTTAAAAGTCTTCTTATCCCACCACGACCGACAGCTTTATACATATTAAGGCAACCGGCTTTCAGCCTTCTGACCAACCCAACCCACGCCACAAACAGACCATCAATGACCACCCTATATACAAGCATATATGAAGGAACAGGTTACTAAAATCTGACTGTGCAGTCACCCGAACCAGGGCCCCAAAATTCCCAAATTCTTTCTTCAGGGTCATTAGCTAAAATCCATTAGCTTGAGCTGTACAACACAAACCCAGCTGCATAAACAGAGCCTTCTCCTTTATCAACCCATGAAGGCTTAATGGATGGCCTTGTCAGTTCCAAGTGAGGCAGGATGGTCTTATCTTATGTAGGTGAAAGGTTTCATGAGTCATGCTGACTCAGTTTCTTTTTGTATTAAAGAAACAGCGGCTAATTTTTAGCCACAACAGCAAATATGGGAAGTACCTGTGTTACTCTGGACGGCATAGACGTTTCGTCTGCTCTGCATCATCTTGTATTCGTTCCCTACTTTCCGCATCTTCCTTTTGCCCGCCAGTTCTGATGACTCCCTGGTGTTGTGAAGACGTGAAGAAGGAGGAGGAGGAGGAGGAGGAGGAGGAGAAAGGAGCAGGGGTGTGGGAAGACAACGAGGAGATATATTTTACAGGTGTCACCAGACAAGGTTAGCAAAAGCCATTCCAATCACAACCCCTCACTCTCAAAGAAGTTCAGTAATACCTACGAGAATGCATTGTTTTGGGCTTCAGCCAGGCGCAGCCTCTTCGCGTGATTCTTCCCTTGGTAGTGAGCCTGGGCCACAGCCGGCGAACTGAACGAAGCGTCACACAATTTGCAGTAGTCATTTTCTGTGGCCAGGATCACCCGCCCTCCCGGTTTTGAGGAAGCGCCCTGGTCAGAAAGGGGGGGAAAGGCATTAAGGCACACCAACGTGGCTCGTTCTTCAAAACGGATGTTCTTGTACTTATTCATTCGGTTGGTGGGCATTCTCAGGGACTGGCTGCATGAAGAGGAGTGGTGGCACCAGCCGGGGAACCCCCAGAGGAGGAAGGCTCAGAGTCAGGGGATTGGTGGTGGGACACTTAGGAGAGGAGAAGATTGGAGGAGGGAGGAGGTGCTGGACACTGAAGGAGCAACAGAGTTAAGTCGGCAGAAAGAGAAGGCGACACAGAGCAGTTCAGACTCCGAGGCTGAAGCAGATGAGGAGGGTTAACAGACTGCTGAAGAATCCAGGGAGTCTCCCTCTCCTGCTGCAACAAGCTCCCCTCCCGTCAGTCTCCCAAAACACACAGAATAATGAGAGCTGAACAGAGGCCAGAGGTGCGCAGACGTAGTTTGAGACTGCTTAGGAAACATCTGGGAGAGGAGGAGCCATAAATACCTTCATTCCTGACAATTGCTCCATAAAGACCTACTGGGAAGTGTTGCTGAGCTATATGCTGTTTTGTCAGATAAAGAGTTAACTTCACTGATAACAGAGCCCTGTGTCCATCGTACTGACCTGTGTCTGACTCCAGGCCTGACAGGGCCTTTTCAGTGGTGGCTCCACAACTGTGGAAATCGATTCCATGCAATGTCGGCCAAGCCCCATTCCCAAGTCTATTTAAACAGGCCTTAACAACCTGCCCCTTAGCACAAGCCCCATCCCTCAGTACTTTTCAATGAACCTCAACAACCATTTGCTTTGGCATTTAATGGCCAATTAAGACCCGGGCTACAGAAACGGTACTGTTGTCAATTTTTAAATATTACAGTTATGCTAGGTTGCAGTCATTGTATAGTCTATACTGGCTTCTAACAGTGTTTAGAAGGAAATGTACATTTAAGTGGTTATAATATTGTTTTTTACTGCTTGTGTGTTGGTTGATCATTGGTGAACAACTCTGGTTGGCAATTTCTTTTGCCCTACACTTTTCTGCATTCACCCATAAGCGTAAATGGTGCCCATAAGCATGAATGGCTCCCATTTACTTCTGTGTGATAGGGGAAAACAGTTGCAATCGGAGTGATCAACGGCTTTACAACAGGATCTAATAAAAAATTTTACATAAGAAATTGTCTCCCTCCAGTGGCTGACCTCATCAGCTACTGTAATCTTCACTCCCACCAAAACTGGTTTTCTTTAGCTCCTTTGGAGCACTGGCTATGGTCAGCTAGGACTGGGGGAATGCAGGCTGTGGCAGCGTCACAACACTTGGTGAGTGATTCTACACGTTCTGGAGGCGAGGGGGGAAACTTGATAGCGGGATGTCATTTTTTGCAGCCTCCCATATCGCACGTAGCTGCCATGTTTGCACGCGACACCAAACCATAGTTTAGCACTACATAGGTGAATCTGGATGAGTTTCAGGCACCCATGTCTCTGGCTGGAAAAATTACCAGAATTTCACCTTGAAAGAATACTGGCTTTTCATTCCATTAGAGCCAGGGATCATGGTTTAGAACAAGGGGATAATAATAATAATAATAATAATAATAATAATAATAATAATAATTTATATCCCGCCCTCCCCAGCTGAAGCCGGGCTCAGGGCGGCTAACAACAATAAAACAGTACAAAAGTACAGCACAAACAACACTCTAAAATCATTCATTATAAAATTAATTAATTCAAGCCACTGGCAACCATTGGGCCAGAGCTCCGCAAAGATTGCCGAGGGAGGGAGTCAGGCTGTGCCCTGGCCAAAGGCCTGGTGGAACTGTTCTGTCTTGCAGGCCTTGCGGAAAGATGTCAAGTCCCGCAGGGCCCTGGTCTCTTGTGACAGAGCGTTCCACCAGATCGGAGCCATGGCCGAAAAAGCCCTGGCTCTAGTTGAGGCCAGCCTAACTTCTCTGTGGCCTGGGACCTTCAAGATGTTTTTATTTGAAGACCGTAAGTTTCTCTGTGGGACATACCAGGAGAGGCGGTCCCATAGGTACAAGGGTCCTAGGCCGTATAGGGCTTTAAAGGTTAAAACCAGCACCTTAAACCTGATCCTGTACTCCACCGGGAGCCAGTGCAGCTGGTATAGCACCGGGTGAATGTGATCTCGCAGCAAAGACCCCGTAAGGAGTCTCGCTGCAGCATTCTGCACCCGCTGGAGTTTCTGGGTCAGTCTCAAGGGCAGCCCCAACGAGTGCAAAACCTCTCCTCCTCGCACCATGGTCCTCATGAACTCCTCCATTTAAATTACATTGTCCTGGGAGGGCACCTTCCACGGATGCCAGTGGAATCTTCTCTACGGCCTCAGTCCAGTACAGTGGTACCTCTAGATACGAACGGGATCCGTTCTGGAGCCCCGTTCGCAACCTGAAGTAAACCTAAGACACATCTGTGCATGCGTGGGTCGCGTTTCGCCGCTTCCACGCATGTGCGTGACGTCATTTTGAGTGTCTGCGCATGCGCGAGTGGTGAAACCCGGAAGTAGCGCGCTCTGTTACTTCTGGGTTGCGCTGAGAGCAACCCAAAAATACTTAACTTGAAGCAACTTCAACCCGAGGTACGACTGTATACCTGAAGGAGCATCTCCACCCCCATCGTTCTGCCCAGACACTGAGGTCCAGCTCAGAAGCTGCGAGAAGCCAAGTTACAGGGAACCAGGCAGAGGGCCTTCTTGGTAGTGGTGCCTGCCCTGCGGAATGCCCTCCCACCAGATGTCAAAGAGAAAAACAACAACCAGACTTTTAGAAGACATCTGAAGGCAACCCTGTTTAGGGAAGTTTTTAATGTATTTACCATGTTTTTAATATTCTATTGGGAGCAGCCCAGAGTGGCTGGGGAAACCCAGCCAGATGGGTGGGGTATAAATAATAAATTATTATTATTATTATTATTATTATTATTATTATTATTATACCAGCACGGCATAGCAGCTGTGGTCCAGATGAAAGAGGTAGCTCCCCACCCCATGCCCGATGGACCTCCAGGATGCAACTTACATAATAAAAATGCAGTGTGTGGAAGTCGCATCAAGGAGGGTGTTCATCAGTGTAAGCCTTTCTGCTTGCCTGTAATCCCCCTTCTCCTCCCATCGTGTGCTGTTCTGGGGGTTCCCCCGAATCTTCAGAGAGGATTTGTGCAGGAGACATGTGGGGGAAGGAGAAAAGGAAGCCTCCTTTTGATAGCAGGAGTCCTTGGTGGTGGCTCCTGCTAGCTGAATGGCACACATTTAATATATTATCTAGCTGTCAATATGCATGGGAGTCCGTGGGACACAGCAAGGAGAGAGTTTCCCCCATAATCACCCTGTTCCCAGGGTTTTCTTTGGAAGAGTAACTTGCTAGCATTTGAAGAACCCTGGGATGTGAAACGAAATGTGCAGACACCATTCACATTTTTGCATGTGAAATTAGCCTCTACCCTCCCTTTTCAGAGTTTGATTTTGCTCCCCGCACTGGCAGATTTTGCTCTCCACCCCTGCCCGCCCCCCAGATTACACCCATGTAATTCCACCCTGCTTTTTTGTAGGAGAACCAAAGCAGCTTTCAGCAGAGCAGAGCAATAAGTACCTTTTTAAAAATACATCATAAGGACACAAGAAGAGCCCATCTGGTTCAACATTCTGTTTTCACAGTGGGCAATGTGATACCCCCGGGGGAAACCGCAAGCAGGACCTGAGGGCAACAGCATGCTTCCTTCCTGTGGCTTCCAGCAAGCGGTATTCAGAAGCATGGCTGCTTTTGGCTGTGTGGAATGAGACACATGCATGCACAAAAGCACATGGCAAGTGTACATCCCCGTCAAACTCAGTGGAACATACTTCGATGCCTCCCTTTCTATGGAGGCGCAGATTGCAGCTATAACAAAGGCGGCATTTTTTCATCTCCGCCAAGCTAAGCAGTTGGCTCCTTACCTCTCTCGCCCTGACCTAGCCACTGTGATCCACGCGGCGGTCACCTCTAGGCTTGATTATTGCAACTCACTCTACGTGGGGCTGCCCTTGAAACTGACCCAGAAACTCCAGCGGGTGCAGAATGCCGCGGCGAGACTCCTTATGGGGTCCTCGCCGCAGGATCACATTCATCCGGTGCTATACCAGCTGCACTGGCTCCCGGTGGAGTACAGGATCAGGTTTCAGATGCTGGTTTTAACCTTTAAAGCCCTACACAGCCTAGGACCTTCGTACCTACAGGACCGCCTCTCCTGGTATGTCCCAGGACCTTATGGTCTGCAAATAACAACACGCTGAAGATTCCGGGCCCCAGGGAGATTAGAGTGGCCTCAACCAGAGCCAGGGCCTTTTTGGGCATGGCGCCGGCCTGGTGGAAGGCTCTCTCACAAGAGACCAGGGCCCTGCAAGATTTGACATCCTTCCGCAGGGCCTGCAAGATGAAGCTGTTCCACCAGGCCTTTGGCCAGGGTTCAGTCTGACACATTTTCTCTTTGTATAAGAACAAGCACGAAGGATGTTTCCTAGCCTGCTCGCAGGTCCTTATAATATAAGTGGAAACAGTTGGTCCTGGCGAGTATTAACCGCTTTCAATTTTAACCTGAGGATTATCATTTGTCCAGTTTTAATTTATTTGAATTAATTTTGGGATGCATTTTAATCGATTGATTGCTTGTTTTTATGCATATGGTATTATTTATATGATGTTAGCCACTCTGAGCCCGGTTCTGGCTGGGGAAGGTGGGATACAAATAAAAAATTATTATTATTACTATTATTATGTGTCAACATGCTGTGGAACGCACACTGCAAAGCAAAACCTCCATACAACTAACTCACCTGGAGCGGAAGGGAAACCACCGGTTGAGAGGCTGGCTCAAGGGAACTGCTCATCTTGGCAGGAGCTGGACAGCTGTTGGCAGCATAGTAATTCCGAAGTTTCTTACTATGGTTTTTACCCTGGAAAGAGAGCCTGCGTTAACAGCTTTCAATGGCAGCCATATAGCTGTGCAACAAGAAAATGCGGCTGCAGGTGGGGTTTACTGTGAAGGTCGATGCAATCCTCAACTGTCAATATTAATCAAAAGAGAGAGGAAAGGTTCTTTATCTTCATCTGCGCAATGTGGCTGTCATCAGTTGTAGGACTCTTTTCACTTAATAGGCAATCCTACAGTGGTACCTCGGGTTAAGTACTTAATGCGTTCCGGAGGTCTGTACTTAACCTGAAACTGTTCTTAACCTGAAGCACCACTTTAGCTAATGGGGCCTCCTGCTGCTGCCGCACTGCCGGAGCCCGATTTCTGTTCTTATCCTGAAGCAAAGTTCTTAACCTGAAGCACTATTTCTGGGTTAGCAACCAGAAGCGTATGTAACCTGAAGCATCTGTAACCCGAGGTACCACTGTATTTTGTTTGTTTATTATAGTCCACCTTTCCTCCAAGGAGCTCTAGGTGCTGTGAACTGCCCTGTAGGGCTGGGAAATATATCGCTATATGGTCCAAAACTGGCAATATATCGCGAATCATGATGTGGGTGGGTGGGTGTGCTATACAAAAATCACAACAAAGGGGAAACCGTGAAGCCAGCCAATGACTCTACATAGCTCCATCCTTATTTCAGACATCGTGATCTATCAATATATTGTGATGTTTAGCTGGTGATATATCACAAATTTGAAAACCAGGTATTGCCCAGCCCTACTGCCCTGAGATCTATGAAGGGTAATATACATATTTAATAACTAATAAATAATAACATGGTTTTCTTCCTCCATGTTTTATCCTCACAACAACCCTGCAGGTAGGTTAGTCTGAGAGACAGTGACTGGCCCAAGGTCACCAAGCACGTTTCAACCAACCCTCTAACTACTAAAGGTAAAGGGACCCCTGACCATTAGGTCCAGTTGTGGCCGACTCTGGGGTTGTGGCGCTCATCTCGCTTTATTGGCCGAGGGAGCCGGTGTACAGCTTCTGGGTCATGTGGGCAGCATGACTAAGCCGCTTCTGGTGAACCAGAGCAGCGCACGGAAACGCCGTTTACCTTCCCGCCGGAGCGGTACCTATTTATCTACTTGCACTTTGACATGCTTTCGAACTGCTAGGTTGGCAGGAACAGGGACCGAGCAATGGGAGCTCACCCCGTCGTGGGGATTCAAACCGCCGACCGTCTGATCGGCAAGTCCTAGGCTCTGTGGTTTAACCCACAGCGCCACCCGCCTCTAACTACTATACCACACTTAATTTACTAGGGACAGAATGCACACACACACGTGTGTGTGTGTGTGTGTGTGTGAGAGAGAGAGAGAGAGAGAGAGAGAGAGAGAGAGAAACTGGTTGAACAAACAGCCTGCCACTGGTCATGTAAAACGTCAAACACACTGCAATTGTAGTTTTCAGTCACACAAAAATCTCATCTCATTTTGCACATTTTAACACTCAAGATATACCCAACATGTTTCTGTCAAGATGCCTCGCATTGTGCAATAATGCATCTTGTACACACAACCTCTTTTAGGATGTTTCCTTTTATGCTGTGCAACTGACTGCGGAGGTCAGCAGTACAGTGGTACCTTGGGTTAAGTACTTAATTCGTTCTGGAGGTCTGTCCTTAACCTGAAACTGAGCTAAGTTAGACAGGAGGGCGGAGCAACCCACCTGGCCATCACCTGACATCACAGTGTCACCAGGTGAACTTTCCCACCCTTCCAAAGTGCTGTGTCTTCACCTCCATCATTCAGCCTGGACACTGAGGTCCAGCTCCGAGGGCCTTCTGGCGGTTCCCTCACTGCAAGAAGCCAAGTTACAGGGAACCAGGCAGAGGGCCTTCTCGGTAGTGGCGCCCGCCCTGTGGAACGCCCTCCCAGCAGATGTTAAACAGATAAACTAATATAGGTCTTTTAGAAGACATCTGAAGGCAGCCCTGTATAGGGAAATTTTTGATGTTTGATGTTTTATTATGCCTTTATATTTGTTGGAAGCTGCCCATAGTGGCTGGGGCAACCCAGTCAGATGTGTGGGATACAAATATTATTATTAGTAGTAGTAGTAGTATAGTGGTGCCCCGCAAGACGAATGCCTCGCAAGACAGAAAACCCGCTAGACGAAAGGGTTTTCCGTTTTGGAGGTGCTTCGCAAAACGAATTTGCTATGGGCTTGCTTCGCAAGACGAAAATGTCTTGTGATTCCTGGGGGTTTTTTTTCACTCCCCACCCCCTTTTTCTAAGGCACTAAGCTGCTAATAGCCTTTTAGCAGCTAATCCGCTAATCCCTTAAGCCTTTAATAGCCGCTAATAGCCGCTAAACCGCTAATAGCGCTAATCCGCTAATGGGCTTGCTTCGCAAGACGAAAAAACCGCTAGACGAAGAGACTCACGGAACGGATTCTTTTCGTCTTGCGAGGCACCACTGTAGTAGTAGTAGTAGTAGTAGTAGTAATGTGCAGTGCTGATGTTCACAGCTTCCTCCTCACCTGGTAATGAGCCTGGGCTTGCTGCGCAGAATTCAGCGTGACGTTACAAAGCCTGCAGCACAAAGGCTTACAAAGTTCCTCCAACACAGGGTCCAGCTCCACCCCTGTAGCAAGTTCGTCATCTTGTGCGAGCGGCAAGGACGGCCCCAGTCCGAGAGGTTTCTGTGGGGATAGTCGCGAGTTGGCTGCAGGCCTGGCGCCCACTGACATAGGAAGCGATGGGACCTTCTCAGGAGGAGTAGGAGGAAATCCAGCTTGCTGCAAGAGGATCATTTGTGGAGAGAACTTCTGGCATTGCTTCCTTTGATGACAGGAGACCAACGTCGACTCTGGATCAGAAACACAGAGAAGTTCCACTAAGACAGGAGGATCCAACAGTAGGGTGTAATTTAAGGGGGTGAAATTTAATTTCCTGCCACAGTGGTGCCCCACAAGACGAATGCCTCGCAAGATGGAAAACCCGCTAGACGAAAGGGTTTTCCGTTTTTCGATGCGCTTCGCAGGATGAATTTCCCTATGGGCTTGCTTCGCAAGACGAAAATGTCTTGCGAGTCTTGAGAATTTTTTTCGCTCCCCACCCCCTTTTTCTAAGCCACTAAACCGCTAATAGTCTTTTAGCAGCTAATCCGCTAATCCCTTAAACCTTTAATAGCCGCTAATAGCCACTAAACCGCTAATAGCGCTAATCCACTAAACCGCTAATAGGGTTGCTTCGCAAGACGAAAAAACCGCTAGACGAAGAGACTCGCAGAACGAATTAATTTTGTCTTGCGAGGCACCACTGTATTTTCTTTCGTGAGGTGTCATAAAGATATGGTTTTGGGCGTGAAGAATTTAAATCTGCTATTATCTTTATGATTGGACAACATTTAGCTTGGAAAGACTACGTTTGATGAAGAATCACATAAACTGCTTTCGGAAAACCAAAAAATTTCAACTTCAGTTTCTGAAAATGTCAGGTAATGCATAATAATAATAACTAACTTGGGAATCAATACCTGAAGGAGCGTCTCCACCCCCATCGTTCAACCTGGATACTGAGGTCCAGCTCCGAGGGCCTTCTGGCGGTTCCCTCACTGAGAGATGTGAGGTTACAGAGAACCTGGCAGAGGGCCTTTTCGGTAGTGGCACCCGCCCTGTGGAAAGCCCTCCCATCAGATGTCAAGGAAATAAACAACTATCTGACTTTTATAAGACATCTGAAAGCAGCCTTGTTTGGGGAGGTTTTTAATGTTTATCGTGTTGTTAATATTCTGTTAGGAGCTGCCCAGAGTAGCTGGGGAAACCCAGTCAGATGGGCAGGGTATAAATAATAACAAATTATTATCAATATCATTAAATCATAGAATCATAGAGTTGGAAGGGACCTCAAGGGTCATCTAGTCCAACCCCCTACAATGAAGGAATCTGAGCTAAAGCATCCATGGCAGATGGCCACCCAACCTCTGCTTAAAAACCTCCAAGGAAGGAGAGTCCACAACCTCCCAAGGGAAACCGTTCCACTGTCAAACAGCTCTTATTGTCAGAAAGTTTTTTTCTTAATGTTTAGTCGGAATCTCCTTTCTTGCAACTTGAAGCCATTGGTTCGACTCCTACCCTCCAGAGCAGGAGAAAATAAGCATGATCCCTCCTCCATGTGACAGAACTTAAAGATATCTGAAGCTGGCTATCCTATCTCCTCTCAGCCTCCTCTTTTCCAGGTTAAACATACCCAGCTCCTTCAAGCGCTCATCTTATTTATCTCATAGACATCTGAAGGGAGGGTGTTCCATAGAATGGGAGCCACTATGAAGAAGGCCCTCTACCTGGTTCCCTGCAACTTCACTTCTCACAGCGAGGGAACCGCCAGAAGGCCCTTGGAGCTGGACCTCTGTGCCTGGGCTGAACGATGGGGGTGAAGATGTACAGGGCCGAGGCCATATGGGGCTTTAAAGCTCAGCACCAACCTTTGAATTGTTCTGAGAGCCAATGATGCCCTGATCGTCAATGAATTCATCTAATCTTCCTCTAGAGCCCTGCCTTTTGTGGGAGCTGGTTCCAAAGTTTAACTATATGCTGGGTGAAGCTCGTACCCTCCAACATTTCTCCAATGAAAACAGGGATTTCCTATTCAACAACAATAATAATAATAATAATAATAATAATAATAATAATATTTATACCCCGGCCATCAGACTGGGTTGCCACAGCTACTTTGGGTGGCTTCCAACATATATATAAACGTAATAAAACATTAAACATTTAAAAACTTCCCGATACAGGGCTGCCTTCAGATGTCTTCTAAAGGCTATATAGTTTCTTATCTTCTTGGCCCGGGGGTCGAACAACTCCACACCCTCCAACATTTCTCTGATGAAAATAGGGACGTGCTCAGGGAAAGCAGGACATTCCAAGATCAAATGAGAAACCAGGATGGCTTCTGTTTATCCGGGACTGTCCCTTGAAAATAGAAACACTGGGAGGTTCTGCAAGTTTTGTGAACCTATGTGCCAGGCACAGCACAAGCTCTGCATGCAAAAGGCCCCAGGTTCAATCCCAAATGTCTCCAGGTAGGCCTGGCAGGGATGCCCTGTCTGAAACCCTGGAGAGCTGCTGCCAGTCAGTGTTGTCAACCTTGAGCTAGATGGGCCAATGATGTGACTCAATATTAGGCAGCTTTCTATATAAAAGCTATTTGGCCAGTGAAATGCAACCTTTAGCTTTTAACTAGAAATACAAACTATCCTGCAAAGGCACATCAATATCTACCTGCTTTTTAATATTTTCCTCACCTCTATGCTAAAGCAGCCAGAAACAAACTTGAAAACCTAACTATTACCTCGTTCAACTGCCGGAGCAAAGAGGGCACCTCAAATTATCCAGGAGCTCTGGCCGGTGACATCATCACTCCTGCTCTGGAAAAAAAAAGTCTTAAGGCTTTGATCCCCTGCATCCCCCCACTACTACACTGCTGATTAAAACCTGCAGTATTAAAAAATGCAAACCAAAACAAAGATATAGGTGGGCACAAGGAGAATCCTGTCTTGTAGACCTTCCCCCAACATGCTTCTGGTGGCTAATAAATCGAGGAAATGCATGAGGGAACATGGGCAAATGATGGAAGCAGTGGAGATTATCCAGAGATGCAAACGTGACTCATTGCTGTGCTTAACTCTAGCATTCAAGGGTTGGTTTGGCCCACAGATTCGTTGAACAGGTCCTTTATCCTCAGTTCCCCCTTGTGTAAAATGCAAAGGATGCAACACCGGGAGGTCATATAACTAAAATGTTACGTGCATTTATTACCCTTATTAAAACGTGGGATTTGCACTTGAGGTGATAAGTCATTCGCTTAGGGGGGGCGTTTTTAAAGGCAAATTCCTGGAGGATAAGACTTTGCCTGTTGCTGGCTGTGACAGAGATAGTGCATGCTTCTAACTGCCATCATCATACTCAGCTTGCAAGTGCAGTATCTAGCTATCTGAAGGCATATTAGTGGTGCTATAGATCACACACCCAACACCAGGCACATACAGTATCCGATGCATCGCAAAGAAAACAAACCCACCCCCCTTTGCAAAATGCCCCTAAAGTAGTGTGCAATGAAGCTGAATGAAGCCACGCACAGCCCTGTCCACACGCAAGTCAACCCCAGTTTGTCCAATGGGGCACGTAGGGTCGCAGCTGCTCTTAGACGCCGGTTCCCTGGCTATTCTATTCCAGGCACATCGAGACGAGGACATGACGATGGACCTACCGGCTTCGCGAAGGCTGGTGGTGGAAGGAAAAGAGAGCGATTCACAGGAGGCTCCTGCAAGGATTTTCCCGGAGATGGAGCCGGCCAGGCGCGCGCCGCATCCCCGAGCATGGGATCGTGGAGAGCTTTCGTGGCGCCTCTTTTATAACTTAAAAAAAGCCAGGTCTAAAGGGGCTACGAAGAGAACCGGTGGAGGGGCGAGAAAGCCGGTGGAGTGGGGGGGGGAGAGAGCAGCATAACCGGACACAGATGGAAACAGCTGCAGGAAGTGACTGCAGAGCAAAGCTGGGAGGGGAGGAGACTTGGGGAAACTGCCCTGTCACGTCTCTCTCTGGGATCATGAGTCTCTCCATGCGCAGGAGAGCAGCTGAGAGGATGCGCTCTGCTCCTCGGTTGCGTCTGTGCCGCCGGTTTCTCTCCCGTTTGGACCTTGCGAACCACCAGCCGCTAAGCAAAGCCCGGGCGGAGCGTGCAAACTTCCCGGCGGCGTCTTAATAGCTGGGCTGCGGGCCGCTCCCGGGGACCTGCTGCCGGCGCTTCTCCCGCTTACTGGGGAGCGAAAGCTAAGGAGGCTTCCGCGGCGGCGGGGCGGCAGATCCCCGAGGGTTGGCCGCGTCGCATCTGCGCGGTCCTAGAGGTATCTCCTGAGAAGGGAGCCCCGCTGACTTCCGAGGCATAGGATGATGACCCAATCCTGTGCATATTTACTCGGGAGCAAACCCGTTGGGAATTTGCTCCCCCAAAATTATGGGCGCGCAGGACTGTGCAGCTGCGCCGGGTAATGCTGTGCGTTTTTACGCAGGAGTTCGGTGGGGCTCGCTCGTTTCTCAGTAAGAGTAGTGGCGTTGAGTTGCTGCTAAGGCTGTAAGCCTCACTGCTTCCCTTTGTGTAAGCCCCATTGAATTCAGTGGGGTAACTGAATAGGCGTGCAGGATTGTGTTTATAATAACTCAACAACCTCAGATATGCAGATGACACACCCTTGATGGCAGAAAGTGAGGAAGAATTAAAGAACCTTTTAATGAGGGTGAAAGAGGAGAGCGCAAAATATGGTCTGAAGCTCAACATCAAAAATACAAGATCATGGCCACTGGTCCCATCACCTCCTGGCAAATAGACGGGGAGGAAATGGAGGCAGCGAGAGATTTTACTTTTTTGGGCTCCATGATCACTGCAGATGGTGACAGCAGTCACGAAATTAAAAGACACCTGCTCCTTGGGAGAAAGGCGATGGCAAACCTAGACAGCATCTCAAAAAGCAGAGACATCACCTTGCCAACAAAGGTCCACATAGTTAAAGCTATGGTTTTCCCAGTAGTGATATATGGAAATGAGTGCTGGACCATCAAGAAGGCTGATCGCCGAAGAATTGATGCTTTTGGATTATGGTGCTGGAGGAGACTCTTGAGAGTCCTATGGACTGCAAGAAGATCAGACCTATCCATTCTGAAGGAAATCAGCCCTGAGTGCTCACTGGAAGGACAGATCCTGAAGCTGAGGCTCCAGTACTTTGGCCACCTCATGAGAAGAGAAGACTCCCTGGAAAACACCCTGATGTTGGGAAAGATGGAGGGCACAAGGAGAAGGGGACGACAGAGCACAAGATGGCTGGACGGTGTTCTCGAAGCTACCAACATGAGTTTGACCAAACTGCGGGAGGCAGTGGAAGACAGGAGTTCCTGGCATGCTCTGGTCCATGGGGTCACGAAGAGTCGGACACGACTAAACGACTAAACAACAACAACAACATAGGGCTGACTTGAGCTACTTTGCTCCCCCAAGTGAAGATTAATAAATCTTTGTTGTCCCTTCTCCAGTATTCAAACTGAAAGTGTGGGGTCCTTTTGTGGTTATGGCTCCCTTAGTTTTTAGAAGGCAACAGGTAATGATTTGGCTAAATTTGGGGGGAGGTCATTAAGGAACCCCTAATCTTCTTTCCCCCCCCCCCCAATTAGAGCAATGCCCTCTCCCCAAACTGCACATGGTGCAGTTATAGTCCCTTTTCCATACAACTGTATGTTGTACAGGACGTATGGACGTACAAGGACGTAAAATTAGGGTAACAGGGTATTTGCACAAGTATTTTTCCAATAGCGGGCTGTTTTTGCTGTTCCGTAATAGTGGATGGTCACTGCTGTCCTACTTATGCAGAGCAAGGGGAAAGGTGGCGCGGTTGTAAAAACTGGGGACACGATTTACCATACAGCTGACAACCTGTTGTACCAAGAGTCAGGGTCCCCTTTGAGGCTTCCCAACTAGCCTGGAACCTCTAGAATTGTACTACTGTAGTCAGCTTCCTGTACAGCCAATTGGGTTGAGCCAAGCCTTATTCAACTAAGGTGGTTAGCCCATCTGAAAAGAACGGGTTCTCCAAGGAGGAAAGGCTAAAGCACACAGGACTTTTTTTGGTTACAACATGAGAAAACATAATAAAGAGATTTTAGAAGAATGATGTAAAGAGAACAGATGGAGATAAACTCCCTTGTTTGAATGCATACCTATGCGCAAAAGAGTACACAATAAAGATTACAGACCGCACACTGCCTATTTTATGCTTTGAAAGACTATGTAAGTCCTCTCAAACACACATATTGTCAGTCTCCTCTAAGGGCTAGAATAATAAAATCATAGACTGTTCCAAGGATTACTGAAAAAATAAAGTGCTCTAGGCACTTGAAACCCATTTACTAAATGCTAAGTATATTTACGCAGCCATTCTTGTCCTTCCTGATGTCCTTGCTCTGCAATTCAGCAACTTAACATAACTCTGAAAGATCATCATAACAGAAATAAAGAGTCCTAACAGTACATCACTAGATGGCAGCAATCAATTAGAACTGGAAAGGCAGGAAGCCTTTCCCAGTAGCAGAGGCAAGATTTATTTCTAGAGGGAGGCAAATGCAAGCAGTGAAGATCACACTATTCTTGAGTTATGTATGAATAACTCCCTAGTTTCTTACTAGTGAGGGTTTGTGAATGAAGTGACCAAATCTGATTGCCCACAGACAAGCTGTTGAAATTAACAGGAAATACGTGGCGAATGCTTCTGATCATGTGGCAAGTGGTATCTAGAGTCTTCAAGAAGGCGAACCCAGAAGGAATATCATCATCATCTTCAAATATTCTGTAACAATTAGTGTATAATTATTTTCTATTAGAAATATTAGTTCAGAGTATCAATTAATAAGCTATTAATATATAGTGACATTAAAATATGACAATTCTTCCAAGCAGCAGACCTTTAAAAACCAGGCTAAATGTAAGTTTTGTTGTAAGCTTGGAAACGAGGTTCCTAATGGTCCTCATTAGAACACCTTCCAACTCTTAATTCTGGACTCTGCATACACACATACGCAATTATTATTTTTGTAAACAAATATTCCTATTTTCAGTACAAAACTCTGGCTTTTAGTGCAGCACAACATATGCATATGCTGGAATACCGGTTGGTAGGTCCAGTACCAGTAAATAAGAGTGACCATTCTAGCAACCTAAAAGGATACTGTATTTTTTAAAATAACAAAATAAGGACCTCTCTGGCCCACAAGCTCCCCTAGTGTTATGCATATAGGATTTCAGTCCAAATTACATAAAGCCCCCAAGTCTACCAACAATTCCCTCACACCTGCAGTTTTATCTTGTGGTAATCAATGCTTAAGAAGCCTCCAATCAGAGTTAACTCTATGGAATTCAGTACCAAAAGAGATGGCTATGATCACTTGTTTCAATGGTACATTTTTTAAAGGGTTAAATAACTGCCTGCATCATAGTGTACATATCTAGGACAGGGATCGGAAACCTTTTATAGCCAGGAAACCACCTTTCCTCATGAGCAACCAGGTGGGCGGCTGCATTCCAGTGGAGGGCGAGGCTAGAGGCAAAATGGGCAGAAGAATAGCCGTGACTTTTACCTTTTACAGTAGACTACATTCCAGCCATACAGGAGCCACATGTTTCCATTTAGCCCCACATCTTCATCCAGGTAGACAAGATACATTACAGTTCAGGACATTCTATTTATTTATTTTTTTCAAAAAAAAATATTATTAGTTTTCCATATTTATAACAAACATGTCCACAAACATAGAAAGAAAACATCAAAAAAAAAAAACAAACATGTATCCTAGCTGTAATAATTTCACTTTTGTTAACATTGTTGGGTGCCTTCGTCAAGTTCCCCTGTCTAAGTTTCCATATAAGTCATTGTAGCAGTTTTCCAAATAAAATTTACTTGGCCAATTAACATCTTTCTTTTCATTTTAACTAGTTCAGGACATTCTAGCCTGACAAAAACATGCGAGGAGGCAGTGGAACAGGACTGGTGAAAGGTATGATCTGGATTCTGGGCAGATCTAGGACCTGAGGCCAGTTTCAATACCAGACCTGAGGTTCCCCACCTCAGATCAATAATAACTTACAGTGGTACCTCTGGATGCGAACAGGATCCATTCCGGAGCCCCGTTCACATCCTAAAGCGATGTTACTTCTGGGTCGCCACAGAGCATAACCTGAAAACACTCGACCTGAAGCACATTTAACCCGAGGTATGACTGTAAATGGAACTGCCATTATTATAGGCCTCTGAATATCATACACAGAGGAGGACAAAAGTGACAACTTTCATGAGACTCCCCAAAGGTATCTTGACTGGCTAGTTCTTATTTATTTGACTAATAGTTCATAATACTGTGGTACCTTGGGTTACATACACTTCAGGTTACATACACTTCAGGTTACAGACTCTGCTAATCCAGAAATAGTACCTCGGGTTAAGAACTTTGCTTCAGGATGAGAACAGAAATTGCACAGAGACGGCACGGCAGGAGCAGGAGGCCCCATTAGCTAAAGTGGTGCTTCAGGTTAAGAACAGTTTCAGGTTAAGAACGGACCTCCGGACTTCCAGAGGTACCACTGTAGTCCTTACCATGACATCATTAAGGTGAACAGTGAGCTAAATATATTTCTAAATAAATATGAACCTATTAAGAGCCCCTTTGGATCAGACCAAAGGATAATTGAGTTCAGCATCCAGTTTTCAACATTGGTTAGTCAGATGCCTCCATGAGAAGCGGATGGTTGTTCATCTAGCATCTGCTATTCCAGGGCATACTGTCTCTGAATAGGGACAGTCCAGAACATGGAATCATAGATTTGGAAAGGACCCTGCGGATCATCTAGTCCAACCCCCTGCAATGCAGAAATATGTAGCTGTCCGATAGGGAGATGGAACCCACAACCTTGGCGTTATCGGCACCATGCTCTAACCAACTGAGCTAAATGTGCAGACTTGATTGATTTTTGAACCGCAGATAAAAATTATAATGGCTGCAGTCTACCCAAATCATGCCCAAAGAAGCAGCGATCACTTGCCATCCTTCAGCACACCCCTTATTTTAACGGCTGCCCCAAATATGATTTCTGTTTCTGAAGGTTCTAGGAAGAGAAACAACCCAATAATACCAGTCTTTATAGCTAGTACTAGCATAGAATTGTAGAGTTGGAAGAGACCCCGAGGGTCATCTAATCCAACCGCCTGCAATGCAGGAATCCTGCCCTCAGCCATCCTTGGGTGGGCTCGAACCACTAACCTTCTGGTTAACAGCCACACAAACTGACCCATTGCTCTTCTGTAATTTTGCAGGATTAAGTACACATTTGGTACAGGTGAGTAACCATGCACTATCTGCAACGTCAGATGATGAGTAATCGGAAATAATTGCCCCAATTCACCTCAAGAGTTTGGCCCCACCTGACAAAAGGAATTGTTTCAGGGACAAACTGACAGTGAACTGCTATGACTCATCACAGGATGGGTCAGTTATATCCGTTTCATAATTTTATCACTGGGAGTGCCTTTGCCCACCATTACAGCGGAGGCATCACTAAGCATTCTGGGTGATGGCAACTGTTTTTCTCTCTCCTAGTAACAACTTTGAGGGACAAGCACAAGATCAACAGGTGCAGCTCTGCAGAGCCAGAAATAAGAGCAAAGGGGCAGATGCAAGCCTGTTGGATTTCCTCCTGACAGTGGTCCTTTACCTGTGCAGAAATGCTGCCAGGATTTTATACATAGTAGTATTATTAAGTGAACACCCTACTCTTGTGCCACTTGCTTTCTCTGCGTGGTTATGCAGTTTACTATCATCCTGGCAATGAAATCAGACCATAAAATTTTTGTGTTATGAACCGCCCTGAGATCTGCGGACGAAGGGCGGTATAAAAGTTTAATACTTTTAAAAAGCACTCTGCAGCTGCTAATATTTATTATTATCTATTATGATGATTATTAACATGTTTTTCTATGACATGGACTCAGCATGGCTTACAGATAAAAATAAGAGCAGCCTGAAAAACATCATTAAAAACAAGTGAACACTGATAGAATTAACACACGCACTTTATTAAAAACGTACGGATAATTAACAATAAAAAAGGCTCGCAGTTTCTCTCTCACACTCACTCTCCCTTTTCAACCCCGGGTCAGACCTAGGTAGCGCCCAGAGCGCCTGCGCCATGCCAAGCCCCGCCCCTACCCGCCCCAGTGCCGAAAATGGCGCGTGCGCACTGAAAGCCCGGTCTTGTTTGTGCATGGGCGCGCGCTCCCGTGTGTGTTTGTATATGTGGGCTTTCCCCGTTCTCTCTCTCACTCACATACATACACACATCTCCTCCTCCTCGACCACATCCGGGGTCACGCGGCTTTCGCTTCCTGCTGCGGCTTGTTTGTTTGTTGTTTGTTTTTTTCGGGGTGGGGAGGGGAGAGGAAAGAGCCTTAGAGACAAGACAGACAGACAGAGACGGAAGGAAGGACCCGAATGAGGGACCCAACCGCCGCCTGGTCGCGAGCGCGCGCGCGTCGCCGTGGCTCCGTCAGCTGAAGGAGGCGCAGAGAGAAACTGAGAAAGCTCGCGCCTCCTTTTCTGTCAGAGGAACGCTGAGCGGGTGAGGGAGCGCGAACGCGAGCGGGCACGCGCCGCTGGAATTTTCAAAGAGGGAGGGAGGGAGGGGGGCGACGGGCGACCCAAACTGCCGGCGGCGGCGGGGCCTGTCTTGGGCTTCGGTTTCCGTTGGCCTCGGCGCCCCTCGCCCGGTTCGCCCCTTCGCCTCAGGCTCCGGTCCACGCGAGGAAAGACGGAGGTGAGTGACCCGGAGGTGGGGAAAGGGAGGACGGGACGGACGGACTCGCCTGGGGTTTCGGGGCTGCGGGGGAAGGATGGGGTCAGGGAAGCGCCCCTCATGTGTGTGTTTGTTTGGCTCCTTTGCGCGCTTCAGGCTCCCGCATCCTGAAAGGCCGACCCCCGCCCCACACTCCCACCCACCTGCGCCTACCTTTTTTCATACACCATGTGCTTTTTTTCTGAGGGGCTCTCCCTGCCCGTCTCCCCTGCTCAGGGCGCACCTTCCCTTCAGCCCCTCTTTCCCACCCCAGTTTCTGAATCTTAAACATTACTGGGGGCTGCCGCCGGGTATAGTCTCCCCTTCCTTTGAATACACAGCCACCCTGTGAAGTTGAGAGTTTCCTCTTCTCTCTGGGAGCGCCTTCACTCTCGTGTATCGCACACATACACGTCCACGCTTACTTTCTCTTCAGGAGTCTTCTTCCTTGCAAGGTATTTCCAGAGGAGTTTTGTTGCAGAGAGAGAGAGAGAGAAAAGGCTAGATTTGCGGGCACCTTGGAAGACAAACTTACTGTGGGGAGAGTCTAACAGAAGATGTTTCTTCTCTGGGTTGCGCCCAAATCCTAAATTCATTGACTTGGAAGAAAATCCCGCTGTGTTCCGCAGGACTTACTCCTGGGTAGGTGCCACAGGATTGTAGCCTTATAGCACAATCCTGACTATGTATATTCAGAAATAAGTCCTGTTGAATTCAGTGGGGTCATGACTGCAGGCTTAGTCTTTTTTGATGTAGACTATGTAGGACATCAGATCCAAACACTCTGTTTCCACCACCTGTATCCCTTTACCAGTTTCCTATCCTCCTTTCTCTTTTACTCAACCCTTCTCATACCCCAGCCCAATGGCATCCTGTATGAAGAACCTTTTTAGCTTCCTCTTTACGCACCCTGTTTCATAGCCCCCTTGTCTATCGTCTGAGGGCCTCCCTGTTTTCCTGTTCACTGGATCCTCTCAACCTGTGGGTTCTCTCCCTCCTCGCATCCTGTTTTTGTGCCTCCATTCTTCCTGGATCCCCATTCCTCTGCCCCTTCCGCATTCCCTCTCAGTGCTTCCTTTTGGGAAGAGCTGCTTGGGATGAATGAGAGAGACCCAGACCCTGCCACTCCCTCTATTCCCATGCTACTTTGTGATGTTTACCTGTCCCTCTCGGCCTCTCCCCGGTCCCTGCACAATGAGGTTGGAAGAAACGCTAGAAATTAGGGTTTCGGTGGTTTACTAGCAAAGCTGTTTGCAGCCACCACCCCTTCCTTGCTGTTTGGAGTGTGTATGCACACACGCCTACGCAAGCAACTCAAGCCGTTTCAATCAGGCTAGCAGGGAAGAAGTGTCGTTTGCCGCCTTCTTGCATTTATTGTTGTGATAGTCTGGTGCTCATTGTTGTGATGGGAATCTGTCACTTGTGAACATATGAGGCCAGTGTATTGAGCTTTAGAAAGGGGACACCATCCTCATGATACACTGACCTAAGGCAGATTTGTTTTGTCAATGAATGTGTTTGTACATAATTCAAAAGCCGCACAGCTTCCTGGTTCAAAATTATATCCCTGAGTAATCATGAGACCTGAAAAACAAATTGCATAATTTCTGTGGTTATTCTTTGTGGACATCGCTACGAAGCTCAAGAACGAGTAGAGCTGCTGTAAAAAGGAGGGGCAAATCTCTTTAATGCTTTTTCATAAGCATGTTTTATATTTTACAAAGTATGCTTTATAAGAATATTTGTTTGAAACAGACTTATTATAGCTCCCAAGTAGAACAGTTATATTCAGAAATCTGCCTAGTTAAATACCGCTGTTTTTGTGAAGAAGAGAGGAGGCTAATAATGTGAAGATTGCCTTGTTTAACTTGCTGTATTTCTTGGCACTTCAGTGCATGTATTTGTAGGTCATGAAAAAGCCCTTTTTTAAATTAACAAAGACTTTGAAGAGTGACTTAATACTAAAGATGGCAGTGTACACACACAAATATTTAGTGACTTTGGTAATATTGTGGTAATATCTAACATAAGAACACTGGTGTGTGAAATAATCCAAGACAATGAAAACTAAGTATAAACAATGGTAGTGCCTTAAATAATGCGAATTAGGTTAATAAACTTCAATAGGCAACCTTTGGAAAAATGTTGAATGTGTATGCTTTGCCAAGTAAGAAATATACTTGTGTGCATTTTTGTTTCTGTTCAATGTGTTCCTTTTCTTTTGTCTCCAAGCAGCTGTTCCCCATTGGAAACTGACTTTGTCCAAGCTGGACTAAAGTCCTGTCCCTGCTTGGTTGACCTGTTTGTACTTTCTTTAATTAAGGAAGAATCTGGTCCATATTCTATGAAGAAATGCATAGCACTGTATGTGCAGGAGGGAGGAAAGTAGGGGAGGAAATAAATAAGCTTTGGACTGGATCATCTCTGTGCAATGCAATCATATTCATCTTTACTTGGAAGGAAGTCACACTGTGTTCAGTGACATTTACTCGCAGCTAAGTGTTTGTGGCTTTGCAGCCATATAGCACAATTCTATGCTTGTTTACTCAGAAGTAAGATCCACTTTGTTCGTTAGAACTTACTTGCAGGTAAGTGTGCACAGGATTGCAGCCTGTATTTATTTGTAAAACAGAATGGCTTGCACTCTGCATCTGAACAAGCATGCAATGAAAGATGAACTTTAACAGGCTACTTTTGTGATTAATACTAATGTTTGCTTTTGTTATGCAAGCTGATGTTTGTTTCTGTGAATAGATGTAATTTTAAAATGCTCATTATTGGTAGCCAGTTGCCATTTTTGCAGCAGAAAGACATAACATTAGTTTTGTCTTGGGTGTGGCCTTCTGCATTAGAAAACATTGTAGTATTTCTGGGAGGAACAATTTTTTATCAGCAAATGTGTGACTTGCCTAGATAATGAGCGTGTTAGGGACAGGGGGCTTTCACAAGGGAGGGCTAGCAGTGGAGAGGGCTGTTAATTCTTCAGTTGCCTGCTGATTCTCTTCTGCAGATGCACCCCAAAGCTGTCCACCCCCCTTACTACCTGTTTCAGTCAGAGCCTGGCTGGGAGTAGGGGAATTAAAAACTGCCAGGTAGCTTGAATTTTAAAAGAAGAATCAGGGGGCAAGGTAATTGTTAACTGCTCTACTTTAAGCTTTACAATGGAAACATGAGATTGGGACCCTTGGGTTTCCCTCATCATGTCTAGTTTCACTGCAATGAAGTTCCGACATGTGTGGGTTAGTAATTCTTGTGGACTTAATTGCAGGTGAATATAGCAATTTGCCTTATACTGAATTCAACCTTATATTAGCCTGGTTCTCTCATAAGACTTAACTTGGTTTATTAAACTTGTTTTATTAAACAATGGTTTAGCACAGGGGTTGGCAAACTAAGGCCTGCGGGCCAGATGCAGCCTGCTGGGCTCGTTAATCCGGCCCGCGAACCTTGCGGACCCTGCCACACGCTCAGTCAGTCCCTACGCTAAACCAGCGCGGCGTGGAGGCTTTGCCGCACGGGGACTGACTTCCGCGATGCGATGCTGCTTCTGATTGGCTGCAGGAAGCTCCTGCAGCCAGTCAGAAACCACGGACGCCTCTGGGCGGGCGGCGATGCTGGCGCAGCCTCCGCACCATCGTCGCTTCCTCCCACTCAGCTCTTCCTGCTCAGCTGCTTCCTCCCACTCAGCCGCCTCAGCGGGAAGGAGGGGGCGGTGCCCAGAGGCAGCCAAGTGAGAGGAAGTGGCCGGGCGGGAGGAAGCCGTGGCAAGGAGGCTGCCTCCGCCACCCAGGCCAAGGTTGTAACAGGAAAGAAAAACCTATAGTTGCCTTAAATCTCATTTGGCTACTGTATGTACATATGTTTCAATGGACTTAGGGGCCTCCCAGGTCTGTATGTCTGAGCAGTGGCATGGTTATCAGCGATGGCAGTAGCTATTCCCCCTCTTCCACTAAACCCAACCAGTACAGTCAATGAAAAATTGACATGGTGTTCCATTGCTTGAACGGTCCAAATGATGTATTGCCCCAGCAGCTATCAATTAATTTGGGGTGGGAAGAAAAAATGGCAACATACCCCTTGAATCCCAGATATATTTATTCACTAAACTGCAGAGGAGAAGGAACAATATGATGGAACAGCTGTGGGTTTACTCTAGAGGAGAAAGGTCACATCCGTGAGTTGATTGGCTAAGTACAGTTGTGGGTTCTACCTCATGCTAAGTCTCCTCTAATTCTGGACATCAGTTTGGATTGCATGGAGCAGCAATAGCAATATACTTTTTTTACTCTTGCCATTAGCTGATAACAATATATTCTCTCTTATGAGTTTGTAAATACTCTAGTATAATGCAAGAAGCATTTTCTTGACTATGCATTCCATGAAGAGTGAAATTCCCTTGTCAAAATTCCCATCTTACTTTCATTCTGGTATGTCAACACCCTGAAATATTCAGTTGTATTGGAGGCATGAGCATATGATCCAGGGCAAATTTATGAATGTAGCTTTTGTATCCTGAGTGACAAGTACATTCAGTTATTAAATCTAGTTTATTCATCTACAATCTATAAGCAGAACTGAAGAGTAGATGGAAGTGTTGAGAAAATCTGAAGCTTTGCTTTCTTTGTCCTCAGTTATACATGGAATTTATTTTGGATACCAAATACAATCTGAAACTCCCTCCATTTTGGAAGATTTTCTGTTTCTAGCTTGCTTTGGTTTTGTAGTGGGTCAGTTTCTTTTTAAATCTATTTTTATTAAAGATTTTCTTAGTTTACAAAAGTACATGCCTTGTCTCTTTTTTTCAGCTTGTACAGTCTTTCTTAACAAATCAGTTACATTTGTTGTGAGACATTAGTATTGAGTACAGTACAGTGGTACTTCGTGTTACATACTTAATCCGTTCCGGAGATCCATTCATAACAGGAAACCGCTCGTAACATGAGGCACGCTTTCTCTAATGGCGCCTCCTGCTGCTGCCGCGCTGTCGAAGCGCGACTTCCACTCACATCCCGGCGCAAAGGTCGCAACAAGGGGCTTCTACTTCCAGGTTAGCGGAATGCGTAACCCGCAGCATTCGTAAGGGGGATGGTACGTAACATGAGGTACTACTGTATAAGGTTGGGGGAGAGGAGGTGTGGTGTGGTGTGGTGAGGCTTATATTCTTTTGTAAAGTGTACGTGTGGGGTTTTGTGTCAGCGTCAACTGGGTAGGTTCTCTTTCTATTTGTTTATTACATTCCCTTGGTAGTGAGAGGTATTGGGGGGTAGGGTGTGGTTGGTTGTCTGTGGTTGGCTGCAATGGGGTTTGTTTGCATTGGGGGGGTGGCTTATTGGGTCAGGTAAGCCAGATTGATTCCTATGCTGTCAGTGGGTTATTCTTGTTGGACTGTGTATGTGATAAAGGGGAGCCATACTGGGGTGTAGGCATCCTCTTCTATTTGTGCCTGTGTCAGTTTCAGTTTATTGGTTAGCTTTTCTAGTAAGGCCGTTTCCCATACAATTAGATACCATTGGTCTCTATTTACTCCTGACTGGTCTCTCCAGTGGGTCAGCTTCTGGCTAAGTATACAAGTTTAGGAGGAGGAGAATTTTGAGCAGACTGGTTTAGAGACAATAGCAATGAAGTCCTGCCCTTCAGAATACTTTATATTGACATATGCAACTTGGAGACTATTGATAAAATTCACAGAGTTATGAAACAGTGGTGAGTTTGTAAGAGGAACAGTGTTCAAAAGAGGATGAAAAGTATAACTTTTCACCCCTGCTTCCTGTACCATGTGTGCTTTAGGTGATACTCACAGTATGTTGCTTTATTTTTATTATTTATTAAATTTGTATACCGCCTTATACCCGTAGATCTCAGGGTGGTTTACAATATATAAAAAACAAAACATGTAATAAAAATAAAAACAAAGATAACTCAATAATAATTATAACTGCTTTAGTGTTAAATATCACTATAGACGAGGGTACAGAATTATTATTATTGCTACTACTACTTCTGGGAACGTAAAGGTCAGTAATGACTAATGCCACATGCAAATGTAAAAGGTGGTTTTTGTGTGTGTTGGTTCCCTCACTTTCCAGAGTTCAATTTGAAGACACTAAAACTGTAATAATCTCTTATATGCTGCTTAATAGGGTGTTCATGTGAGACTGAGATGGTAGTCTAAGAAGTTGTTCTGGCTTGGCAAAGTTCAGCCTCATGCCCTCTAATATTTAAGGCAGTGGTGAGGAACCCATGGCTATTAAGATGTTGTTAGACTACAACTTGCAACATCCCTTATCACTGGCCATCCCGGCTAGAGCTGTTGGGAGTTGGAGTGCAACAACATCTAGGTTTAATGTATTTATTAAAGCAGGAGACTCTCCTCTAACAAAGTTCCTAGCTGCTATTACTCCAACTCCTAGGTCAGGCGGCTTAGACAAAGTGTGCCAAGCTGGAAAGTTTGATAGCCCTGACAACCCATTGCTTTAATATACTTCTTTCTTTAGCCTGCTAATATGTGCATATGGAGCTGCAATATGAGAAGAAATTCTAACTGCATAACTCTCAGACTTGTATGCTTCCTCCCCACTTCCCAAAGAAAGTTATTCACCTCCAAATATGTTTACGAATCTCCTTTTTACGTTTTAAAAGTGCTCACAAAGGATGGACAGGACATCATGTTCCTCTCTTGCCAGTTAATCTAATGAGTAAAAGGTGGGTAGTAAAAAAACAACGTGGGTTGGAAATGATTGCAGACCGCAGTGGATCTCTCAGTATCACTGCTGTCAGCCCACTGTGTTTCTATGCTGCATATATAGGAGAAACTCCCTCCATTGACATAATTTTTCCCTCACCAAAACCTACAGTTCCTTCCCTGCCACCCCCCACCCCAATACTGTACCTAGGCTAGAAAAGGTCATCCTGTTGGAACCACATTCTTTTGCATCAGAACTGTTAGCTTACAAACTGATCATACACCTAACGGAATGCATCTCAGAGTCCCTCTGTTTGACTTATTGTGGATTATCGTGAACAATTTGAAAAACTCCCCCCAAATTTTGGATATTGATATTTTCCTGCCTTTTATATTAGCTCTGTAATTATTTCCACATAATAGTGGTAGGATTGTTATTTATACAGTGGTGCCCCGCAAGACGAATGCCTCGCAAGACGAAAAACCCGCAAGACGAAAGGGTTTTCCGTCTGCAGAGGCGCTTCGCAAGACGAATTTCCCTATGGGCTTGCTTCGCAAGACGAAAAATGATGGGGGAAAAAATCGAATTTTTTTTTGCTCCAAAACCCCTTATTCTGAATCGCTAAGCTGCTAAAAGCATTTTAGCAGCAAAGCCGCTAATCCCCCCCCCAAAAAAGCCGGTTTTAGCCCTTTTTTAACCAATAGCGCTAATAGCGCTACTCCGTCAATGGGCTTGCTTCGCAAGATGAAAAAACCGCAAGACGAAAAGACTCCCGGAACGGATTCTTTTCGTCTTGCGAGGCACCACTGTATTGCCAATTTGCTATGTGTGTAACCTAATTTTGCAGGTGAGTGGCCAAGTTGATACTATCTGTTAATTTATTTGGAAAAATACTTATATGTTACAATTTTATAGAAAATATCAAAGCAGTTTACAACATGTATGAGAGAAAGGTTGTTGTTGCTAATAATAATAATAATAATACAGTAATAATAAATTGTATACCACCCTTCATCCAAAGATCACAGGGTGGCTCACAACTTAAAAATACAAAATGAGAACGTGTGTGTGTGTGTGTGTGTGTGTGTGTATAAGTAATAGCTCACCCACTGACTAGTACATTTAATTTACTTACGAAATCCTGATCTGGAATTTAAGAATAGAAATGGGACAATCTGTGCCCACTGTGCTTCTATGCCAGATGCTCATGAGGCAAAATCTCCTTCTTCACATCCAGTATAGATATCAGGTGGACTGCCAGAGGAGGCGGCAGTGCCTCTTGCTTTCTTTACCAGCCTTCTTTATTTGTAGTCTACCTATTAAAAAACTTACTAGCCTCTGTTCTTTTTTTCTTTTCTTTTTCTCATACGAAGATTTGTTGAAGAGTAAAAAGCAGATGAGTTTGAAAAACCAGTCTAGTAATTTTGCAGGGCTTATTGGCAAGGTTATGTTTTGTAATATTTTTGTTTGTATATAAAGTTAAAATTTCTAGCTAGTTTTCACGGTTAGTAACATTTTCCAACAGTGCTGCAGCTCTTGCTATTTCAGTTTAATGTTTTATTAGCACAGACAGAAATACAGTCCAAGAAAACAGACCAGATCCAGATGGAGAGGACAGATTTTTCTAAATGAGATTGCAGAGTACTCATTGGCAATAAAAATGTGGCTTTAACAGTCGCAATGTAAGTATTGAACCTGAAGGAGGAGCGGAAATATCTAGCCATTGTAGTGGTGGGCCCAAATGAGTGATAAATTTGTAGCAGGGATTTTGAAAGATGAATGACTCCCATGACTTTACTCTTGGCTATTTATTGGTCAGTATTCACTTATGTTGATCATGTTCTACTCCAAGATTTACATTTTACTTTATCATAAAGATTCAAGAACAGGAACATATTAATTAAATTTGCCTGACTTGCATTGCTAACTGTCCAGAAGCTCTATATATAGATATGGATTAGATATAGATATAGATATAAAATTCAGCCACTGTCTTTTTCTTCGCTTTTTCAAAAGGTATTAATGGTTTCCTAGTTGGAGTCTAATTAAGTTGTTTTTTTCAAAATGGTTAAGCCCCAGCTGCTACAAATATTACATTCTGTTCACTGTGTTATTCGAAATCAGGAAATTTAGTACACCTATTTATTTATTAACAATATTTGTATACTGTACTATTGCATCTTGCAAGCAGTAGACTTACACATTTTTAACATTGTGCAGTTGAAAGCCGGCCAGTCGATTTCCCACAAATTAATTGCACCCAAAGTGGAGACCTTAAAAGCTCCTTTTACACCAGGTTTCCCAGCACTGGAAGAGCTTTTTAAACTTTCTGCCTTGCTTACTAGGCAAATTCTGCTCAACACATGGGAAATGGGATATTCTTGCAAGATCCCCATGAGATCTAGTGAAAGCATCCCAGACCCTGCACACCGAGCGGAACTTGACCAGTAAGTAAAATGAAGAGCTTAAAAGCTCTCTGCTTTGCTTGGGTAAGGTCCGCTAGATGGTTCCAGAAGGTAAGGATGGTTACACAACTGCAGTTCCAAGAAGATGATTAGAGTATACACATTTTTGCACTTTTCCTGAAACATAACACCTGTACAATATAGTACTGTACCATCCAAAAACTGAGGTTTTGTGCAACTATATTAAAATGTCCAAAAAAGACCATAATGTGGTTGCCAGGCACACCTCTAAGAAAAAGCTGGATTCTACGGAGGGTGACAGATTTCCCACCCCAGATCTAGAAAATCAGTTTCACCCAAGAGTGGCTGGGGTTGACCTGGCCTGAACTCCTTCATCCAAAAAGTGGGGGAGTCAGCAGCCAGTCTGTAATTGTTCACATCTAATAACCACTTTTTAAAAAATAACATAGCCCATCACTCGGAGAAATTTGCAGCCTCCTGTACTCAGCCAAACAGCCTCTCCCTACTAGAAGTAATAAGCCATGAAAGGCAAGGGTTGGTTGCCTAGACCAGGGGTTGTCAGCCTGTTCCCTACCGCCCACTAGTGGGCGTTTCAGGATTCTCGGTGGGTGGTAGGGGGTTCTAAGGCACAAGTTGCATCCTCCTTCCATCGAGCATTGGTGGGCGGTAAGGAAATTTTACCATCAAGAAAGATGCATTAGTGGGTGGTAGGTATAAAAAGGTTGACTACCCCTGGCCTAGACTTTACCAAAAACCTTGTCCACATCCTTGGATCTCAGTAATAGACAATCCTACAATGAAACAAGACCAAATGGAGCACAGGCACCTTTGTTAATAGAGGATTCCATCATAGCACTCTCAGGGCCAGATTGTAAGAGGCTTCTAACCTATTGAAAATTAACTTCTGGATGGCACTGAGAAAATGCACTGATAATGGGGGAAAGTTTCTTTGCCCCCAATAAGTGGCACACAATATGCCTGATCATTAACTCTTACCCATGTTTGTTAGTCTTAAAAGGCTTCTAGTCTCAGTGAACTACCTGATGATAGGATTCTGGTCCCCTGCATGAAACTTTTGGCCCTAAACTACTCAGATACGACGTTGATGAACGCACTGAACACACTTAGTTATCTTTAATAGTGGAAACATACACTCTACTGTCAAAAATGAGCAATACAAGTAAGCTAAAATACAAATATTTTGCTTCTGAGCAGCATTATTTTTGTTGTATCCATGTACACAGTTTAAAATGTTAAAGATACACTCTCCTGCCATTGAAGGTGTTGTTATTCATACTGATTTAGTGAATTTGAGTTCCCTAAAGAGACCTTCAATCCTGCTTATAAATTACTGTTCAGTGAAAGTGCATTGGGAGCAAGATATTGGGGTTGTCCTTTAACCTTTTTACATCCTTGGCTATGATATTATTTCCTAATAAGCCATCTTGAAGGTTCCAGTAATATCAGGATGTTGGTGTGAAAAGATATAATGAAAACTTAATGCATTTCTGCTTCTATTCTACATTGTGTCTAGGGTAGTGAACCTTCCTACCTGTGTTTTATGTGTTTCGGTGGCGCTGTGGTCTAAACCACAGAGCTTAGGACTTGCCGATCAGAAGGTTGGCGGTTCGAATCCCCAAGACGGGGTGAGCTCCCGTTGCTCAGTCCCTGCTCCTGCCAACCTAGCAGTTCGAAAGCATGTCAAAGTGCAAGTAGATAAATAGGTACCGCTCCAGCAGGAAGGTAAACGGCGTTTCTGTGCGCTGCTCTGGTTCGCCAGAAGCGGCTTAGTCATGCTGGCCACATGACCCGGAAGCTGTACGCTAGCTCCCTTGGCCAGTAAAGCAAGATGAGCGTAGCAACCCCAGAGTCGTTTGCGACTGGACCTAATGGTCAGGGGTTCCTTACCTTTACTACTACAGATGCGTATTGAGGGAGCTTAAATTCACCAGCCCATTTGGGGCGCGGGGGGGGGGGACTTAACTGCTCTGCACATAGTGAACTCTAAACGTATAAAGAGAAAGCTTGAGTGCCTTTAATACAACCAAAACCTTTAGAACCGATAATGTCATTGGATTGTTGAATTGTCTGTATTTTAAGATGTTGCCAGTTTTACAGGCTAGAAGAGCAGAGCAGCAGCGCACCCAATCAAGATGGCAAGCCATGCCACTGTCACTATGCAACAGACTTGGAGAGCCACAAAAGCAGGCAGGCTGGCAACGCTGCCAGTTCTTGCTCTGAATTCTGGAGTGACTGACATGCCTGAAGAGAGAATGAAAACATTTTGTTCTTTAGACTTTAGGGGTTTGGGATTTCTAGGCTGAAAATTTGGCATTCGGGGACAGGAGTTTCACATCGGCAAGTATTGTTGCCCCTGGGAAAGTGACTCATGTTCTTTGCAGGACTCTTCTTTTGGGGAAAGATTCTTGAATCAGCCAACCTATAAGCTGATGTTGAAAATACAATGGTTACCATTGAAGAAGTGGGAAGCAAATATGTTGGGATCTGTTTCCAAACATTAGACAAGTTTAACTGAAATACGTTGCATTTAAGGAATAGTTGTTCCCTCACGGAGTTTAACAAGAAAATTCTAGTAGTAGGATAACTTATCATTACTATTGCTATTGAAAATGTAGTGCTATGGTTATCTTAGCTGCTGTATGGACTAAAAAAAGTGATGCTTTGCCAGGGCTTTGTGCTCTCTTAGGCAAGATTGGGGCGGCAGAAGAAAGTAACCAGAAGTAGAGGTGATGTAGAGAAGAATCCTGTGGAACAGAGGGGGCAGATGAAGCATGTTGTGGGGTTGTTTTTTTCAAAATATAACTGTTGCAGAAGTGGTTTCAAAGAGGAGCTTAAAGAATAAGGGAAGTGGCATGTTGAACAAAGTCGGTTATTTGAGGGAAAGGAATAGCATGGCAGTTTTTTTGGGGGGGGAAGAGTGAACAATCTGCATATATGATGAAATTAGATTCTTGATAAACCTTGTTTATTTTGCAACAGGAAGTTGCTTTGGCACAATAGAGGCAGAAGTCTTAGCCAAGCTTGGAAATAGAAAGCAAACATAATTTTAAACAAATATTTGGAGTTAAGTGTACTGGAATATATCCTAAGAGAAGTTAACTTAAGGAAGTTTACAGAAGGCACTTTTCCAATCCCTTCCTCCTTCAACCACCCATGTCTGACTGTGGGGGCTGGGAAGGCACAGAGTGGGGCTGTGGTGGGAACCTTTCTTCTATGTACTTCTTTAACTTAAATTCTATTAGCATCTAAACCACTATATTCACTCAGTTGATAAATCTAGGAAGTAAATGGAATTTGATGGGAGTAAATGAATTTCTTTACAACTTTTGATTTGCACATATTACAAAAGTTTGCTTTTTTGTTGCAAATCTAGTCTATCTTTGTGTTAAATATATTCTTTGTTTGCTGTTGTACTGTTTGACTGTCTGTATATACAGTGGCATAGCATTTCAAAAGATGAAGGGAATGCTAAGTTGCTGCTGTTTCACTCTTAACGCTGAAAGGAGGATTTTTGACTTAGCCTTTCTTTTTTGTAAATTAGCATATGCTAGACTCTGGATAATTAGGGATTTGTGACAAAACCTAACAAATTATTGTGAAGTTATTTTGTTTTCAAAAATCGTGGGATGAATATTTGTGTGGCACACCTTCTGTTTTGCTGCTGCAGCAGTCAAATTACTTTGCCTTTCCTTTGCTACTACAGCAGATGTTTTCAGTCTTTCTGAGTCCACAGCTCCCTTGATCAACTACATGCTTTCTGTGGCACTCTTGTGGGTCTCAGGAGCCCATTTATGTCACCCCTTGCCGGCAGAGCTGGCAGCCCCTCACCCTTTTTCGAACACCCTCCCTTGTGGAGTGTTCACTCAGCCTCCGCTCTGCTCCCCTCTCCGTGGGTGTCCACTGGGCAGCCACAGCTGCCCCCCCAGTCTCTGAGCTGCCCCCTCCACCCCAAAGAGAGGTGCCTCCTCACAGTGCCCCACAGGGGCCTGGGAAGCACCCCCTGGCCAGCCCCAGCAGCACCATTCACGTGGGGAGCTTGTAGCCAGGCTGCAGCAAGAAACAACTGTGCAAGCCTTTGGGAGGCAGAGGCCCAAGAAGGCATCAGAGGAAGGAAGGAGGGAGGGAAGGGAAGAGGGACAGAGGCCAGTGTTGCCTGTGCCACCCCTGACCATTCAAGGCACCCCAGGGTGCCACGTCACACTGGATGAAAACCACTGTACAGTGGAACCTCTACCTGCGACCATAATCCATTCCGGAGGTCCATCTGGAGGTCGAAATGGGTTGCTGGGAGAGGCGCCATTGTGCGCAGGCACAGGCGGTGATTGCCCACTTCTGCGCATGCGCGAACGGCGATTGCCGCTCCTGCACAGGTGCAAACGGCGGCAAACCTGCCGGTTACTTCCGGGTTTGCCGCGGACGTTGGGCTAAATGGACACAAGCGGAGGCGGACGTAAGAAGAGGTTTGACTGTACATTTGTTGCCCATCTCCCTATGCTGGATCATCTCAGGTTACATTAGTGTCATAGAAAGAACTGGCTACTTCCCTTACTATTGAATTTTGAGAAAGAAGCCTCCAATACTATCATTGCCCCAGTTTCCATGAGTTAGGATGCTTGCGTAGTGAAGTAGTGCTCCCCACATGACCCAGGACCTCTTGCTTTGGCCTGTCAACATGCCCCTTACCACTGCCAGACTTAAAAGAGGCCTTAGAAGATGGCAACACTTTCTTACTGTAGCAGTAATCAAGACTTCTTTATGAACAGAAACTACCTTGATACGTGCTATTAATACATATACCTATTTCTATTATTTTATCACATTCTAGTGTCCCACTCTATCACAAGCAAGGAGGGATGGAAATAGCAGTAGTGCTGTAGGGAGAGTTGGGAAGTTGGGGGTGCTTAGTTCTCGTTTATTCTCTTGGTTTGTGTTGCTTCCAAAAGTTCACTTCCTCCAGGTGGACCCCTATGAGACAAGGTAAACAGCTGTAATGACCCCTTGTGAGGAAATGTAAAGCACGCCACTCCCTGCTCCCCACCACAAAAATGTCCCTGTAATATACAGATCTTCCTCTCAAAAGTAATTATTTTCCTGGAATACGCCTGTTGAGAGAATTTTCTTTCTCCCCTTTATTTTCCAGGTTGGTACCTTGATTAGACACTTGACCTTCAGTCAACTCTGCTAATCTTGGAAATAAATATGTTCAAAATAATAATAAGTTTAGATCCTTGCAGTGAAGATTCATACGGAATGAATTCCCAGAGTTGAAAAACAGTTCGTGTAAAGAAGACCGTAGCAATGTTTCTAGATTATATCAAAGATCCACATCTTGGTACTTTACAACATACAGATAACAGAACATCCAATAATGTGATCATCATGTGAAACAGAAGCCTGTGTAGGATCTGCTGATCCAAGAGAATAAGAGGTTGCAGGTATGTAGAAGTTGTTTTATCCTCAGTTTTTCTCATTCTGATCCATAGATTGGCAAAATACCCTGCAGAAGATTATTTACCTTGGAGATGAAAGGTTAAATCAAAATATTTCAATTGTGTTTCTGCTAGGTGCAAAGTGGAAAACATTTCATAAACATGATACAATATACTGAGTAGGAAATATTTCTAAAGATTCGAAAAGATGCTTTGTCCTAACTTTAAGCACTGGAAATAGGCTTCAAGGTTTTGAGAGCTGTTTCCAAGGAATCCTTTCAAATCTTGATGCCATGACAACTTGCTTACATTAGCCATTAACAAAGACTGTCAACAAGAGTAAAATTAGAGCTCGTATGTGGCTCAATGAGAGCAAAGTCTTAGTTTGAATATAGTACTTTGGGCAGCATCCAAAATACATTTCAGATCTGCTTTCCTTTTCGATTAAAATGTATAACTATTTTGTTCACAAATTTTACATCTGTAATTGCAGAAGTAATAAATATAAGCTGAGGAACTATGAGAGATATTGAGATTATAGAGACATAAAGCTAGAATAGCATTAAACGGTATCTAACCTTTTGATAACAAAAGTATTGATAGAAGGATTGGAGCCAAACTAAAGTAGTATGTTCTATTGAATTCAAAAGGGTTTCATTTAGTCATGACTAACTTGTCCAGTTGATTTAAGTGGGACCTAAGTTTAACTAGCTTTTTTGGATCTAACTCATTTTCTTTTTCTCCACTGTTCACTAAAGAAGATTGTCTTTATAGACTCTAAGCTTTACCAAATCTATAATCCCTTCTGTTTAATACTTATAGCTGCTAGTTGTATTTTAAAAGAGCTGTGTCTTTGATATTCCTTCTTTCCAAAAATCTACATTCTGGAGGCGTAATTCCATGTGTCAGCAAAATAAATGTATACACATTCTAAGTACAGACAATCTCTTGCCATTTCCTGAAAAAGAAGAAACGCAAATGCCAACTGCTGTTTTGATCCAACCGCTCTATAATGGGAAACTTCAATTGCCTGCTTCCTCAAATAAAAAGAAAATTAGTGTGCTTTCCAGTTTTAACTATAGAACTTAACTTTAAACTGCCAGACAAAATTTCTTCCTTTAGAGCTGAGTTTTAAAAAGGCATCTCTACTGTTCTTTCTCTGGGCCAAACTGTATGTTATTCCAGGAGATGGTTGTTAGTTTGTTTTTTAGGGGTGTGGCACAAGACCAAACACAGAGCATCACACACACACACACACACACACACACACACACACAAAACGCAAAAGTGAAAAAGATTTCCCTGACTATGTCAAACAATTTAATAAGCATTTTTTCTTGTACTTGTTTGAGGATCATTTCCCTGTCTTTCCTCCAAGTTGCTTACAGTAGCGTACAAGCTTCTTCCATCATGCACATAGATTTTATCCTCACAACAATTCCATAAAGCATAACTGGCCCAAGGTTACACAGAAAGCTTCATAGCTGAGGGGGGATTTCAACCTGGGATTCTCCATTCACAGACTGATACTAACCACTACACCACACCACCACTTTCCCTTTCAAAAGAGCAATGCAGACTTAGAAACCTGTAAATCTGATTGCAAAAAGTGGCCCAGGAGGAAGGGGTTAAGCGCCTTCTTACCTGAGCATCACTGATGAGGTCAAAATCTCAACCCTCTACAGGTGTCCCATATGACCTCACAGGTGGTGTTTGACAGTTGGCATGATTGTGGGGCTAGGGAAGCATGCTTCTATTTGTGGTTGGAGTCCCCAGTTATACGCATTTCTTGGTCTGTAGTATATCAATATATTTCTAACATTCTGAAGATTCCTATGCAGATGTATCTACAGCTCTCACTTTTAAATGAATGGGACAATCAAAAGCAAAACTTACCCTCAAAAGAATTTGTAACGTGTCTCTTGGTAACTGCTATAATTTCTAACACAAAAAATAGAATGCACTGCAAGGTTTGCAGCTACTGTTGTGGTATAAAAATGTTTGGAATTTGGGGATCTTAGCGGGGGAAAGGCATAATTTGAAAGTCTCTGATGGGTCAGAAAACACAGAATATTTTTATGCCGTATAGTGGGATGTCATTAGTTAGACCACTACAAATGATCTCTATAATTGATTGACTTTTCCAATGCATGAAATTTGGACTTTTATGCTAGTCTCCTTATGCAATATTCATTTTACAAAGTATCGCCCAAGAGGATTTGTATGTTATGTTCCTTGGTTTCATACTCTACAGTTAAATAACATCTCTTTTAAAAATCTCACTCCTCTGGCTGCTTTGCCATCCTTGGAGGAAAAAATACTGGGTACCACGCCACACATCACCTTCTCCCACTCCTTGCAGATGGGAAGGCTGCTATGAAGAGAAGTTGATCTTTATTGCAAATTGAAAAAACTAGGGAAACATTACTGCTGTAAATGTAATTCACAGCTCCCACCTACATTTTCATTTAGTTGGGAAGGGGATTATAGACTTCTCACATTGTACACCGTTTGTCCCCAGGCTGATACGCCTTTTTTTTAAAAAAAGTGGTGTACACAATTTCACATACTTCAGAATAATGGGAACTGAAAAACATAATAGACCTGACCTTTTCCCATACATCCTTGATTTTGATCCATTAGTGTTTTTTCCCTGACAGTCTGAGACATCTCTGCAGTTGTGTCTGCTAGGTATTTTAAAGCAAGATAGCATATTCGGGAAGATAAAGAGTTGTACAGGAAGTGCCTAGGGGGCTGCTTGTTGCATAAGACAGGTGTCACTTTTCAAAGCTTGCATATGAAGTGTGGCTAGCTGACAGCTCTAGGGTTCTGGACATGCAACAGCACAGCAAAATACCATAGCCTTCCTGCTACTCTAAACTTCAGTAGCGGGAGAACTGTGTGTCAGACGAAAGAGGCGCCTTAAGATTTCTTACCAAAAATCCTTTGCACTGAGTAAGGTTTTTATGTTGACTGACTTAAGGAACAAGAGGATTAAAGTAAAATCCTGTGAGCAAAGTTCAGAGTGGGCTCGAAAGATTTCTGTGTGCAGGCTATCTCTATGCCACAGCCAGAGATCTCCTGAAATGACAGAAAATACAAGTGTCCAGGAACCAAAGTGTTTTATTTTCTAGAAGCAAATTGGTGAGACGACTCTTAAGAAAGGCATGTACTGTTAAAACTCTGGGTAGTTTTGTGGGAAATTTGCTTCATTCTGATGTGAAGTCTCTTGCGTTTTTAATAAAACCTTCACAAAGGAGGCCAGAGAGCAGTTAGAAACAACATCTTTCTCTTTTTTTTGCTCAACCAGGTGGCTTTTTGTATTTTGCAAGAGAGATTGTTTGGCGAGGGGAGATAACAGCTACAGCCATGAATGTGTCATGGCAATATTTCTGTAGCCCAGCTTTTGTACCAGGATGTTTGTAGCATGCCAGAGCAGTGTTAGCTCTTGCCTCTCACAATAAGCCTGTGTCCCTGGCAGCCATACCTGTTTGCTCTGGTAAGCCCTGCCTGTGACTTGCCGCCAAGTTTGATGGCTGCTGCTGTTTCCATTTTCTCTTCTTCCTCTTACCTGACTTCCAACGCTTGGTGGGTATAGGACATGTTCATTATTATTTTTTAGGCCTTTATTGGGTAAACGTAAAGAGTTGATCACTATAAATGTGCTTCCGCCCAAAGCAGTGACGTAGCGTGGGCCGGCCGCACCGGGCGCAACATCGGGGGGGGGGCGGGCGCTCGCACTCGAGTGCTAAAATCCACGGGTTAGGGGGCGCAAATTACTTGCCTTGCCCCGGGTGCTGACAACCCACGCTACGCCACTGGCCCAAAGCAAGAATGGCTGCTCACTTTCTGTTGAGCAATAGTTGGCATGATAACTTGATTATGGCAGATGATGGAAAAGCAAATTATTAATGATTGTTTCCCATGTATTTTTATTTTCTGTAAAGTACTGGAAATGTAATATCACATGGACATGTGCATGCTACTTAAATATTACATTGTTTTTGTTTAGGTTTTCCTGCGAGAATCTACTAACATAGTCTTTTGATAACCTCAAGAGAAGGTACCTAATAAAAATGCCTCCAAGACCATCATCCGGTGAACTGTGGGGCATCCATTTGATGCCACCAAGAATCCTAGTAGAATGTCTTCTACCTAATGGCATGATAGTGACTTTAGAATGCCTCCGTGAGGCCACCTTGTTAAATATTAAGCACGAACTTTTTAAAGAAGCTCGGAAATACCCTCTCTATCAGCTCCTTCAAGATGAGTCCTCTTACATTTTCGTAAGTGTTACACAAGAAGCAGAAAGGGAAGAATTTTTCGATGAAACACGGCGACTTTGTGATCTACGACTCTTCCAGCCTTTTCTAAAAGTCATAGAGCCAGTAGGCAACAGAGAAGAGAAAATTCTGAATCGGGAAATTGGTGAGGCTTATTCATTTGTTACAAATATTTATATGCCACATGACAGTCTGCAGTACAATTTTTAAAATATGTAAAGGAAAGTGGCCACAATTTGATTCCCCTAAAGCCTATGGGCCTTTCATGAGAGTATGGAATCTTGGAATTGTAGAGTTGGAAGGGGCCCTGAGGATTATCTAGTCCAACCTCCTGCAATGCAGGAATCTCAGCTAAAGCATCCATAACAGGTGGCCATCCAATTTCTGCTTAAAAACCTCTAATGAAGGAGAGTCCACAACCTTCTTAGTTCCACTGTCAAATATAGTGAACTGTCATGTGATAAAGCCACTGTGATGGAATTATGAGTAAATGGTCTTTTTGGTTGTGTAACAAACTGAGTACAGTGGTGCCTCGCAAGACGAAAAGAATCCGTTCCGCGGGTCTTTTCGTCTTGCGGTTTTTTCGTCTTGCGAAGCAAGCCCATTGACGGATTAGCGCTATTGGCGATTTAAGGGCTAAAAACGGCTTTTTAAGGGGTGGGGGATTAGCGGTTTTGCTGCTAAAATGCTTTTAGCAGCTTAGCGATTCAAAATAAGGGGTTTTGGAGCAAAAAAAAAATTCAAATTTTTTCGTCATTTTTCGTCTTGCGAAGCAAGCCCATAGGGAAATCCGTCCTGCGAAGCACCTCTGCAAACGGAAAACCCTTTCGTCTTGCGGGTTTTCCGTCTTGCGAGGCATTCGTCTTGCGGGGCACCACTGTACATCATGTCAGAAACTGCAAATTGTTCATTAAAACATGATTTCAAAGACCGCTGAGCTCTTAACGTGATTATTTGGGATCTTGCTATTAATTAAAGCAGGAATGGGGAACCTTCTGTGCGCTGTTTGGCCTGATATTTATTTCCTCGCACCCTGTGGTTCAACTCTGATAGGTGAGACCACTCACCTGTCAATCATCTGATAATAGGTGACTGATAGATGTGTGAACCTGCCAACCTGTCACTTTACTGGTGGGGGGAGGAGCCTGCTGGAAATGTGCTGGCAAAGCAGCAGCTGGAAGGATTGAACTCTTCATCAGCTAATGAGCAGAAACTTCTATCTGCTGTCTGCCAGTGTCTGCTTTACCACTATGTTCCTTGCAAGAATCAAACTGCCAAAGCAACACCATGCAGGATTTAACATCCCTGCTTATCATCTGACGAGCCAGTTTCCCGTGGGGCGGGGGGACTAGTGACAACAACCAAAGCAAAATTGAACCCTGTCCCGCCATCAGCTGACATCACTCAGTGATAGCAGCTGATAATATTGTGGGTTTGGGGAAATGACCTTGTGGGTGAATTGGACCTTATGCGGACCATGTTTGGACTGAAGGCCAAAGGTTCCTCAGTCCATTAAAGCATGCATATAATGTAGGATATTGTCATTGTTGGCAATCTGTATGAGGCAGACAAACTTTGCACATATTTTTAGAGTGCAGTACTCCAGCGATAAAACGGTTGAGGGACCTCTGCATTTATAATCTTGAACTAACAGTGGTATATGAAATGCAAATACGCACAGCATGTATTGAGTATTCAAGCTATTCATGCACATATCTGATGTGGAAATGAACATTAGTTTATTAAAAGCAGTTGAGTCAGCAATACCCTTTTCACTAGAATAAGAAAATCTTGTCACATTTGCTGGTTTTGCAGAGTCTGGGGTGCTGCTACAGTAACCAAACAACTGGATGCTGTCAGGTGAGGGTGGAATCACAGTGTTGAAGGGCAAAGAGGAGATTTCCCCTCCCTTCAACACTTCACAGCTGCACTAGGCCAACTGTGCTATGCTGAGTTGTCTTTCAAGCTGTTTTCTCAGTTAATTACGTTTTACCTGAGTGCCACTCTTTGTTGACTTGTACTTGCTTTCATTGTGATGGTGCATACTTGACAGTGGGTCAACTTTTTTTTATTATAAATTTAATAATTGTTCGCGATCATGGGCATTTCTTTATATAAAGATGGGGTAGAAGTAAACTTTGGTGCAGCCTTTGGAACCCTTTTGCTTGACCTGGGGAAAAGTTCCAGAACATGTCTAATCTTACTTAAGCAGAATAGTTGCAGTGGGTACAGAATATGCTTCGCTGCTGCAGCCCCTTGAGCTATGGAGACAATTGCTGTAGCAGCCCAGCCGTTCAAGCAAGACAGAGCTGAGCTCTTGTGGGAAGGGGTAGAGGACAGAGTGACAGGAAACTATACTCTGAGGACTCACTGTTTCTGAAAATGTATCAAAGAGAATTGCTCTCTCCTTCTTCTTTTTTAGGTTTTGCTATTGGCATGCCAATCTGTGAATTTGACTTGGTTAAGGATCCAGAAGTTCAGGACTTCAGAAGAAACATTCTTAATGTTTGTAAAGAAGCAGTAGATCTGCGAGATGCTAACGCACCCCATAGCAGAGCATTGTATGTCTGTCCCCCAAACATAGAATCTTCGCCCGAGCTGCCCAAGCATATATACAATAAACTTGATAAAGGTAAAAGAAAAGAAAACACAATTCATTGCATTTGCCAGATTGGTACCAGATTAATGTGAAGCTGCTTGAACAGTGAAATTCAATCCATTTCCCCCATATGCCCATTTCATTTCAGCGTGAGTAATCAGCTCAGTGAAAATAGTTACATTTTCAGACATGTCGTAGCGCGCTCAGTGCACTCATTTTCTTCTACTTTAGCAGCATTATTCAGATTTTTCCCCCCTGTTATTGTTAGGGGCTGCATAGTAAAGTTCCAACAAAACAGTCTTATTCAAGAAACCTGAAGGGTCACACCATTGTTCTGTCCCCTCCCAGCCTTTCTCCTTTCCATTTTAAAAGTTGCTTAAGTGGAGAGCTAAGAGGAACCCATAGCTTGTTGCTGCAGCCCCAAAGATTGCATATTCTGGATAGAGAGTGCTGAATTGTGTTTTAGGTCTTTTTTGCTCCTGTATTTTCATTTTTCTGTAATTAGTTATGTGGGCATGATCCCTGATGTAACCTGACATAGTTTCCTTCTGTTCCAGGACAAATAATAGTGGTGATATGGGTAATAGTCTCCCCCAACAATGACAAGCAGAAGTACACTTTAAAAATCAATCACGATTATGTGCCAGAACAAGTCATCGCTGAAGCAATCAGGAAAAAAACACGAAGTATGTTGCTGTCATCTGAACAGCTAAAGCTCTGTGTGTTAGAGTACCAGGGGAAGTATATTTTAAAAGTATGTGGTTGTGATGAATATTTACTAGAAAAACATCCCCTGAGTCAATACAAGGTGAGTAAACATCTGGTTCATTTTGAAATTTAATGCTTGTTGTCAGAGTTAGATCTTGTGTGCAGTTCAGGGGTCGGAAGAGAGGGATTTGCATATGAAAATGTGCAAAAGATGAAGTACTGAAGCCAGGTTTCCATTTTTTTATGTGCTTTTATTGGGTGTGATTTGGCGGATTCACTGGGGATGTTAAAAGTTTATGATATTTTCCTTTCAGTGTGGTTCACCTACTGTTACTTGGCAGGGTGTACATTGAAATAGATTGCTTTTCATTTTTAGACCAATCAATCCCTTCCTGTAGCTTGGGAGATGCAATCAGATGCTCGCAAACAGCTGCTTTTGTGGTGTCTTGAAATAAGCAGGGAAGAGTATGAATTAGGGCCATATTTCAGGGCTAGACCAGAGGTTTTTATGGAGTGGGTGTGGGTGTGAGAACCACTTTTGCCAGTGCTGAGACTGTCGGGCTGCATCCCTGTGATCCAATCCACCTGCAGCGCTGCACAAGCCCAGGATCTTAGTGTCTTTTTCATGGACGTGGACAGAACTTACACATGATTTGTTAGAATGTTGAGAACTAAAGTCTGCGGTCAAAAACACATAATTTAGTGATGCTCAAAGCGTGTGGCACACCACACTGATATGGCAGGAGAGGGTGGCAAGTGTGGTGATAAGATTCAAGGGCAATTAAAGAAACATTTAAACATTTTAGAATACAGTTGTACCTTGGTTCTCAAACAGAATGCGTTCCGGGAGTCCGCTTGACTCCTGAAACTGTTCAAAAACCAAGGCGCGGCTTCTGATTGGCTGCAGAAGCGTCCTGCAGCCAATTAGGTAAAAAGGTAAAGGGACCCCTGACCATTAGGTCCAGTCGTGACCGACTCTGGGGTTGCGGCGCTCATCTCGCTTTACTGGCCGAGGGAGCTGGCGTACATCTTCCGGGTCATGTGGCCAGCATGACTAAGCCGCTTCTGGTGAACCAGAGCAGCGCACCGAAACGCCGTTTACCTTCCCGCCGGAGCGGTACCTATTTATCTACTTGCACTGGCGTGCTTTTGAACTGCTAGGTTGGCAGGAGCAGGGACCGAGCAATGGGAGCTCACCCTGTCACGGAGATTCAAACCGCCAACCTTCTGATCGGCAAATCCTAGGCTCCGTGGTTTAACCCACAGCGCCACCCACATCCACCTGCAGCCAATCAGAAGCCGCACCAAACGAGGGGAGAACTAATGGGTATTCAGTTCAAGGAGAAGGATATTTAAACTTGTAGAGACAGAGAGTCATGAAGAGGTTTTTATGTGTACATCTTACTTAATGAGGTGGTGCAAATCATGTGATATAGGATTGCACGTATGTATATTCTCATGAAGTGAAATCCAGTAGTGCCTGTTTACTAATGGAACAAACACTGTTGGCAGAGTGGATTTTCTGTGCCCCACCCCTTGCACCCCTAAAAACTTGCTGCAGGCGATGTTTTTTGGGGGGAAAGGCAGTGGGGAGGGGCACAAATTGCTGCAGAGGAGAGGAAAGTAAGGTCCTTTTTTACAAGAGGATGTTTGCTTATATAACAGTGGGTGTCACCCTTAGTGCTTTCTAAAATAGGTTCATTATGGGTGAATACATTTACACTACTAAATAAAACCATAATTCAGAAATAACAAAAAACCTGCATTACCAAAAATTGTAAGTTCTCTTTCCTCAGCCTTCCCTTTTTTATAATTCTCTTTTCTTCTGATAGAAAATACAAGGAATGTGCCATTAGTGAGGCAACAGTCTATATGTGGATATTTCTTTTTCTCCAAGTGCCAGTATAAAAAGACAAGTTTGTCCCTTGTTTGGCATGCTTTGTGATTATCTGCTACTTAGAATGACCTGCCAGCCCTACAAATATTGCACGCTAGCTTCATTAAACCGCTTATACTGTGGTTCCTGCTTCGCCTTGAGTTGCAAACCATTCACAATGCCGGCATTGTAATCTTTGCAATTAAGCAATGATGCTGCAAAGAGCAGCATCCAGTGCAATAATTGTGTTTTCTCTGCCTATTTCAGTACATCCGGAGTTGTATCATGCTTGGTCGAATGCCCAATTTGATGCTGATGGCTAAGGAAAGTCTTTACACCCAGCTGCCATTGGATACCTTTACAATGCCATCTTATTCTAGGCGTATTTCTACAGCTACACCATACATGAATGGAGAAGCTTCAGCCAAATCCCTCTGGGCTATTAACAGTAATCTCAGAATAAAGATTCTCTGCGCTACCTATGTAAATGTAAATATTCGAGATATTGACAAGGTAAAAAACGACAACTTGGTTTCAATATGACTTGAAAGCACATGCATATTTCTGATGAATGACTCTTAAATCCTTAGGTTTTTTTGTTTCTACGTTACTCTCCAGGCCCACCAAACCTTAAACTTTTTGTCTGGGTGTGAAACAAATAAATAACTTGCCTTTTTGAGGTATTTACATATATTGGGCAAAACCTAAGGTGCATTCTGCATCATTATTATTATTATTATTATTATTATTATTAATCACCATCATTATCAGTTTATTACTCACCCTTCAGCCTCAGGTCCCAGGGATGACTACAGCAATTTAAACATCAGTATTAAAAACAACTAAAATTACTGACACAAGAATAGGGTGGATCAGAGGTGCATTTTCAGCATATGGCAGAAACAATATATTAAAAGTGCCAGATGTACCTCTTTGGGGAGGGAATTCCACAGCCTAGAAGCTGTCAAAGAGCGGTTGAACTACCAAGAGGGCTCCTCTACTGATCTTAACACCTGAGGTGGTCTGTAGGGAATAAGTTGGTCTTTCAGATGTTTGTGGCCTGAGTTGATTAAAGCCCTAAACACCAATGTGAGCACCTTTAATTGAGCCTGGAAATAAACTGACAATGCAACTATTTTAGAGCGGGGGTTAGATGAGTTACTCTTGCTTGATATTTATAACTCCTGCTTCGTGGTTACTTGTATAAGGTAAGGGTAAAGGTACCCCTGCCCGTATGGGCCAGTCGTATCCGACTCTAGGGTTGTGCGCCCATCTCACTTAAGAGGCCGGGGGCCAGTGCTGTCCGGAGACATTTCCGGGTCACGTGGCCAGCGTGACGAAGCTGCTCTGGCGAGCCAGCACCAGCGCAGCACACGGAAACGCCGTTTACCTTCCCGCTATAAAGTGGTACCTATTTATCTACTTGCACTTAGGAGTGCTTTCGAACTGCTAGGTGGGCAGGAGCTGGGACCGAAAGACGGGAGCTCACCCCGCCACAGGGATTCGAACCACCGACCATACGATCGGCAAGTCCTAGGCATTGCGGTTTTACCCACAGCGCCACCCGCGTCCCCTTGTAGTATAGTCATGTTCATAAGCGTATTTTTTTCAGATTTATGTCCGAACTGGCATCTATCATGGAGGAGAGCCATTATGTGATAATGTGAATACTCAGAGAGTACCTTGCTCCAATCCCAGGTAAAGAATATCACTAAAACAATGAAAAGAAACCTGATGTTCAAGTTTGTAGAAACTTATTAACAATTCAGATAATTGCTTTACAGTATATGTTGTGTCTTTCTTTCCTCCATCTAAAAGTGAGTTTGGAAGTTTAGTTTTTGTTCGGATCTGATACTGTACCTTAATGTTCAAGGAATATATAGAATCATAGGATTGTAGAGCTGGCAGGTACCATGAGTGTCATGTAGTCCAACGCAGGAATCTTTTGCCAAGAACGGGGCTCAAACCCATGACCTTGGGATTAAGAGTCTCATGCTTTACCTCCCCCCACAAAAAAACCTTCCTAAATACCCTCAACAGCACTCTTCAAATACCTGAACAAGTTATTGCATAGAAGGAAGCAAAGACTTGTTTTCTGCTGCCTTGAAGGGTTGGACTTGATCTAACGGCCTTAAGTTACAGGAGAGTAGATATTTGCTGAACATTTGGAGAAACTTTGTGAAGGTTAGAACAATGGAACCTGTTACCTAGAGGGATGGTGCGCTCTCTGTCACAGGAGATTTTCAGACAGAAGCTGGACAACCACCTGGCAGGGATACTCTCACTCTTAGTTTCCTGCATAGAGTAGGGCATTGGGGTAGATAGCTGTCAAATTAGCTTCCAATGGTTCTACAAAAGTGGAATGCCACACTGGAAAATTCAACTCAAACTTGGCTTGGTTTACACAGAATTGCTTTAGTATTTTTAAATTTGCCATATCATTTTTAAAGCATCTTTGCATAGCACTTTTGGTTAAAATCTTGGGTCAAATCCCTTTTATCTTCCTTTCAGGTGGAATGAGTGGCTGCAGTATGAGATGCACGTTCTTGATCTTCCACGTGCGGCTCGGCTTTGCCTTTCTATCTGCTCCGTTAAAGGGAGGAAGGGTGCAAAGGAGGTAAGAGTCTTGTCGTTGGATAGTGAATACTTCTCAAATAGGGAGAATATCTCATTTGAAATTATTCTTCTGACTTATACTGTGTTGATCTCTAAACTAATGGTAACAGTTATGATTTACTTTGTCATTGTATATTTGAGTTTTCAAAAAAAAAAAAGTCTGCCCCTGCCCTTTTAATTCCTCTATATCTGAGTTTGAAATGTGTTGCTAATAGACGAGACTAAACAGTGATTATTTGCTCTTTTTAAGGAGCACTGTCCATTGGCGTGGGGGAATATTAACATGTTTGATTACACAGACACTCTTGTTTCTGGCAAAATGGCTCTGAATCTGTGGCCTGTACCCCATGGGTTGGAAGACCTGCTAAATCCCATTGGAGTCACTGGATCAAATCCCAATAAGGTAAATGGACATTTCATGCCAATTTCTGGCTTATTTACTAACAGTTCGTTGTGTTAAATCAAGGACTGTCCAAGTGAATTCTAATGGTCCTCTGTATTTTAATAAAATATTGTCACTGTTTCCAAAATGTAACAATGGTAAACCTGTATAAACTGCAGTATTTCGGGCTATAGATGGGGGGTCACATAATTTATGCTTCTGTGCACAAAAAATAATAAATCTGTGCATGTAGAAAACTGGCATGTCGGGGAGAGGAGCCTGCTAGAACCCTTGTATCTGATATATCAGCTTTCTATGTAGGAAAAATTTGCTTTCACAGAGGAGCATGCAGTTATCTGAGCCATTAGTTGCAATCTGGAGTGCTGTTCCCAAGGTTGTCAAAATAAAATGCTGTGCAATTTGTGAGGATTTTGTCTAGTGATACAGAACTTTAGGTAGCCTGAATTGTTCCATCCACAAAGGTTACAATGGGACTAATGTCTCTACCAAAATCCAAATTGAGTTTACTATGGATGCAGCTTTGAAGAACGCAACTTTAGCAAGCTACTGTCCGGGTCTTTTCTTTGACTAGCAGCAATAAAACTTGGTCTTCTGAAGGCATCTGGTGTTTCTCCTGAGACTTAAGACTAATTTGTCTGATCCTGTGCTTTTATTATTTTAAATACCTTGTATTTGCATAGCTTGTACTTGTGGAATAGTGTGCTTTATATATATATATACTAAAAAACAATATTTTAAATCATACAAGGACAAACTTCTTTTCTTCTTAGGAAACTCCTTGTTTAGAGCTGGAATTTGATTGGTTTAGCAGTCCTGTAAAGTTTCCCGACATGTCTGTAATTGAAGACCATGCCAATTGGACTATATCTCGAGAACTAGGGTTTAACTACAGTCATGCAGGACTGGTAAGGAGCATTTTACTTTCCAGGTTGCATTGTGGCTAAGAACGTGCACTACAAGCTAGTTCTCACCTCACTCATGAAGTTTTATCAGATTGCTTTAGGCAAGCGACTGTCTCCCCAACCCATTAACTACAGCGTTAAGTATTGAACAGGGTTTAATAATACAGAGTGGTTGTTCGGGCTACTGAGATGAAGTATGTGAGATGCTTTAAGTATTCAAAAGGATATATATATATATATATATATATATATATATATATATTGCATTAATTGTAGTATGAACAAGTCATTGCTCTCTTTTTTTACAGAGTAATAGACTAGCACGCGATAATGAATTAAGAGATTGTGACAAAGAGCAGCTGCGTTCAATCTGCACTCGAGACCCACTATCTGAAATAACTGAACAAGAAAAGGATTTCCTTTGGAGCCACAGGTATGACATTGGGTCATAAGTAGGACTATGAAAAGTAGGTGGGCAATCATAGGCATGACGCTCCCTGGATTGCATTTTAAGTGGGAAAGGAAAGAAACTGGGGTGAGGACACGAGGCTTGTCATCTGCCCCTAAGCTTAACCCACAAAACTTTGGCTTTTTGTGAAGTCTCCTGAAGATTTTTTTTTTTAATCTATAACCAGCATACTAAATAGTTCCATGTAGTAATGACAACAATACTTTAAATTTTTATTTCAAAATCCCTTCTCTTGTTGTTGGTTTTTTTGCAGGCATTACTGCGTAAATACGCCAGATATCCTACCTAAATTGCTTTTGTCTGTCAAATGGAACTCTAGAGATGAAGTAGCCCAGGTAGTATCTCCGTTACTTATACACACTTTTAAACTGGCTACAGTTGTTAGCAGTAGCCTTGGTCAAAGACTTTCATTATAATAGCTTCCATGTTGATGGGGGGGAATATGACTTTAGTTTTGTTCTCTTACCTCTTAGTGAATAAAACAATTTTGTTGTAACAGGATCCCATAAGCTCTCTTCAGTAGTATTAGCACAATTTCCTCTTGATATAATTATGGCCCATAATTAATATTTGAAATTCGTTACCCCAAGCCATGGCAGTTGGAGCTTTCATGGCAGCATACCTCTGAACACCAGTTGCTGAAAGCTAAAAGGATGAGCCCGTCATCTTCATATCCTGTTTATGCACGTCTAGAGATGTTTGTTTGCCTTTCTGCTGTTGGAAGTAGAATATTGGGTTAGTTGGAATTTCATCTGATCCAGCAAGACCATTCTTGTGTTCTCATGACTGATACAAATTCATTGTTCTCTACTGTGCAGATGTACTGCTTGATAAAAGACTGGCCTCCCATCAAGCCTGAACAGGCAATGGAGCTTTTGGACTGCAATTACCCAGATCCGATGGTGCGAGCGTTTGCAATTCGATGTCTAGAAAAATATCTGACAGACGACAAACTTTCTCAGTATTTGATTCAGCTGGTACAGGTACTGTAATCTATTTTTGTCAACTGCCTCTTAATGTATGCCATTGTGCCTGAAATTTATGCTAAGACTTTATATAACTTTTCTGGATGATGAGAATCAGAATATCTCTGAAAGGTTAAAGCTTACCAAAGTTACCACAGTGCTTGGCTTGCATATTAAAGATCCTTCTGCTGACCATTGCTGATAGCTGGATAATATATTGCTGTAGCACTTCAAAGGTTGATAGCCCCCCTCCCCAAAAGAGTAATATTACGAGACAGAAATGAGCAAAGGCTCGGGCAGCATTGTAAATAATTCCACCAAGTTACCAGCCTATGGTTAGCTATATCTATGGACTTCAAGAAACAATATTTATATCTTTTCATTGCATACCCTTACAAGCAGTGATATAAAATACCGTATTTTTTGCTCTATAAGAGTCACTTTTTACCTCCTAAAAAGTAAGGGGAAATGTGTGTGCGTTTTATGGAGCGAATGCAGGCTGCGCAGCTATCCCAGGAGCCAGAACAGCAAGAGGGATCTCTGCATTCGCTGCGCAGCGATCCCTCTTGCTGTTCTGGCTTCTGGGATTCAGATTTTTTTTTCTTCTTGTTTTCCTCCTCCAAAAACTAGGTGCGTCTTATGGTCTGGTGCGTCTTGTAGAGCGAAAAATACGGTAGTGGTTCTTGGCCAAGAAGACAAAGGAAAGAAGAGAGAACTAAAAGGGAGAAAAATATTTAGCATTTCAACTTTCGGGGATCTTTAAAGAATAAATTATTTCTCTTCTCCTCCTCCCCATTCCAAATGACTCTGCCTTAGGGCAAGTAGCAGCAAATAAACGCAAATGTAAACCTACAACATGGTTTATATTGTAGGTATAATCAAGCTATCTCAGAAAACTGCAGGGGACAACAGAATTAGACACAAATCATAATACAAGGGCAACTGCACTGTTTGTAAAATAAAGCAGGCAGCTTGAGGCACAGTAGTACTTTGGGCTCATTCACATATCCAGACTGAGAACTTCCTCAGATTTCTTTATAAAGGGCTAGATAGTGCTGAAGGCAAGCTGTAATTTAGAGGCTCTGGATCAGCCCTGGTCACTAGAGAGGGAGGGCAATTTATATTCACCCAAAGTGAGTAGGTAAGTTATAATCTGCAAGCTTGGGATATAGGTAAAAGGTAAAGGACCCCGGACAGTTAAGTCCAGTCAAAGGCGACTATGGGGTTGCAATATATCATGCAGAGTGGCAAAACCTTGAAGTCTTCCACAGAATATAGCTAAATGCCAATTACACTTCAATCCTCTTGTGCTTAGGTTCTGAAATACGAGCAGTACTTGGACAATCTGCTCGTGAGATTTTTACTGAAGAAGGCACTAACCAATCAAAGAATAGGACACTTCTTCTTTTGGCATCTAAAGTAAGTTTGGATTTCTACTTTAAATGGACTCCTGTTATAAAGAGATGAAATTTTGATCTTGACCATCCTGTGCTTTTATTTATTTTTTTATGTATAAAGCACTTGAAAGCACTATTATTACTATTTTAAAAAAAAGAAATGGCTTGATGTTCAGAAAGATACTGCAACTGTTTCTTGGGCTTTGGGTCTTTGCAGTGCCTCAGTGATGAATGCAAGAGATTTGGTTCAGAAAGTTGATTTCTGTTTAAATCAGCAACAATATGGCATCAGGATAATAAAAATAAAAAGCTTTAGAAAACTATATATTGATTTTCATGCTGAGATGAAGAATGCAATCTTGAGTAAATGGTGTGTGTGTGTGTGTGTGTGTGTGTGTGTGTGTGTGTGTACTACCCCTGATTTAGATAGTCAGATAACTGGTCTTAGTGTGTACACACACACACACTAAGACCAGTTATCTGACTATCTAAATCAGGGGTAGTCAACCTTTTTATACCTACCGCCCACTAATGCATCTTTCTTGATGGGAAAAGTTCCTTACCGCCCACCAGTGCTCGATGGAAGGAGCATTCAGCTTCTGCCATAGAACCCCCTACCGCCCACTAGAATCCTGAAATGCCCACTATTGGGCAGTAGGGACCAGGTTGACAACCTCTGATCTAAATATGGAGTTGGGTTGACTCTCTTAAAGTTTGGGGCAGGGTTCTTTCCCATCCTTGCTTAGTGGATACTCTTTTAACTGGTGAGTCATCCTGAATAGTTAGGGGTTTTTTTTAGCAAATGCTTTATTAAAAATTAACCATAAGTTATGCCTTCTTTTAGGTCTGAAATGCACAACAAAAATGTGAGCCAGAGGTTTGGTCTGCTTTTGGAGTCATATTGCCGAGCATGTGGGATGTACCTTAAACACCTAAGCAGGCAGGTAGAAGCTATGGAAAAACTTATTAACCTCACAGACATCCTTAAACAGGAGAAAAAGGATGAAACCCAAAAGGTAAATTGATAAATTTAGCACTGGATGCATTCTTCAGCACTTAGAGTTGACATATTTCATTTAAAAGCTTTTTAAGAAAACATGACTCTTCATGCTAAAAATTGAAATTGGTCACAAATACTGCCTTCGTTCGTATTTGACTGATGAGCTCGTCAATATTTGGATGCTGTTATCCATCAGGTACAGATGAAATTCCTTGTGGAGCAAATGAGGCGGCCAGACTTCATGGATGCACTGCAAGGCTTTATATCTCCTCTCAATCCTGCTCATCAGCTTGGAAATCTTAGGTATCATCTTTCTCAGATTTCATAAATAGGCATGAATGTATCTGGAACATTTAAAATGGACAATTGCATGAAGAGCCTCCTCAGTCACCTTTTTTCTAAAATCCTGTCCTCTAGCTAAAACTAGGTCACATCTTTTTAGATCCATCTTTTTATTTGTAGCTGCATCATGCTTGGAGATTGCCCTTTAGACGTGAAAAGTAATACTGCATTTTGGTTTAAGGCAGTAGAGGGGAACCACCAACCCAGATGCCAGACTTGGCCTACCAGTCCCCTCCATTTGGCCCATGAAATACACATTTGGTGGAAGCCATGCCCACCCACCCCCCAGCCCTACACCTGACACCATACATGGCTTCAGGTGTGTAGTGAGTAAGGGCTGAGCTTCAAAGGAACAATCAGGACCTTAAAGTCCCAACTGCCCATCAGCTGGTGGGTGGTAGGAGTGCACCTTGCTCACAGAATGGGGATAATTTCCATTCTGGTGGATAGAACAACTTGTCTCTCAATCCTGTTATGTCCTAATGAGGTCATGTGATTGACAGGTGCGTGTTGCTGACCACCCGTCCTATTTGGTCTGCAATGAGGCTTATCAGGATCAGCCTCAGGGAGCCAAAAATGTTCCCCACACCTGAGTTAAAAGTGGGGGTAGGGGAGTAGGGATTATTATTTGATTTTGGTTTTTTGTTCTTGTTTTTATTATGTATTTTCCGCTTTTTTATTGTATTTTTATGTTGTGAACCACCCTGAGATCTTCAGGTGAAATAATAATAATAGGTCTATAGAAATATAATCATTTATGTCAGTTTGAAGGTGCACTCATTTAAGCAGCTATTTTATCCTTTCATAGGCTTGAGGAGTGCAGGATTATGTCATCTGCTAAAAGGCCACTTTGGCTTAATTGGGAAAACCCAGATATCATGTCTGAGCTGCTGTTTCAGAATAATGAAATCATCTTTAAAAATGGAGATGGTAAGGAAGTATATTTCATTGTATCCTGTATGTGTTTCTTCATCACCCTAACTATCTTAAACACCTCTATTCAATTTATACCAACTTATAAGTTATAACATCAAAGTAAAAGATTTCTTCCTAATCCTTGTGAATTTTATATTAACATCCACTGCATTCATTTTCACCAAAAACACACACAAACCCCTTCCACTACACAGTATTAGTGAGCAATAATGCAAATGCGCCATCACTATGTCTACCATAGGAATATATCATGATGTTAGCTGGTGATACATCACAATGCTGAAAACCAGATAGCGCCCAGCGCTAGTGCTGGCCTATCTGGCCATGACATTCTCATTCAGGGAATGGCAGTCACTATCTTGCTGTATGGTGATTTTGCACCAGGGGAGACAGAGCAGAGTGCTGTGGCAGTTGCACATAGGCAGTTGTTCTCCTTTAGCATGGGAGGGCACATGCACACAGATTAGCAGGAGCCGCTTGCTCTGTTTGCCCAGCTGAGGGAACCAACATGGCTATTTGAGGTGCGCTCTGTTCCTGTCCAAAGAGCTTTCCTATGTAGGTTGTGGCTGGCAGTGGGGGACTAGAGCACTTTGTAAGCTTTTCTGCTGTTGCCCAATATAAAGTTGTTGTTTTTTTAATTATTATTTATTTATTAAATTTGTATACTACCCTATACCTTTATACCCTGCCTTTTTCCATGATGGGACTTAAAGCAGCTTACGGATAAAAGCAAGAACCACTAAAAACATAGAAAAATTAATCATTAAAATAAAATTCAATATTAATAGAACTTAAACTATATAAAATCTGTTTTAAACATACCAATAATTACAATATACGAGTAATTACAGTAAAAACAGCAGCACAGCAGCTCTTTAATTCTCAAAAGCCTGTTGGAACAAGAAGATATTCACCTCCATAGACTTGAAGTAGTGGACTATAATAACTTGCCCCCAATCTCTTAGAATTAGTTTGATTTCACATTTTTGTCACAGGTTGTGTTTTGATTTTTTAAACACAGAGTCATTTTTTTCAATCAAAAAAGTCATCGATAACAGAACAGAGTAAGCTTATCGTGCAAAACAAAGTTGTTGAAGCTGTTTTATGCCTTCCAAAAGTTCCCAAAACCTGTGTTCACTTACATGTTTTTAGATCTACGTCAGGATATGCTGACACTTCAAATCATAAGAATCATGGAAAACATCTGGCAAAACCAAGGGCTTGATCTTAGGCAAGTATTCACAAATATTGCTAATGTTGCAGTCTGTGTTTTGTTTATCATTCTGCCTGAAGAAGAACATATTTGGTTCAAGAGTTTGCAGAAAATTTTAGTTTATTGTAATCAATAACTACCCATTCTACAAATGTTTTAAATGTTCTTCCCTATCTAATCAGTCAGATTACTGCTTAATGTTGTCATCAGTATGCAGTGAATATGTAAATGGCTGCAAAATCAAGTATCATCATGATTTAATGTTCTTGCATGTGTCCACCATTTTCTTGGGTTAAAAAGCGACTTTGTACATAAACAGTGGGATATTTTGCATGAGAGAGCAGGCCCATTCCACACCACAAACTGCTTTCTAAACTCCTTTCTATTTTAAAAAAACTTGTCATGTAGCCTTGAGCTGCTGTTCTAGAAGTGCAAGTCCAATGTTGCCCTGGGGGGCTGGAATTAATTGTGTAGTAGTTCTATAAATCATGGCCCTGCTGGTCGTCTATCCAAATGACTTAAATGTTTGATAATTACATAGAGATTTCAGTGCCTGTGTGTTTTGGTTGGTGGCCATTACGATGTCTGTTTTTTTTATAAAAAAACTCGCATTGCTCTTCTAGGATGCTGCCTTATGGTTGTTTATCTATTGGCGACTGTGTGGGGCTCATTGAGGTTGTGAGAAATTCACACACAATCATGCAGATCCAGTGCAAAGGTGGCCTTAAAGGAGCACTGCAATTCAACAGCCATACGTTACATCAGTGGCTCAAAGACAAGAACAAAGGGGAAATGTGAGTTGACTTTTAATTCCCACCCCCTCTTTTATTCTTTCTTTGATGGAAGCCTAAGAATATTTTGGTCCCCTTCTGTTTTAAGCCACAGTATTTTGTAACTGAAGTATGGACACATCCAGAGATTGGATTCAGGCAAGACCTTGTTCATTTCTTGCAGGGCATGTTAATGTTTTCTTGAGACAGCAAGCTCCTATACTATATCACAGGCTGCTTTTAACTCTTCCAGGTCTCTGAAACAATTTGCTGTGTGATGCAGGAGGACACTCACGTTGCTTGAATAAGTGAAATCCCCAATGGATGAGTGGCTCACGTGGTTTTCTGGATTGTGGCTGCAATGTTTAGTTATGGTTTTTAGGCGTATGAAGTGGTTAGTTCACACCACCTTATAACTGCAGACATTAATGAAGCTACATTCCTAACTGGTCTTCTCCAGTTTTCTGATGGCAGAATCCGGCCACTGTATTTTCCCATGGTTTTTCACTTCCCCAAGTGATAGGAAGTTCTAAGCGCAGCTGCTATGCTTGCATTGTGAGAAGCAGGTGCTCAGGACCTCTAGTGGCCTGGGGGAGCAGACATAAAATAATCTTTAAAGTAGCACCAAGATACCATTCCAAAATGATCCTGTTGGAGCTCCATCCCTTCTTGCCCTCCAGCTACAAGACTACATCAGCCACCAATCAGAAGTACCGTAGGTTGAATGTGTGTGATAGCTGTTACGCACCAAACATCAAAATGTATCATTCCTTATTTAGGCAAGTATTTTCTAGCCTCAGTGCCCATGAAGGAAGCATATTTGCCTGTTAACTAACACATCACCTATAGAAAAGGTGGAAACTGGTGGTGCATCTAGGAAATCTTGGTCCCTCATCTTAATGGTCTTACAGTGGGCCGTCTGTGGAGTGATGTGTATTACTTCACTTACTTCAAGATTAGGTAAGCCAGCCCTGCTGTGTTCAGTGGCGCTCCTGCTCATTCTACTGAGCGGGTCCCCGGATTTCTTCCCAAAACCATGCCTGGAAAGCATCACTGGTGGAAATATTACCTGGTGCAAAACAATTGCTGATGGATTTGAACGGATTTTCTCATATTGTAACCTATTGTAAAACAAACTGCACTTGAGTGCTGATCTGTTTCTGGGCCAAATTCAAGGTGCTGATTTTAACATTCAAAGTCTTAACCAGCCTGGATCTTGATTATCTGAGGGAATGCCTCCTCCTGTATGAGCCCTATCAACAATTAAGGTCTACCACTGAGTTCCTGCTAAAGATTTGATCATCTGTTGAGTCTAGATTGGACTCAAAAGAAAAAGAGCCTCCTCTGTCATAGCCCCAGATCTTTGGAATGCCAACCCTCAAGAGATTCACATGGCTCCATCTTTAGTTTTCTTCGAAAGACAAGTCAAAACTTTTCATTTGTTTCTTTTCTTCTTTTTGATAGTTAATTTTATAGAATCCACTGTTTTATTTGTGGCATAGATTTGGTTTCGGATTTAGATAAGGTATATTGTCGATTTTTAGTTGTAAAACTATTTTGAAAAGTGACATAAAATGTTTTAAATAAATATACATGTTGAATTCTCCCCCATCCAAAGAGGTGGCTTCCAGGAATACTCATCTACATTGCGTGCCTGAATCGCTTTCTTTTAGAAGTCCTAAACAATGGCACCTGCAATATTTCATGTGTTCTTTGTTCTTAATAGGTATGATGCAGCTATTGATTTGTTTACACGCTCTTGTGCTGGCTATTGTGTGGCTACATTCATACTGGGAATTGGAGATCGTCACAATAGCAATATCATGGTGAAAGATGATGGGCAGGTAAAAATGTTTACAATGATTATGCCTTTCTACGTGCTGGTATTTGGGCAATGCAGTAGCTTCCTACCGTCACGCTTCTTAACATCAGGAAACACGTTCTGCCTCAAATTGGCTTCTGATGAACTTTTTAAGCATCTGCCCTAACAATTCTGTGGGTTGCAGAGGCATTAGGCTAAGGTACATATTCACAATAAACATTGGCCTAAAACACACCCAGTACCCGTGTGCAGCTGTGAATTTCAGTAGCAATTTTATGGTGGTGCCTTTGGAAAGTCTGTTCGCAATACTGAACTGTTCATTGCACTTCTGAGAAATCCCAGGTTTCCTTGGAACAGTATGAAAGCTGCCGGTTCAGGGCTGTTTTGCATATTGACTCTTGGAATGAAATATCAGATCAATATGCAGGTGGGAATATTCTATTCTCTTGGCTTTCCCAGATGACTAATAACCTAAAAATGCATTTTCTTTAAAGCTGTTTCACATTGATTTCGGACACTTCTTGGATCACAAAAAGAAGAAGTTTGGCTATAAACGAGAGCGTGTGCCGTTTGTCTTAACGCAAGATTTCTTGATAGTGATTAGTAAAGGAGCCCAAGAATGTACCAAAACAAGGGAATTTGAAAGGTACAACATTTTATAGTTTAAGATTTAATTGAAGTTTAATTGTTAAAGCAAATCTTACTATATAATTAATTACCGTATTTTTCGCCCTTTAGGATTCACTTTTTCCCCTCCAAAAATGAAGGGGAAATCTGTGTGTGTCCTATGGGGCAAATGCAGGCTTTTGCTGAAGCTTGGAGAGCGAGAGGGGTCGGTGCGCACCGACCCCTCTCGCTCTCCAGGCTTCAGGAAGCTATCAGCAAGCCTGGGGAGCCCGCAGGAGTTCCCGCAGGGCTCCCTAGGCTGCGGATAGCAGCCTGATTGCCCAGAGCACGGGGCGCGCTGAAGCAGAGTGCCCCGCGCTTCAGGCAGATATCCGTGGCTGGGGGGGGGGGGAATAATTTTTTTCCCTTTATTCCCCCCCCCCCAAAAAAATAGGTGCGTCCTATGGGCCAGTGCGTCCTATGGGGCAAAAAATACGGTAGATATTATCTTGAAATACTGAAGGAAAGGGTGATGGGTGATGTTTCTGCCAGGGGATGGGGTGGGGATGATATTTTGAGTGAACTAACTTTTTTCTTTTTTATTGAATTTATATACCGCTCTGTACCCGCAGGTCTCAGGCTGGTTCACAGAATATCAGGGCAGTTCACAGAATACAAAATTTTGTCACTGTTACCTTAATTTTATGTGCACAATGTGGCCAATGTGGCTCACAACTTTCTTTCATATGTTATTTTATAAAAATAATAATTGTAAGGGTTTTGAAATACAACTGGTGTAATAAAGCAAAGACAATGTAATCCTGGGGTGACTGAGAAGGTATACACTTGTTTTTACAGTGTTCTGTAGTGGTTACAGTGTTGGACTAGGACCTGGGAGACCACTGGGTGACCTTGGTTCAGTCAACATCTCTTAGCCTAACCCAGGCTTCCTCAACCTCGGCCCTCCGGATGTTGGCCTACAACTCCCATGATCCCTAGCTAACAGGACCAGTGGTCAGGGATGATGGGAATTGTAGTCTCAGAACATCTGGAAGGCCGAGGTTAAGGAAGCCTGGCTTAACCTACCTCACAGGGTTGTTGTGAGGATGAAATGGAGAGGAAGAGAACCCGTGTACACCAACTTCAGCTCCCTGGAAGAAAAAAGGTGGTATATAAATGTAAAAAGTAAACAGGGGGCTCCCGGAAAACATGGTCCACATCTAAAGAGGTTTTGAAAGCAGCACACACACTCCAAACACATTTTCTCCAAAGGGGTTTTCCCTAAACACCACGGAATAAATCACAAGCCATGTGTGTGGGGTTATTGGTTTGTGTAGTGGGAGTTGCTCTTATTTTTATTAGGTATTTTTAGTTTTTATCATGTGTTTTTATGTTGTGAACCTCCCTGAGATCTACGGATGCAGGGTGGTATACAAATTTAATAATCAATACTCCTAGAATGGGAAATTGGCATGTTCCTCCTCATGTATATCTCAGAACATGTAGCCTGTAACCTGTAATAACTGGGGCCAAGCAGAACAGGAAATGCATGACCAATTTGCACAAATTATTAGATTCTGAATTTAGTAGTTTAAAAGGCTTTGTGTCCTTCATCTCCAGATACTCTCCTTTTAAAATGCCTATACAGTGGTGCCTCGCAAGACAAAAAGAATCCATTCCGCGAGTCTCTTCGTCTAGCGGTTTTTTTGTCTTGCGAAGCAACCCTATTAGCGGATTAGCACTATTAGCGGTTTAGCGGCTATTAGCGGCTATTAAAGGCTTAAGGGATTAGCGGATTAGCTGCTAAAAGGCTATTAGCAGCTTAGTGCCTTAGAAAAAGGGGGGGGGAGCGAAAAAAAATCGCAAGAATCGCAAGACATTTTCGTTTTGCGAAGCAAGCCCATAGAGAAATTCGTCCTGCAAAGCGCATTGAAAAATGGAAAACCCTTTCGTCTAGCGGGTTTTCCATCCTGCGAGGCATTCGTCTTGCGGGGCACCACTGTATTTCCAAAACATCTCTTTTGAGAAAGCTACATACAGTGAGTGGTATGGTTTTATGATGAAAATCATTGCGCAAATTTTTTCCTCAGTGGGAAAATAGTTTTCTTTAATGCCACATAATAAAGAAATGTTGATAGCCTCATGGCCTTTTCTGCTGATGGTATCATGGCCTTTTCAACTGTAAAGGTCAACTAGCAGCTGTTTTTATGTACCGTACTCCTTTTGTTTCATGATCCTCAAAAACTGTGGCATAGGTCTGATTGATATTTTTTTTTTCTTTTTCTCTCCAAGGTTCCAAGAAATGTGTTATAAAGCTTATCTAGCAATCCGGCAGCATGCCAATCTTTTCATAAACCTCTTCTCCATGATGCTTGGCTCTGGGATGCCAGAACTACAGTCTTTTGATGACATTGCATATATTCGCAAGACTCTTGCATTGGACAAAACAGAGCAGGAAGCACTGGAGTATTTCATGAAACAGATGAATGATGCTCATCATGGTGGCTGGACAACAAAAATGGACTGGATCTTTCATACAATCAAGCAGCATGCCTTGAACTGAAACAAAAATGAATGTGCTGAAAAACTGATAACCCATTTTGTGGCTGTTTCACTGCACTGTTGGCAGTAAAGTTTGGTTGCATCTTAATTGCACAAACCATGAACAGCATTTGAACTTGCAGCAAGATTAAAAAACAACAACCTCAAAGCTATTTAAATACGTTAAACAGGGTTTTGGAACACTACAGACTGTGTATTACAAATACAACTTTTCCTATATGTCCAGTCATGTTATGCCTTAAGTCCGGGAAGGTATACTTCAGAGATTTGTTTAATTGATTGGGGAATCTGTGCCGAGCATTAAAACCAGTTGTTCACATGTTCCAGTTGGTCTGGTGAAAATTGGGCCCATGTAGGTTTGCAAAAGAAGGAAAGCTTAGCGATATTAATTGCTCCTGAGAGTTTTCCTCTCCCATGAACTCCAGTCAGTAAATTAGAGAAGATCGTGCCTTCATAATGTCAGATATAATTGGTGGATTTTAGAGTAGCAATTTTCTCAGTTTTTATTTGACTATTTCAAACAAGTTATTAGGTGTAGATCTTAAGATTCTGCTGGACAGTATTAGCAGGGTTTCAATGATGACCTCTCCCACCACCTCAAAAGTCTGGCTAGTGGGGAGGATTGGGTTTAGTGCAACACTTTCAGATTTGATTTTTTTTTTTTCTAACCTAAACCTCAGTACATTTTTTCATGCATGTTTTTCAGAACCTAAAAAGAGGTGAGTTATTAGAATTAAAGATTATTTTTATAAAGGTTATTTATATAACAGAAGCTATTAATATATAATACTTCCTTACATTGATTTGTCCAGTTTTGTCCTTTTAATTCTGTAGATCATTTCTCTTTCTAAGAGCCTACTTGTATAAGCCGCTAGGCTGATGTTGTGGTTTGTAGGATCATATTTAAAGATCCTTGTGCTGGTCTGGGACATGAGTTGTCCATGTGTTCTTAGACATGACTCTAAAGCCCTACACCAAGTTCACCTCTGGCAGGAAGGGATTAGGAACTTTCCAACAGGAAGCTTGGTAGAGCAGCATAGGTGCACCCCACTATTTAGTACGCTGTTTAGTTGCACCAGCACAAACTTATATTCCTGTGGTTGACCCTCTATGACAAGGCTAATTTGTTTGCTTGGAAGCGTTTTTCTGTTGAAATCTGTGGGATCCTTTTCCAAGTAAACACACTTTAAAGACTAGAATGTCCAACTCCATTGTCTATAGCTTTCTCAAATTTTGATAGTGAGTTTAAGTCAAGCAACAAACCCTTGCTGAAATTCAAATTTGACTTGGCAGATCAATGGTAATCCTTGGCGTGGGACCAGGTAGATCAGTGGGAATGCAAAGACTTTGTCTAAGTGCTCCCAAGGAGCAACATTCTCTTGCAAAACCTCTTTGATTGGCTTTCAGTACTCTTGTTCAGCATAATCAGAAGAGAGACTTGCATGGATTGGGAAATGAGGGGAGGGGAAGATGAGTACCCTTCACCCTCTGCTTTTTCACCCAGTGCTGGCACACACAGATTAAGATCAGTTATTGGAAAAGCTTTTGCTTCCACTAGTAACTGTTTTTACTTCCAACGGAAGTATAAGCAGAAAGCTTTTACTTCCAGTGGAAGTATAAACAGAACGATAACTTGTAACAATGCTTCCAGTGCCAATGTCAGCTCTGGTATTTTAGGGTGGAATGAGGCCCCACATGTCTTCCTTCAAATACTATCTCAGGCAATACTCTTCAAATGATATGCTGGGCATTTTGTTAATCATGGACTTTGGAGTCCATCTCTGTCTTAGCCCTCTTTCTTGGACTGTTAAACAGAAGCTGCTTAATTGCAGTAACTAACATACTAGAAAATCACTATTTTCAATCCGATCATTAAATGGTCCTTTGTACTGCAAAAGAGACAACAGTCCATAGCATGCAGAGCTAGCAACCAATATTTTATACGTGTGTGTGTGTGTGTGTGTGTGTACATACATATATATATACATATATATATCTGTATATATCTGTCTTTAAAACAACAAAACTGATACAACTAGCAGAACCATTGGTACAACGTATTCCAAAATGACTTTTTTTAATAAGGCCAGGTATTTTGAGCCCGGGATATGTAAGGTGCCATTTCTTCCATATTAATGTTATTGTCTCACAGCATCTGAAAATGTTTCAGAAATTTGGATATTTGAGTTCACTTGCCTTTTCTTCTGTCCTTCAAATCTAGGTATTACTTGGAGTGCAATACCAGTTTGAACATAATTTGCTGACGTTAGGTCATTATAAATAAATTTGTATAGACTTAATGGACAAGACGCTATGTTTCTTCAGCAAGATAAATATTAAGTAGGCTGCTTGTTGTTGTTGAACTTGAAAGGGAAAAAACCACCCACCATGCTGAGTGTTCTTATTTTTGTGGATACAGATTTGCAGCTGCAGAGGTAACATAACTGTTACCAGGCAGCCCTGGTAAAAATTACAAATACACTCTTCTTGAAAACTAATATCGATACAAATCATGCCAAGTGGGTTTGTAGAATGAAAGCCAAGGCTAGACTGGTGGAAATAGGGACATATGAATTGTCTGAGTTGAGGTGGAGGGAAGACTGTTAGCCAAAAGTCTCACTGGTTCCCAGCCAATGTGCTTGTTTTCTTCTCTATGTTGCCTTGTATATGATTGTCATAGATGGATAGATAGATATGAATGAATGACTCTTAGGCTGTAGTCAAGAGTTTTGCAGCTTTTTGGGTTCTGCTCACTTGGGAATAATGATAAACCTAATGCTGTGATATTTTTATAAGAACATAGACCCTGTCTTATAACAAGTCAGTCAATGGATCCACCTAATTCATTAATTTTTATGTGAATAGGCAGCCCTGTCCATTTTTTTTTAATGTCCTTTTTGAAACACCAGGGGTTGAACCTGCAAACTTCTGCAGACAAAGCATGTGTTCTACCACTGAGCAGTGACCCTTTCTTAATCCATATCCTACTCCTTTAGCAATTGTAATATATTTTACCATACAGAATATCATCATCTTTAGTTGTGCTCTAGTTCTCCACACTTAAAAAGGTCAATGAGAAATCTTGTCTGGTTACAGAAGCATGTGACATCATTTCTGGCAAGCTTTCGTTGTGTTCAGGTGGGTGGTTGCAGATTCTACCTTTCAAGACTATGAAGATTAAGGTTGGGGGTTTTTGCGGGGAGGGAAGAATGCATAATGTCTGCTGAAGACTTAAACCATTTCAAGGCTTCAAGTGCTGACCATCTAATTCCTGGCTGTATGGTGCCAGCAAGCAGAAGTAGTTAGTTAGGAAGCTGTTAAAATCTGCTGTTCCATTGATACTTCTGTGGTTGGGTTTGGGCCTTGAATACTGGTATAATGGTCTAAAGATTGGGTTTAGTAAGTACAAATTCAAACAACTTTTGCTCTTTAAACACCTTGAAAGAAACTGGCTTTCTGGGAGTGATACTTTGAGAAGTGAGGGGCTGTTGCCCAACGAATGATGTTATTTCCCTGTCTTTTGCTTCCCTTTTTCTGAAGATGCTCCTACCACAGCTTCAGTTCACCCACTAAAATTGCTTGGGGACCAATTCTGTTGCCATGAATGCCACCTGTTGCACTTCTTCTCTGGCTTGGCAAGTGGACAACCAACTGATAGCTGCAAAGGGCTGGCCCCTGGCCCAGGGGTTTCCAGTTTTTGTCCTGACTAGTAGTCGGTAATGACATATTAGATCATTTTTAAAAGGAGAACTGTTTTATTCCTACGGCCTTCCACGTCTTTAGATAAAGAGTAGCCAGAATATGTGATGAAAATGAAGTTTTATAAACATGTTTTGCTACGTCCAAATCAAGTGATTTGTCATTACATGGGAAAGACAAGCCCATGTATTTTATGGACATGAATGAAAATCAGTTGCAAGTAGTTCACTTGAGATGGGATTGTCCTTCTCTTAGTATTTGCTCTTGTTTTTTAATAGAGAACCATGTAAACACTTAGGAGTGTCTGCTGGCATTCTCTCTTCCTTATAATCTGCACGCTCAGTGTTTGATCTTTGTATTTTTCTCCAGTTTTAGTGTCTGCACAGGTTGCAGACCATGGCTGGACCCGTTTATATAGAGGGAAAGGAAGAACCATGGTCCCACTCTGAATTCTCCCCCACCCAGCTACTTTTGCTTTTTAAAAAGTAAGAGATGGAAGGTCTAATCACGACGCTTCATTGCCTCATCCAGTCTGGCCCTAAACAGTGGCATAGCGTGGGGGGTGCAGGGGGGGCCGGGCGCAACATCTGGGGGGGCGCACTCGCAGCTCTCTGCCCCTACCTGGCTCACTCACTCTCTCTCACTGCAGTGCTGGCTGTGCAAATCCGATCCGAGCCGCCGGGTCGCCGCCCACTGTGGAGGGGAGGGTGCCAGGCGTGCGGTGCGGTGCGGAGAGAGAGCGAGGGACTATCTGGGGGAGGGACAGTGCAGCGGGGGGCGCAAATTACTTGCCTTGCCCCGGGTGCTGACAACCCACGCAACGCCACTGGCCCTAAACTGCCTATTTTCTGATTTGGAGTCATATGTTACATTTTCCAAAACTTCCTTTGCAATAAATGTGATACTCCTTTCTCTCTTTGCTTGTGTAACTGGCTGTAACATATCAGGTAGGCTGGTTGCAGAGATTACGCTTCCCCACCGCTTGAGAGTAACCAACTTACTAGGCATTTAAATGCTGGATGTAAATAATTCCAAAATTAAAATACAGAGAGAGCGAGAGATTGGAGGGAATAATCTGAATTTTAAACGATGTTCCAGTGATGAATGAGATCCTGAGTATTACTGGAGAGCTGTAAATAAAAACAACATAATATGAATATTTAAAGTAGGTGACTGCTAATTAATCTGAAAGTAACAAGCTTATTGTGAAACATTTCTACATGTCACATAGTACAGTGGTACCTCGGGTTAAGAACTTAATTCATTCTGGAGGTCCGTTATTAACCTGAAACTGTTCTTAACCTGAAGCACCACTTTAGCTAATGGGGCCTCAGGCTGCTGCCGCGCTGCCACCGCACAATTTCTGTTCTCATCCTGAAGCAAAGTTCTTAATCTCAGGTATTATTTCTGGGTTAGCGGAATCTGTAACCTGAAGCGTCTGTAACCCAAGGTACCACTGTAATGCATAGAGTTGCTGCATTTTTGGTTCCAATTTCCACCTACGCCAGTGTTAATTGACATTTAGCAGCTGTGGAGACTGGTCCATTGGGGCATGTGGGCAACTATAGTCCTGAAGCCTGCCTTCCTTACATCCAGTCCAGGAGGTACCACTGACTTGTCAGCTTCCTTCTCCTTAACCTCGGTCCTACCATTGTAGACCTTAGCAGGGAGGAAGATGTGGGGTGAAACTAGAATTAGTTGCCTCTGCTTGTCATTGCCTCTGGCTCCAGCCAAGTCCCAATAGGACTAGCCACCATGACAATCAGACTCAACATCTATTTAGTGTCTTCTGTTTGTTAGGTACTATATCAAGAGCCCTGCAAGCATGACATGTGGATGAGACGGGTTTGAAAAAGAGGGCAGTGCCATTTAACAACTATAGTAACTGGGGGTTCCAACCGTTGGGGGCCAGTGGGTATATCTGGAATATTGAGAAAGGTCCATGGGTGCCAGTCACAAAATGGCTGTTGTGGGGTGTGTAGAAGCGGCTGAGCCAGTGCACACAAGAACTGAGTCAGAAGAGCAAGCTATCTCCTGCATTGTGGGTTTTTAGGGGATATTTACTGAGACCTTTTGCACGCACAGTAGGAGGTTCTGGTGGGCACCCTGATGTCTGTGGGTGCTGCATTGTCAATCCCTGACTTTGAGGGACACAAAAAAGGCAATAGAAGATAAAAGATGGACCAGAGTGATTTAATTACAGATCTTTTTCTTTCTTTTTTTTGGAAGGACGGTCTTGTGGTGGGACTTGAAAGAAGCAGAGGAAGCTAGCCAGAACAACAGAATAGGTTTAGAGGTGTGGCCATGGAAGAGTTAAAAGGGAATTACAGAATAATATGAATGATCTGAAAGGGGGGGAAATAGCATAAGCGAAGAGAGAAATAAATGGCTGTGCTGCTTTTTGGCCAAACTCAAACCACTGCCCTGGAATCTTGATGAAGGGTGGTTAAGATTTTAATAATAATAACAGTGTATGTGCATGGTTACATATAGGGGGTTAAAGGAGGGGTAGTACATCTGGTGGAGGACACATTGTGCTACCTCTGGGGTAGTTTACCCACCTTTGGCCCGCAGCCTGCACTCTCCTATCACCTGTGGCTTCTAGAAGCTGTCAGCATGTAACAGCAGCCACCTGAACAACAGATTGAGCAGACCCACAGCTCACCTGATCACCATCTTTGTCACTATAGTGAGATGCGTTGTATTTCTATTTGAATTTTAATAAATGTTTCTAAATTTGTGTCTATGAATATGAATTAGCCTATGGAGATTTATGTCCTCTTTCTTTTTTGTAGGGTGAGGTTTTCTCTCTTGGAAGATGCGTAAGTGGCCAACTTTGTGACTTATATTAACCCGTTTATAAAACCAGGAAACGGTGATCACAACACACTGCCTTGGATTAAAGCGAAATGAGACTGCAGCATAGAAAGGGGCACTGCAGAAGCAAGATTCTCCTGCCATTGCTGTGATGCGATATGAGGCATGTTGTTTTAAAAAGCCCTTTGGCCTTGCATTGTTCTAGCACCTATGATCTAGGTATTACAAGTCTAGGTATGTAGATACAAGTGCAATATAAGAATGTGTGCAGAATATTTGCCTGCTACACGGAACAGCTTTAACAACTATGAGATGCTCTTAGTGGCCTTGCAGCTTCAAGTCTAGCTGCCAAAGCTGGACACCGATCTGACTTCAACACACACCTCCTGCCATTGTTGACACCTGTCTGTCTCGAGAGACAATGGAGTGTGCCTCCGGGGGTGAAGTCAAACCACTGTGTTAGCAGCACTGAAGTGACTTCCCTGGGACACAAGCCTGGGCAGCATGTATGAAGCTCCTGGGCTGCCCAGATGACAACACTCCCATCTTGGCCTCGCTGATGAGGTCCAAAGGAAAGCAGAGCAATATGTCTGGCACCAGCTTAGTTGTCGGAGGTGTACAAGATGCCATCTAACTTAGGAACTCAGCTCAGGATTTGTGTAGGGTTTACTCCTTAGCCTTTTCTTCTGAAGATATCCTGCAAGGCAATGGAGGTTTAGGAACAAGAGTTTTGATTCTCCTAGATGGGCACCCTTCCCAGGTTGACTAGTCCCATCTGCCCCTCATTTCCCTCTACAGCACAAGCAGAAACCGCCTTCTTGACCATTGGACCAACTATTGATCTCATCCAGCCAATCTGCCGGAGCCTGTCTTCACATGCAGGGGAAGTCCCTAACTCACTTAGGGGTTGAGACCCATTAGATACCCTCACTTGGTTTAGCGGGTCAGCTGAAGCCATTCCTGGGGTGTGGCTGCTGTTGCATGCTGGCAGCTTCTAGAAACCACAGGTGAGAGCTGAGTGGAGGGTGGGGGCCAAAGGTGGACAAACTACCCCAGAAGGAGCATGATGTGTTCACCACCAGATGTGCTGCCCCTCCCCTAATGTTCCATACACTTCAACCAACATTCAGGGATGTGAAATCTAGGTAATGGTCAGGCAACCATCCAATTGCCTTGCGCTCATTGGTGAATTAATTAATTCCAACATGCTCTGCAACTATTCACGTAATTGCTTCATCTCCTAGGCCCTGGACCAGTGAGGGCGGATGGGGAATCTGCTTCTGCTGTCCCCTTGCATCTAGATTCCAACTCATTTTAGTAGTCAGTGTTGCTCTGTTCCTTTAACCTTACCTGATGTGAGCGGAGTGTTCATCTGTGGTGCCAATTCAGAACTTTAGAGCTGCTCGTATTGCCTGGCATGCTGCTCTCTTCACCTCTAAAGCCCTCTCGGGCTGGCCTGACTGATAGACAGCCACCTGAACTTGAACTTCTGGCTCTGTCCCGTCCTGATCTAACAGTAAGTCGCAGCAGAAGAACCCATCTAACAAGCACCTCAGCCAGCGCCGTGCCCGGGCCTCTTGTTCCGCATCCAAACCCGGGTCAGGATCCACCTGCACAATGACCCCAACCAGAGCCACCGGGTTATAGTAGATGCAGTTCTTCAGCTTGTGCAGCATTTCGGCCAGTCGATCCAGTTGGTCCCACGACTTTAAGAAAGGGGCTCTGCACAGGAAGAAGATGAGCTGGGAGTAGATCCTTTCTTGTTGCCTGGAGCAGCCATTTTCAGTCAGGACCTGGGGTCTCTCGGGCCTTTGGCTGGCTGCTTGGTCGCAGCAGATCACCGAGCTCGTCACATGGAAAGCTGGGATTGGGAACTTTGCAAACACCTCCTGGCGGAAGGTCTCCACCACTGCCTGGCTTTGTAGCTCCCCAAGCAAGTGCACGTTGCCTCCCATCATAAACTGGAGAGTCACAAATTCCAGCTCCAGCTTTTCCTCGTGGGGAAGGTCAGATCTGGCAACAACAGCCAAGAGGTCCCTGACTAGTTTTAGACCTGCTTCTTGACCTTGGTTGTCCTGTTCTGCCATCTTCCCTTGCCCTCTTCCCGCTTGGTCTGTGATCTCTTCCCAGGATCTCCCAGCCTGCCTCAAGATCTTCCTATGGGTTCCTGTGGTCCACCCTCTGAATACATCTTGGCTTGCTCTAATTTGCTCAGTATTCCTTTTGGGGGCTTCTGTAGGCTGCTCTATATAATCTTCCTGCCCACCTTGAACCTGCTCCTTGATCTTTGGCCTGGCTCCTCCAGCCATACCTGTGACACCCTCATGATCCCTGCCAATCTCTTCTGGGATTTCTTGCGGCATAGCTCCATCCAGCTCAGTGCTCTCTTCCTGTGGTCCTCCTTCCTGTTCTAGAATATTCTCCTGTTCACTTTCCTCCAGCTCTGTGAATTGCTCCTGAAGTGTTCCATCCAGCTGCCTGATGTTCTCCTCAGCATCCCACTCTTGCTCTGTTACCTCCTCTTGTATTCCTTCCTCCTGCTCCATTCCCCTTAGCTTCCTTCCTCCCCCTGTTCATTTCCCCAGATCCTCCCAACTCTGCTTTCTTGTTGCCTAGTCCTCAGGCAACCTTGTGTCATAATACACATTGACCTGACTCATTCAACGCGCATTAACATGTGTCACCCGCATTGCTATCTCTTGAAGACAACTGCATGATAGTTTCAAAAATATGTTTTCAGACAGCGCATTTTCTGGACCTGTCTGAAAAGAAAGAAATTATGACCCAGCATAATTGGAGAAATCAAAATAATCACAGGGTGTTTACTCCCATTGGTTGTTCTAGTTGGTTGTGTAAAAGACAGTGGGGGACTTGGGGCTCTCAAATTTCAGCAGTGCTCTGTGGGACACAAAAATTTCGCATCGCCAGCCTCTTGCGCTACATTCTACAGCACTGTTGTGGTGCCCCCTGCAGTACGGCACTCAGGCAGCCGAACTACCCTAAAACCGTCTCTGTAAAATATGATGTCCTAGTAGAGGATAAAGAAATGGCCATTAATGTATTGACAGCTGCCCATATTACAACCTGTCATAATTGGGGGGAAAGATAAGGTCCCCAACAATGTAAGACTGGATGATCCAAACCTGGGAAATAGCAAATTTTGTTGGTTGCATTTGCCCAAAAAGGCTCCCAGAGTGACTTACAGTCCAACATGGCCAAAGTGGAAAGAGGAAAATCTAGAGTTGGACACCAATTTCAATACTGTTGTTCCTATATTGACCAGCTGACACAGTTCTAAGACAGGAGGTGCATGATGGAGCTGGATCTCCAACAAAGCTGGTGAAATGAGGCCGGCTTATTATCTCTCTCATTTAATCCGATGGAACGGCTGCCCCCAGGTAACAGTTGAGGGGAGAGAAGGCTTGAGGGAAGTCTGTCACCGCACAGCTGATGGAGTGAGCTCTGCTTTTCAGCTTTCCCACTGCTGGAATTTTAAATATAGGCAACAACCATTTTGCGTGGGGTTTATGTTCCTGACCACGCCTACCCCCACGGGTTTGCAGAGCATGCATAAGTCTGCTCCACCCTGCCCCTTTTTCCAAGTTGCTGTGATGTGCGCATGTGCAGTCGAACACATATTGGACAAGCGCAAGACGGTCGTTGCCTGTATGATAAAATTACAGGAACCTCATCAGAGTATGAGAAGAGCGGTAATGTATTACAGTAGTTGATTTATGGAAAAGTGGAATATGTTCAAAACACGTTGGTGCAACATAGTACAGGAAAATGCAAACATACAGGTGCTCAGGCATGTTGTCAGTCACTTTTTTAAAAATATATAAATACACTGATTGGATAAAACAGCAATACTGGAACATATTTGCACTTCTCATCAGATTAAAAAAACCTTAAAATAAGCATCATTTAAATAAGTAAACATTAATAAAATTAAAACTATGTAGTTTATTTATAGAGTGGAGGGTGCTCCTGTAATCTCACTGTATACAAGTTGTACAAGTGACAATAAAGTATTTCAATATAGCTATACAGAACTCGCTCATACCTTTTCATTTTCCGCACGTGGGCAAAACAGGAACAAAACAGTTAAATGCTTAAAACGAATGCGATTAAATATCACAGTTAACCCCGCGTGCTGAAAATGAAAGCGTATAGGCGAGTTCGCATAAAGGTGTGAAGATGGGGGCAAGAGACGTCACCCTCGCTTTCCCACATTTATCAGAATGAGGCGGCGAGAGTCCCGGCAGGTGCCTAGAATGGACTGTACCACTTCGGACCGCAGCTGGGGTGAGGAATTTTTTTTTTTAAAAAAAAAAAATCTGAATTTAAGAGAAACGCAAAAACCCTCCCGCCTCTTGATGCAAGCGCGCCTCTTTTCACCTGCAAAGAGTTGCTGTCGACACAGAGGCGGAGCCCCACTAACCCCCGGCATCCTAGGACACACCTCCCTTCCTGGGTGTGTTAGATCGGCCGGTCTTACCGCGAGGCCCTCAGGGTTCGGGGAGGCGCGGCGTCGACGCCCGCATGCGCCCAGCTGCGTCGGGGGCGGGGCAACACGGCGTGCGCGCGCTCCTCTCCTCCCTCCCCTCCCCATCTTCCGTTGCGGCGGCGGCGTCGCGTGTGTGAGGCGCCGCTTGCGGCCTGCTGCTCAAGGTGAGTCCTGTGGCGGGGAAGGCGTGAGGTAGGTGTGGGGAGGGAAGGAAGGTTCGGCCTCCTTTTTTTCCCAAACGTCGTCCTGCCAGTGGAAGGGGGAGAAGGGAAGAAGGAAATCCCGCTATTTACTATTATTATTATTATTATTATTATTATTATTATTATTATTATTATTATCATCCTCATCCATGGCGCCGCCCCCCCCCCCCCGGCCGCAGACTCTGAGGCAACTCGGGCGCCTTAATTCTCTTCAGCTTTGTGGGGTTATAGGAGGCTCGCTAGCTCCTCACACACCATAATCATCATCATCATCATCATCTGCAGGATGGACCCAGGCTTGGTTACGTTCAGACCCGTTTATTATCTCTTGTCAGAGGCTCCATCCCGTTACGAATGCGCCTCTCACCTTCTGAGGTGGGTAGCCAGTTATGGGGGGCGGGCGGAGAGAGAGGGAGGGAGCAACGTATGTCTTTATGTAAAACCGGCATACAGTGGTACCTCGGGTTACATACGCTTCAGGTTACATACGCTTCAGGTGACACACTCTGCTAACCCAGAAATAGTGCTTCAGGTTAAGAACTTTACTTAAGGATAAGAACAGAAATCAGGCTCCGGCGGCACAGCAGCAGCAGGAGGCCCCATTAGCTAAAGTGGTGCTTCAGGTTAAGAACAGTTTCAGGTTAAGAACGGACCTCCGGAACGAATTAAGTACTTAACCTGAGGTACCACTGTAAAGGGTAAAGGGACACCTGACCACTAGGTTCAGTCATGACAGACTCTGGGGTTGTGGTACTCATCTCGCTTTATTGGTACAGCTTCCGGGTCATGTTGCCAGCATGACTAAGCCGCTTCTGGCGAACCAGAGCAGCGCAGGGAACCGCCGTTTAGCTCCCCGCCAGAGTGGTACCTATTTATCTACTTGCACTTTGACGTGCTTTCGAACTGCTAGGTTGGCAGGAGCAGGGACCGAGCAACGGGAGCTCACCCTGTCGCGGGGATTCGAACTGCCGACCTTCTGATCGGCAAGTCCTAGGCTCTGTGGTTTAATCCACAGCGCCACCCGCGCCCCTTGAAACCGCATAGGAACCCAGTTAATCGATGAATGGTAAATGGCAGCAGTGCGCAAGGCATCCTAATTCATGCCTGTGCACTTTATGTGCCCGAGAGCGGACTTAGAAAACCGCCCCAGCGGAGCTTCCGCATCCGATTAGGCGGGTTGTGAGGAGGCGGGTGCAGCTCGCGACCGTGTAAAAAACACACACGTAGGATGGGGCGCCTGGAGGGACAATGTAGTTTGAAAGCAGCGGGGACGGGGTTTGCTGCTTTTAGGGGTGGTGATTCAACGAGGCTGGGTTTCTATAGCATTCAGTTGGGCTCTACCCATTCCTGGCAGAAATATCCCATGTGAGAAAACCTCTTCTCTGGGATTTGGGATAGGTTTATTTGGAATAATGAAAGCGCACCCATTCTAGAATCTTTTGCTTCCTTGAAAAACTTGCAGGAGGATTCTTGTGCAGCATATATATCTTCAAAGCATATTAGGTGGTACTGACATGGAGAAAACTGTATCTTTTCAGATATTAAGTCATGATTGATGGACACTTTAAAAAAAAAAAAAGTTATATCTTCTAAAAAATGCTACCTGTAAGTAGATATTTAGTTCACTGTGCTAAAACACTTATCCTTGATTTAAATTTTACTTGACAGGAGACTTTTATTTTGAGAAACATTTTTTAAAAATAGTAGTTCCCCTCTGGTATTTGAGATGGAATGCTCCATTCCATTTCCTGGGATTCTAACAACCTCATTCTGCTTAATGTGTTGTCCAGATGTGCAGGTATCGATAGCAGTTTTCGAAACTCCCATTGTTTTAGCACATTTTGCGATGCAATTTCATTAGCACGAGCAGTTTCTGAACTCTGGGCACTGTACTGTGCCTAGGATTTCAGAATAAAACTGTAGAGTGGAAGGAAAGGATGACCTTTTTCTGCCTCCCCACTTCCAGCTACTCTCTGAAGACTGGAGGAGAATATTAGGGGGGTGGGCAGGGGAAGGTCTAGACCATGTGAAATCAAACAAAATATTTTAGCTGAAGTTCATTCATTTTCAGCTTTGTATTCTTGTTACTAAAAAGTGTGCCTAGACATTCTGTTGTTGCTCCCATAACCTGGGTTTAAGGTGCCATTTAGCGCCTAGTTTTCGTATCTCAGTTTCTAACGCTGATTGATAGGGAGGGCAATAGTCACATATCCTCCAAAACTGCTCCCTTCCACTGAGAGGGAGCTTTTGGCAAATGGGAGGGAAAACTGTCAGTCACTTTTACAAGTTCCATTGAAATACAGTGGTACCTCTGGTTACAGACGCTTCAGGTTACAGACGCTTCAGGTTACAGACTCCGCTAACCCAGAAATAGTACCTTGAGTTAAGAACTTTGCTTCAGGATGAGAACAGAAATCGCACAGCGGTGGCAGGAGGCCCCATTAGCTAAAGTGGTATCTCAGGTTAAGAACAGTTTCAGGTTAAGAACAGAGCTCCAGAACGAATTAAGTTCTTAACCCGACATACCACTGTATAGCATATAGAAATATATCTGTTTTGGGAAAGAAACTAAAATTCCAATCCTCAGGAGCAAGTGCTGTTCTTATTTTCTGTTTTCTTAATTGTTTATATTTCTCATACAATCAATCTCATTCCCATTCTTTTTAAATACTGGTGCTCTGTCATTTTTAGGTCTGGTTCACACATCAGACTAAGTCAAGCCATGGCTTAATATGAATGCATGAGCTCCCAGAGAGAAGAGCCACTCCTCCCCAGTTGTTTCACTGCTGCACTGAGCTAAACCATAGTTTGGACTAGATGATCCTTGGGGTCCCTGCCAACACTACAGTTATATGAATTAAACTCCTTTTTGGATTTAAACATAATATTCTTAACAACAAATGCAAAAGAAAGATCAGGAAAAGCAAAATATTTTTTCACTTGACTGATTCACTACTTGTCTGGTGTGTGTGTGTGTGCGTCTTGCCATTAAATTTTCAACAGATTTCTAAAAAAAAAAGTTCACAAGATATTAAAATGGTGGCTTGCTCTAATTTAAATAATTCGGTAGTGGCATTTATGAGTATGTATTTCATGTGATCAACATGTCCTTACAACCTACTGTTCAAGGAGTGGGGCATGAAATCCAAGTTCAGTCAGCCATTAAGCAGATGAAAAATCTTTTGCATAGACCTATTTGGTTGGCACACATTATTCTTAAATCGGTATTTTAATTGAGTGCTATTGAAGTCGTAGGAGAGGTACAAGCTGGAAGGAATGGAAAGACAGCCAGAGTACAAAGATTTGCCCATTTTCACATACTGCTTACATAGTTTCAAATTTATCTTCTCAACAATGACTGTTGCTCTGTGATGAAAACTTGTGCTTTTAAAGATAAAACTGACTTTTCTGAAATTCAGATTGTGGGATAAAGGAGTCTTGGCCTAACTCTTGCGGTAGGCTCAGATCCCTGAACTTGGTGACCTAGGACCCTTTTGAAGAACACTCTCCTTCATGTCTCTCTAGGCAACAGGACAGAGAGCTCTTGCAGAGATGCTGTGCTCCAGAATGCATCCCTTGCTTTCAAGTGAATAATCTCCAGCTGACTGGTTATTTCTGGGTTCGCCAGAGGCAACACTCTCGCAACTCTATTGTCTCACGGAAATTATTCCAGTCAGCCAAAGGTCAGACATTTGAGCTGGAATGGTGCATGAGGCCATATGGGTCAACTAGTACTTGATCAGGAAGCCTGTGTTTATAAGCAGTTTCAGAGTACATTGAGTATATTGGGAAAGATCCAGGAATATGTAGGTTGTTTTTCTCCAGGGACAGCCCCTAGTGAGCATTGCAATCCAGATGTACATGCTACAACCCACCCACCCCTTTTGCTGATCCAGTGCTGCACTGTGTCAGCATTGTCAATTGGTGAGGAGCCAGTGCAGGTGTAAATATTGCATATCTCTACAGCAACACGAGTTTTCAAACTTAATCCCCAAATTAATTTTGTCTAGTTCTAGTTCTCCCCTAGATTAATGCCTTATGCTAATGACTAATGTGAATATGATTATAGCAGTAGTTCAGGGAACAATACTTTGGGTGGCAGCAATCCCACATTTCATAACATACATATTATTGACTACATTGGCTTAAGAGTTACTGCAGTTAGACACATCAAGATACGCTTTCTGTTTTCAATTTTTAAAAATGTTGAATAGTGCACACTTGGTTATTTAGGACTTCAGGCATGGTAAAGTCAAGAGCAGGATTAGTAATTGGAAAATCCTACTACTACTGACTTCCCTCAGACCACCTAGTGACATATTGGCAGGGGTGATATTTAAAACAGGCACTTTGTGAATCACTTGATCTCCTAGTTACTATACAATACCAGCTTGCATGTCACATAAGAGATAATCTCTGTGATTGAACAGAAATTCCCTGTTGAAAATACTTCCATTTTCGAGAATATCCTAATTTGACTCTTGGCTCTTTTTGTGAACTATGTTGTGCTCAGCTGCTGTTGAAGTTGTTCTCCAGCGAACTTACACCCATTCACAAAGTGCCCTGGTAACATTTCTCATTTGTGAATTGGGAATGTGAAATGCATTTTTTTCTGCTGTAAGGATGATCAGCTTCAGAGAAACTCAGTTTCTAGGAAACTGATTTAAAACTGACCTATGTCAGGAAAAACAGGGGAAGTGTGCCCTTGTTAATTCTCCCCTGCTTCTCAGTGGCTTTTGATACCATTGACCATGGTATCTTTCTGGAGTAGTTGTCCAAGTTAGGGGTGGGTGGCACCGCTTTGCAGTGGTTCCTGTCCTACTTGGATGGTCGTTCCCAGAGGGTGATGCTGCAGGAGTGCTCTTCTGCCCCATGATGCCTTCATTGTGGGGTTTCTCAGGGTTTGATTTTATTTCCCATGCTGTTTAACATCTGCATGAAATCACTAAGTGAGATCATCTAGAGTTTTGGAGCATATTGTCAGCAATATGCTGCTGAGACACAGCTCTGATTCTCCTTTACATCTGCAGGTGTGGCAGTGAATGTACTGAACTGATGTCTTGCCTCCGTAAGGGCCTTCTCGGTAGTGGCGCCCTCCCTGTGGAACGCCCTCCCACCAGATGTCAAAGAGAACAACAACTACCAGACTTTTAGAAGACATCTGAAGGCAGCCCTGTTTAGGGAAGCTTTTAATGTTTGATGTATTACAGTATTTTAATATTCTTTTGGAAGCCGCCCAGAGTGGCTGGGGAAACCCAGCCAGATGGGCGGGGTATAAATAATAAATTATTATTATTATTAGTAGTAGTAGTAATGGACTGGATGAGAGCCAATAAACGGAAGCTCAATCCAGATAAGACTGAGGCACTGTTAGGGTGTTCTCTGGATCAGATGGATGGGAAATGGCTTGCTATTGATGTGGTTCGCTTCCTCTGAAGGAGCAAGTCCACAGCTTAGGGGTGCTTCTGGATCCGTTGCTGTTGCTTGAGGCTCAGGTAGCCTCTGTGGCCCAGCTGTGCCCCTATCTGGTCTGGGATAGCCTAACTTCTGTCATTTATGCTCTGGTAACCACTAGGCTAGATTACTGCAACATGTTATACATGAGGTGCTTCTGAAGACAGTTCAGAAACTTCAGCTGGTGCAGAAGTGGCTGCTGGTTAATAATCAGTGGCTGCTGGTTATTTTTCAGGCCCAATTCAAAGTGCTGACTTTGACTTATAATTTCTATAGCGTTAAACAGCTCTGGGCCATAATAATTCAAGGACCACTTCTCCTCTGCCCCAAACCCTGCAGTCACAATCTGAGGCCCTTCTTCATGTGCTTCCTCCACAGAGGATGGCACCATGAGAACAGCCCTTTTCTGTGGCGCCCCCCCCCCCCTGCGCGTGTGGAATGCTTTCTCCAGGGAGGCTCTCCAGGCGCCTTTGTTACATATCTTTGTTACAACTCCCATAACCCTGGACAATCAACTGTGCTGGTTGGGGCTGATGAGAATTTCGAGTGCAATACAATGATACCTCGTGTTACGGACGGGATCCGTTCTAGAGACCCATCCATAACGTGATATGCCTGCAACTCGAAGTGCTGTGTCTGCGCAGGCGTGCAGCGTAATTTGGCGCTTATGCCGCAATTTAGCACTTCTGCGCAGGCGTGAGCAGCAAAACCCGGAAGTAACCTGTTCCGGTACTTCTTGGTTGCCGTGGGACGTAACGCGAAAAGACGCAACACGAAGCAGATGCAACGTGAGGTATAAGTGTATCTGAAAGGCCAGAGGTTACCCACTCCTGGTGTGTATTATACAAGAGAGCACCACTTCTTTAAATCTCTGCCTATGTGACTGATTAATATTTCAAAGCAAGGAGATCCTAGTCCTCAAATTGTTGTTAATTAATTCATTCGTCTCCTCCCACATGTGTCTCAAGGTAATTTACAAACAGATCATAAGAATAGTTTGTGCTTTGCATAGTTACTCTAATCTGATTAGGTTTCTTTTGATGCTTGATTTATTTCTTCCTTCAGATGTTTCCTCTGTTGTAAGAAGTTGTGTAGTTGACAGTTCTTCAGCTTCTAATGAAGAGTCCGTCTAGTAATTTGGAAGACCCAGTTCTTTTCCTCACATTTTATTATGTAAACCCAGAGAGGAACATATTTAATATCTAATTAAGTCCAGTTTGAAAATAACACAAGAATAGACCCTTGGTTGTAAAATGTCATTCAGCAGTTTATCAAAGGCTGAAATGGTGAGAGAACTGCCTCATCTTTTTCTGTCCAATCATATCACTTTCGATTCCAAAGGTGAGATTAAAATTGTTTGACGTTGCAATGAAAGTTTCATTTCTTTTCCTTCAGGAACATGCAATGACAAACATGCATTTTGACTAGCTACAAAACTAGGCAAAATGTGTTGGTTCCTGAGAAAGGAAATCCTTCAACAGCAAAGCAGCCACAGTGGATTCATATTTATGTTCCCCTGTTGTTCTTCTGACTTTGATCCATAGATAGTATCCTCCCCAGTGTTTTCAAATAGCACAAGTGCTGCTGGCCCAAGATCTCTCAGTCTGGTTTCAGGCAATTTCCCCCCTCACACTGCAGTTGTGTGCAGCACAGCCCACACGGTTCAGGAGCGGGACCCAACCCTATGAAGAGTGTTTTTTCAAGGGAGGAAGAGAAGAGAAAGATTAGTTATTCAAGTTGCCTTGCTTGTGCAACTTGTGGATAAAACTATACTAATGCCCAATTTGGGCACCTACATATAATAAAGGCATGCAACAAGGAATACCCAACAGTGCAGATAAATTACATTAAAGAATTAATTGCAGCAATCTAACACAAACCAGCACAAGCTAATCTAAATAGATGGGCCTTTTACCCTGAAAAATCCTGTTGTGACTGACAGGAGTCAGAAGTCTTCCAGTGACACACAATCTCTAGTTTGTGGAATGATTTGTTACTTAGAGCCTTAAGACTCGGCAAAAATCATCTTGCTGATCACGTTGATGCACAGCAAGGGTGGTTAAATTATTGACTTGTGGTCTGCATATATATCTTCCCATCTAACAGTGTAAAGGAGCTTCAACAAGTTTATCATTTTTCTTTCTTTTCTTTTTTCTTTCACTTTGTTTAGACTGAAGCAAAATGAATGAACATCCAAAGAAGAGGAAAAGGAAGACTCTACACCCCTCACGCTATTCAGGTAGATCAATAAGTTTACCTATTTCATTTACAGAAAGCTATTAGTTATCTTGTGAACAAAGCTGGTAAACAGTCACAAGATACATTTTGAAATGGGTGGGTAAACAGTAGTTTATTTTTCAAAACTAAGCATCAACTAGGACATATATCTTTCCCTATTCCTGTTTAAAATGTACCAGTTTATTGAATCTGCAAAACATGTCTTTTGCATATAATATATGTAGTTATAATGTACGTTCAGTATAAAAGCGGCAAACCTTTATGGTTCTCGATTACAGTATGACTGAAATAGAAGTTTGTCCAGGAACTATAGTGTTGTGTACATCACACAGTAATTCTCATTGGTGTCTGAAGTAGCATCACTGCTGTCACCGTAGTATCAAACAAGGAGCAAAAGGATTTATGTATGCTCTGTTAGCATTGTTGCTTCTAAGAGAAATATGCTAAATAATAATTTATTATCTAGGCTATTCTGAGAAAAGGCAAGGTGATGGGATTGAGGGGGAGTCAGAGCCCTCCGTCCTATAAAGCCATAACTGCCACTGAAATACCATCAATTTACAGTATTTCTGGATTCCTTTGTTAACTTTGTTAATTTATTTACTGCAGGGAATTTTTCAGCATTGGTCATCGGTGCAAAGGATATAAGTTGTAGTTTCTGTACATTGCATCAGAAAGCAGCAAAAAAAAAGCGTGTCGAGCTAATGCTTGCCTTTCTTTCTAACTGTCTAGATTCTTCAGGCGTCCCAAAATACATAGACAATAGTGGCATATTTTCTGACCACTGCTACAGTGTGTGTTCTATGAAACAGCTAGACTTGAAGGTTTCTGATAATCGAGGTAAGGTTTAGCATCTTGCTTTTTTAATTCACATATGTGCTCTCCTTGTCCATAACTCAGTAGAACTTGGATTGGTCTAGTACAAAGTTAATATTTCTGTCCATTGCACTATGATACATTTTTGTCAGGTCACATTAAAATGGCAAAAGAAAAAACCTGCGCGTCTGATTTTCATCTTGCATATCTTTTATTCCCTTTTTGCAGATAAACCTGCCAATAATGGGATTTTTAAAGACACATGTGAGTCTCCTATCTTCAATGACAGCTTAACTGAAGAGGAGAAACCACTGGATATTCAGACTGTAGAAATTTCTACTACTGAAGTCCAGGCTGTTGAAGTTCATGACATAGAAACTCAAACTATTTCCCCGGAGAAGCTTGAAGCGGAGGAAACGGAGGAAATCCCAGTTGAAAGCTGCAAAGTGCTTGAGAAAAACCCTCCCTTGAATGTCACCATTCAGCCAAAATGGCCTCTCTTACGGGCCAACAGCAGTGGCTTATACAAATGTGAGCGCTGCGCATTTAACAGCAAGTATTTTTCAGATTTGAAGCAGCATCTTGTCCTGAAGCACAAGGCATGTCCTGAGGGCAACATCTGCCGGGTATGTAAAGAAACGTTCTCCTCTAAAAAAGTGCTTATTGAACACTTAAAAATCCACGAGGAAGATCCCTACATTTGCAAATACTGTGACTACAAAACAGTAATGTTTGAAAACTTGAGCCAGCATATAGCAGACACACACTTCAGCGACCACCTTTACTGGTGTGAGCAGTGCGACGTCCAGTTCTCCTCCAGCAGTGAGCTGTACCTCCATTTCCAGGAGCACAGCTGTGATGAACAGTACCTGTGCCAGTTTTGTGAGCATGAGACGAGTGACCCCGAGGACTTGCACAGCCATGTGGTGAATGAGCATGCAGGCCGGCTGATTGAGCTGAGCGACAGCTACCACAGCAGGCAGCAGCAAGGCCAGTACAGCCTGGTCAACAAAATCAGCTTTGACAAATGCAAGAACTTCTTTGTGTGCCAAGTATGTGGCTTCCGCAGCAGGCTTCATACCAATGTCAACCGGCATGTGGCAATTGAGCACACCAAAATATTCCCCCATGTTTGTGATGACTGCGGGAAGGGCTTTTCAGGCATGCTAGAATATTGCAAACATTTGAACACTCACATGTCGGAAGGGATTTATTTGTGTCAATATTGTGAATATTCGACAGGGCAGATTGGAGACCTCAAAATTCACTTGGACTTCAGGCATTCGGCTGAATTGCCTCACAAGTGCACTGATTGCTTGATGAGATTTGGAAATGAAAAAGACCTTTTAAGCCATCTTCAAGTTCATGAAATTGCTTGATTGTTGTTGTTGTTGTGTGTGTCCCTGTGTCAGAATCTAGCTCAGAATATTAGAATTTAAACATGTTTTCCACATATGCTATCCTTGAATGAACTTCAAATGAATCTACTCCTTATGTCACTAGGAAAGAATCACTATAGGCAGAGGCCTACTTGTGATGTAGCCCTACTTGTGTTCAATAATAAATCCTGGCTCTAATGGAAAGCAGGGCTTTGAACTCGCAGCCCTGTAGGGTGAGCTGGCTGCAGACCCAACCCACCAGCTTTCTTTACACACACTATGCAGATTGTTCAAGAAATGTTTGGTGAAGTTTCAAGCAGTGCAATCAATGACTTCGTCTCTGTTTTTGGGTTTCCTGACCAAGATTTCTGCAGGTAGAAAATAAGCACATCAGTGAAAACAGCTGTTGAGTTGGGGTGGGAGGGGGAAGTTGTGTGTGTCAGTGAACCTGTTAATGCATAATAGCATGTGCAGTTGGTGTATGAAGATAACATAGTATAAAGTTGTTTTGTACCTATGGGGGGGGGGGACAAAAATAAATACTCAGATATGTGTATGTCATTTGTGTTCCGTACTATTATCATCAAGTGGCAGGTAGATTCGTGCAGGACGCCACGAAAAGTTCCGCTTTGTGAGCAGAGAATATTTATATGATTGAAAAACTGTCACTTAAAATCTGGCAAGGGGAAGATTTAAGGTGATAGCATGAATATATACCTATATCTAGAGGGGGATCTGCTCATAACAGTATAGGCATTAAGTGGCAATATCTGTGTTTGAACCAAAGTGGTCTCACATTGAGATCAGGAGAAAATGTAGAAGTACTGAAGTTGAGAGCTGACTTGAAAGTTTGCTCTTGTTTTGGAAACTATGTCGATGTCAGTAAGTTGGAAAAACAGCTTCTACGCAAGTCCTCCATTTGCCACTTTCATGTTTCATCTCCTTGTTCTGCTACCATCACTCCCAAGTGAGAGTCATACACATATGGCTGAGTGTGTCTCGTACCAGTGGTGTGGGATAGCAGATTTTCCAGTGCTTTATTTTTCTGTGGAAAACCTGATCCATGCCACTTGCAGATAAATATTATGTAAGCCCCAGTACAGTGTGGTGGAGGGGAAGTTGTTCTGTGGGGCAGGTAGAAAGATTTGCACTGATGGAACAATCTCCTTAGCACTAATTTAAATACGACCCAATAGACAACTACAGGCTGTCCGAAAGCCTCTATAAATAACATGGTAAAAGGGACTGTAAAAATGAATTCTGCTCTGAGTAGACCCATTAAAATTAATGGACATTAGTGAAGACCTTCAACGAGTGTACTGAGTTTGACTAATGTTGGATGCAACCTAAAACAACCATCTTAAAAGCCATCCCAGTAGCAAATGAAACCAGCAAATAATGCAAGTGTAAAAGTAGATAGCAAAAAAATAACAATTTAATTGTGTTAATGATTTGATTGTTTCTTCGATTGTCCCTGAATCTTCCCACCACACTTGCCATCCTCTCCTGCCATATCCTTTGAGAAACCCTGATGTAGGGGGTCTTCCACACTGATCTTGGGGAAGTGAAATTATGCATGCTTCAAAAAGGGTGCTGTGTATATGAAAAGTAGATATATATGCACATGGGGGGGTTAGTTAAGAGGGTTGAAAAAAATTAAATTCTCAATAGAATTGCTTTCTAGAAGCAGAAAAAGTGTTTCCTGCTGCTTGAGGAAGTGCTCTGGGACCATGGACTATTAAAGTGCAATGTAGCTCTTTGAATTCTGGACCTACTGTGATAAGACTGATGAAAGCACCATGTATCCAGTGTTCGAAACTCCCGTTGTTCTAGGTGCGTTTTGTGACAGGGAATTTCATTAGCGCGAGCAGTTTCTGTTCTCTGGACGCAGTACTGCACCTAAGATTTCAGATTAAAACTGCAGAGTGGAATGAAAGGACCTTTTTCTGCCTCCCCACTTCCAGGTACTCTGAAGACTGGAGAAGAGACCCTCTTGAGAATATTAGGGCGTAGGTAGAAGGACTATACCATGTGAAAAACAAACATATATCAGCTGCAGTTCATTCATTTCCAGCTTTGTATTCTTCCATGACATTCCATTGTTGCATCCATAACCTAGGTTTAAGGTCCATTTAGCTTCTAGCTTTCAGATTTCAGTTTCTAACAGCATGTATCACCATGGGAGTTGCTGTTAATTTCTATCTTCTTAAATTATTCAGGTTTATTATGTGACCTATAAATGTTTTATATACCCAAGCTATAATCTATAAAATTATATCCACTACGCTATTGTACCAACAGCTCTGGTAGTCTAGCAAGCTTCCATGTGGCACAGTTTGCCACTGGGCAGAAACTATTCTGCTCTGCTGCTTGGTATTCTAGTAGTGCAAAGCTATGCATGCCTATGCAGAAGGAAATTCCATTGAGCACAATGGGACTTACTTGGGAGTCAATGTTTACAGTAGTGTTTAGGTTATAATGCCTGTCAGCCCTCTTCTTCCTTTCCTGACCTGGGAGCAGCCATTCCATCAGACTGCTTATATCATAATAATAATTTGTTATTTGTACCCCGCCCATCTGGCTGGGTTTTCCCAGCCACTCTGGGCGGCTTCCATAGAAACCAAAAATACTAAAATCACACATTAAAAACTTCCCTGAACAGGGAAGTTCAGTGGGGAAGATGGAAAACACAGCTCACTCGCATTAGCTGAAAGATCAGCTTGATCAGGCACTTTGTGCCCCAGGAATTGAGCCAGCTGGTCCTTAATAAGAGCAACTTAGTGCCTGGGTTTGATTCTTCCCTTTGTATCCTTTTTCCTTCACGTGCCATGTTTTTCTTATATCATAACCCTGCAGGCGGGGACTGTCTTCTTTTGATCGTATGTGAACCACTCAGGAAGCTGAAGAGCAGGGTACAAATGCTCCAAATAGTTCACATTTCACATTTATTGGGTCTTTGCTGCAACATTTTTTTAAAGGCTAAGCAATGGAGAGGCCCTTGAAGAACGCAGATTGCTAGGCTGCAACCCTATACACCATTAACCTGGGAGTAAGTCCCATCAAACTCTGAAGGACTTAACTTCTGGCATTGCACTGTTAAGCACCTAATCTAGTGTAGAGTAGTGGCTAACTGCCATCTTAGTCTGCTCAGAAGGAAGTCCTGTTGAGTTCAAGGGACTTACTCTCAGGTTAAGTGTGCATAGAGGACTGCAGCCTTAGGGCAGCTGTCGCCAGCATGGTGCCCTCCAAATTATTTGGACTATAAGTTCCACCAGCATGTGGCATAATAAATTTACTAAGTCATTAAGGCTCCTGAAGACTCTTGTTGTTTTACTGCTGAGCAAACAGGCACAAGTCTATTCACAGGCACAAGCCTATACCCTTTTAATCTCAGGGTAATGGGTTCAAGCACCGCATTGGGCAAAAGATTCCTGCATTGCAGGGGGTTGGACCAGATGACCCTCATGGTCTCTTCCAACTCTACAATTCTATGATTGCATGAGTGTGTTTTGGAGGGGAATCTCTGTTCAGTCGTTTAGCCGTGTCCGACTCTTCATGACCCCATGGACCAGAGCACGCCAGGCACTTCTATCTTCCACTGCCTCCCGCAGTTTGGTCAAACTCATGCTGGTAGTGTAGCCTTATGAGGCTTTGCCCTCGGGTGGGAAAAATATTGCGCCTGGGAAAGGGAGGTGGGAGTCAACAGACACTCAAGGAATAGTTTCGGAGAAAAGGCTTTTATTTCTACCATCCATGAACTGGTAGAAGGAGCAAGTGTGATAAGTCACAAAACGTATGCACGAAGTTCACAGTCATGTGCACAAGCATATATACCCCTTTCCAGTTCCCTCCTCCTTTCTCCTCCCCCAGGAGTCCTCTGAGCATGAACAGAAAGCTGTCTTGGGACTATTGGAACTCTTGGCACCCTTCCCAGGAAAGGGGTTTCAGAGTGTTCAGATATGTTTCAATCTCTTGTTCTGGCATGGCTCCTGGACAGAAAGCAAGTTGCAATGTGGTTCTTTAGCAAGGCCAGAAGGCATGAGAAAGGCCTGAGAAACAATGGACTGTTCTCTACCTTTGTTACAGCAAAGCGGAATGTTTCTGATGCTTAGCTGCTGAGAAAATGATTTTGAAAAGTTTTGAGAAGCTTTGAGCCTGCTTTGGTGGGGGGTGACTTCGGGCCTAGGTGAGGTCACCTGTCCTCACCTTCCTTCAGTAGCTTCGAGAACACTGTCCAACCATCTTGTCCTCTGTCGTCCCCTTCTCCTTGTGCCCTCCATCTTTCCCAACATCAGGGTCTTTCCAAGGGAGTCTTCTCTTCTCATGTGGTGGCCAAAGTATTGGAGTCTCAGCTTCAGGGTCTGTCCTTCCAGTGAGCGCTCAGGGCTGATTTCCTTCAGAATGGATAGGTTTGTTGTTCTTGCAGTCCGTGGGACTCTCAAGAGTCTCCTCCAGCACCATACAGTGGTGCCCCGCAAGACGAAATTATTTCGTTCTGCGAGTTTTTTTGTCTAGCGAATTTTTCATCTTGCAAAGCACGGTTTCCCATAGGAATGCATTGAAAATCAATTAATGCGTTCCTATGGTCAAAAAATGGGACGCGGGTGGCGCTGTGGGCTATAGCCTCAGCGCCTAGGGCTTGCCGATCGAAAGGTCGGCGGTTCGAATCCCCGCGGCAGGGTGCGCTCCCGTTGTTCGGTCCTAGCGCCTGCCAACCTAGCAGTTCGAAAGCACTCTTGGGTGCAAGTAGATAAATAGGGACCGCTTACTAGCGGGAAGGTAAACTGTGTTTCCGTGTGCGGCTCTGGCTCACCAGAGCAGCGATGTCATGCTGGCCACGTGACCCGGAAGTGTCTTCGGACAGCACTGGCCCTCGGCCTCTTTGAGTGAGATGGGCGCACAACCCTAGAGTCTGTCAAGACTGGCCCGTACGGGCAGGGGTACCTTTACCTTTACCTTTATGGTCAAAAAAAGTCCAAACAAAGCCAAATTTGGTACAAGAACAGTTTATTAAGTGCTCTTTAAAGTCACACATACTGTAAAGAGCATTTCAAAAATTGAAGGAACAATAACTTAACTTTGTAAACATGGCAGAAAAGCATTTTCTAAGACTCGGGGGGACAACTTGAAGAAGGTTCCTCTTCTACTCTTTGCTTCTTGGTGAAGAACCTGTCCATGGTCTGCTGTTTCATCCGCCTTTTCAGGACCTGCCTGAAAGATGACATGACCCTCGTGTCAAAACTGTTCGCAAGGTCACGGGTCAGGTCCTTGTCATGGTGGTGCCACTCTGCAAAAGCCTGCACATCTTTCCACTTGTGACAAATGTCCCTCAGTTCTTTGCAGGACAGCCATTCCTCAGTTGCTTCCTCCTCTTCCAGCGAGGCCTGCTCCTGTGCAGCCTTCTTGGGCCCCATGGCAGCACAGCTCCTACTTTCGCAAACCCAAAAAAGAGAAAATCAGTGCTTCACATCCAAAAAATTCAAAAGCACCAAACCTCCCAGAAAACAATTCCCTGACCCGCCCCCCCAGCCACCCTCCACTCAGAAATCAAAACCCAGAATTTTTTTTTTTTTTAAAAAGGCAGTTTTCCCCAATGGTCACAGCAAATCAGAAAAATGCAGAAAACCCCGCAAAAGCTTCCAGATTCCTGCAAACCCCTTCTCAACAATTCCCTGAACCACCCTCCAGCCACCCACCACACAGAAATCAAAAGCCAGACAATTTTTTTTTTAAAAAAAATGGCAGTTTGCCCCAATGGTCACAGCAAATCAGAAAAATGCAGAAAAACCCGCAGAAGCTTCCGGATTCCTGCAAACCCCTTCTCAACAATTCCCTGAACCACCCCCCAGCCACCCACCACACAGAAATCAAAACCCAGATTTTTTTTTTTAAAAAAAATGGCAGTTTGCCCCAATGGTCCCAAAAAGTCAGAAAAAAACAGAACCCCCCCCCACAAACTTCCAGATTCCTGCAAACCCCTTATCAACAATTCCCTGAACCCACCCCCAGCCACCCACCACACAGAAATCCAAAGCCAGAATTTTTTTTTTTAAGGCAGTTTGCCCCAATGGTCCCAAAAAATCATAAAAAATCAGAAACCCCCCCACAAACTTCCAGATTCCTGCAAACCCCTTATCAACAATTCCCTGAACCCACCCCCAGCCACCCACCACACAGAAATCCAAAGCCAGAAAAAAAAAAAATTAAAAGGCAGTTTGCCCCAATGGTCCCAGTGGTCCCAAAAAATCATAAAAAATCAGAAAACGCCCCCACAAACTTCCAGATTCTTGCAAACCCCTTCTCAACAATTCCCTGAACCCCCCAGCCACCCTCCACTCAGAAATCCAAAGCCAGACAATTTTTTTTTTTTAAAAAAAGGCAGTTTGCCCCAATGGTCCCAATAAATCAGAAAAAATCAGAAAAAAACCCCACAAGCTTCCAGATTCTTGCAGACCCTTCCCCAACATCAAGTCCTTGAATTCCAAACACCCCAACCCAAAATCCAACCCCCCCCAAAAAAAAAGTTTTAAAAGTTTAACTTACCAAATGGATGCAAAAGAAGTTCTGGAAAAGCTTCAAAAATCACCGAAGTCTTCAAAAATCGCAGAAATCGCAAAAAACGCTACCACACCACGTGCTATGAGTTACTCCTCGAAGTCAAGTCGCAACTGCACCTCTTGAAGCAATGCACCCTGGGTATTAAGAAACAGGAAACAAACTTGCAAGACGTTTTCGTCTTGCGAAGCAAGCCCATAGGGAAATTCGTCTTGCGAAGCACCTCAGAAAACGGAAAACCCTTTCGTCTAGCGAGTTTTTCGTCTTGCGAGGTACCACTGTAATTCAAAAGTATCAATTCTTTGGCGATCAGCCTTCTTTATGGTCCAGCTCTCACTTCCATACATCGCTACTGGGAAAATCATAGCTTTAACTATACGGACCTTTGTTGGCAAAGTGATGTCTCTGCTTTTTAAGATGCCTTACTAAACCAGTGTGGTACAGGGGTTAGATTGCTGGACTAGAACCTGGGAAACCAGGGTTCAAATCCCCACACTCAGTCAGGAAGCTCAGCATATAAATTAAACAACGAAGCCTGCCCCTAGCGGTCGACGTGCACCTCTGTCCCTCAACCACTCCCGCTCTTTCCTATCTCTATGCAACGAGCCCGGGCTGAACCGAAAGGCTTTCCAACGTCCGTAGGGAAGAGACGGCGTGATGGTGGTGGGAGGGGCTAAAGGCGGAGTTAACCGCGGCGCACGCGCAGGGGGAGTCTCTGACGCCGGCTGGCCCCGTTGCCCTGACCAGCGATGGCGGAGCGCGTGGATGGTGGGAGGAAGGCGCTCGAGAGGCGGCGGAAGTGATCCCTGCCTCCTCTTGGTTGGGCGAGAGCGAGGGGCGGAAGACGCCGGCGAGGCTGAGCGCGGGAGGGGGGCGAGCCTTGCTCCCGTTGCCAGGTAAAAGGAGCGCGCGGGGTCGGGGGGGGGGGAGTGACCATTGGTTTTTTGGGGGGGTGGGATTTTGACCTTTCGTTCCCCCATTTGAGTTGCGGGGCTTGTTCTGTGAGGTTTTGCTTCAGGCTGGAGGGGGCTTCGAGGGGACTTATGTAATGCCAAACTGAACTTGGTCCCAGGCATTGGGCTACCTCGTGGCTGACCTCCTCTGACACGTTTCTTCACATTTATTTATTGCATCGAGTTATTTCTTCCTTTTTTTAAAAAAAAAGTAGCTGTTGTAAATCTTCTAGCTGTGGGACAGGCAGGTCGCTCGCCCTCAGTCAAGACACTTGCTCCTGGGGTGCCCTACCAAAATAAAAACCCAACAGAATTGGGTGCAACAGACAAATTAAAAGGGGCTTGTGCTGTAGTCCACTTGGAGCAAACCCAAAGTACGTTGGACGCAGCTGCCAAGCCCCTCTCTTTCCTCTTCCTTTTTTCCTGATCTCTCCTTGGGAATCCTTTTTTAGGAAAGGTCAGTTGCGAACATTGTTGTTGTGCTTGGAATCCTGGCTCGGAAGAATCCAGCTCAGACAGGATCAGGTTGGGCCCCACCAACACTTTTGAGTCTTTCAGGGAGCTGGTTTTAGCAAAAGCACCTATAAAGACTCTCAGACTGAAATCAGCGAAGAGGTTTCGATGCTAGAGTCCAACCTGAAGCTGCCAACTTAGAATTAATAGGGAAATTTGACACTTCCAAACTCGGGCTTCATTTCACTTTTAAATTGTATAACCTACCACGTTTCTGTATTACTGTACACAAGGCGATTGGGGATTGGCTAGCTCCCTCTTTGAGTTATCTTTCTTTTTTTGTCAGTTCCTTCCCGGTGGGAGTGTTTCGTGTCTCCTCTGGTTGGATATTTTATAGTTTGTCTGGATCTCATTTTAAGTCACACTCTGAAGAGGAATGTGGTGTATCTTGCATTGCGGGGGAGAGGGTTTCTGGCCACGCTTCGGACAAATGCACACTTGCCAACTGAGGTTAGGGCTTCATAGAATCATAGAGTTGGAAGGGACCCCAAGGCAGCTGTCCCATACGGGGATCAAACGTGCAACCCTTCACTGCAGAACTAGGGTGGTATTCAACTAAGCTTTACTCAGAGTAGACCCAAATAAAAAAGGTTTTCAAAAAGTGAAAAAGATCCTCTAGATCTGTTGCCAGTATTGCATCGGAGGGTATGGTCCCTGGCCCATAAAGGCTTGTGTTTCCAATAAACGTGTTGTTGTTGAAGATTCCACGGAGCTCTCTGTTATTTGAGGTATATTCATTATGCAGAATAGAAAGTCTTTCATCACGCTGCATTTCTGGCAAAGTGCATGCTCCATATATTGCATGGAGCTGACAGTTCCAGCAGCTCAGGGATACACACCCAGTGTTTTTCTAGGTCAGTATGGCACATTTGGGGTGGGACTGTTATGGTTTCCTCCTCTCTGGAGAAGCTAGTCACAATCCGGTTACTAGTCAATTTCACTTGAGTTTGTCACGCTAACTTGCAGGTCGCAGGGTAAAATGTGAGCCTTCACTACAAAGCACTTGAAGGCTGCAGACACTTTATAAGACTTTCAAGAGATCATTTGTTTTATGAATATTGCCTATAAGGATCTGCACTGAAGGAAAATGGTACTGATTTTTCTAATCCGGAGAAATTAACATTTGGACAGGGGGATAAAGGGAATGCATAAAATTTAATGCAACATCTGATTGGCCACTGTGAAAACAGGATTCCTGCTTTACTAATCTAATTTGCTGTTTTGTCCCTTCATTTGATTAAATTTAACAGTCTAATTTCATAATAATACATATTATTTCTTATCTTCTTTATTTTAGCAATGGTGAATTGTATGGGAGATGGTTTTTTCCTGTCTCTGGGATTATAACAGCTAGTCATAAAATCACTTTATCCTGGAGTATGATTGAAATATTGTATGGCAGAATTGAATTACACTTTTTGAACATGGATACAAAAGGCGCAAAAGTTCAAAAGGCTTAAATATACACATGTTAATTGTGAATGACATGATTTTTTGATGATTGGGTTTCTCTACAACAAGGAAGCAAAGCTTGATAATGGTGGTTATTTATTACATTATATTGTAAGTCACTTTGAGTTTACACGTTGTGAAAAAGAGACTAATAAGTCGTGTGAATAACAATAAAATATTAATATTTAATTTATTAGTTGCCTCTTACAAAATTTTAAGTGTGTTAAGTATAAAATTATAAAGTGTATAAAGAATACACCAAATACACCAAATAAGAAACAATGCCTTACAATAAAATTTGTACAAAATAGACTTAATAAAACAGCAAAAACTTATAACCAACAAACAGCAAAAACATCTTAATCCATCACATCTCTGGGGAAAGAAATAAGTTTTTACCTGTCACCAAAAGGATGTTAAAGATGTCACCATCTAGACCTCACTGGGGACAGCATTCCACAAGTAAGGAGCCACAACTGAAAAGGCCCTATTCCTTGTTGAGACACTTTAAACCTTCCTCAGAGGCAGTACCTGAAGGAGGGGCTAAGATGAAGATTGAAGAGTTTGAGTAGTTTCATATCGGAAGAGATACAGAACCTCAAAAATATTGGTCCGTAAAGCCATATAAAGCTTTGTAGACCAAAGTCATCACATTGAATTAGGCTCAGAAATGTGCTTGGTGTTGGAAGTCCAGCCTTCTGTAAAGGTACACTTAGTAGCAGTGGTAGTAGTAGAAATAATTAGCAGATACCTACAGTAAATAAACCTGCTATTGGATCCATACCTAGTACTTTGAAATTCTTGCAGTACTTTTGAACAAGCATATGGAAATTCATTTCCCACAGTACAATACCACTGGGAAAGGCAGCAGACGAGTATCTTTCTCAGCTGTCATATCTCCAGCTGTCAGCGCCTCCATTGACTGCCAAGAGAAGGTACCTTGGATGCTCTTGTGTGGAATGCAAAGCATTGTGGGAACATCTGGAATCCCTTCTCTCTGTGGAGGGGCCTATGCCCAGGAACGTTCATTTCCATTTGTGGTGGAGAGATGGAGAGGGGAATAAAACTCTCCTTGCAGATGACACCATTGATGTATTGCCTTGGTTGCTGAATGTATTTGGACTTGCTTGGATTGGGAGTTAAATTTCACTTTCTCTTAACTTCTGTACCATTTACTCTTTCAGTTGCATAATGGCAGACACTAATCCCTCCCCCCTGAAACACTTTGTGCTGGCTAAGAAGACGATTACTGCCATTTTTGAAGAGCTCCTGGATTATGTTACGGAAGGAACGCATTTTGTTGAAGGTTAGTTTTTAGTTGGAGAGGGGCAGGGAATATATGTTTTTGCAGCAGCAGGAAAACACTGAGAACCATTCCTTCTCTCGCACAGCATGTGTAGGCAGTATCTAAGAATGCTTCACCATAATCTGTTGATGGCAGGTTTGGTTAGAGAGTCCGTCGTCTGTTTTGATTCTGCCTGGCTTGAAATACAATCGAGGTACTGTTAGCATGGTAAACTTGGGAGTGAAGAAGTTGGCAAAAATGATGATTAGGGGCTCAACGCACATTGTAAAACTAGAAAAGGGCTTAGCAGTTTGTTCTGCCACTTAACTATGGAATTTGGTCCCACAAGGTGCAATGATGACTATCAACCTGGGTGGCTTTAAAAGAGGATTAGACAGGTTCACTGAGGATAAGGCTTTCAGTGGCTACTAGACACTTTGGCTATGTTCTACCTCCACTGGAAAAGGCAGCGTGCTTCTGAATACCAGTTGCTGGAAATCACCAGTGGAGAGGGCATTGCTGCATGTGGGTCTTGCTTGTGGGCTTTACATAAAGGTAAAGGGACCCCTGACCATTAGGTCCAGTCGTGGACGACTCTGGGGTTGCGGCGCTCATCTCGCTTTATTGGCCGAGGGAGCCGGCGTACAGCTTCCAGGCCATGTGGCCAGCATGACTAAGCTGCTTCTGGCGAACCAGAGCTGCGCACGGAAACGCCGTTTACCTTCCCGCCAGAGCGGTACCTATTTATCTACTTGCACTGGCGTGCTTTTGAACTGCTAGGTTGGCAGGAGCAGGGACCGAGCAATGGGAGCTCACCCTGTCACAGGGATTCAAACCGCCGACCTTCTGATCGGCAAGTCGTAGGCTCTGTGGTTTAACCCACAGCGCCACCCGCTTTACCTTTTTTGGTTTGGTCCCATAGGGCTCATGACTTCCCTACCTGCTTTGCCTCGCTTGATTCAATTGGCTCAGCTGCTCTGATGGGCCTGGGCAAGCAGCAGTTTGCAGCCCTTCTGACAGCTGTTAGCTACTTTGATACCACAGAAGAGCTTGGGCTTCCTTGGGGCATGCAGTTGAGTGCCAAGGATTTCTTTGGCAACCCATTCAGATTCTGAGAACCCTGAACAGCATCTGGTAAATGAAAACTTCCCTGAGTGCTACCTATGCTCAGTGCGCTTTCGAACATTGGTGTAAACTGGCTGATTATTTGGAGCCTTCCAAGGGCATGCAGGAGGAAGACCTATGCTGCTTATTTGATTAATAGGGGAAGAGTATCTTCGGTAAAGATACGAAAAGGAAACAGAAATCCTTAAATGTTTTCCTATTTGGAGAACAGAAATCTAGAATCAAATCCAGTAACCAAGAAGGAACTTCTTGACATGCCTTGATTTTTGGCCATCTAGTTAGAAATGATTAGAGTAGAAATGCCTTCCTTCGTTCATGGGTACCGGAAAATAATGTTTCTGGGAGTACTGAGATGAGGAAGAACGAAGAAGAAAAGTGGCCCTACCACTTCTGTACTGTGCTGGGCAGTGGAGTTAAGGAGAGAGAAAATAAGCAGTCGCAGACGTTGGATATGGAGTTGGAAGTACTTAGAATCATAGAATTGTAGAGTTACATATGACCACAAGTAGGTCTGTGATTTAATGGGTCAAGACTAATCTGCTAATCTCTGAAATATTTGGACCAGGTAACCAGGTTGCTAGCAATGAGTCTAGGGAGACACAAGGGTCGGCACAGGAGATCAAGTACTGGGTCTTGATCCCTCATTGCACTAATTTGTCCCATTGGATTAAGGAAGCACTGCTGTGCATAGCAGCCAGTTGTGTCATTGTGACATTGTCCCATTTAATGGCAGAAACTTACAAAAACCCGCAACTTGAAGATATCGCCACCAAGGATGAACTGGCAAAAATAGAGGAGTACAAGAAGAAGCTGGCAGTCATTGGTGGGGTACTGGCACGAAGACACATGAAAGTAGCTTTTTTTGGCAGGTAAGTGTTAAATGACTCTTATTTGGGATCAGCGTGTAAAATTACGGTTGCAATCTGCCAGGAGCCTCTTCTGAACAAGTCTCATAGAAATGAGTGGTGCAAGAAGCACTGAAGCGTTCCACTGTCTCATCAGTCCCTAAAGCAACCTTGCAAGGCCGTTCAGAATCATTCATACCCATATTGCAGATAGGTTGAGTAAGGCTGAGAGATTGTGAGTTTCCCAACTACTGAGCTCAGCGGAGATGACAGTTTAGCTGCAGACCTCCTGGTTCACAGTTCACCTTTATTTTAATGCTGTTTATGGGAGGTCTTTGTTTTTAGGTCTTCTCCTCCTCCTCTCCCCTTTCTCGTTGTTTGGGAAAGTTTCACTGGGGAGGCAATCAGGCTGCTAACACTATCTGTCCCCTCTCCCCAAGAGCTGCTCTGGCTTTGAATGAGAATTAAGATTCATAATCTGACTTCCTGTAAGTTGTGTCTTGAACAACATGGGAGAACAAAAGCAAAGTAAAGCAGCCTTGGGAAGTTTCCCAAAGCTGGAGAACGAGAAGGATATTTGAACAGTGGCCCCAAAGAAAGACCCTTTGTCTAATGATTCCACCAGAGTATAGAAGAAAACACAGTGTGCTAGTACGTCTATAATTCAGCTTCCAGAGAGGCTCTGTTTTCATTTCATAAAATCATCTTTCTGTCTGCAATGTTTGCAAAACGAGACTTTTAAAGCCTGTAGATGTTGCTTGGCTAGATCTCTGAAGAGTCGAATAAATGTCCAAAGTTTTATGGCTTCATTGCTCTGCCTTGTTCAGCGCCCCTCTCAGAATGAATTCTGTGGAATAACACAAAATTTATGGGGTGGGGTATGAATCGTACCAACGAACTCAGTTGGCTTAACCTTTGCATGACATAATTAAGCTTTAATTTTTTTAAAAAAGTGACGTTTTGATTTCTTGGGCTAGATTTTTAATTTAGCATGGAGTGTTCTCACTCGGTTTGAAACCTGGCAGTTTAACACTGTGCTTGCCCTCCTTTGCAGAACCAGCAGCGGAAAGAGTTCTGTCATCAATGCCATGCTGTGGGACAGAGTGCTCCCCAGTGGCATCGGGCACACAACCAACTGTTTCCTCAGCGTGGAAGGGACAGATGGCGATAAGGCTTACCTCATGACTGAGGGCTCGGATGAAAAGAAAAGTGTGAAGGTACCGATTCTCGTGGCTTATAAACTGGTGTCCAGAAACCTTATTAAAAGGACTACACATGTACACTCGTTTCTTACCTGTCATCCTTTATTTTTCCCTCTGCCACTCAGAAGAATATGTTCCAAGTTTTAAGAAGTAGTTGTCCTATGCCAGTTTTTTCAGAATTTTATTCTCTACTGCACAGAACAATAAGGGCAAAAATCTTTTTTAAAAAAAAAAAATCTAAAACAGCCAGGTTTGTGTCCTCGGACTACAACTCCCATCAGCTGCATGTGCTGGCTGCTCCAGATGGGAGTTGTAGTCCAAAACATCTAGAGGGCACCAGTTTGGCAAAGGCTGATGCAGAAGACGCTAAAAATGAGGCATTTGGGAGGACAGGAGTTAACGCAGAGATTTGGAAAGTCCAATTTCTGTTACAGAAGACAAACACAAATGTCCCTACATACTCGTTAATTTCTTTTGCTTTCATTTATTTCAAGATATTTGTGTCCTGCTTTTCATGCAAACTTCACATAGCTGTTTGCATTAGAATACTAAAACCATAAGCATCAATTAAAACTGTATAATAAAACAGCAAAGACAAGTTATAGTGGGGGCGAGAATCTTTTTAAAAATAAGAGTTCTCTCCTCGGAGCAAGATGGTTCTTGAGGAGCCTTGTGAGTGGCAGTCAGGGGAGGAAGAGGGGTCCAACTGGACTACTGGAAGCTGCCAGGAGCTCATCCTACTCTCGAGTAGGACCCTGGCAGAGACATGTTCTCTCCCTCCTGGTCGATCGTTTGGGAGCTTCAAAAGCTTTCTTCAGCCCAAACATCACAGCGACCAATGCCAACAGACACCGGCACACTTAGGGATCCGCAGAGTCTTTGCAGCTTGCGTAACAGACCTCAGCAACTCAGCATTTTGGCTAATCTACATTTATTTACATATAAACACACACGGAGCTCTGCAACATGGCTCTCTCTCTCTCTAGAATTAGACAGCAGAGAGAAAGAACAAAGGACAATAGTCCCACTTCACAGAACACAGTAACACAAACATCCTGTCTCCGTCACTTCCCACTCTGTGGAGTCAAAACATACACTGTCATGTGAATGACAACAATCCCATGACTGCAGTCATGGAGCAGGAATTCTAACAGATGCTACATGGTGGACACCTCACTTGCCTATTATCCAGTATGTGTTTCTGGATTTTGGGGGAAGGGCCTTAGGACCAGCGTGGGAAAGGTGTGTCCCTCCAGATGCTGGTGAACTACAACTGTCATCATCCCCTAGCTATTGGTCACGCTTGCTGGGGCTGATGGGAGTTGTGGTTCAGCAACATCTGGAGCGCCAATCATCTCCCACGCCTGCTTTGGAAGGAAGGTAAGAACGTGTGGAGCAAATGAGGACAATTTGAATTTTCAAAGTAAGGGGATATGGGATGGTGAATCATTGAATACACACAGAGAAACGTAGCTGAGGAGAAGCCAAACCTGTATTATATGCAAGAGTTCTGCACTTATATATGAAAAGAAGTAATAATAATAATAATAATAATAATAATTATACCCCGCCCATCTGGCTGGGCTTCCCCAGCCACTCTTGGTGGCTTACAGCCCATTAAAAAATGCAAAACATCAGACATTTAAAAATTCCTGATACAAGGCTGCCTTCAGATGTCTTCTGAAAGTCAGATAGTTATTTATTTCCTTGACATCTGATGGGAGGGTGGGCGCCACTACTGAGAAGGCCCTCTGCCTGGTTCCCTGTTACTTCACTTCTCGCAGCAAGGGAACCACCAGAAGGCCCTCGGAGCTGGACCTCAGTGTCTGGGCTAAACGATGGGGGTGGAGACGCTCCTTCAGGTATACCGGGCTGAGGCTGTTTAGGGCTTTAAAGGTCAGCACCAATACTTCGAAGGGTGCTCGGAAACGTACTGGGAGCCAATGTAGGTCTTTCAGGACCGGTGTAAACTCCCAACTGCTTATTTAGGAATGCTGGTCCTTCAATTACCATGCCAGCTTAAGACCTTCCTAACCTTTTGATTTCTTTTACAGACTGTTAATCAGCTTGCGCATGCCCTTCATATGGATAAAGACCTAGAGGCTGGCTGCTTGGTCCACGTCTTTTGGCCAAAGGCTAAGTGTGCCCTCTTGAGAGATGACTTGGTGTTAGTGGACAGGTACAGCTCTTGAATTTTGTTGGGCATATAAAGGTGCCGTGAGAAAATGCACCGTTCTTTTGGAATGCCCCAGGCTCTCCCTTGGCTGCACTTCCTTCTTTGCTAAGCCTCTGTGCCCAGATTGGCTTGGTTACAGCTGAAAACCAGAGGAAGTCCCATGACTGGAGCTTAAAAAGGGAATCTAGCACTTGGCTGAATTTTAAGTGTGCTTGCAAAACTAAGCCAAGCACGGGTGCAGAAGTGTTCCCTTTCACTTTCAGGTTATCCATTTTTTTCTTTTGAAATGCAGAGGACCTGGAAGTTGGACTTCCTGAGAGAGGTTTAACAAACAAACAAAAAACTGGGGAAAGTGATGCTTTTCAGAAGGGCAGCTGTGCTGGTTTGCTGTAGTTTGCAAGTCCAGCAAATTTATTGTGTGAATTTAGAGGTCATTGCTGTTGGTTTGATCTTAATCTAGGCTTGTGTTGCTTACTTAATAGAACATTTTCCTAGTAATTTGTATTATGGCTCCTCTTTGGTATTTCACTGGAAGTCATGCGAACGCATAATCATAAGTATGCTGCTTACAACGACCGATTAGGAGAATAGGTAGCTATGTATAGATGAGTACAGATGCAGAGAAGACCTGAAATTTTACAATGGATCCAAAGGTCAAGGGGTGTGAATGAAAAGTTGCATGTCACTGGACAGCGCAGGCAAATTTCAAGATGCCGTCAGAACAGGGATGTGCTTCCTGCTTCAAACATAATATTCACAAATGATACAGTGTGGTGGAACCTGCAGCGGACCACTGTATGAGGGCTGCATCAAGACCAGGACTCCAGGGAGAGTAGTTTTACCCCTTTCCTGCCCCCTGCATGCCACAGCCCCAGTGAAAACTGACACCCTCTCTGTCCTACCCTCCAAGCTATTTGCTCTGAAAGTGATGCTTCCAATGGAAACTTCCTTTCTGGGACTAATAGGAGCTCAGCTCAGGTGGTTGTGGTGGGATTTTATCAGAGCTGTGTAATTGGGGGCGGGGAGAGCTAATACTGCTTTGTCCCTGTTGTCTAAAGTGGGTTCATGTAGGAACGTCTTCCATAATTATCCCCTGTTGAAACATTTATATTCATTCACCACTACCCCATGCAAGCATTTCTCACCTCTGTTCATTTCAACACCCCTTCATTTCTCCCTCCATACAACTTGCCAGTCAAACGAGGAAATCTTCTATTTGCCACAGTTTCCTGTTTCATCCAAACCAGGAAACTATGGTTTAGCAACCTCGGAACAAGGCAGTTTGGGAACAAGCCAGGATATTAAACCCTGGTTTTGAATTGATTAGAATATCTTCACTTCTTCCGCAGCTGTTCACCATAGCTCCTTGGGTTAGGCAGGCTAAGAAGCAACAGTTAATGGAAATTTTCCTGGTTTGCTGACTTGCATTGAGGAAGGAAGGAAGCACCTGTGGGGGAGTTGCCAAAAGGCTAGTTCATATCTTGGATCATTAAGGCAAAATGTGATTGGACTTTCCCTCTTCTGTGTTCTTATTTCTGAATTGGAATAACTTCTTCAGGTTGCTGAGTAACTCTCTGACTTCATTCCACAGCCCTGGCACCGATGTCACCACAGAGCTAGACACCTGGATTGACAAATTCTGTTTGGATGCCGATGTCTTTGTTTTAGTTGCGAATTCAGAGTCGACCCTCATGAACACAGTAAGGCTTGTTTAAACCTGCTACTTCATTTGCAACACACCTTTCCTTGGGTCAGCATACAAGGGCTTGAGATATTGTGCAGACTCTTAGTGGAATAGCAACATCTGAGTGTTTAAAATTAAGTCTGTTGCAGAGCATTTTCTTTATTGGACAAACAAGCAAGGGGAAGATGGGAAGTTGAGTTTGACTGCATCTTCATTCAAAGGTCTGCTTGCTACAAAGCCAAGAATCATTAGTGAAATTACATGCCTGCTTGCAGCTTCTTCTGAATTTTGGATCTTGGCCCAAAATCTATAACTGCTTGGGTTTGCGAGGCTGTATGTGTCAATTAAAAAACAAACAAACAGCAGTCTTTGCTTTTGTATTGAAGTTACAATTTAAAAGGCCAAAGGTGGCTCGGCATTCTTTTATTTGGGTAAAAAAATGTTTTAATGACTGTGCAGACTTCATGCTGGTGAGCATGTTGCCTTCTCACAAGACACTGGGACACAGCCAAACCCTATGGATAAACCCTCCCCCCCCAAAAAAAAAAAAAAAATCTATTTTAAGGCTCTTAGATCAGCCTTCCTTCCAGTCACCCTCCTGGAGCATGAGACTGTTTCCTGTAGTAATTAAATATTATGGCAGGCAGATGACCAAACCCCAGAGATACTGTTCAGGTGGCATTCCTTTGGTGAAGCTGATGTTTGCAATAGATCTTCTGTATCACAGGACAGGGAAAACATTAGCCTTATGAGGAACGGCTAAGGGAGCTGGGCATGTTTAGCCTGGAGAAGAGGAGGTTAAGGGGTGATATGATAGCCATGTTCAAATATATAAAAGGATGTCATATAGAGGAGGGAGAAAGGTTGTTTTCTGCTGCTCCAGAGAAGCGGACACGGAGCAATGGATCCAAACTACAAGAAAGAAGATTCCACCTAAACATTAGGAAGAACTTCCTGACAGTAAGAGCTGTTTGACAGTGGAATTTGCTGCCAAGGAGTGTGGTGGAGTCTCCTTCTTTGGAGGTCCTTAAGCAGAGGCTTGACAACCATATGTCAGGAGTGCTCTGATGGTGTTTCCTGCTTGGCAGGGGGTTGGACTCGATGGCCCTTGTGGTCTCTTCCAACTCTATGATTCTATGTGCGCCCCCCAACTCCCATCAGCCCTAACCAGTAAAACCAGCAGCTGGGACTTATGGGTGTTGCAGTGCTGCCAGAGGTTCCCCAGCTTCCCTGCACCAGGTTAATAGTGGACAGTTACCAATACCTCCTAAGAAAGCGACTTAAAGCTCCAAATGGGATTTTAAGTGCCCTCTGCTATGTGGTCCACACTGTATGGGCATCCCAGGGCGCTGTCTGTAATATTGCAAATTTACCAGCACTATAAACATGTGTGAATCAGATCAGTACCTGGATGGGAGACTGCCTGGGAATCACATGTAGAAAGGTGGGATGTGAAGGAAATTGCCATGTGGCAGAACCAAAATCGAAACGAGGGGTCTAGACTGAAAGCCAGGTTTTGGCGCAGGTGCTATTTTTGGAGGCAGTTGGTGAAGATGAAGATAAATAAATAAATAAATATTTCCTAAAGCTGGGTATCTAATAAACATAAAAATCAGCATTTTATCTGAACTGAGAGCTGATGTGGTATAATGACTGTACAACAGGCCTGCAAATGAAAAAAATTACGGGTTCAGTTCTCACCTCTCTTGTGAACTCGCCTTCATCGAGCTGCTCTCTCTTAGCCTCAGCCCCCCACTAGCAACATGGGGCCAACAATGGTCACTTGCCTTAAAGTTGTCTGGAGCTGATAGCAGGTGCAGTTCGAAACATCTGGAGGATGCTATGTTGGGAAAGCCTGCAAGCAGGTGTGGGGAATCTCCAGATGTTGCTGAACTGCAGCTCCCATCATCCCTGGCCATGAAACACTTTAACTCACCATAGACATTTTGCAGATTTACTTATTTTTACATTTGCTCTTAACGTGCTGCATGAAGACCTCACAATTAACATGTGTTCGCGCTCCATGTTTCAGAGTTTAAAGGCTTAAATTTTCCTCTCCACCCCCCTTTTTTTAATAGGAAAAGCATTTTTTCCATAAAGTAAATGAAAAACTTTCTAAACCAAACATCTTCATCCTGAATAATCGATGGGACGCTTCTGCATCAGAGCCGGAATACATGGAGGATGTGAGTTCTTCAATTGTTTTGAAGGGGCTCTGTGGGTGTGTTAGATTGGTATTTAAGAAAAACTGTGTATTTAAGCTGTCAAGAGGTTGAAGTGAGTTCAGGGATCATCGTCCCAGGATATGCAACCAACAGGGTGGCTTAGATCACACCAAAAATAAAGCAAAGCATCATCCAAGACCTCTGTAGTGCGTAGTTTAAAGTTTGTTAACTAAAAAGAAAGAACTAGTGGGAACCAACAAGAATTTCCAAGAGTTTTTATTCCCTCCAACTAAAAGTGACATTTGAGGTGCAAATGAATTGTTTTGCACTGAGGGGTGTGTGTGTGGATGTTTTGCACTACTAACCTCAAAGGACAGTAATCCTTTCCCTGATTAGTACTTTTGACTCTGGGAACACATTAAGGCCATTTTTGTGACAGGGTTGTAGGAAATAAATAAATAAAAGCTCTCCCTTTTCTGTTGTTGGTTTTTTTGTTTAGTTCATGTGCTGGTGCAGCCTCTTGCTTACCTAAATGGACAGATCGGGGGGCGGGAGGACTGTGAAAACACATTTAAAAGCATATAGAATGTTAGTCTGCCAAAGATCTGGTTGAAGAGGGACAATTTTGCCTGGCGCCTAAAGATGTACAGTGGTGCCCTGCAAGATGAAATTAATTCGTTCCGCGAGTCTCTTCGTCTAGCGGTTTTTTCGTCTTGCGAAGCAACCCTCTTAGCGGATTAGCGCTATTAGCAGTTTAGCGGCTATTAGCGGCTATTAAAGGCTTAAGGGATTAGCGGATTAGCTGCTAAAAGGCTATTAGCGGTTTAGCGGCTTAGAAAAAGGGGGTGGGAAGCGGAAGAAAATCTCAAAACTCGCAAGACATTTTCGTCTTGCGAAGCAAGCCCATAGGGAAATTCATCCTGCAAAGCGCATTGAAAAACGGAAAACCCTTTCGTCTAGCGGGTTTTCCGTCTTGCGAGGCATTCGTCTTGCGGGGCACCACTGTATAATGAAGGTGCCAGGCAAGCTTCACTGGGAGAGCATTCCACAGACATGGAGCCACTGCAGAAAAGGCAGAACAGGAAGGTTTTCAACAGGTGTTTAGAAGTTGGAACGGAAGGCGATGGCTGATTGTCTGTTGGCAGAGAATTATTATGTCATTTACCGTATTTTTCGCTCTATAAGACGCACTTTCCCCCTCCTAAAAAGTAAGAGGAAATGTGTATGTGTCTTATGGAGCGAATGCAGGGGGGAGGCTCTGCTCAACGCTCTCTTTTCCTCGGGGAAAAGCCCCCAAGAGGCGCACACCCACTCCGCGCGCTCTTTAAAGGGAGCGCGGCTCTTGGGGGAGCCTTAGCCGCACGCAGCCTCTCCCGGGCAGGGGATGAAGGCTCCCCTTGCCTGGGAGAGGCTTCGCGCGGCCAAGCAAGAAGCCAGGACAGCCAGCAGAATCACTGCGCTGCAATCCCGCGGGCTGTCCTGGCTTCTTGCTTAGCCGTGTGCAGCCTCCCCGGCTGGGAGAGGCTGCCCCTGGCTGTCCTGGCTTCTGGGATTCTGGGATTGTTTTCCTCTTCCAAAAACTAGGTGCGTCTTATGGTCTGGTGCGTCTTATAGAGCGAAAAATACAGTATATACTGCTTTATATTTTTAAGAAAAATCTTAAAGTGGTTTACAGAATATCAGTAAAACATCAGTAAAACAATTGCACAGGACTGGACGGATAATGCTAAAGGCTCTTATTTCTTGTTGTCAAATGAGCCTCGCCAACTCTGGGAATGATCAGCAATGCTCCTACAGATGATCTCAGCAAATGAACTGGGATATAAGGGTTCGGGCTTCCATGAAGTATCCTAAATCTTTGTTGTTCAGGGCTTTGCAAGTTAATACAAAGAACCTTGAACCTGGCTTGGTAGTCAATGGGACAATGCAGATGCGGTCCCACCCAGAGAGGCTGTTTGTGTAACTCTCAGCTGATTGAAGAGTGCCCGGATGTGCTGCTGCTCTCTTTCTTTAGGTGCGCAAGCAGCACATGGAGCGGTGCCTGACATTCTTGGTAGATGAGCTCAAGGTCGTGGATCCCTCCGAAGCCCAGAACCGAATCTTCTTCGTTTCGGCCAAGGAAGTCCTCAGCGCCAGGAAACAGAGAGCCCAGGGCATGCCTGAGGCAGGTGTGTATTGGACGTGGGGTCCTGCAATGTAATGTTCCTTTGAAAGCACAGCTTTTCAAAGAAGCCTTATTAAAAATGAGGCTTTTGCTTGGAAAACTTGGATAATTGAATCGGGGACTTCCAAGTAACCTAGTCCAACTCCCAAGCCAATTCAGGAAATCAGCTGCTACATCATTGCTGGTAGGAGGCCATCCCTGTTTATAAACCTCCCACATCAAACCTCATCAGCTGCTTTGTGCTTTTCCAGGTGGGGCACTGGCCGACGGATTTCAGACACGCTTCCAAGAATTTCAGCAATTTGAGAAAATGTTTGAGGTAAACTTCCTGAGAGTCTAAAACAGTTGTGCTTGGGTTTTTAATATACTGTACAGTGGTACCTTGGTTTAAGAACGGCTTAGTTTATGAACAACTTGGATTAAGAACGCTGCAAACCCGGAAGTAGGTGTTTTGGTTTGTGAACTTTGCCTTGGAATAAGAACATATTCCACTTGCTGTTGAGTGTGTTCCATTTGTAAATTGAGTCCCCCGCTGCTATGGGAAAGCACGCCCTGGTTTAAAAACGCTTTGGTTTAAGAACGGACTTCCGGAATGGATTAAGTTCATAAACCAAGGTACCACTGTGTATACTTACGCAGCCTTTCTAGGAAGGCTAGTTTGAAATGTTGCAGCTTTTATCTGGATAGCTCAATTGGTAGAGCGTGAGACACTTCATCTCAGGGTCGTTGGTGTGAGCCCCTTCCAACTCTGCAATTCTGTGATTCATCTGCAACCAGCCATTTGGCAATGTTACTCCTGCCACATGCAACAGGGTGGGCTTTTTGGTGGCATCCACCCGGAGGCTGCAAGGCGGCCTTCGCAAACCTGATGCCCTCCATATATTTTGGACTGCAACTCCCATTCTCACCTCAAAGAGGGAAGCAGAAAGGGGGATCACCCTCACCTTCCTTATCTCCTCCTCCTCATGAGTGCCAATGCACAAATGCCCAGCTCTCTTCTAGGCCTTTAGATCGGAAGCATACTCTTTGATAGGTAAGGTAAAGGGACCCCTGACCATTAGGTCCAGTCGTGACCGATTCTGGGGTTGCAGCGCTCATCTTGCTTTATTGGCTGAGGGTGTACAGCTTCTGGCTCATGTGGCCAGCATGACTAAGCCGCTTCTAGCGAACCAGAGCAGCACACGGAAATGCCATTTACCTTCCCGCCGGAGCGGTACCTATTTATCTACTTGCACTTTGACATGCTTTTGAACTGCTAGGTTGGCAGGAGCAGGGACCAAGGAACGAGAGCTCACCCCGTCGCGGGGATTCAAACCACCGACCTTCTGATCGGCAAGCCCTAGGCTCTGTGGTTTAACCCACAGCGCCACCCGCGTCCCACTCATCGACAGGTAATTCCTGTCAAATGTTTGGGGAAGGGCCATAGCTCGGCTGTTGAGCATCTGCTTTGACTGCAGAAGGTCCTAGGTTCATTCCCAAGGTAGGGCTGGGAATGCCGTCTGGTTTGCTGCCAATCAGCGTACGCTATACCGAGTTAGAATAACTCAAATTCTTTTCAAATTCTCTTTATATAAGTCAATAAGTAACGCACATCTGTTCTCACCCCCACCCCCAATGTATTGATCGACTTTTCTTTGTTAAAGGCATTCAGAATGTGAAATTTTGGCAAGAAGTATGTGTAGTTGCTATATAACAGCTGCTGTAACAAAATGATTTGATGTTAAGCCTCTCATTGCCTGGGTTCATTTGATTGCCTTTGTTAGAATGCAGTTCGAAAGCACGTCAAAGTGCTTTGACAAATAGGTACTGCTCCGGCGGGAAGGTAAACGGCATTTCCGTGCGCTGCTCTGGTCCGCCAGAAGCGGCTTAGTCATGCCGGCCACATGACCCGGAAGCTGTCTGCGGACAAACACCAGCTCCCTCAGCCAGTAAAGCAAGATGAGCGCCGCAACCCCAGAGTCATCCGCGACTGGACTTAATGGTCAGGGGTCCCTTTACCTTTTACTGCATCTCTTAGAAGGCAACATGTGTTGGCAGGACAAATCAGGGGTCAGGCAAGAAGCTTTGCAACTGTCACAAAATGGGATGGGGGGAGAGAAAAGGGAGACACACATTTAAAATACGCTCTCCTGAATAGGATGGCGGTTTCAGTGATGGAATTAACATGTGCTGAACTCTACTTCACAAGTGTCCTGAGTTCTGGATGGCAAAACAATAGTCGTGGCAAGGAATTTCACTTGCAACCACCCCAGCATTGTATACAGTGGTGCCTCGCAAGACGAAAAGAATCCGTTCCGCGAGTCTCTTCGTCTTGCAGTTTTTTTCGTCTTGCGAAGCTAGCCCATTAGCGGCTTAGCGGATTAGCTCTATTAGCGGCTTAGCGGGCTTAGCGGATCAGCTGATAAGCGGCTTAGCGGATCAGCTGATAAGCGGCTTAGCGGATCAGCTGATAAGCGGCTTAGCGGATCAGCTGATAAGCGGCTTAGCGGATCAGCTGATAAGCGGCTTAGCGGCTTGAGAAAAGGGGGGGGGGGGAAAAAACCCCGCAGGAACTCGGAAGACATTTTCGTCTTGCAAAGCAAGCCCATAGCAAATTCGTTTTGCAAAGCACCTCCAAAACGGAAAACCCTTTCGTCTAGCGGGTTTTCCGTCTTGCGAGGCATTCGTCTTGTGGGGCACCACTATAATGCCGTCTTCCCCAACCTAATGTTTACCTCTAAGCATTCTTGGACTGCAGCTCCCCTCATCCCTGATCACTGGCCATGCTGGTGCACCTCATAGCCCAGAAGAGCACCAGGCTGAGGAATGCCTTTCCAACAAACTTGCCATCGTGCTTGAACTGCAAGGCAGCTATTTATAAAATGACTGGATTGAGCCATGCCCCCTCCCCGCAGCCATCAGCTCAGTGGCTGAGCGCATGCATTACATGTGGAATGTCCTAGGTTCTCATTGCCTGCCATCTGGCTTGGTTGGTATCCATAATACTAATTATATTGTTATTTGTACCACACACAAACACCCGTCTGACTGGGTTGCCCCAGCTACTCTGATCCATAGCCTCACATAGGATTTCCCCCAGTCTCTCTCCTGCCCCAGATCCTTTTAACTTCAGGTGCCTGAAATTGAACCCGGGATGTTTTGCATTCAAAACTTGTCTATTTTGTATTGTTTTAAAACTCATCTTCTGTTGTCAAAAGCAATTATTGTTATTGTTGTTATTATTGTTATTGCAAAGCATGTACAGTGGTGCCCCGCGAGACGAATGCCTCGCAAGACGGAAAACCCGCTAGACGAAGGGGTTTTCCGTTTTGGAGGTGCTTCGCAAAACGAATTTCCTATGGGCTTGCTTCACAAGACGAAAATGTCTTGCCAGTTCCTGCGGGTCCCCCCCCCCTTTTTCCCAAGCCACTAAGCCGCTTATCAGCTGATCCGCTAAACCGCTAAGCCGCTTAACAGCTGATCCGCTAAGCCGCTTATCAGCTGATCCGCTAAGCCGCTTATCAGCTGATCCGCTAAGCCGCTTATCAGCTGATCCGCTAAGCCGCTTATCAACTGATCTGCTAAGCCGCTAATAGCGCTAAGCCGCTAATGGGCTTGCTTCGCAAGACGAAAAAATCCTCAAGACGAAGAGACTCGCGGAACGGATTCTTTTCGTCTTGCGAGGCACCACTGTACTCTACCACTGAGTTATTGTTGGGAGGAGACCAGGTTTCAAGACGGTAACTCAGGTTGCTCCAATAATGTTGATGTGTGAACTTGTTTGAATTGTGTACTCCTTTATCATTTCTAATGTTGTTTGTTGATTTTTTTGCTGAGGTATTACTAACTTTTGTACTTCTTATAGTATTCTGCTGTGGATTTTCTGGTTGTGTAGTGCACAGGATGGGATTATAAGCCTTTCGCCTTCCTCCTATTTGCCTGTCTGGAATCTGACTCTCCTACACGTCTTGTCTAGCTCTAACAATGTGCTGTTACATGCCAGCCTCTTGCATTTTCATTGCTGATTTCTAGATCTGCTTCATCGAGGATCAAGGAACTCTCCTTATGTATTCTTTTCCCTTTTTCTTTCTCTTTCCATTTTTAAAAAATTATTGTTCTGTCACCTGCTGTGATCTAAAATGTCCTGAGTGCAAGTAAACCTAGATACAAGAAAATTTAATTTCCCACTGCTCCCAGAGGACAAGCCCCATTGTTCGCCACATGTTTGTAATTGCACAGGCTGCATTCATATGTCTTGTGAGACATAAACTGTGGGTTGCAATAAGCCATAAACCATGGCTTGCTTTGCTGCTCGCACTGGGAGCATTCAGACCACAGTCATTGGCTTTTCTCTTGTGAACATGGTTTATTTCCTTCCACTGCATGCAACAATGATCAAAACAGCCCATTCAAGCCTGTTTGCGGCAAACCATGGTTTATCACGATAGGTGAACTGAACAACAGATTCTTCACACGAATGACTTGAGCTTCGAGAGAATTCTGTTTGTTTCTTACACTTATATGGCATTTGGCACATACATAGGATTTCTGTCTTGGAGCCTCAGCTTCAGGATCTGTCCTTCCAGTGAGCACTCAGGGCTGATTTCCTTAAGAATGGAGAGATTTGATCTTCTTGCAGTCCATGGGACTCTCAAGAGTCTCCTCCAGCACCATAATTCAAAAGCATCAATTCTTCGGTGTTAAAAGGCTATAGAGTGTTTAATTAGCCAAAGGCCTAGAAGAAGAGGAATGTTTTTGCCTGGCGCCTAAAGATACACTTGGGCCAGCTTAAGTTCTGTGCGACGGCTGCATCAGCCTGCCTTCAGAGAGGCCTGCATTACCACTGGGCATCTCAAAGATGTGCAAGGTCCTCCTTCAGGATTGTGGGCTATGTGTGAATACAGAAAGCCCGACTCATTTGCATGTCTCGTATTTGTGCATATTTGGGGAGTGATGGAGCAGGTGCCTGCGGAAAGTCCCAATCAAGAGAACCCTAGCTGATGCGAGAGACCTCTTCCAGGGCTCAAGAAAGCTGTTACCAGTCAAAGCAGGCAATTCTGGGCTTGAAGGACAAATCTGGGGAGTGATAAGGCAGCTCTATATCAGTTGGCATCCAAAGCCACTACAGTGGTACCCCGCAAGACGAATGCCTCGCAAGACGGAAAACCCGCTAGACAAAAGGGTTTTCCGTTTTGGAGGTGCTTCGGAGAACGAATTTCCTATGGGCTTGCTTCACAAGACGAAAATGTCTTGCGAGTTCCTGCAATTTTTTTCCGCTCCCCACCCCCTTTTTCTAAGGCACTAAGCTGCTAATAGCCTTTTAGCAGCTAATCCGCTAATCCCTTAAGCCTTTAATAGCCGCTAATAGCCGCTAAACCGCTAATAGCGCTAATCCGCTAATGGGGTTGCTTCGCAAGACGAAAAAACCGCTAGATGAAGAGACTCACGGAACGGATTCTTTTCGTCTTGCGAGGCACCACTGTAGATTCTTGAAGAGCGCTAGGGTCATGCCCCATATTAGCCAGAAGCAAGCCTGCATTCGCCGTGGAGCCTACATTCAAAATGGAACTGCAGCTGATCGCAGCTCAGTAACCGGCATACCTGTAGAATAGGTGTGTTCACTACATTCACATGTTCAGTTTTTAGCGATACACCTATAACCTGTCGTGTGCACGGTGACTCTTAGCAAGAAGTACCAACAACAGCAGCTCCTTCCTTCTGAATGAACGGCCAATGCCAAATGTCTTGACATTCATCGTTGTTCCTCTTTTGCTTTTCATTTGACCATTGCACATTACTGTGGCTCAGGGTGGGGATACCTTGCCTCTCCAGAGATTGTTTAACTCGCATCTCCCATCATCCCTGACCCCATGGCCCATGTTTGTTGGGGATGGTGGGAGTCCCAAGAACATCTGGAGGGAACTAGGGTCCCAATTTTTGCTGCAGCTGCACCATCAATGACAGCACTAACTTCCTGCTATTGACTTGTGGTTTTGTTTTCAGTCTTCCTTTGTTCCTTTTTTGCTTCTGTTGTATGTTTTTTTTACTTTAAATGTGTGTATTTTTAAAGATATAATTTGCTTTAGGGTTTAAGTTTTAATACATAGCAGCACAATGCCTTTGTGAAATTCCAGCGTGTGTTGGTGATGGAATTGCAGTAATGTGTTGTGGCTTGGGCCCCTCGCAGGAGTGTATCTCGCAGTCAGCTGTGAAAACCAAGTTTGAGCAGCACACTATCAGAGCTAAACAGATCCTAGACACAGTGAAAAACATTATGGACTCCATAAACGTGGCAGCAGCCAATCAAAGGTAGGCCTCTCCTATCATATTCACCTTGCTCAGCTAAGCAGGGAAAGAGCCACCGGGTGGCGCTGACCTTTCTTCCCCTTATCAGGAGATAGCGCAGCCCTTAGGCCACTGCTGGCAAGAGGTGAGTACAGGATTTCTCTGGTCACTTGGCCTCCACATTCGTTGGGTTGTCCCTTCAAATGCATGAAAGATGGTCTGGCTACCGTACTGCATACTTTCAGATTGGACTACTGCAACACTTTCTGCATGGGGCTGCCCTTGAAGACAACTCAGGTCTCCGTGCATCCAGTGTATCCAAATTACAGAAGCCCAGACTATTGGCTGGCGTCCTATTTAGATATAATATAGTCCCTGTTTCAAAAGGGACACGGGTGGTGCTGTGGGTTAAACCACAGAGCCTAGGACTTGCCGATCAGAAGGTCGGCGGTTCGAATCCCCACGACGGGGTGAGCTCCCATTGCCCTGTCCCTGCTCCTGCCAACCTAGCAGTTCGAAAGCACGTCGAAGTGCAAGTAGATAAATAGGTACCTCTCCGGCAGGAAGGTAAACGGCGTTTCCGTGCGCTGCTTTGGTTCGCCAGAAGCGGCTTAGTCATGCAGGCCACATGACCCAGAAGCTGTATGCTGGCTCCCTCGGCCAATAAAGCGAGATGAGCGCCGCAACCCCAGAGTCGGTCACGACTGGACCTAATGGTCAGGGGTCCCTTTACCTTTACCTAGTCCCTGTTTCAAAGCAGTTGCTTTGGTTGCCAGTTGGTTTTGGGGGCCCAATTCAAAGTGCTCACATTAGTGTTTAAAGCCCTAAACCTCAGGCTTGGGAGCCACTTTATCTGGTCCTCTGGACTCTCCTTAACCACACACCCTACTGGTCCCAGTTCATCCCCACCTTGAGAGGTTTTTTGTTTTGTTTTTTTAAATACCTGTCTTTGAACCCTGATAATGCCTCGTTCTCCTGGAGGAGTGTGGGTGTTGAAACTAGTCTTCTGTATAAGGGTAAAACCTACCCTTCTCTCATGGTTTCTTTAGTTGAGATCGCTGCATTGCAGGGGGTTGGACTAGATGGTCGCCGGGGTCCCTTCCAGGCCTTCAAGTCTATAATTCTGTGACCCCTGGCTGGAAAGGGCTCCCTGCCGTTAAGGACTTAGGCCCCAAATATCTGAAAGATGGCCTCCTTCCCTGCAGACTCTCTTGGGTGTTAAGATCAGCAAAGCCCAACCCCCACCCAGGCTGCCTTAGTAGTTCCTCTGCCCTGAGAAATTTGGGCAGGAGAGGGCATTTTCTGTGGCAGACCCAAAGCTGGCACCTTGATTGTATAGCTTTCATCATATGACAAAGATACATCTTTGTACCCTTGATTTAGGACTGACCCTAATAAATCTAATATGGTCGAGTAATAAATCGAATGAATGAATGAAGGTTTTGGGCTTTCCCCCCAATGACACTGGTTTTTGCCCTTTCTGAAATTCTGGAATCCCAAGTCCATGTTTAGGGAAAATGACAAGTGCCCAAATTGCCTCTAGAGCAGGGCTATTCATTGCCTGCCTGCCAAAAATCCAAGCACTAGCACTTGGAAAAAATAGATGAAAAAATAGATCTGCTCTGCGTTAAAGAGGAACATACCGTATTTTTCCGTGTATAAGACAATTGTTTTTGCTTTTAAAAAATTAGTCATCTTATACACAGAAAAATACGGTATTTCTCCATGTACCTTGGGAACTAGAGTAATGTAATCGCTGGGAACTGGAGACGTATCTGATTAAAAATCGTTCCTCTGCAATGAATGTGCTAGATTGCCTTAGTGAGTCTCACTCGCTGGCTCCCTTTCCTCCCCGCACCCCCAGCCCATCTGCAGTAGAATGATAATACTGGCTTGCCTTAACGGAGTTATTGTAAGAATATTGCAAAATAATCCCTAGGCAGCATATGGTCACACAGCGTGAGTGTATAATAAAGTGTAATGACAAACGGTAAAAACAGCAGATGAAAAGCAGAGGGTAAAAATGTTAAGCATAAGGTGTTGAAACCCAATGGTAGGTAAAAGACAATTGGCTAAGGCTCCGATAGAGTTCAGAAGTTCTCCTGAGCATGTGAGAGCAAGACAGACTTTGCCGGGTGTCTAAACATTGAGGGCACCAGGCCAATGTGGCTAGGGAGCGAGTTCCAGCGTTTGGGAGCCACCACTGGGAAGGCCCTTCTCCCAAGGGGTTGGGGCCTTTCTTTAACTGGCAAGCTGCCATTCTCGCCCGTGTCCTTGGGTGTAGTTTTGCGTCAAGCCTACCTAGACAGGGAGAGGCAGCAGCACTTTGGTGCTCGGTTTTTCTCCCCCCTCCGGGGCATTGTGCGTACTGTTGGGGTTGATGGCTGCATTTCCGCTACTTACCTTAGAGTCCATTCAATGGAAGAGCGAGAAGATCAGAAGGACAGGCTGGAATTTGTCCGCAACCAGCTCAACCTTTTGACAGACGACATCAAGAAGAAGATCAAAGGAGTCACGGAGGAGGTAGCCAACAAGGTACGTTGCGGTAACCAGCCCGGAGCATGCCGATCGTGGCTGTTCACAGACCTTTGGGGGGCTTTAAAGGGCTTCTGGTGCTGGAACAATGGCTAGCGAAGACAGTAAGTGTCCAGCAACTTCATGGATATCAAAAGGGGTTCATAAGAACATCAGCTGGGAGGTGGAATTCACTGAGTGGCCTTAGCCAGGCCTTTCCCGATCTCTCCAGCTGAGTCTCTCCTTCCATCTGTGATAAGGAAACTATCACTGGCTTGCCTTGCAGGGTTGTAAGGTAAGTGGGAGGCCATAGCTAAGGGGGTTGGTTTGCAGGCGGAAGCGCCTAGGATCCCTTCCTGACATACTCCGTTCAGTCTGGCACAGCGCGGCTGGGAACGGATCCTGATTGTGAGGCTAGAGAGCAGCAACTTGCGGAAGAACATGATAAATAGCCTGAAGTCCGCTTGCTCCTGGGCTAGTTGATGGATCAGTGGCCTGACATGGAATAAGGAAGCTTCATATCTTCAGGGTCATTGTGATGATAAGGGCACGTGATGGGCTTTGAATGCTTGCGTTAGTTTTAATCCCAAGGTTGTACTGGAAGTTAAAGCTGCCCTGAGCATCATAGAATCATAGAGTTGGAAGAGACCACAAGGGCCATCGAGTCCAACCCCCTGCCAAGCAGGAAACACCATCAGAGCACTCCTGACATGGTTGTCAAGCCTCTGCTTAAAGACCTCCAAAGAAGGAGGTCTGCAATCTGCAAAGAATTTAGAATAACCACCCCGCTTGCATTTCGTAAAAAGGCTCCTCATGCTGTTCTTGTCCTTTGTGTGTCCCGTCTTTTCCAGGTATCTTCAGCCATGACTGATGAAATTTGTCGGCTTTCTGTTTTGGTAGATGAGTTTTCCTCCGATTTCCACCCATCCCCACAAGTTTTGAAACTATATAAGAGTGTAAGTTCTGCCCTAGGCAGAAGTGGTTTAGGTTTTGTCCAGTTTTGCTTTGTTGGGGTTCTGCGATGGGTCTTTTTGTGCTTACATGACCAACATGTAGAACGTCTCAAATACATCAGTTTCTCTCAGTTTAATGTGAAGTGTTCATATCTGATCAAAAATGGCAGAAGGAGGGATGAATTAAAAGGACTCTCCTTCCTGGGGCATTTTTACAGCAGGAACTCAGTCCCGACACTTCTCAAATGAGTGCCATTGCCATTATTCAAGAATGGCATTCGTGGTGAGCTCTGGCACCTCTTTTTCTAGAAAAATAGCACTGATCCTGACCCCTCTCAAGGATCAAAAAGATCACACACCTTTAAAAAAAAAAAACTTATTTGGCAAAATGTTGCCACCATCCCTCAGGATCTTGGTGAAGCTAATGTGTTTGAGAAACTCTACAATTGAAGAGAAAGTCATGCCAACTGTAGTTAGAAAGTTCGTTTTTAATGAATGAATGATCTCTTTTTGGGGTGGGTGGGATAAAATTAAAATATTCCTTCCATTTCCACAGCTTGGAAGGTGTGGCTGGATGGTTTTGTGGGAGCCGATTGAAACTAAATCCTTCGAAGACAGAGGTCCTATGGCTAGGTCGGGATGGCATGGGGATGAGGGACCAACTCCCTTCTCTTGCAGGAGCCCAATTAGTGCCATTGCCTTCCGTTAAGAGCTTGGGTGTAATCCTTGACACCTCCCTTTCCATGGAAGCGCAAGTTACAGCAACAGCCAAGGCGACATTTTTCCACCTTCGCCGCATCAAGCAGTTGGTCCCTTACCTTTCCTGCCCCAACCTGGCCACAGTGATCCATGCGACGGTCACCTCCAGGCTTGACAACTGTAATTCGCTCTACGCGGGGCTGCCCTTGAAGCTGTCCCAGAAACTCCAGCGGCTACAGAATGCTGCAGCGAGGCTCCTCACGGGATCTCTGCCATGGGAGCATATTCACCCAGTGCTTTTCCAGCTGCACTGGCTCCCGGTGGAGTACAGGGTCAGATTTAAGGTGCTGCTTTTGACCTTTAAAGCCCTTCACGGCCTAGAAGCCTCGTACCTACAGGACCGCCTCTCCTGGTATGCCCCACGGAGAGCCTCAAGGTCCATAAATAACAACACCCTAGTGGTCCCAGGCCCTAAGGAAGTTAGATTGGCTTCAACCAGAGCCAGGGCCTTTTCAACTGTGGCTCCGGCCTGGTGGAACGCTCTGCCTCATGAGACCAGGGCCCTGCAGGATCTGATTTCTTTCCGCAGGGCCTGTAAGACAGACTTGTTCCGCCTGGCCTTTGGCTTGGAGCCAATTTGATTCCCTCCCTCCCTCTCTTTCTTTTTTCTTTTCCTTCTCCTCCTGCAATGAGGTTACATTTTAATATTTTAATGTTCCATTATTTTAATGTTGTATTTTATTTTTGTTTTTAAGTTGTAATCATTCATCTTGTTTTTGTTATTGCCGCTCTGAGCCCGGCCTTGGCTGGGGAGGGTGGGGTATAAATAAAAAATTATTATTATTATTATTTCCCCTACATCTCTGTGTATGTGTGTACTCCTTGGAAAGCGTTGAATTTCAGAGAGAGAGAGTTTGAAATTCAGTTGCCTTAACTTGCATGGTGCTAGTGAAATCAGTTAGAGGGCAATAGTGTTTACCCGCAAAAAATCGAGCCTGTAAGTTTTGCAGCCAGTCCAAACATTCTGAAAATATGGGGATGCAACTCATTACATCAGGATAGCACTTGCAATGTAACACAGTGGCATATTTTTAATAGTGCTGTCTCTGTGTGTGTGTTTTAAAAGCATTGTTAGGGAAACTGTAGATAGTTTAACAACAAGCTGCTAGCAAGCTGCCCATTAAATTGTGAAGAGTGTTAACATTCAAAACATTGCCCAGTGAGCCATGTAGAGACTCGAAGTCTCAAGTATGCAAAGAGGGGAGAGGGCAGAGGCCTCTGATTGGTCTGCTGGTTGCTCCTAAGTCTGTACTGGGGGAGCCTTTGACTGACATGTCCTGGAAGGTAGGTGGGGCCTTTGGGAGGCTGTCCCCAAGGTAGCAGGTGCCCCCCCCCCGCAGCTTTCTGATTTCTCTCTCCTGCCCATGCAGATGAAGAAGCTCAGGAGGTGAGCAGTTTCTTCAGAGGCAGCTAGGATACTAAAAGTTAACTGCGTTGCATAGCTATTCATGTTTTGAGAGGCGTTTGCAAAGGTGGTGGCTCAGAAGGAGCAATAAGAATGCCCTCAAGCACATCATTTGCTTGCCCTCTGCTGCCTCATTGTGGCTTTTCAGAGCCTACAGCTTAGCCAGGTCACCTGCTGACTCTTTGCTTTCTCTGTGAAATGTCAGGAGCTCAACAAGCACCTGGAAGAGGGCTTGGGAAGGAACCTGGCTGACCGTTGCTCCAGCGAAGTCAACAAGTCCATGTGTCAGTCGCAGCAGGAAATGATAGGTAAGATTTATGCAGAGGAATGCGTAAATTCTGCTTTTTCACCTCCCTCCCCTACGAAACTCTTGTATATCTATTTGAACAGAGATTTACGGACTAGTCTTTCATATCTAAAGTTTGTGCACCAGCAGGGTTGCTCCATTAGTTTATCCTTCCTTCCTTTTTTCCCTTCCTTCCTTCCTTTTGCCAGTCCCCTTCCTGATAAGCAGCTATTTATCTTTGTCACTTGGGTGTCCGCTGTTTGCTGATGGGGGGCTCATGAGACAGTGTGGTGTAATGGTTAGAGTACTGGACTCTGACCTGGGTGAGCAGGGTTCAGATCCTCAGTCAGCCATGAAGCTTGGACCAGTCACTATCTCTCAGCCTTAAGCTACCTCACAGGATTGTTTTGAGGATGAAATGGGGGGAGGAGAAGCATGTACACCACCTTGAGATCCTTGGAAGTTAAAAGGTGGCATATAAATGGGACAGATAGATAGGAGTTGTAGTCAAAAGCAACTGGAGGGCACCAGGTGGGGGCAGTCTGCTTTGAGCTCTGCTTTCACCCCTCTCCTTTCTCTCCCAGAAAGCCTGCAGGCCCTGCTGCCTTCCGACGTCCAGAGCAAGCTCCACTTGCTGATTCCGTGCAGGAAGTTTGACCTCAGCTACGACCTGAATTGCAACAGCCTGTGCTCTGACTTCCAAGAGGACATCACTTTCCGGTTCTCGCTGGGCTGGACGGCCCTCGTCAGCCGCTACCTGGGCCCCAAAAATGCTCACCGGGTGCTGCTCGGCGTGGCGGAGCCGGTTCTTGCAGTGAGTGCTTCGCAGGGTTTTTCTAGGGGGCTTCAGCTTGTGCAGAAGGATCCCGATCCACCGGGTGCAAGTAGCATCTCCAGTGTGACTATGGAAGCCTATGGCTTCTGTCTCCGTTCTCTGAATTAGTGGGGCAGCTGCCTGCCTGTGTGTGTTCCAAAACAGCATCAAACAGCAACAGTGGGACCTTTTCCTGCTCCTAAGTGCCAGTGTGCAACTCCCTTCCAGGCCTTTAGAGTGGAGTTATACCGTTTGACAGGTGATTCCTGCCAGACCTTTGGGGAGCTCAGTGATAGATCATCTTCTCTGAATGTAGAAGGTCCCACGGTCAATCCCTAGCATTTTTCAGGCAAGGTTGGGATTGTCACCTGGTCTGAAACCCTGGAGAGCTGTTGCCGTTTCAGTGGAGAAAATGCTGATCTCGATGGATCAATGGTCTGACTCGGAATGAGCCAAGTTCCTCTGTTCTTATATTCCAGGGCAGGTCTTGGCCTTCTCCCCTAGCCCAGCCCTTGTGTGCGAAGTTATGATCCATGCAAGTCAAATGGGCCTGTTTTTCCAAGAGGGCAGGAAAAACAGGGAATGTGGTTCTCGACACAGAATCCAACTTTTTCCCAAGTCTCTCTATTGCATTTCAGTTTGCAAAGAAAGCTTGTAGTCCTCATGACAGCAAAGGTGTGCTTGAAATTGGGTGGGAAGCACTTGCTGCAACCTCTGCATTGAGCGGCTTGCCAGATAAACTGGGGCTTCAGTACACTGCAGAGCCCCTAGTTCTGCCCCATAACCTGCAGAATTTCTGAGGCCTCAGCTTGCACTCCTTCTGGAAATAGTGCAAGATTTATTTATCATAAGTTAAAACTGGCTTCTGAGATACATTGGTACTTGACCAGTGCCATCGGGATTGGCTGTGTCCAGTTATGTAAGCAGCAGAGCAAAGTGTACAAAATAACGTAGGTAGGTTGCAGAATTCTGCTTTCTTGGTGCAGAATTTGGACTGCCTGGCTGCAGAATATGCTTGCACTTTAGCACAGCCCTTTGCTGAAGCTATTCGAAACCCCTTTTTAAGGCTGATGCTCCACTATTGAATAGTTTCCCACCGTAGCTCGCGAACACACTCATTGTGAGCTGTTTATTTAAAGCTGAGCTCTCCCCGATCTGGTCTCCTGGGAAGATGGATCTCAGTTTCTGTTCTTCGCCCCTAGATCCCTCGTTCTCTTGCCTCCACCCCTTGTGCCCCCGCTGCTCCTGCTCTGACCCCAGAGAATGCATCACAGGAGGAGCTCATGGTCTCATTGGTCACCAACTTGGCGTCGCTGACCTCCCGGACCTCCATGACCGTCATCATTGTCGGAGGACTTGTGAGTACCCTGCGCAACTCTGCCGTAGGGAGAAATCCCGGGAAAGCATCAGACCTAGGGATGGGCAGCAGGTGGCAATGGATTAATTGCCTGCCCACTTACTTCCCCATATTATGTACAGTGGTGCCTCGCAAGACGAAAAGAATCCGTTCCGCGAGTCTCTTCATCTTGCGGTTTTTTTCATCTTGCGAAGCAAGTCCATTAGCGGCTTAGCGGGCTTAGCGGATCAGCTGATAAGCAGCTTAGCGGATCAGCTGTTAAGCGGCTTAGCGGATCAGCTGTTAAGCGGCTTGGCGGCTTGGGGAAAAGGGGGGGGGGAAACCCCGCAGGAACTCGCAAGACATTTTCGTCTTGCGAAGCAAGCCCATAGGAAATTCGTTTTGCGAAGCACCTCCAAAATGGAAAACCCTTTCGTCTAGCGGGTTTTCCGTCTTGCGAGGCATTCGTCTTGCGGGGCACCACTGTATATGCAGCGCTCTGTCTAAGGCACCCTTTGTGCCATGGGGGGCTGTTAACCAGGGGAGCAGTGCTAAGGTGTGCAGCACCGCACAGTGGCCCAGCTCACATGCTGCACTGAACTATTCTTTAAAGCCAAACCTGTCTCTCCAGCTGTTTTTGAGCTACAGCTCCCATCATCCCTAGCTAGCAGGGCCAGTGAGTAGGGATGATGAGGAATTGCAGTCTAAAAACAGCTTGGGAAACCCAAGTTTGGGAAACCCTGGTTTAAAGCAAACTATGGTTTCACCTTGCCAACAAAGGTCCGTATAGTTAAAGCCATGGTTTTCCCAGTAGTGATGTATGGAAGTGAGAGCTGGAGCATAAAGAAGGCTGATCGCCAAAGAATTGATGCTTTTGAATTATGGTGCTGGAGGAGACTCTTGAGAGTCCCATGGACTGCAAGAAGATCAAACCTATCCATTCTGAAGGAAATCAGCCCTGAGTGCTCACTGGAAGGTCAGATTGTGAAGCTGAGGCTCCACCTCATGAAAAGAGAAGACTCCCTGGAAAAGACCCTGATGTTGGGAAAGATGGAGGGCACAAGGAGAAGGGGATGAGAGAGGACGAGATGGTTGGACAGTGTTTTCGAAGATACAAACATGAGTTTGACCAAACTACGGGAGGCAGTGGAAGACAGGAGTGCCTGGCGTGCTCTGGTCCATGGGGTCACGAAGAGTCGGACACGACTAAACGACTAAACAACAAGGTTTAGATCCTTGGGTTTATTTTGGGTGGAATTCTGTGTCGGGCTCTTACAAACGTACCATCTCCACAAGCATCTTAGCTTGCCAGGTGGAACGATCCTCACTCTCTGTGCCATTCAGTGGGTTCTCCCTACAGCCCCCAAGCCAATTTTGGAGGGCACATCGGGGGGAAGGTGGGGAAACCCCATTGCACAAGTGAAAGTCCTTGTGCAGGGCTTTTGATGATGGGTCTCATAGGTGACTCCTAGCCTTGGTTTTTAACTGTATTTTATCGCTGATGCACATGTCTTCCTGGGCACCTGTGAGTAGCAAGGGCAGGATATAAATGTTATGGATAAATTTATAATACTGTGAATGAAAAGTCTCTTCTTCTGCCATGCCACAGACAAAGCAAGGCAAAGCCTGGTTTATCCTGTCTGTAGCTTCCGAACAGTCTTCAGGGGCAGCCCCTCTTGTAGAGCACATTGCAGTAGTCTAGTCTGGATGTGTTAGATCAGTGTTTCTCAAACATGGGTCTTCAGCTGCTGTTGGACTACAACACCCATCATCCCTAGCTAGCAGGACCAGCCATCAGGGATGATGGGAGTTGTAGCCCAACATCAGCTGGGGACCCACGTTTGAGGAAACACTGCATTACAGTGGTACCTCGGGTTACATACACTTCTGGTTACTACGCTAACCCAGAAATAGTGTTTCAGGTTAAGAACTTTGCTTCAGGATAAGAACAGAAATCAGGCTCCGGTGGCGCGGCAGCAGCGGGAGGCCCCATTAGCTAAAGTGGTGCTTCAGGTTAAGAACAGTTTCAGGTTAAGAACAGACCTCCGGAACGAATTAAGTACTTAACCCGAGGTACCACTGTATTAGATAGATCCTGCTCAAATTCTGGCCCTGGTGTTCCTCTTCCAGGTTTGGAGAACGGTTGGCTGGAAGGTCATCTCCCTCTCCCTGAGTTTGTATGGGCTGCTGTATCTCTACGAGAGGCTCACTTGGACGACCAAAGCCAAAGAGCGAGCCTTCAAGCAGCAGTTTGTCAACTACGCCACGGAGAAGCTTCAGATGATCGTCAGCTTCACCAGCGCAAACTGCAGCCATCAGGTGCAACAGTACGTCTTGCCTGTTTCCGTAACTTGGGCCTCTGATCCAGAGGAGCGAAGTTGTAGGGCCGTCTCAGCCATTTCCTCAAAGGGGATCTCTGCAAGGCGACTGGAAGGGAGGCTGGGGGTTGCAATGCAAAGGACTGAGTGGTTTCAACAGAGTAACTGCTGTTAGGTCCTTGAAAGAGCCTGTGACTCTCAGCTTGGCTTAGGGAAGTTTTTAACGTCTGATGTTTTATTGTATTTTTAATATTTTGTTGGAAGCTGCCCAGAGTGGCTGGGGAAACCCAGCCAGATGGGTGGGGTATAATTATTAATTATTATTATTAATAATTCCCACCTTCCCTATCCTGTAAGTTCCAGGATGAAGCTACTTCCTTCTCCGTGGCTCATCCCAACTCATTTCTCATCCTCTCCACAGTTATCCCTTGGTAAAGAGACCTTTCAGCATGGGATTAAAGTGATCCAGTGGTACCAGCTTTTCAAAATCTGATAGTAATTTACACCTCCAGAACCCCCTGCTCGCCTCCCACCTTGCCCCTTAGCGTCCCTCTAGGTCATTCCACCTCCAGAACCCCAGGGGGCAGTACTTCTCACTTTGGGAACTACTGGTTGAAAGTGGCACGTTGGCAGGACTAAAATGGGAGCTGTATTTCAGGGTTTCCCTGTTTCCGGATTTCTCTTTCAGGGAAATGGCCATGACTTTTGCTCGCCTGTGCCAGCAAGTTGACATCACGGAGAGGAACCTGGAAGAAGAGATTGCAAGGTTGTCCAAAGAGATTGCTCAGCTGGAGAAAATCCAGAACCACTCGAAGCATCTACGGTAAATGGCCTTTAGGCTGCTTCTGCAGCTATCGAAATGAGCAGCTGTGAGATGAAATAACTGCTTCACTTTGGCCCTGAGGGGCGTCATAATCTCATGGCTGTGCCTTGAAGCAATATTGGCGATAGATCTAGAGCAGGCACATACAACTCCATAGAGACTGCGATCTACTCCCAGTATTATAAAACTGGGAATGAGCTACCCCATGGGTAGACAAACTAAGGCCCAGGGGCCGGATCCGGCCCAATCGCCTTCTAAATCCAGCCCATGGACGGTCCGGGAATCAGTGTGTTTTTACATGAGTAGAATGTGTCCTTTTATTTAAAATGCATCTCTGGGTTATTTGTGGGACCTGCCTGGTGTTTTTACATGAGTGGAATGTGTGCCTTTATTTAAAATGCATCTCTGGGTTATCTGTGGGGCACAGGAATTCGTTCATTTCCCCCCAAAAAATATAGTCCGGCCCCCCACAAGGTCTGAGGGACAGTGGACCAGCCCCCTGCTGAAAAGGTTTGCTGATCCCTGATCTACCCATTGTCATTGCACATAACTGTTGAGATTTTTTTTGGGGGGGGGGACACCAGGAGGGTCTTTTTTACGTTTTGAAAAACTCGTGAGTAAAGCTTAGTTGAATACCACCCTAGTTGTGCAGTGAAGGGTTGCACATTTGATTCCCATATTCTTGCACTGCAGAGGGTTGGACTAGATCCTTAGGGTCTCTTCCAACTCTATGATACTATTCTATTTGGGTCAGGCCAGTGGCCCATCTAGTCCAGCACCTGTGGACTCATCTACACAGCTGCAGATAAAACATTTTTAATGTGAAGTGCAATATACAAATGTGACACTAGATGGTGACAGTGAGCTATGCTAAATTCAATGTATTTTTCAAAATGTTTTTTTAAAAAAGCTTTTTCACAGTGTTTTTTTTAATATGTGTGCAGATTCCACCCTATACTCACAGTGGCCAAACAGATGCATATGGGAAGCACGACTTGGGCATACGGTTCTTGATTTTAAGTTTTTACATTTTGTTGTGCCCGCCATATGTGTTTTTAGTAAGCTACTGTGAATACTTTTTCAATGGAACGGAGTAAATATCCTCAGAAATGATTTTTGAAAAGTAATGTGCTACCACACATATTTTCCCTCTTTTTTTTCATAGGAAAAAAGCTGTCCGCCTTGAAGATGAGTTTGACTGTTTTACAAGGGATTTTCTCCATAAAAAGAAATGAAGAGAAGGCCTCGTGCTTTTTGGCTGCTCCAGGTGGAATTTACAAGATGACACTATTTCCCATCCCTGCAAAGTCACATGAATTTTTCAAGCCCCGTGTATTCTACTTGCCTGGCTCTTTTGACGCTTAGAAAATGAACTGTGCCTGAGAGCTAGAGGAGCGAAGCAGTATTACCACTGATTGAATCCTTTTGCATCTTTTCTTAGAAAGAGAAATAATTTATATTTACTGGTGCGTACAGAAAATTATTTGGCAGTGTAAAAATAATAAAACTAGCAGACCTATCTAGTATTTTGTATTAGTGTTTGCCTAAAAGACAGCCCCCCTCTTTCTGGCATCCAGGAAGAGAATAGAGCAAATTCACCCCTAATCCTGTGTCAAAGTCTTGTATTAGCTGGAATTCTCTGTGGGAATGTGTGCTGCTGGCTTTTTCCAGGACTCTTGTTACAGAGCTGAAGTATTGTGGTGACAGATTTCCAAAGGGATTTACGAAGTTTGAGTGCAGAGACAATCACTATGGCTGAGCATTAGGCATAACTCTGGATTTCCCATTCTGTTGAAAGGGACTAAGACTGTCAAATTTTATTTGTCATGCTCTTAAAGCTTTAATGCCCTGGTAATTAGACCTTCTCAGTCAAGATTAGCTAGCAACCTTGTTTGTAGAGAAGAACATGGCTTAGCTCAGAGAACTGTTCTGGAGAAACACCCTTTTCAGTGATAGCATACGTCCTTTTGACCCAATGGTAGTTCTTGAAAACCAAAGTGATGCTATGTGTATGAAGCTAGAAGAAGGGTGTCTAGTTTTGAGGTGTCTGGAAGTCCAAAATTCATTTTATTTGCCTGGCCCAGGCCAAGCATTTAATTTCAGGCAGCATGCCCACAATTAATGCTCTTTTAAGACCCTGAAATGCATCAAGACTATTCTGTTAAGGAGGAAACTGCATAAGCAGCAGTCTTTATTGCACATGGACTCTTTTGCTGATGGTAGTTCAGTTAGGACCTCAATGATGGTCTGCACCAGGACCTACAACCTGATGTTGCCTCCAGCTCAGGCTTCCTCAACCTCGGCCCTCCAGATGTTTTTGGCCTACAACTCCCATGATCCCTAGCTAACAGGACCAGTGGTCAGGGATGATGGGAATTGTAGTCCCAAAACATCTAGAGGGCCGAGTTTGCCTATGCCTGCTCCAGCTGCTTCAATCTACCATGGTTGCACTGAGTGATGCGAGTTGCTTACCCAAAGCATCTAGAGAGGGGGGGCACCAGGTTAGGGATGTCTCATCTGCATAATCAAGGGGCTTTCCTGCTTTTCGATACCCGTCTTCCCATGACAATTTTCGGTTAGTGCATTTTACAAAAAAGAAGTTTCAGTTGCTCCTACAAGTGATCTTTGAGTAATGCGTTTGAAACTGATGAATTGTTTAATTACTATGAGTGAAGGTGGCGCGGAAGTTTTTTTCTTTCTTTTAGGTACAGTTACAAAATATGCATGTTTTTTTTTTAAACCAAAATGAGAACTTAGTTGTAAAAGAGCCCGTGTTTTTGTAGTGTTGCTAGAACACGGAAATCCACTGCTCAGGAAGGGCTAATAAAACTGCTGGGTTGGTAGAGACTTTTGTTTAGCAAAAAAAAATTGAGGTTCACTCTTGTATTTTTACTCTGGTGCACTGAAATGTTTGACACGATTCTCCTGCTTGAAGTGGGTGGTGGGTGGGTGTGTTTCATTCTGAATGCAGCCAGTAGGATTTTTAACATTTGATGAATGTGAAACTAAAACGACACCATGAACTGTACAGATTTAAGGTCTACGATTCTCTAAAAACAACCGATAGACTTATACACATCTTTTGTTATGGCACATTTTTGTAGGTATTTATATTGGCCAAGGAACACAACGAATTTGAAAGCTACTCACTCAGTAACTGCTTTCTTCATTCACTGTTGTCATACATGTCGTTCCTTGTTTCTTGTATGTACGAAGATATGATGCGTTGGGAGAGTTCTGCTCTCTAAACTGCGAAGGCTCGAAGGGGAAAATTAAAAATCTCACTGCAATTGGTATTTTCCTCCCAAGATTATCACTTTATTGTTGGAAGTCCTAACTAAATAAACTTCTAGACTTCTTTGGTAGCGAAGTGTCCTGAAATGATTTTAGCCTGCTGCAGTCAAGTGATAGCTCTCGCCCTCTGCTTCAGCTGCAGAAGCTCAACGATTTTCTTAATAGGATTTCTCCACTTGAATGAGGTGCCTCTTCCAGCAAGGTTTCAGCTACTGCAGATCTAGGTATCTGTGCAGGAACCACCAAACTGATTCTAGTATTTCACAATATGTAGTCTAGGCCCAAGCTTAATTGTTGCCATAGCTAAAATTTAGCTGCTAAACTAAAGCTCATCTAATTCAGGGTCTAACCAAAAAGAATATTGGTTGATCCAGAGAGACTGTTCTTGTTAATAAGCTTTAATCTGTAATTTCTACTTCTTTAAGGGAAACTATATTTAATTCTAAGTAAAACAGAGTGGTCATATCGGTTGTCCTAAATAAAATGTGATGTTTAACATTCTGCATCTTCCACACTTTCAAGTTAGTTTGTGATGGGAATTCAGGAGCGCTGGTGACAGATTGGGATTTCACTTTACATTACTGCCCTGTTTAATTCCAGTGGTCATGTATCACAAAAGGATTTATGCTGGAGCCACAGGCAAAAAATTAGAGAATTTGATCACAGCCAAGATTGAGAAGGCATGTGGCAGGAAATGGCTAAGGTTTCTATAGAAGACAGTCTAGAACACACTTTTAAGACCTTACAGTGATTATTTAGTTTAAGCTGGGACTAACTTGTTTTAAAATGGAATTTGACCATTTCTAGAATGCTCGTTTCAAAATGTAGTATACACATGTGCATAATTTATGTGGAGATAGATATATACGCACACACATTCATTCTTCCCATGTCTATTATTACAGTCAATTTATTACCTTCTAAACCACTATCTCAGGACAATTTAGATATCTAATATTTTGTGATACCAAAATTTCCTTTCCACCTTTTGCTGCCTTGAAGTGGTTTTTATACTAGGCAGCTAATAAATCAAGCAAACAGTTTTGCTCATTGCATTTAATCAGCTATACAGGCAAGATTGGAGGGAGGGGGAATCATATATGAAAGGCAGCCTCCCTCAATTCTGGCAGTATCTCCCCTCTTTCCAGTGTCCCATACTGTTTCAGTGGGTCCCCTGGCAATGGCCTTTATGGAAGCAGACACGCTCCACTGTCTGAGCAAAGTTTACTCACGCTTCTTTGCAGCTACCCCAGTATATATGGTAGTTATGTAATAGATCAGATGCTTAGGCATATAAAAAAATGGTTCTGAACATAAGGAAAGAGGTGTAAGTATTATACAGCCATGTCCCATATGAAATCATATTTCCAAAGGAGGAGGAAGGAAAATGAACCATTGCAGGCAAAGAAATCCTAGTTAAAAGCGGTTTATTGGTTACAATATCAAGTCAGGGTAACATTGTTCACAGAACCACTGTACAAATACAAAGGAAAGGTTTGTTATAGTGAGGGGGGGGGGGAGGCAGGAATATAAACAATTCATAGCAAGTGATTTTTTTATTTTTTAATCCACAGGGAAGTCTTTATACAACAGCACTGTTAGAAGAACAAATGGCACAAGTCCCTGCACTCTTCTTTTTTAATTAGGTTAAATAAAATAATTTTTAAGACTTTCTGAATACACAATCCAAAAGGCGGTGCAGAATCACTTGGCACCTGGAAATGTTTTGGAAGGGTTTTTTTTTTTTTTCCTCAAAAGAAGCTGGCAGCAAGGTAAAAAGAGAGAACCACACACATACACCAAACCACTGTGCGCACACACACCCTGGATGTGAAAAGGTTGAAGCAAGTCGTTAAGAGCGGGGAAACCCCATTCATTTCTGAAAACGGATGCAGTTCCTTTGGATGGCTATGGGAATATACACATGGCGAGATGCGTTGCCGTGAAGAGGAAAGAAAGAGCACCATTGTGTTGTAAAAGCAAAGGCTCGAACTGTCTCTTTAAGATGCCCACATTTAGTCAAAACCGAACGTCGTGTGGCACGAGAAAGGTCAGGCACATATAAAAAAATAATCATCATTTATAAGTCATTAGTAATACTGTTCACGTACTCACCGTAACATCATTGAGCATTTTTAACAGTCTTGCGTGTATTTTACAATCAGTAACTGACTCGAGAAAGAAAAAGAACATGGCGTGCAAGTGCCCCAAACATGGAAGAAGTTGTTTGGGCAGCATGCATGCCAGACCAAGATAGGAGGCGTAACACAGAGACCCTGAACTTTCAAGGTCAGAGACAGCCATTGGACATTTTACCTAAGGACTGGGATCCCAAAGAGGATTTTCCCTCCCAGCTGCAGCCAATGGCGTTTAAGAGCCTTCTCCCAACCCAACCCAACATTCAGGGCTATCTGCTCAGTAGGGAGGGAGAACATTTAAGAAGCAAATGCACGACTTTGGGTCCCACCCACAGACAGAGGATTTGGCTGGCTGTAGACCTTGTTCACATGGCAAGCCCTATTGCAGCCACAGAGAACTGGGAGGCACTCTGGGCCCTGGCTTGGCTTGCCCCATGACCGAAGCCTACGGATGCTTTCCGGGCAACTGGGGCCGCCGGACAGGATGGGATGTCTTTGAACTGTTGTAAAATGGTGGCCAGTTTTCATTTGTTGGCACCCTTGATCCCAGCTGTGTTATTTCTACGGGCGATCTGTCATGGATGCTTTAGCTGAGATCCTTCATTGAAGGGGTTGGACTAGATGACCCCTGGATCCCTTCCAACTCTTTAAGGTTTTATGATTCTATGAAATGCTACTGGCAGTCACTCTGATGCACAAACTCCTTGAAAGCAACAACCGAAAATAACCTAATCATGCTGACATCTGAACAACAACAGCACATAAAGTCTAGTGCAGCGGTTCTCAACCTGTGGGTCCCCAGATGTTGGACTACAACTCCCATCATCCCTGAGCTCTGGCCTTGCTAGCTAGGGGTGATGGGAGTTGTAGTTCAACAACATCTGGGGACCCGCAGGTTGAGAAAGGCTGGTCTAGTGGGAGATGGGGAGAAAGGGCAGAGGAAACACTCTCAGAATGCTTTGGCTGTGCTCTGAATTAATATGGAACTTTGCAGTGGGGCAAGACCAGGAGTGATTTTCATTTCATACAGTGCAGCAGATGTTTCATATCAGGAAAGGTAACATTGCCAATTCACGGGCAACCTGTCTCTTTGGAGAAAAAACCGCTCAAACCCTTGACTCAACCTGGGATGCTCATATGAGCTAGACCCCCTTGGTTCTCTAAGAAGACGGAGGCTGGCTGATTCACACAAATTGTGGCTCACCCCGAGGCTTGGCTCAACAGGTGGAAAGCGATTTCGCTTTTGAAATATAAACTCATTCCAGCAGTTGGCATATCCACGTGGCAAATCGCTGCTCCGCTCCACATCATTTAGTGCAATACATGCAAGTGGAGGCCACCATGGATGTAGCTGGCAGGTAAATCTGTGCAAGAAATTGCAGTAAGGAACAAGGGGTTGAAAAACCTGCCCTAGGGATGCTGATCCTCCTGCTAAAGCAAGCCACAGAACAGCCAAGAATAAAGAGGCAAAAATGACGGACCCCTTGCAGGTAAGGATGGACTTCCAGTGTTCAGATGCCAAGTTCAGCTGGCAGTACTCAAATCATGAACTTGAACCCAAATAGGAATGCAAATATTTCAAATATACTACATTCCTTGTGTTGCTGGAAACCAGAGTAATCCTGTAATTGGCCTAGCAATAGCCTTTTGACAGCTTAACATAGGCCACAGCTAGCAAACCCACGGCACTACTGCCCCTTTCTCTGAACAAGCCCCACTAAAACAAACAGAGGGAACGTTAGGAAACAGCTCTGCCTCTTGCCTATATTCTGTTCATTTCAAGCTGTGTCCAACCTGAATGGTGCTAGGACAATAGCGACTTGGGACATCTAGCTAAATCAACAGGGGTGGTCTATACCAACAAACGCCACGTTCATTCTGTAAAGCGGGTGTGAGCACTCTGTGCGACAAAGTCCAAAACACTACAAATAAGGAAATTTCCCATCAAAACTCCACAGTTGTGCAGTTGCCTTCAGCCATGCACAATATACACACATGCAAAAAGAAAAGGGTGTCCTTGGTATCAGCAACACTGAAGAACAGCAGTGCAATGCTTTTGTTACAAGTCAAGGGTACATAAGGCAGCTCAGTTTCAACTTAAGATGAAACCATTTATATCTGTGGGGCAGCCTTGAGCAATCTGGTGCCATCCAGGTGTTTTGGAATATAAATTCCTATCAGTTCCAGGCAGATGGGAGTGGAAGCCTCTAAAAACCACATGCAAACCTGCAAAATACTCCATTGATCTGTAACTCTCACAAATTGTACTTGGGAAATCATGGGCATCACAAAATACTCATTTCACAGAAGAGAAACCAAGGATGCTCAGAACCACCCTGCCCTGCCCAATGACACAAAAAAGTAGGCAAGGGAAGAAAAACCATTTAAAAAATATTATTTTTTGGAAGGGTAAGGATCCTTGGCAGATACAAAGGGTTAGCGTACCATGATGCCCATGAGCACCATGTTGGGGACTCCAGGCATACAGCCTCATCTATAAACAAGACATTTCCATGGGTATCCATGCCCAGGGTCACTAATACATGCATTCTAATACATGGGTATAAGCCGTCGCACCCCTTAACTGGCACAAAGCAGAAGCGGCTATGTAACAACATCTGCCAGCTTGCTTGGCTCACTGGCCCATCCATTCTCAATTCCAAAGCTTTTCTGGAGCTCCTGTATTTCACTTTTCAATTCAAGGACTGCATTAGTTTTACAAGCGAAAGTCAGTCTTAAGGTCAATTCAAAAGGTGGCTTGTGTTTGTTGTAATAAGGGAGGTTTGTACACAGTTCTGAGTGACTGCCTGAGCATGGAAAGAAAAATATCATCAATAAATCCTGAAACATTACTTGACCCCTATGCTCTCTGATCCACATGAAAATACGAGTGCGCTTGTGAATTTGGTCCTATACAGACAATAGGTTTGTTAGTGTGCAGAGGAGCAAATTCCTGAAAAATCACAATGCAGTAGTGTCTTTTTTACCACTACTAAATCCACTATGCTTGGCACATGAATTGGCACTTTTACTGTTGTAAACCAGGGCAACTCGAAAGGCTGGAATGAGTGATTAAAAATTCAGCTGAAACTTGCCAAAACAGATGGCTCAGCTGCGAGACTGTTTTAATGTCGGCAGCGCCTGATATTTGCCAACAGAATTGGGATTGTTTTAAAATCTCCTCTTACCCCACACTTTGAGAAATGGGCGCGTAACAGCAATGTAAAATTGCACCTTCTGATACTGTGTGCGCAATGAGAAGACAATCAAGGATCCACCTTCCGTGTCCACTCTTTTAATATTTCCAGAAGAGTGTGATTCACTTAATTGATTATAAGCACAGGCACATTTTTTTACCAGCACCATAAATTGATTCCAATGATTTATTTTTAAAAGCTATCTCTAACCCTTTGCTGTATAACAGTTCTTATGAGCTGTGACTGGGTGAACTTCATCTCACACACATTTAACTTTTTTAAGAGGCAGTGTGGCCAGTTTGTTAGAATGATCTTCCGTAACACCTGGCTCCCAATTAAAGGCTGAAACTGTAGCAATTAATGGATCAGGATTAACTGGGATGAAATGTTCTAGAGAGAGAGATGAAGACAAAGGGAAATAAATGCCCAAGTTCAGGGAACCTGCACGACCTCCAGATATTCCTGGACTCCAACTCCCATCAAGAGCACCCGCCCTAAGAGCATTTAATGTCATGCCGTTTCTGGGACAGGCACACATAAAAGGCAACTCTGTTCTGCTGTGGAATGTCTGGGTAACTTGGCAGTATTAGAATGAGCTTTCAGCCTGTGCAAAACATCAGGTGGGTGTTTTCAAGCTGACAAACAGATCAACCTGTGAATTGTACAGGAGAACGAGATTGAATGTGAGAGGAGCTGCCTTCAAAACAGCGTTATGCCCCCACATGGACTTGGAGTGGTACGATCCCATGAGAAACAGCATCTTTGCTAGAAAGTGGCTCAACCTTATACCAGGCTGTACAGGCTGATGATTTTATAGTAGGTCAAAACTTCCCACTGCTCCAATAAAAGCAAATGATTAGCTCAGCAGTTTTTCAGCCTCAGTCCCTCAACTTACATGCTGATCCAAATTTTAGAGGCTGCTGGAAGGAAGCTCATATAGTCTGCAGACCAAAATATTTCAGTTCTTGTTTGTGAAATGTCTGTCTGATGACCTATTTTACCCCCTGGTGTTTAGAACCCCTCTGACTGCCAATGGACTAGCCAGGGTCCACAGGCAAATAGGATCAAACCGCCTATTTAAACCAACTGGTCAACAAGCAAGTAAGGCGCTAGGTGTCACAAGAAGTCGTCAGGGCCTTCTCTCCTGTTGTTGTTCTTTAAAACGGATAGAAACAAAGACAGATCAAGCAGTAATTCAAACACTTCCTGTTATAAAATCCACAAACAGCTCAATAACTTCACACTTTATCTACAGTAAATTCACCTGGGGGTGGGGAAATAAAAACATATCAAAACAGCAATCTAAGTTGATCCGCCGCAGAACTCAGGAGGAAAGAGACATCTCAGATTAAATGCAGAGCTATATAAATGCAGTTTCTTTAAAAAAAATGGCGAACATTATTTCTTTACTTACAGACAAAATGTTACATGATTGGCTGCTATGTGTATATTCAGTTATGTACAAACAAACAAACAAAAAGTACAGAATTAGCCGGGATAGGCACAAACAGAAATCCCTCCAGGAAATATAGCCAAGCCAAACACAAGATGGGATGGCTCTTTTAGCTTCTGTCCACCATAAACGTTATGTCCTGTTCCCCACCCCAATGCATCAAAGTCACCAATTTCTCCTACCCACGACTTCGCTTGATTTTATATATGTATATATTTATATATTTCATTTACAGAAAGCCTATTTATGCAATAAATCAGTGAGTAGAAAAATTTCACCTGTAAATACAAGGTAGAAATGTTATTTCACAGCAATAGGCTGCAGCATTGATCTCTCCAGATCTCGGTGGAGAAGGTGTGCGTGTGTGTCTGTGTGTGTGTGGACTGCCAGATTAATTCCAGATTCTGAGAAAACTGTCCCAAGATCCTGTAGCTACAGCCATGCCATCATCAGTAACTCCTAAGCAGCTGACTCTGTTGTCGTGGCCAGCAAGGACGCCTGGGGGAGAAAACAAAAATAACATTAGGATGGGTGGCCCCAAAAGGAGTCTTATTATTTACCACATTTGTTATCTTGCCATCCTTCCAATACCATCACAGCAGCATACGTAACCATTTCAACAGCTTCGACAGTAGGATGGCAAAGACAGGAACAATGGCCTGACGTCGTTCAATACGCTTCACAGCTGGGCAGGAATTAAAACCCACATCTCCTGAGCTCAAGTCCAACACTCCGTCCCATCATGTCACTTTAGGCTCTCCCGGAATTAATATAACGAATGGACAAATTAGACATTGGTGTGAAAGATCAAGGATCAAATCCCAAGCTTGACCACATATATGTCGCCAGGAAGCCTTAAACAACCTGCTGTCCTTGTCTAAAGGTGCCATCACATTCTGTCTGTGGTCTTTCCAGGAATTAAGCGACTGGATAGTACAGCTGTAAAATGTTCCCAACGGGACTCTAAATTAGTCTTGAAACCAACTTACCATCAAGTAGCATTGGTCGTTCTGATGATCTAGACGAACTCTCATGTTTGTGTAAGGTAACCAGCACAGCTTTCATTCCTTTCAAGCTGAGGTTGTGCAAGAGAAGAAATTGCACACAGGGCCACAAAAATATCCCTCCATTTCTTTAATCTGGACAGAATATTAAAGGTCTCAAAGAATCCAGAAAGCCGTGAGTTTATGACTGATCGGGATACGGTGTCACCCCATCACTTGGGTTCTCTGGGTGAAGAGTTTCACCAATAAAATGGGGGTGAGACTGCTGTATTCATGGAAGAAGATTCAGGTGGAGCTCCCAATTTGAGACTACGTTTTCCACCTCTCCCGGTATTGTACTTAAACCTCATATCTGGCAGGAACTGTTGGTGTTAGTGGAACCATCCTGATGTCTATTCTTATAAAATCGATGGACTAGCCAGGTCCTCCCACACAGCTCTTGGAGCTGTTCCCTCAAGCTGAGCAGCTTCCTTGGCTGCCAGTATGAGCTTTTGAACATGCAGGGGAACCCTGAAAAAGCCGTTCCTTTCTGTAAGCACGTCAACTCACCTGCACGCTCTCCCTTCAGGGAGTCCCAAACGTTGCAGTTGAAGTCGTCGTAGCCCGCCAACAAGAGGCGGCCGCTCTTCGAGAAAGCGACGGATGTGATCCCACAGATGATGTTGTCGTGAGAGTACATCATGAGCTCCTGGTCAGCTCGCAGGTCAAACAACCGGCAGGTGGCATCATCAGAGCCAGTGGCAAAGGCGTGGCCATTAGGGAAGAACTGGGAAGGGAAACAAGAAGGGTCGTGGTGAAGAGAAACAAATGGGCAACATCAGGAATTGTTTTCCAAAGGGACCAGGTGCCTTTACTAAACTAGCTTATTTCCAGAGTTGTTGGCATGTCTGTCTGTCTCGGAACACAATGGAGGAGTGCCCCTTTGAGGGCTGTAGGAAGGTTGCAGAGCCTGCTGTGGCCATAGAGGAAGAGGCAGGAGAGACAAGCTTCGTTGCAGCTGGGGCACATGAAGGCATCCATTTGTGTTGATGCAGATGCACCGTGGCTTTTCTTCTCTCTTTTTTTTTAATAAATATTTTATTAGGTTTTACATGAAAGATAAAGCAACAGAAAATAAACAACAACACAACAAAAGTAGAAAAATACAATAAAGCACAAACACAAAACAGCAAAAAATATCAAAAAAGAAAAACAACAAATAAAAACAATTTTATCCTCATTATATTCCTTGCATTAACTTATTTCTCCGACCTCCCCAGACCTCCCTTCTCTGTACTCCAAATCATATATTCAGTCAGCAAATTCCTTCCCTCTGTCTTAATTAATTTTGTCTTGATTTTAATGTCTTAATATAACTTAATTTTCTTATATCTTAAAATATTGGGTCTTTTTTAATCTTTAAACTTTTTACTAATAACCTTTTACATTCAATCAGATGTCATCAAACATTCATTATCTTAGCACCGTGGCTTTTCTTCTCTCTGCGCTCCTCCCAAAGGACATTTCAGAGTGGACAAATGTAATTTAAGGACTTGAGCTTTCAATTTACAACAGCGGAGATGGGGAACCTCAAGCCCAGGAGCTGAAAGCAGCCCCTCCAGTCCTCGGTCTGGCCCTTACAACTCTCCCCAGGTCATTCCCCTCAATGGCTCTCCTTGTATGTTTCTTGCCTGGCTGGATGCATCATGGCTTGGCTGGGATGCAATTTTCTGTCTAAAGAGTCCCATCCATTTCTCTGCCCTTTTTTGGTCTGTGGAGCCACCTAACACTGGCATGCGGCCCCTGGAAGATTCCCCACGTGGAATGTGGCCCTTAGGTAGAAGGTTCATTGCTCCCGTTATACAGCACGCTGGCTTGAAACCTGACTTTAGCAGACACTTTTTTAAAAATGGGAAAAAAGAAAAATGAACCCCTGGTTTCTCTTCCCATCATTTAACTCTTGACGTTTTAGGTAAAGGTACCCCTGCCCGTACGGGCCAGTCTTGCCAGACTCTAGGGTTGTGCGCTCATCTCACTCAAGAGGCCGGGGGCCAGCGCTGTCCGCAGACACTTCCGGGTCACGTGGCCAGCGTGACAAGCTGCATCTGGCGAGCCAGCGCAGCACACGGAACGCCGTTTACCTTCCCGCTGGTAAGCGGTCCCTATTTATCTACTTGCACCCGAGGGTGCTTTCGAACTGCTAGGTTGGCAGGCGCTGGGACCGAACGACGGGAGCGCACCCGGCCGCAGGGATTTGAATCGCCGACCATGCGATCGGCAAGTCCTAGGCGCTGAGGTTTTACCCACAGCGCCACCCGCGTCCCAACATTTTACAGCAGTTTAACAGCAGTTTTACAGACGTTTTACAGCAGTTTAAAAAGAAAAGTTACTGTATTTTTCGCTCTATAAGACGCACCAGACCACAAGACGCACCTAGTTTTTGGAGGAGGAAAACAGGGGAAAAAATATTCTGAATCTCAGAAGCCAGAACAGCAAGAGGGATTGCTACGCAGTGTAAGCAGCAACCCCTCTTGCTGTTCTGGCTTCTGGGATAGCTGCGCAGCCTGCATTCACTCCATAAGACGCACACACATTTCCCCTTACTTTTTAGGAGGGAAAAAGTGAGTCTTATAGAGCAAAAAATACGGTAATTTGATCATGTGAGAATCTCAGGGATCAGAACTGCTGGATCAGAAAGACTGGCATTAACAGGGATTTCATGTTCTCCCGATTTGCCAGTGCCTCTTCACCACAAGCACCCCGTCGTTGATAAGAGACTTTTCTTCTCCTGTGTCAAACTGACTTTTTTTGTGTGCGCTTTCCTCACAGCAGCCAACCTGCCAATATTCCATGACCCACTCATCCACGTTTGACCACACTTGTGGCAGCTCCCTCAACACTGCACACGCATGACAGCACCGTTTAAATTCATGATTTCCCTCTTGGTGCATTTGAGCATAGCTAGCCACTTACACAAACGGCATTGATGTCAGACACGTGCCCTGTGAAAGACTGCCTGCACATTCCATCTCGAATATCCCAGAGCTTGGATGACGCGTCACAGGCACCCGAAACAAAGGTGCTCATGTCTGGGCTTAGAGAGAGACTCATTACATCGCCGGTATGCCCCGTAAAAGCAGTAGTCTGCTGGCCAGTCTCAATGTCCCAAAGAGCACTAGGAGCAAAAGAAAAACATTTGAACACAGAAGGTTAAAACACGCAGTCCCAACAGTTCAAGGCATGTCACGAAAGAAAACCCAAGAAACTCACCAGGTGGTATCTCCTGAGCTTGTGACTATTTGGTTGTCATCTAGAAAGCGACAACAAGACAAATACCCTAGAAATGCAAAACAGGAAACATGTCAGAGGCAAAATCTATCACTTAAGAAGAGATCCAAAATGCAGATTGTGTGCATTATGTAACTGAAATCCAGTGCCCTGAAAGTTTCAGCTTTTATTCATTTAAATTATTTTCAACCCTCAAGGCTGCAAAGGTTTGGTGTTAGGTGGGCATCTCAGGAGCTGGGAAGAAGCTGCACAGATAAGTAGATGAGTAATTCTTCTCCAAATGAAGGGTGGTGTATAAATTCTAATTCTAATAACAACAGCGCAGCAGCACCTAGGCCATATTGAGTCATACACTGGAATACGCTTCCAGGTGCCAACCTTAAATCTCCTATTCAGCTTCAGGCATAAAACGTCTCTCTGTCAGCAACCATGCCTTAATTCACAAGGAGTCAGCACAGTGGGAGAGAACACTGCTCTCTGCCACTCCAGATTTGGCTGCAGCCTCTCCTCAGTCCAGCTGTAGGCAGGCCGCTGGAGCAGGGACAGAGCATGGAAATATTGCAAGATAGAAATAAAAAAATTTAAATAGTGTGGCTCCCCAAAGGGGTTATCCCCAAAGGAATACAGCCCTAAATATAAAAGAGGTTCCCCACCCAACTTAAAACAGCCAGTCAAATGTCTCACAGAAAATATTTGGGAAGCATGCTGTTGTTGTTGTTTTATATATATAATGCTCAACCAACAGATGTTTAACTGTCAGGGTGCCCAACAAAGCCATAGGGCCTTCCACTTTCAGCTGTCCACTGCCCAGTGCAATCACATCTCAGCTGAGCAGGAATTCCCAAGGCCAGACTGTGTAACTCTCAACACACTTCACTTGGAATAGTAAAATCATACATCTCAAACTATGTGCACATGTTGACATGTTTGCTTAAATGCACTCAGGCTGCAGATTCACCCCTTCTTGACTCTTACCTTTTGACACCTTCACACAGAATTTGGACTAAGAACAATGGCTGCTCATTTGCAAGCCATTAGCAGAAATTTCAAGTCTCTCTCCTCCCACCCTCCAAACTCTTTTATGGCCACTATAGTAGAGCACCGAGGACAGACCAGGTTGGACCAACCCGCAGGCTTGCAGGAGCTACTTTTTTTAAAAAACCAACAACCCTCAGATTCAGAAACTTGGAGCCAGGATGGACATAAACTTGGACTTGAAAAATAGGGTGCCTTTGAAAAATAGGGTGCCTTTATTTTCAGTACCACAACAAAGTAGTACACAGACCTTACTGAGAAACTCACCAGTTGATCACCCTTCCATATGCCCACGGAATACAGCATTGGGTTTGGACAGAAGAACCTTAGGCCACAACTTGCGCAATCAAATTCTGGTTTAAAGCCTGGCTTGTTGGGAAGCTATTCGTCATAGCTCCCCAGTTTGCATTTAATGGGAAGCTGCAATGAACTGTGGCTTCCTGGTTGGTTGTGTCACTGGTGCAAAGGGAGAAGCGAAGCTGCAGCAAAAGGGTTGTGTGTGAATGAAGTCATGACACTGGCTGATAAGACCCATTAGCTCAGCAACTGGGAAATGTATTTTTTTTTCTGGGGGGAGGGGGGGTTGGCATTGAAAGTAGACAGGATGGAAGATGACCGGTTGTAGCAGAACAGTTTCTGCCACAACAAATATATCTAGTTACATGTTTCACTTTCGACTCCTCTGCTTTTAGGGAATTACAGAAGTTCAAATAAAGTCACCATTTAGGGAATTGCAGAAGTTCAAATAAAGTCACCATTTCATCGAAACAAATAGAAACAGAAGCCTGCTGACCAGTATGTCCGGGTAGTTCTCTGCTCACTCGTACATTGCCCTCTCGTGTCTTCAGGTTGTATATGGAGCAGATGTTGTCCAATCCACCACAGGCGACGTAATTGCCAGATGGGGCGTATGCACAGGTCATGACCCAGGAAGATCTTAAAGGAATGGCATGCATCTTCAGGGCGGAAGGGAGGGGAAAAAACACAGTTAGAAGGGGAAAGTTGCCCCCTGAGCATGAATAAACGTCTTCCAGAAACATACACAGGCTTCGCAAGGGTTGCCTGAACCCATCAGTGCTCTGATGGTGTTTCCTGCTTGGTAGGGATGGCCCTTGTGGTCTCTTCCAACTCTATGATTCTACCACTGCCACACTGAGAGAGGCTGTTCATTCACAGAGCCTGTTCTCCAGATGAAGAACCAAGTTTTCATGGCGAATACTGAGAGAACAACATTACGAAGTGAGGGAATATATATATTTATGTTCTCAAATTGCAACTTCCCCAATTTTACTTGGATTTTCGTAAGGTCAGAACATTTTAAACAGGTGTTCTGATGTTCCCCTCAACAAGAAGCAAGCATCTCAGCAGGCTGCTCAATCACTGGGTCATCAAAAAGAAGTCAGTCAGTATTTTTATTTCTCTGAGTCATTATTAATATTTTATTTACTAACTGGAGTTACATATTCCTGTGACACATTGACAGAGTATAGCATCACAATTAAAACACATGGCACAGAACAGTCTAAAAGACAAACTGCTTTGTGTAAACCTCTTTTGAGGCTGGATTGTTGCTGGGGTGTTTGTTTGGTTTTTACAGTCAGGCGGCATATAAATTTTACGAAATTGATAAAATTTAAAATACAAGCGGAGGAGTGCTTTCAGACATTGTAAGCGAGTTTTAAAACAGGAGTCAATACACTTTGCCCAAACACTGAAAGCATTTGACTCTGCTTTAGATTATTTTCCAATGTCTCCTATGTTTTCCTCAATTTACTGATAGCCTTCAGTAACCTGCCCTGTGGCATAACATAAAGGTAAAGGTAAAGGGACCCCTGGCCATTAGGTCCAACTGCGGACGACTCTGGGTTGCGGCGCTTATCTCGCCTTATTGGCCAAGGGAGCCGGCGTACAGCTTCCAGGTCATGTGGCCAGCATGACTAAGCCGCTTCTGGCGAATCAGAGCAGTACAAGGAAACGCCGTTTACCTTCCTGCTGGAGCGGTACCTATTTATCTACTTGCACTTTGACGTGCTTTCGAACTGCTAGGTTGGCAGGAGCAGGGACCGAGCAACGGGAGCTCACCCCGTCACAGGGATTCGAACCGCCGACCTTCTAATTGGCAAGTCCTAGGCTCTGTGGTTTAACCCACAGCGCCACCCGCGTCCCTGTGGCATAACATATTGTATTATTATTATTATTATTATTATTATTATTATTATTATTATTATTATCATTAACTAAGCACTTTCCCTAGTCCTCCAAGCAAGCATGGAGAAAAGTGGATAGATCTGCCAAGTTCTGCTTGCCAAATTGCAGCTACCCCTACTGCCCAACCTAGAAGAGTGTGGTTCCCAGGCTTCCCCTTTCGCAAAGAGCAGGATGGTGCCCTTGACCTTGTGCTACACCTCCGAAGTGCAGCGTGAGGTTTGGGGTGGGGGAGAGAAGTGCCTGCCCTCTTTCCAGCTCTAAGCTTGGAGCTGAAGATTGGGGGTGGGCAGAAAATGGGCCTGCCCCCCAATAACTCAATGTATGCCATGGGGAAGAGAGGTCTGCTTCTGCACTCCATGGGGGCTACAAATAACCCTCAAGCAGAGTGGCAAGTCCAAACACTTCTGCCACATTTCCAGCTCAGCACTGGGGAGGAAGAGGTGCCTCTGTCTGTAACTCCAGGCTCATATTGCTCACCAGAGCACGGCTTTCTGGCTTCACTCTGGCCATAGCACACTGAACGAGTCCAAGTTTTTCAAACCTGGGATTTTTGATGGTCCCAAGCAAGTCCAGAAGCAAACAGAGACCTCACTGGGAATCAGAGGCAGATGATTTTGCCGGCCACTAAACAGATGCACAGATATTCAACCAGACTAGACAAGATAAAGCTTCTGCTTTCTCATAGGGTAAATTTAAGAACTGGGCATATTTCAAAAAGCACCACCTTTTCAGATTGCAATGCAGCTGCTTTATATCAAAGAAACCTGCCATTCCGAAAAGACACCTGTAACCCCACATCAATAGATGACGCCCCCCCCCTCAGAAATAGACAAGAGACCCAACAGTGTTTTCCCCAAGCAAGTGAGCCGCTGTTGTTAAGAGCAATGAGATGGAAGAGTCAATGAGAGGCTTGAGTAAGTAAGTTTAAAAAATAACAATAAACGAAAGCAGAGTTAGAATTCTTGGAGGGTGGAGAAAATAAAAAGCAAGAGTCAATAGAGGGGGGGAAACAGAAAAAGTAGTACTTCAGGTAGAGAACAAAAAAGAAAATAAAAATAGCAGTGGAAACAAAAAAGCAAGCCCACCAGCAATAGGCACATTAAAAAAAATGCCAAAACGGATTACTTTTTTAAAAAACAAAAACTCTACCTTGTTTGTTGTGTAACTATCCCAAATAATTAATTTTCCATCTTGGGAAGCGCTCACTAGTAGCCTAAAGATAACCACAAAACACACATACACACACAAAAAAGACATTATCAAGTTAACTTTGTGCCTCCTTTGCTAGGTTTCAAATTTGGTACATGCACCCAGCCGTTCACCAAGACCCTGATTTTGCCTTTTCCTCTTGCAAGACGCATGGCTTTGACGCATCAGCAGAGGACGTCTAGGCAACATGTTGCAAAGTCAATCGTGCTTTACTTTTACTGAACTCTAAACAAATGCCCGACATTCTAGCAGGGGTGGAGAGATGGGCAGAAAGGGTTCCTGTATACTGTTATCTTCCCCTTAAGAGCAGGCCTGAGGACCCAGGGTCAGGTATGGCAGGTTCCCCAAGTGCAATGCTCTCATAGGAGTAATGCCAGCTGTTCATTTACGTAGAGGGAAAGGAAATATGTGTTCTGTGAGCCAGTGTGGTGTAGTGGCTAAGAGCGGTAGCCTCGTAATCTGGGGAACCGGGTTCGATTCCCCGCTCCTCCACATGCAGCTGCTGGGTGACCTTGGGCCAGTCACACTTCTCTGAAGTCTCTCAGCCCCACTCACTTCACAGAGTGTTTGTTGTGGAGGAGGAAGGGAAAGGAGAATGTTAGCCGCTTTGAGACTCCTTAAAGGGAGTGAAAGGCGGGATATCAAATCTAAACTCTTCTTCTTCTTCTCCAGACAGCTTTCAGGTAGGGAAAACTTAGCCTACCCTCCCTATGATGATGGCAGTTTCTTGGTCATGGAGGAATTAAAGGTGAAGGTTTTGCATACCCCGAACAGTCTTGCTGATTGCTGCAGCCTTATTAATTTTGGCATGTGGGCTTCCATAGAAACAATTAAAACCACTTCTACCTGTGTAACTCTTCCATCCCTTTTCTCGATGCAAGAGACAGAAAGAACTCTGGAACCAAAATATATGTTGTTTAACCGCTAAAGGAGTTTCCAAGATTGTATGGCTTACTGAGGACGAACAGGTTAAATGCTTGCATCTGTTTTTAAGTATTTTTTTTAAAAAAACTTTTTTTTTCAGTAGTATTTTCTTCTGGTACTTCTATATATTCAAATCTAGTATTTTATGAAGCTTGTCCATAGCATAGCTAAGCCTCCCTACCAAATGACTGGGCCTTTAAGGGGGATCAAGGGCTCCTTAAGCATGTAAATGTTTGCTGTGCTTAATTTATGAATATATTTATAGCATGCAGGTGCTCATGTGGGGCTGTAGAGTGCACACGGCTTTCCCCCAACAATGGCAAGAATCCTCCGACACGCACATCAGCTCTCTGTACAAACCTTGAATCGGATCCCCAATGCATGGCATATATTTTAGCTAGATGGCCTCTCAAGGTACGTCTTGTGCGCATCTGGATTCGGCCCACCGAGTCAAGGCTTGTGGTGATCTAGGCAGGAAAGGAGAAGAACATGCATTACTCCAAGCCTTCTCCTGGGCAGAGTAAGACCACAGAACATCTAAATACCCAGGACACTTTCACAGGTGAATCTTACAGCAGCATTTCCTTATTCGGAAAGGGACAGACCAACTGAGATCTGGCATCAACGTTATCAGGCTCCAGCTTCCAGACTGAATCTCTACATGGAAACTCAGCATGTTGTAGAAGATTTCTGGTGCATGTTTTAGGAGGCACTGCAGCAGATAGATCCCAGAGTAAATATCTCATGTGTGAAGGAGCCCAAGTCTATTACCAGGAGGTACCAGGGCTTCTGATAATGAAGTAACCATTTAACGAGCATTATGCAATTAAGTAATAGGCACATTCCACAGTAACTCACTTTAATCAAGCCTGGTTGAAATCAAGTGAATGGGTTTTACACGGAAGTTATTACTTTATTAGCAGCCGAAGCTTCATCCATTTCGTTTATGAATTGAGGCATCTCAAAGCAATTTAAAACTTATATAGAACAGTTTCATATATAAAAATTACACACACACACACCAGTTTAAAAACAGCAGCAGCAGATACATAAAACCAATTCCAATCCACTACAGATATCAGCTGGGATAAATATCTCCATTTGTTGAAAGTGGAATATCTTTAGCAGACACTGAAAATGCAACAGATAAGCTGCCAGTCTGATATATATTGTGGGGAGCTTCAAAGGGCAGGTGCTTCCACAGGAAAGGCCCAATTTTGACATCGTACAATTGGATCTTCTGAAACGATGGTAGCTGCACGATGCCCTTGGAGTTTAATGAGTATGTACTGGGTAAGGTGATATTTCAAGTTCCCCATGGATTGCATGAACTATACAAGGTGCATAGTTATTATTCGTCCATGTGAATAAAAATGAACTACTACTTGACTTTGTGTCCTAAACCTTTTAGCTACAGCAATATCCCCTCCCTTGAAATGCCCCACAGAAATTTCCCCGTGGGCAAGAATGAACGTCTTTGTCTTTTAGTTTATCTGGTTGTTTTATGTTTCTGATTCTGATTTTATTTCACCCTAACTGTTTATTTTATCGCAGTTAGCTGACTAGGGGGCTTCAGTCGGCAAGGTAGAATATTTGTTTAAAACACGCATACATACCTGAGCAAGAGTTGTGTCACTACACGCTTTTCTAGCATCCTTTAAAATAAAACAAACAAATATCAATCTACGCAGAAGAAATTGGAATTTGAAGAACAGTGTTATCATGGAGCTTGATTCTAGCTTCCTCCTTCTTGGCACAGTTAGCTTTCTATACGCAGTGAGTTTTAGCCTTGAAATGTGTGTTCAAACATGTCAAACACTACCTGAAGCTTAAAGTAGCTCAGTCCTGTAGTGCAGTCAAAATCCTGCACGACAGCACGCTTTCTTTCTCAGTTGATGACAAGTGTGAAAAGAGATTATACTACCACACATTGGCTTGCTCAGCCTGACCCCTTAATCTCAGCCTTCAATCCTGAACCCATCATGGGCGATAATGGAACTCGGAATCAGGGTATAAACACTGGCTGTTTGTTCTTAGCCTGTGCTAGAGCATCACAGCCACAGGGGGGAAAGCTCACACATGCACCCGTTGACTCTGAATCCGTCACAGGAGCTGAGCAAGACAGCTCTGGAAACCTCTCAGGAATGAATGCTGATTTCATTCACACATGCAGTGAGGAGACCCTAAGGAGGCCCAGCACTGTATCCCAAGAGCTTTTAAAATACAGCACCAGACCCCAATGGCGCTTTGCCCACCAAGTGAAGAACTCACGGAGGGAAAGGTGTTGGGAAGGGAAAGGAGGCAAACTCCATTTTTTCCTCCTCAAGATGTTCACGGATCCCAACTTATTTAGCACCAACAGCAACAAAAAAGACACTCCTTACTCTGATTTGATTCCGGAGTTGTTCCGCCTCCTGCCGCAACTGCTCCAGTTCACTCATTCTCCCGAATGACTCTCTTTCCCACCTTCACTGTACTTTTGAAGAAGATGTCTGCCAACAAAGAGGGAGGAAATAAAGAAAATAATACCTTCTTCACCTCCCGACACATCACAAGAGACAAAAATACAACTTACTGAATTGACTGAAGTTTTTTATTAGTGCCCTCCATCCCTTTGATCACCTCTACTCGGAATACGTTACAATACCACCACAACATTTGGCATTCATCAAATACATTTCAGGTGCGTCGTGTTTTGCACACATTGTCTCGGTAATCCTTACAGCAGCCCCGAACAAGGAAATCTGGATTGCCCTCCTGTTGGAGAAGGGAAGGTTGGGTGGGCTGGGGAAGTGGAAGAAGAGAATATTGGTCTGCCCAAGGCCACCCTGCAAGTTCAGGGCCAAGATGCCATTTCAGCTAGGGAATCCCTTGCTCATAAACCTCAGTAAGGGAAAGGGAAAGATGATGGGAAAGATACCAGCATTTCTCCTTCCTCGGTTCTAATGCACAAGACACAGGGCAGCTGCAACACAGTCAAATAAGGCAGCCATGCATTCTGAACAGGAAACAAGCAAAGATACTGGAAGCCCAAGGATAGCATTTTGGCCACAGGAACAGTATTTTTGCCCAATGAGTCCTTTCTTAGCAGGCTTAAAATACAAGTAACTCGTTGCCCCCAAAGAGGGCTTTTGCTGGCATTTCACATTTTGTGTTCTTAACAAGCAGCACAACATAACTTTTATTTCATTCTCTTTATATTATTTATATGTATCACGGATATCTCTGGAAACAGTAAATTGATGCGGCTCAAAGCTTTCAAAAGATGCTTCAGCCTCATTAGGCACTGAGGTGAAAATTTAATTACCTTAAAAGCAGCTCTTTATTCACTTAACAATGCCATATTGCAGTGAATGCATTAGCTCCTTGAACGTGGAGAGATCTTTCCCAGGAAGGGAGGGAGCAAAGGGATGAAGTCAGATTCGCAAACATATCCACATGACACACACTGAAAAATAACATATCTTGTGCTTCCTGAAAAGCACAAAATATAAAATACTTCCACACCCAATTCTTGTTTAAGGGATGCAAGGCCACACTTTGCAGCATAATGGAAAAAGTTCCCATTAAAAGGTTTGAACAAAGTGAACACAACTCCAAGCTTTCAGTCTATGTCATCCTCAGCAATGATGAGTGTGGTAGAACTCAATTCATACTATTATCTACCCCAACCTATTGAAAGTAGCTCTTTGCTCTTCTAATGACTTCCTTGAGTTTCAGACGTGTGCCCAGGAAAGAGAGGAAGCAAAATTTTAATGTGCATAGTGTGAAATGGAGGAAACCAAGATCATCCTGTATTTTCTGCCATCATGTGGAGATGTAGAATATATACATCCTGTGTTTAATAGCGATCGCCCTGTCAATGGTGGTTTACATGTACAGCGGTACCTCGGGTTAAGTACTTAATTTGTTCCGGAGGTCCGTACTTAACCTGAAACTGTTCTTAACCTGAAGCACCACTTTAGCTAATGGGACCTCCTGCTGCTGCCGTACTGCCGGAGCACGATTTCTGTTCTCATCCTGAAGCAAAGTTCTTAACCTGAAGCACTATTTCTGCGTTAGCGGAGTCTGTAACCTGAAGCGTATGTAACCCGAGGTACCACTGTATAGCACATAAAATACAAATATGAATGAGAAACATCCGTTTACAAAACTTTAACTCTATCGGTAATAAAAATTCAAATTTTCATACCATTATCTCACTACAGTGGTGGCTAGTCAGGTGCTTCTGAGAAGACCATGAGCAGGGATGAAGGCAAGAGCTTTTTCCTGCAGTCATAGGGCGCTTATGAATATTAGTTAAGGGGCATGAGAACATGGGGGTTCCTTTAGGTCATCCTTATTGACAATGACAGACCCATCCTTCATGAATGTGTCAATCCCTTTTTAAAAGGCATCACCACACCTTGCAACAACCAAGCTACATATGCAATTATGTATTGCATATTATTATAGTTTGCCTGCCCTTAGTGTATATGAGAATGGAAGAAAACATTTGTCTGTATCCAGTTTCTCCATACCAGTGTACCATTTTAGGAACCCTAACAAGTCCTCTCTTAATTGCCCTATCTTTTACACATAACCCTGCTTTTTTAAAAATCTGCTTAGTTTCAGCAAAGACACTATTACTCTAATTACAAATTAAAATGGGGCAGGGGGAAGCAACTTAGGTCACATTTAAAAAATATTCTTAAAGATGTGTTTTTATCCTCCCCCAACTCAAAATGACGAAACTGTCCAAAGAAAGTGCTTGAATGTTTCACCAAAAGGTAGGCATATTAAAGTACAGGCAAGAATCAGGCTTAAATCAGCTTTCATTTACACACACACAAACACACAATACTTACCCTAAAATGGCATGGGGTATTCAAAGCAAATTACAGTGTTACCTTGGTTCTCGAACTTAATCCATTCTGGGAGTCCTTTCGACTCCCAAAACCGTTCAAAAACCAAGGCACAGCTTCCAATTGGCTGCAGGAGCTTCCTGCACTCAATTAGAAGCCATGGAAGCCGCGTCGGGCGTTCAGCTTCCGAAAAACGTTTGCAAACTGGAACACTCACTTCTGGGTTTGCGGAGTTAGGGAACAGATTTGTTCGACAACTAAGCCATTCCCTCAACAGTCACACATGATGCAAACCAGCACCAGCAGCATGAACAAGTAAAAAGAAACGTATATAGCTGCTGAAGTACCACACACCTCATTTTCAGTATGATCCTAATGTTAAATAGACTAATTTGCAATTAATACAAGGTACAGATACTTCACTTACAGAGGTTGTTTACGACAAGTTGTGATTGCTGCTGCGGTTTCCTATCAGTATCAGAACTCTAAACAAGCATTCCTACACAGCCGAAGTGTTAAAAGAAATCTTTTATTGTTTCACAAGTCCTTTTGTTTCTTCAAAAAATAAGCACAGGAAACAGGCCTAGGTGTGTCCTTGATCTTCTAAGGTTGAAAACACTGTGCACATTTTCAAAAGGGTTCTGCGGCAACGTGTACCAGATCTACTACAAAAGCACAGAAGGCTTTAACTCATATTGTAACATCCAAGCATCAGTGGAGGACTAGATTCTTTCACCCTATTCCACATCCCACCCACTGCATCCTGGGACAACACAGCCCATGATGCTTGAAAGGCCCACACAACCCTCTGAAGAGGATGCCAGGGGAAAGAGCCACAGCAGAAGCTTGCTTTCTGCTCACATACGATACAGCCATGATCCAAGAGGTTGAGAAAGTAGAAATCAGAATGCTCAAGGACCTAAAACATGCCTTGCAGTAACTACAAGATCATCAGTTGTAGATTCCTGCTGTTGGGTACCCACACAAACACTCTGCCATTTTGACTTGAAATCTGGACTCGGTGTTCCCCAATCTCTTAAGTGTTTGATAAGAGAGCCTATCATGCTTATCTTCCGTGTGACTTGGGCAAATGTTTAGCCTGGAGAAGAGGAGGTTAAGGGGTGATAGCCATGTTCAAATATATAAAAGGATGTCACATAGAGGAGGGAGAAAGGTTGTTTTCTGCTGCTCCAGAGAAGCGGACACGGAGCAATGGATCCAAACTACAAGAAAGAAGATTCCACCTAAACATTAGGAAGAACTTCCTGACAGTAAGAGCTGTTCGACAGTGGAATTTGCTGCCAAGGAGTGTGGTGGAGTCTCCTTCTTTGGAGGTCTTTAAGCAGAGGCTTGACAACCATATGTCAGGAGTGCTCTGATGGTGTTTCCTGCTTGGCAGGGGGTTGGACTCGATGGCCCTTGTGGTCTCTTCCAACTCTATGATTCTATGATTCAAAGCAACATTCTGGGGCAACTTGATTGGCAGGAATTTATTCAACAGTATGAGGCTCACAGCTGAAAGGGACAAGTGTGCACTATGGGTGCTATAGGCATTTTGTAAAAAGTATCAGCTTCATTGCTGATGCCCCTCAAAGCTTTCCTCGGCCAGCACAGCTCTGGCACCTAAAGAACACATTAAGACAGCTTGCATCATCACGCAGCTGTGACATTTAGTGCACAGCTGTAACATCTCAGAGAGCACAAAGAGGGATATAGAACCATTGCCTTTTTATACACCACTGATCACCCAAAAATAATTAACAGTCATTGCTCTCGGTGCTAACACTTAATTTGATACATCTTCCCAAAACGCAACCATGGTTGACTTCAAACTGGACTGATTGTTTTTTATTAAAAAACCCTTTCAGTTAGAAGATACAACTTTATAATGACTGTACATCATTATCTTTATCATTAGATTCCGTACCCACCCTTCCAACATATGCTCCCATGGCAGATTACAACAATTTGAATATAGAATATTAAAAGGAGTTAAAACAATTTACTGATACTGATTTTTCCTCGGGATTTACTCCTGAAGTTGAGCCCCATCTGCCCCTCATTTCCCTCTACAGCACATGAAGCAACCACCTTCTTGACCACTGGACTCACTATTGGTCTCATCTGCTCAATGCACCGGAGCGTGCCTTCGCATGTAGGGGAAGACCCTAACTCATTGAGGGTTTCAGAGACCCATCATCTACCCTCACCTGAGTTAGCTGCCCAGTCAAAGGCGTTTCCTGGGGTGTGGTCGCTGTCACATGCTGACAGCATCCAGGAGCCACAGGTGAGAGCTGAGTGCAGAGTGGGGACCAAAGGTGGACAAACTAGCCCAGAAGGAACATGAAATGCCCCCAACCAGAGGTTCTACCCTTCCACCAACAACCCAAAGCATATTGTAGAATTCAATGAAATTACAAGCATCCCGTCCCCCTTATCTGAGATTGACATATGGGCGACTGCGTATACTTGAGGCGCCAGGAAATAGCCCCACAAAAAAAACTTAGGTGCATTTCATTAGGGGGGGCAAAATGTAACCCCTGCCTAAGTGAGGAGTTGCCTGTATTATGTATTTTGTGTTCTCTTTTTGTGCTTTTATGTTGTGAACCACCCTGTGATCTTTGGGTGAAGGGCAGTATACAAATCTTCATCATCATCATCATCGAAGACAAGTGGATGCTATGTATCTTTCTATTTCCAGGTCTGTAAGTCATCTTCAAATGAATCACAGTTAAAACATGACAAGGAAAAAATCTTACTGGTATAAACAGCAACATGACTCAAAGTTCTCCCAAGGCAGCTGAAGATAACAATAAACTATCCAGTCAAGAGTTTGAACCCAACAGATTTTGTCACAAACACATATTCTATCTATGGGCTGAGGGCAGACACCCAGTCTGATAAACCTTCACAGTGCTGAATCTTAACCACAATGTTATGGGATGGGAAAGGCGCATGATATCAAATGGTACCACGACACTGAGGATGTATAAATGTTCAGACGCAGCACTTTGCATAAAGTGGCTGCAGAGCTTCAGAAGTTTGTTCCTTTTAACGGCATTTCATATAGCAAACCTGTCCAGAAATCAAGAGGAGATTCAAAAGTTGTTTGTGTTATGGCATGGAAGTCCAATATTGAAAGGAACAAAGTAAAAAAAAATATGTCTACTTGACATGCTGAAGCCTTTACACACACCTAAAGCAGAATCCCAGACTTTATATTAGTAAACCCTAAAACAGTCTTATGATAGGTCAGCATTGTCGCCATATTACAGCTGGAGGCTGAGATAGCAGCACGCCTAAGGCTGACACCTTGGCCCAGGCTTCCTCAACCTCGGCCCTCCAGATGTTTTGAGACTACAATTCCCATCATCCCTGACCACTGATCCTGCTAGCTAGGGAGCATGTGAGTTGTAGGCCAAAAACATCTGGAGGGCCGAGGTTGAGGAAGCCTGCCTTAGCCAATTTAAGTCTCATGACTGTTAAAAGTGAACCATGGATTTGGCCTCCATGCCCAACAGTCACATGTACATTGTGGATTATGGCTGCAAACCCTAGACATGACTCCTAGCAAAAACAGAACTACCAACAGAACTACCAAGACTACCACGGAGTAATTCAACATGATTATTTATTTCGCACAGCACACTTGCCACTGAAGTCACACAGCAAAACTTCCATTCCTTTAAATGGGACAGAACTGCATCAAAACTTATTTGTCTACTTCAAAGGCTTCATTCTTTAGGAGGGGAAAGCAATCTGCTTCCTTTCGACAATACTCTGCAGGTTGCTTTTTGTTCTGGTTCTACAAGGGCCACCTCTAAGCAAGACCACATGATCGTTCAAAGTAGTATACGAATAAAGAGTCTTGAAGTGAATTTTAGACATGGGAGAATGAAAAAGGCACTTCGCTTCCACGGACTGCCAAACCGATCATCCCCCAGATACTCAAGCAATCATCTGATTGGATGTCTTGCAGGTGCTGTAGGTGAAATATACAATACGTAGATAAATACAGTACAATGTTAATTTGCAATACAGCGGTACCTCTGGTTACGAACTTAATTTGTTCCAGAGGTCCACTCTTAAGCTGAAACCGTTCTTATCCTGAGGAGTGCTTTTGCTAAGGGGGCTGCACGATTTCCGTTCGCATCCTGGAGCAAAGTTTGCAACCAGGAGCAGCTGCTTCCAGGTTAGCGGAGTTCATAACATGAAGCGTTCGTAACTAGAGGCGCCACTGTAAAGCGCAAACATGCAGTACATTTTGACTAACAACACTTCTTCTATTATGGCTTCTTCAAACAGCAATGCTCATTTTTCAAGGCTCAGATTAGTCTTAAAGTGTATGAAGTCCAAACAACTGAAAAAATAAAAAGCTCCAGAGAGGTAAAACTACACTGCTGTCCTGCCCTCAGAACACTCCAACAGCAGAAACTCCAAACAAAGCAAGATTCTATTCCATGGAAAAGCACCTAAGATCAAGATGTTCAAATGTGTATACTCGCACGAGTACATCAACAAGCACTGCCACCATCAAACTTCCTTTCAATTTAACTGGCACAATTCCAACTAAAATTAATCTAAGTAGACTAGCGCTTTTCTTATATTCTTATTTTCTAACCCCGTAAACAGGCCATTATAATTAACCCTCATATTACTGTTGTTGAGGAGGAAAGATATATGGATTGCTTCTTTTTTTTTAGCCAAGTTCATAACAAGGACATGCTGTGAACCAGACGTTTTCTAATACACAGCTGTCTCTTGAGCCACAAAGTTACACTGAAAATCATATTGGCATATGATAACCATGCATTTTCACAAGCATACATTTTTACAAACATACTTAATACTTGGCACCTTCGTAATAAAAACACGAGACCATATGTCACTTTAGATGCCATTCAGAAACAATTTCAACTCCTTTAAAATGAATTGGCAACAACACGTAAGCTTTTCCCCCAGCTCTGCCAATTACATTATACAGTACCATACTAATTTAAGTAACCCATACATTGTTTCATAACATCCCTTACTGGAGACCGGTTCCAGTATTTGAATATTCGTTTATCTCTTTTCTTCTCTCATTTTCAGTCCATTCCCACTGATAAATTGAGCCCTGCTGTACCATAAACTGATTGGCAGGTAGCCACGGCAGAGCTACTGTACATAAATCTTCCCAATGAACCATGATTGCAGCAAACACTAAGAGATTTTTGCACCATTCCACAATATCTAATGGAGCGCTGTGACGAGCAGATGTTCCTTTTGTTATGCCTCTTTTGAAACTAGAGGGACCCTGCAGGAGCTTGTCTGGACACAGCAGGTCTGGCAAGAGGTTGAGTGTGGCAACACCAGGCAGCAAAAGACTCAACCAGCTGAAGCCAAATATGTAACATGGGCTTATGAAGCGTGAGATAGATCTGGGAAGAGGAAGGGGGAAATCACATGCAATTAAAAACAACCCGTAATGAAAAAATATGTACCTTCACCGCAGAAAATCTTTCCCAACTCAACTGATTTAAGCTGAATCAGTTTAAAAGAGTGGAAGTTTAGACAAGCATAATTAGGACTACGGCCAATTCCCGTTTCATTCATTAAACCCCATTTCAAAGCAACCATATTAAGGCAACTCTCAGTGATCATGTGATTCCTACAACGTTCCAACAGAAAACACCAGAACATATGGCTTCTTAAGGCATGGTTATTATTTTTTATGTAGAACCTTATAGCAAGCAATGGCATAAGAAGAGCCTACAAGGAGGGGACTGGCACAGGAGCTGAAATTGTCTAATTTCAAGGCAAAGGGCAGAGGAGCCCCTTGTTGATTTCAGCAGCAAGCCCTGCTAAAGAAACCAACAACAGACTCCTCCAGACTTTGCATTGAGATTAGTCTACCTCTTCGCTAATTGTCCTCTTTGAAAGTTGAGCACTAAGTCAGGACACCGTAAGCGTGGAGGGCAGGGAGAGGAAAGAGGACAGAGCTGTGTTGCTTATTACAGGCAGTAACTATTCAGTAGACGCCTCTGACAATTGTGCAGCCTTGTTATAGCACTAAAAGTGCATTTTGCTAGCAACAATATTATAGTTCTGGAAAAACAGTGGGATAACCCTGAAACTAAAGTGCTTATCTGAAAGATGTCTGGATCTTGTACAATAAACGAGCAACAACTATTCAACTTGTTGTGTAGTCTAGAAATGTTAAGGTATGCCCACAAAAAGATTTTAAAAAATAGTTACTAATCATGCAACAAAAAAGTCAAACTAAAACAAGCCAATCAGTAGTATACAGAGGTCATAGGAAAAGAAGGAAACCCTATCATTCTCACAAACAATGCAAAATAATGTTTCCAAGGACTACATCTCCATATTTCAATAACAATAAAAAAAGGAAATCTCACAACCTGCAGCTGGTAAGTTACTATGTTTTAGAATTTAGACAGTGGCACCTTTCTCCTCCATAAGGGGACGCGGGTGGCGCTGTGGTCTAAACCACTGAGCCTCTTCGGCTTGCCAATCAGAAGGCCAGCAGTTCAAATCTGTGCGACGGGGTGAGCTCCTGTTGCTCCGTTTCATCTTCTGCCAACCTAGCAGTTCGAAAGCATAACAGTGCAAGTAGATAAATAGGTATCGCTGAACTCTGGAACTCATCACGGCTCTCCATGCACCAGTAGCAATTTAGTCATGCTGGCCACATGACCCAGAAAGCTGTCTGTAAGCTGTCTGTGGACCAACACCGGCTCCCTTGGCCTGGAAAGCAAGATGAGCGCCATACCCCATAGTCACCTTTGGCTGGACTTAATCGTCCAGGGGTCCTTTACCTTTAACCCCTCCTCAATAATCTGATGGGGGAAAGAAGTCTCAGTCCACAAACTGCACACTTCCTTAAAGCTATCAACAATAGCATATCATGGACAAAGAGTCCCAAATCCATGAATTTGGGATTAGGAAGAAAGCACCAGATACCATGCACCACCATCATCCCACTGAGTGTCTAGATAACTACAAATCCTCTGCGTAAGCAAGGCTCATCCAACCTGTTCTCACTGACAAGACGTGTTAGCTTAAAATCAGATAACTCGCATCCACCACTCTCCTTAAAACATGTGCTATTCTGTTCTGAGTCAATATAGTTCCCATTCCCCTACCTATCCCCCGTTCTGGACCGTTCTTCACTTCCCAGTTCCTGCTCCTGTATTCCTTGGATAGGCAGCTATATCCTCAGCTTCACTCAACCCTATCTTTAGATCTCCCTTGAGTCGTCTCAACCCACTATGACTGTTTTACTCTTTCCTCCTCCTAGTTTTCCATGACTATGTCCTTGTCCTTTTCTTCTGGCTGTCGTCCCAGGACTCATCAATACACCCCTCAGTTGCAAAGCATGTTTTCCACTAAGGTCCTGGTCCTATAAAGAGAAAGAGGTTTATCCCTAAACAGGGGGGATTCCCACTAAGACATAAGCAGAAAAGATAAAATATAGGTACCGTATTTTTCGCCCTATAGGACGCACCGTCCCATAAGGCGCACCTAGTTCTTTTGGGGGGAAATAAAGGAAAAAAATTATTTCCCCCCCAGGCGCGGGGTTGGGGAAGCCCGAGCTTCCCCCGACCCCAGCCCCCAAACAGGCAGCTCTCTGCAAGCCGTGGGAGCCCAGTGCTGGCTCCCGCTGCTAGCGGAGAGGTCCGCAAAGCCTGGACGCGCTGAGCTCAGCGCGCGCAGGCTTCAGCATGCAGGCACCCCTCCGCCAGCAGCGGGAGCGCTCCCGCTGCTGGCGGAGAGGTCCGCGAAGCCTGGACGCGCTGAGCTCAGCGCGCGCAGGCTCCAGCATGCAGGCACCCCTCCGCCAGCAGCGGGAGCGCTCCCGCTGCTGGCGGAGAGGTCCGCGAAGCCTGGACGCGCTGAGCTCAGCGCGCGCAGGCTTCAGCATGCAGGCACCCCTCCGCCAGCAGCGGGAGCGCTCCCGCTGCTGGCGGAGAGGTCCGCGATGCCTGCATTCGCCCCATAGGACGCACCCAGATTTCCCCTTCATTTTTGGAGGGGAAAAAGTGCGTCTTATAGGGCGAAAAATACGGTAGTTTCATCTAAGAGAAATGAGTCCTTATTTGTACAGTATATGGTACTCCCAGATCACTCACTGTATCAAGAAGGACTCCTTTCACTTAGATAAAAGTATCTTAAGCCTTTTCAGATCCAGGACACACTTTTAACTAAAAAATGAATTTGGGGACCCATTTCTTAATCTTTTACAACATATTTGCATAGTGGTTGTGCTTCTGTTGGAGCCACTTGCGATCAGACCATGACCCATTAGCGGGTTCCAACCCACCAGTTGAAGAACAGTGCCTTAGATTAAATTACTTGTATTTAAGGCCTGCTGGTGGGTTCTCGCAAAATTCTGAATATAACAGTTGGTTACCTGGAACACCAGGTGATGGTGGCTGCTGCAGTGCATGGCTGCATGTCTATAATGTTGAGGTTTCTGCCTTTTTTGTGTGTCTTTTCTTGTTTGTAACACTCAGCTGTCCTTTTTTATTCCTGCTTTAATTTGCAGGATGAATTTAAAATGTTCTGTTAGCTACCTTCATAGAACTAATAGATCCACATTTTAACTTAAAAAAAGTTGAAGTCAAGCAGACATGTGTCCTGATTAATACCTACATAAGACAGAGGGAGAGAGGGAGAGAGAGACCGACCCTGGGGCAAATAAGCTGAGCCAAGTTTCCTTAAGGAAGGGCAATATTAGTAAATATTTTGTACCAAACATTTACTGATAAACAACAATCTGTAGCTTCAGAAAGCCTTCACGGAAACATTGCTCTGCTGTGACTCACCATGGACGCGACACATGTTAGCACGTCTGGGATTGTTGTTCTCTGCATGTACCATCAGTGCAGCATTACAAATATATATTCAGTCCAAGCTTTAAAACGCAAACCTGTGTCTGCATATTTAACCACTTTGTCATTTCTAACCCCCAAACAAAAAATTTTCATTAAGTCATGACAGCACTAAGCATCAAACATAAAGGATGCTAAAACCATGAGTAAATCACTGGGAAATCATGGAACCGATTGCCCTTGCCTTACCACAAGGTAAAAGTGCAATGTCTTTAAAATGTTACTCATGTCACAAATCCCACATATCTTAAAATATTAGCTTAGAAAACAACTAAATATACGAAGTAGAACTTTGCTCCAAATCAAGATATCTTATTACCTTTACTTTTTACATACAAATAGATGGAAATAAATGGAAACTTCTTCAAAGGCTTTAGCCACATGATCAAAATTTCAGAAAAGGGACAGGCACGGTGGGTAATCTACTTTGCATGGCTCAACAGGTATAGCTACTAACAATTATAATTTTGCTAAATGCTTCCTTTAGACTAAAATCTATACTATTGGCAACTCCCCACATAATCTCAATTCTCAAAGTGCTCCAGGTCACTAAGGTCAACTTCACACATGCTGCACTGAGATAATTCCCATGAACAGGGAAAATATGTGTGTTTGGGATCCATATGAAGACGCACTGCTGGGTGTAAAATTGACAAGTGGCTACTTGCAGTTTCAAGACTTTCAGTTTCTGAGCACCTACTGATCTCACACATGCGCACATCATTTCAAGCCAAGATTCACATTAAGGTTCCAATGCGATATGCGGACAGCATTGCTCATCATCAGTGATGTCAGGGGTTTCTATTCAATAGGTTCAACATTTTGTCAGCCACATTCTGTTCTCATCCTGAAGCAAAGTACTTAACCCGAGGCACTATTTCTGGCTTACCAGGGTCTGTAACCTGAAGCGTCTGTAACCTGAGGCATATGTAACCCGAGGTACCACTGTATATCACATACAGGAATGCACGCAGACACACAAACACACCCTAGGATAAGCATCTCTTACAGCAAAGTGAAATTAATGGGGCTTTGATTCCACAATGGGGAATAAAGATAAACCTCTAACAAATACCCAACAGGTGTAGCGCTAGATTTATTCTAGTTCTGCTCCCCTTGGCTAGGTCAGTGTTAGAGAAGGATTCTTACTGCCAATCTGGTGGCTACACTAAATCCAGTGCTTTGCATAATTACCAGCAAGCTGCAGTTTCCCATTTCTTAAGTCCAACGGAACATGTGAAGAAATCCAGATATACGTATGCAAGGCCAACATTTTCAAGCCCTGACTATCGTTGCTCTCAGAACCTGGTGCAGAACAGCTTCCTCTCTTCGAATGGTTGACAGGTAGCCACTGTAGACTACTCTTACAGGCAAAACTAACGAAGAGATTTTTACAACATAATAAAAAAAAATGCTACGGCCATCAGAGGTCAGATAAATTTGTTTAGAAAAAGGGAAGTGGATCCAGGCTGTTAGTTGGCCTTTTCTCCTCCTCAGTATATTCTGAACTACAAGTAGGATGGTTCTGTACTTAAAGTTTTATCCTCATGTTCTTCACTATCAGGTTTTACATAAGAGTCACCAAATCTGGGCAAAACTGGTCCTTTATGTTCTGCCCAGCTGATCAGTGCAATATATATCACTCACAACTAGTATTATCAGATTATTATTATTATTATTTCTTTATTAAATTTCTATACCGCCCTTCATCAGGTTAGAATCATAGAATCATAGAGTTGGAAGAGACCACAAGGGCCATCGAGTCCAACCCCTGCCAAGCAGGAAACACCATCAGAGCACTCCTGACATATGGTTGTCAAGCCTCTGCTTAAAGACCTCCAAAGAAGGAGACTCCACCACACTCCTTGGCAGCAAATTCCACTGTCGAACAGCTCTTACTGTCAGGAAGTTCTTCCTAATGTTTAGGTGGAATCTTCTTTCTTGTAGTTTGGATCCATTGCTATCAGCATGCATGCATGTAAAGAGACGATTTAATTTACACCAAGTTCATGCACTCAAATGTGAGCGACTTTTCCTATGGCAGGAATGGTTAACCATTTCCCAACAGTTAACCCTTTTCAAACTGTGACACTAATGATGCAGCATGGATGGCTAAACTGATGCCAAAAGTGATCTAAGCAGTAAGGTTTTGTGGCAGTCCAGGAAAGCATCAAGAGACTGCGGGCTGTACTGCACTATAATGGATTCCTGCTTGCTTCTCCTGAACTGCCTGCTCACTAGACTAAAGGAAATAAACTACCCTAAGCAAAGGGAAAACACACCCATTCAGTACTGGAGTAATGGAGGTGGGAGTAAGGAAAGGAATCATATGTAGTTTCATTCATGCATGGACTATCTAATATTATGAACCAGGCACACTTAAGGAAAGTACTGGCTTCCCAAAGAAATTAGCTACTACAACACTGAAATTTCAAAACCGATGTAAACACTAGAAACGTTGTACAATTTGTACTATTGCCCCATATGATGGCTCTGGATGATTTATAAAACCATGTGTTAGTCGTAACTCATCACTTGCTACCCTGTATATACTCTTAAATCTATTTAGCGCAATACCAAGCCATTACTAAATGTGTATACTAATTTTCCTCTTAACCCACCAGAGATCACAGGATTTTGTGAGATACCATATCCAGGATTTGATATGTCAACACCCCATGCCTATCTATTCCTCATGCTGAGTAACATCCTCTATGCCATCAGCCAGTTTTACCACAAGTAAAAGGCAGCTTGCAATTACCAGCAATTACACCTTTTTATTATTTTTGTATTTATTAGTCTCTTTTCCACACACACACACACCCCAAAAATGAATCCCAAAGTAGCATATAAAAATTAATAGTAAAAACAAGTTTTAAACAAGCTAAAATACAGATGTAACATATACAGTGGTACCTTTGTTCTAGAACTTAATCTGTTCCGAGAGTCCATTCGATTCCCAAAACCGTTTGAAAATTAAGACGTGGCTTCCAATTAGCTGCAGGAGCTTCCTGCACTCAACTGAGAGCCACGTCGGACGTTCGGCTTCGGAAAAACGTTCGTAAACTGGAACACTCACTTCTGGGTTTGCGGCGTTCAGAAGACAGTTTGTTCAGGAGCCAAGCCATTAAGAGTACCAAGGTACCACTGTATATAAAAAATGATCCAATTTAACCTTTGCATCACAGATAGTGAGGGTGCCAGACACGCCCCCCTGGGGACAACATTCTATAAATGGGGAGCCACCACTGTGAAGGCCTGTTCTTGTGTTGCCACCCTTCTACCTCAGTCAGAGAGGACACAGGGAGAAGGGCCTCTGATGAAGAGCACAGGGTCCGGGTTGGTTCACATGACCTGACTTTCAACATCTTTTCTGCCTAGTAATCAGATGTCCTTTTTGCAAAACTTTACACACCACCATCAACATATAAAGCAAGTCTTGTGAGAGATGTGTATTATCCCTCTCTCTTTTGGCTACACCTGCTAATCTCAGGGCCGTGGGTTTGAGCCCCACGTCAGGCAAAAGATTCCTGTATTGCAGGGGGTTGAACTAGATTTCCCTTGTGGTCCCCTCCAACTCTACAATTCTATGATACTTTTACTCTATTAAAAAAAAAAAGGTGAAAATTGCTTTTCTGCCTCCCACTAACATATGATGTACTTTTAATACACAAGTGTCATGGAATGGGCTTCCCTGCTTTTTGCAGTGATATGAGAAAACCAGAAGTTTTGACCAAGATAATCCCATTAGCCTTTTTAACATCGACTCTTCCACTCTCTTCTTCCCCATCTATCATCCAAGGATGCATGCTTAAAATCCTTTAGCTATCTTCTGAAACCCACTCTATCCACAGGTAACAAGTCTATAAACACTGGAAGAGAACATGGGAATCAAAAGACAGCAGTTACCCCAGATAGAATCTGAGCACAATCCCATAGATGAGGCATGAAAGTGGTTAAAGAATAGCAAAGCAGGTTGTTTTATTTTATTTTTTAACTCATCCTTTCCATATACACCCACACATGATTATGAATAAAATGAAGGTTCTAACCCATTCTTTAAATAAATAATAAATTGCTCACTCTGCTCACAAAAGTTGATAAGGCATCCAACAAAGGAATAAAAACAAAATGCTCTCAAAGAACACAATGTCTCAAAGCTGGGGGGGGGGGGGGAGAGACTATTAACCTGTTCTGTATCAATGACGTGGTATTTTAGTAGAAGTTATCTTATAGAAACCAACGCCGTAAGGCTGACCAACAACTCTTCCAGGACCATCGGGACAAGAGAGTTGCTCTCAGACCAACTACATCATACAAAGATAACCATAAGAGTGAATCCAGACCATTTGGAACGCAGAATAGGCTCTTGCTTGGCACCAACATCCTAACCTTAACGTATGTTTTACTCAGATGTAAACCCAACTGCATTCAATGAGGCTTATGAAGCATTTACAACCCACCCTTTACACCTCACAACCACTCCGTAAGGTAAGGTTAAAGCAAGAGTGACAAGCCAGTTTCGCCACTGAATAACAACCTGAACCGCTCCAAGGCAAACTAGCCACTAATATTTCCACACGGGCACTTCAGTGCTGCAGAGCCCAGGTTCCAGAGGACTGAATGGATTCGACTTCTGAGCAAACATGCACAGGGCGGGGCTGTAAGGCATGTCATGTGTGCAAGCTAGAGGGAAAGGACTGGGAAGCTGTAAAAAAAAAATAAAAATGGAACAGCTCAGCTGGTAGAGCATGAGATCTCAGGGTTGTGGGTTCGAGCCCTAAGATGGGCAGAAGATTCCTGCCTCGCAGGGGGTTGGACTAGGTCAGACTTCCTCAACCTCAGCCCTCCAGATGTTTTTGGCCTACAACTCCCATGATCCTTAGCGAGCAGGACGAGTGGTCAGGGATGATGGGAGTTGTAGTCTCAAAACATCTGGAGGGCCGAGGTTGAGGAAGCCTGGACTAGATGACCCTCACAAGTCTATGAGCCCATGTGGCCCTCCAGGCATTGCTGGGCGGCCCCAGGGGCTGATAGGAGTTGTAGTCCAGCAGTACCTGGAGGGCAGGTAACACAGGTTTCCCAATGCCCACCCCCCACCAGCCCTCAAGTATCCAGGGGGCTCCCTCTCCCCACAGCTTCTCCCACAGCGGTGGGGGGGGGTCCTCCTTCCTTCTCCCCCTACCCACCTCCAGCCCCAGACGCCAATCACTGAAAAGGGCGGGAAAGAGGCGCGCGCGGGAGGGGGGGCGTCTCGCCCTCACAGAGAAAACCCCGAAGCCGCGGAGGCAGACGGCCGCCGCACACCCACCTTTTACTTTCCCCCGAGCGGGCGGAAGGAGACGGCGAAGGGACAAGAGAGCCGGGCCGAACGCCGAAAGCTTGAGCGGGACCGAGGGCGAGAGAAGGGGCGTGGCCAACGCGCTCCCGTCAGCCGCTCGCTCTTCCCCGGCCCCTTCGGACGGCGGAGCAGCCAATCAGGGCGCCGCCCGCGGCTATAAGTTTTCCAGGAGGCCACGCCCCGTTTCCTCCCTCCCCTCGCCCGCTTTTTTCCTTCCCCAGTGTCTCGTCACGGCGATGCCCCTGTGGTAACCGCCCAAGTTTCCTTGTTCCGTTATCGGGAGGGCTTCCCTTCCACCAACACCACCCCCGCCACAGTTCTAAATGGACCAGCCCACACGCTGGCTTGAGCGGGGCCCTCTCTCCCTGCTACGAGCCCAGCAAACTCACACCCTCACACTCGACTGTGGAGGTGTTTTGTTAACTAGAGAGTAGTCAGCCTCATTCACCTTCCCGGGGCTTGCTTCTGAGTAAACACGCAACAGTTGAAGCGTGTGTTTTTTTTAATGTATTTCCTCCAACAACTCTGTGAGGTAGGGTCACGTTTAGCTGTAAGCCGCCTCGAGCCCCCAGCAATGGGAAAGGCGTGCTACAGTAACAACAACGACAAAGGTTAGGTGAGGGGCAATGACTGCCCCCCCAAAGTCTCCCCCCCCCCGCCCAGCATTTTAATGGCCAAGTGGGGATATGAACTCCGGTCTCCCCAAATCCTAGTCCCAACACTAACCAGTACACCATCTGTTTTCCAGCCCAACCTAAAAGCACAACATATGAACGGTTTGCAAGAAGGGTGAATAAGAAAAGCCTGGCTGGATCAGACCGAGGCAAAGGTCTTTGTTCCCCCATTGTGGCTGACTCAACCTTCCCTTTTTTTGCAGGAAATTCCCTTATTCTAGCGCTGTTTCCCGCTGCTATCCTGGCTTGTTAGATAACCCATAGACTGTCCCCGGGACAGGTAAGGCTGCTGATCCCTTATTTTCGAGGCTGCTGATCCCTTATTTTCAAATCTGAAAGTTGACAGCTATGGGCTGACTAGATGGCCACAAGCTGGGCAGGATGGCAGGGCCAGCCCAGCCATTAGGCATATTGAGGTTACCGCCTCGGGCAGCAGGATCTACAGGGGCAGCAGATCCCAGTGTAGATCTTTACATTTCCGAGCACAATTCAAAGTGTTGGTGCTGACCTTTAAAGCCCTAAACAGCCTCTGCCCAGTATACCTGAAGGAGCATCTCCACCCCCATCGTTCTGCCCGGACACTGAGGTCCAGCTCCGAGGGCCTTCTGGCGGTCCCCCCACTGCAAGAAGCCAAGTTACAGGGAACCAGGCAGAGGGCCTTCTTGGTAGTGGCACCCGCCCTCCCACCAGATGTCAAAGAGAAAAACAACTACCAGACTTTTAGAAGACATCTGAAGGCAGCCCTGTTTAGGGAAGCTTTTAATGTTTAATAGACTATTGTATTTTAATATTTTGTTGGAAGCCGCCCAGAGTGGCGGAGTATAAAATAATAATAATAATAATAATAATAATAATAATAATAATAATTTCTCCCCTGGTTCCCAATGTAAATCTTCATTCATCCCTTCTTCCTTTGCAGGGGATGAGCGACATTTTGTGGTTCGCCTCAGAGGCTAAAATATCTTGGGCTAGCCCCACAGGATGGAAATAGCCCTCTCCTGTGACTGCTTCCCTCCTTCCCACAATTGGTATACAGAGCTACGCAGCTTCAGAATTTGATTCTATGCCTCCTTCCTTACGGGAGAGTAAGTGTCACTTAAGTCACTGGGTCTTACTTCTGAGAACAGCTACATCATTTGCAACACAACCCTATATGTTCAATGGGGATTCCTCCCAATGCACAGGTTTGCAGCCTTGGTAGATAAAACACTTCGATTGATGTGCTCTTGACCTCCCCCCATGGGCGTAGCCAAGACTTTTGTTAGGGGGGCAGAACCAACATGATTGCTCAGTTAAGTATTCCTATTGTTTGACTTGATCTGGAGGGGCAGCTGCCCCTCCCTGCCCCCCCTGACTACACCCATGCCTCCCGCCCCCCATTTATCTGGCAGCAAATGCATATATAGTTTTAAATATAGGTATTAAAATAATTGCTATAAGAGAAAAGGCATTCCCTCCCCATGTGGGAGAGAAATAGGAAAGCATCTGTTAAGATGATGTCTGCCAAGGTCCATTTATCTCTCAATAAATATTTCCTGGATACCTTACAGAAAAAAATATTTAAAAGACAGCATACTAATTAAAACCAACAATAAGAAAGAGCAAAAAAAAACTTCATTACAACAGAGTCAGCATAAAACAATATACAGCCCAGACTTAAAGGGCAATTAAAAAAGCCCGAGTGAATAAAAATATCTTCATCTGGCACCAAAAAGACTGTAAAGAAAGCACCAGGCAAGCCTCTCTGGGGAGACTATTCCATTGTCCAGGTGCCACTACAGAAAAGGCCCCGTCTGTATTGGTCACTCAGTGTGCTTCTTTTCCTTTAGAACCTTTTAAATATGCAAAGATACTTTGTTTCATACATTTTGTCAACTAAAACTTACATAATTAACTGAGATTTATTTCTCTATGTTCGCCCGTACCCAGGAGTAAGGTTGTAAACTCTTATTTGGGAATAAGCCACATTAAATTTAATAGGTTTTACTACTTATGAGTAGGTACAAGTACTGATATTTATTTCAGTACCTATGAAGCTGCTTTACAGAGATTAACCCTCCCTAGTACGCAACATATAAAAAAATTATTCAAAATTATTCAATTATTCAAAATGCAAGTTACAAACCATAAAACCACCATATACGAAACATCTAAAAATATTTTTTCTTGTAAGCAAACATACATAGCACTAGACTCCCATATACTTGAAATAAGCCTTCCTGAAATGAAATGGGTCTTACTTCTAAGTAAGCAAAACTAGGATTGGGTTCTGTACGGCATTTGAGCCGCATGTAAAATGTGGTCTTTGCATTGTGGATCTCTGAGTGCAGACGTGTTCAAAGAAGCCTACACATGTACAACACTGTGCACATTGTGTCCAGTTCTGGGCACCACAGTTCAAGGAGGACACTGACAAACTGGAACATGTCCAGAGGAGGGCAACCAAAATGGTCAAAGGCCTGGAAACGATGCCTTATGAGGAACGGCTAAGGGAGCTGGGTATGTTTAGCCTGGAGAAGAGGAGGTTAAGGGGTGATATGATAGCCTTGTTCAAATATATAAAAGGATGTCATATAGAGGAGGGAGAAAGATTGTTTTCTGCTGCTCCAGAGAAGCGGACACGGAGCAATGGATCCAAACTACAAGAAAGAAGATTCCACCTAAACATTAGGAAGAACTTCCTGACAGTAAGAGCTGTTTGACAGTGGAATTTGCTGCCAAGGAGTGTGGTGGAGTCCCCTTCTTTGGAGGTCTTTAAGCAGAGGCTTGACAACCATATGTCAGGAGTGCTCTGATGGTGTTTCCTGCTTGGCAGGGGGTTGGACTCGATGGCCCTTGTGGTCTCTTCCATCTCTATGATTCTAGTTTCCGCACAATATGCACAGAGGTGTACCAATGGGTACCCTACTTTGCAGAGATCTGCACTCAGTGCGTAGAGGCAGAGACTAGGGATGACGCAATGTCCAACATGGAGGATGGAGCCAGTAACAGCAGCAGTAAGCATATGCCCTAAGCCTGGAGCTACACATTAACAGGGTTGTAAGAGCATGCTGATGTTGAGTTATGCAGAGCCCTCACTGGCCAGGCAGAAAGTCAGTTCCAATCAACTACAGAGAAAACAATTCTTTAATCAAAAATCATTTACAGTGTAACCCAGCACATGTTTGCATGGGGAAAAGTTCCACTCTATTCAAGGGAATGCAGTCCCAGAAAGCACACATATAGCTAAGTTGTGTGTGTGTGTGTTTTCCAAATAATGGCTTGTGTCGGAAAAGACTTGAGAAACCCAGCTTCAAATCCACACCAAAGCTTTATTTATCCTCCTCCAAAGGGTTGTTGTGAGCATAAAGAGAGGGTTCGTGGATCAAATGCCTTGCCCTAAGCTCCTTAAAGGAAGAGCAGAATGAATGTAATATATAATTATTATGTAATGGAAATAATAGAATAGCTAAGAGAAGGTTAAATCACCAGAACTTCAAAGTAGTGTTAAAAAAAATGTTTCGGGTAAATCACAGCTAGGAGGAGGATTTTTATCAGGACTATAGCACATAAACTGCAAACTGCAATCCCACTCCTGATTCCCCCCCCCCCCCGCAAAAAGCCACTATTTACACATTTGTAAAGATGAAAGCAGCTGCAAGTGCCGCATTTTAACATCACATGCAGTTTAGTCCCAATGCATGCAATATGTGAACATGGAGAATGTTCATCCAAAGCACAGGGTTGCCTTTTCTATGGGAACTTTGTAAGAGAAAGAAAAGACGAGGATGAAGATTTACAAAATGTTTTTAAAGGGCTTCAGGAGTGCTCCCACCATTCAGATTTGCAGCAGGGAATTACTCAGCTTCTAACGAAATAACAGAGCGAATAAATTTTTCCTTGCTAGAAAAAAAAAAAAGGAGGCATTATTATCTCCTGAGACAAGCAGGTTAACCCCCTATGCGAAATGTGTTTTGATGTCCCACAACAACTGCCTAACACCACAAGAATTGCCTCCTAAGGCCTTGATCCCGTGTTCAAAGAAGCCCACGCATGTTCAACGCTATGCACATACGCTACATATGGCACAGCAACAAATCCGGCAGAAGATGTCCCCTCGCCTTTCCTATGCCTGTACAGTGCAAAAGACCGCGCAACATTTTTTTTTTTTACAGGAAATTTTCCAATAGAGAATTTAATAATTCCACCTCGCTTGCAGTCTGTACTCACAGGAACCAATATGGTGGAAACTGTCTTTATCATGCTAGGAGACACATGAGGTACTCATACAGCAGGGCACCTCTGCTGCAATGTACCTAGTTTGGTTGTAGTTTGGAGAACGGCACCATATTGTCTACGCATATCTCTGAATTTATTTATTTATTTATTTATTTATTTAGGTCTCCAGCATCTACAGGCAACAAGTCCCGTTCTTCTTACCAGACGCAGTGTGCAAACTTCATCCCTCATCTTTGAAGGCTACGCACTGACATTTAAATTAAAACACACCAAGAACATTTTCGTACCTGTGCTGGGTTTTTTAAACTCTTGCAGCAGGGAATGGGGGAAATCTACAGCAAAAGAGGATTTCCAGGTATAATTTTCACTACAAACTAGAACAGGGTTCTCAACCCCATCCTTGCCAATAAATTGAAGAGATGCAACATCAGCTTACCTGAGACAAATGCCCCAATTCTAAAGCATCACTTTGAACTAAGCCCCTTTCCCACGTAACTACTCGCTTCCCACACAGTGGTCACAATCCACAGCCTTGCACTGCATTCTAGCACAGCCACATCCACTGCACCTATCAAACGGACTGCTGGCTCTGGTGGTGCCTATCAGAGAGAGGAGGAGGAAAGAGGATCCACATAACAGGGTGGCCACCCACTCACAGACCTGACCCAGCCAAGATACTCGTTTGCAACAGCTCTTACGTGCGGCACCCGTTGGCGCATAAAGACCACATCCAGCAAAGGCAGCCAGTTGCCTTGAAGAAACCTGCAAAGATTGCCTTTTGCAGGGGTTTGAGTTCTTCAACGTTTAAAGATACAAGCGTAACGGGGTTTGAGATATGGGCATTGCCGCACAACAGCCTAGTTCACCAGAGGCATAAAACGGACTGGAAAAAGTAGCGTGCTTATCAGCGCAACATTAGCAAGACACAGCAGAGAATACGTCAAAGGGTCAATAAGAACAGTGGCATTAATGGTCATTATTATTACTTGAATGCCTTTTGCCAGCTAAAAAGCTAAACCTAACAATTTCCTGGAGAATCAGGGCATGGATTCTAACCACTTGTTGTAGCAGGACGCACCAGCACACACAGTGGCAAAAGGGAGGCAATAAGCTCGTGTGAATGAATGAGCAGCCTACGGTATTATTGTTGTTGTTGTTGTTGTTACAATGAGACATGCAAATTTGGCTGTGAATCTAAAGCCCCCTCCCCATTTTTAACCAGGAAATAATATGGGGGGGGGGGGAGTGAGAAGACACCAACAACATACAGTCTGGCCACAACCATTCATTGCGGCAGTGTGCCACTGTCACGCCCACATTTGTCTTCTGATCCGCCCCTGGGATTTCCGCGAAACCCGGGAGGTTGCAGAGAAAGTCCCGGGGTGGGAGGGAAATCATGGCTATCTGGGTGTGCCTTTAAAAAGCCGCCGCCGCCACCACCTCCTTGAGTAAGGAAGGCGCCTTTTTTTGCGCATTTGCAGTCAAAGAAGCCGCGCATCTCATGCACGCACGCTAACAAAAAGCAAAACGCGGGCTGGATCGATATTCGCATTATTAATGCAGGGGGTTCCCCGTGGGGAGGGGGGAAACACGACACACACGGAATTGTCTTTCTTTACAAATGGGCGTCGCCACACTTTTTTTGCAGCAGCCTGAGCCTTTTGTTAGCTAGGAAACGGATGCGAATAGCCGCTTGCCCCCTTAATCCGGAGTGAACCCGGACTTCGGTTCCCCAGCCCCCGACTCCCGATGCAATGCACGCGATTCTTTCGGGCGACCCTGAGCAGCTGCTTTTTGCAGCCAGACAGCTTCTGCGATCGAGCGCGGTTCCAGCACCAATCAATCAATCAATCCAATTATCGACAAGGGGATCTACTCACAAGACTTGGCGAATTTCCCTCCCTGTGCGTCGCCGTCTGCGCCTCTGCTGCGTTTTTTCCTTCTCCTTTTCTGCTTCTTTTGTTTTCCCGCTTTCCCTTTTCTTTCCGTTTAAGGCTCCACTCTGAATGTCACAAAATAAATGCGTCCATTGTGCATTGCAACCACCCCGAAGCCTCGCTTGAACTGGAGCGGTTCCTCTCCCACTTCCCCCTTTCCTCGTGTGCTCATCCAACGTGATGGACAGTTGCTATGGTTTCGCATCTCTGACGTCAACGACATTAAAGAGAAAGAGCTTTCCTTTGCTGCCTGGGATAACTCCCACCAAGGAGCACAAAAAAAAAGAGACAGACAGAAAGAAGATTTCTTGTGCAGTCGAGCCTGGCAGGGCGTAGTCCAGGCACCTCCCATTTCTTCCCACTGAGGCAGCTATCACTCAGTAATTACTGCAGAGATATTAGAATTATTAAGCCTTGCCAGGGATGCTTGCATACTGGGCTGGCACTACTATTAGGCAGACTGAGGCAGCCGGTTCAGGCGGCAAGGTGCTGGGGGGCAGGCAGCAAAGTGGTGGGTGATGTCAGCCAGCCCTGTGTCCCATAAGGCAGCCCACCACCCTCGGGGGGGGGGTCGGGGGGGGCAGCGTCTCCACCCCCATAGTGAACTTAAGAGTCAACAGCCAGTCTGGTCAGCTTCTGAGTGTGGAAAGGTTGTTGGAGGCAGGGAGAGAGGGGGAAAATAATAATCATCTCCTTTGTCTCAGACAAGGAAAATGCCTTGGACGCACAAATATTAACATGTACTTAATGCAATAAAGTTTGTTTTTCAATATACATAGTATTGTGTTCAGAAGTGGTTCTATCTTAAAGGTAAAGGGACCCCTGACCGTTAGGTCCAGTCGCGGACAACTCTGGGGTTGCGGCGCTCATCTTGCTTTACTGGCCGAGGGAGCCGGCGTACAGCTTCCGGGTCATGTGGCCAGCATGACTAAGTCACTTCTGGCGAATCAGAGCAGCACACGGAAACGCCGTTTACCTCCCCACCAGAGCGGTACCTATTTATCTACTTGCACTTTGGTGTGCTTTTGAACTGCTAGGTTGGCAGGAGCAGGGACCAAGCAACGGGAGCTCATCCCGTCGTGGGGATTCGAACTGCCGACCTTCTGATCGGCAGGCAAGCCCTAGGCTCTGTGGTTTAGACCAGAGCGCCACCTGCATTCTATCTTAGTGTTATCTTATTATTTAATTTTCTGTATATAATTACATACTGAGTGACATTGCCAGCGGTATGGTTTTTTTTATTGCCCTGGCCTTTTTCATTGCCATAGCAGCAAAACAAACAAACAAACAAAGTGAATTAATTGATCCCCATGTAATTTACTGTCGGTTGATTGATGTCTGAATAGTTGTTGTTGTTTTTTAAGTAGCTTTATCACTAACTGAGTGAATTCAGTTTTCAGGATATGGAAACTAAACACTGTATATCAAATTGCCCGAAGATCACAGTGCAGTATAGAAATAAGAACAATTATAAAATACTTGGCAAACAGAAATCCAAGTTGATGCAAAATGTTGACCCATAGGACAGGCCTCTGACCCAGAGGGCTAACACGGTAAAAATGGGGAGGGGGGGTGAGGAACAGAATCCAGCCAGCTGTCTGGATCCTGACCTCCCTTAAACCTGACATGCTACAGTGATACCCCGCAAGACGAATGCCTCGGAAGACGAAAAACTCGCTAGACGAAAGGGTTTTTTGTTTTCTGAGGTGCTTCGCAAGACGGATTTTCCTAAGGGCTTGCTTCGCTAGACGAAACGGCCCTGCCTCTCGTGTCATGGCGACGCGCACTGCACGCACGCACGCTCGCTTCCCCGCTCCTCCGGCTCCCTCCCACCTTCCTGCTGACGGTTGGTGCCTCACGCCGCTGCCCACCCCCCTCGCGCGCTCCCCTCAGAGAGCCGTTGCCACCAGCGCCTCTCTCTCCCTGGAGTCTTGCTCCTGAGCCCCGCCGCCCTCCAGCAGCCGCGTCGCACGGTGGCCACAACGCGCGGGTGAGTCTGAGGTACCGGCTGCAGCAGCTGTCTTGCTTCTCCCCGCCCCTCCCTGCCGTTGTCAGTGTTTAAATGCAGTGGTGCTTCGCAAGACAAAAAAACTCGTACAATGAAAAAACTCGCGGAACGAATTAATTTCGTCTTGCGAGGCACCGCTGTATTTTGACAGCTAGGTGCAGCCACCCATTTGCCCAATTCCTGATATCACCTTCCTACCAGGACAGTTATCTTTCCACAAGGGCCAACACTGATGCCGAAATCCAGCATCGCCATAACTCTGCAAATGCAGATTTCTCCTGATTGAAGTGCAGTGCGTTTGAGGACTGGGACATTTGCAGGGAAACCAACATTCTTTTTTACAAAGCTATTGTACCGATGCACATAGAGCAACAGTACCACCAACCTTACCGTACGCTTGTGAAACATGGACCACTTATAAACGCCATCTCCAACTCCTCAAAAGATTCCATCAACGGTGTCTCAGAAATTTTTTACACATCACCAAAGATCACCAGTGTCAAAGCAATGATTCTTGAACATCAACTTCGTTGGACCGGTCATGTTGTACGGATGCCTGATTATCGTCCTCCAAAGCAACTACTCTATTCCGAACTTCAAAATGGAAAGCTTAATGCTAGTGGTCAACAAAAGAGGTTTCTCAAGGCAAATCTTAATGGCAAATCTTAAAAAATGTAGTATAAACACCGACAATTGGGAAACACTGGCCTGCAAGCATTTCTATTGGAGAACAGTCTTTACCCAAGGTGTGATGGTCTCTGAAGACTCTTGAACTCAGAACGAAAGGGAGAAATGTCCTAAGAGGAAGGCTTTTTGGCAATCAACTCCTGCCTGGAAACCTGTGTCCCCACTGTGGAAGGACATGCGGATCCAGAATTGGCCTCCACAGTCACCTACGGACACACAGTTAAGACCGTTTTCATGGAAGACAATCTTAGTTGGCCACGAGTATTCACCAAATAAGAAGAAAAGAATCAGGTGAAGTGTTTTCCTTTGCCTGTGGGGTTCGAAATCAAACCCCCTAGGCACAGATGTAGGATTTTGGAAACGCTGGTGACTGGCGGCGCCCGCAAATCTCACTTTGGGCAAGGATCAGCTGCTCTGCTGGGGCGTTCCCAAGTTGGGATTTGGCACCGCAATCGAAATGCCACTGAATACAAACCCCACTTGAACAAGGAACAATCAGAAGTGCACTTTAAGCTTCCCAATTGTTCCTTGGCAGCCGCATAATTTACTCACCCAACATCAGGTGTGAGGCAGGTGGGTGTAGCTTTGAAGAAACCATTTCATGGGCCAAATTAGGACCCCTGCCGGGTCTAATTAGACCCAGGGGCCAACGATCCCCCACTGCTGACCTAGAAAATAGACATAAGAGAAATGACAGAGGAAAGCAGGGATGGAGGCTGCAGGTAGAACAGGTGAATAATTGATTATTACATTTCCTTAGGCTTAGTTAGGACGATGGTGGAATCAAGGGTGCTGTACCAAAGGCACCGCAGAAGATCAATGTCTTTATCTTTCCTTATCTCGTCAGCAGGCAACTATTTCTGGCTCCTTATTCCTCTCTTGTCCGCCTAGCCCTCTTGCTTCCCCAGGCTGAATGAACACAGGCACTGACACCCAAAACAAGAAGCGTGATTGTCACCAGAACGTCTCTGATTCAAAGAGGTCATTTGTTATTTGTTGCAGCTGCTGTTTATTCTGTTTCATCTGCTGTCTGGCCCATTAGCAATTAATACCTGTTTTAAGGAATAAGGAGCAACGTCTTTTAAAAAAAAACAGCAACAGTTTTCTTCACAGCATTCCGTGACGAGAACAGATACGTTAAACAAATGACGCTCCATTTATTTTCCCTAATTATAATTTTTTATTTTTTAAAAAAGAAAAAAAGCAGAACTTGACAGACTCTGGTTATTATTAGAGTGGAAGAAAATAGATAAGCAATGTGATCTTATCACCAAGTTATAGCAGCCTGGAGAGGGATAGAACTGAGATCGAGGCTGAGATCAGTGTTATTCCAGCACAATTAATGCATACTCCTTCCGCAAATCTGTTTCCAAAAGCCACAGCTAGCATGGCCGATGGCTTTCGATTTGTTGAAAGGAATTGTCCAGTTTAATTTCCCTTCAAGAGTTACTTCTGCATGTTGCCGTGAGTTCCATGGTGGGAGTGCAGAATAAAAATACAGTGGTACCTCTTGTTAAGTACTTAATTTGTTCCAGAGGTCCGTTCTTAACCTGAAACTGTTCTTAACCTGAAGCACCACTTTAGCTAATGGGGCCTCCCACTGCTGCCGTGCCACCACCGTGCGATTTCTGTTCTCAACCTGAAGCAAAGTTCTTAACCTGAAGCACCATTTCTGTGTTAGCGGAGTCTGTAACCTGAAGCGTATGTAACCTGAAGCGTATGTAACCTGAGGTACCACTGTAATGTAACTTCTCAGTATAAACCAACTCTGCAGGGACCCAGTAGGAATAAAGATTGTCTCCACTACAGATCCCAGTCAGTAATGAAACCCTCTATCCCTGAAGGCATACCCTTATTACTATTGCTCTCTGTAGCTAATTCAACCCCATTTTGATGTGGGATAGGTAAGAAGGGGCAAATTGCAGCAGTCTTTGCTTTAATATGAGGGATGCACGTTGTTTTCATGGGGGTCTGAACTGAGGCCAGCAAAAAGAATTCACACACATGGTAGAAGGTTTCAGTCAGCGAATACACAGGTTGGCTACGTAAGCCTCTCTCAAACCATTTTCAATTCCCAGAAACCCTCTGCTTCCGGTAGGATTGTCACAGGAAAAGTATTCTCATTTCCTACTCGCAATTGCCTTTGGAATATCCCTCAGACTATTGCCAAATAAAACTTCTCCCTTCCCTTGCCTGAACTTTTTACAGCTCTCTGTATTAGGACCCCTCTAATTACAGTCCTGATTCACAGGCATCTAAAGGGGAGTATACATTTTATGGTCTATTTCAGTTATAGCTTATTATTTGTTAGGATTCAGGGTAGATGCACACTGTTCCTTCATATGCTCCCAGGAGATAACACATACATGTTCACAGAATATAGACCAGGGCAGTCCAACACACAGCCTGAAGGCCACAGGCGGCCCCCAATACCTTTTTTGGTGTCTCTCAGCAATATTTGATGTCCCTCCTGCCACAGCTTTCCCAAAGCCAAGAAAGTGAGGAGCTGGGCTTTGGGAAGGATGTGTGAGAGCTCTGACTGGGTCCTGTAGTCTTCCTCCCTCCTTCCCAGAGTGGCTGGGGAAACCCAGCCAGATGGGCGGGGTACAAATAATAAATTATTATTATTATTATTATTCCCAAAGACTACTTAGCGCTTTTCCAGCTTTGGGGGGAAAGCTGAGAGGGCTCTAGGACCCTGCCAGAGCCTCACATCTCCTTCCCAAAGCCCAGCGCCTTGCTTACCAGCTTTGGGAAGGTAGTGTGAGGGGGGCATTAAATTTTGGGTGTCCCCCCCACTGCACACGGCAAGGCAGTGTGAGGCCCACAGGTTCCATGTCAAAGTACTCTTGTGGCCCGTTTTGTGCAAGGATTCCATTCCTCCCCCTCCCCCCCTCCATGCGCCAACAGAGTGCGCAGAAGCCCTCCAGAAGAGGACATTACAGGTTTCTTCTGGGGTGGGGGGCCAGAAACTAAATTAATTAAGTACTTTCAATGCTTTTCACAAATTATTGTGGATCCATGGTTATGTCCTGTTGTGTCCTCTTCCATCCCTGTTCTGCCCTCTTCCAGGTCCAGAAGGACCCACACATCGGTGTTCACACATCAACTGGACACGTGCAAAATGGCCACCGCCTGTATAGACTCCGAGTGCCATGACAGCTAGCTAGCTAGAGCTAATTGCAAAGCTAATTGCAAAGTTCCCCCAGAATGTCTGCTTTATATACATTCTTTACACAATGGGCCCCACATGATTGGATAATTCCGGGATTCACCTGTAGGCCAATCAGGTTGAGTATTCACTTCCACCTGGAGCTGGATTGGGTGGCTCCTGTGGACCAATCAGACTGCTGCATTCTGAATCCTATTGTTCTAGGACCATTCAGACTGCTGCATTCTGAATCCTATTATTCTATGACCAATCAGACAGCTGCCTTTTGGATCCTATTCAACTCAGTACATAACAGTGCGCCAAAGTTTTATCTTGGTGATGTTGGCGAATTTTTTCGGGTGTGAGGGGGAGTGTTGAAGCACATAGCTTCTAACTTTGCAAAAATTACCTGTAGGCTTGACACTATTGCAAATGTCTTCTCTGATTAGGGAGGTTGCTGTGTTTATGGAGTCTGGTGTTGTGACCATTAGGTTGTCTGCAAAGAGCCCTAATTTGTAGGTTCTGCCTTTTATTTCCACTCCCTTGATGTCTGTGGCTGCTCGGAACCGGATTGCTCGGTAAAACAATTATAATCTGTAAAACACTATTAGCAAAGCAGTAACTAAAAAATAAGAGAAACATCACAATTATAGCAGAAGAATCATGGGAACTGTAACTGATCACAACGGGACTATTATCTGGGTAAGCACTCATAAAGTCAACTTGAAGCTTTCTTTGGATTGGGACTGCTGTCTTTAAAGGGACACTTCAAGAAGGGTTATTTTTATTGTGGGATCAGTGCTACTCATGCCTAAAGTTTTTCATAGCATGCAATTTTTTCACAGCATCCCCACAACGCCATCAGCATCAAAATGCCAATCTAACCCCTCACACAACTCATTTAATTTGAATTTACCCTCTCTGGTGTGCTTAAGGAAGTAAACAAAAAAGTCACCAATCAGCAGTTTGAGATATGTGAATGTGTAGTTTTGCTGCGTATGCACTATTCCTTTAAAGCACATTTGAATCACATTCTTCCTCTCAAATAATTCTGGGCACTGTAGTTCACCCCTCACAGACTTACAATTCACAGCAATCCTTAACAATCTACAGTACCCATAATTTTTTGGGGTCAGGAATGTGCTTCAAGTGTGCTTTAAAGGTATAGGTGGAATCTAGACACATAAAAAGCGTTGTGAAAATGCTTTTTTAAAAAAAAAAAAGTTTTGAAAAATACAGCAATTTTGCCATAGCTCACCATCTCCATCTAGTGTCACATTTGTATAATGCACTTTGCAACACACTTAAAACATTTTATTTGTGTGATTGCAGCCTCAGTCCCCATCTGGAAGCAACTTGCAGAGAGAAGGTGAGGGAAAGTGATGAAAGCCAATGAACTGGTTATGTAATTACTGAGGACAGCAGTTTCACACATGGGTAGCGTTATGGAGCAAAAACTGTTGTGGTAATGCACATGAGGTTATGCACAAAACCGACCCAAAATGGGAGTGAGTGACTTTCAGGTCCGATGATGGTTGGGGTTGACAGGTAGATCTAAATAAAGACACAACTGATGGATCCCGTTAGTTCAACTTCAGCAGGTGAAAACTGAAGGATTAAATGGTTTGATGCAAGCAAGGGAATAGCTTGCTTTTTTTCTTCTGCTGCTAAAAACCCAACTTCTTAAATACTGAGTAACTCTTTCCCTCCCCGCACTCCATCCTGTCATCTTGACAGTTACATTAACAAAAAACCCTGTTCCCTGACAACTTGATTATCATATGAAACACCGGAGGATATAACTGCTAATCTTTTGAGTTGAGCTGTAGAAGCTGAATTCTGAATATTAAGTTTTAGCCACATTTAATGATATTCTCAAAGCCTGCACATACATTAATTCCTCTGAAATCCACAGGAAAAAATGTCAACTCGGATTGAACACCACCGTGTTAAAAGAGAAGAGCTCAGTGGATCGGCCATAGATAGCCCACCTTAGAAGGTATCCTCATGAGCTCCACAGTGCTGCCAATATTGGGCTTAGACTGACAGGCACTGATGCAGGAGGAGGTGGAAGAGGAAGAAGACGAAGAAGAAACGCGGGGGGCTGAATTGCCAGAACATGGAGGGGGGCTCTCCACTTTCCACCCCTATTTCAGGGGTGCTTTGGAAGCAGGAATGGGGCGCGGGTGGCGCTGTGGGTAAAAGCCTCAGCGCCTAGGGCTTGCCGGTCGAAAGGTCGGCGGTTCGAATCCCCGTGGCGGGGTGCACTCCCGTTGTTCAGTCCCAGCGCCTGCCAACCTAGCAGTTCGAAAGCACTCCCGGGTGCAAGTAGATAAATAGGGACCGCTTACTAGCGGGAAGGTAAACGGCGTTTCCGTGTGCGGCTCTGGCTCGCCAGAGCAGCGATGTCACGCTGGCCACGTGACCTGGAAGTGTCTCCGGACAGCGTTGGCCCCTGGCCTCTTGAGTGAGATGGGCGCACAACCCTAGAGTCTGTCAAGACTGGCCCGTACGGGCAGGGGTACCTTTACCTTTACCTTGGAAGCAGGAGTGGGGATGCTGGAACTTCTTGGAACTTCTTGCAAAGGGGACAGCCTCCGTGGAGGCTGGGAAGGGTGCGAATAAATCAAGAGGTGTCATGGACTGGTTGGAGGTAGAGGAGTGGTGGGAGGTACCAGCTGGGGAACCCCCAAGGGGAAAGGGCTCAGAGCCAGGGGAGAGGTGGTGGGACAAACATGAGTGGTCAGAGGGAGAAGGAGGAACACATTGGGAGGTTAAGGTATTGGAAGCTGAAGAGGTAGCAGGGTTTAGTGAGCAGGAAGAGGCTGTGACAGAGAGCAGTCCAGAATCGGAGGCAGCAGCAGAGTCAAGAGGCAGAGTGGAGGCAGGCTGCTGAAGAAGCCAGGGAATCTCCCCCTCCTGCTGCGACCAGCTCCCCACCCACCTGGTCTCCCAGAACACCTAGAGCAGGCACCCCCAAACTCGGCCCTCCAGATGTTTTGGGACTACAATTCCCATCATCCCTGACCACTGGTCCTGTTAGCTAGGGATGATGGGAGTTGTAGTCCCAAAACAGCTGGAGGGCCGAGTTTGGGGATGCCTGACATAGAGGAATGAAGAGGGCAGAGCAAAGAGAGACAAGACTACAGGCTGCTGGGTTAGGAACCAGGGGAGGCACCTTAGAGACCGGTGGGAAGGCAGGGACCTTCAGTCGTCGCCAACTGCCTCATTGGGGCAAGACCTACTGGGAAGAATTGCTGCAATCACTAGGCCCGCACCATTTTGGTTTCTTTGGATAAAGAGTTAACTTCATTGGTACCGGGTGTTTCATTGCTGACCTTGAAGTTGCCCATAAGGAGGGAGTTTCCTGGACAGCAAACTGCTCACAGTCACAGTCTTCCCCACTATGGAGAGATGTAGAATATGTAACTTCCATGCAGATATGTGTCCTCTTTTACCCTCTTGTTTTTTAATAGATGTGCTTTCTCCTTTTTTTGGCAATGCATTAAGAGGCCTCCACGTTTGCCCTGGTGTTCTGAGGTCAGCTCACGTACCCCAAAGCACACTGACAAGAGTGGAGAGGATTTGCATTTTTATTTTTTTAAATAACTAGTCTTAATGAAGTTTGTTGTATAGTGCCAGTGCTTTGTAGCACTGATTGGATTCTAAATGCCTGCTAAACAACCCAGCAAGGCTGCATGGGTTGCTCACAGCTCTCTATAGCTCCATGCAAGCTAATTTGTGTTAGCTTGTGTACGTCCCCCAGGCAGGATACAATGTGTGTGTTGTTCATCTTCTTTCATGGTCAAATACTCTAAATCAATGGAAGGATGTTACTTAGTGACATGTGACTAGCAAGGGAGGCCAAATAGTTGCCTTTGCAAACACTTCCCATGAAGAAAATGCTACCCATAATTTCGTCATATTTCAGGACATTTGGTGTGATTTTAAAAGGAATACATTTTTTTTATTTCTTTCTATTTTTGCATTAGTCTTAACTCAGTGGCAGGTCTAAAGGAGCTCTCACCATCTCAGCAGACGGGGATGGTAGCCTTCTTGGAACAATAGGGATAAGGCTGTGTGTACATCAGTGGCGTAGCGTGGGGGGGTGCAGGGGGGGCCAGCCGCACCGGGCGCAACATCTGGGGGGGGGCGCGTGCTCGCACTCGCAGCTCTCTGCCCCCTACCTGGCTCACTCACTCTCTCTCACTGCAGTGCTGGCTGTGCAAATCCGATCTGAGCCGCCAGGTTGCCGCCCACTGTGGTGGGGAGGGTGCCAGGCGTGCGGTGCGGAGAGAGAGCGAGGGACTATCTGGGGGAGGGACAGTGCAGGGGGGGGGGTGCAAATTACTTGCCTTGCCCCAGGTTAGGGGGCGCAAATTACTTGCCTTGCCCCGGGTGCTGACAACCCACGCTACGCCACTGGTGTACATGCCATAGATTTAATGCGGTGTTTTTCAACCAGTGTGCCATAGTCAGGGGTGCCATGGGCAACACTGGCCTCTGTCCCTCTTTTCTTCCCTCTCTCCTCTCCTCTGCTCTCGTGTCTCTGCCTCCCAAAGGCTTGCGAGGCTGTTTGTTGCAGCAGCCCTAGCTAAAAGCTCCCCAGGTGAATGGTGCCTCTGGGGCTGGCCTGGGGGTGCTGGTTGCCAGGAGCTGTAGTGGCCTCGGAATAAGGTGCTGGAGTCTGGTTCACCTTCGACCAGTCTCTATCAGACCGCTAAGGCTGGGGGCACCCTCTTCCCAGGCCCCTGCGGGGCGGTGTAAGGAGGCACCTCTCTTTGGGGTGGGCAGCACAGAGACCAGGGCAGTGGCTGCTGCTCCCCAGAGGACTCCCAAGGAGAGGTGAGGTGAGAGGAAGGAGACTCGATTGGGAGCCGCCCAGAGTGGCTGGGGAAACTCAGGCAGATGGGTGGGGTATGGATGAATAAATAAATTATTATTATTATTATTATTATTATTATTATTATTATTATTATTATTTTCCCACTGGGGAGCCGCAGAAATAGTGTAGTTGGTCAAGCGAGCCATGGACTTAAAAAAGGCTGAAAACCTCTGATTTAAAGTACAGTGGTACCTCTGGTTATGAACTTAATTTGTTCCGGAGGTCCGTTCTTAACCTGAAACCGTTCTTAACCTGAGGTACCACTTTAGCTAATGGGGCCTTCTGCTGCCGCTGTGCCGCCGCCATGTGATTTCTGTTCTCATCCTGAGGTAAAGTTCTTAACCCGAGGTACTACTTCCAGGTTAGCTGAGGCTGTAACCCAAAGTGTTTGTAACCCAAGGTGTTTGTAACCCAAGGTGTTTGTAACCCAAGGTAGAGAGGTACAGAGGTAGCCATCTTCTTAGTCCTCCTGTTACAGAGGCATTAATAGAAAGTGAATTACTCTTCACCTTCTTGAGATTTGTTCTTCTTTTCTCTCCTTTCCATTGGATGCTTCCATCCTTTCCCCATCTTTTTTCAAACCAGGTGAAACCTGACTCTGCAGCAGATTAGGTAAAGGTAAAGGTACCCCTGCCCGTACGGGCCAGTCTTGCCAGACTCTAGGGTTGTGCGCTCATCTCACTCTATAGGCCGGGAGCCAGCGCTGTCCGCAGACACTTCCGGGTCATGTGGCCAGTGTGACATCGCTGCTTTGGCGAGCCAGAGCCGCACACAGAAACGCCGTTTACCTTCCCGCTAGTAAGCGGTCCCTATTTATCTACTTGCACCCGGGGGTGCTTTCGAACTGCTAGGTTGGCAGGCGCTGGGACTGAACAACGGGAGCGCACCCCGCCGCGGGGATTCGAACCGCTGACCTTTCGATCAGCATGCCCTAGGCGCTGAGGCTTTAACCCACAGCGCCACCCGCGTCCCTTGCAGCGGATTACTTTGAGATAATCCTCTACCTTGACCAATATTTACAGCTTCACCCATGTGCAGTGTGACGCGTGCCTCCTCCCTCTGTGGCTGCAATTAGCAGGGACTCACTCGAGGCCAGTCGCCATAAATTCCTTTCTTTATTGCTTTCCGACAAGATTACATCCAGCATAAACAAAGCGACCCGTCTCTCACGAGGCGTTGCTCTAACTACTTTCTCTTTTCCCTCTCCAGCGAGACCAACAGAGCCAACGGCCCAGCCCCTTCCGTCTTTCCCTGTGACGTGGATCCCCCTCTCTCTGAAGCACCCCTTCCTCCCCAGACTCACTGCTCTCTTCTCTGTCCTCTGAGGACTCGCTGCTGATTAATGGAGACCTCTCTCTGTACCCCCTGATTCTCTCCTCCCTTGCTGCCTGCAGTTCCCTGACATGCAGTGACGCAGTTTCACCATTTGGAACACATGCCTTTCCAGCTGATGCTATTTTATCAACCCGTGTGTTTTATCTGAATCGATCTTTTAATTAGCACTTAACACTTTCTTGACGATATATAAAAGGTTAGTGCAATAGCACTCAGATGAAATCGTGTTATACTGCTAATTAAATACACGAACTTTTTTTTAAAGAAAACACACCACTGCCTTTCTGGTCACAGACACCAAGAACCCCCATCTAGATCTAGATCTATATAGATACACACACACACACACACACACACACACACACACACACATATAGGCCATGGGAATGATGTATTAATTTAAAAACTGCTATAATGCTTATTGTTGTTATTATGATTACAAAATGGCTGCTCAGGTTAATTGTACCTTCCCATCCTGAGCCCACAGCATTTGTGTGGATGGGACATAGAAGGATATATGTACTGCAAAAGCACAATTCTCCCAATAGTGTGGTGAAGTTAGTTGCAATTCCAAAAGGACAGGGGTTGCCAAACTTCTTAGGGCTGTGGAAGCACTTGGGTTTTTTAGCAAGCACTGTAGGTGTCATGCTCTCTAGCCACTTCCAGCAGAATTAATCTGGAATACTATGTCCAGTTGCAGGGAATACAATTTAAGAAGGTGATTGACAAGCTGGAATATGCACTGAGGAAGGCAACCAAAATGGTCAAGGGTCTGGAAACCAAGCCTTATGAGGAACGTCTGAAGGAGCTGGGTATGGAAAAGAGGAGACAGAGAAGAAAAATGGATAGCTGAAGAAAGGGCTGTCACATGGAAGATGGAGCAAGCTTGATTTCTCCTGCTCTGGAAGGTAGGATTCAAGAAAGGAGATTCCGACTAAACATCAGGAAAACCTTTCTGATGGCAAGAGCTGTTCAACATTGGAATGGACCAGTGGCGTAGCGTGGGTTGTCAGCACCCGGGGCAAGGCAAGTAATTTGCGCCCCCCCCCACTGCACTGTCCCTCCCCCAGATAGTCCCTCGCTATCTCTCCGCACCGCACGCCTGGCACCCTCCCCTCCACAGTGGGTGGCAACCCGGCGGCTCGGATCGGATTCGCACAGCCAGCACTGCAGTGAGAGAGAGAGAGTGAGCCAGGTAGGGGGAGAGAGCTGCGAGTGCGAGCGCCCCCCCCCCAGATGTTGCGCCCGGTGCGGCCGGACCCCCCTGCACCCCCCACGCTACGCCACTGGAATGGACTCCCTCAGAAGGTGGTGGGCTCTCTCCTTCATTGGAGGTTTTTAAGCAGAGGTTGGATGGCTTTAGTTGAGACCCTGCATTGCAAGGGGTTGGACTGGATGAGCCTCGGGATTCCTTCCAACTCTATGACTCTATGAAATAGGTGAAAGCAATATCATTACAGCGGGATCTGTCGCAGTCATCCCTAAAGCTGCTATTTTCTTCTGCGCTGTGAATGACTTCCCAAACATTTCCTTTAAATGCACCTTAGCATCTGGAAGTGAAAAAGCAAGAACTTCTTCTGCTTGTCTTCCCCTTTAGTCCACTCATGAGTTGAAGCTAGGAAAGGGTTCGGTTGCTCTGAACAGCAGGTAAGAGAGGAGGGAGAGGATGAAAGAATCAAGGAACACAGGAAGGCGCATGACTCAGAGTCCTCTCACTGGTCCATCTTGCTTGGTATTGAATGGCAGCAGCTCTCCAGGGTTTCAGGCAGGGGTCATTCTCAGGAGATGCTGGTCATTGAGATCTTCTGCATGCCAACCAGATGCTCTACCACTGAGCTGCTGTCCAACAACAGTAGCATTAGATGGGGGAAAGAAGTGGGAAGGAATAGCAGTCGCAAACCTGAGAACACATGGACACACAGAGAGAGATAACATGGGGCAACCTTCTTGTAACTCAGTATGTTATTATCTTTCCCTCCCCTTTTATTTTATGTGGCCAAGTTGTGTGTGTGTGTGTGTGTGTGTGTGTGTGTGTGTGTGTGTGTGTTTGGGGTGGGGAGATTAAATTGGCCATGAAAGGCTGTTTCAGAATAAAATTTAATGGCTTTTCAGAATTCCTATTCTTCTTTTGCACACTCACCTCCACGGAGGGGCCTCTCTCGCCCCTCCACTAACCTCTTGGACGCAACCTCTGAAGTGGTTAGGAAATGCCCAAATTATTCTCGCCGTTGGAAGTTTACATTTCGCAATGCAGCCCTTTTCCTGCAACAGGAAAGTGTGGGTGTGGGTGGGTGTCTGTACAAAGTGTGGGGGTGTGCCGGGGGGGCGTTCAGGCAGACTACAGTGGTTGCCATAGTGAGTGGCTGGCTTTAAGACTTAAGTATAGGATTGTACGTGAAATATCCATGCAGTTAATGACGATGGTGTCTTGTGTTTCCCGCTAGGGGTGTCATCTATGAGCAGCCTTGCCTCCCCTCCCCGTGGACTTAAACACTTGTTATTTCATTTATCTGTTTATTTACACTTCTGTATCTCTCCAGATGGCAAAACCATGCCCGTGAGTTGGCTAGCCATATTGCTTTCGGGGGAGCCGGGCTGGAATCCACCATCGTCTTTGGGGGAAGGCATAAGCAATCTCTCGCCGAATAATTGATGCTTTTGAATTATGGTGCTGGAGGAGACTCTTGAGAGTCCCCTGGACTGCAAGAAGATCAAACCTCTCAATTCTGAAGGAAATCAGCCCTGAGTGCTCACTGGAAGGACAGATCCTGAAGCTGAGGCTCCAATACTTTGGCCACCTCATGAGAAGAGAAGACTCCCTGGAAAAGACCCTGATGTTGGGAAAGATGGAGGGCACAAGGAGAAGGGGACGACAGAGGACGAGATGGTGGGACAGTGTTCTGGAAGCTACCAACATGAGTCTGGCCAAACTGCGGGAGGCAGTGGAAGACAGAAGTGCTGGCGTGCTCTGGTCCATGGGGTCACGAAGAGTTGGACACGACTAAACGACTAAACAAGAACAAAAAGCAACCTCTGCAGAGAAAGGCAGATTGTGTTGTGCTGTGGTGGTCAGAGTGGCCAACTAGGGCCTGTGAGACTAGGGAAGAAGAAGAAGAAGAAGAAGAAGAAGAAGAAGAAGAAGAAGAAGAAGAAGAAGAGGAGGAGGAGTAGTTTGGATTTGATATCCCGCCTTTCACTCCCTTTAAGGAGTCTCAAAGCGGCTAACATTCTCCTTTCTCTTCCTCCCCCACAACAAACACTCTGTGAGGTGAGTGGGCCTGAGAGACTTCAGAGAAGTGTGACTAGCCCAAGGTCACCCAGCAGCTGCATGTGGAGGAGCGGAGACGTGAACCCGGTTCCCCAGATTACGAGACTACTGCTCTTAACCACTACACCAGGGATCAAATCCCTACTTGGCAAAGTAGCTCAGTGGGTGACCTTGAGCCAGTCACTGCCTCTCAGCCTAACATACCTCGCAGGGTTATTTTTTTTGGGGGGGGGCGGTTAAATGAGGAGCGGGGGAAGAACCATGTCTGCCACCTTGAACAGCTTGGAGAAAAAAACTGGGATAGAAATGCTATAAGTCAGAATGTACCCTCTCCTCTCCTGGAACAAGCTGGGTGGCCCTTGGGCAAGATGTGTTCAATTTCCTCTCTCTCCGGTGTGCACCCTTGCCCTCCCACACATTTTGCAATCGCCCCTTGGCTTGCTACTCCCTCTGTGCTCGTCTGGCGCCAAATAAAATGCATGTGGCATCATGCAAATATTCCTGCTCATGGGAGACTAGTTGTGCCTCTGGCTGGAAGTTCAGTAGGGTGTGGGCCTATTTGACCTTGACTAGAAGAGATGTAAGGGTCGCGGGTGGTGCTGTGGGTTAAACCACAGAGCCTAGGAGTTGCCGATCGGAAGGTCGGCGGTTCAAATCCCCGCAATGGGGTGAGCTCCCGTTGCTCGGTCCCTGCTCCTGCCAACCTAGCAGTTTGAAAGCACGTCAAAGTGCAAGTAGATAAATAGGTACCACTCCGGTGGGAAGGTAGTATAGTGTATTTTAAAATGGGGTTTTAGAGTTTTTAGGGGTTTTTGAATGTTTTATGTAGTTTTATGTAGTTTTTATGTAGTTTTGTGGTAGTTTTATGTAGTTTTAATGTAATTTTATGTAGTTTTCAATTTCATTGTTCCGCAAGGGACAGTGATAATAAAGATATCGTATCGTATTGTATCGTAAGGTAAACGGCGTTTCTGTGCGCTGCTCTGGTTCTCCAGAAGCAGCTTGGTCATGCTGGCCACATGACCCGGAAGCTGTACGCCGGTTCCCTCGGCCAATAAAGCGAGATGAGCATCGCAACCCCAGAGTCGTCCATGACTGGACCTAATGGTCAGGGGTCCCTTTACCTTTACCTTTAGAAGTGAGGCAGGTGACACTGTGGTCTAAACCACTGGACCTCTTGGGCTTGCCAATTGCAAGGTTGGCAGTTTGAGTCCGTGTGACAGGGTGAACTCCCTTTGCTCTGTCCCAGCTCCTGCCAACCTAGCAGTTTGAAAGCATGCCAGTGCAAGTAGGTAAATAGGTACCGCTGCAGCGGGAAGGTAAACAGCATTTCCATGCGCTCTGGCACTAATCATGGTGTTCTGTTCCACCAGAAGCAGTTTAGTCATGCTGGCCACATACCCAGAAATCTGTCTGTGGACAAACGCCAGCTCCCTCGGCCTGAAAACAAGATGAGCACCGCAACCCCATAGTTGCCTTTGACTGGACTTAATCGTCCAAGGGTCCTTAACCTTTACCTTACCTAGAAGGGAGCTCCATAAAATCTGGTCCACCATATTGAACACATGGCTCCTAGTGGAATCATAAAATTGGAAGTGACCCTGAGGATCTTCTGGTCCAACCCCCTGCATTGCAGGAATATACAGGAATAATATGAGGCTCAAACTTGCAACCTTGGCATTATCAGCGCCACGCTCTAACCAACTGAGCTAGCCATGAACCCAAGCCATGGGAGACCAAGAAAAGCCACTCTGCGAAATACCTCAGTGATAAGACAGGGAAATAGGGGTTCAAACAGTCCTTGAGGTATGGCAGGTCCAAATTTTGAAGGACCTTGTAAATTAACACAATAGCCTTGAACCAGGCCCCTTCACCAAATAGGACATGTTTGTCTTCACCCCTCCTGTTCCTGCCTCAGGCTTTCCCTAATTACTCTTCCTGAAGGCCAAGGCATGTAAGACACAGCTGTGGCTCCTCTTGAAACTATTAACGTGTGGACAAAAAGGTCCCTTTCAAGCATCAAAGGTGGCATCCTCTTGAGAAGCCCACTGAGCCGCCAACCCCCTTGTCCTTTGATAAGCTATATCAGGAAGCCTTGCTTTTATCAGTCATGGAGAAAATAGCAACTGCTCCCCCAAAGGTGCATTGACGTCAAACGGATGGTTTGAAAGGGGTGGTTTGGAAGGCCCAAAAGGCTAGCCGCAAGCCCTGATTTGGGGTGGGGAGCACCCACATCGGGGGGCAGTGAAAATGAATGGCAAAGGGCTGCCGGCTCTGAGGGTGGAGACCTGCTGCTCACTGAGGGGGGCCGCTTGAAAGAAGAACATGTTTTGAAACTGTCATGGCGCTGCTTCGCCATCAAAGACAACAAGGACTTCAAAACCAGGCAGAAAGGGCAAAAGGAAAATATGAACAGAACGCCTGAGGGGGGGCCCGGCACTTTTGTTCGACCAGGAGAGTTGAAGGCTGGCAGCTGATTGTGGATGGACCTTTTGAGGAGATGCTTGCCATTTACAAAGCAAGTTGATACACACTTAGCCTGGAAGAGCAGTCCCATAATGTTCCATAAGAACATCTGCCATATAAGGATTGCAGCTGAGCAGTGTGGTGCAATAGTAGGAAGCAGCCTTAACCCAAGTCAGCCCATTGGTCCATCAAGCTCACTAGTGTCTATAGCAGGGATGGGGATCCTTTGGCTCCCCTATGTTGTTGGCCTTCAAAGCCCATTAGCTCAAACCACCATGGTCAACAGTCAGGTCCTGCTTGTAGGGAGCAGGTGGCGCTGTGGTCCAAACCACTGAGCCTCTTGGGCTTGCTGATCAGAAGGTTGGCAGTTCAAATCCCCGCAACGGGGTGAGCTCCCATTGCTCTGTCCCAGCTCCTGCAAACCTAGCAGTTCGAAAGCACACCAGCGCAAGTAGATAAATAGGGACTGCTGTGGCGGGAAGGCAAACGGTGTTTCCGTGCGCTCTGATTTCCGTCACGGTGTCCCATTGCACCAGAAGCGGTTTAGTCATGCTGGCCACATGACCCAGAATGCTGTCTGTGGACAAACGCCAGCTCCCTTGGCCTGAAAGCAAGATGAGCGCAATACCCCAGAGTCACCTTTGACTGGACTTTACTGTTCAGGGGTCCTTTACCTTTTTATCTTTACCTGCTTGCTTTTGAATGATCATATATATATATGGCAGATGTGGAGGAACCGCAGGAAAGGTGAGGTGTTTTTAACCCTTCCCTCTGCATAGTAGATTCATATATGCAGAAATAGAGATATTTCACATCATCAATTCATTTTGGGTCACTTCTGGATGGCTTGTTTATTGCGCATTCATCCTGGTTTGTTTGTGTGGAGGTTATACAATGTCACACCAATAAGTTGTTGTCCCACACTTACTGATGCGGTTTCCTTACCGCAAAAAGGACCAACCTGGGGGTGGAAATGACTCTGCTGCTCAGGTGTTCTAAAACCACCTTAATTGCACAGCCTGAATTTTCTGGTATGTGTTTGAATTCTGCCCGCAAAGTAGCAATGTTGGGTTAGGAAGCTGCTTGAGCCATTATTTAACAACCAGCATTCAGAAATTCAACATTTCTATTCTTCTGAAGAAAATGTAATTGTGCATTCTTCCCAACACAGCACAACACACACACACACCACATTCAGTGAGGAGCAAACTGCAACAATTTCAAAGAAATAGACTTTCACACTCGGCAGTCGTGACCTTTATCTAGCTTTATCCTTCTTTTGGGCACCATCTGCGATCATTACAGGGTTTAAAGGAAAAAGAAAATCTGTAGGCTTCAGGGGGTGAGATGAGAAACGGACTGAGCTGCTGTTGCTATATTAAGCTACATTTGAAGCTAAAAATAGCTTCTCGGCTTGTAGATGTAACGCTACTTGCATATCAATGGCCCATTTCTACTCCTCCTAGCAGATAACAATCTCTGTGCGCTTTGCTGCTGCTGCTGCAGATGTGGATGCCCATACAGATGGCATTTTAAAATAGCTTGATAAAAGCAAGGTGGATTTCTCTGTGAGGTTTACCAAAGGGAATTCTGTCTAAATTGGGTTTCCCTGTGTAACAGCTCCCTGCCCAAATGGCTGGATCTAGACTGATCTTCTGGGAGGGAGACACTTGAGGGAGACACTCAAAACGGCTCCTGCTACTCAGCACACCGAGTTCTGCTAACTGGCAGCAAAAATAGCCACAAATCTTCCACAACTGCTGCAAAGGTTAAGGGAGGTTGATCTTGGCTTTTGGAGAAGTTCCACAGCTTGGTGATAGAGCTGGTGATTTACATATGTTGTTGTATAGTCGTTTAGTCGTGTCCGATTCTTCATGACCCCATGGACCAGAGCATGCCAAGCACTCCTGTCTTCCACTGCCTCCCGCAGTTTGGTCAAACTCATGTTGGTAGCTTCCAGAACACTGTCCAACCATCTCCTCCTCTGTCGTGCCCTTCTCCTTGTGCCCTCAATCTTTCCCAACATCAGGGTCTTTTCCAGGGAATCTTATCTTCTCATGAGGTGGCCAAAATATTGGAGCCTCGGCTTCAGGATCTGTCCTTCCAGTGAGCACCCAGGGCTGATTTCCTTCAGAATGGAGAGGTTTGATCTTCTTGCAGTCCAGGGGACTCTCAAGAGTCTCCTCCAGCACCATTATTCAAAAGCATCAATTCTTCGGTGATCAGCCTTCTTTATGGTCCAGCTCTCACTTCCATACATCACTACTGGGAAAACCATAGCTTTAACTATACGGACCTTTGTTGGCAAGGTGATGTCTCTGCTTTTCAAGATTTGTCATTGCTTTTCTCCCAAGAAGCAGGTGTCGATTTACATACAGAAGGTCTCAAGTTCAATCCTTGCTTCTCTAAGTGAAACAGGCAGTAGGTGATGGAGGGGAAAGACCCTCAGCCGCTGCCATGGCATGCAGTATGGAGCTAGATAGGCTGACAGCCTGATCTGGTGAAATGGAAGCTTCACTGGAACACAGGAAGTCAGACCATTGGTCTGCCAAGCTCGGTATCATCCACTGATTGGTGGCAATGACTTTCCAGGGTTTCAGGCAGCTGGCATTCCTGGCCTCGCCTGGAGATGCTGTGGGCTGAATCTGGGACTGTGTGCATTGCAGTTGCTCTGCCATTGAGCTAATAGCCCTCTCTTAATGCTGCTATGCTCCTGAACCATCCGCTTGTAGTATCCCTGTGGAGGGTGGGAAGGAAAAATCAGACTCAGAAAATAGGGCACTTTATGGTGTACTGTCTCTGAGCCCAAATTGCCTTGGAATTGAAGGATCTATCTATCTATCATCTATCATCTATCTAATCTATCTCTGTCTGTCTATCTATCTATCTATCTATCTATCTATCTATCTATCTATCTAATCTATCTCTATCTATCTATCTATCTATCATCTATAATCTATCTATCTATATCTCTATCTAATCTATCTATCTATATCTATCATCTCTCTCTCTCTCTATCTATCTATCATGTATCTTTCTATCATCTATCTATCATCTATCTATCTATCTATCTATCTAATCTATCTATCTATCATCTATCTATCTATCTATCTATCTATCTATCTATCTATCATCTATCTATCATCTATCTATCTATCTAATCTATATCTATCTATCTATCTATCTATCTATCTATCTATCTATCTATCATCTATAATCTATCTATCTATATCTCTATCTAATCTATCTATCTATATCTATCATCTCTCTCTCTCTCTCTCTCTCTATCTATCTATCTATCTATCATGTATCTTTCTATCATCTATCTATCTATCATCTATCTATCTATCTATCTATCTATCTATCTATCTATCTATCATCTATCTATCTATCATCTATCTATCTATCTATCTATCTATCTATCATCTATCTATCTATCATCTATCTATCTATCTATCTATCTATCTATCTATCTATCTATCTATCTATCATCTATCTATCTATCTATGTATCTATCATCTATCATCTCCTGTGTGTCCATCTGTCTATCATCTATCTATCTATCTAATCACATCACACTAAGAGGTTTCTCCTGGAGCCACTGAAATCCCCTGGGGTCATCCTTGTGCAGAAATGTAGCTTAGACCAGATGGCAGCACAGAAACAGGAAGTAGCTTGAATTGCTAAGTGCTCTGTTGCCACTTCTGCTTCTGGGGAAGCAAGTGGGATGGCTGCTGGGAAGCACACAGCAACCTCATTACAACACAAAATAACCCATGTGGCTTCGGTGTTACCAAGTCCATTCCATACACAAGAAAAATCACACTGGCTTCACGTAAGGAAAGCTTAACTGCTTCTTGGATAATTGATAAGATTGTCGAGTGGACAGGAAGAAAGACCCCATAAATAGTTCTTGGCCTGCTCCTTTCCTCTGAGCACGAGTTTGATATGCAGAAACCAGCAGGAGAAGCAATTTATGGCCTGGTACTACACACGATCACTGGCTAATCAAACAGCAGGTACTGTTCTTAAAGGGACAATTATACAGACCTGTTGAAATGCTGGTAATATCCAGGTCAATTCTGTCAAGCAGAGATATTATGATCCAGAAAATGTATTTAGAGCACAATCCTTCAGATGTTTACTCGGATGTAAGTCTCACCATGTTCAGTGAGGCTTACTGCCTAGAAAGGGTGGTTTGTATTGCAGCCCTATGAGGTCTTTTACAATAATCAACATTTCAACATTATCCAAAAGTCACAAAAACAAGTGTGTGCACGTGTAACAGAAAAATGCCAGACCCTCCAAGTGTCCCTATTTTCCAACCCTGATTTAGAGAAGCCTTCCTGGTTTCTGATTTGATCCCGGAATGCCCCACTTTTCCTTAGGATATCACTATTTTCATTGGAGAAATGTTGGAGGGTATGGCGTTATCTGACCCTCAAGCTGTTTGAAGGCAACCCTGTATAGGGAAGTTGTTTTTTTTAATGTTTAATGTTTTTATATATGTTGAAAGCCGGGCAACCCAGTAAGATGTGTGGGGTATAAATAGTAAAATTATTGTTATGGAATGGGACGTCCCTATTTTCATTGGAGAAATGTTGGAGAGTATGAAATGCTGCCCTGGGGCACAAATGGGGAATTCACAAAATTACAAACGAGAGATGCTCTGTTGTGAAGGAAACACGTTTTTTAAAATGGGGCATTTTCCAATAAGGGCTGACATATCCTTCAAAAGCTGCCTTTGCACCATTGTACCTAGATGTCCCAATGCAAATATGGAAATCCACATGAAAAATGAACAACAAGAGCTGAGACGTTAGCTAGGACAGTGGCGTAGCGTGGCTTGCCAGCACCCAGGGCCATGCAGAAGGGGATGGGTGGGAAGGAAACAGGCAGAGTACACATGCACATTCAACTGCCTAACAGCATCCTATCACCCAGGAGTTTACAGTTAAGAAAAGTTGTTCCATTGTCTGGAGAAGCCACTTTCTGGTTCGCATGGAGAAGCCATTTTCAACAGAGCGCAGTGACGGAAGTACACAGTTGTATTGAGGCAGCATTGGGTGTTGAAATTTTGCACCCTCTACCAATTTGCACCCTCTACCAACCGCCCTTGTGGCCCCTCATGCTATTGTTAGCACTTAACTCCTCCGTTGCTGATGTGCGATTGTTACTTTCAGTGTTGACTTTCTAGGCTTGAAAAGTGTGAGAACGGAAGTCAGTCTTATCTCTCTTCCACTGTACTGTACTTTTGTCCTTTCTTTCTCTCTCTCTCTGTCTTGGAGAAGATGTGAGAGGACGCCATGATTGCTTTGTCCTGTATATAAGGTAAAGTTAAAGGGACCCCTGACCATTAGGTCCAGTCCTGACCGACTCTGGGGTTGCGGTGCTCATCTTGCTTTACTGGCCAAGGGAGCCGGCGTACAGCGTCTGGGTCATGTGGCCAGCATGACTAAGTCGCTTCTGGCGAACCAGAGCAGTGCACGGAAACGCCGTTTACCTTCCTGCCGGAGCAGTACCTATTTATCTACTTGCACTTGGACGTGCTTTCAAACTGCTAGGTTGGCAGGAGTAGGGACCGAGCAACGGGAGCTCACCCCGTCGTGGGGATTTGAACCGCCGACCTTCTGATCGGCAAGTCCTAGGCTCTGTGGTTTAACCCACAGTGCCACCCGCATCCCTTGTCCTGTATATATTGCTTAATAAATCACTTAGAATGCTACACTCACACTCCGTGATCGTTTCTGCTATACTCTGCTGATAGAGTGTGCACATGTCTTTAGATATGTGTCACTGGTGCGCACTGGGACTGATTTGTGAACGTCCCAGGCTGTGCTTCATCATCATCAGAGTTTGGATTTGATATCCCGCTTTATCACTACCCAAAGGAGTCTCAAAGCGGGTAACATTCTCCTTTCCCTTCCTCCCCGACAACAAACACTCTGTGAGGTGAGTGAGGCTGAGAGACTTCAGAGAAGTGTGACTAGCCCAAGGTCACCCAGCAACTGCATGTGGAGGAGCGGAGACGCGAACCCAGTTCACCATATTATGAGTCTACCGCTCTTAACCACTGCACCACACAGGAAGACGCCCAGAGAGGTCTGCCTCATTCTGGGGGCTGCGTGTGCCCCGCCCCGGTGTGTTCCTATAGCTATGCCACTGAGCTAGGAAGAACCTCAGTGACCTGGTTTGTACATAAGTGTAAGCCAAGTCATGGCTTAATGGGAACAAGGAAATATGTAGAGATCACAGTCCATACCAGTAGCCCACAATAACAAAGCCCAGCTTCTTCACAGTCAACATATAAGCAAGAACGTGTGAATATGCTGTGGTGGGAAGGGTTTCCTTGAGCAAGCGTTTACTCATAAGGACTAGCAAAATTCGGAGACATTTGGGATTCTAAGAAGAGCCCAGATAAATGGTTGCCTTGCAGCTAAATGCTGCCCATCTCTTACCTGCATGCTGTGGGGCAGGATAACCTCCCTGCCACTTTCATGCAATATGGCTGCTTGCTTGAGATGATCCTCAGCCAAAGCAGCAATTGACATCAAGAAAGCAGGAAACTTTCAAGGAGGAAAAAGCACCATGTATTATACATAATTCTAGGAACCTGCACTCTTACACGGCTTCGTATTAGTACCATTAGGCCTTCGGTTTCTGCAGATATGCAAAGGCAAATAATAAACTCTCCTAATAAAAGCCTAATGGTTTTGTTATTGTACCAAAAGCAAGGTGGGAAGAGATAATCAAGCGTTTAATTGCAGCAGAATGGACGCTCCTGATTTCAGTTATTAACGTGGGCACCATCTCTTAGTGCTTAACTCTTCCTGTAAAACTGTTACTGTAGCTTAGTCCTGTTCAGGTCTATGAGAGAGAGAGCTGGCTTTTTTGTTTGTTTGTTCATTCCCTCTGTCCCTTTTAAACCTTTTTATTATGCTATGGATATTATCCATAAAGCGCATGCACACTTTACAGCAGTGCTAATCTACTTGGGCAAGTAGGGAGGAAAATAAACTGAAACAAGGCACCTGTACGGATACCTGTCCAACCACAGTATGGGGTTAGCGAACTGTGCTTGCTTTGGTGGATTGTAAGTTGCACAAGCCCAAGGCAAACCTACAACAAGCACAAACTGGCATAAAGGAGGACATAAAGTTGAGAGATTTATTCACTCGCTTCTTTCAGATGTGTACGTCCACCCTTGGAATGGACAATTGACCTCTCGGCCACCTAAAGAATATTTAGTGATTAATCAGGGTCAACGGGTTCATAGATTATCATAGTTAAACACAGGGGGTTGTATCAGACCAAGTCGTTCCATTAATTCAAGGAATTCTACTTACGCAATGTAATTTCTCCTCCGCTTCCTATCTATACCTGCGCCCCCTCCCTCTGAATCTGCTCCACAGGGTTCGGAGAACCCCCAGAAAAGAGGGGTGCATGGGAGGCGGGGAGGGACGTGACATTGTGCAAGTGGAAGTTCTTGGATACAACCCACAGTTGTACCCAACTGAGCCATACTCAGAGTAGACCTGTTAAAACTAATGGGCAAGTTACAGTAGCCTGTTCCAAGGGGTCCAATGAGTGTGGCTCAAATACAAGCATTGCCGCTATCTCCAGCTCTTAGAAGGCTTCTCTTCATGCTACCTATAATAGCCATAGGTAAAGGTAAAGGGACCCCTGACCATTAGGTCCAGTCGTGGCCAACTCTGGGGTTGCGGCGCTGATCTCGCTTTATTGGCCGAGGGAGCCGATGTACAGCTTCTGGGTCATGTGGCCAGCATGACTAAGCCGCTTCTGGCGAACCGGAGCAGCGCATGGAAACGCCATTTACCTTCCCACTGGAGCAGTATCTATTTATCTACTTGCACTTTGAGGTGCTTTCGAACTGCTAGGTTGGCAGGAGCAGGGACTGAGCAACGGCAGCTCACCCCGTCGCAGGGATTCGAACTGCCGACCTTCTGATCTGCAAGTCCTAGGCTCTGTGGTCGTCAAGTCCTAGGCTCTGTGGTTTAACCCACAGCGCCACCCGTGTCCCAATAATAGCCATACACCAAAATAAATATAGCATGAGAGAGAATGAATTTATCCTTAATGCTGACTTTAAAGCAGTCTTCCCCAGTCTGGTGATTGCCAGATAGTATCAGACTTTCCATCTCAGTTGGGCTATACTGTCTGCTGCTGACAGGAACTGTAGTTCAACTGTCCTTCTAGAGGGCACCAAGTTGGGAAAGGTTACTTTAAAGCATAGTTGCATGTGGGCAGTCACTTCCATGACTTTTAAAATAAAGATGTCCACATCCCTACTTTTCAGACGCATGGAAGGAAGCATTCTTTAATGGTGGGCAGTGGGATTTCCACCTTTACACAGTCTCAACTTGCAGTTGGTGACTAGAATAATGACTGTGAGGGGAGAGACTCCATCAGGCTAGGCCTCCTTCCACCTGCCTTGCCCCACCCTCCGGCTTTGTTGTTGTTTAGTCGTTTAGTCGTGTCCGACTCTTTGTGACCCCATGGACCAGAGCACGCCAGGAACTCCTGTCTTCCACTGCCTCCTGCAGTTTGGTCAAACTCATGTTTGTATCTTCGAAAACACTGTCCAACCATGTCGTCCTCTGTCGTCCCCTTCTCCTTGTGCCCTCCATCTTTCCCAACATCAGGGTCTTTTCCAGGGAGTCTTCTCTTCTCATGAGGTGGCCAAAGGCCTCTCATAAGGGAGCTGTTCCTGGAGGAAGAACTGTGAGGGGTGAGACTCCATCAGGCAAGGCCACCTTCCACCTGCCTTGCTCTACCCCCTCTGCTTCTCAATGTGTATTGTATTGTTTTATGTACTGTGGCTTGTCGTTTTATTGATTATAGTTTAGATATTATTGTAACTGTTGAGTGGATTTCTGTTTAACTTTTATATGTTGATATTATTATTTTATACTATTCTAATTGATTGTTGAATGTTACTTTTTTTGATGAAGGTTGCCTATTTTAAAGTTATGTTTTATCACATTTTTGTATTGCGTTAGATTGTTATAAGATGTGCATTTTTTGTTTCTTCAGCTTGTAAACCGCCTTGAGTATTGTAAGATAGAAAGGCAGTATACAAATTAAAAATGATGATGATGATAATGTGTCTCTAAGTTCAAATGGGCAGTGGAGGGTGGGAACCTATTGTGAATTGCACTTTATTGGCTTTGGCAAAGCAACAAATGCATGGAAGGAAGCTGCTGCGAGGAAATGTGCCATTGAGTTGTACGTGGGCCAACTGTGCTACTTAGGAAGGGATGTCCTGTTTTAATTATTGATAACCACATTGCACTAAGTGATGCCCGGTAGTCTATTTTTCAGACATAAATTGAGTTTCATGAAACGAGGTCTCGTGACATCACTTCCTCTGCTACTAAATCTTTACTGAGAAATTAAGTGCTTTACGTTAGCCGTGGACATCAGTGTTCAATAATAATTCCTGTGCAACACCCCCACCCCATGAGCTACTTAAGCTGCCAAAGTCGTCTCCTAAAATTCTCTTCAATTAAAGTTATGGTAGCCTTAATCCTAGAGGTAACATTTTAAATACAGCAAGCACTCAGGAGGTCCTGGCATCACGCCTAAAGCCAAAATCGCAGATAGGCAAAAGACATTGGCTGCAATGGCAGGTGGGATTGCCGAAGTCTTTTTCCCTGGATGTTCACCACTTTTGTTATTAATATTTTGTGTGTGTGCCAAGCACGTAAATCTGAATGTGCACAAGTTTGAATGTGTATAAGTTGTGGGCTTACTGTAAAATACAGGGGCTGGGGGGGTGGGGGTGGAAAATGCAATTTTTCTGTGGGACAGATTTCCTGACGGTGCCAGTGACAGCCTGATCCTGCAAACTGGATTATTGCAGTGACACATATGCCACTACTTATTTACTCAAGAAATGGATCCTAGTTTTTGATCCACGTGGAACGTGCTCAAGTATACACAAGTATGGTTTAATTAGTATGACTTACATTAAGTACTATGCAGACTTGAGCCCGTACTACCTGTAGCAATGTGGACACAGTACTTTTAATCAAATTAGTGATAAATACTAGAAATTTGATCTTTTCTCTGCATCATATATACAATAATGGACACAGCTTGAGTTGCTCCTATGCAATGCCTATTCGACTGCTTTGATCTTTGCAAGCTGCATTTCTAAACAGTGCCCTAGAAATGTTTGCATTTGTTAGAGGTTGATCTTTCTGCATGGTAGCAACTTTGCTTTAGAATGTCTGGCCTAATAACATTATGTAGTAAGACAAGTTGAAGATAACAGATGTAAGAACCTTTGTAGGTCAAGGCATATAACAACCAACCTTTGCTTTCTCAGGTAGGTCTCCTTGATTTTATGCTTCGCCTGCTACTGAAACAATCATCTTCTGCTTTCAGAAAGGGCTTTCATTTTCTCTTTCTCTCTCTCTCACCCAGAACGCCAATTCCCCTTTTCCAGTTTCTGCTCTTGAATCAGGAATTGCTTAAACCTCCCTGAGCTACAAAGACCAGAAGCACCATTCATGAATGCAGGAGGGAAACCTGGCTTTCTAAGCTCGCAAGAAATCCTGCCCCCTTGTGATGAGCAGTATTTTTCTTTTTTGTAGAAGGAAAACTAAAGGCAGTTTGTTAACCTTCAACTAGATTACCATAAATCTTATTCACACCCTCACTTTGTTGTGGAAATGTGTGTATTTTGTGGCCTCTTCATTTCAAAATGCTATCATATCACGATTAAATGCAATGTGTTTGAAAAAAGGGTGGAATACTTCATTTATTATTATTATTTACCAATTCAGCACATAATTGGAGTAGGGACAATGGCGACAGAAGGCTGAATCCTTGAGTAAAAACTTTCAAGGCATGGCACATTTATGCATTAAGTACACCCACAAACACCTTTTCACAATGTTGGGTGCTAGTTCCTTGCAACCTCAGCCTGTGTATAAACAACAGCTGCCTGAGAGGCAACAGATACAATAAATACCTTAGATGACTTTCTTGCACATCAAGGCACAGCAATTATATATATTTACCATCCCAATAGGGACGCGGGTGGTGCTGTGGGTTAAACCACAGAGCCTAGGACTTGCTGATCAGAAGGTCTGCGGTTTGAATCCCTGCGACGGGGTGAGCTCCCGTTGCTCAGTCCCTGCTCCTGCCAACCCAGCAGTTTGAAAGAACGTCAAAGTGCAAGTAGATAAATAGATACCACTCTGATGGGAAGGTAAACAGCGTTTCCCTGCGCTGCTCTGGTTCGCCAGAAGTGGCTTAGTCCTGCTGACCACGACCCGGAAGCTGTCTGCGTACAAACGCTGGCTCCCTCGGCCTATAGAGTGAGATGAGCGCACAACCCCAGAGTCGGTCACGACTGGAGCTAATGGTCAGGGGTATCTTTACCTTTCACCATCCCAATATATTACCAGGAAGGTTATTCCCACGGTGATGGAATAAAAAGCAGCATTATAGCAGAATGCAACAATTATCAGCAGCTGCTTGGCAGCAGGCAAGTGACAACAAATGCATGTTCCTTTAGAATTACAGGCTTTGTATCCCAACTTTCTCTTTCCGAACTCAAGGTGACAGATGTGGTCCTCCTCCTCCTTTAATTCCCCACAAACAACCCTGTGGGTTAGGCTGAGAGGCAGTGACTGGCCCAAGGTCACTCAATGAGCTTTGCATCCGAGTTGTGATTTGAACCCTGATCTCCCAGGCCCTCGTCCAACGCCCTAACCACCACCCATACCATCTTGCCCACCTTGATGAATAATGAACATTAAAACTGTCCCAATTGCCAAGCCATATGTTACTAAGCAGTGGCGCGAGGTGTGCTAAGTAGTAGACAGTGCACCTTTGGGCACACTGTGACAGGTGTAAGAGACGCCACTTTGCTGTCTGCCCCACAACTTACCAGACAAATGGCAGAAATGGTGCCTGGCAGAGTAGTGGTGCCTGGCAGAATAGTGGCCACTGGCCATGCTTGCTGGGCCTGACTGGAGTTGTAGACTGCAGCAAGTTCTGGAGGGCCCCACACCTAGTCTACATGGACTGGAAGCAGCTCTCCAGGGGTTGCAGGCAGGGGCCATTCTCAGCTTTACCTGGAGAGGACAAGGATTGAGCCTGGGACTTTATGCATCTGAAGTATGTGCCCCGTCACTGAACCACTAAAGGTAAAGGTAAAGGGACCCCTGACCATTAGGTCCAGTCGTGGCCAACTCTGGGGTTGCGGCGCTCATCTCGCTTTATTGGCCGAGGGAGCCGGCGGTACCTATTTATCTACTTGCACTTTGACGTGCTAGGTTGGCAGGAGCAGGGACCGAGCAATGGGAGCTCACCCCGTCGCGGTGATTCGAACCGCCGACCTTCTGATTGGCAAGCCCTAGGCTCTGTGGTTTAACCCACAGCGTCACCCTCACTGAGCCACTACCTTTCTTCAATTCTGTATACAGTGGTACCTTGGTTCTTGAACTTAATCTGTTCCGGGAGTCCCCGAAACCGTTCGAAAACCAAGGCGCGGCTTCCAAATGGCTGTAGGAGCTTCCTGCACTCAAGCGGAAGCCACACCGGATGTTTGGCTTCTGAAAAATGTTTGCAAACCAGAACACTTACTTCTGGGTTTGCGGCATCCGGGAGCCGATTTGTTAGGCAACTAAGCCATTCGAGAACCAAGGTACCACTGTACTGGAAACCATTTACATGGCTGATAACCACTGTTTTCAATAATTTAACACACTACTCCAGTGAATTTCAACATTTTTTTATTTGAACTTAATTTCAAATGAATCATAGTTGGGAAAAACAAAATATTCCTCAATAACCTCTTTCTGCTGACAATTTATACATGTTTACTCTTCGGTCATCTGTGACATTTTTTATACCAGCCACACATTTTAGTTAAAATGCTTAAGACAGTACATTTCAGCTCTCCCCCTCACCCAGTAGGTCAGAAATGGGTCCAAGTCGGCAGAATCTAAAACTATTTCTCCTTGTGATCCTGGAACACTGGCTTGTTATACTTAGGAAATAGAGTTTTGATTGGAGATTGATGTGAGGATCAACTATTGTAACTACGCAAGACTTTCTAAAATCAGGACTGCTTGGAAACTCCTTGTGAAATGAATGTGTCCTTTGGCTGAAGAAATAATTTTAAGTTTTGCATTTCCTTTTCGTGCCAGCTGTTTTTCTCTGTAGCTTTGCTGTTTTGGCTTTTTGTGCAGCAGTCTTTATACTTGCAGGTGGTAGTTTGAAAGTTATTTCTTTGTCATCACTATCTTCTGGCTCAGATTTTCGCCGTTCAAGAAACGATGGGGTACACACTGGGGTAGGATCCTGGATATGAGAGATAAGGATGTTGCTAAATTCTGTTGGACCATCACCATGATAAAGGTGAAGGGCATTATCTCAGCACTGCATGAGCAGACCTCTGCTCATGAAACAGAACTTAGCTTCCCTCTCCTGGCGGCTACCAATTTGCTCCCCAGGGTCCCATCCTACCAGGAGATTGCATAAGGGGAAAGAGCTGGTGATGGGATGCAATGAGACAAAATTGAGGCCTGACTTGTGGAAGCAAAGGGAAGGCACAAAATGAACACAAAGGTGTCAGTCTCTCTAGAGGGGTTGTCTGAAGACCAACCTTCCACTCTGCAGAGGTCCAATAATTTTGTTCCTATTTGGCCACCCACACACCTCAAAATATCTCCCAGAGATAGGATCATGACAGGAATTCAATTGACTAAAAAACCCAAACCCTTTCTTACTAGTACCGTGGACGCTCGGGTTGCGAACGCGATCCATGCGGGAATACATTCGCAACCCGCAGTGGTGAGTTTGTGCGGGTTGCGATTCTGCACTTCTGTGCATAGCACGATTTAGCGCTTCTGTGCATGAACGGCTGCCGAAACCCGGAAGTAACCCGTTCCAGTATTTCTGGGTTTCAGTGGGTCCGTAAAAATGCAACCTGAAGCGTCTGTAACCTGAGGTATGACTGTACTCTTTGGGAAGATCAACATTTTAACTTACCTCACTGCTCACAGACACATTCATGCTCGAGTCTGGTTTTGAAAGCTTCTTTTTCTTAATCCGAGGCATTTCAGCGGCCTATGGAAAAGAGGCTCAGCATCAACATGATCCCTGTGCAACCTGCATTTACAGCCAAAATGTCCTTTGTGGACCCCACTGCATTTAGTATGGTTAAAATACCATCCATTTATACAACACACACAAACACACAAAATGGTATCCTACCATCAAAACAAGATTAAAATATTGTCCTAGAATTGTGCCTTTTTCTTAATAAACAATAAAGGGCTACAAAACCCAATTTCAACTCTAGCTTAGTTGAAATCTGTTATGATTGCTTAGGGCCACTTCACACATTGCTTATTTTCAGGTGTTTTTAATAGGCAGACTAGTACCTTGTGGGCTTAACAAAACACATACCAGTTGTAGTTACTTGTGACACATCAGAAACCTGATAGGAAAAACTCATCTATTCTACAAAAGCTTTCCTGCTCACCTGGAAGTAATGGTTACTGACCATCAGAGACTAGATAAGTGGCTGTTTACATGTCTGACCTTAGTTCTTTTACTGGGAGACCAAAATGTGTTAAGAGTGAAGGCTAGACACATGTATCACATAGGTAGGTGACCATCTTTCAGGAAGCTGTAGATCTGTGCTGGATGCATACTGGGTGACAAGCCAGGGTTTGCCTCTGTGTCCTTTGTGAAAAGGCCCAGAGACTCCATTCTTTTACTGAGTAAAACATTCACAGATCTTTCGCTTGCTCAATGGCAATATTTCCATTCATAATCCCTGTTTAAGGCACATACTTTGCAATTAGCACTTGACTTAACAGGTTTGCATGTCAACCTCCATCCCTTTGGGGGAGCGGCCAGGGCATTCACTTACAAAGCCAGGAAAATCATAATCGATTCCCTTCTTAGCCAGCCTTTTCCGCAACTGCCGTTCCTTCTTCAGCAACCGCTGCACCATCTTTGCTTTCTCTTGGGTTGTTCGCCTCCGGTTGTAGCGTTTCACTGCTGGATAGGACGGCTTGCTGAATATTTTCTCACTACCTTTGAACAGGTTTTCACGCACCCTTTCAGGAGGCATAAACTGGCCTGCATCACAAACACGTTACACCAAAAATCAACATGGAAGCCTTGAAAAATGGAGCAGTATTTACCAAAGCATGGAAATCTGAATGTTAAGTTGCGTGTTCCCCAATTATATGCTCTGGATCACTACAAAAGCACTACTCTCAGCTCCCATATCTAAACCGTCCTTTACACCAGGCAGGAATAAAATATTGCTGTGTTTTAGGCTTCTCAGTACACAAGGAGAAGCACCTAGTCACGTTGATCCACCTGCCCTGTCCTCTATTTCTGGCACAGAGTTGTCAGCATCCGGCTGATATCCAATAGCTTTCCACCTTCTCTTACATATGCACTTGGGCTGGCTTCTTCAAAGACTGTCACTTGCAGTGGCATAGCGTGGGTTGTCAGCACCCGGGGCAAGGCAAGTAATTTGCGCCCCACCCCGCTGCACTGTCCCTCCCCCAGATAGTCCCTCGCTCTCTCTCCGCACCGCACCGCACGCCTGGCACCCTCCCCTCCACAGTGGGCGGCGACCCGGCGGCTCGGATCGGATTCGCACAGCCAGCACTGCAGTGTGAGAGAGTGAGTGAGCCAAGTAGGGGCAGAGCTGCGAGTGCGCCCTCCCCAGATGTTGCGCCCGGTGCGGTCGGGCCCCCCCTGCACCCCCCACGCTATGCCACTGGTCACTTGTGTCCACCTAGCTCTCAGAACAATTCTATCATCTGTTGGAATTGAATTATAATTAAGTGGAAAGCGTTGTTTGGCTGCTTCATTAATAGTACTGGGGAGGCTGCCTCACAGAAATTCATCCTGAAGCTATGTCTGAATCTTTAATAAGAGAATTATGAACAAGGTTTTCTCAGGTGTTCAACTCTCCCATCGGTCCAGCTCAGTTAAACTTGCTTGAGAGAACAGAACTCACTAATCCTTTTCTGTTTTCAAGCCAAGAGTCACCATGAACAATAGCAATTCCAATGTACTACAGAGAGCTATGCATTTGGGAGCCACTTCAAAAACACACCACACAACTGTGGCAAGCGCTGGGAAGGGAGGAAATTCCTACTAAGCAGTATGGAATGCCTTTTTCATGCCATTGCAAATGTGGTTTAACAGGAAGTTTCCTGAGAAAGGTGACTGCAGGTTGCACCTTATCTTAATACAGGGTATTCCAGGAGGTCACAGGGCCTTGTGTGTCAATTGCTCTCATTGGGAGAAAGGGTATCTCCAAGTACCAAGGGGGGGAAGACAGATGGGGTGGGGGAAGAGATTCAAGGACTTTGGGAGAAAAGACAAAGTAACAGGCAGGTTTGGGGGACAGTTTTCAGAGAAATGATATTCTGTAAACCAGACTGTGGCAAGGTTTGGAAACCAATTGATGTTACTGCTTCAGAACTGCCACATTCAATTTTCCTTTTGGGCAAGAAACTCATTCATACTCACATTTCAAAAGTCGTTCACCGAAAAGATAGTTGTTCATGGTATCTGCAACAATCTTAGCAACTTCATCATATTCAAATTCCACAAACGCATAACCTTTGCTGCCCCCAGTCTGTTAAAGTTAAGGAGATAAACCTTGAAATACATCTACATGCTAAAATGAATCTGTGCTGAACACTATTTTTTCTTGGTTGAAGGATCTTGGAGAAAAAGGATTTCTGAGCCCGATGAACTACTTTTACTGCAAACATATTTCTTAAAGTAAGACAAATATACAGACATGCCCATTGGTTTAATTTAATGACCACAGGGAGCCTACATGTTAAATTACATACTCTGTGAACCACCCTAAGACCTCTGGGTATAGGGTGGTATATAAATTCAACAAACAAACATTGATATTGTTCTGAAGGCCAACATAAATGACTCCAGAAACTACAACTGCCCGTTGTAAGGAGTGATAGGGCCTGGTTGGAGGGGAAAGAACTTAACTGAAGCATTTTAAGAAGTGTTACCCTTAAGAATATATGGAAAAGTAACAACACACCAGAGGGTCTTTTCTGTGGCAGCCCTCCCACCAGAAATCCTTCACTGCATGGAGGGTAGTTCAAACTTTTCTATTTAAGTTTTTGTGCCCTCCTAGTTCTTCAGGGTGCTGTGAGCTGGGTGTTGATGTTTTACGGTGTTTATAGTGTTCTAACAAGATATAATTCCCCTCCCAATGTTACCTTTTTACTCCTTGAAAGTCGAAGTCTTGTAACTGTCCCAAACTGATCAAAGTATTCTTTAAGTTGTGGTTCAGAAAGACCCTTTGGGATATGGCCCAAGTAAATGACACCAGGTGTCAGCTTCTGATTCTGTAATATATATGAAGGAATTAATTAACATTTCAAAATACAACCTCATGCGCATTGGTTCATTATCTCTGATGATCTCCCTGTGCAGAGCAGTTGCAGAGACATGGTGGTGGGGAGACATAAACATTCCCCGGGGCACAGCCTGAAACTACAAAATGCAGCAGACAGGAGCAGTGCCCAAATAGGAGACCATCTGAGCCTGCTGTTTTGAACTCCAAAATGCTAGAAAAACATGATATAGAAGTAATAAATGAAAAAAACATCAAATCTGCATGATGACAGTTACAGATGCACAGTGGGGTTTAACCTGAAATGCTCTGGGTTGGTAAATGCTGCTGCCTCCTCACAGCATCCTGAACATTGGCACTGTTAAGCATGGATATTTTAAGCCTTTCAACTTCAGTTTCTATTGCCTGCTCTCAAGGAAACACACACAAAACCATTAGGGTGCCTCGGATGAAGGGCGCCATAGAAACTTTCTCAACCTGTGGGTCCCCAGATGTTGTGGAACAACAACTCCCATCACCCCTAGCTAGCAAGGCCAGAGCTCAGGGATGATGGGAGTTGTAGTCCAACAACATCTGGGGACCCACAGGTTGAGAACCGCTGCTCTAGCTTCTGTCCAACTACCACACGCACGTTTGACAGCTACTCCTAGGAAACAAGTGGAGAAATCTAGAAATCTAGGGTCTCAGCATGGCCACAAGGGAGCCACAGGCTGGGGCAGATGGAAGTCGTTGTAGCCCAACATTGATACACCTGGACACCAAATCCCACATCTCCCCCCCCCCCAACTCCGCTTCTTCTGACCCAGTCTTGGCTGGGGAGGGCGGGGTATAAATAAAAAAATTATTATTATTATTAATTATTATTATTATTATTATCATCCTCTTTTCGCTCTCACCTGGGCAGCCGCCTTGCGTACGCGGTGCACTTTGGCCTGGAACTCCTTCTGCCTCTCCGGGTCCAGGGAAAGGAGAGGGGGAGCCGCCAAGGTGGCCGCTGGTTTCGTCGCCTCCACAGAAGAAGAAGACGCCGCCGCCATCGCGCCCACTGTGTGCGGAAGAGAACGCCACTTTCCCACCCCGCACGTGTGCAAACCAGGAAGCGGATGCAGCCTCACGTCATTTCCTCTTGACGAGGGAGTTCCTTTCTTCCTTTCTTGAAAGTGACGTTGATAGGTAATATGAAGATGGATCGAGGGAGGGAACGGCAGCGGCCCCTGCTGGATGGAGAGTGGAACTGCCGCCCCGCTTTATTTTAACCAGGAGTCTGCCGCTTTGACTTTTTTTAGGCGCTTTTTAAAGGTGCTTTCCATTTACTTTTTTTAGTGTAAGCCGCCTTGAGGCAGTTATTTTGAAGGCCGTTAATAAAGCCAGTGATAAATAATAATAAAAGCAGTACCAGCTGTGGAATTGGGAAGGTGGGCACATCCACTGCATTAAATATTCACATTGGTTTTTAATTGCTTCCTTTATTCCTTCTTGTAAAAATAAATACGGAAACATTCCTCTTCTTCCAAGCCTTTGGCTAACTAAGCAATCTATGGCCTTTTAAACTGGGTGGTGTGTCTGTTGGTGGCAGTGTGATTGTGTTGTTTGATATTATTACGTATTTTGTGATTTTATAACTAAACAGGTCTGTAGTCCTCGGATGAAGGGCATGGATATTAAATCAATAGATAACAATAAAATACAATCTATAATACATGATAGAATTTCCAGCAAGTCATGGAGCACATTTGCAATTGCTGCAACAGGCAGAAAAATCATCAAGTGGCCCGAAAAAGACCCTGCTTATTTAACTTATATGCAGAATTCATCATGCGAAAGGCTGGGCTGGATGAATCCCTAGCTAGAATTAAGATTGCCGGAAGAAATATCAACTACCTCAGATATGCAGATGACACCACCTTGATGGCAGAAAGTGAGGAGGAATTATTGGACTCCATGATCACTGCAGATGGTGACAGCAGCCATGAAATTAAAATACGCCTGCTTCTTGGGAGAAAAGCAATGACACACCTAGACAGCATCTTAAAAAGCAATCACCTTGCCAACAAAGGTCCGTATAGTAAAAGCTATGGTTTTCCCAGTAGTGATGTATGGAAGTGAGAGCTGGACCATAAAGAAGGCTGATTGCCAAAGAATTGATGCTTTTGAATTATGGTGCTGGAGGAAGACTCTTGAGAGTCCCATGGACTGCAAGAAGATCAAACCTATCCATTCTGAAGGAAATCAGCCCTGAGTGCTCACTGGGAGGACAGATCCTGAAGCTGAGGCTCCAATACTTTGGCCACCTCATGAGAAGACTCCCTGGAAAAGACCCTGATGTTGGGAAAGATGGAGGGCACAAGGAGAAGGGGACGACAGAGGACAAGATGGTTGGACAGTGTTCTTGAAGCTACCAGCATGGGTTTGACCAAATTGTGGGAGGCAGTGGAAGACAGGAGTGCCTGGCGTGCTCTGGTCACGAAGAGTCGGACACGACTAAACGACTAAACAACAACAACAACAACAACATGGCCTTTTAAATTGGGTGGTGTGTCTGTTTGTGGCAGTGTGATTGTGTTGTCTGATATTATGTTACTTATTTTGTGTTTTTATAACTAAACAGCTCTGTAGTTCTCGGATGAAGGGTGGTATGGATATTAAATCAATAGATAACAATAAAATACAATCCATAATACATGATAGAATTTCCAGCAAGTCATGGAGCACATTTGCAATTGCTGCAACGGGCAGAAAAATCATCAAATGGCCCGAAAAAGACCCTCCGAATTGCACAGGCTTCCACTGCAAAGTCTGTAATCCTACGTAGTTACTTGGGAGTAAAGCCCCACTGAACATATTGGGACTTGCTCCCGGCTAAAGCAACCTGGCTGCTGCCAATCAAAGAAGCCGGCTGCCGCCAATCACGTGACCAGCTCCAACCCACCTCCCTGCTCCGCCTTCCGCCCCGCCCCTCTTTGAAAATCTGCAACCGAGCGTGGTTTCTTTCCCCGCAGCCACACTCCGAGACTCCCCTCGCGACCTTACAACCGCCTGGACGAAAGCCGAGAGGGAAGAAACGCAGCGGCGGTCCCGCCCAAGGAAGGCGGACGCCGGCGATTGGCTCGACGGCGCCTTCTGCGCCGCGATAGGCCGGCTGAGGAAAGGACCTCGCTGCCTATTGGCTGGCTATGGCAGAAGGGCGGCAGTAAGCAAGGTAGGTCGAGCGGGCGGAGCTTGTGTTTGAGAGAGTCGGGGGCGGCCTGAGGTGATTTTTCTGTGTGTCGCTGCCGGCCGAGCGGTGAAGTCCGGAGCGGACATGAGCGGCGGCGTGTACGGAGGGGGTAAGTTCTCCTCAGAGTGGGAGGGGCTGCTCCTCTTTTTCTCTCTCTTCCCCTCCCCCCCCCGGACCGTTAGGGCTGCGCGTTCCACCGGCTCGCTCTCTTCCCCGCGGGGAGGGGGAGGCTGCCGCCGCCGCTCGTCCGGCGGAGCCTGAAAAGGCGCCTGTGCCTTTAAGGCGGGGCGACGGGAGGGAGAATTTCGTCCTGGGCAGCTTCTCCCCGCATCTTGACGCGCCGAGGGGGAAAGCTTTCCTCTATATTTATTTACTTTACCAAGTTTAAAAACTTTTAAAGAAACCGAACGTTATTATTATTATATTTTAAATCTGAATGTAGGAAATATGTGAACGGTTTTTTAAAAAAGAAACGGGCTTAGATAGCCATTATGAATCTGGGTAGGTTTGCCTGAAGGAGAAAAGCTTTTGGCAGGTCTGCCTTCATATTAAAAAAGGGATTCCTGTGTTAATATTCAGTTCATGAAATTGGTTAAAAAAAACAACAACCCACACCCTCAAAGCGGTTTACCAAACAAGAGAAAAACAATAAAATGGTCACTTAACCAAGAAACCACTTGATTATTTAATTTTTCTACCACTCACTATATTGTAAGTTGTGGCAACAGCAGACAGCTTAAACAAAAATACAGAGTTGCATATAAGTTCTATATAAATCAATGTCAATTCATTTTCCTTCTGGCGTACCCCTCCTTTGCAGCTTCCAGGTTCTCTCAGCCAGAGTCCAAGCAAACTCAGCTCACCCACAACCTTCCAGAACCATTAAAACATGACTCCTGTTTCAGTGTATCTGAAGAAGTGTGCATGCACACGAAAGCTTATACCTAAAAATACTCAGTTGGTCTCTAAGGTGCTACCGTATAATTTTTAAGTTCGTTTGGAAGGATTCTTTTAAAGTCTTTCTTAGATCATATAACTTTTTTGAAGACTTGATTCTTTTAAGGGTGTTTTTAGGTTTTTAAGAAGAGTCTTTAACTATTTTTCGAAAGAATTGTTTTAATTTATTTTGACTACGGCAGACCAACACGCTACCTATTTGAATCTAGTATAACAGAAAGTAAAAAGCCACAATAGAATAGACTGAAATGAATTAAAACTCATACAATCTTTGAGGACACCTGGGTAGGCTCGTCTAAATAAGAATGTTTTCAGCAGATGCCGAGAAGAATGCAGTGATGGTGTCTGCCTGATATCAATAAGCAGGGAGTTGCAAAATGTTTGTGCCACCAAACTAAACAACCCAAGTTCTTACAGATGCCGTGCGGATACTATGTGGCACCTATAAAAGTGCCAGTTCTACTGACCACAGTAGTCGAGTGGCACATATCGTTGCAGGCCATCTCATAGGTAATAGGTGTCGCCATGTTAGAAGGATATATTTATCACAAAGGGATCTGTAGAAAGAGCACTGTGTGCCTTTAAAAGCTTCAAGGTGGTCCTAATCTACAATAGCCTGTGGCACACTTTACAGATTAATTCTGTGTGTAGATTTTTGGAAGCAACCTGCAGTCCCAATGTGATATTGGAAGATTGAAACCTTTTCTAGTTGTCCCACTGTTGTTCTTCCCTTTTGATGTCTTGAGATACAGCCTTTTACCAATAAACACATGTCTGATAAGGGTTTGTTTTCAAATCGACACAAATTGTGAATTTGTGTTTGCAGATGAAGTTGGTGCTCTGGTGTTCGACATCGGCTCCTATACAGTCAGAGCTGGCTATGCTGGGGAGGACTGCCCAAAGGTGAGAGCAGAAGTGAGACGTTAGATTGATCAATAGAATTTGGGTTTCCTATGCAAAGAACTCCTGAAATACTTGTATATATTGTGGGATAACTCTGTATGCTATAGCAAGGGACTTGAAATCCCTTGAGCAATAAATGATAGTCCAATAAAATATGGTATATGAAATATGGCATTTTAAATAGTAGCATTTGCAATTTCTTGGTATAATGTTTCTGCAAAACACTGAGCCATTTCTTGTCAGTACGCCTTTGAGCCGATGCCAACGACTGGGCTCAACAACCGGTTCTGCCCCAACTGGGCTAGGCAAACTGAAGCACTTCCAAAGACCTTCCACTCCTGGAAAGCAGGTCTAAGTGCCCTGGACCCACAACTGTCCATTGTGAGCACCAGACTCAGCAGAGTATAAACAACATAGAAGAAAGCTGTGAAGTATAACTTCTTTTATTTCTAATAGCTACTGCAAACTAAAAAACCAAAGAGCTACTGGCTTGCATGAATGTTACAGCTCTCACTCAGCCATCTAATCTCTACATAGATAACACACAGACTCTCCACAGAGTCAGGCAGGAGCGGAAGAAGCGAAGAGCAGTTTCCGCCCCCTCCTTTCTGAAAACATCATATCAGGAGATTTTTGCAATGGGAGGGGGTGAAAATATCAACATTTCTCTCCCTTAACACACTTACTACCTATCATCTTTCTTTTACCTGCCCTGCAATTTTCTCCTGAGTAGTTTTTGCCTTTTCCTCTCCTTTGAATAAGTAGTCTTCATTTGACGTGGCTCCCTAGAAATTCTTCCACCGATTACTTCATGTTTTGGCTGTATGTTTAGGGGAATATATTGACAAAGGTCAGAGTTTTTTTTAAATAAGAGGTTGTCCTGGTTTGAGGGGAATGTTATAGTGAGATGGCCCGGGCCAGAGGGATGGATAAATGTGGGAGTCCCATGTTTAAATCTCTGCTTGGCTGTGAATCTCAGTGACGTGATTTGGCCATGTCACCTTCTCAACTAGAATTGCTAGTTCTTGTAGTAAAATATTCTGGGATTTGGGCAAGTGCAAGACAGAGCCTTATAAGCAGTTCAACTATACAGTGGTGCCCCGCAAGACAAATGCCTCGCAAGACGGAAAACCCGCAAGACGAAAGGGTTTTCCGTTTGCAGAGGCGCTTCGCAAGACGAATTTCCCTATGGGCTTGCTTCGCAAGACGAAAAATGACGAAAAATTTTGAAATTTTTTTTTGCTCCAGAACCCCTTTTCCTGAAGCGCTAAGCTGCTAAAAGCATTTTAGCAGCAAAACCGCTAATCCCCCACCCCTTAAAAAGCCGTTTTTAGCCCTTAAAATGTCAATAGCACTAATAGCGCTACTCCGTCAATGGGCTTGCTTCGCAAGACGAAAAAACCGCAAGACGAAAAGACTCCCGGAACGGATTCTTTTCGTCTTGCGAGGCACCACTGTAAATGCAGTTCCAGAGATTTCCCCCCACTCCACGTGTAGTGTGAAATCTTTCTTGAAAAGTGTTTAAATAATGTGCACATTATATAAGTGAGCCAGATTATGGAAAGCCTGATGTATCAGAGAGTGTAGCTATATTTTCATTTTTGCCTTGGTGAAAGCTAATCCTTTCACGCCCCATACAGAATAGAGGCATGGCATGCCTAACATGCTGTAGGAATTTGAGGCAGTAGTGATAACTTTCTTTCTCTTCCCCATTAGTTAGGCTTGATGCAAACAGACAATCTTTATGTACCTTGGTGCATTTTGTTTCCAAATCTCCCATTGTAGGTTGATTTTCCCACTGCCATTGGCGTGGTGCTGGACCGGGATGATGGGAGCTCCATGATGGAAATTGATGGTGACAAAAGCAAACAAGGAGGCCCAACTTACTACATAGACACTAATGCATTGCGAGTTCCAAGGGAGAACATGGAAGCCATTTTACCTTTGAAAAATGGAATGAGTATGGTGCTTTGCATTTTCCTTTCCTTTTTTCTTAAATCTTGAGTATTGATTTCAGACACATCACAAAGCATTAACCTTTTTACCCACAAAATGGCATTGTCCTGCTTTGTGAGAATGTTTGATCTGGAGTTGAAAAGAAGTTTATTCTGGTGGTTTTTGGGCCAAGTGTTTAAAGTTTTCTAGATCTACTCAAAAGCTGTGGATATTCCCTTTTACTTATGTTGACCTCTTTTGAAATAGGTTTTCTTGTTTAGTTTGTAAAGCTGGTTATGGGATGAATATAACTGCTTAAATGGCAGTGTGTTTTGAAAAACATGCCCCTGTCCTGTCAAGGTTTATCTATGCTCCCTTTTCTTCAAATATTCTACTTATTTGGAAAGACAGTCGCCAAGTGTGCTTGATTAGGACATTCTCCAAATAACCATGTTCAAAAAGGCACCAATGGGACACTGAAGGTAGAACATCTGGAGAGTTGGAGATCCTTCCTTGATTCATGGCATTTTTTTAAAAAATACAGATGTATTGCTTAATCATGTATAATGCAAACATTGTTTGCAAACCCTCTTCATATTAGTTTCACATCCAGCCAGCTGTCTGGTTTGCACATAACACTAAACCAAGCCATGGTTCCCTGTAAGGAATACAAACCATCACTAAGTCTTGTGTCTGCAGAGGACCAGTATTGCTTTGAAAGTGAACTGTTGTCAATTAGCAAGGAGATTGTCTTGTACATTTTTAAATAATCTGATTGTACAGTTGCCTTCATAGGGTTATTCCTGCACCAGTGCTTACAGTGAAGTATAGTTAGAATCCTTTAATCTCTTTGGGCTGTGAGATTGGCTTGAATGCTGTGTACTTTGATTCTTTAGATACAGGATTTCACTGATGCAAGGATGGAAGCGTGACTAGGATCCCTCATCCTCCTTCCTGACTCCTATACTGTCCACATGCTCAGCCTTGCACTGATAATGTGCTTCACGTTGCATACATGCCTAAGCTAGAGCAGCACCTCCAGCAAAAGCAGCAGATTTAATTTATTTTTATGTTGTTACAGTTGAGGACTGGGACAGCTTCCAAGCCATTTTGGATCACACCTACAAGATGCACATTAAATCTGAAGCTGCTTTGCATCCCGTTCTAATGTCTGAAGCGCCAGTGAGTAAAAGCCCAGTTTCTTTCCTTGAAATAGCCCATCAAATTTTGAAGCATAGAAGGCAGTTTGACTGTTGTGAAGCTTGCAAACTTGGGGGTGGAAGGGGGAAGAGCAGTTAATTAAAAAACCAGGACTTGGTAAAAGAACCTATCAAGATGAACTGTAATATCTGTGACTAGATTGCCTGTATGGACATGGTAGAAATGGTTATGAGCACTGCCAGAGAAGAAATGTCAGCACTGAGGAAGTTGTGGGCATGGAAAGGGGAGTAGCAGAAAGGGATGATCTATCTACCCACCCCAAACACCAAAGCAAGTAGTCTGCATCCCCAAGTGGAGAGGTTTGGAGCCTGATTTCTCACAACTTTTTGGATTATCCCTGTAAACCTAAATGTGCAGGGGGAAAATATCAAGACAGGGGTTATTTAAGGGTTATGTCATGTGGATTATTCAAATTAAATGCGGACACTGACAGCTGCGAGCACAAAGTAAACTCAGTGTAGACAAGCCCTTCCTCTCTCAAGTGATTTCTTCCTGTTGCCTTCCTACTCTTAGCTTGTTTCTTCCCTTTTAACTATGGTTTGAAAAGCCACTGTAAACTATAGTTTTAGCTTGTGATTTATGGCTCAGATGCTATATTGATGCACATATAATATGAGATGTGGTCTGCTCTGGGAAGGAAGTCACTTGAGAGAAAATGCAGAGATAGCATCAGGTTCCAATTTCAAGCCATAGTTTGCAGGAAGCTGATATTTTGTCTGCATTAGGCTCAAGTGATGCTTCTGCATGAACCTGCCCACTGATTTGTAAATAGGGAAGTATCTCACTTTCCTACCTGACATATTATTGCACTGTGAATATTTAAACAACCTGTTCTGAGTGTGACATATTTCTGCTCAAGTTATAGGTGAATTTGTTTTTTTATCTTTGCACTCTTGTAGTGGAACACCAGAGCCAAGCGTGAGAAATTGACGGAGCTGATGTTTGAACATTACAATATCCCTGCTTTCTTCTTGTGCAAAACTGCAGTTCTCACAGCGTATCCCAAACGTGTTAATGAATAAGTGGACATCATTACAGAGCTTTTTGCACTTTTATAGAAAAAAACAAACATAACATATTTTTCTGTGTATAAGACTAGGTCCCCCCCCCCTAAAAAGTAATGTCCAAAATTTGGGGGCGTCTTATACACAGGGGCCATCCTCCCCCATTTTCTTAAATTGGATTCCCCCAAAATAGGGGGCGTCTTATACATGGGGGTGTCTTATAGACGGAAAAATATGGTACTGTTTTTAACATTTAAACCAAGGTGTTGTCACTGTGCTAGTCTCAAAGATGGGTTGGTTATATTTATTGGGTTGTAGCCAAAGTTATCTCTCAGCTGATATTAAGGCTTCTGTCAGCTGGAAGGGAAGCGATTTCCAGTGATTACCTCAATCCTCTGGAGTATATTGGGAGGAGGGGGGATATTAAAAGACCCTTCCCTCTCTGTTCTGCTGTTGAAAGACATACAATCAGCTGAGCAACCCCGTTGGATTTCAGCCTTGCCAAATTCATTCTCCAGACAGAAATAAAAGACCCTAAGGTCTGAATTAACTTTGTATATACTAAGCTGCTTAGTATTGCTTATTGAAATTGTTTTTACCCTGCTTCTCAGTGAAAAGGTTCCTATAATAAGCATGCTTTTAAAGCTTTTTTCCTGCCTGGAGAAAGCCTTCTTGAATGGCAGGGTATGGTATGGTAGGGTGTAAACTATGGTATCATCGCATCAGATGACAAAGCGATAAACAACTACCTGACATTCAGAAGACATCTTAAGGCAGCCCTGTTCAGGGAAGTTTTTAATGTGTGACATTTTGGTGTATTTTTGGTCTCTGTGGAAGCCGCCCAAAGTGTCTGGGGAAACCCAGCCAGATGGGCGGGGTACAAAAATTATTATTATTATTATTATTATTATTATTATTATGTGTGTGTATGTATGTATGAATGAATAAAACTCAACAGGAGGAATAAATTGCCCATTCAGATGGTGTAAGAATTAAATGATATAATCCTTTCAGGAACTGGAGATTGGTGTTTGAGTTTCAAGCAATAATGCAGCTCAGTCCTATGCATATTTATTTAGAAGCAGGTCCCCCCACTGAGTTCGGTAGATCTCACACCCCAGCAAGTATGGATAGAATTGTAACCATAGTGTAAGTATATATTTTTCTTAGCTGCCTTCCTCAAAAGCTGCATGTAATTTTGACAAGAAAGGATGTGCGTATCAGGTCCAAGAGCAAAATGAACTGCAGTGCCATTTGTGTTTTTGTTGTGCCCAAACCCCATTGTCTTCCTTAACCCTTCCAACTAGCTTTGCTAATGGCAGATCCACAGGCTTGATCCTGGATAGCGGAGCAACCCACACCACTGCCATCCCAGTGCATGATGGATACGTGCTCCAGCAAGGTAAGCATTCTTCCAGAGGAGTTGGTAGAAATCTTGGCTGCCCCGTTAATAAGTGAGGTTCAGGACAAACAGATGAGAGGATTCCTTTGCCCAACACAGGATTAAATCATTTGAGGAATTCCCCCCCCCCCCCCGAGATGTGGTGATGGGTTGCCGGCTTAGATCAATCGATCCTTCATGAGCTTATTTTTAAGGCATCAATATAAGCCAAAATTCAACCTTTGTAGGTATACTCTTGAGTACCAGACGCTAAAGAACAAGGCCAGAAAAGGGTCATCTTTTTCATGCTTTGTGTGCTTGTGCAGGGGCGTCTAAAAGCCTCTGCTAAAGAAAGAGTGCCGGACTAGAGGCCTCAGTCCACTCTTTTTTAAAAAAACACCACCACCACCAAACCCTCCCCCCTGTTATTGTCGTAAGACCAATGTATTCAAACTTTACAAAACAGATACCTTACACTTTAATGTAACATCTTTCGTTTGCGTTTTGTATGTTACCCCTTGCCTGAGTCTGAGTGCATCTGCTCTGTGAAGTCACTTACCATCTTTATTCTGCAGCCTAGTTGCTCTTGAAGGGGAAGGGGGCGGTTTGTGTAGCAGAATGCTCTTCCAGTCTGCCATTGGACTGGAGAACAGAGGTCCCTGAGAATGCAGAAGCCAGTTGGCCTGTTACTAAGGAAATAGCTCTGTTTATTTGGGGTGGGGGGGTGACTTCCTGCATGCAAAATGTGATATTGGAAGATTGAAACCTTTTCTAGGTGTCCCACTTGTGTTCTGCATTTGCAGGCATTGTGAAATCACCTCTGGCTGGGGATTTCATTACGATGCAGTGCAGAGAACTGTTTCAGGAAATGAACGTGGAGATAATTCCTCCATATATGATCGCATCAAAGGTAATAGATTATACTGGAAAGAATGAAAGGGGTTGTTTGCTTTGTGTGTATGTTGGCTGCTTTTGTGAGCCTCTCCTCCAGTCCAGGCAGTATTTCTCAAGTGTTTTGAACTTGGGAGCACCTCTTGAACCTCTGCCTTGTAGGGCCCCCAAAAACAAACAGTTTGCACGCGTGTTCATCTCTCATTTATACAGGGCCTTCAGATCATTTGGCTGAGAAATGTTCAGTGAGGAATGCTCGAGTGCATGTGAGCCACCCCTTAGATTTTAGGGCTGGAATGAGCAATTGGGTACTGTATATAAAGAGCAGCACCTAGCTCTCCCATTACCCTGGGGGATGGGTTGGTGGTTGGGTCTGGTTTGTTATTGATGTATTTAGTGTATAAGGAGTTTTTGTTATTAAAACCTTGTTTAAGTTATTTTTGAGTCCCTTTTTAATGCATGGTCTCCCCAGCAAGCTCTCTGCAGCGCTTCTAAACTGCAAATAGCCAACAATGTCCACCACTTGGTTCTCATGGTTCTAGGTGAACAATCGGTTTGACTTTTAGTAAGGCAGCTGTGAAGGAATCGCCCAACAAACCTGCAAGGCAGGCTGCTGAACCGCACTCCTTTCTGCTTTACAACTGTCACCAAAAGTTGCAAGGAGAGGTACTGCCAGCTGAGTGAGCTCCAGACAGTTCCCCCTTGTCTTTCTCAGATCAAGGCCTGTAGCATAAAACCAAACAATCTGGCACACAGAATAATATCCCTTGCGTAATCAGTAGGAAGCCAAAAGCCTGAATCCGATTTAGAAACTTGTATGGTGAAATTGAAGAAAGTCTTGTGGGTCCCATTGGAAATGAAATCAACAAGGGTTCTCTAGATACTCAAGATGAGACAACTTAGAATCAACAGAACAAAGGTTCAACCAGACACTGTGCTTAAACAACTTTCACAACAAATTGTACCCCCTTTTAATACCCTAGAGTAACATAGAGGGAAGGAAGGAAAGATGGACAGGAGAAGGGAAATTTCTCTAATCAGGAGGGCGGAAGGGTGTTGGAAGTAAATGTCATGTAGCACCTAAGGACAGGGCTGATTAGTGCTTGCCAACACGGGAAGGTGAGAATTGGAGGGACAGCTCCCTTATTGACTGGTTGAAAAAGCTCATGAAACCAAGGCTCATCCTGTGGATTTGTGGAAAGATAACAAAGAAGTTGGAATACAGGCCCTGTATTCTTGGCCTTTGTTAAATAATGTATTGGAATGTAGACACTTTGACCCTGATTTGCTGTTGCAGGAAGCCGTTCGTGAGGGTTCTCCAGCAAACTGGAAGAGAAAAGAGAAACTGCCGCAAGTCACAAGAACGTGGCACAATTACATGTGCAATGTGAGTATGTTCTTCCAGGTCTACAAAGAAAATAATTTTGGAAGTATGCCTTGCGCTAGATAGGATTCCTCTGCTAGAGGTAACTTGGGATGAGGGATCTGTGGCCCTCTAGGTCTTCTCAAGACTTCTACCTTTCATCAGCTGCAGCCAGCTGGCTAGTGGTTGGGGATGATGGGAATTGTCAAACAACATATTGGGGTCGGGTGGGTAGGGGAGCATAGGGTCCCTACACTGCCCTAAATAAACTCAGATATAACTAGCACTTGTGAATGTGTTAGGTTTGCATAATCAGGAACAGTGCTTAAAAAAATATGGGGAATGGCAGAAAAACTCGAGACCCTGTTCTTGCAGTGGCCGACCAGATGCCTGTGGGAAACCCAAGCACAAGAGCACTCACTTCTCTCGCGGGTTCCAGCAGTTGGTTTTCAGAAGCATACTATGTAGACAGAGCATGACTAGTAGCCATTGATTGCTTTTCCATAAACTTTTCTACTTGTCGAGAGCCAGTGTGGTGTAGTGGTTAAGAGCGGTAGTCTCGTAACCTGGGGAACTGGGTTCGCGTCTCCGCTCCTCCACATGCAGCTGCTGGGTGACCTTGGGCTAGTCACACTTCTTTGAAGTCTCTCAGCCCCACTCACCTCACAGAGTGTTTGTTGTGGGGGAGGAAGGGAAAGGAGAATGTTAGCCGCTTTGAGACTCCTTCGGGTAGTGATAAAGCGAGATATCAAATCCAAACTCTTCTTCTTTTTTAAAGCAATCCATGTTGGTGGTCTTCACTGCCTCCTGTGGGAGTGAGTTCCGTAGTCTAATAATGCTCTGCATGAAGAAGTACTTTCTTTTATCTGTTCTGAATTTTATCTTCCAAAATTCGTCTTCATTGGATGATCCCAGGTTTTAGTGTTACGAGAGAGGGACTTCCCCATGCCATAATTTTATAAACTTCTATTGTGTAGATACTCCTCTTTTCTCTAAACTAAAAAGTCTGAAATGTTGTAACCTTTCCTCTTTGAGGAGTTGCTCCACCCTCTTGATCATTTGGGTTGTCCTTTTCTGAACCTTTTCCAACCCAGCAATATATTTTTTGAGGTCAGGCAACTAGAACTGTATGTAGTATGTGGGTCAATGGGAGAGAAAAGATGAAAGCCTATGTATGATGGTGTGATTGAATCTCTTGTTTTAGGTCATCATTGTTCTAAATTAAAAATGTCATCCTGGAGTTCCCATGTATAGCAACGTGGAAACTTGAGAATTGCAGGATATTGCAGCTTGATTACTGTGAAGGTTTATCCCGGGGGGGGGGGTAGCCTTCATTTCTTAGGTCTGCTTTAGTATACTTTACAGGTTCTGCTAAGAATAGCCTTAATTTTGAAGATGGAAGTACTGTTGTGGGGGCAGGACGAGAAACCTCTATGGCATTTTATTTGTAGCTAATGCAGACATTTCCCTTCTAAGATTTGTCCTTCTGTAACTCTGAACCAGGTCTGTAACTCTGAACCAGGTCTGTAACTCTGAACCAGGTCTGCCATTTCACAAATTCTTCTGGGGACTCTCCATAGGTCATCTACTCTGAGTCGCTGAGATATTACAGATATATGTCAATGTTTTTGTCTGCCTAGGATTCTCTTGTATGGTCCACAGTTCCTCCTTTCTTTGATCTTCTGGTGTTTGGAACATGAAACCTCATACTTGTTTCTTTTCAATACTTTCTCCTCCACAGTGTGTGATTCAGGACTTCCAGGCTTCTGTCCTCCAAGTGTCTGATTCAACTTATGATGAGCAGTATGTTCTTTTAAAATTATTTTCCACTTTACAATGGCTAACTTAAGTAACTGGGTGATTTCCAACCTGAGCCTGTGAACATCATACTAAATTATTGTTTAGCGTTACAAGAATGAGCCTCTCCTCTTGCTGGGCTTGCACTTTTTCCTACAAGCCACCCCAGCAGGGTGTAAGGAAGAATTTGAAAGCTTTTGGTTCTGTCTTTGATTAACCGCAACTTGACATGTTGTGTCAACACTGGACAAACTGTGGTTAATCTTAACTCTGGCTATGAAAACAAACCAATTTCAGACCATAGGGTGATACTCAGCTAAGTTTTTCTCAGAGTAGACACATTGAAATTAATAGTCATGGCTAAGTCAGGTTCATGAATTTCAGTAGGTCTACTCGTGAGTGAAACTTAGTTGAGTGCCACCCATGGTTTATGAAGCTGACTTGTTTTCACTAACCATAGCTGAGAATAACAACAATTTAGGGCAGGTAAAAGCTGCTTAAAGACAACCAGCAAGCAAGCATTTTCTTCAAAAGACAGAAGCACTTTTTCAACCTCATGCAGAGCTGTTCAAACTTGGCATCAAGAATGGGGGACATTGTTCGCATTGACAGCTCTGCCAGTGTCCCCTTAGAATGGTGGACTAGAACCTGAGAGACCTGGGTCTGAATCCTCACTCAGCCATGAAACACTCTGGGTGACCTTGAGCTAGTTGCTGCCTCTTAGTTGAACCTACTGCAAAGGGTTGTTGTGCAGTTGAAATGGGGAGGAGAACTATGTACGCCACCTTGAGATCCTGGGAAGAAAAGGTGGTATATAAATGTCATAAACAAACATAATGTAAGAATAACCTGTCGGATCAGGCTAATGGTCTAGTCAAGCACCCTGTTTTCATAGTGGCCCACCGGATGCTTGTGGGAAACCCAACAATAAACATCCATAAAAATGGCAAAAGTGGTTTATTTCCCAAATAGGTTTTTAACTTAAACAATTACAAGCACCATAAATAAAGAGTTCACTTGCAATATGTCAGTGGTTCAGTGTTCATTTCTTCTCTTTCCAAAATAGATTTTATCTTAAACAATTGCAAGCGCAGTAAATAAAGAGTCCACTTGTGATATACCAGTGGTTTAGATTTTGGACGTTTTGTTGCTAAAGAGGTGTAAGGGGTGCAAGCTAGCCAGCCAGGCCAACCCCTCCTTCCCAGCATTCCAGTTTTAATAGCTAGTGAAACTGTTGGGCAGAGTCTCTTAGTGGTGAAAGGATGAGACTGTGAAAAGAACTTGTAGAGCAAGGAAGAAAAACAAAAACAAGGGCAACATGGAAATCTTGGGAGAGGGGAAGGGAATTGTTTGGATATGGGAGGGGTACATTGCTCTAATCCCTTCCATGCCACAAAGATCTCTGGGTGGCCTTTATCAGTTCCCTGTTTCCTGGGATTGTTGCAAGAAAAATTTGGTAAGAAGTGCAATTTGCTGTGTTGTGCATGAGAACTGGGAAAGAAAAACCTGGCAATGGTGGAATGCCTTCTAAAAACGAGTTGTTTCTGCCCTTTAGGGTGGCTGCACAGATGCCCACGGTACATTACGAATTCCCCAATGGTTACAACTGTGACTTTGGTGCTGAGCGGCTAAAAATTCCTGAAGGCTTGTTTGACCCTTCCAATGTAAAGGTAAAACTAAGTAGGACAGTATGTGAGATTGCATTTTGTGTGCAAGCATCTAGCTAACGTTATGGAAGTATATAGGAGTCCGTAAAGTTAAATGTCCTGAAATCTTTTTAACTGTTTTAAATGATTTGGGGAAGATAAGAAATAGCAGGATATTTGGAGCTTCAGATGAACCAGAATGTGTCTTGCATTACCGTATTTTTCGCCCTATTGGACGCACCGGCCCATAGGACGCACCTAGTTTTCAGGGGGGGAAATCAGGGGAAAAAAATATTATTCCCCCCCCCCCCCCGCAGCTCTGGGAGCAGCGGACAGGCTTCACGCAGCCTGTGTGCTACTCCAAGACCTTCTCCCTGCTTTTGTGGGAGAATTCCCCCACCTCCCGCAAAAGCCCACAGGAGCCGTGCGCGACTCCTAAGGGCTTTTCGACCAGGAGGGAAAAGGGACTGAAATGGCCAGTCAGTCCCTTCTCCCTCCTCGGGGAAAAGCCCCCAAGAGCGGCGCGCTCTTCAAAGGGTTCGTGGCTCCTGCTGCCTTTTCTAGGAGGTGGGGGAATTCCCCCACCTCCTAGAAAAGGCAGCAGAAGCCAGGGAGCCCCTTTAAAGAGTGTGCGGCTTTTGCCTCCTTTTGCGGGAGGTGGGGGAATTCCCCCATCTCCCGCAAAAGCCCACAGGAGGGAGAAGGGACGGACTCAGCCAGTCAGTCCCTTCTCCCTCCTCGGGGAAAAGCCCCCAAGAGCGGCGCGCTCTTCAAAGGGTTCGTGGCTCCTGCTGCCTTTTCTACGAGGTGGGGGAATTCCCCCACCTCCTAGAAAAGGCAGCAGAAGCCAGGGAGCCCCTTTAAAGAGTGTGCTCCTTTTGCGGGAGGTGGGGGAATTCCCCCATCTCCCGCAAAAGCCCACAGGAGGGTTGGAGAGTAGTGGGATGGCGTCGCACGCCTTCCCACTGCCCCCCATCCTCTGGGGCTGGCCATGGGGGAAGCGCTGCTTTCCCCCCCGCCCGCCTCCAACCCGGGTTGGAGAGTAGCGGGAAGGTGTCGCGCGCCTTCCTGCTGCCCCCCAACCTCTGGGGCTGGCAATGGGGGAAGCGCTGCTTTCCCCCCCCCCGCCAGCCTCCAACCCGGGTTGGATAGTAGCGGGAAGGTGTCGCGCGCCTTCCTGCTGCCCCCCAACCTCTGGGGCTGGCAATGGGGGAAGCGCTGCTTTCCCCCCCGCCAGCCTCCAACCCGGGTTGGAGAGTAGCGGGAAGGTGTTGCGCGCCTTCCTGCTGCCCCCCAACCTCTGGGGCTGGCAATGGGGGAAGCGCTGCTTCCCCCCCCCCGCCAGCCTCCAACCCGGGTTGGAGAGTAGCGGGAAGGTGTCGTGCGCCTTCCCGCTGCCCCCCATCCTCTGGGGCTGGCAATGGGGGAAGCGCTGCTTTCCCCCCCCCGCCAGCCTCCAACCCGGGTTGGAGAGTAGCGGGAAGGCGTCGCGCGCCTTCCCGCTGCCCCCCATCCTCTGGGGCTGGCAATGGGGGAAGCGCTGCTTTCCCCCCCACCAGCCTCCAACCCGGGTTGGAGAGTAGCGGGAAGGCGTCGCGCGCCTTCCCGCTGCCCCCCATCCTCTGGGGCTGGCAATGGGGGAAGCGCTGCTTTCCCCCCCGCCAGCCTCCAACCCGGGTTGGAGAGTAGCGGGAAGGCGTCGCGCGCCTTCCCGCTGCCCCCCATCCTCTGGGGCTGGCAATGGGGGAAGCGCTGCTTTCCCCCCCGCCAGCCTCCAACCCGGGTTGGAGAGTAGCGGGAAGGCGTCGCGCGCCTTCCTGCTGCCCCCCATCCTCTGGGGCTGGCCATGGGGGAAGCGCTGCTTTCCCCCACCGCCAGCCTCAAAGAGCAGACTCTCCTGGCTTCAGCGGAAGCAACGCAAAGCCTCCGGAGCGCAGGCTTCGGAGGCTTCGCGTTGCTATCGCTGAAGCCAATGAGCCTGCATTCGCCCCATAAGACGCACACACATTTCCCCTTCATTTTTGGAGGGGAAAAAGTGCGTCTTAAAGGGCGAAAAATACGGTACATTTCTCATAGCATTACATCAGGGGTGGGGGACTTCTGGTCTCCGGGCCGCATTGTTTCTGGCAGGGATCCTAATTTGACCCATGAGGCCATTTCCTCCAAGTCCCGTCCATCTGCCTCGCCTCTGAAATTGCAGGTGACTTCAGGTGCGAGGCAGGTGAAGGCATGGCTGCCATCACTTTGAAATTGTGTTGAAACAACTTGCAAATGGATGCCATTTTCAGCTTGTCACCTGATTCCATAATAGTGCCAGGTCATCAACAGGTGATTGGGGGAGGTGGGATGGGGGCAGGAAGGATCTGGTCTGCCAGCTGGATCCAGTTCCCCATCCTTGCATTATATGAGTACAGACCATGAAGCATCCTCTCCTACAAGTGGTATATTTCCCCCCATATCCTCACTGTTTTGTAGAACTGGTCGGCCACCAAGCTAGCACAGCTCACCAGCCATGTATTGCAGCCCATTGGGAGGTTGATAAACCTCTGTTGTTTTGCTTTCTGCCTGGATTGCAAATACAGTATATGGTCGGCTGGGTTGGTTGGTTTGATGGGTCATATATTGTGCTTCTCTGATGAAGACTTTCTCTTTCCCAGAAATACCCACATGCAAGACTATTATGACTTGCCCTCTGATAAAATCCATTGTTAGCAGACTGGGACTTACCTGTTGAAAGGAAAGGTCCACTCTTGCCTTATATTGGAACAAGTTTAGTAGCAGTTCTAAACTGGATAATAAGTTGGGAAGAAAGATTTTATTTTTATTATAACAATTTCAGTGAATGGGCAGTAAGGTACATGCTAACAGTATTTGGCCCTCCCCAACAGCATTTTCAGATTTTGCCACAGTTTGTTCTCCCCACTGCTTGTGCAAGGGATTTCATGGGCTTTGTGCTATTTTTTAAAAAAATGGGCAAACTCTCACACACTGAGAAGATATGGCTAGGCGAGGATTCCCAAGAGCTACAGCCCCTCCTCAACCAATGTACCTCCTGTCTGAAAGGTAAAGGGACCCCTGACCATTAGGTCCAGTCGTGGCCGACTCTGGGGTTGTGCGCTCATCTCGCTTTACTGGCCGAGGGAGCGGGCATACAGCTTCCAGGTCATGTGGCCAGCATGACTTAAGCCGCTTCTGGTGAACCAGAGCAGCGCACGGAAACGCCGTTTACCTTCCTGCTGGAGCGGTACCTATTTATCTACTTGCACTTTAGCATGCTTTGGAACTGCTAGGTTGGCAGGAGCTGGGACCAAGCAATGGGAGCTCACCCCGTCACAGGGCTTCGAACCACCGACCTTCTGATCGGCAAGTCCTAGGCCCTGTGGTTTAACCTACAGCGCCACCCGCGTCACCTCCTGTCTATGGGGCTGGAAAAAATAAATACAGGGCATATTCTATCACACTGTTATCAATTTGAGTCTACTATAATAGCAGCATTAACTTGCCATTTTCTTTCTTCCCTCTCCAGGGTTTATCTGGCAACACAATGCTTGGCGTGAGCCATGTGGTCACTACAAGTGTCGGGATGTGTGATATCGACATCAGGCCAGTAGGTATTAGTTAGGCATGGTGGTTTAATAGAAAATAGACCAGGGAGTGATTCCCTTTCCTTAGCTAAAATTCAAAGTGCCCTGAATAGTGATCTGCTCCACACAATGCTGCCTGCTTGCGTTCTTCAAGGGAGAGCTGGTGTAATGTCTTGCCTTGGCAACAAACTAGCTTTGTCACCTTAGGGGACCTACTGCTCTTTCAGTCTCAGCCCTTCCCATCTGCAAGGCAGTGGTGGTCACACTGACTTAGTGTAAGATAATGTTGACGTTCTTTGCATATCCTCTAGCATACTGCATAAATGTTAGCTGGTGTGTGTTGATAATACATTAGGAACGTAGAAATTTGCCTTATACCATGTCAGGCTATTTGTCCAGGTGGCCCAAGCTTGTTTATCATCTGACCAGAAAGATAACCAGAACTGTTTAAAGGGAAGGTACCAGGGCTTGGACCCAGGTTCTGCTGTGTGCAAGACATATGCTCTAACCACTGAGCCAAAGTCTGTGTTTCTAGTAGTTTTGAAATGATTTACCCTACCTTTCCATCCATGCAACCCCAGCAATCAGTTGCTACATTTAAATGGACCTGAAAATGAATAAAATCCCAATCGACAACATTCAAAAAGAGAAGCAGCAAACCCAGGCAGATGGTTAGTTACCACCCTGGCATTCTGACCTGACATCTAAAGGCAATGACTAATGGGCAGACTACTCTGCCCTGTGGGTGCCACTACTGAAAGGCCCTGCCCCAGGCCATAACTCTGGCCAGCTGGTAGGATATGGAGCAGGGCTTCTGATGATCTAAACGTGTGTGTAGGTTCATGGGCAATGAGGTGGCCCTCCTATGTCTCAGGTGGTCAGCCTGATCCTCTTCTCTTGAGGATTGCAGCCCTGTATATTGCAACTCGCTCCCATTGCAACAGATAAGGTACGCTTTTGAGTAAGAGCGCCTAAGACCACAATGTAAAATGTGAAGGTAGGATTCCCTGTAGTGCTGTTTTCCATGAAATGGCAGAAACTAAACTGGGCTGGGGTTGCCATCTTCATGGTCCAGCAGCTTGATTCCCTGCATACCCACATTCTGCATTGTTGCTTTGTCCCCCAGTCGTCTTCACCACCTCTGTCAGCAGCTTGCCCAGAAGAATGAGCAAATGTCGAAAGTCCATGAATGTTGTCCATGCTAGATTCATTTCTCAGGCTTCTGGTGAATTAGGTATTCCCATCTGCCAAACTGTGGGTTTTAGTATGGAATTATCTAGACTTCCTATGTAGCTTTGAAGAATTTACCTAGTGGGAAAGTTCATTTCTTGTGTCTTCTGCACTGGAACCCTTCACAGGTCTTAAGCATGCTGGTTATTTTTTCTTATACTGTTTTATCAGCAGAGTGAAGTTGTGACTTGTTTCTTTCAGTATATATATCTGTGTTGTGAAGGGCAACAGAGGAAAAAATACCATTATAATGAGTCCTGCCTTTGTTCTCCAGGGTCTCTATGGGAGTGTGATTGTAGCAGGAGGGAACACCCTACTACAGAGCTTTACAGACAGACTAAATAGAGAACTGTCTCAGAAAACACCTCCGGTGAGTGGCTACCAAACAGCCAACATTTTCCTTGTACTTCTTAAATGTGTGCAGGTATTTGGCTATTGAAGCAGTGCTCCTGCCAAACACGAGACCGGTGAACTGCAACCAGTTCAAAGAGAAAGATAATGCTTCTAGGCATATACAAGCCTGTAGCTTGGGCATTCCTCAGATACCCCTTTGGATCTGGGCCAATTTAAAATGACAATAAATATTTTTTTTCTCTTTTGATTTCAGAGCATGCGACTGAAGTTGATAGCGAACAATACAACAGTAGAGCGAAGGTTTAGTTCCTGGATTGGTGGCTCCATTTTGGCTTCTTTGGTTAGTAGATTGATAAGGCTTGATTGGGGGGGAAGCAGCGCTGCTCAAAAAGGTTACCCAAGAAGATTTGGGTGAGACTTAACTCCAATGGGGAGAGTTTGCTAATAGGGAGAAATCTGATGGACGTGTGTGTGTGTGTGTGTGTGTGTGTGTGAACAGTAAAGCGATTTCCCCATTGGAAACTACTATAGGCATGATCATTATTTCAAAACGCCTTCTTGAGGAACAAGATCATACCTGAACTACCTTGTTTCTCCTTGCTTGCCGTCTTTAGAGCAGTGATAACCAATGTGGTTCCCTGTGGATATTGTGGGACTCCAGCTGGCCAGTTGGACACCTAGGAATTCAACAAGTCCAACATAAAAACAATAGCTCTTTTCAGCTTCCTCTCATTATGGTTTCTGTTTCATACTCTGCACTGTCCTTTCGAAGAAAAGGCTACCATCTTTGGTTTTGTCTCTTGCAGGGGACCTTCCAGCAGATGTGGATCTCCAAGCAAGAATATGAAGAAGGAGGGAAGCAATGTGTAGAAAGAAAATGCCCATAAAAACCTGGTTTTTTTATTATAAAAAAAGACAGCTGCCTTTCCCAGCGCTTCTAATATTGGATAGCTTTAGCATACTCAGGAATCCAAAGTTTTGTGTCTCTTTTGTAGGAAATGTATACTTTTTTGTGCATTCTGCAATCTCCCCTTTTTAACAAACCGTAGGTATTTTAAAAGGCCAACATCATTCTGTCACAGCAGATGGATGCCCACATCCTTTGTAAATGCAATAACTCTTATACAAACTCTTTTTATAATTTTTGTATAGATATATATTTTCTGCAAAATTCCCGTCCCCCCACTGGAAACAAAGCTATAAACTGTGGATGTAATCTCCTGCCTTTATGAGAAATGTGTCTACTTTCAGACTAGTCTTCCTTGTTACGTTGGCCTTAATAAATTCCTCTAGTTTGTCTTAGAGTCCCTTTGTGTTTGTTTCAGAGAAATTCTGTTTTACATTCACACAACTAATTAAATGAGAGGAGAATGGATGGTACTCAGTTCTTGGTTGAACTAATCCCTGCCTTTAATACTACTGTTTGCTAGATCTGCAGTAATAGTGTTCTCTTTGTGTGAGTTGGAGGGATGGTCCTTGAATACAGGAATCCTTTAACTTTTTGCTTCCCTGGTGCCCATGCTACTTGCATCGTAAATTGGGGTTAATATTAACAGACCTGAAGCAAATCCAGCCCAGCTGCATAAATTGTGCATATTTATGCAACTTTTGATCATCGCATGGGCCAGAGAGCTCTGCACGACCCCCCAAAACCTTCCTGTCTTTTAAGTATAATTGCTAAGTAAACTCAACATGAGGACCAGAAACTGGTTTTTACAAAAGCCAATCTGGATTTTAATTAGAGCATACCTGTTTCTTTGTGACTGCAACTACAAACTATGTCATACATAGAAACAATTAAATGGCTGTTGACAAACAAGTCTATGAAAGAACAAATATTTTACAAGAAGGATGATACAACTTTATTTTGGTAGGAGCGGAAATGAGCTTGTTTTACATCACATGGTATGTTTTGCCTTACTCTTTGTCCATTTACAAGCAGTTCAGAAGGAGGAATATTTGTGCCACAATTCCATCAAATACTGCCAACTTCCTGTTAGCTTTGAGACTGAGCACCAAGATGAGGGAATTGTTTCTTTAAACGCTTCTCTCTCTGCTTCTCCAAATTCCTCTTCCTTGTTTCATTGCGCAAATATTGTTCAAGTCTGAGTCTGCAGGAGAAAACCAACCAGTGCAAGTTAGCGTATAAGTTGTTTGTTTTATTTACAATGATATACAACCATGTGTATACAACAATGTTTTTAGCAGGTGCCCAAGAGAGTACAGTGAAGGCGTCTGCTTGAGCTCAACAGGTAGGGAGTTCCAAAGTGCAGCTGCTGCCACACTAAACACATTCTTACAAACACAGACACCTGTGTGACACCTGAAGTGGTGCCAATTCTGCCGATCGAAGTGGTCGAGCAGGCACATATAGCGCAAGGCGATCTCGTAGCTCTCCCAGACAATCAGCAAAGCAGGACAAATGGTAACAGGACATATAAAAGGGTCTGGTTTTAAAGGCTGCTGGTCTTACCTGTTAAAACGATTGACATTTGGCAAATAGTAGAACCGCTTCCTGTTATGCTTTGCATTTAGGTACCAAGGGATTGGCCATTCCCTAAAAGTGTACCTGCCAATGACAGACGAGGGGAATGTGTGAGATGAGATTCTTCTGAAAAGCTCCTAATTATGTCTAGCCACCTCTTCCCACCCCAAAATCTCAGGATACATTACACAACATTTTAGAGCCTATTTTTAGCTAAAACATATCAAAGCACACACACAAGCATCAGTCCCTAGTTCACTGTCAGTAGCTGATCTGCCCTGACCAGTTCTTACTTGAGCAAATTATTTGGTGGTTTCTGATGATAAATGCAGGATGGTAGGTTAATTATTTTAGGGCAGTAGCAGTACTCCCCACCCCCTTGCCACCACTTTCACTAAGGAAAGGCAAAGTGATAACCAGTCTTCCCAAGCCTCCACTGCCCTTTAGAAACTGAACTGGCAGTATGTGAAAGGCAGCCCTGACCTGCTTGCAAAGCACATAATGGAAGACTCCACCCCATACATTCAAAGTTCCCTCCTGCTCTGAATAGCTTACAGAGAAAATGTGCTAGAAAGCTAAGAACGTCAAATGGTAGAAGAGAATTTTTTTTTGTTCGCTCTTAAACGGAGAGTTCTTTCCACAATATGTTTCGCTTGAATATATGAAACTGCCTTGCACTGCATCACATCATTGGTCCATCCAGCCCAGTCCTCATACCCTCTTATTTCTAAAGTAGGTGTGGATTCTTATGTGATCAAAGAGGCAGTAACTACACACAAGGCAGCAGCATGAGCAGGGCTGGCCCTACCATTAGGCAGAGTTGGGCAATTACTATGAAGTCTGCCCTTAAAAGCTAGCCTGCTGCCCTCAGGTGTGATGAAGGATGCTGTCCCAGTGTGGAGGTAAGATTCAACTGGCAATCCAGTTGGCATCTGCTCATGGGATGTGGGGCACCATCTCTCTTGTCCTTGGCCTCAGGCAGCAAAATCTCTTGAGCTGCTCCCAGTACCAGGCTTATAGAAGTACAAAAAAAACTTTAGGGGGGAAAGGAAAACTAAAGGGAAGGAAACAAGCCTCCCCTCCCCAACCCAAAACCCAGTGAGGATTAAGCATGCTCACCGGCCACTGAATGCTAATTGGATGTTAGGAAAAAGTATTTAAAAATCTGCTGGCAAAGGGATTAGAAAATAATGTCAGGTGACTGACACTGAAAAGGAGCATTCCACATTGTTCAGTGTTTCCTTGCATGTCCCAGTAGTACTGTCTATTCGGACTGGCAGTGGTTCCCTGAGGTCTTGGATAGAAGCCTTTCCTAACTCTGCTAGCTCAAAAGATGGAGAGGCCAAGGATTGAAGAGAAGAGCCTGGAGAAGAGGAGGTTAAGGAGTGAAATGATAGCCATGTTCAAATATATAAAAGGATGTCACATAGAGGAGGGAGAAAGGTTGTTTTCTGCTGCTCCAGAGAAGCGGACACGGAGCAATGGATCCAAACTACAAGAAAGAAGATTCCACCTAAACATTAGGAAGAACTTCCTGACAGTAAGAGCTGTTCGACAGTGGAATTTGCTGCCAAGGAGTGTGGTGGAGTCTCCTTCTTTGGAGGTCTTTAAGCAGAGGCTTGACAACCATATGTCAGGAGTGCTCTGATGGTGGTTCCTGCTTGGCAGGGGGTTGGACTTGATGGCCCTTGTGGTCTCTTCCAACTCTATGATTCTATGATTCTATGAAGGTGGAATGTTGTACAAAGTGTCTGCTCTACACGGAGCCACGCTTGGTATCTGCTTTCCCCACCACACAAATGCTGCTCGATAAACACCAATAATTCTTTCTTGTACCAAAATACGCGGCCCAAGAAGTCATGTCGCCATTCGCCTGGTCTCTCTTTCTCCTGGCCGGTCTGTAAGAGCCGCAAAGCGTCTTCCCTTTCCTGGATGACAAGATCCATTCTGTCCATGGAATCTTTCACCTGAAGACCACAAAAAGAGAGCTTCAGCTCCAAAGCCACCAATCCACGTGAAAGAGCCTGAGCCCAGGGGAACTCCAGGCACTAGCTTTTCCCAAGTTGGTGCTCTCCTGATGTTTTGGCCTACATCTCCCATCAACCCCAGTCAGCACAGCTGTCACGGCTGATGGGAGTTGTAGTCCAAAACATGGAAGGCATTCTGTTGTAGAATGTGCATGGGCTTAGCAGTCTTATGCAGTGGTACCTCAGGTTAAGTACATAATTCGTTCCGGAGGTCCGTTCTTAACCTGAAACTGTTCTTAACCTGAAGCACCACTTTAGCTAATGGGGCCTCCCGCTGCCGCCGCGCCACCAGAGCACGATTTCTGTTCTCATCCTGAAGCAAAGTTCTTAACCTGAAGCACTATTTCTGGGTTAGCAGAGTCTGTAACCTGAAGCGTATGTAACCTGAGGTACCACTGTAACAGGTTTTGATTGTCCCTACAAACTAAACGACACTTTGCTGGGAAATCTGTTTGTGAAAGGCCCATTCGAATGAGAACTATGAAATATAAAGAAATCCCTTTCCTTGGAGTCTGTGCCAAGAACATGCCAATGGATTGTGCTGTAACAACCTGAACCATAACTACACTGTCGCTGGGCAGCACTGCTGTTGGGTGGAACTTCTTCACAGAAACTACAACCAGGCTTTCTGTGACTCGTATCCCTCACTTACAGACTTATTTCATTTTACCATGTCTGCGGGCACCAGAAAAAAATTCGACTGGAAACTGCTTCAGAATCCTGCACCCACTGTCTTGCTGCCAGGGCTCACGCAGCCAGGGTTGGTGACAAAATACAAGGAGGGTGAGGGCAAATCAAGAGTTTAAGGAACCTAATAGAATTAAAGGTAAAGGTACCCCTGCCCGTACGGGCCAGTCTTGACAGACTCTAGGGTTGTGCGCCCATCTCACTCAAGAGGCCGGGGGCCAGCGCTGTCCGGAGACACTTCCGGGTCACGTGGCCAGCGTGACGAAGCTGCTCTGGCGAGCCAGAGCCGCACACGGAAACGCCGTTTACCTTCCCGCTAGTAAGCGGTCCCTATTTATCTACTTGCACCTGGGAGTGCTTTCGAACTGCTAGGTTGGCAGGCGCTGGGACCAAACGACGGGAGCGCACCCCACCGCGGGGATTCGAACCGCCGACCTTTCGATCGGCAAGCCCTAGGCGCTGAGGCTTTTACCCACTGCGCCACCCGCGTCCCTTCTAATAGAATTAGGGAAAGTTTAAAGACTTGCTTCATCTTATCTGACTCCTACATAAATGTAGGTAAAAGTTGTAAACAGTCTTTGGAAGAACTGCAAATGCTGCCTCCTTTACAAAGAAAATAGGGTTGCCCATGTCCAGGTTAGAAACTGAGATATGAAAGCTAGGACCTAAATGGCACCTTAAACCTAGGTTATGGGTGCAGCAACAGAATGTCTAGGAACACTTTTTTATATAACAAGTATACAAAGCTGAAAATGAATGAACTGCAGCTGAAATATGATGTTCATTTTTCACATGGTCTAGTCCTTCCCCTGCCCACCCCCTAATATTCTTAAGAGAGTCTCTTCTCCAGTCTTCAGAGAGTAGCTGGAAGTGGGGAGGCAGAAAAAGGTCCTTCTTTCCTTCCACTTCGTAGTTTTAATCGGAAATCTCAGCCGCAGTACTGCACCCAGATCTCAGAAACTGCTTGCGCTAATGAAATTCCCTGTCGCAAAATGCACCTAGGACAACAGGAGTTTTGAACACTAGCAGTGACCTCGGCATCATGTTACCTTATCTAATCGCTCTGGGCTTGGCATTGGCAGCCTCTGCCGTTTTGCTTCTTGCTCCAACGTTAAAAGCATGTTTCGCTCTTTAAGCAGGACGTACCTAAGTCAAATGACATATTGGTAAGTACTAACAGATTGTTAACTGGGACTTGTTTGCCCTACACACAGGTCATGCTAACCATAGTTTAGTGTTATGTCAATAAGCAATGAGAAGCTGGGGCTGAAATTCTTCCACCTCCCATGTAGCTGGAGGTGAAGTTTGAACATTTTTGCTTCTGCCTTTGATTAACTATTGCTTACCATGTTGGCTGGACCCAGAACTGGGGTTAATCTTAACTGTGGTTTGCTTAAACTGTGATTTGAAATGGGCATGTTTGAAAATAACTATAGTTAACGGTAACCAGAGTTTGTTGGTTCTGGGTCATATGAGAAATTACGTTTAACTAAAGTGGAAGCAAAAGCTCTCAAAATGCACCTTATGGCTGTCCACATGCAATTCAATAGAGCTTTCTGAAATGTGTAAAATTTTATCCAGCCACCTCTGTCTACAGCTTCTTGGCTAAATTATAATGATATAGGGACAGTGGGTGTCACAACTAGCAGAGGAAAAAGACAAGTTAAAATGAACTTTACTTCTAAGACAAATGGTGAAAACCTGGAATAATTATAGGATGAAATCAGGCCCAGAAGTTTCCCTCCTTAGCATTCATCTTAAAGTCACTCAATGTTTTTAACGAGAAATCAGCCATCAGAGTTTGTAAATTGGGGGAAGGATATACACAAATTTAGGGATTTAACAGATGAAAGTTTGCTAACATGGAATGAGATAGCTTAAAAAACAGGAGGCTAGGTACTCCATGCTTTCAGAATTTTCAATTAAGGAATCTTTTGTCGAGTATATGGTAAGGAAGATGACAACATGAGAAATCACAATAGCAGCTAATAAATCAAAAGGCCTCTTGGCAAAAACCTACAAATTATTGATTGACCTAAGTAAAAAGGAGTCTGCCTTCAGGATAAGGTGAGATAAAGAAGTGGGATTTACTATGCCAGAATTGAGATGATTTAAGATTTGGCATACAGTGAAAAATCTGCACTAAGTTTATCAATAAGGGAAATACAGTACAAGCTTTTATTGCACCAATATTTAACTCCTGCCAGGTTGAACAGAATGTTTATGGAAACAAATGTTCAGTGTTGAAGTGTCTGGCTGTAAATGCACAACTATATTACACATGTGGTGGGAATGTCAGCAAGCTTATGAATTTTGGAAGCAATCTGAGTCAAATAATATTAACGGGTTAACACTGAGATTTCCCCCAGTGTTGATTTTAACTAGACTGAGGAGGATATTCCTAGATTCTGAAATCATGACCAAGCAGTTATTGAAATACTGTGCACAAGGATGAAACAAGTACAGTAACTTTAAAGAAACACAAGCCATTAGATACACTGAAATATACTCACCAAAGTTTGTGCAAATCCTCACTGCTCTTGCCTCGGAGCTGTTCTACTGTCCAAGAATCCCCTGTGGAATCCACAAAGCGCATCAGTGTTTTGGCAGGGAGACAGTGACTGCTCAAATCTATATGGAGAACTGTTCTAAGGACCCAACCAGACTGAAATCTGCTTTGCACCCATGAAAGCTTCACCAAAAAATGAAAGTTAGAAAAGGTGATACAAAAGATTCCTCAACATTATCATGTATAATCAAATATTTTTAAATGAACAGAATTAAATATAAATAATGCTAACATATTATTGGACATAATGATATCTTCAGGTGACATATTCTGAATAAGAGTGTACACCTGAACAGTGATTTTACAGACACATGAAGATATACACCAGCACAGAATGTGCTGCTATTGATCTTTTACAATCCCACCTAGCTTACATATGCACAAAGTGGGAGGCCAGAAGGGGAGTCAAGATAAACAGATTCTGAGTATCTTACCAGATTTGACTTCTGTCTTTCCCCAGTTTTTGGGGTCATCAAAAAATTCCTCCAACCCATTCCGAGGCAAGGAGGTATGAAGCAACATACAGGGAGAGACTGTTTCTACTTTTGTGGCATTCTTGTGCAGGTTGTTAAGGATGAATCTGAAGGACAAAAAACCAGGATTTATTAAAAAACACACAAAATGATATAGGCACACACACACAAAACCTATTAGGGATGCTGTAGCAGTGAATATTCTGCATCAGCAGGAGACTGACTAGATGACTTTTCAAGGACCCTCCTATTCTACAATTTCATATAAACAAATTTACCTTGTTTAAAGCAAATGTTCGAAGTGTTTAAGTGGTTTTTAAAAACCGAATATCTGAACTAAAATCACTTTTTGAGGAAACCTAGATATTTCTTTAGACACTCAAGAGATTTCAGATCTGGACACTGTATGGTGGGTGACCCCTCTAGGAAGCTAGTCTACATAACAGCTATACTATAGAAGCCCATTCCCCCCCCCCCCCGAGAAGGCTGCAATTTATTGCGTACAAATCAAATCGAACTCCCTGAACACAGTTGGACTTTGATAACATAACATCATAGAACTGTGGAGTTGGAAGTGACCCCAACCCACTGCAATGATGTTTAGTCGGAATCTCCTTTCTTGCAACGTAGAAGCCATTGGTTTGAGCCAGTGTGGTGTGGTGGTTAAGAGCGGTAGACTCGTAATCTGGTGAACCGGGTTCGCTTCCCCGCTCCTCCACATGCAGCTGCTGGGTGACCTTGGGCCAGTCACACTTCTCTGAAGTCTCTCAGCCCCACTCACCTCACAGAGTGTTTGCTGTGGGGGAGGAGGGGAAAGGAGAATGTTAGCCGCTTTGAGACTCCTTCGGGTAGTGATAAAGCGGGATATCAAGCCCAAACTCTTCTTCTTCTTCTACCCTCCAGAGCAGGAGAAAACAAGCCAGTTCCATCTTTCCATGGGGACAGAACTTTGAGATATTTGAAGACGGCTTTGAAGATTGCAACTCAACGTCAGGAAGAACGTTCTGACAGTAAGAGCTGTTGGACGGTTGGAACGGTCTCCTTTGGAAAGTGGTGGACTCTCCTCCCTTGGAGGTATTTAAAGCAGAAGTCGCCTGGCTGTCCGCCGCGGATGCTTGAGCTGAGATTCCTGCATTACAGGAATGACGTTCGGGGTCCCTTCCAACTCTGCAACCCTATGATTCACCTACCTATTGAACGTGGTAGACTGGTGAGCCTACTGGTTTCCCTATTGCCACCCTGTGAGATCAAAATGGTCAGTACTTGGATCGCCAAGTTGGAGAAAGGGGGAGTTAAAAATACAAAAACATTTAACCAATGTTCTCCCTCACGGATTCCTTAACTGGCGATAATAATAATACTTTATTTATATCCCACCCTCCTCAGCTGAAGCCGGGCTCAGAGCGGCTAACAACAGTAAAATAATACAGCATTCTAAAATCAATTCATTATAAAATCAGTTCAAATCAAATTTATGGTAACCATTGGGCTAAAGTTCTGTGAAGAATTACCAAAGGAGGGGGTCAGGCTCTGCCTTGGCCAAAGGCCTGGTGGAACAGCTCTGTCTTGCAGGCCCTGCGGAAAGATGTCAAGTCCTGCAGGCCCTAGTTTCTTGTGACAGAGCGTTCCACCAGATTGGAGCCACAGCCGAAAAAGCCCTGGCTCTGGTTGAAGCCAGCCTAACCTCTCTGTGGCCCGGGACCTCCAAGATGATTTTGTTTGAAGACCGTAAGGTCCTCTGTGGGTCATACCAGGAGAGGCTGTCCCGTCAATATGAAGGTCCTAGGCCGTACAGGGCTTTAAAGGTTAAAACCAGCACCTTAAACCTGATCCTGTACTCCACCGGGAGCCAGTGCAGCTGGTATAGCACTGGGCAAATGTGATCCCGGAGCGAGGACCCCATGAGGAGTCTCGCCGCCGCATTCTGCACCCGCTGGAGTTTCTGGGTCAGTCTCAAGGGCAGCCCCACGTAGAGCGAGTTACAATAATACAATAGTCTGGAGGTGACTATCACGTGGATCACAGTGGCTAGGTCAGGGCGAGAGAGGTAAGGAGCCAACTGCTTAGCTTGGTGGAGATGAAAAAATGCCGCCTTTGTTATAGCTGCAATCTGCACCTCCATTGAAAGGGAGGTGTCAAAGATTACACCCAAACTCTTAACAGACGGTGCTGCCAGTAATTGCGCCCCCGCAAGAGATGGGAATTGCCCCCCCCATCCTATATCGTCCCGACCGAACCAAAGGACCTCTGTCTTCGAAGGATTTAACTTCAACCGGCTCCCACGTAACCATCCAGCCACAGCTTCCAAGCTGTGTGTATGGGGCCGAGACAGGATGGCCATCCATCAACAGATAGTAATAATAACACAATAATAATTTTATTAATTGTACCCTGCTCATGTGACTGGGTTTCCCCAGCCACTCTGGGCGGCTTCCAACATAAAGCCCTAAACAGCCTCTGTCCAGTATACCTGAAGGAGCATCTCCACCCCCATCGTCCAGCCCGGACACTGAGGTCGGCTTCCAACATAAAGCCCTAAACAGCCTCTGTCCAGTATACCTGAAGGAGCATCTCCACCCCCATCGTCCAGCCCGGACACTGAGGTCCAGCGCCAAGGGCCTTCTGGCGGTTCCCTCATTGCGAGAAGTGAGGTTACAGGGAACCAGGCAGAGGGCCTTCTTGGTAGTGGCGCCCTCCCTTCAGATGCAAAGGAAACAAGCAGCTATCTTCTCTTTAAAAGACATCTGAAGGCAGCCGGGTTTTTAACACTTGATTGGGAGCCGCCCAGAGTGGCTGGGGAAACTCAGCCAGATGGGCGGGGTATAAATAATTTATTATTACAGAATTATTATTATTATTATTATCATCATCATCATCAATAAAAAACGTAATGAAACATTAAGCATTGCAAAAGTAGCTTGGCTTGAACACGGCACGGGGGAAATTCAAGGAATAAAAGGAACACGGTAAAGCGGAGGTCGCAGGGCGCCTCCTTCCACCCGCCTCCCGCCCGGCGGCTGCCCACCTGGGAGGAGAGGAGGCCGACGGGCCGCCCCAGGTCGCTGCAGCCAACCTCAGGAGCTTCGAGAACGGCCGGCAAAGCGCCACCGCCGCCGCCATGACACCTCCCGTTTCCCACAATGCTCACCGGCCGCCGCCGAAAAGCGTCGGCCCAGGCCCATAGAGATTGCGAAGGATGCACGTAGAAGCACGCAGGCCTAACTTCCGGTTTGGGTCGGAAGCCGCTCTTCCTTGGGGTTTCCTTTGGGTTCAGAGCAGGGTCTACCCTCCGCAGCGCTGAGCATTCCTAGAGCGGACCTCCTTCCCCTATTATCATTGTAAATTTAAGGGGGAACGATATAAATTTAAGAAGGAAGCGCTATATGTATACCTCTAGATTTTCGTTTCCCCACAATGCTCCTTGCCTTCGACCGCAGATACAAGAAAAATCGAAGAGGCGACCGTGTGAGGTCGTCTTCAGCAGTAAAAATATCGGTCTTTCCGCACCTTCAAGAGCGACACCACGACCAGCCTTTCGTGAACTATACGCAAGAAAATGAATCCAGCTCATCGTGTAGTTGCGGGCCAAAGGAAGGAATTTTTAAATCCGTTTTGGCGTACGTGAAAATCGCATTGGATTGAGAAATTAAGTATTTTTATCGTTGACAGTCAGTGAGCAGTGGCTGGACTCCGCCAAGAAACGAAACATAGCGAGCCTTTCCTGCTCTTGTTCAGATTTCATTTTTGAGGGGTTGAAATTCTGCTTTGATTTAGCTTTTTAAACATTCGCAAATGAACTCTTCAGATGCAAACACTGCTCAAGGTCTCCATTATTATTATTATTAACGGTGCAAGTCAGTGAAGTGTAACTCTGTGTAACAGAGCATCCAGCTGATGCTTAAAAGAGATTTGGGCTCTGACTTCTAATGTGCAATATGAATAGTGATAATGATAATGATGATAACAACAACATGCCGCTTTATCTTGCCCAAGGCAACCCAAAGCGACTTACAACCAAACAACCACTTGCATGAAGCGCTCTTACGCTCTTATCCAGTACAGTTCTTACCATGTCTACTCGGAAGTAAGCCTGATTGAATTCAGTGGTGCTTACTGGAGAAATACAGCCTTTTTTTCCTTTAAAGGATTTTGCATGCAATAGGACCATAGGCGTTGCCAAGGGGGTGGGGCAGCCGCCCTCCCTTAGATCAAGTAAAACAATAGTAAAACATAACTAACTGACCAATCACGTCGGTTCTGCGCCCCCTAACAAAACCAGACTCCGCTCGTGAATAGGACCCGAATTAAAGCAACAACAACTCTTTGCCGGTTATCTTTTGCCTGGGGGAGAACGCCGGTTTCCTACGAGCATCTAATAGAGAAACCCCGTCGGGTTCTGCGAGCGGCGCATTGAACTCGCAAACCGGCTCTTCGTGGCAGTCTGTATTAGTGAATCTACGCGCCGCCCTGGCGCCCGTTCTAAAGATGGCGGCGACGCGCCTTCAGCCCCGCCCGCCCAACGCGAGTCACCTTCCTCCGCCGTTACCTTGCCAGTCGCAGGCATGGCGGCCATGAGCCTCCTGCTCCGAGCGGCGGCTGCTTTCGCGGCCAGGAGGACCTTTCCCGGCCCGGGTCTCTGGGGTCGCTTCTCCCCGCCTGGGCGGGCCGCCGGCCGCTCTGTGATCATCGGTATGGCTTCGCTAGGGGACGGGGGGATCTTTGGGGTGGGGTGGGGGGTTTCCCGTCTGGTTGACCTTGAGGATTTGAGACAATCCCTGAGTTTTACGGGGGGGTGGGGGTGGCGTTGCCACCATATACGTGCAATAATAATTATTTTACATATAATATCTAATTGCCGTGACTCCCCTGCCTGGGAAACCTATTGCGCAGGCAGAGGTTCAACTGGTGAAGCTTCCTCCCAACCTGCTTGGTTTGGGCCAGCCATGCTAATAATAATAATAATAATAATAATAATAATAATAGTTATTATATAATAATAGTAATAAAAAATTTATACCCCACCCATCTGGATGGGTTTTCCCAGCCACTCTGGGCAGCTTCCAGCCGAATATAAAAAACAATACAGCATCAGACATTAAAACCTTCCCTAAAAAGGAACGCCTTCAGTTGTCTTTTAAAAGTAAAATTTTTTATTGCCTTGGCATCTGCTGGGAGGGCGTTTCCACAGGGGGTTTCTGCCACTCAATCGCAGTCCTTCCCCCAAGGGCAGCTTTTCTTGGAGGAAGGACGTGCTTTCAAAGGCATGTCAATGATGGAAATAATTAGCAAAGCAATCCTGCTTCGGCTGGGTCAGAACTGGATAAGTCCCATTATTATTATTATTATTATTATTATTATTTATTTGTTGAATTTACATAATGCCCTATATCCCAGGAGTCTCAGGGTGGTTCACAGAATAAAACCAAGATATAAAACCACAAAATACATAATAAAAATTAAAATAACAGCCCAATAGCCCCCCCAACACACACACCACAGCCTCGGTTTTTTGCTTTGCAAGAATAGCTGTGTGGGAATGTGCAAAAACAGAGGAGAACACAAGCGAAGTTCTCTTTGTCGGCTTGACTGGGTCACAGAAACCACAGCTGGCTTTGCGCTAACACGTGGATTTGATTTTTGCAGCTCCAGTACGCCATGGCAGCGGAGGTGGGAAAAGAATGTTTGTCATCCAGGCGACGGATTTTTACGACAGGCGATTCCTGCTTTTGTTGGTGAGTCTCCACTCTTTGGGGAGGGAGGAATTGTAGGAGACCAAAAGGTGTCACACGGGATATTCTGTGATATTCTGTGTTCTAAATGCTACTGTATTCAGTCTTCCTGAGCCCAAGGTTCAGCTTTACTTTAGAGATGGCTTTTTGAGCTTTGTAAGCAGAGCAGAGATACCTGTGGACCAGGGCCGGATTTAGGTTTGATGAGGCCCTAAGCTACTGAAGGTAATGGGGCCCTTTATATGTGATATTTTAGGGAGCAGACTAGCAGGCAGGGCCCATTACTTACATCATAGGAGCCTACACAACACAAAACACTGTTGCTGTATGTAGGTTTTATTTTATTTGTTTTTTATCTTATACTTTGGAAATGTGCATCCAGTTTTTCCCCCTTTAAATTTTTTGGGCCCCCCCCAAGAGAGTGGGGCCCTAAGCTATAGCTTGTTCAGCTTATATGTAAATCCAGCACTGCTGTGGACTATAAAAGCCGCCTTTCTGTTTTGCAAGAGTATATACGATATACGGGTGGGCTTTTTTTAGCTTATTGGTAATTATACACAGGTGGCGCTGTGGGTTAAACCACAGAGCCTAGGACTTGCTGATCAAAAGGTCGGCGGTTCGAATCCCTGCAACGGGGTGAGCTCCTGTTCCTCGGTCCCTGCTCCTGCCAACCTAGCAGTTCAAAAGCACATCAAAGTGCAAGTAGATAAATAGGTACTGCTCCGGCGGGAAGGTAAACGGCGTTTCCGTGCGCTGCTCTGGTTCACCAGAAGTGGCTTAGTCATGCTGGCCACATGACCCGGAAGCTGTCTGCGGACAAATGCTGGCTCCCTCGGCCTATAGAGCGAGATGAGCGCCGCAACCCCAGAGTCGGTCACGACTGGACCTAACGGTCAGGGGTCCCTTTACCTTTACCTTTAACTATAGAATTAGAAAGTGGGCAGTATCAACTTCACTTTTCCTAGAGAGCCCTTGTACAGTGCAACCTGTTACTGTGGGATAAGGGTGGCTTCAACTTTGCAGCAGTTCTGGTGACTGTTGTTTGTTTCAAGGTTGGACATGAGCCCAGCTACAATGCTGGGATTATTGTATCATCGGCAGAACTATTGGGTTGGGGCCATCATGTTTAGGTTGGGATCCATGTATGCACCAAAGAATTGCTCATTTGTTTTCATGGCAGCACTTCCTGTTGCCCATGAGATAAGTCTCCGTTCAGTGGCTTGCCTCTTCAGCAGCTGGTATCTATATCAATGAAGAGTGGGGCAGAAGTAGTTTTAATTTTAAAACATTGATCCAGCAAAAACAATAAATGAAATTCAGGATTCTTATCTCTCTTTGTGTGCTTTTTACTTCTTTGGATCATTGCCATAAACAGACAATAAGATATTTCAGAGTGAACTGTGTACATTCATTTAGAGTTCTTTTCACATGTGTAACTTAAAGCGCCAAGTTGTATCTGATGAAGGTGTTAGGGTACTGTGTATTTTTGCCACATAATGATCTTGCTTCTTTTTGTTTCCTTTCACTTTCTAAACAGAGGTTCTACATTTTGCTCACCGGAATCCCAGTTGCTCTAATTATAACATTTGTCAATGTCTTTATCGGTGAGTATTTCTGCAGGTTTCACCCTATTTTTAAGGGCTGCCATAAGAAACTGTGAAGTAAAGGGAGCAGTTGCATCTCTCCTAAAGAGCTGCCCTTTTTCAATGTTAAATCTGGTTTGGGTTAGTACAAGAACTGCTGGGGGAATTTTCAAAATCCCCTGGAAGGAATGCTCTCAAGGAGTCCTCCTTTCTCCTGGCCTCAGTGGATGGCGTGAACCAATATCTTAGTTCGCTTAAAACAAAAAAAACCTGTAGGTGTTAAAACTTTTTAATAACTACCACTTAACCAGAAAAATGCGTCTCTTGGGTAGTTTGTTTTCATGCCTTATCTGCTACCTGTAAAACTGAGAATTTTTAACGTTGGTTATTTGTTATGTGGAGTACAAGGCATGAATTGTGTTTGTAGGGACAGGAATTCCCCACCCTCATTTGCATGTTTCTCCGCAGTTTTGTGTGTGTGCTTGCTTGAATGTATGTCTCCTTGAACTTGGTGGTACTTACTTCTGAGCAAACATGCTAAGGACGGGACAGCAAACTTCGAATTAGTCCTATTTTGAAGATAATACGTTGTGGCTGGCAGCAGTATTCTTTCATGACAGTGTTTTTGGAAGTCTATTGCATTTGAACTGAGCTTCTTCTTTCTCACCAGGTAAAGCTGAACTGGCTGAAATCCCTGAAGGTTATGTCCCAGAGCACTGGGAGTACTATCGTGTAAGTAATAATAAAATATTATTAATTTATTATTTATACCTCACCCATCTGGCTGGGTTTCCCCAGCCACTCTGGGCGGCTTCCAAGAAAGATTAAAAATACATTAAAACATCAGTCATTAAAAGCTTCCCTAAAGAGGGCTGCCTTCAGATGTCTTCTAAAAGTCTGGTAGTTGTTGTTCTCTTTGACATCTGGTGGGAGGGCGTTCCACAGGGCGGGGGCCACTACCGAGAAGGCCCTCTGCCTGGTTCCCTGTAACTTGGCTTCTCGCAGCGAGGGAACCGCCAGAAGGCCCTCAGCGCTGGATCTTAGTGTCCAGGCAGAACGATGTGCAGAGCTGAGTGCTTATTGTAATCTCGGTTTGGGAAGGAGTTTTCTGGGCTGCATCCAGACTTGCCCGTCCGGAGATGAAAGGACTCCTTTTGTTCATGGAAGGGGGTTGGATCCAGTGGAAGCTTCCGCCAGAGGAAGGTGGATGGTGGTAATTTCTGCCAGTTTTCTTTTGCCCCTTAATCCCACCACCGATGCTGATCCAAACCTCCAGAGCAGATATTTGGAAGGTGGGAAATAAAGGTAAAGGTACCCCTGCCCGTACGGGCCAGTCTTGACAGACTCTAGGGTTGTGCGCCCATCTCACTCAAGAGGCCGGGGGCCAGCGCTGTCCGAAGACACTTCCGGGTCACGTGGCCAGCGTGACATCGCTGCTCTGGCGAGCCAGAGCCGCACACGGAAACGCTGTTTATCTTCCCGCTAGTAAGCGGTCCCTATTTATCTACTTGCACTTTGACGTGCTTTCGAACTGCTAGGTTGGCAGGCGCTGGGACCGAACAACAGGAGCTCACCCCACCGCGGGGATTCGAACCGCCGACCTCTTGATCGGCAAGCCCTAGGCGCTGAGGCTTTAACCCACAGCGCCACCCACGTCCCACAGGGTGGGAAATAGGGGCTGTGAATTCTGGAAGCGTGAACTGCTGAGCAGCACCTCTCCCCATCCCTCCAGCACAGGGTTGGTGGAACTGGATTGAGTCGGGCGAGATCCTGACATTCCCCAACCCCTGCAGGTCACGTTAACAGCTGGATTCAAGTCCTAGCAACTAGAGATGTTAGGATTTGAACCAGGAACATCTTGCATACTAGGTACATGGTCTTCCAGTGAATCCTGCTCATCTGTTAGATTCATGTATCTCGCCCCCTTGCTTGCTCATCCCTTTTCCTTCAGCAATTGTTCTCTGGGTTCCTGACGCCTTAGATTCCTACCTTTTAGGCTCTCCTGCCAATCAGCTCTCTACTCTTAGCCTGCCTCACAACAGCTCCTCTTTCCTTGGGGTGTGTACGGAATTTTAATCCCAGTCAAACTGGGAATTTTACTTCCATTTGCTTCTCACAGGACGTTTCGTTAATGACAGCTTTGCCCCCCCGAGTAGCTTGAAGATTCCATGACATCACACCAGGCAAGCCAATCCGTGTCTGAGGCTTCTCTGCTGTATATGCACGCAGGTGCTCGTGATTCCTTAGTGATGCCTTGCTTTGCTTTTCTCCAGCATCCGATAACAAGGTGGATTGCTCGCAATCTGCTCGACCCTCCTGAAAAGGACTATGAAAAGGGGTTGGCATACCTTTATATTGAATCCGAGAAACTCGAATTAAGGTAGGGAAAATCAACAGGTAATTTGGTGGTTTCCCAAACTTAGGGACATTGGGAAGCTGACTTATTGTATACGGAGTCGGGCCTTTGGCACACCTTCTGGAGTATGGTCTGCACCAGGTGTGGGGAACCTGTGGCCCACCAGTTGTTACTGAACTCTGACTCCCATCAGCGCCAGTCAGAATGGCCAGTAGTCAGGGATGATGGGAGTCCTAGTCCAAGCACACTTGGGTGCCCATGGGTTTGCCATTAATTATTATTATTATTAATACCCCGCCCATCTGGCTGGGCTTCCCCAGCTACTCTGGGCGGCTTCCAAAAAAATATTAAAATACTGTAATACATCAAACATTAAAAGCTTCTCTAAACAGGGCTGCCTTCAGATGTCTTCTAAAAGTCTGGTAGTTGTTGTTCTCTTTGACATCTGGTGGGAGGGCGTTCCGCAGGGCGGGTGCCACTACCGAGAAGGCCCTCTGCCTGGTTCCCTGTAACTTGGCTTCTCGCAGTGAGGGAACCGCCAGAAGGCCCTTGGTGCTGGACCTCAGTGTCCGGGTAGAACGATGGGGGTGGAGACGCTCCTTCAGATATACTGGACCGAGGCCGTTTAGGGCTTTAAAGGTCAGCACCAGCACTTTGAACTGTGCTCGGAAACGTACTGGGAGCCAATGCAGATCTCTCAGGTGTTATGTGGTCCTGGCGGCCACTCCCAGTCACCAGTCTAGCTGCCGCATTCTGGATTAATTGCAGTTTCTGGGTCACCTTCAAAGGTAGCCCCACGTAGAGCGCATTGCAGTAGTCCAAGCGAGAGATAACTAGAGCATGCACCACTCTGGCAAGATAGTCTGCGGGCAGGTAGGGTCTCAGCCTGCATACCAAATGGAGCTGGTAGACAGCTGCCCTGGACACAGAATTAACCTGTGCCTCCATGGAAAGCTGAGTCCAAAATGACTCCCAGGCTGCGCACCTGGGCTCTCCTTTGAGTTGCGGGCCTCAGCTGAATTCTGTGTAGTGAATAGCATTGCTTATGGGCCTGTCCCTGGTGAATATACAATTGTCCTTCCTGTTGCTAGGACTGGTTCAGCTCCTGTTGCCAGATTCCTCCCCACAAGCATGCAGGCAAGCACACAGCCACACGGAGAAAGGCTAGGCTGAATGCGCAGGGAACCGGTGGCCATTTCCACAAGCCTGGAGGTGAAAGGTTTCCAGGAGCCATAATTGTGGCTACAAGTTTCAAGCTCCCCCAAATGTTCATTTTTGTGCATGGTAGTTTTTCTCCACCTGCTCCCCTTGTATGGGCTCATGCGGAGGAATTTGGCACTGTGAGCTGGCCTTAATTGACCTAATTGACCAACTTAAGTATCCAGGCACATGGGTATTAAATAGCATATGGGTTGCAGCCTCCGCCTGCCAAATTCTACACCAAGGCAGATCCATCTGCTCCGCTGCTTTAAAATTTTGGCCTGACTGGTTGTATTTGGCTTGAACAATGGATAACGTTGGCATGGCTCATCAGTCCCTTTTGAACACGGTTAAAATAGACTCGGTTTAATGGGAACAAGCAGAATGGTACCGCAATCACAGGTGAAATCTGAAATCACAGGTGCTTCCTGCTTCTGCCAGGAAACAGGCCATGATCCGGCTTGTTGTGTGGTCCGAACTTGAGCTCATGGTTTCCTTCCAAACAAATCACGAGTGGCAACAAAGGCTTGCTTTTGGCTTACTGCTCATGGTTTGTTTTGGGGGGGAAAACAAACCATAACCTTGTGTTCATATGACTTAAGAATCAATCAGTTTCTGTAAACTGCTTAGAGGTCTTTCTACAATCAAGTGATATAGACATTATGTTTAATAATAATAATAATAATAATAATAATAATAAAAATAAAAATACAGATTGTGGCTTGTTTCCTGGCATGAGGGCAGGAGAGGGTGAAAAATGTGTCCACGATTCCAACAGTCTTCACTAGTCCACTGCGCATTCACATTAAACCACAGCTTATTTTAGTATGGTATAACATAACGTGCGAGCCAGCTCCATTGTGCAATTGTTTGATCGTCTTAATTTCCTGATTCTCCTTCCTCATCGCGCTATTTTCCTTTTATAGGAAGCAGGAGAAGACAGCACGCAAGCTAATGCAACAGCGGGGGGATGGACCGTGGAGTTTCTATGAAACCACCCCTGCAAGTCTTATTGATTATTCTAACAAAGCAACACCTGACAACTAAGCTGGTTATCCACCTGTCTCAGAGGTGTGCACCCATAAAAGAGTAGCGGAATTATGTAATGTATATATATATATCTGACTTCGTAACTCAAATAAAAAAAAAAGATTGTTTCAATTACTTGCTGTGTTGAAGGCTTCCACACGGACTTTCAGATTCTCCAGAGAAAGTGCAAGTTGCTTTTGCCATTAAAAAAGAAAAGAAAAAGGATTTCCAGCTCTCATGCTTGTGGACCAGTGGTAAAGATGTGCTAACATTTAATGGTTAACAGACACAGATTTTCCATCGTTGTATATGGAAAGACAAGTTATGGACGTAGGCAACTAATGACAAAAATGTGATATTTATTGATTAATAACAACAACAGTTATTTTATTTTTTAAACCATGTAGGGAATATATTAAAAATTTGGCTTCTGGTTTCTTTCCTCGCCCCTCCTCCATGAACGCAAAATCTGCTTTGGGGGGTCTCCCAGTCACCTGTGACTTTGGGGGGTAGGCTTCTCTAAATGAGAATGTCTTCAGCAGATGCTGGAAAGAAAACAGCGAAGGCTGCTGCCTGGCATCAATAGGCAGCGAGTTCCAAAGAGTCAGCCCTGCAACACTAAACAATTGAGTCCTTACAGATGCGGTTGCGGGTATTATGTGGCACCTGTAAAAATGCCACTTCTGCCAGTCGAAGAGGTTGAGTTGGCACATAGGGGGTAAGGCAGTCTTGTAGGTAAACTGGTCCCAAGTTGTTAACCGGTGCCCCATAACTCATCCCAGTAGGGGAATCAGCAACCAGTGCCGAACTCTGAGCTGCAGAGTTTCACGCTAACTGCAGCTTCCGGCGCAAGCTTGGAATCGGAGAATTGTAGAGTTGGAAGGGATCCCAAGCGCCATCTATTCCAACCCCCTGCAATGTAGGAATCTCAGCTGAGCTTTTTGTGAGAGCAGCATTCAAAATATGCTGTCGCCCAGTATTCCGACACCTCATTCTGCGTAAGGAAATGCATAGCTTAGCCCTGCCTCCTAAGTGTGATGTTTTTGCCTACTTTTGTAGGAAGATGCTACTAGCGGTTGTTTGGGACCACTAGAGGGCAGCCCTGTCTTTCTACATCACAGTGTGGCCAAAATAACTAACAGCAGCATAGGGCGAAGCTCTCCAGCCTTTGCTGTGCCCTGCCCCACACTATTTCCTGCGGCTGTGCAACCTGCATCCTTTCCAAAGTTTGATGCCATTGCTGTTCTCTCTCACAAACTACACAGACCGTGCCTAGTTCCCTCTCCATCACCTGCCCTGCTCCTCACATGGATAAGCCTGTACCAGAACAAATAACACTCCACAGACAACCAGGGTTGTATCGAGTGATTGGTTTTGGCTAGAGAGTCTGGGTTCAAATCCATGTTCTGCGATGAAGCTCACTCAGTGGCCCTGATTCTTGGAGGGATAACATCAGCCGGGGCGCAGGCAGCGGAGGACCCCGCAACGTATCCGTACTCCTTCCTGGAGGAAGGTGGGATTAAAATATATGCAATGTCATTGGGGCCTTATCAGATAGGTGCTTTTAGTAGCCTCCCTGTTATACCAGGTTAGTTGAGTCACCCGTGTCCTCTTAAGTCAGCTGCCCTCCTGATGCTGTTAGACCCCCAACTTGGAATAGCTCAGTCGGTAAAGGTAAAGGGAACCCTGACCATTAGGTCCAGTCGTGACTGACTCGGGTTGTGGCGTTCATCTCGCTTTATTGGCCGAGGGAGCCGGCGTACAGCTTCCAGGCCATGTGGCCAGCATGACTAAGCCGCTTCTGGCAAAACCAGAGCAGCGCACGGAAACACCGTTTACCTTCCCGCCTGAGTGGTACCTATTTATCTACTTGCACTTTGATTTCGAACTGCTAGGTTGGCAGGAGCAGGGACCGAGGAACTGGAGCTCACCCCATCGCGGGGATTTGAACCACCGACCTGATCGGCAAGCCCCAGGCTCTCTTAATTTGTGGATTGTAGGTTAGAGCCCCAGTTAAAAAATTCTTGCGCTGCAGAGGGTTGGACTAGATGACCCTTGAGGTCCCTCCAACGCTTGCTTGATTCTGCTTGCCTTGGGGCTGAGATCTACAGGGGAGGCCCTGCTGGTAGTTTCGTGGCCATGTGAGGTTCATGGTGTGGAGGTATGTGAGAGCCTTTTCTGTGGTGGCCCCTAGAGTGTGGCATGCTCTCCCTCTGCATGTGGTGGTGTTACTGTATACATGTTGGCATCACGTCAAGGCACACTGTTTTTTGCACAGAGCTTTGCTGGTGGAAGTTGTTACTGCTCACCATGTGCCTAACCCTCTGTGCAGCCATGTGGCAGAGGGCAGGCCACATACAGCCTATGAATAAACAAACCCCAACCAGCATGGCTACCGTATCTAAGACAATCTGGAGGGCCAGAAGTTCCCGATTCCTGCTCTTAAGTGGTAAAGAGACCTTTAGCCAAAATGTGCAGAGGGGTTTACTACTACAGGTTAAAAAAAAAAAAGGTAAACTACAAGTAAACTCTTCGGACACAGGGCCACATTCACATGTAATTACAGGCCTGGATTCTTGGCTTAATAAACCATACTTTGCATACTGTAGCAGCAAAACAACTGGGGAGAAGCCAAGCAGCTGCAATCTCCCAGAGCACATATAATCATGCTAAGGTACTGTACGTTTTTGCTCAACATGAACTGCGAATCAGGCCATTGCATACTAAGCCAAAATTTATAAGCTGTGTCAGAATGAAGTCTAGTTCACGTTATATTTTGATGTGCTAAAACCAAACAAAGGTGAATTTTACCACCATTTGGCATGGTTATTATTTCGTTCGAATCCATACACTAGCTCTCCCCAGGGGAAGATGTCCCCTCCAACAATGCAATCCCTGTACCAGATTTTATTACTGTTCAGAAAAGAACATGTTAATCAGCTGTGACTCTCCTTAAAGGGACAGGCGGCTTTCGAGGTACAACTGAGGGACCAATAGCACACACACGTGTATTGGCTTTAGCAGCAAGAGATTTTCACAAGTGTGTCACACACATTGATCACATTGGGCAATTCTCAGCCAAATGTGTGAACTCTTTCCATTGAAAAGCATTGGCTTGGAGCTGATCTCCCAGGAAGCGGAGTTAGCCAATGCTTTTCAATGGAAAGAGTTCACACATTTGGCTGAGAATTGCCCAGCACTGACCCAGCAACCAAGTGTGCAAGCAAAATCACATGACCTATAATGGTTTTTGGTGTTTACCTATAATCTGTAGAATTACCGTATTTTTCGCTCTATAACATGCACCCGACCATAACACGCACGTAGTTTTTAGAGGAGGAAAATCCGTAGGCATGCCACCCGTAGGCATTCCCTCCATAACACGCACAGACATTTCCCCTTACTTTCTAGGAGGAAAAAAGTGAGTGTTATGGTGCAAAAAATACGGTAAGTGTCTCTGTGGTCAGCAATAGCCTGAAATTACTGCATCAGCTTCTTTTCTGTGTATGTGTGGATCTTGCTGAGATCTTGGCAACAACTGATTAATGAGTATTAGGATGTCCCAGAGTTTCCTCCTTTTTCCTGATTGTTTTTAAAAATCACATAAAAAGAGGCTATTAAAAGCAGTCTGTTATCTCAACAGGATTTCTCTTCCAGCCCTCCTCTCTGGTAAAACATTAAAGTAAAGGTAAAGGTACCCCTGCCCGTACGGGCCAGTCTTGACAGACTCTAGGGTTGTGCGCCCATCTCACTCAAAGAGGCCGGGGGCCAGCGCTGTCCGAAGACACTTCCGGGTCACGTGGCCAGCGTGACAAAGCCGCATCTGGCGAGCCAGAGCCGCACACGGAAACGCCGTTTACCTTCCCGCTAGTAAGCGGTCCCTATTTATCTACTTGCACCCAGGGGTGCTTTCGAACTGCTAGGTTGGCAGGCGCTGGGACCGAACAGCGGGAGCGCACTCAATGCTTAATAACAACATCAACATGAGAATGAGTATTTCATTTTGTTAACTGAATTTCCAGCTCACCCTTCACCAAAAGGTTGTAGGGCTCATTCCTTGCATACAAAAACGCAATTAAAGCCCCACTTGTACTATATATCAAAAGCAATATTATGTCACATTCAGTAGTCGTGATTCAGCACAAAATCCTGGGAGTTGTTGGGAAACCCCTAGTCCCCCTTCCGGAGTGACAACTGGTAGTCAACCTCTCTTCCCAGCCAACTCTGCGAATCTTTGGGCAGAGCCACAGCAGCTGTTTAAAGTGGTATAATTCTGCTTTCAAATGTACAGTGTGGACAGGGCCTAAAACAGTGAGCAGCAATCCCAAACCACAATCCATACAACAGGTTTTGTGGAGGGCACTCTCCATGAAAACCCCGCAACCAGTTCTTCAGTGCCCAAAGGCCAGAATAAACGGGTGAACCTTCAGCAAGCCACAGGAATTGAAAAGGGTTGGAGATGTGTTATTGGGGCCACCACTGAAAAGGCTCTCCCAGGAGCCACCGGCTGGCCCCCAAACCTCCGACAGCAGGGACGACGATGACGGCGACCCACAGCTGTGTCACCTTTTAAGCTTTCCTCCCTGTATGAGACCTGGGTTCCCCACACCTTTTTCCTCTTCCTATACTTAACCAAGCGGGTATTTCACTTCATTTCATTTGTTCCCTTTTAATTTGTATACCACCTTTTCTATATTACTATATGCAAGGCGGTTTTCAAGCTGAAACAAACAACAAAATAGACAGCAAAAACCACCTACGTCATAACAATCTGATCCAATGCCCAAAAGTCACAATGGCTTTAAAACAAACAACTTGTATCAAATAAAGCCATATTCAACAATCCATATTCAGCAACGAAATAAAATTAAATATCAGCAAGCAATAATGAGGCAGTTTACATTGGTCAGCTACAATAAAATTACTAAACTGTAGTCAGTAAAAAGGACGGCAAGTCACAACGCATAACATACTACACAACATACAAAGCCATGGAAAAGGATCCAATTGAGAAACAAGGAGGCACAACTTGGAAAACTATTATTTTTTAAAAATATATCCCTGAACTCCTCTCTTCCCAGATGCTTCCGCTGTTCCCAAAGTCTGGGAAAGGCTCCTTGGGCAGGTGGAAACAGCCATTGCCTGATGGGCAGCAGAAAGTCTCCTTAAACACCCCCCATGCCCTGAGTTGGGGTTGAAGAAGGAGGAGGAAAAGGGCGCCTCGGGGCATGTGCAGAGCTCCGGAGAGCGGGATTCCCTGGGCGTGGCCGCAGCTGGTTCCGCGAGCCCCGGCACCTCTCCCGGGGCGGGGCAGCCCTCTTCCCCCCGCCGCTGCCATTGGGTTAAAAATAGCGGCTCGGCGCGGCTCTCCTCCCCTCCGGGAGGGCGGGCAGGCCGGCCTGGGCTGCGCTCCTTCTCCGCCTCCTCCTCCTGCTCCTCCGCGGGGCTCGGCCGGCTGCGCTCCTCTCTGCTGACCCAGCGGCGGGAGCCTGGAGCCGGGCGCGCTCTCGGGAAGCGGCCGGCAGTCGCAGATGGCGGCGGGGGACGTGGGCGAGCTGCTGGTGCCCTACATGCCCACGATCCGGGTGCCCAAGGCCGGCGACCGCGTCTACAAGACCGAGTGCTCCTTCTCCTACGACTCGCCCGTAAGTGAGGCTCCTCGCCCGGCAAGAAGGGGGTCCCTCCTGCTCTTCCTTCTTGCTTGCGCCCTCCGCCCCCCAAGTCCCCACATTATTATTATTATTATTATTCCCCACCCAAAGCTCTCCACCAGTCCGCCCTTCCCACTTCTCGTAGGCTCCTCCGCCCTCTTCTTCCTCCCCCTCCCCACTTTTCATAGGGTCCTCGGCCCCACAGGGTGTTGGCATCCCTCCTCGGCCCCCCCCCCAGCGCTGTTTTAGCCCTCAACCCCCTTCTTAGGGTGCCCCGTTGGCTCCCGGTAGCCCCAGAGAAGATGCCCCCATTGCCTCACCCACGTCCCTCTATTCTACTTAGTAGGGCCCCTTCCCATCACCCCATATCCCGTCTGTTTCCACTTAGGGTGCTTCTCCCCTTACCCCTTATCCCTATCTTCTACTTAGTAGTGTGCCCCCCCCCCCACAATATCCCTCTCCTGTTCTACTTAGTAGCCTACTCCTAGGGGCTAAGGTCCCTTTGCCTCCCCCAATAAAACATTTGAAGGTATCCCACCCCAGTTGATGGGCATTGCCGTTCAAATGGTGTGTGTGTGTGTGTAGTGATCGATTATGTGGGGCAGGGCTTGCCTGCCCCCCCCAATATTTTATTCAAGTTGGCACCCCCGGTTCTGCTTAGTAGGGTGCCTGCCCCCCCCTCAATATCCCTCTGGTCTTCCCCAATTCCTCACATCCTTCTGTTAGCAGGTCAGGTCTTCTATTTTGTAGGGCCTGTATTCCCAAGGAGCTCTATGCTGCCATCCGCCCCACCCCATAGGGCCATAGGTTTTCCCTCTTGACAATTAGTTCCCCAAGTTTGGGTCTGTCGTTGCTGTCGACCCTCAAGCTTTTTCTCTTTGGTTCCTTTGTAGCTTCTCATGATGCTCCTAGGCCTGTTGCCTCAATTTCTAACGCTCCACTGTTACTATCTTGGTCTTTCCCGTGTGGGTCCAGAGGCGGATTTAGCAGTGGCTACGCGGGTGGCGCTGTGGGTTAAACCACAGAGCCTAGGACTTGCCGATCAGAAGGTCGGCGGTTCGAATCCCCTTGTCGGGGTGAGCTCCTGTTGCTCGGTCCCTGCTCCTGCCAACCTAGCAGTTCAAAAGCAAGTCAAAGTGCAAGTAGATAAATAGGTACCTCTCCAGCGGGAAGGTAAACAGAGTTTCCATGCGCTGCTCTGGTTCGCCAAAAGCGGCTTAGTCATGCTGGCCACATGACCTGGAAGCTGTACGCCGGCTCCCTCAGCCAATAAAGCGAGATGAGTGCCGCAACCCCAGAGTCGTTCACGACTGGACCTAATGGTCAGGGGTCCCTTTACCTTTACTTCAGCCTGACACCCCCTCAGTATCTGGGTCAATGGGTTACTCCCTCCATGCCTTTGTACTGTCCCTCAACCTCTCATGGTCCTCATTGCCCCTTAACAACCCCCCCTTTTTTCATAGCTCCCACCTTGAAACTTGGGAGTTTGCAAACTGTCTCTCTCAGCATCTACCTGGATTCACGGAGTGTCCTCTGATATATTCAGGTTGCCTCTCACTTCCCAATTCTACCTGTTTCCCCAGCTGCACCCCCAATTTCCGGTGCCTAGGCTAGTTGAATAGTGTCCCCCCGTACATTCCATAATTGGTACCGGTTGCAATGTCTCCCCCACCTATGGCAACTTAAATAAGTCCTGCCTGTGGCTACATAACCCAGAATGCACCACTCTTTTGCTGCCAGTCTGTGCCCTCCTCCTTGACTGCATAATACCCCCCTTCACCCCCAATCCACTGTGCTCCTTACCTGCAAGCCTACCCCTTTAATTCACCCTTAGGCAGCTCTCTCTTAATATTCTCCCCAAAACTGGAAAAATATTTTAGGTTTGACAACAAAATAGAACCTCCATCTTCAGTGGCAGCCGGATACTGAAAACCAGGTGCTGGGGTTCAACTCCGTGTTGTTATTGTTGTTATATTCATTGCCTGCTTTTCACCTGTAAGTCCCAGGGAAGGTTTTTAAGTCAGAATTAAAAATAGTTAAAACAGATCACAGGAATAGGGTGGATTGCCTCTTGCCTACTTCACACACTTGTAATGGCTCATTGTAACACTTCCTTGGTGTGCAGAAGGTTCCTGGTACCTCCAGAGCTGGATAGGAAAGAACCATGTCTGAACGCTTGCTGCCAGTCAGTGCAGACAGCAAAGGTTTAGATGGAAGGCAGTTTCTGTGCAGGAAATAGCATACAAATCCATAATTGGGTTGTTTCATGTGATGACTGAACATGTGTATGTTTTGCTGTGTTATATTTTAGGATGCATGATTGCTTTCTGCGTTGGAAATGTTGCAATGTTTGAAAGAGTTCCGGGTAGCCCTTCTCCTTGGAAGATAGAAATTCGCCCCCGTTTCCCAGTGATAAAGCTGCTTTCATGCTGCCTGGAGCGCAGTGTTTGTATGTCTACATTTAGGAGCTGCTGGATTTAGCAACATAGAAGTGTTTGTATTTTGGGAGTGGGGTGGGGGGTGGGCGGGATGCAGCAACTGTGCAACTGCCAACTGGGATTTCCTGAAGGCCCCCCCCCCCTCCATTTCTTCGCATTGCAAAGTGCAAGTGGCTTGGGATAGTGAGGGCTGCAGGTGTAAATTCTCCTTTTAAAATTAGCTTGAACCAGACTTGCTTTTCCAGTGCAGCTGAAACTAAAGACCACAAAGTGGATATTGAGTAGGTTTACTTCTCCAGGAAAAAAGTTTTCCAAAGTTCTTGGGTCTCCAAGTCTGGCGTTCTTATTTTACTTTGCGATCTTGATTTACAGCTAGTCTGTCACAGCTGAACAGAGGGCACGTTGCTGGCTGGTTTCATATGAACCTCGTGTTCTTCCTCCCTCAGGGATTTTGAAATAATTGATTAGACACAGATACTTTTTCATCCTCTGGGGTCTCTTGCTAGCCTTCTGGCCGGCCTTCTGTAACTTGGCAGAGCCTTCTGTACAGTGCTTACTTGCACACTTTTATGGAGAGTGGCACAATTCACAGGCCCAATATAATTCTAATTAATAAACACACAGATAGGCACACAGTGCTTATGTTCCTTTTAATTAATCTGTGATTATGTTTAATCACTCCCCTGGTTCCTAATTTGCTTATGTGTGTGTGTGTGTGTGTGTGTGTGTGTGTGTTTGCCTGCCTTAGTGTAGCAAACAGCAGTTTGCAGGGGTGATATAGCTCTGCGAAAGTCTTGAACCAGCTGCACCCCTTGCTTCAATCCAATTTGGAACGACGTACAGTATTGTTAGCTGCTTTTAAATGAAAATTAAAATGCCTAGAAATTTGGCAACAGATTATGTATTAGAAGCTACATAAATACTTTGGAGTTGGGTGAAATACCTTCTCTACCATTTGTTATTGATCTGGTTTGCATGTACAGAATTCTGGTTAAAGGGTGTCCGCACTGAGTGATCACAAGTTCAGGGTTCTAATTTACCTGTCCGCAGATATTTGCCCAGCACTTTCTGTGGGGGTTTGATTGTCCTTATTCAGCACATCCTTACAGGTCTTGAGCTTGCTGTGTCCCACGGCCTGTCTGCATTGCAGCAGCAGACAACAGCAGGCCCAGCATAATCTGAAAGTGTTCTGTTGGCATCTAAGTTGGGCAACACCTGTCACAAGATTTCAGTGGCTCCGACAGGCACTGAACGGCGTATATGCAAAGTCTCTTAAGGTAAAATGGCTATTGCCTCAACCACAGCTTACAAGCACTTTTCATATGGAAAAAGTTCGTGGTCCAGTCCTCCAGGACTGCACCACTTCAGACTACAGGAGGAGAAAAGCAGCTCATTTTTAATGCCTCTCCATGTAATGTAATGTCAGCTACGATTGTTGTGGTTTTTGTTGTCTCTGATACATCTGAATACGCTCTAATACAGACGGTTTAAAAATAGACAGTTACTTTCCTATCTTGCAATGCATCCTTATTCCTGCTCTACTATTCCTAAACTGCGTTGGTGGCAGGGCTGTCTTAAGCATATGCGGCGCCGGGGTGCAAAGATCCGCCCGGTCCCAGGTTGCCCAGTCCCAGGCGTGCAGGAGGACGGAGTTGGCTGCCCGCCTCAGCGCCTCACTGGCTCGGTTGCCCCCAAACTCGCAGCGCAGAGCCGCCCGCAGCAGAAGAGCCTGCCACCGTGCTCTGACCAACGGTTGGGCTCTTCCCCGGACTCAACTCTCGGGCCCTGGCACCCCTGAGAGCTCGGCACCCGGGTGCCCTGAACCCCTAGCGCCTATGGGTTGGTGGTTTGTGAGTATTGGAGGGAAGGGGACAGCGAAATGAAAATGGAGGAACTGTGGTCTCCCAAGCATTGGGGATAGAAGGCAGGTTTTGTCCATTCTTCCTTTGCAGCTTGGTGTGTTACTTCCTCCTCATTAGAAGCGATTTTTCACAATTCACTTAATGGGAATAGGGAAAAGGGTTCATTCAGGGACATCACTAGTGTGGATTTAGGCCCTTTCCCTTCAATTTGTGACACCAGCTATTAAGAATTGAGCCTGGTTCAATATATATAACCCCAGGATCTTGATGATCAATCAAACTAGAGTGCAGCAAAGTTGGGAACCGGACAGGCTCCTTAGCCAATCCCCCCCCCCCATGCTCTATCTGTGCTTGTGGGCTCCAGCAGGCATGCTGCTGCTGGTCATCTGAGCATTTTAACTTCCTACAATGCCCCTGGCCAAGTGTTGGCCCCAAGGCAGCCTCACTAAACATATTTGCTGGTTTGCTGGCTTCCCAGCAACTGCCCGAGGCCACCTCATGCTGACTTAGGCTCTGATTGGGCAAGGAAATTATACACACTCTCACACACCTGAATGAACACATGCGGATACCCATAATTCCATGTGAATTTTGAATGTTCCCCAAAATAGCCACATTATTTCCCTACTTCACCGGTTCAAAATTGTCACTTCGCTGGTCTCTCTCTGAGTTCATTTTGGACTGTCTGTGCTCACTTGCGCATGTTGTCAATCTCCAGATTTCGTACATTATAATTTAATGGTTTGCACACAGTGGGTTTGTTTGTTTTTTGGGATAAAAAAACGAGGTGCCAGTACGAGACTCATCCGACTTTTTTAGGTGTTTGGTCGCCCTCTTTTTTCTATTTCATTTGTGACATTTTGATCGAGAATCTATATGGGATTCAAAAGTGACTCAGCTGCCTGGTGCTTATCATCTCTCAGTGGAAGGCAGGTTCTTTTTATAACCCACACACTTCAGATCTCAAGTGTCTGCCCAGCAGCTCTCTGAGCAGAGACTCACACTGATTAGGAAAGGCCAAAGAAAATTCCAAAACAATGTCAAGATTTGCATACTTAAGGTAGACCGGCTGGAGGAAGTCCCTGCCTTGCAAAATGCTCAGGCTACCACTTTGCTAAGGCAACTTCCTGTGACCCATTTCCATTCGCTTAAATGGGACAAAAATGTGTCGTAGTCCCAGTCCATTTTGCTAGGCTATGGATTGGGGCTATATTTATACATAAGGAAAATGTACGCCCTTACGATGGATGGCAGGTGTGGAAGGAGAGGCAGGGGCGCTGTGATTTTAGTATTCGCTGTGCATGACATGTACTACACAGTCAGATCTCTTGGGGCAGAGGCTGGCGCTGTGCGTTGGTGTTCTGTGTAGGTTTTGCTTCAACGACAACGCTAGTCCCATTAGGTGGACAGGAAACAGCTTAATTTTTTAACACCAGCAAGTGAATAGCCAGTAGTAAAGTTATGCGCTTGGGGACATCCTTTGAGATAGAAACTTGCCTGATTCCAAGGTGACCTTAAGAAAGCTGGAGGGGCCAGCTAGATGGAGATATCAGTCGCTAACCAAGCACCCAGAGATCTCCACATGGTCGCACTTGAACCCGCGCCGGTCGCAAAAGGCACCTGGCACCTGGGTAATTTCTAACACCGCATGTAAGCCCATATTTTAGGTGCCATGTGCAAGACAAAGCCTGGAGATACTGTAAACATGGAGTGGATAAATGTACAACTCTATCTTAACAAGTTACATGTACAGTAAACGTTATACAGACTGGATAAATGAACCGTTCAACAAGTAGCATCAGTCCAATCACGGAACGGCAGCCCCGTGCCACCACAACGGCAAGGGTAGCACACTGGAGAATATGAAAAAAGTTTTTCAAAGCTGTTTTTCAAAGATTGAACTGGATGAGATGTTCTTCAATGGGTCTTGAGTTGGAAACACAAAGCCGTATGCATGGATCGATCACGGGAAGGCAAATCAAAGCCACCACCCTGGTGAGAATAACGCAGGTGGGCAAAAGGAGACCTGTTCTCCGGATATATTACAGGTTTCGCTACACACTTCATCAGTCCGAAAAGCTGCATGATACAAAACAGCACGCCAATTACAATGTGTGGTAAACCATAAAAATTAGAAAATATCAGTCTCATACTATACCTTACCTAATCATACAAAACGGTTTGCTCAGGATAAAGAAGGTATTCACAGACACAGCTAGTGTTCAGATTCATAACAAGCAGTTAAATACAGTACAGGTGTATAGAATTAATCATCACATGATTACATGGTTAAAGGTGCAGAATCACTTTTCTGTTACAACCAAACAACAGTATACATTTTAACTCATACATAGCATCCCAGATCGAATTCAGTATTCAAACCCTTTGGATATAAGGTTCCCGTTCAGTCAATTTATTAGATTGAAAAGAAATTCTTCTCCTGAATCCGAATTTTTTAAAATTTAAACTTTTTAAAATGCTGCATCTCTTTCCTCTTCATTAAGAGATAGAGGCTATCCACAGACTATAATTCAAACAGCCCTTGATAGGGCTAAAATAATTTCCACACAGGGTTTGTTGGTATCGAAACACAAGAATGAACAGAACAGAACAGGATTTTCAGTTCTATAGAGTATAATTGTTTATCCTCCTCTATTGCAAGAGTTATTAAACAGACATGGCATATCATCTCCCACAATCCAGGTTGTGAACATTTACCAATTTTAGGCAAAAGGCCAACTAGATCATTTAGGGACGTTCTTACCCGCACTGATTTATTGGAATATCATAGTGAGGATCCTTGTATGGACTACTGCAATTGGCTCTGTGTGGGGCTACCTTTGAAGGTGACCCGTATTGTCCACTCGTATTGTTTTTTTGTAAGGTTCCATGTGCTGGGTATATAATTTAATAGGATATCTTGCTCTGTAAATGTAAGGTTGTTCCGTAAAGTTCTGTTGATAGTTTCAGTTAAAGTAAAAGTAAAGGGGCCCCTGACCATTAGGTCCAGTCGTGACCGACTCTGGGGTTGCGGCGATCATCTCGCTTTATTGGCCAAGGGAGCCGGCTTTTGTCCGCGTACAGCTTCCGGGTCATGTGGCCAGCATGACTAAGCCGCTTCTGGCAAACCAGAGCAGAGCATAGAAACACCGTTTACCTTCCCGCCGGAGTGGTTCCTACTTATCTACTTGCACCTGACGTGCTTTCGAACTGCTAGGTTGGCAGGAGCAGGGACCGAGCAACGGGAGCTCATCCCGTCACGGGGATTCGAACCGCTGACCTTCTGATCGGCAAGTCCTAGGCTCTGTGGTTTAACTCACAGCGCCACCTGCTTTCAGTTACGTTCTGCCAAAAATCTTTCAATATAGGACAATGTAAAAACCCCATACGTTTTAGAGAAGCATTATCCCTATTGCATCTCCAACAGTTAGATACCTCATTCTTAACACTAGAACTCGAGGAAGCTCCAATGAAGCTGAATATTAGGAGAATTAGGAAAGGCAAAGGAAAATACTTATTCATGCGACACATGGTTAATCTATGGAACTCAATCCCACAAGATGCAATGATGGCCGCCAACTTAGATGACTTTAAAAGAGTACAGGGCAAATTCACGGAGGATGAGGCTACCAATGACCACGAGCCATGACGACTCTGTTCTTCCTCCGAAGCCGCTTGCTGGAAACTGCAGAATAATAATAATAATAATAATAATAATAATAATAATAATAATATATTATTTATACCCCGCCCACCTGGCTGAGTTTCCCCAGCCACTCTGGGCGGCTCCCAATCAAGTGTTAAAAACAGTACGGCATTAAATATTAAAAACTTCCCTGAACAGGGCTGCCTTCAGATATCTTTTGAAGATAGGATAGCTGCTTATTTCCTTCACATCTGAAGGGAGGGTGTTCCACAGGGTGGGCGCCACTACCAGAAGGCCCTCTGCCTGGTTCCCTGTAACCTCACTTCTCGCAATGAGGGAGCCGCCAGAAGGCCCTCAGCGCTGGACCTCAGCGTCCGGGCAGAACGATGGGGGTGGAGACGCTCCTTCAGGTATACAGGGCCGAGGCCATTTAGAGCTTTAAAGGTCAGCACCAACACTTTGAATTGTGCTCAGAAACATACTGGGAGCCAATGCAGATCTCTCAGGAAAGGTGTTATGTGGTCCCGGCGGCCACTCCCAGTCACCAGTCTAGCTGCCGCATTCTGGATTAATTGCAGTTTCCAGGTCACCTTCAAAGGTAGCCCACGTAGAGCGCGTTGCAGTAGTCCAAGCGGGAGATAACCAGAGCATGCACCACTCTGGCAAGACAGTCCGCGGGCAGGTAGGGTCTCAGCCTGCATACCAGGTGGAGCCGGTACAGAAGGGGAGAGTGCTGTTATGCTCTGGTCGTACGTGCATGTTTCCTATAGGCCTCTGGTGGGCCACTGTGAAAACACTTCTTTGGACTAGGCAGGCCTTTGGTCTAATCCAGTAGGGGCTCCTCTTACCTTCATGCCGAAGGATTCGATCAGGTTTCTTTCACGATGTAACCACTCTTTCTCTCTTCTCCTCTTCAGGATTCCGAAGGAGGCCTGTATGTGTGCATGAACACCTTCCTGGGATTTGGAAGAGAACATGTGGAAAGGCACTATCGGAAGACGGGTCAGTGTGTGTACATGCATTTGAAGCGGCACATGAAAGAGGTAGGTGCTGTTGGGGCCAACACATCTGAAGGCTCCGTCGAAAGCTATTTCCTTCTATTTGAGAATTAAAACAGCTAGAAAGAGGGAAAGGATTTGTTGAACCAGCTAATTTGAACTAGAATACAAAAAAGGGAGGCGCGAGGAAGTCGAGGAAACAAGCATATGAAAGATAAAGAAATGAAATTTGGATGTTTTTAAATGTTTGGTGTTTTTAAATGTTTTAGTTTTTTCTTGTTGTTTTGTTGTATTGCTTTTTCTTTCTATTTTTGATGTATTGTTTGTCAATTTTTTATTGTTTTTTCTTTTTTCTTTTCTTTTTTACCCTTTTTCTTTTTGTAACTATTAAACATTTAATAAATATTATTTTTTTTAAAAAAGAGAATTAAAACAGCTAGCCTGAAAATAATAATTGAAGATTGGTATTAGGGCTTGTGCTTTGTAGTTCAGGCAGGCATATTTGGAGACTACCAGCTGTAGACAGTACCTTGTGTAAGCAATGCGCGTACGCAATTGGTTTGCTGGGAAGCTTTTGGTTGCTTTTGCATAATGGCCCAATGGGCGTTGGTTGTTGAGAACCCTCCTGGGTCAGAAAAGAAGTCTGTCTCAGAGCAACATTCTGTTTCTCCCAACCAGATCCTTGCAGGAAGTCCCACAAGCAGAACACGAGGGCTGTAGTCCCCACCCTCTCAGTGGCAGTGCCGGATTTATATATAAGCTAAACAAACGCGGGTGGCGCTGTGGGTAAATGCCTCAGCGTCTAGGGCTTGCCGATCGAAAGGTCGGCGGTTCGAATCCCCGCGGCGGGGTGCGCTCCCGTCGTTCGGTCCCAGCGCCTGCCAACCTAGCAGTTCGAAAGCACTCTCGGGTGCAAGTAGATAAATAGGGACCGCTTACTAGCGGGAAGGTAAACGGCGTTTCTGTGTGCGGCTCTGGCTCGCCAGAGCAGCGATGTCACGCTGGCCACGTGACCCGGAAGTGTCTCCGGACAGCGCTGGCCCTCGGCCTCTTTGAGTGAGATGGGTGCACAACCCTAGAGTCTGTCAAGACTGGCCCGTACGGGCAGGGGTACCTTTACCTTTACCTAAACAAACTATAGCTTAGGGCCCCCACTCTCTTGGGGCCCTCCCAAAAATTTAAAGGACAAAAAACTTGATGTACATTTCCAAAATATAAGATAAGTTCAACAATTACTTTGATAACATACGTATTTTGTTATGTGCAAGTGGTTTTGGATACCTATTAGGTCCATAAATTACCATATACAGTGGAACCTTGGGTTGCAATCATGATCCATGTGGGAGGCACATTTGAAACCCACAGTGTTCGCAACCCACAGCGCCGCGTCTGCGCACGCGCTGGTTGCGATTTGGCGCTTCCGCGCATGCGCAAAGCACAATTTATTGTCTCTGCGCATGTGCGAGCGCCGAAACCCGGAAGTAACACGTTCCGGTACTTCTGGGTTTGGCGCTGGGCGTAACCCAAAAACACGTAACCTGAAGCGTCTGTAACCCGAGGTACGACTGTAGCAAGTATTCAACACAAAAAGCAGTGACAATTTGTTGTTGACAAAGGACAGCTGGACATATGAAGGGCCCCATTACCTTCAGTAGCTTAGGGCCTCATCAAACCTAAATCCGGCCCTGGTGGTGATGCTGGTATCTAAAACTGGTTGCTGGGAGTCGTATTCTAATAACATATGGAGGGCTACAGGTTCCCCATCCCTGCTTTAAGTTGTGAGGTTGAATGCCCCTGATAATGTAAAGGACTACGTGTTGTGGTTATGGGGAAGGCTATGCTAAGTTCACTGCGGCATATTTATCATTAGTAGTTCAGCTGATGGGGCAAATCGCCCTTGCAAAGCGCCGTTGAGAACCTTGTCGGGTTGCCATGAAGTCTTCTACTTGTCCTCTCATCTGCTCCCCGTGGCTGAGTTGTGATTGCCCCTGCACATCCTTACCCCTTACGACTGCTGCCTACCAATCATAAAAATTGCTTCTGTTGTTACAGCAACACTGTTTTGAGTCCACTTCCAGGTTCTTTTTTTTAAAAAAATGGACTGGTGACTTTTAGTTGAAAAGACCAAGTACAGTGGTACCTCGGGTTAAGTACTTAATTCGTTCCGGAGGTCCGTACTTTACCTGAAACTGTTCTTAACCTGAAGCACCACTTTAGCTAATGGGGCCTCCTACTGCCGCCGTGCCGCCAGAGCCCGATTTCTGTTCTTATCCTGAAGCAAAGTTCTTAACCTGAAGCACTATTTCTAGGTTAGCGGGGTGTGTAACCTGAAGCATATTTAACCTGAAGCGTATGTAACCCGAGGTACCACTGTATCACTTTAACAGCAGGAGGAAGAGAATATAGTGGTACCTCTGGATGTGAACGGGATCCATTCCGGAGCCCCGATTGCATCCTGAGCAGAGCGTAACCTGTGTCTGCGCGTCTGTGTGTGCGCGGGTCACGATTCGCCGCTTCCCCGCATGCGCGTGACATCATTTTGAGCGTCTGCGCATGCGCGAGTGGCGAAACGCGGAAGTAACGCACTCCGTTGCTTCCGGGTCGCCGCGGAGCGCAACCCGAAAATACTTAACCTGAAGGTACTTCAACCCGAGGTATGACTGTATATCTAAATGCAGCTGCCATAGCACTGTGCCTGGTCTCCTCTGGAGAAACAGTTTGCTGCCCTGCTTCTTCCAGAAACAGTGCACTCTGAGGGCAGCAGCTATAGCACTGTATTTTTATTTTTAACATGGAGCAGTGCTGTGGGTGCTGCCTATCCTAATCTTTAAAGGGCTTGTTCTGGTATGCATGGGAAGGTGGGGAAGTAGTTTGGGAGGAAAATCGTAGTAATGCTGGCGCACATAATAAGGGTTGGGCAACAACCAGTCTCGTGGATAAATATTTACGGTGCTGCTTTAGTGTTTGGCACTGACCTCCCAGGGAAATCTTTCCAGCAGGTTGAAGGTATGCACTGAAGACATGTACCAGTAAGTTTGGCTTCAAAGACTGTTTACATGTCAACAAGACATGTAACCTCTTCAGCCTTCCCTGGAAATGGAGGCTAACATAGCTGCTGTCCCAGCAATGATAGGTCAAAGTTGGTTACTCTGTTCTGATTGCCCGTGTATTCTTCTGCTGCCCAGTTGACCATGTAAACACAGCTGTTTGCACTCTGAACCAGGGAGGTTCTACCTCTGAACCTCCCCACTAACCCCTCACAATAAATACGATAATATATGGATTTATTTAGGGACGCGGGTGGCGCTGTGGGTTAAAGCCTCAGCACCTAGGGCTTGCCGATCGCATGGTTGGCGGTTCGAATCCCCGCGGCAGGGTGCGCTCCCGTCGTTCGGTCCCAGCGCCTGCCAACCTAGCAGTTCGAAAGCACCTCCGGGTGCAAGTAGATAAATAGGGACCGCTTACCAGCGGGAAGGTAAACGGCGTTCCATGTGCTGCGCTGGCTCGCCAGATGCAGCTTTGTCACGCTGGCCACGTGACCCGGAAGTGTCTGCGGACAGCGCTGGCTTCCGGCCTATAGAGTGAGATGAGCGCACAACCCTAGAGTCTGGCAAGACTGGCCCGAACGGGCAGGGGTACCTTTACCTTTACCTTTATGGATTTATTGGAGGTATCCAAGTTGTGTTTCTAAACGCCCCCTCTTCAAATATGCTTACTCTTGGTTTCACGAGGCATGGTTGCAGTCTGCCCAAACAGGCCTTGAAATGAAGATATCTGTGTGGAATAACAGGTGTATTTTTTTAAATTTGCAGACTGTTTTGTGATTAGACCATCACCCGCTTGAATTGACTTTAAAAATACCTGAATCGGCTGTCAACTTTGCTCTGCGGGATGGCTCAGTCGGTAGAGCAAGAGACTCTTAATCTCAGGGTTGTGGGTTCGAGTTCCATGTTGGAGATTTATGCATCGAAAGGGGGTTGGACTAGATGACCCTTGGGGTCCCATTCCAACTCTACAATTCTTTCTTAGGAGAATGAGGCTATCCATCTCTCTGCCTCGCTAAACTGTTGCTGGGATTTCAGTTTTACTTACGATGAATTTTTTTAACTTGAGATGTTGCATACGCCTGGCCTTCCAGATATTGATCTCTGCGGCCTTTTGCCCTGCGCTCTTTGCCTTGTTCTCCGGACCCAGCGTATCGCCTTTTGTATAAAGAACACCTGCTTATGTGTTTGGTTATCCTTTGGTGATAACACCTACTGAACCTGCATCGGTCTTTGAGAGCTGTCTCACACTTTACAGAAAATGATGCACCCCTAGATCTGTTCTGCAATCTTCAAAGAGGAACCACCTTTAAGCGAAGGGGCAGAAAACAATTGCCTGGGAGCGGAGACTGATAGAGACTTTTGAGCAAGTTTCCAACTTCTTTGTTTACATGCATCCTATCCTCACTTCAACTACGGGAGGGGGAAAAACATGGCTGGCGCAGGAGCCCCTGCTCACATGTTCAGGGTGAAACTGTGTGGACTTGAAGTGAGAAGGGCTGCCTGTGGCTTGGAAACAGCATTAGAGCAGCCGCTTTGCACCCAAAAAGCCTCAGTTTAATCACATGAAATGGAGAGGCACCAAACTGTGTTCATCTTAAGTCCACATGCAGTTAACCAAACACATGAATTTCTGTTTGCTTGTGACGTGTCCAACAGCTCTCATTTGTTTTACATGTTCAAGAGGAAAACTGAAAGTTGAAGGAGAGTCAGCGATAGATGGGGGCCCTACCCCTTTAAAAAGGGTAAAGGGACCCCTGACCATTAGGTCCAGTCGTGACCGACTCTGGGGTTGCGGCGCTCATCTCGCTTTATTGGCCGAGGGAGCCGGCATACAGCTTCCGGGTCATGTGGCCAGCATGACTAAGCCGCTTCTGGCGAACCAGAGCAGCGCACGGAAACGCCGTTTACCTTCCCGCCAGAGCGGTACCCATTTATCTACTTGCACTTTGACGTGCTTTTAAACTGCTAAGTTGTCAGGAGCAGGGACCGAGCAACGGGAGCTCACCCCGTCACGGGGATTCGAACCGCCGACCTTCTGATTGGCAAGTCCTAGGCTCTGTGGTTTAACCCACAGCGTCACCCGCGTCCCTATCTCTAGGAATAGTGTTCCATTAAAAACACACACAAAAACCTAATGATCTGGGAATTACACACTGAAGGTGTGCGCAAGAATTCACTGCTTCGAGTAGCTGTCTCAGGATAGCAACAGAACTTCAGTACAGAGCCTCCATTTTTCTGGATATGTTTTTGCACTTTGGCAGAATTTTCCCTCCTCTCTTTCACCCCCCCCCCTTTTAACAATGAGTAGTGTGATAGCTGACAGATGTAGCAATGGAGTGGTTGGAGAAGCAGCACATATGATTTGGTTGTTATAAGAACTGGGAACATCTTCATTGCTAAGCATGATAGATTTTGGGTTTTGGGGTCGAGGGTTTTTTAATTTGCTTCCTTTTTATTTTTGGGATGGCCCTCTTTCAAAAACCTGCCAGTTGCCATAAAGTTCATCGAAAAATTGGTTTAGACTCCAATCCTTTTGAGCTTTTGGAAGGATTTAAATGAAAATGCTTGCATTTTGGGTAACAGAGAATGAGATGCAATACTCGACCCAATAGATCGAGGGTTTGGCACCCAAGTCTTATGCATCTAGGGATGTGACGTTGGCCATACCAATACTACAAATATATATCTGTTTCCTACTTGTCTGTCTTGGCTTCCCCCAAATCATCCCATTGACTTCAGTTCAGTGAGAGTGTTCAGTGTTCTGTGTTACAGACCCACACCCTCCCTTTCCAGGGACAGTCCTGGATTTGCAGAAGCCCTCCTGGTTTTTTGATTTGACCCTGGAATGACCCGATTTTCCTTAGGACATCCCTGTTTTAATTGGAGAAATGTTGGAGGGTATGGCGTTATGTGACCTCCAAGTCAATGAGATAAGTAACTATGCAACCTTTTTAGAAGACATTTGAAGACAGCCTTGTATAGGGAGGTTTCTTAATGTTTAATGTTTCATTGTATTTTTATATATGTTGGAAGCTGTTCAGAGTGGCTGGGCAGTCCAGTCCGGTGGGCAGGGTATTATTATTATTATTATTATTATTATTATTATTATTATTATTATTATTATTGAATAGGATGTGCCTATTGGAGGGCATGCAGACCCTTAGTTCCCCTAGAACAGCAGTTCTCAACCTGTGGGTCCCCAGATGTTGTTGGACTACAACTCCCATCAGCCCTGAGCTCTGGCCTTGCTTCCTAGGGGTGATGCGAGTTGTAGTTCAACAACATCTGGGGACCCACAGGTTGAGAAAGGCTGCCCTAGAAGTACAGTTACCATGATTTCATGGTGAAAGGGAATTGCTGTTAACCCAGGTTAATGTGCTGTGTGGCTTCCTCAGAATGAATCTTGGAGGCAGAGCTTTGATCAACAACTCAAGGTGCTAATTGTCAACTAGGGTACTTGAAGGCAAAGGAGAAAAGAGCTCAGGTACCCTTTAAACAGGTGCATAGGAGAAAGAGTGTTAGCAGGTGTTCCTTGACAGGCAAGGATAAGAGGAATTGCAGCTGCTGAAATCTCCTCTTCTTAACTATCTGTTAAAGCCTGATAGAAAATAAATACCCTTGGCTGCACTGTCAGCTATGATTGATGATGATTAACACTTTACATTTCCCTTTACAACAACTTCGCAAAGTGGGAAAGGATTCACTGCCATGCAGATTTTGCACTAGACTGATTTGATTCCAGTTTCCTATTTTATTTTTCTTGTAGTGACATGAGTTAGACTTTTAACCTTTCTTCTTCTTTTTCTCTCCATCTCCTTTTTCTCTCTCTCTTTCTTTCCAGAAAGTAACAGGGGCATCTGGTGGAGCTTTACCAAAAAGGAGAAACACCAAGCTATTTTTAGGTATTGTAAAGAGCCGTTTTCAAACCTTGTTCTGACTAACTAACACAGGTGCATGTTTGAGGTGGGGGTTTTTTGTTTTTGTTTTGAGTTCCAGTGGCTTTGGGTATTGAAGTTTCTTTTTCACGGATCAAACATACATTATTCTGATGATAAGGGGGCATTTTTAAAATCACTTTTTTAAAATAAAAAAGTTCTCATTATAAACTTGCACCCATGGAGGCTGCTTTGAAAAAAAGCAATCTTTTCAATGCTGTTTCTCCTGCTTTCTTTCTGCACCCATCTGTGTCCTAATAACCCGTTGCATGTGTTAATAAATTAAACCTTGAAAAGAAATTGAATGGTGGAGACAGTGTTAGGCCCCAAGGTCAGGGAAGAAGTTTGAAATTGAATTCCTGACTCCAGAGTTGCCCTTGCTTGTTTGGCCACAGGGCTTTTGTTCTCTCATAAGACGGACCGAGTTAGCGAGTTCAATTTGTTTCTAGTAAAAAGGCTTGCTTTTTTTTTTGTTAGAAATCTGTTGCCGCTTGCTTGGGGTGGAAGTCTGAATCTGATTTGTGTGTGCATTCGTTTGGCTAAAATCAATGGGACTTAGGCACGTGTAAGTGTGCACATTTGTATATATGTGAATGTGTTCACATATCAGTTCATGTGATATATATGTGAGACTTGCGGCACTTTTTTTCTGTCTGAGCTCCTCAGCCTTTTAAGAAGTACAGATCTGAAGGGATGAGGGAGACCGGTGAGGAAAGAAGTTAGTTGGGGCCCCCTCTCACCTTGAGACTGTGTTTAGGCAAAGATACTTTAGAAGCCAAAAGACTGGGAGCCAGCTGTAGACTTTAATTTGAAATTGAGTCATTTTTGTTTGGTTTACAGGTCTTAGGTCCTTTAAAATACAACTCGACCGGTTCAGTAAACACACATAGTGCCGGGAGGAAGGTAGGGGGGCTGTTAATGAAAAAGACAAGCCCTATCCTTTAGCAGTTTGAAAGCACGTCAAAGTGCAAGTAGATAAATAGGTGGGAAGGTAAACGGTGTTTCCGTGCGCTGCTCTGGTTCGCCAGAAGCGGCTTAGTCATGCTGGCCACTTGACCCGGAAGCTATACGGCGGCTCCCTCGGCCAATAAAGCGAGATGAGCGCCGCAACCCCAGAGTCGGTCATGACTGGACCTAATGGTCAGGGGTCCCTTTACCTTTATCCTTTGACTCCACCTCAATTTTAGCCAAATTGTCTCTCCTCCAGGCGCATAGGTTTGTAAAACCTAGCAATGATTCAGGAAAAGGTGGCACCAGCTAAGTAGTTTTAAGCATGGGTTACAAAAATCAAATAGTTCAGTGTGCATGGTTTTGCTGCTGCTTCTGTTTGGCCAATGTTATCCCCTTTCCTGAACCAGTAAGTCATATTTGCATTTTGGTGTTGTGAAACTGATCCCCGGCGGTTGATTCAAAACTAGCTCCGTGATGTGTATTGTGATAAATATTAGGGGGAGCTCAGCGATACCTTTTTTTTGGTTTGTGTGCATTTTGAATAAGACCATGCTCTGTGTTTTCATTTATTTACTGCTTTTTCGGTCTTACAAGAAAAAGTCTTAAGGCGGCTTTCAAATGAACTGGAATGAAACAGCCAGATTTTAATTTATTTAATCATGATTTACAAATATAATGAATAAATATAACTGGGTTCAAATAAGCCCCCTCCCCCCCTTCCAATGCCCCTTAGTCCCAGAAAGAAGCCTCCCCTGTTATTAGGATTCAGGTTTTGGTTGAGAAGGGGGCCTGTGGTTGCCTAGCAACTGCAGCTCAGCTTACTGCTTCCCTAGAGCTGTCAAAATGGCTGACTGAGGCTGAATGCGGCCTGGCGGTCAGCGGCATGGTCAAGGACAGGCTAGCAGCTTCTGGGAATGCCTGGCAAGCTGTCAGTTTGGCACAGCCGTTAGGGTTACCATTAGGGACAAATTCCTTATTAGTCCTATGGGTAAACTGGCTTTAACTCAACAAATATATCCATCTCCCAACTGTTGTTCATGAAACTCTCGCCTCATTCTCTTATTCGCATTTTCTTTAAATAGATGGTTCCAAATGGCTTGACTTCTTTTGTTGTTGTTGATGACGGCGACTCTGTTTTAGTGTAGAGAAGGTGACTCATTAGGACCACAATGTACTACTGGCTCTGCTTTATTGTTTCTGACCAGTTGGACGTCTTCTCCTTTCCAGTTTTTGTGTGTGTGTGTGTGTGTGTGTATGCAAGTTCCACAGAAAAAAATAACAGAGGCACAAGTAGCTGTTCGGATTTCTGTGTTGTCCATATTGGAGGGGTTAACCCCCCACCCCAAAAAAACCCTTTCCCCCTGGCTTAATCTGAACAATAGCTTAGTACCTCATCTGAGAAACTTAGATATGTGGAATGTGACTCTTAGCACAACTGAACAGTAGCCTAAATCATCCTCTGTCCTGCCTTTTTGATGCCATCGCCTTTCATATTTTTTTTCCAGCATTCAGAGTAGGTTTTTTTTTTTTTTGGAAAATCAGGATTGAGGATCAGGGAAAAGAAACCCTGCGAGCCAAATTAATGCAGCTGAAACTTTATAAAATGATTTCTCTGCTCCCACACCACCACAATTTATTATTGGGGAAAATCTCTTCTTTTCCACTTCATCAACTAGCCCAATTGTGAGTACAGATGAGATTCCCGCTGCACCAACATGAGCATCATAATTCTGCAACCGACATTTTTAGCTTAGAGAAACGTTTGCGTCTACCTGTGTTTTTCTGCTGCCACAGAGTGACAGCTTTGTTGTTGTTTAGTCGTTCAGTTGTGTCCGACTCTTCGTGACCCCATGGACCAGAGCACGCCAGGCACTCCTGTCTTCCACTGCCACCCGCAGTTTGGTCAGATTCATGCTGGTTGCTTCGAGAACACTGTCCAACCATCTCGTCCTCTGTCGTCCCCTTCTCCTTGGGCCCTCCATCTTTCCCAACATCAGGGTCTTTTCCAGTGAGTCTTCTCTTCTCATGAGGTGGCCAAAGTATTGGAGCCTCAGCTTCACGATCTGTCCTTCCAGTGAGCACTCAGGGCTGATTTCCTTAAGAATGGATGCGTTTGATCTTCTTGCAGTCCATGGGACTCTCAAGAGTCTCCTCCAGCACCATAATTCAAAAGCATCAATTCTTTGGCGATCAGCCTTCTTTATGGTCCAGCTCTCACTTCCGAGTGACAGCTAAGTGATGTCTAATTGACAGAAATGGGATAGCCTCTGTTATATAGGGTGGGTTTTTTGTGTGTGGGGGGGTGAACATTCAACCTACTACCCAACTCATTTAGCGCTTAAGCCCGTAAATAGAGATGCTACTCTCTGGAACCGGGAAGAGTGCTGAATATTGGTGATTTAAAGTACCCCTGAATAAGTAGCATAGCATGGGGGGGGGGGGGAGAGAGGATGCTTTACTTGTGTCAAAAATGCAGTGGTTTTCAGGGGTGCTTGAAATCCTCCCCAACTTGGAAAAAGCAGTAGATTAATCTAAGAAGGGCAGGCAAACTGGTAGTCTACCATTGCAGTTGGCAAAGATGACACCTAGGAAAGTGGTCTTGCCTTGTTTATAATTTTATGCATCCCTGATAACGTATCAAAATAATGTGTGAACAGAGCCCCAGGGTCTTTTCCAGGGAGTCTTCTCTTCTCATGAGGCGGCCAAAGTATTGGAGCCTCAGCTTCACGATCTGTTCTTCCAGTGAGCACTCAGGGCTGATTTCCTTGAGAATGGATCGGTCTGATCTTCTTGCAGTCCATGGGACTCTCAAGAGTCTCCTCCAGCACCAGAATTCAAAAGCATCCATTCTTCGGCGGTCAGCCTTCTTTATGGTCCAGCTCTCACTTCCATAATTCACGAATGTTGAAGGTACTGATGAACAATTGAGTTATTCAGTCTGACAGGGGCTGTGTAATAAAATTTGATTGAATAAAAATATGTAATGGTTTAAGTGATCTGCTTTTTATTAAATGGGGGAGCTGTGGTAGGGAGGCAGTAGCAATTTTGAACTTCTGAATCCCCACCTAGTGAGCTGTATCATTATCTTGAAGATTTTTCCTACAGCTGGTTGATGGTTTGCTCAGGTGCACAAGTGCCAACACTTTCTATCCCTATTTCAAATGTGAGTTTAACCTGGAATTGAAAAAGTGTTGTCTTATATATGTGCATCTTCAATTTCCCTGAACCATTTCCAACATGAACAAATAAGAAGAAGAAGAAGAAGAAGAGTTTGGATTTGATATCCCGCCTTTCACTCCCTTTAAGGAGTCTCAAAGCGGCTAACATTCTCCTTTCCCTTCCTCCCCCACAACAAACACTCTGTGAGGTGAGTGGGGCTGAGAGACTGTGACTGGCCCAAGGTCACCCAGCAGCTGCATGTGGAGGAGCGGAGACGCGAACCCGGTTACCCAGATTACATGACTACCGCTCTTAACCACTACACCACACTGGCTCAATAAGACAGTTGGGGACTAGTTATTTCGCTTAGCTGGGATAGATGCTTATGACCAGTGCTTTCCCCCCTAAAAATAATGTTTAGGGGTATGAATACCCCTGCGTCCTCCCAGAAAAAAAGCATTGCTTATGACTGTTTTGCAGGCTTGGAAAAGTTCCCAATGTTCACTGCAAAAATAGCGATGAGGAAGAGAAAATAAAACTAATCATAACACGTGAGTAAAACAGAAATGAGTTGACTAGCACAGAAAGCAGTATGCGATTAGATTCAGCCTTACTTAATCCCGCAATAAAAGGTACCCGCAAATGCAGCCTGTCAATCCGGTTTGAACATTTGTTGCATTCTTGCTTGTAATGCTCTTTGAGGTAGAAACCTATTAAGGACGTTAAATTCCCTCCAATCCCTTCTGTATTAGAATCATCCTTAATTGATCGCCTTATGCAAATTTGCAAGCAAGCAATCGCAAAGACAGAGCGGAAAAGAAGGTGAGGTTTCTTTTTCAAATATTCCATACGCAGTGGCTCCCATTTCTTGCCTACTGCCTATATTTGTGGAGAGGGCTTCAGTCATGGTACACCACCACATATGGTGTTTTTCAGGCATTTGCATTGCTGGTCTAAAAATTGAAACCTTTGCATCATGGTGCGTGATCCTAGCTGTCTATACAGGGGCTGGGAGCTAATATGTGCAGGCATTTCCTATGGCTGACATTGTAGTGTCAGTTAATCTCAGCCAAGCCTTAACTTGGCCATAGATTCACTGCAAAGCCTCATTCCCCCCATCTGTGAAATGGAAAGAGTGACGCCGTGTCTCACTTATAGGGTTGCTTTCAGCGTGAATGAAGTAAAACCTATCTGAATTGCTGCACTTTTGAAAAGATGCAGTGGTCAGTTGTTGGTTGGGACACTATTTCATTTGGCTTGGGATACCCGCCCCCCCCCCCCCCCCCGTTTCTATTTCATTTTGAGTCTTTAAAGGTGCATGCTGTTGCATGCATGCCACAATTCCATGAGTGTCTCGCCATAAAATTAGGCTTCAGGGCCCTGGCTAAAGTGACCCATTCCAAAGTTAACAGCATAGCAGATTCTGGTAAGATGCATCATAAACCCTAAATTGCCCTGCAAGCTTGTTTTTCCAAGCAGGCAGATAATGGTTCCCAGAGTGCATATATTATTCATGGTCAGTTTTTATAAGCTTGATTTGCTGCAAATAGAACTTTCTTCCCCTGAATTCTGACCAAGCAGGCAGATTCCATTTTCTCAAACACCCGATTTTGCTGATTTTGCTGATTTGCAGTGGTGTTAACAATAATTTACAGTAGTACCCATTGTGATGCCTCCCCCCCACCCCTATGCTATTGAACTTCCACCAGCCCCAGTCGGTATGTCCAGTGATTGGGGCAATGTGAGTTTGACGTATATTTAGCATTTAGTTTTATCAGTATCCTTTAATGAATGTTGCATTTTCCTTGTAAACTGCTTAGAGGTTCTACTACAATCAAGCAGTACTGTACAGTATATAGGTTTTGTTAAATAAAATAAATCAAGGTGTTGCTTTGTGTAAACCACTTTGAGTCTTTTGGTGAATTAAGTGGTATATGAATTTTGCTAAATTAAAAAAAATATCCAAGAACATCTGGATGACACCATGTTGGCTACCCAATAATAATTCTTTCAATAATCCTGTATGGCAGACCAGAATTGTCTTTGATTTGGCATCCATCTTCATGGTGGTCTCTTATCAGTTTTCTCTGGCAGATGAAGACCCTCCTTTATCAAATGACCCTTCCCACATGTTGGTATATGGAGGCATACAGTTGGTATACCAAGGCTGTTGGATGTTTGTATGTTTCTAACTGGACTATTTGTTACTGCTGCTTTTAGTTAAATTGTGGATATTTGAGAGGCAGTCAGATGTAGTGGTCAGAGTGTTGGACTGGGAAGGCCTGGGTTCAAATCCCCAGTGAGTCCCAAGGCTCAGCATGTGGCAGTGGGCCAGTGACTCTCTCTGGGGGCTAACCTACTTCACAGCATTATTATGGGGACATGAGCGTTGGGGGGAAGAGAACCTTTGAGTTCATTGGAGGAGAGGCAAGACATACCATATTTGCTCGAATGTAATGCGCATCTTATTTGGCCAAATTCCGTTGCGAACATTAGCACAGGCATTAGATTGGATGGCACCAGCAAATACTTTTTAGGTTTCAAGGTTTTGAAAATGGAGATGCGCATTAGGTTTGATGGCGCATTGTTGTTGCTTGTTGTTGTTGTTTAGTCATTTAGTCGTGTCCGACTCTTTGTGACCTCATGGACCAGAACATGCCAGGCACTTCTGTCTTCCACTGCCTCCCGCAGTTTGGTCAAACTCATGCTGGTAGCTTCGAGAACACTGTCCAACCATCTCGTCCTCTGTCGTCCCCTTCTCCTTGGGCCCTCCATCTTTCCCAACATCAGGGTCTTTTCCAGGGAGCCTTCTCTTCTCATGAGGTGGCCAAAGTATTGGAGCCTCAGCTTCACGATCTGTCCTTCCAGTGAGCACTCAGGGCTGATTTCCTTCAGAATGGATCGGTGTGATCTTCTTGCAGTCCATGGGACTCTCAAGAGTCTCCTCCAGCACCATAATTCAAAAGCATCAATTCTTTGGCGATCAGCCTTCTTTATGGTCCAGCTCTCACTTAGATTCGTGTAAATATGGTACAGTGGTGCCCCGCAAGACGAATGCCTCGGAAGACGAAAAACTCGCAAGACGAAAGAGTTTTTCGTTTTCTGAGCTGCTTCGCAAGACGGATTTCCCTATGGGCTTGCTTCGCAAGACGAAACGTCTTGCGCCTTTTTTTTTAAAACCGCCAATGCATTCCTATGGGAAACCGTCAATAAACATTGGTGCTTCGCAAGACGAAAAAACTCGTAGAACGAAAAAACTCGCAGAACGAATTAATTTCGTCTTGCGGGGCACCACTGTATATGTAATAATGAGCAAATGAACACTGAATGGGGTTCTCCCTGTCTCCCAGCTTTCTCATTCAGTCGAGGCTGCAGCAGCTCATACTCTCTGGGATGGGATGAAATACAGGGGCAAAAGGGAAGTCTGCACTTGTGCGCAATCCTCTTCTTATCTCCCTTCCTTGAGTGCAGTGGGCATCGTCATTGGGAGCCCAGCTCGGGATCCGATTTATACTGCTATTAATAGCACATTCAGTTGGTAACATCTAAATCTGATCTGGGCATGTCTAGTCAAGCAGCCCCCATTTTCTTTCCCCTTCCAGCGTGTTAGCTTACGGCTCCCTTGTCTGCCTGCAGCTGGGCTTCAGCTGCTGCTTTCAGTCAGCCGGTGGCCAGGCGTTTGTCATCGTCCGTCACTAGAGTGACGTGCTCGTTGAACTTGGCCAGATGGCATCTGAAGGAAATTTACCCTACTGACTGCTTGCCCAAAAATAACAGCTTCTCGGCCCGTCTTCTCTCCCTCTGTGCTCACCCGCCTTCCCCGCAGGCTTACACCATCGCTTATTTTGCTTTGCCTGCTCTCGCCTATTCTTTTTCAAGTGCGGTTTTGGTGACCTTTGGTTGTGACTCTTCTGATGACGGCACTGTTTTAAAACTGTGGTTCTGATTCACTGAGCTTCCAGCCCCGTAGAAGGGAATTGCAACGTACTCTCTGCATTAGCTTTTTCAAACCTTTTAATACGTTTATCTGGCAGCAGCTGGAGTCTTTGCTGAAGGGGAATAACGGAGACCCTCTCAGTGCTACCCAAACACCTTGAAGGGCTCATCAGTTTTGGAAGAGACTTCTTTATCAAAATGGCTTCTGTGTCATAGAAGGACAGCAACATCCAGTGAATTGTTCAGTTTTCTGTTCCAGCATTTTGAAAGAAAGATACCCATTTCATAGAATTGTAGAGTTGGAAGAGACCATGTGGGTTATCTAGTACAACCTCTTGCAATGCAGAAATCTTTTGCCCAACATGGGGCTCGAACCCACGACCTTGAGATTAAGAGTCTCATGCTCTACCAACTCCACACACATTTTAAGGGATGGTGAATTTAAATTAATTTCAGGTCTATTCTATCTATCCCTTCACAAACTAGAAAATATTGCAGGGCTCAGCAGGGAATTTCCAGAGAGCAGAATCCTGTAAACATTAATTAGATTAAGGTCAATTATATTACGCCCTTGCAGTGGTACCTCGGGTTAAGTACTTAATTCGTTCCGGAGGTCCGTTCTTACTCTGAAACTGTTCTTAACCTGAAGCACCACTTTAGCTAATGGGGCCTCCTGCTGCCGCTGCACCACCGGAGCACGATTTCTGTTCTCATCCTGAAGCAAAGTTCTTAACCTGAGGTACTATTTCTGGGTTAGCGGTGTCTGTAACCTGAAGCGTATGTCACCTGAAGCGTATGTAACCCGAGGTACCACTATACTTGAGCAAGGAAAACTTGAGTACCTGAGTATCAGTAACAGGGGCAGGAAATCTCAGGCCATGACCCTCAAATGTGGCCACACTGTCTGGCCCTTGGACTCTCTGTGAGTCCGTCAAAACTAGCCTACTGTACAAAGGTAATGTTTACATTTGTTGCTCCACCCACCTCTGACTCCGCCCACCACTGGCATGTGGCCCTCAGCAGATTGCCCAGCAGGAAATGCGGCCCTCAGGCTGAAGAAGGTTCCTCACCTCTGTGCTAAAAGGTTGAGAAGTTCTACCTTATACTAAAGGAAAAAGACACGGATCCCGCAGCCATCTCTGATGTGTAAAAGGGACGCTTGTATCATCCTCTTCACAAATATCAGCTATCTTGCAAAATATATGAAAATCAAATAGGCCCATCATAACATCCATGCTGAGCTTATGTGAAGTGATTTATGTGAAAATGTGCAGTGTCTTTTTCCTCACTACACACAGTTTGGGAAAGATCTTGGAGATCAGGTTCCAGATCAGGTTCTGGCTAAGGCGTTTTTGAATTACCAGCATCCTTGTTTGCAGGAGCGAGCATGGTGTTGTTAGGTTGTTGTTGTTGTTTAGTCGTTTAGTTGTGTCCGACTCTTCGTGACCCCATGGACCAGAGCACGCCAGGCACTCCTGTCTTCCACTGCCTCCCGCAGTTTGGTCAGACTCATGTTGGTAGCTTCGAGAACACTGTCCAACCATCTCGTCCTCTGTCGTCCCCTTCTCCTTGTGCCCACCATCTTTCCCAACATCAGGGTCTTTTCCAGGGAGTCTTCTCTTCTCATGAGGTGGCCAAAGTATTGGAGCCTCAGCTTCACGATCTGTCCTACCAATACTAAAATATAGGTTTCAGATTACTAGTCACCTGTGTGGCTGGGCACCAGGAATTTTTCTAGTACTGAAATATTGTAGAATTTTAAAAGCACTTTTGTCAATTCCAAATACGTGGCCTGCTCCCTGAAACTTGATACAGCTTTTCCTCAATGAAAATCTTATTTCCCTAGCACCTTTAGCATGATTAAAACTCTATTGTAGAAGTTTCATGTTGCCTTCTAAAAGAACCCTGTGAAAGAGATTATTAAGCTCATTGCTCAAACTCATCCGGTCCAGGAAATAGCTGCTTGCATTGAATAAATACTTGAACCCAGGAGTTCCATATGCAGCACTTGTTTCCATTGGACTTTTTGACTCGTAAATTGTCAGAAGGGACAACGCTGTAGCATTTATAAAATAACTGAAAAGCTGCTTGAGATTTGAAGACCAAGATCCTAATTTCCCATAATTGCTGGGTAATTCAAGGGATTAGTTAGTTGACTGAAATAATAGAACCTTTCAGCTCCAGGTCACTGCTTCGCTTCCTGATGGGGGTCATTCTTGCCAGCAAAGTAATTAACATCCAGTTATTGGAAAGTATTCTGACTTTAAGTAGGTGAAATTCCCATGCTTCCATTTGGAATGGACCCACATTTTATAATGGGTGCGTTATGCCAATAATGAATTGTCCTCAGTAGTTAATGAAGTGAAGAAATAAAAATATTGGCCATTGTGATTGAAAAGAGCTTGCCGCAGAGAGCAAGCTCATCCTTTCCCTTCTTTTAGAATCATAGAATCATAGAGTTGGAAGAGACCACAAGGGCCATCGAGTCCAACCCCCTGCCAAGCAGGAAACACCATCAGAGAACTCCTGACATGTGGTTGTCAAGCCTCTGCTTAAAGACCTCCAAAGAAGGAGACTCCACCACACTCCTTGGCAGCAAATTCCACTGTCAAACAGCTCTTACTGTCAGGAAGTTCTTCCTAATGTTTAGGTGGAATCTTCTTTCTTGTAGTTTGGATCCATTGCTCCGTGTCCGCTTCTCTGGAGCAGCAGAAAACAACCTTTCTCCCTCCTCTATGTGACATCCTTTTATATATTTGAACATGGCTATCATATCACCCCTTAACCTCCTCTTCTCCAGGCTAAACATGCCCAGCTCCCTTAGCCGTTCCTCATAAGGCATCGTTTCCAGGCCTTTGACCATTTTGGTTGCCCTCCTCTGGACACGTTCCAGTTTGTCAGTGTCCTTCTTGAACTGTGGTGCCCAGAACTGGACACAGTACTCCAGGTGAGGTCTGACCGGAGCAGAATACAGTGGCACTATTACTTCCCTTGATCTAGATGCTGTACTCCTATTGATGCAGCCCAGAATTGCATTGGCTTTTTTAGCTGCCGCGTCATACTGTTGGCTCATGTCTTAGGTCATGTTTTAGGTCAAACAATGTGTGGAAGATAAAGAAAAGGGTCTGCAGTCTGAAAGTTTTTTGTTCCTCTGGATAAATTGGCCATATACAGCTCATTGCATACTTTAAATCTGAGATTGTTCATGAAGGGGTGTGCATGTAATTCAGGTGTCTGAATTTTTGGCAGCTTATTTGGAATTCTGTGTGAATTAGAGGGTCAGACTAGATGACTCAGTTTGCGTTGTGAAGGAACCCCCCCCCCCAATATTACACAACATAATACTATTATTTCCTCCATGGCAGAATTGCTTTCTGTTTAGTCTCACCAGGGCTTAGCCCCAGAAACTCTCTTCACAATGGCAGGAGTGAGACTGAGAGTACCTCTGAGCAAGTACAGTTTTCGTTATTTCTTTGTCTTTTGTCTCTCCCACAGCCCCAAATCACAGCCTGACTCAACACCTAGGATTAGGAGGCAGGCTGTGCCTTTGAGTTTAGACACTGAAGCTCAGGATCTCCTCTCTCTAAAAGAATGAACGTTTACTACCCTTCTTCTCTCCCCCTTTCCCCCCAATCTTATACTGTATACAACATTAAACTCTCACATCAAATATAACCGATCTGTAAAAAGGACTTCATGATCTGAAAACTGAGACAATGTATGTACTTTTGAAACCCAAGTAAATCATTAATAAAAACATTTTTTTTTTAAAGTAGCCATTACACTTGTGTATACTTTCCGCTTTGCATGTAAGTGTTGAATTGTGGGAGATATTTATTCTATTAGGTATAGTGTTTTGTTATTACCTTTTGGCTAAAATAAATATGATTAGTTTTAGCAATTGGGAGAAGATTCTGTAATTGCATTCCCCAATAATTGATTGAGCATCCTTTCATACATGTGAGCTGGTGACTTCCTCTCTGATTTTCCACCCCTGTATGGGAATGGGCTGTTGGCGAACTAAACAATCTATGGTCTTTTAAACTGTGGGTTTTTTAAATTGGTTTTTGGTTGTTATTGTGTTACGTACTTTGTGTTTTTACATTGTGAACCGTTCCGTGAGCCTCAGGTGAAATTCAGTCAATGAGTGTGAACTGGGAGAGAGCCACGGTTCTTACTCTGGTTGCATCTGGTTGGAGTTGTTGCAGCCTTTGCGATCTTGGAAGAAGCCTAAGACTGATTCCTGGTACAGCCATGGCATGACCCCTGGCTGTATTGGTGACCCTGGGGGGGGGGGGGGAGTTCCTAGTTGATGTGCATCAACAGGGCTCCCCCTACTGGTGGTTAACCCTTCTGAGACTTCCTGTAGGCAGTCAGGAGTCAGATATAGTCGGTTTGGTTCCAATGCCTAACCCAATACCACTCACATTCTGTAACCAATAAAGTTGTGGCCTTTTTTAGCCCATTAACCTAAAATACTTGAGTCAAGTGTCTTTATTCCAACTAAGGGGGAGGGTTCAGGGCCTTGCCACGCAATGGATGTTTCCAAAGGTGCCTATACAGTGGTACCTCGTGTGACGTACTTAATCCATTCCGGAGGTCCGTTTGTAACCTGAAACCGCTCATAACATGAGGCGCGCTTTCACTAATGGCGCCTCCCGCTGCTGCCATGCCGCCGGAGTGCGACTTCCACTTGCATCCCGGGACAAAGGTCGCAACAAGGGGCTTCTACTTCCGGGTTAGCGGAGCCCATAACCCGCAGCATTCATAAGGGGGACGGTACGTAACACGAGGTAGCACTGTATGTAGGAGAGCCGGGGGTGGGGTATAGGAAAGGGGTGGTTGGCAGAGTGGGCAAAGGAGATAACTGACCTTGAGCGCCTGCTTGGTTCGTATTGAACTGGTATTGGGGAAACCCAAACTGAATGTACTGTTTTTGCAGCACATTTATTAGCAGAGTGAATGGAGCGATGGATGACTGTAGCCTGGGGATTGACAAGATATATTGGAGTGTTTGGTGTGCATTGGCAGGAAGAGTGACATTGGATGAGCTTGTGAGTATTGTCTGATTTGTGCTTTTGCCGTAGGGAAATTAGTAGTATTTAAGAGGGATTCTGGATATGATGTGATTGTGTGGGTGTGGCTGAGCGCTGCATGTTGTGAGTCAGGCGTTGGCAAGAGGGGAGGGATACCTGGTTCTTAAGATATTTTGCAAGGTGGTGCCATATTTTTTTTCTTTTTGTGGATTCTAAATTTTGTTTGGTATTGTAGTTCATCAGTCTCAGTATTTATAGATAGGGATACAGTGGTACCTCAGGTTAAGTACTTACAGTGGTGCCTCGCAAGACAAAATTAATTCGTTCTGCGAGTTTTTTCGTCTTGTGAATTTTTTCGTCTTGCGAAGCACCACTGTGCATTGACGGTTTCCCATAGGAATGCATTGACGGTTTTTTTAAAAAGTGCAAGACGTTTTCGTCTTGCGAAGCAAGCCCATAGGGAAATTCGTCTTGCGAAGCAACTCAAAAAACGAAAAACTCTTTCGTCTTGCGAGTTTTTCGTCTTGCGAGGCATTCGTCTTGCGAGGTACCACTGTAATTCGTTCCGGAGGTCCGTTCTTAACCTGAAACTGTTCTTAACCTGAAGCACCACTTTAGCTAATGGGGCCTCCTGCTGCTGCCACGGTGCCGGAGCCCTATTTCTGTTCTTAACCTGAAGCACTATTTCTGGGTTAGCGGACTGTGTAACCTGAAGCGTATGTAACCCAAGGTACCACTGTATTGTATTGTTGTAACCAGCTTATTTGTTAACATTTGTTTATATAAAATATATAAGCATTTGTTTATATATTACATCAGTGTACAGGGGGCTGTACACAGTCAGAATAAGAATTCTACCCTAAAGGGCGTACAGTCGAAAACAGCCAATATAAACAATACAGTAAAAAATCAATAGTTTAAAATGTCCAGTTCACAAACCATTGCACCAGCTATACTAAAACAGCCACCCACAACTGGAACCAGAAGTCTTCACTGTTTAAGGCCAACAGGGATTGCTTGGCTGATGGATGAAACTTGGTTTGCATCTCTGGGCGATGGCTCCCATAAGTACATACCTGAGGAGTGGGAGAAATGAACATAAGCTCAGAAAATATGCTGAAGTCTTCCAGGTGTTTCTCTCTCACTCCAGCCCTCTCCTCCAGCAAGCCAAGAGGCTGCCTTGGTATTAAGTGTTGTAGATATACATCCCCATATATATTCATGAAATGAATAAATAAAATTTCACAGTTTGGGTACATGTGGGTGGTAGAGAACCACGTACATAGCCTTGACCTCCTAGGAAGAATGGTTGGAATGTAATGAATAAACAAGCTTTCATTTTTTAAAAAACTGACATTTTCCTCAAGAGGTTTAATTAAAGAGAGAGAGAAAATATTGCCTGAGAGTACATGGTTTATTGAATTAACATTTGAACTTTTGTTGTACTGCTAATTGATTTAAAAGTGTTAACTTGAGCAGCTATTCTCTGCCTGAGAATTTCCCAAGCAAAGCCTGGTGTAGGTCTAGTATCTTTACCTGTTATCATTTTAATGTTCTGAGTTTTCTCTCTCTTTCTCTCCCTCTTGCAGACCTAGAATCCAATGGTGACTTAAACAACGATGATTATGAATTTGAGGATGAAGCTAAACTTGTCATATTTCCAGACCACTTTGAAATTCCTTTACCCAACATAGAAGAGTTGCCAGCTTTGGTAAGTGTGGGTAACAGAGAAAGAATGGGATTTAAATTGATTTAATCTGTTTTCACTCTTAAAGGATCATGGGTGCCAAGCCTGGGAAAGACCTCTTTGTGGGACCTTGGAGAACTGCTAGAATAGGCCACGCTGAGCTTAAGTTGGTTTGTAAGGCAGATCCTTATATTTTGGTAGAGCAATGGAATATAATGGCCGAGAGTGTATGTGTTGCATGACTGAGTCCTTTACTAAGATCTTGATTCAGCCTTGAACTCACTTGATGGCCTTGGGCAATATGTTGTCTTTTAGTCTTAACTCCACTCCTCTGCAATATAGGGATACTTTTGACCTGCCTTGCAGGCCTCTTGTGAGGACTACGGAAGGAGTTTGATCATTCTAAAGAGAGCCAGTGTGGTGTAGTGGTTGAGAGCGGTAGTCTTGTAATCTGGGGAACCGGGTTCGCGTCTCCGCTCCTCCACATGCAGCTGCTGGGTGACCTTGGGCCAGTCACACTTCCTTGAAGTCTCTCAGCCCCACTCACAGAGTGTTTGTTGTGGGGGAGGAAGAGAAAGGAGAATGTTAGCCGCTTTGAGACTCCTTAAAGGGAGTGAAAGGTGGGATATCAAATCCAAACTCTTCTTCTTCTTCTTCTTCTTCTTCTTCTTCTTCTTCTTCTTCTTCTTCTTCTATGTGAAAGCTAATTGCTTATCATTACTTGTATACTTGGTTGCAAACACTATAACGTAGGGATAGTTTTGTCTTTTGGTTTTGGTTTTTTATGTTGCCTTTTATGTTCAGTTTGACTTTCACCCCCCCGGCCTCTAGGTTACGATAGCTTGCGATGCAGTCCTCAGTTCGAAATCTCCTTATAGGAAGCAAGACCCAGATTCGTGGGAAGAGGAGCTGCAAGTCTCCAAACATGCCAACACACTTGTACAGATGGACAATGGAGTCAGGATTCCTCCCAGGTGAGACTGTTGCACTTTGTTACCTAAGAACTGCCCTGTGGAACAGATCCCAGAACCCACCTAATTCAGCTTCTGCATCCCATGTTAACCAATTGGATGCCTTTGGGGATGGGTGGTTAGGATAGGTACCTGGTTAAAGAACAGGATCAGAAAACCACACTTGTGATATAGAGAGAAATAGCTAAGGAACTCTCGGGTGAGACCTTCCAGGAGGGCCCTACCCCCACCCCATAGCACATAGATATGTAGCGCAACACTTTTATTGAAGCCATCTTATCTGTCACTCCTCTCATTTTCTGTCTGCAGCAGCCATTAAGTTCCCTGTTGGCAGCTATTTACGTTTTCTTCATACCTATTAACACTGCATTAATCCATTATCTGCCTCACTCAAAGGACATTAAAGTTAATTAAATGATTCTAAAGTGCTCTGCAGTACGTTATATGGTTTTATAACATTTAATATACAATGTTTTAAACCGTTGGCAGGTCTTTCTGCTTTATTTGACACGTTTGTATTGAGTGTTCTGTATTGAATACTCAGTATAGGAGGACAATTTGCTCACATTAATTCCTTTTTACCCAGTCCTCCCTGTTCCTTCCTTTCCATCTTTTTGTTCCCCCACTACCGAAATGTTGGTTGTAAGCTTTCCAAGAGCTTAATGTCTGTTGCGTTTCTTTTCTTATGTTGGTCTGTATACATACAGTATATATATACAGTGGTGCCCCGCAAGACGAATGCCTCGCAAGACGGAAAACCCGCTAGATGAAAGGGTTTTCCGTTTTTCGATGCACTTTGCAGGACGAATTTCCCTATGGGCTTGCTTCACAAGACGAAAATGTCTTGCGAGTCTTGAGATTTTTTTTCCGCTACCCACCCCCTTTTTCTAAGCCGCTAAACTGCTAATAGCCTTTTAGCAGCTAATCCTCTAAGCCTTTAATAGCCGCTAATAGCCGCTAATAGCGCTAATCCGCTAATCCACTAATAGGGTTGCTTCGCAAGACGAAAAAACCACTAGACGAAGAGACTCGCAGAACGAATTAATTTCGTCTTGCGAGGCACCACTGTATATTGATAGCACCATGGACCAGATTCAACTAACAGGTCCTCCTAGTAGACTTCTCCTTGCACAACAGAGCTCCCCTGCATGTCCCCCAATTGGCTCTGGGCAGCTCAGGAGTGAACATAAGAAGGAGAGGCTTGTTTCCTTAGGCAAGCAGAAACGCTTATATTAAGAAAACATTTGTAACAGAGCAATACTGAATTTCTTCCTACGTACAGTTATTGTTAATGCAGAACAGCAGTTTTTGAGGATTGGTGATGTGGGGCTACTCAGATGGCAGCAGATTGTTGTTGTCTCATTGGCAGTTGACAAGAAGAACCCTATGGTTAATCCAGTCTGGGAATCTTGGCCACTTACTGGTTTGGGAGGTAGACCCAGGTTTCCCCAGTACTGCCAATCTAACCCCTGAATGTTTCTTGCTTTTCAGTGGCTGGAAATGCTCAAAATGTGACCTGCGGGAGAATCTTTGGCTGAATCTCACAGATGGGTCAGTACTGTGCGGAAAGTGGTTCTTTTACGGCAGTGGAGGAAATGGACATGCTCTGGAACACTATAAGGAGATGGGTTATCCCTTAGCAGTGAAGCTTGGAACAATTACTCCCGATGGTGCAGGTTAGTCAGTAGGAAAATAAGTACCTTTTATCAGGTAGCCCACATCATCACTGTCTCTTGGTTTTATCACAGACATGTGGTATAGAAGAGGGCAGGAATATGAGGAAGTACCGTATTTTTCACTCTATAAGACGCACCAGACCACAAGACGCACCTCGTTTTTGGAGGAGGAAAACAAGAAAAAAAATATTCTGAATCTCAGAAGCCAGAACAGCAAGAGGGATCGCTGCGCAGTGAAAGCAGCAATCCCTCTTGCTGTTCTGGCTTGTGGGATAGCTGCGCAGCCTGCATTCACTCCATAAGACGCACACCCATTTCCCCTTACTTTTTAGGAGGGAAAAAGTGAGTCTTATAGAGCAAAAAATACGGTAAGCAGGGGTTTTACAGAAACTGAATTCGGGACAAGGTACAACATCCTGCACTCTCACAGAACTGGGATATCCACAAGTGTTCTGGATGATGTCTTTTCTACATTGCAACTCTGGGCCGCAGGAGAGCTGGCTGGCTTGTCTAGGGCTAATGACCGAGCAGAGTTTTGAACATTGAGTTTGCTATGTTCTGTAGTTGACGGGATACGTCCTTCGAACAATACTGGAACCACACAGAAAGGCCAGTAAGGGAGAACACATCTGGCTGTTCTCAACAAAGGCAGCCCATGTTGTGCAACTCAAAGGATTCTCATTCCTGTCCATGCACACAGTTTTGATGCAAAGCGGGGAAACACATCCTTTCAGCATTGCCATGGCAAAACAGATTTGGTGCTTGGCTTGAGTGTGCCACATCCGAGGAGGAGGCTGCACGTTTAGAACAAAGGGATTTGCAGACCCCTTCAGCATAGCCACGTTTTTGTTACCCGGCTCCCAGGGGCCCTGTGGCTCAGCTGGCGGCTCTCTACAGCTCTCCTTCCACCCCCAAACTCTTACCGTAGAATTAATGCAGCGTCAGGAAGCACATAAATCATTGGAACTTCTGGCTGCGACTGAAAAGGGCAGAGTGGCCTCTTGTCATTGTTAATGGTTGTGCACTGAGGGCATAGGGACAAAATTTATTAGAGGAAGGGATGCTAATGAGGCTTATGTGCCCATCATGATGCACGATTGACATACTGCTCTGGAGGGCTTCCATCTGGCCAGGGGTGGGGTGGGGATCAAAGGCTCTGGTCTTGAGTCACCTGAATAATATTTTGGCCAAAGCAGGCTATTAAGAGGACCGACATATTGCAGTGGGAATTTGCGTAACAGTACAGATTTCAGTTGGTTAATAATAGAACAGAGCCGTAGCAGAGAATTAAACATGCACGTAGTCTTTTAAGTATCCTAGGTTACCTTTAAAATCTTTATCATTCATCCTTGCGAACAATTCTTTTAGCAGGGAGGGGAGGAGGGACAATAGTTCTCTGTGTACTCTTCGCTCCCTTCGTCCCCCCCCCGGAAATACACAATAGGCCAGACAACGTGTTTTATTCCTGCTTACAGTAAACAAGAGCAGTTTACTAATCCTTAATATTTTGTTTTTGTCTAATTTGTGATCAGTTAGATACCAGAGGGTCCTAAATACAGAAGGAAATGTGAAACAAGTTTGCAGTCAGTATTGTGAAAAATTCAGGTTTTAAAGTGTACTGATCTTTTGATTTCAGCGGAGAACTGTAAGCTTCAGTTGCATCCCATTCTTATAACTGCTAAAAGGAATTAGTGTAGTTTGCATTTCCAGGGTTCCTTGAGTGCAAACTCAAATGAAAAAAGAAGATATCCAGAGGGGTTGCTTTGTAATCTGTTTCTGCGAAAACAACAAAGAATCTTGTAAGACTTTAAAAGACTGACAAATTATGTTATGTCGTAAGCTTTTGTGGCTTGGAGCCTTCTTCATCAGAAATATGAAATGTAATCCTCAGTTGGCATGGATGTAATGTAAAAGTTGGAGTAAAATGGCAATGAAAGGCAAACAAAGATTTGTATCCAAGTGACCTTAGATGAATATCAGCACTTCAGAAGTTGACCTCAGCTGGCCTCTGGAGTGGCTTATTTGCATGGACTTAAGGTTTCAAATGTTATTGTTTTGTCCCTGTTTTGTTTTATCTCCAGTCAGACATCCATATGGATGTTTTTTCCAGCTGAAGTGAAATGCTTCAAATACTGTTACAGATGTAACCCAAGGTTCATTTAGGTGGCTCTGGTGAAGGTGACTCTGATAAAGCACACAAACTTTTTCCAGGTGTCGCACAGCATTGTGACTTAACTGGAAAAGCACGAGAACACTGAGCTCTTGTTTACAGAGGGGAACAATAACATGTACCTGGAAACAGAGACTCCTTTGGCATGCAGTGGCAGCAGAAGGGCACCATGCCTATCCATAAATGCCAGCAGGGTCACCCTTGGCAGACACTAGCGGAGAGAATGCTGGACTTTATCAGCTGGGCATCACAACGTTTATCGAGAGGAACACTGCTCCTGTTTTTGCCTTGCAGGATTTAGGAGGCCAGAAATTATATGGCTGGATGATGCTCACGGTTTTAGCTCTGATAAAACCTTTGCATGCTGCTTTTGAACCCAAATTAGGATTACAAGGCGATTTAGCAGCAGTAGCAGATCTGAAATTCCAGCTAATTTTAAGTTTCTCCTTTCACTGTTCCTATGGAGAAAGAGGTCATTTGTATTCTCGTTTTTCAAATAAAGAAGGTGGAAATTAGGGAAGGCCTATCCCGTTTCACTGCCTGAGGCAAAATGGGAAGTTCCCCACCTTTCTGCCCCTGCCAAAGCCTCATTTACTAGGATTGTGATTTTGCAGGGCTCTTGTGAGATGTCCCTGGAGCCTGGAAGCCACTGCATCCACTTCTCTGGCGATGGTATGTGCCTATGGAGGTGCCCCTTGGATTTTACCGCCCGAGGTGGCTATCTCAGACTGCCTCATGACCCTGGTGGAAATCCTTTGAACTACATACCCTCATTAGCAATATCAGCATTAGCAGATGGCAATATATTCCTTAGCAGATGGGAAGCTATGAGATGACTTGCCCCAAAGGCACACGGTATGCTTTGAATGCAGGTCTTTCAGATTCAAGTGCAGAGCTTTAATCTCCTGGTTCGCGGTCTTGTTCATCCTTCTGTTTTGCCGCACGTACACTGAACATTAAATCCGCTACAGTTAAAACCCAGATGAACTGGTTCCATACTGTGCTGTAAGTGAAGAGGAGACATGGACAGGTTGCCAAAGGCCAGAGATGCCTGCCTGATTCAAGGAATAGAGTAGCCCAGCAACCTCCTGCAGGGGATGGTTAAACAAATATAAACAAACAGACATAGGAGTCCTTAATGGATCTGCTTCATGGAGAAAAACATCTTTGCCAGCCTGTTTAGACGCCACAGCTTGGATCCTAAGTTGCTCCTCCATCCATGCAATTGGGGGTTTGGGAGCAATTGCTCCCAACTCCTACCCCCTGCAGCCCACAACACCATATGCCACACCATTCCCAAGGCTCCTGCAACCCCAGGACCAGATTTTTGAGGGGTGGGTCCGCATGTGCGCACTGAGGGAGCTGCAGAGGAAAAATAGAGGCAGGAAAGGCACGTTCCGTGAACTCCGTTGCATTAAATGGAAGGAAAGTTCGGATCCACCCTAAAATACTATGTGTCTGAGCCCATGCTCTGAGATTGGGGGAGCACACAAGGAGTTACTTACAGGGATGAGGAGAGCAATTGAGGATTTGTGGGGAGGGCACATCTGGCACGTGCTGATGTCTGTTGCAACTGTACCCCACGCTTCTTGGATGGAATTCTGGATACCTCGAACTTGCTGGTAAAGCAAGGCCTCATAGAATCGTAGAATGATATAGTTGGAAGAGACCCAAAGGGCCATCTCGTCTCCTGCAACACACCTTTTTACTAGCTTCTTGGGCTGCTAGTGCCACCAAGGGAAATGTTGTCTGCTTTCAACTATCAAGCTATGCAAGAACCTGGGGGGTGGGGAGTGGGTCTGCCTTCTTATTTTGTACATAACAGCCCACACAGCTGCCCTCTCAGTGGCTACTAATCCTGCTGACTACATACTACCTCCAGCATTAGAGGCAGTATGGTGCTGGTGATCATCACTGCATCTTCTGACAGCAGATTTCATAGCTGAAGTGCAGTCCCAGGTTCTTCTGTCCCAGGGCAACTACATCCTTGTGCAAATTAATTGAAACAAACAATGTAGTTTATTGTACAAAACTCACATATACACGTACATTAGTAACTGATATGACCTCTGCTATTTTAAAGCAGCATTTGAACATGGTTTGACATGGAGTCACTGTTGATTTTTGGATCCCTGTACCACACTTGAATCAGTGCCTGAATGAGCTTCTCCATAGTCTTACAGTCTACAGCACTGAGGCGACTTTTGCATATAGCCCACAAATTCTCAGTGGGATTTGCGTACGGGGAATTCCTTGGACAATCAAGTATTTGCTGCTCTGTCATGAATTTTTCACCACTTTCGATGTGTGACGGAGGGGGCTAGGTCCTGCTGCAATATCCCAGTGCTATCAGGACACCTCTTTTCCAGCTCTGGAATAACTCCCTTTCGTAGAACCTCGATATGTTGTGGCCAGAGCATCATTCCTTCTATTGGCTGCAGGCTTCCAACACCATAATGATCAACTGACTTTTTGTGTTCGTTTTGAGTACAGGATTACGAGTAAGATAGAAAACATGCTTTGTTTCAATTAATTTGCACAAGGGTGTAGCATTTGGAGCAGAGTGTTCTTTCTGGCAGGTGGGTCAGGAAAGTTCTCAGCAGCTGCTCTTTCTCTTGCCGATGAAGGAACATGGCAGTCCTCCCCTTGCTGTGTTATGTTCCTCTTGAACGGCAGGGGTTGACCTGTGCTGCGCCCTGGCTTTTAGCTAACAGTTTTTTAGGCAGTGGAGCTACTTGCAGCCTGGTGGGGAGGTGTGGTCTCTTCATTTGCAGGTAGGCAGTCACTCTGATCGGGAACAAGAGAGAGCACCTGTGTGCCAATTGCCTTGATTTGATTTCGTGGAGAAAAGCGATCCCACAATCCCTGTCTCTCTTAATTTCTGGAGGAGAGGATCCCTCTGGGTTTAGTGGAGCAGGGTTCATAACCCCTCCTTCTTCTCCAGGCAAGAGACGACCTCTGAGTGGCCTTTTTGTTCTCTGGCCAATGGATGCTCTGGCCAGTGGATAGAGCCGAAGTGAGCTTATACTGAACCATTGGTTCATGCAGCCCAGCATTTTCTATTCTTGACTGGCAGTAGCTCTCTAATTTCAAGGCAGAGAAAGTCTGCCCTCTGATACCTTAAAGCAGGCATGTCCAAAGTCTGTCTAATCCAGCCCCTATGGTAGTTAATTGGTGTCTAATCCTAAAAAAAGCTTAACAACTTCAACCCTAAAAAAAGCTCTTAAAAATGTTCACTTCATCAAATCTGCATTTTATTGTTATTCATGTTTTTATACTGTATTTTATGCTGCTTGTACAATTAAATGTTTTAAATTTGTTGTTAGCTGCCCTGAGCCCAGTTTTGAACCGGGAAGGGCGGGGTATAAATAAAAATTTATTATTATTATTATTATTATTATTATTATTATTATTATTATTATTAAATCTGGCTCTCTTTGAAAAAAGTTTGGGCACCCCTGCCTTAAAAGAACTGGAGATTCCAGGGATTGAACCCGAGAACTACTGTGCGGAAAGCATTCATTCTGCCTCTTAGCTGTGACCTTCTTTCTAACACCTGAAAGCTCACTGCCACAAGGACAGAGCCGGTTGCCTTGTTCTGTGCCTCTCAAATTGCCCCTGCTCCAGGCTGGGCAATGTGGGATGAAGCCACAGAACAGTGGCACACCAAGCTGCTGCAGCAATGTCTGAAGGGCACCTTAGAATAGGGATCTCTTGGTTGCCAATGGAACCATTATAATGTGGAGAACTTGGTAGCGAACAGAATGTCCAGAATTTGCTTAATAGTTGAGCTGGCAAGCGTGCAGCAAAATTACTATTGCTTGGCATATTATGTCGGTGGTAAAGCTTCAAGAATATGCTGTTGTGAAATAACGCTGACGGGTAACACTCGGTGAGCAGTGCTTTTTCTTCTTTTCTCCGCAGATGTCTATTCCTTTGATGAAGAGGAGGCGGTTTTGGACCCACACATAGCCAAACACTTAGCACATTTTGGCATTGATATGCTCCAAATGCATGTAGTAAGCGGCCTTCCTTTTATTCAGGATCTGTATCTTCAGCAGTCATGGAAAATAGCGGGGGAAATCAGTGCCTCAATTGGAAAAGCACACTTTCCATTCTTGCGGGAGATCCTTCTTTCTTTTAAAATATATAATCTGCTTTTCAGTTTATGTTCTCCTGCTAAAAGGCATCTGATAACATAATAAAACGACACCAGGCTGTTTCTTTCTTTCTTTTTTTATTAAAGATTTTCTTGTTTTACAGAAGTACAGTGGTGCCTCGCAAGACAAAATTAATTTGTTCTGTGAGTTTTTTCGTCTTGCGAAGCACCACTGTGTATTGACGGTTTCCCATAGGAATGCATTGGCGGTTTTTAAAAAAAGGCGCAAGACATTTTCGTCTTGCGAAGCAAGCCCATAGGGAAATTCGTCTTGTGAAGCAACTCAGAAAACGAAAAACTCTTTCGTCTTCCGAGGCATTTGTCTTGCGAGGTACCACTGTAAGTGTAATGCCTCGTATTTTTTCCATGTAACATTTTTACAAATTCTGAGTTTGGTAAGGCTCTAAGCATGTAGAGTGGGAAGTGAGAAGGGAGTGGGGATCCTTTCTCAGCCCAGGGACCACATTACCTTCTGGGGAATCTTTTGGGGGCTGCTTGCAAGTGGTTGGAACGATGATTGTAAACTTCGGACCAGATACAGAGGCCTGGAATGCTGCTTTTGGCGTGAGGTTCCCCAACCCTGATGTACGATATATGTGTATTTGGAAACCAAGGCTACACTTGCCCTCCTGTCCAGGATTGAACCGTACAGTCACATTTTGCAAAGTTTAAAAAAGTAAAGGGACCCCTGAACATTAGGTCCAGTCGTGACCAACTCTAGGGTTGCGGCGCTCATCTCGCTTTATTGGCCGAGGGAGCCAGCGTACAGCTTCGGGTCATGGGGCCAGTATGACAAAGCCGCTTCTGGCGAACCAGAGCAGCGCACAGAAATGCCGTTTACCTTCCCGCCAGAGCAGTACCTATTTATCTACTTGCACTGGCATGCTAGGTTGGCAGGAGCAGGGACCAAGCAACGGGAGCTCACCCCATCGCGGGGATTCAAACTGCCGACCTTCTGATCGGCAAGTCTTAGGCTCTGTGGTTTAACCCACAGCACCACCCGCCTCCCTAAGTTTAGGTCTCTGCAAATCGGACTCTCCATTTTTATTTTTATTTTTACCACATATTGCATGTGAAGCTCCACAGAAAAACGAGGGAGCTTTTTATGGCTATAGCAGTGGATCTTTCTGTGTTGCGGCTATAAAAGTGGGAGTAAGTTGTGACTGCAGTTGCTTAGATAATTCAGCAGGTGGAGACATTATTGCATTTGTATCTCAGCAAGCAGAAAGCAAGCTATTTTATTTCTGAGTGTTTCATTTGGGAAGGTTCTCAGAACCAGGTGTTTTCTTCTTTTTTCTATTTAAATACACCTGCATTCTAAGTTCTTAACATGCGCTTTTGTAAACTGCTGCTTCTTAAAAGCTTTTTCTTTTTTTTTTGCATTCAGACGGAGAATGGCTCGAGAGATAACGACATCAAACCCAGAGTCTCTGAATGGGAAGTGATCCAAGAGTCTGGCATGAAGCTAAAGCCAATGTATGGTCCAGGATACACGGGCATGAAAAACCTGGGGAACAGCTGCTATGTCAACACTGTCCTACAAGCCATTTTCAGCATCCCTGAATTTCAGAGAGCGTAAGTCATTCTAGGGAAGTTTTTCAGAACCTCTTATGTTCCTCATTGCGCTACTAAGGCTCGCTACAGTACAGAATGGCAGACCTCAGGTCTGCCCCAATGCTTATCCCCAACAAGGGAGCTGTGGTTAATTGGGACTTCCTGGGAAGTATGCCTGTCCATTGGTGAATGTAGTTATTGCATTCTCACTTTACATATTTTGTGAAGTGAGTCTAATAGATACATGTCCAACCCATGTTTTATTTTTTCCATCTCTCTTTTTTTGAAAGCACTGCTAAGCTTGCTGGATTTTATAGGATCCTTCATCGTCTCCTCCCACCCTTGCAGCAACCATCTGTTTATTGAGTGCATATATAAATACTTTCAAGCACAGTGGTGTGAATCCCCCGAGAGTCCCCTGGCCAGAGGGGATGGCTAGTCATTAGAATCCCTTCCCCCTGTCAACTGCACACTCTTGCCTGGCAACAGGGTCTGCATAGCTGTCCTAGGAACTAATCTACTCCATCCTTCAGCCAGATGGAGATGGGGAGATGGAGAAGGGAAGGAACGTCCAGTGATTCCTGTTCTTCCTCTCTGCAGCCCCCTCTGCCCCCTAAATCTGTTCCTGAAGGGCCCCCAGTCCTCCAGAGCAGATTTTGAGGAAGTGCATGGGAAGGAGGAACGGGTGAACATTTCCTTATTCTCGCGTTCTGCTGCCGGATGCCTTCTGTCAGCAGTGTGGAAGCATTGGATACCACCCAATGCAAAGAAAAAACCAACAGTGAGAGACTAAGAATGTTAGCAATTAAAATCCACCAGAAGTAGAATTAAGAGATGCTATATGTTAAAAGCTCATTGAATCAGGTGTCTTCAGTTTCTGACAGAATAGAGATGGAGATGGTGTCTGACTGATGGATTTTGACTTGGGGACCTCAGCACTGTTATAGGAAAGACCCGGCCTCTCATTCTTGTCACAGTGGGTATATTGAGATGGCAACAAGAGCAAGACCTCTGAAGTAGATTTTAAGGCCTAGGGAAGACTATATGGGAGCAAATCGTCTCCTCAGCAAATTATGTCAGTGGAAAACAATCTGCTCTGTTTGAATGTTCTCTTTTTCCTCCACAATTCTCTCTGGATAGGTACGTCGGAAACCTTCCAAGAATATTTGACTACTCTCCTCTAGACCCAACACAAGATTTCAACACACAAATGTAAGTGGCAGGTTTTATATTAAGCAGCAGATTTATCTGAATGGTTATTTCTCCCACATGGTTTGTTGCTTTAATAACCTTTAGGAGGTACCCAGACAAACACCATTCTGGACATGGGGGGAAATGTACTAATTGCCTTTTGGCATTCTTATTAAATGACAGATTTCCTTTTGAACTTGGTTAGTGGCATGGCTTGCAGCGGCAATTATTCACGGTAGCTTTATCTTATAGGATGTAATTGATTATAAAGCTGACTTTAGCTGTTTCCATTCTATGGATAGTGCCAAGCATTTGTTGATTTTGTTTGTTCAGTATTTATATTGCTGCTTTACAATTTTCATTTAATTTATTTTTGGAATCACCTGTGACATTTGAGAAATGATTGTTCTTGATTGACTTTGATCTGATCGCTGTCTTTGATTTGACCTGGACTTTCACCAGAGTAGTCCTGTTGTTTGTAATAAGCATAGCTATGTGGTATGGAGAGTATTTTCTCCCACATAGCTAACGCTACAATATTTTGTACGACTTTCTGCTTTTTGAAATGGGGGGGGCCAAGAGGGAAGAAGCTTAGGTAGATCATAGTAAGGATGTGTGTTCAGGATGTGTGTTAACAGATGGGCCACATTTAGCCTTACTTTCACCCTCCTGCTGTTTTCTCCCTACTCTGAGCCTGGTGGGAAACATTTTGTGTGCTTTCTCTCTCCTTCCCTACTCCCACCCCACCCCTCCCCCCCTCCCTCTACTACAGGGCTAAATTGGGACATGGCCTCCTTTCAGGCCAATACTCTAAACCACCAACGAAATCTGAGCTCATTGAACAGGTGATGAAAGAAGAACACAAGGTATTTACCTAGCATGCACAGCTTGATAACTAGGTAGAAGATGTCAGGAGTTCAGCCTACACTCGAGTAGGACTTGCAGAGACACATGCACGATTGGCATGTTCCCTCCCTCCTGGACGATCGTTCAGGAGCTTCATAAGCTTTCTTCAGCCCGAACATCACAGTGACCGATGCCAACCAACACTGGCACACTTAGGGATCCGCAGAGTATGCGCAGTTGCGTAACAGACCTGAGCAACTCAGCATTTTGGCTAATTTTCCATATTTTTCGCTCTATAACACGCACCCGACCATAACACGCACGTAGTTTTTAGAGGAGGAAAATCCGTAGGCATGCCACCCGTAGGCATTCCCTCCATAACACGCATAGACATTTCCCCTTACTTTTTAGGAGGAAAAAAGTGAGTGTTATGGTGCAAAAAATACCGTACTTTACATATAAACACACACGGAGCACTGCAACATGGCTCCCTTTCTCTCTAGCATCAGACAGAAAAAGAACAAAGGACAATAGTCCCACTTCACGGAACACAGTAACACAAACATCCTGTCTCCATCACTTCCCACTGTGTGGAGTCAAAACATACACCGTCATGTGAAAGACAAAAATCTGCAAGCATGGAGCAGGAATTCTAACAGAAGAGGCATCCAGGCAACAGTGTAGCTAGCTGCTTGGGTTCCCAGGGCGAGCTGCCCATGGGGGTGGGGCAAGCTGCCCACTGGGTGGGGCGAAGCAGGGCAGGGCATGCTGCGTGGAGCCTCACCGCCACCTCATCTACAGCTGTAGGGAGGCTGAGCCTGGGGGAGACGGGCAGACTCAAGCCCCATGCTGCTGTTTTGGGCAGCGCAGAGCCTTCAGGCACCCAAGCCATCCAAGGGAGACGCATGGCTAGGGCGCCTGCAGGCCCTGCGGTAAGTGCCACCCCCCCGTGGTGTGGCACCTCCCCCACCTAGCTACGCCTCTGTCGACAGATCTGGTCTGTGCCATGCATCAGCTGAGCATGGCTCCCCAGAACACGTTCTTAGACATAATTTATAATGCATTGGCAGTGCCGTAGCAAATCTGCGGTGGTTCCTTGCCAAGGTGGCTCAGTGTGGAATGAAGCCCTGAAGGCAGAAAGCCTGATAACTGCTGGTGGCAGATATACCCCAAAAGCAGCCCAGAGTCCTAGCCAGAGTAAATGCATATAGAAACAGGACAAACCTGAATATTTTTAAGAACTGCAGCACGGAACGCAGCACAGATTTGACTTTAGCACCTCTGAGCGGTTGAGGACAGCCTTCTATTTATCTTTCCTTTACTGAGGCAGTATTGTTGCATTCTGGAAGCAGTGCTCGGAGCTAGTATGCTTGGCCCACTGGGGGATTTAAAAAATTGATATATTTATGGCTGCCTGCCATTGATGGATGGATGGCGGCTAACAGATTGAGGTTGAATCCTGACAAGACAAAAGTACTGTTTTGGGGGGACAGGAGGCAGGCAGGTGTGGAGGATTCCCTGGTCCTGAATGGGATGCCCCTGAAGGACCAGGTGTGTAGCCTGGGAGTCATTTTGGACTCACAGCTGTCCATGGGGGCACAGGTCAAATCTGTATCCAGGCCAGCTGTTTACCAGCTCCATCTGGTAGGTTGGCTGAGACCCTATCTGCCTGCAGACTGTCTTGCCAGAGTGGTGCATGCTCTGGTTATCTCCCGCTTGGACTACTGCAATGCGCTCTACGTGGGGCTACCTTTGAAGGTGACCCGGAAACTACAACTAATCCAGAATGCGGCAGCTAGACTGGTGACTGGGAGCGGCCACCGAGACCATATAACACCTACATTGAAAGACCTACATTGGCTCCCAGTACGTTTCCGAGCACAATTCAAAGTGTTGGTGCTGACCTTTAAAGCCCTAAATGGCCTCGGTCCAGTATATCTGAAGGAGCATCTCCACCCCCATCGTTCTGCCTGGACACTGAGGTCCAGCTCCGAGGGCCTTCTGGCGGTTCCCTCACTGCGAGAGGCCAAGTTACAGGGAGCCAGGCAGAGGGACTTCTCGGTAGTGGTGCCCGCCCTGTGGAACGCCCTCCCATCAGATGTCAAAGAGATAAACAACTACCTGACATTTAGAAGATACCTGAAGGCAGCCCTGTTTAGGGAAGTTTTTAATATGTGACATTTTAGTGTATTTTTCATCTTTGTTGGAAGCTGCCCAGAGTGGCTGGGGAAACCCAGCCAGATGGGCGGGGTACAAATTATTATTATTATTATTATTGTTATTGTTATTGTTATTGTTATTGTTATTGTTATTGTTATTGTTATTATTATTATATTTGCTTTTATTAGGTCACTGTCTGACATAGTCCAGCTTGTGTCCAGTTAGCGTTTTGTGTCGCTGTCAATCTTTTGTTATCCTAAAACTCACAATGTCCCCCCCCCCTTCCTCTCCCTCTCTAAGGTGGTCTGTTTGGAAAGGAAAGGTCACCATGTAATGGATACAGGAGATGCAGTAGCCGGAGAGGAATTTTTGTTCCTGGAAGAACTGCTCAGAGTAAACGCAGTGGTGTATTTATAGCAGGGTTGCAAGTTCAAACCAGAATAGTAATGATTTGTTTGAAATCATTTTAAATCTGCAACACGTGTTGTTGTTTTTTTAAAAAAAGCTTAAAACTTTGAACTGAGTAATTACTCAAAGCTAATTTTAGTCAGCTAAGGCAAATTCTAAAGGGCTAGGGCCAAGAGTTAAAGATATACACCTTCTGCTTTTGGAAGGCTGTTCTGGTTCTGGTATGTTCCTGCTTAAATAAGGGATTAAATATAAAATGTTAAAGATGTCATAACCCCCTTCTTTTTTTAGAGGACCCACCTCCTGTACCTATTATTATTATTAAAAATACATCTTTCCCTGAATTGGGTTCTTAGCGGTCACCCATCCAAGTTGCTAATTAGGGTTACAGTGGTACCTCACATTAAGTACTTAATTCGTTCCGGAGGTCCATTCTTAACCTGAAACTGTTCTTAACCTGAAGCAGCACTTTAGTTAATGGGGCCTCCTGCTGCTGCCGCGCCACTGGAGCACGATTTCTGTTCTCATCCTGAAGCAAAATTCCTAACCTGAAGCACTATTTCTGGGTTAGCAGAGTCTGTAACCTGAAGCGTCTGTAACCTGAGGTACCACTGTATATTTGTTTAGCAGCAAGATGGTCCCAAAGATGGCATTTCCTTTCTAAATGATAGTGGCAGCTTTTCTTTATTAAAGTCTAAGCTATTGCACCCCTCAGGATCTGTAGAAAGGCAGCTGTATGGAGGCTTTGCTAAAACGAAAATTTATTTAAACGTGGTTGGTTTATCGATTAGCTAACAATTCTTTAATAGCAGTCCTCAGTTTATAGAGTCCCTAAAGAAGATGGGGAGAATTGGAGCTTATTCACATGACCAACTGAGCGCAAATTAGTTCTAGGGAGAGCCTATGCATTTTAGCTCCTGGTCTGTGATGAGGTGGCTGCATTGCCTCTGTCAACATATGAAGTGTTTTGATGTACCGCTGCAGATCTTGCTTCTCGGTTGTTTTTAGTGGTGTTCCAAAATCTGAACCCCGCGCATAGTAGAACATGTGTACGACTGGCTCAAGCCAGGATGGGAGCCAGTAGTGGTGAGCTTTCTCAGTGGGTTTTCTTTTACTACTCTTCATCCACCCCCTATTATTGCCTTATGGCAAGAGCAGAATTCTTGTTTTGCTCACCCCTGCAGCCAATGGCTGAGGCCGGGGGAATGGGAGAAACCACAGCTGCCCTGTCTTTCAGCGTTAGAGAGACGTTCTGGGCATGCATTCCTCTTTGCTTCCCACTTTTGTATCCTGCCTGTCCTCTGGATAGTAACTCTGGAGTAACATGCATGGAATTCCGTTTTACCTTCATAAGAATTGTGTCGTTGAATTTAGAAGAAGAAGAAGAAGAAGAGTTTGGATTTGATATCCCGCCTTTCACTCCCTTTCAGGAGTCTCAAAGCGGCTAACAATCTCCTTTTCCCTTCCTCCCCCACAACAAACACTCTGTGAGGTGAATGGGGCTGAGAGACCTCAAAGAAGTGTGACTGGCCCAAGGTCACCCAGCAGCTGCTTGTGGAGGAGCGGAGACGCGAACCCGGTTCCCCAGATTAGGAGACTACCACTCTTAACCACTACACCACACTGGCTCTCCAAGAGCGGGGTTTTGTGGCAGAGTAAAACCACTCTTGCCACTCCCGTGTTGAATCAGCATCATGTTTACAGTAGCCTTTTCCCAAGGTTCATGCTATTTGGTGGAGTTGCTGCGTCGATGAAGAGGCGCAGATAGCAGCTATAACAAAGGTGGCATTTTTTCATCTCCGCCAAGCTAAGCAGTTGGCTCCTTACCTCTCTCGCCCTGACCTAGCCACTGTGATCCACGCAACGGTCACCTCCAGACTATTGTATTATTGTAACTCGCTCTACGTGGGGCTGCCCTTGAGGCTGACCCAGAAACTCCAGCGGGTGCAGACTGCCGCGGTGAGACTCCTTACGGGGTCCTCGCTGCGATATCACATTCACCCGGTGCTGTACCAGCTGCACTGGCTCCCGGTGGAGTACAGGATCAGGTTTAGGGTGCTGGTTTTAACCTTTAAAGCCCTATACGGCCTAGGACCCTCATACCTACAGGACCGTCTCTCCTGGTATGTCCCACGGAGGACCTTACGGTCTCTAAACAAAAACATCTTGGAGGTCCTGGGCCACAGGGAGGTTAGGCTGGCCTCAACCAGAGCCAGGGCTTTATCGGCTGTGGCTCCAATCTCGTGGAACATTCTGTCACAAGAGACTAGGGCCCTGCGGGACTTGACATCTTTCCGCAGGGCTTGCAAGACAGAGCTGTTCCACCAGGCCTTTGGCCAAGGCACAGCCTGACCCCCTCCTTTGGTAATCCTCACAGAACTCTAGCCTAATGGTTGCCATTAATTTGATTTGAACTGATTTTATAATGAATTGATTTTAGAATGCTGTATTATTTTACTGTTGTTAGCCTCTCTGAGCCCAGCTTCGGCTGGGGAGGGCGGGATATAAATAAAATTTTATTATTATTATTTATTATTGATGAGGAAAGTGATGAGCCTCTATGTGATTGGTGGAGTCAGTGGCGTAGCGTGGGTTGTCAGCACCCGGGGCAAGGCAAGTAATTTGCGCCCCCTAACCCGGGGCAAGGCAAGTAATTTGCGCTCCCCCCCCCTGCACTGTCCCTCCCCCAGATAGTCCCTCTCTCTCTCTCTGCACCACACCGCACGCCTGGCACCCTCCACTCCACAGTGGGCGGCGACCCAGCGGCTCGGATCGGATTCGCACAGGCAGCACTGCAGTGAGAGAGAGTGAGTGAGCCAGGTAGGGGCAGAGAGCTGCGAGTGCGAGCACGCCCCCCCCCCCCAGATGTTGCGCCCGGTGCGGCCGGCCCCCCTGCACCCCCCACGCTACGCCACTGGGTGGAGTAAAGGGTGCTTTGACTTGGACATGGGCGGAGGACTGGATGAGAGGCATCAGCGGAGCCTCCTAACCAATGTGGGCTGGGGTGCCCAAACTCAGTGCAGCCAAAGAGTTTTCTGCCTATATAACCTACAGAAACAAAACAAGACAAATGCAAATCCCGTTGCTGATGTTTTGCAAAGCTTCACCATCCAGTTCTCCGTGTTGCAATTGAAGGATGGCTTCCTTGCTCTCCATGTTACTGCCACCCTCTGCCCCAATCTTTCGGGCTACCTGTACAAAATCATGATTATGTGTGAATCCAGAATAACATATTGGATATTGGGCAAACTGCTTTCTCTGACCGTCTCAGTGGAACTACCTGTTTGTCTGCCCCCTCCCCCGCCCCATGAAAAACGCAAGTTCAAAACCTATTTAGCAAAGGAGCACATTTCAGCCTTAGTTCATATTAATGCACTGCCATCATGAGAGGCAATGCAGTCGAAACAGAAGCGTCATAGCAATGATTAATTTTACATTTTCTTCCTCACACTCTTATTTCTGACAGGCAATGCCAAGTTTAGTGTAAAAATGGTCCATCAGATTTACTTGGATATATCTACCTTGTTTTTCACACCGATACCATGGCACATTACATGGTGCCTGTTAACACACTTCATAGAGAGCTGCTGTATATTTTAATTTCTTGCATCTATTGGAATCCATCCATCGTTGGATGACGTCATTGGGCGCCTCCTGCCCAAAGCGTTCATGTGAGAGATTGAGTAATCTGACCCAGCTTATTTTTAGCTAAACGGTTTTGCAACTGTTGATGGGGAAAGCGTTGCCAGAATTTTCTCTCTTGTTTGCTCTCAGTGTGTGTGCGTGCGTGTGCTCTTTCTTTCTCTCTCTCTCTCTCTCTCTCACACACACACACACATATACACACACACACTTTAAAATCTGCCTGTGCACTGCAGCAGATTAGCTTGGCAGGAGAAGGAAATTCCACAGAGGACGCTTTACCAAAGTAAATAATAAACAGGAGATTTGGGGGAGGGTGGTACAAGGAGGCGGGTGTTCAAGGGTAGCAAACATGGTGTCCTCAGGATGTTGGATTACACCTCTCATAAACCGCAGCCAGCATCTTCCATGTCTTTCAATACCAAGAGCAAGAGCAAACATGGCAGAAAAGCAATAGCTTTCACGCCCTAACCAGATGGACCCTTGATCTGATCTGCCAGAGTTCTTCACGTGTTCTTATCTTTCTCTCATGCAACCAAAACTACAGGCTTCACAAGAAGGGATGGCTATTAAATCAGTTTCAGCCCATAGTGTGAATGCGTCCAACATTGCATTGCCCAGTTTCCCAGTTCTCCTGGCACAGCAGTTCATGCATCTGCATTCCTTCTGCCCCTTCTCCCACCATCTCCAATCACTGACCGTGCTGGCTTACCTAAAAACCCCTTGAATCTTGATACGTCCCTCTTTCAACAAGCCTTCTGAAATCTTTATCCTGGCTGTTACCTTGCCTTGTGTTTTGGATTGACTTTTATAGAATCATAGAATCATAGAGTTGGAAGAGACCACAAGGGCCATCGAGTCCAACCCCCTGCCAAGCAGGAAACACCATCAGAGCACTCCTGACATATGGTTGTCAAGCCTCTGCTTAAAGACCTCCAAAGAAGGAGACTCCACCACACTCCTTGGCAGCAAATTCCACTGTCGAACAGCTCTTCCTGTCAGGAAGTTCTTCCTAATGTTTAGGTGGAATCTTCTTTCTTGTAGTTTGGATCCATTGCTCCGTGTCCGCTTCTCTGGAGCAGCAGAAAACAACCTTTCTCCCTCCTCTATGTGACATCCTTTTATATATTTGAACATGGCTATCATATCACCCCTTAACCTCCTCTTCTCCAGGCTAAACATGCCCAGCTCCCTTCCTCATAATGCCTTATGAGCCTTATGAGCCGTTCCTCATAAGGCATCGTTTCCAGGCCTTTGACCATTTTGGTTGCCCTCCTCTGGACACGTTCCAGTTTGTCAGTGTCCTTCTTGAACTGTGGTGCCCAGAACTGGACACAGTACTCCAGGTGAGGTCTGACCAGAGCAGAATACAGTGGCACTATTACTTCCCTTGATCTAGATGCTATACTCCTATTGATGCAGCCCAGAATTGCATTGGCTTTTTTAGCTGCCGCATCACACTGTTGGCTCATGTCAAGTTTGTGGTCAACCAAGACTCCTAGATCCTTTTCACATGTACTGCTCTCAAGCCAGGTGTCACCCATCTTGTATTTGTGCCTCTCATTTTTTTTGCCCATTTTTTTTGCTCATTTTTTATGTATGTGCCATTCCAATTTTTATATTTATAATCATTTTTTAAATGTGTTTTAAAATATATTTGCTATATGTGTTTATATTGTCAATGGTTTTGAGATGCCTCATGGGAAACGAAATAGGTAAATAATGCTGCCCTCCTTGCATTGCGTGAAGGCAGCATTGACCTATTGCCTGGCAGGTTTGATTTTTTTAAATTTTATATTATTTTTTCTAAAGCTTTCTGACACAGAACTAAGCAGCATACAAGGTAGCTGGAGTTTTGTTCTGACATTCCTTCTGTCTGCAGGGCAGTGGAGGGCATATGCGTATTGCCCAAAATAGTTTTCAGAATTCCCAGTATAGCTCAGTTGGTTAGAGTGTGGTGCTGATAATGCCAAGGTTGCAGGTTCGATCCCCGTATGGGACAGCTGCAAATTACTGCATTGCAGGGGGTTGGACTAGATGATCCTCAGGGTCCCTTCCAACTCTAAAATTCTATGATTCTATGATTCTCTTCACCTCCCTGAAATCATTCCATAAATGTGGGGAAATGTAAAGACTATCCATGTAAGGTGTGTTGGTGCATGCTGGTCTCTGTCCATTTAGTAGATGGGCAGGAGGAGTGTTACCTAAAACAACCATAACTAAACTAAAAAAAATAATCCTGCTATATTTCAAATTATGTGATGTCATTATGTACATTTGGAGTCACATTTCGTCTTTTTCTGGGGTTCTGGGGGTGCCTAAAGACTTGCTGCCACCTCCCACCTCACGTAGAACATGCATACATTATCAAGCGGTGTTGTGAATTGCACCAGTTCATCCCCAGACTTCCCATGTGTACCTTTGGGCAAATAATTAAATCTGCTCCTCTCCCAATGGGAATAGCTCTTTGGGTAACTGATACTGAGAAAGATGGGAAGGAGGATCATAACAGTGGTACAGAGCGCCGTTTTTGTCACATGCAACAAAGCATTAATTACAAAGCGTCATGGCATATTTTGTTCTGTTTTTTTAGCCTCAGCACAATGGCATCTCTCCTCGCATGTTCAAAGCTTTCGTAAGCAAAGGGCACCCGGAATTCTCCTCCAATCGGCAGCAAGATGCACAGGAGTTTCTCCTGCACCTTATACATCTCATAGAGGTGAGCAAGGGTTAGCCACTACTTGCCTTGTCTTTGCTTGTATCAGACAAAAATGGTATGTTAGTCTTGTACAGTATAGTAGTTTTGGTGTAAAATGGCGTGGTACCAGAGGTGTACATGGCACCTTTGTAGATTTACATCAGCAAAATAAGATGTGTCCTTTCCCCAAGGAGCTTACACTGGAAATCTTGCTGCTGCTGCTGCTGCTGCTAGATTTATTACACGGACTTCACCACCAGGTCCGAGGGTGAGCCACAGCAGTAGGGAAGACAACGGAGGAAAGGGAGATGATTCTTTGATCTTTACAAAATAATAATAATTAATTGCTGGGTTAGCAGAGTCTATTTGCAGCAACTGATTCAGCAAAATCGGGACATTTCCTTTCAGATAAATCAATTGAGTGAATGGACGTGTAGTGCCTTATCATATTTTATCTTGAGGAGTTCCATGAAATAAATTAATAAAAATCAATTCATGAGTCTCTTAAGTATTGACATGGGAGATAAGTACTTATTGAAAGCTTTTTTTCTTGGACCCTGACGACAAGGCCGCAGAAACTTTCACAGTTGTGCGCATAGAACATTGTAGTGCAGAAATAAAAGATTATTTCCCACCACCCAGTTGTGTCGGTACTACTTGATTGCAAAGTAGGGGTTGTAGTCAATGCGAGTCCTACTCAGAGTAGGCAAAGGCAAAGGGACCTCTGACCATTAGGTGCAGTCGTGACCGACTCTGGGGTTGCGGCGCTCATCTTGCTTTATTGGCCGAAGGAGTACAGCTTCCGGGTCATGTGGCCAGCATGACTAAGCCGCTTCTGGCAAACCAGAGCAGCGCTCGGAAACGCGTTTACCTTCCCGCCAGAACAGTACCTATTTATCTACTTGCACTTTGTGCTTTCGAACTGTTAGGTTGGCAGGAGCAGGGACTGAGCAACGGGAGCTCACCCTGCCTTGGGGATTCGAACCACCAACCTTCTGAACGGCAAGTCCTAAGCTCTGTGGTTTAACCCACAGTGCCACCCGCGTCCCCTACTCAGAGTAGACCTGTTAAAATTAATGATCAGGATTAACTTGTGATGCTGAACTAGTTGGGCCATTGGCCTTGATCCAGCAGGCTCTTCTTATCATTTCTTCCTTTTGGAGTGTGAGAAATTTAAATTTCTGCCTGTCTTGTACTCTGTGTGATGCTTTTGAGACATAAAACATCCCCTAAAATGTAATCGGTATCAGTCATGACAATTGCAAGTTTTCAATATGGCTGTTGAAATTTCACGCTGAAGAGGTAGTATGTCAGTTTGGACTCTTAATGTCTTAGTGCTTCGAGTGTTAAAACTAAACTACTCTTCTTATGTTACTATGAGAGTATGGGAGCAGCTTCAGTGTGGCTCCTTCCTAATATCAGCAACACTTCTGAATACCAGTTGTTGGAAACCACAGGAGGGGTGAGTGCTCTTATGCTCATGTTCTGCTCCCTAGATTCCCACAGACATCTGGTTGGCCACTGTGAGAACAAGATGCTGGACTAGATAGGCCTTTGCCTTGATTCAGCAGGCTCTCCTTAGCTTCTCGTCAGCATCACCCCAGCTGAGAAACTAGGACAACAAGGAGATGTACTTTGGATCTTCGCATGTGGCCTGGTTATTCTTGCGCTGTCATGATTGTCCAAGAGGTCTGACCTGCTTTCTCCCTTCAGAGGAACCCCATTGGTTCAGAAAACCCGACCGATGTCTTCCGGTTCTTGGTGGAGGAACGTACACAGTGCTGCCAGTCCAGGAAAGTCCGATATACCGAGAGGGTGGACTATCTCATGCAGTTGCCTGTAGCAATGGAAGCTGCAGTGAACAAAGGTTAGGCGGGAATTAGGCTACTTTGCATGTGTTGGTTTTTGCGTCCTTCGGAAGAAACTTCTGGGTTCTGCTCAGTTTATTCATGCATCCATGTTATTTCAGCACCACAATAGCTTGCATGTGTGAATGAGCCATTACAGATTTAACCACCCTGTTTCCCCTGAAAATAAGACAGTGTCTTATATAGGTTTTTGCTCCCAAAGATGCTCTAGGTCTTATTTTCAGGGGATGTCTTATTTTTCCATGAAGAAGAATACGGTACACATATTCTGGGGAGGCCTTATGTTTGGGGGAGGCCTTTTTATCAGGGAGGTCTTATTTTCGGGGGATGCCTTATATTATAAAGGTAAAGGTAAAGGTACCCCTGCCCGTACGGGCCAGTCTTGACAGACTCTAGGGTTGTGCGCCCATCTCACTCAAAGAGGCCAAGGGCCAGCGCTGTCTGAAGACACTTCCGGGTCACGTGGCCAGTGTGACATCGCTGCTCTGGCGAGCCAGAGCCGCACACGGAAACGCCGTTTACCTTCCCGCTAGTAAGCGGTCCCTATTTATCTACTTGCACCCAGGGGTGCTTTCGAACTGCTAGGTTGGCAGGCGCTGGGACCGAACAGCGGGAGCGCACCCCGCTGCGGGGATTCGAACCGCCGACCTTTCGATCGGCAAGCCCTAGGCACTGAGGCTTTTAACCCACAGCGCCACCCGCGTCCCTTCCTTATATTATAGTGAGAGGAAAAACTGGAAGTAGGTCTTATTTTCGGGGGATGTCTTACTTTTGGGGAAACAGGGTAGATTTAACTACGCAAACAAAACTTTCCCTTTCTCCTGCCACTACCTCAGATTGTGTGTGTGTGTGAGAGTCTGAGGGGGGGGGGGGAGAGAAACCAGTTCATGCATCCAGCCTCTAGTCAAGCGATGTACACACGTACATGTGCGATACAATCCTTAGTTTTACTGTAATGCAAAATACCTGAAATACCTGTCCTTTAAAATATCCTGAACCTCTGAGACCAGATGGATTAAGTGGAATACTTCATGACGATCGGTGGAAATTTGCACTTTGAGGGAACCTCTTCTGTGTTAGCTGAGATGGAATCCCAGAGTGTTAGAGGATTATTTTCAGGCATGGCACTAGTCAGGCCTGTTGGGCAACACTGCTGACCTGTTCAAAGTGACAGTTGAGTGCACCCAACGTTCTGCATCATGGGGGAATGGTGACACAGGAAATTGCCTTGTCTTCAGTCAGACTATTGGTCTATCCAGCTCAGAATTGTCCACACTGACTGACCTCTGAGAAAAGGTCATAACTCATCTCTAGCTACTTCAGGTAAGGCTGGGAAAGACACCTACCTGGAACCAAGAGGGTTACTGCCAATCTGTGTAGACAAAACTGATCTTGTGTGGACTTGGCATGAGGCAGCTTACAATGCCTTCCTAACCAACTTCAACCTGAACTGTAAATCCTAGATATCAAAATAACAAACCATGCTTATGGTTATTGAGGGGAGAAACTTGAGGGAGACTGCATGTGAGAATGCAGTATTTATTATCTGAGTAACTCACATAAGGTTGTCCATTCTCCACACGCAATGGCCCTCTGTTGTTGCTTGTGTTCCTGGTTAGATGAACTGATTGCTTATGAATTGAAGAGGAGAGAAGCTGAAACTGCAAGGAGGCCCCTGCCGGAGCTTGTACGTGCCAAAATCCCTTTTAGTGCCTGTTTGCAGGCCTTTTCAGAACCAGATAATGTAGAAGACTTCTGGAGCAGTGCCCTTCAAGCCAAGTCTGCTGGAGTTAAGTGAGTGCAGTTTGTCCTATACATGGGTATGCATGTTAAGAGAGTGAGATGTCCTTAAGAAGCTTCAATCGCAGCCTCCTGAATGGCTTGGGAATACAAATAGAAATAGGACCAAATTCAGGAACCTTTGTATCTGTGTTTGTGGGGACTGGCTTTTCTTTGCTCCCCATTGCCTCCAAATCCCCGCTCCCAGCTTTATATTGAGTATATAAAAGGATTCCTCCTGGATCAGACCAGACTCCAGATTGCTTTTGAACAAATTAAAAAGTCACTGGTCCCAATACAGATCCTTCAGTCTCCTTCCATTCTTCCAGCGTGAATCTGTTTTTGAGTGCAGCACTCTTTTGGTTTTGCATTCCTATGGCCCAGCTTCATTCTCATGAAATTGCTTTTGTTTCCAGAACCTCTCGCTTTGCCTCATTTCCCGAGTACCTCGTAGTACAGATAAAGAAGTTCACTTTTGGCTTGGATTGGATACCTAAGAAGCTTGGTATGTGCTCTGAATATTCTGTTCTATATTCAGTTCTCCTGGGTTCTCCTGTAAGGTTTCCTGGGATTCCCTGAGAGCACAGAAACCATTGTTATGGAGAATCAGTCCCTACCTTTTTTTTTGGTTTAGGACTAAAGCTCTGGGTTTGGGGAGCTGAGTATGGGAACGTGCTTTAATGTTCCTGTAACGGATCTCAGCGGTGTGTGCATGTGATAATAGATCTATAGAATCTTTACAACATACACTATTCTGTTGTTCACTACATTCAGTTTCCCGGACCAGATTTTTGTCCCCTTTATTATTGGAAATCTCAGGTGACTCCTTGGAAACACAGTTAATGCATTTATTGCAAGATTCTGATCCGAGTAGGTCCCTTTCTGTTGCCAGATTTCTGATAACAGTATTAGCCTATAAAAGGAAAAATGGATTACTCTATGATTATTGATTTTGCCTAAATAATATTGATTTATACTGATAATTTGATATTTTAAGCGCTATATTGTTCTTATTTTAATGGAATTCAGAAACCTACGGTCTGAGATGTACTTGATTTTAACGTAATATAATTTATTAATTTTATCTTGTTATACCTGTGTTGCTGTATGATGTATTGAATATGGGCCTATGGCCGTAATAAACTATCTATCTATCTATCTATCTATCTATCTATCTATCTTCCTGTAACGTATTTGCTGTGCATCTATAGGCTTTTTTTGCCCTGCTGTGTTTGCAGATGTTTCCATAGACATGCCAGATCTTCTGGACATCAGCCACCTCCGTGCCACAGGCCTCCAACCAGGAGAGGAGGAGCTCCCAGATATCTCTCCGCCCATTATCATTCCTGATGACCCCAAAGGTACTGCCTGCTACCACGAGGATCTCTACTCCCCCACCATTCTCCACCACAACTGTTAGTTGAACTTCTTTTCTGTTCCTTTGTCACTTTTGCTCCCTACCTGTTCACATGGGACTTTCTTCTGGGACGACAAGCTCCAACATCTCCATGGCACATCCTTTGCACTGCAGCCATTGGGCGCTGGGCTTATGGGTGTGAGAGAAGTAGCCAGTTATAGAATTGAGGCCTGTTTCCTGGTTTAGTAAGTGGGATTCCATTCCTTGACAAAATTTTGCGCGGTGTGCAGGCAGGAATTGAGACTGAGACCCAATCTGGAAGTAATATGAGGAGCAAGCAATGGAGAATGGGGAGCCCAGGATCAAGGAAGCCTACTCAAGCATAGGCATTGGGGTAGTTCTGGTGGGCCACAAAGTACATAGAAGATTGAGGACCTGATTTAGAGGAGATGCATAGATGTGGGCAGCCTGCAGGTGTGTGCACACACCTATGCAAAGAAGCAGGGGAAGGTGGGCTGAGCATAATTGGTTAGGCCAATGGCACAGATCCCCATGACCAGATCTGAAGCCCTAGTCCTATGGAAACAAGCACATCTGATGTCCGAACAAGGCCTTGACTCTATGGCAGTGATGGGATCTAGTGTTTGCACCCAGCGCAGAACTGGCCAGCTTCCTCTCTCTCGCCATCCCAATGCACACTCCCTCACTTTGCCTTCTTCACTTTCAGATGGCATGACGAACCATTTCATGGAGCGTATGTATTTCATTTCATTATGTTGGCTTTATTTTATTTTTAAGGCTGTTTTAGTGAACTTATTTGCTGCTGCACAGGGGGCGCTCTGTCTGTAGAGAGATGCATGGAAGCTCTTCTCTTTGGGCTTTTAATTGTGCCATTGTTTTGAATGTCTTCCAACCTATTCTTAATGTTTGCTTGATTATTTGGTGGAGGATGTGAAAAGTACCAGGGAGACATCAGGGACTGCTCTCCTGTGTTGGAATCGTCTTCATCTTTACTCCCTCACAATTGGTTCAAGGCTTGGGTATCCTAATTTTCTTTGGCATAATTCTTCGCTCTCACATTGGACGGAGCATCAGATTTATGTATTGCCATTGGAATAGCCTTGTTGGATCGAACCCACGAAACAGTCTTTTGCTTCCAACAGTAGCCAGCCAAATACTTTTGGAAAGCCTACAAAATAGGGCATGATGACAACAGCTCTCCCTCGTTGCTTGTTTTGGCTTCCTAGTATTCAGAGGGTACTGGAGATTCCATTTGGCCATTGAGAGACATATTTTCTTTTTCTGCAGACGAACATCTTCTGACGCCAGGGCCCAGTTTGTCAGATGGGAATAAAAAGGAACAGATTTAGATTTTTAACAAATCCACATTGAATCAAATCACCTTGGAATGTGCCTGAAGATGGGGATGGGAGAATTGCATAATTGATTGTTAATTTTTTTATTTTTTATTTTTGGTATTTTATATAGGCTGCCCAATAACATTATTCAAGCAGTGATTCAAAACATAAATATTGTAGGTTTTTTTAAAAAAAAAGTCCTGAGAATTTAAAAAACAAAACTTTACATCGTGTGAAAATAACCACAAGGAACATGCCAGGTGAGCCTCTCTGGAGAGGGGCACACCACAACCGGGATGCCCAATGCCAAAATAACCCAGCAAGTAGAAATATAAAACATTAAACCTAACACCGAAGGGTTGCGAAAGGCATTTTGGGACTGAGGAAGTGGACAGGACGACTGGGGAGAGGCCCACAGGTGAGATGGGAAGGTTCTCTGGACTAGAGGTCCCCCACTCTGCATTAAATTGAAGACTTCCAGCCTTAGCTGTCTAGTAGACAGAGCACTGCTGGTGTACCTGGAACATTGGGGCTGTTTGCTTGACAGTTAATGGCTCACCTGAAGCTAATATTATGGTCTTCATTCTGTATTCCCTATGCCAATTTGCTCAAGTGGCTGGCTTTTAGTGCTAAGGGCCAGAGTGTCCTAAGAAATGTCTGCTTCCAGCTGTGCAATAGATTATGTTTCCAAGACTATTGAAAGTTGCCCTCACTTTGCATTCTGCCTTACATACATACACCCAACAATGGAATTGCGGATTCCTGTGGACGATGAACCATAACATTGGCAATCCTGTCTGAGCTTAAATTGACTGAAGCTATTGCCTTCAGCTCACCCTTTTGCAAAACCTTCGTTGAAAATCTGTTGCTGAGGCTCCAGTAATGTATGTGAGTAAACCTTAAAACTTGGAGTAGCTGTGGTACAGAAAAACCTGGGAAGCTAGCGTTGCTATCCCTCTGAAATGTTCCTTTGTCTCAGCATAGGGAATATCAAATGCCTCAACTGATCTTTGTAGGCTCTCATAACCGTTTATGTGCTTGCATCTCAGTAGTGCGTGTCCATATTTATGATTTATGCTGTGTTATTCTTTAGAGCGAAACTGAGCCTGTGTAAATGCAAGATCATTGTAGAAAGTTGCACAGATGTTCAGTTGTCTGCTGGTCTTAGCAAGTATAAAATTGAATGTGACATCCTATGCACACTAATGTGTGCACGTTCCATGCACACTAATGCTTGGGTTGTGAGTTCTGGACAAGATATTTTTTTTAAAAGCCCGAACGTTACAATTTGAATAAATTAACAGGAGAGCAGATCTGCTAAGCATGCAAAGTGTGTGAGAATTAAAAGGCATTTTCAGCATTTGGAAACCTCAAAAACAGGACCGGGCTCAGAAATGGAAAAGAGATGAGTGATTAATATTAGAGGTGAGAGTAAGGATGGTGGCAGCCATGGGAAGGGATATAGAACTGTAAAGTTAACTGTCTTTCTCTTTTTAGTGGATAGTTGGAGTTTCCAACCTTTTTATTACAATTATGAGGGCCAGAAAGGTTTCAAAACGGGCAGCAAATTGTAGGTTCTCAATTCTATGAAAACTGCACATTTTGTGCCACTGTTGAAACACAAAGCCCTGTCCATTGATGGGATAGGATGGTGTTTTGCTTTGCTCTTGTTTTGTTTGACAGCTTCTCACATTGGGTGTGTCCTCTCTCTCTCTCAGCTCCAGATATTGATGACTCCTCAGTGATGCAGCTAGCCGAGATGGGTTTTCCACTGGAAGCATGCCGTAAGGCTGTCTACTATACAGGCAACATGGGTGCTGAGGTGGCTTTCAACTGGATCATTGCCCACATGGAAGAACCAGGTCTGTAATCTGATTGGGTGCACATATGTCTGCAATAGACATCGCCATGCCCGCTAGGACAGTTCTGTGCTCTCTATGCTTCCTTTTAATTGGATAGCACTGCAATTCTTATTGCATGATATACATGATTTAGTACAACAAAAACAAAATGTGTACACTACTAAATTCTCTAATATATTTGAAATCAAATGAACACACGTCTGTCAATCTTTGAAAGTCCGTAGAAGTATAATAAGTCTATAGTTGAAAGAAAGTAATAGATGCTATCCTGTGGGCTAAGCGGTAAAACTTTTTTAGGCGTTCATGGTGCCGAAGTAGTAAGTGAATAACAACGGAGGACAGTGATCCCGGATAATCTGACTGTTTCGCTGGAATCTTCTTCAGCACAACTACAAAAGAATTCAAATATGAAACAATGACCTGTGTACATGAAAACTATATAAACTTCACACAGAATTGCAGTGTTATCTAGTATACTGGTCTTCGTGTTTGTATTCACTTGTATATATAAACTTGTATATATAAACTTCACACAGAATTGCAGTGCTATCTAGTATACTGGTCTTCGTGTTTGCATTCACTGATATTGTTTGTTGTGTTAAGTGTGCAACACAGGGGTTTGTTGTTTTGTATTCCTTTAAATTGGAAGCAATCCACAGACAGCTTCACCAGCTTCCTTCACTGTTCCATCCTAGGTTAGCCTATCATTGCATAATTATGGGTGTGGGATGGACTTTGCGGGTATCTAGTCATCTGTTTCCTGCCTTGCAAATACATCTGTATGAACATAAGTGGAGACCTGCTTGATCAGACCCAAACATCCACCTAGTTCAAAGTTTCTGCTTCCCCCCCATGGAGCCCACAAGCAAGGCATAAAAGGAACAACCCTCTCTTGTTGTTGCTGTCCGGTGACTGGAACTCAGCTTCTCCTGGTTTAGGAATAGGCACTCAATTTGTTTGCATAGATTTCAATATTTGCCGCTTATGTTCCAGATTTTGCAGAGCCCTTAGCCATCCCTGGTTACGGAGGAGCCACTTTTCCTGGGGCAGGTGGAGCAGCAGTTGTTGGGCTGGATAACCAGCCCCCAGAAGAAATGGTTGCCATCATTACCTCTATGGGCTTTCAGCGGAACATAGCTTTCCATGCGCTACGGGCAACAGTGAGTCGTCCGGCAAATTATTTGGGGTCTATTTTTAGCACAGATGCAGACGTCCTCCACTTCCTCATCAAATATGACTTTCAAAAGCTGGTGTGGTAGATGAATGTCATTATCCAAAGCAGAATAAGCCCTTTTGCTGCCATTAGCAGTGGCAGCAGGACACTTGACAAAGGAAGACCTTGTACTCCTTTTCCTTTGGGGAATTACGTTTATGCGGCATCCTGTTCATAGGTACTGGTCCGGAGAAAATCTTGGCTGCAAAATCTTCTTTGCCAATAGCTTATTGAGGGTTGGGAAGCAGCTTTAGGAAGACTGGCTTGAGACTTTTAAAGAGAAGGCAACTCTTTGACCAATACTCTCTGTTTGAGGTGCCTATTTATTGTTTCTATAGCACAGCCTTCCTTAACCTGGTACCCTGCCATTCTTTGTTGCAACAGATACTTGCCTGTCTTTCAGAGATGCTCATCTTGTGGCGACTCCTCACTGAGGAGCCCCAGTCTCCAGGTTCCCTGGAACTCATGCTAAAAGTTACTACACTAGACAGCAGGTTGATGGAGAAAGGCATTCTCACCTGGTGAGGATGGGAAAGAGCTGGAGTGGAAAATTCAGAAATGTACAGTTTGAGTAACAGTGAACTGAATAAGAGGCTTATAGAATCATAAGGATACAGTTATTTGGGCCTGAGATTGATGGGCATGAGCTGACATAATTAAATGAATGACATGGATAAAGTAGGCTGTAGCTTGCAAAAGCTGATACTGAATTAAGTTAGCTTGCATTTTTTAATTACTGCTGCAGCAGCATCCTGAAGGCTTCATTCATTTGTTGCCCTCCCCTGGCATCATAATATTTGTAACACTTGCTCTTCCCGTTGGTTAAGATAGAGGATTACTTGTCCAGCTAGGGGAGGGTATCCTTAGTTTGGTACCAGACCAACACAATCTGTCCAGACTATGTGGGTGGAAGTTAAATATGACATAGGAACAAATACGGGATTATGGCAACCACATTGCACAGCCTAAAACAGCTGCTCTGCTGAACTGAAGGAGACTCTGTTGAGGCTGTCACTGTCCATGGTGCTTAAATCAACTCAGTGAGCTTCAGACACGTAAAGAAGAAGAAGCCTCTCTGCTGCAGTGGGAATATTTCCATTTGCAGCAGGTTTTGTCCCTCCACCTTTTGTTTGTGTTTCCCATACAAAGGGAAGAATGCAGCAACAGGTTTTTTACTTTTGGGAAAAGGCACCCAAGCCACAATGGTTGTACTGATGCTGATGGCTGTTGGCTATTTTATCTTCCTATTGGTTGGCAGAATAATAACCTGGAGCATGCATTAGACTGGATCTTCAGTCACCCAGAGCCAGAGGAGGAGAACGAAACGACTTCTGAAACCATGGACCTAGAGAACCATGTGAATGCCAACATCCTTGCAGAATCTGATCCAGAAGGACCCAGGATCAAAGACGGCTCTGGGCGTAAGTTTCCCATAGATACTTTGCTTTGGTTGTTCATATCTTATTCCCTTTTCCCAAATGTATTTGCTACAATTATGAATCGCTTCTCCGCTATCAACGGAAATGGTGATATACAACCATGTACAAAATGCACAATTATCAGTCAGTCTTAAAATGACAAATACCAAAATCAATTCACTGAAACTGCCAACACGAACTAAATGGCTAAAGATCAACAGTAGCAGTATTAAAACCCCAAACCCTCTCAAGATACCCTGAAATGCCTGTCAGAACAGCTAGGGTTTGTCCAACCTTGTAAAGATCAGCAAGGAAGGATAGGTTCATTTGTCTATTTTATTCGACAAAAGGCGTTATTTTGTGCTGCCTGAGTAAGACCAAAAAAATGCAGACAAGTCATATTTAGTCTTTTTTAAGAATTCTAATTATGGCAAACTAAAAACCCTAAATCAGCAAGTTGGCTTTTGATTTCTACAGACCTCTTCCTGATACAGAAAGGGAATGGGAAGAAACATTTTCATAAGCACACCTGCAAATGTACAATATTCGTTGTAACGATGCGCTCATTAAGGAGCCAGGATTCACTGCAGGCCCCCTGTTGAATGTATGTTTGATGGCAAACCTGGGCTTGTTACTGTGTAATGTGCGAAACAACTCTTTGGTGTGCAGCAGTCCTCAGGTTTAGCCCCTGGCAATTCTCATTAAAATGACTCTTGTGGCAAGCCTGCCTTTGTTTTAAGATCCCATAGCCCTAGTTAGACTAGATAGTGCAAGCTGTGTGGACTATTGATTTGAAGCAGCTTTTGATACAGATGCCCAGAGGGGGCAGACATTTCTCTGTGCTGCTCGGACACATTTAGACTCACGTTTTCTCCTCTTTTTTATATCTGCCTGTAACAAAAGATAATCTGCTTCGTTTTTTACCTTGATGGTCACAGTGATCCTAGCGGGGGGGGGGGGGGAATCTAAAACCAGCCACAGGATGGCGCTGTTGGACAGCAGCTGAAGAGTACTGAGCAGAAAGAAGTAGACCACAGTCACCTTAGAAAGCCTGGAAGTAGCAAATAGTGCTTGGCTCTGTTTCTCACAGGGTTTTTGCGGGGCCATGTGAATAATCGGAATATGAAAGTGTACTTTGGGGCATCGTTATAATCATTTGGTTGGAGCGCAGTGGTGACAACGCCAATGTTGCAGGTTCTATCAGTTTAAAATATATTCATAAAAACAAGCAATAAGATATAATATCAAACATTTGAACTATTTCTCATTAATTCAAAATACCATTAATCCCAGCAGACATCTATAATCCAGGGAAGGTTAAGTGTGGCTGAGATTGTGATATGGCTCCTCTTTGCGCACGACAAAGTATCAAAACACACGGTAGATAATCTCATATAACAGTTGCTACGCCAGCCCCATTACATTTCAGTATGTTTCTCTGCACAAGCATGGGGTGTAGAGGGGACAGAGATACCATGCCCGGTTTTTACTTCTGGGTGTGTGTTTACATTAAGCGAAGAACATGAGAGACTATCTACATGCATGTTCTGTGCTATTTTCCAGATGTCTGTTTCTTTTCTGAAATGGATTTCTTGGGAGGGAAACAGATGAGCATAGTATGTCCCCCTGAATCCCCCGAGGGAGGGGAAGGTTCAAAATACGATGAGTGAACGAATGGATAACTAACATGATGCTTGCAAGATGCGACTGCTGGACTTGGCTTACTAAGGACATCCCTGCTTCTCATATTTGGTATTTTCCTTGCACAGGATATGAGCTTTTTGGGTTCATCAGTCACATGGGAACATCTACAATGAGTGGCCATTATGTTTGTCATCTCAAAAAGGAGGGAAGGTGAGTAGGTGGAACTGTTAGATAATATAAAATTAGTAAAACTACCAGGATTGAACAAAGCTGAAAGTGAGCTTGACACTTTGGTTCCTAACCACTTTGTCGTGGAAGCAAATTCCACTGAAAGGACTAGGGCAGGCTTCCAAGTTAGCATTGCTGGATCTACCTGATCTCTTTCTCCTCCTTTCCACCTGCCTCAATCCAATCATGCTCTTGTCTCCTAAGCTCTACGATTCCCCCTCACATTCTGTCCTTTCTGGCAAGATTCACCTGCATTGATGTTGGGCCCATGCTTATTAAAGGTACCCCTGCCCGTACGGGCCAGTCTTGACAGACTCTAGTGTTGTGCGCCCATCTCACTCAAAGAGGCCGGGGGCCAGCGCTGTCCGGAGACACTTCCGGGTCACGTGGCCAGCGTGACATCGCTGCTCTGGTGAGCCAGAGCCGCACACGGAAACGCCGTTTACCTTCCTGCTAGTAAGCGGTCCCTATTTATCTACTTGCACCCGGGGGTGCTTTCGAACTGCTAGGTTGGCAGGCACTGGGACCGAACAACGGGAGCGCACCCCGCCACGGGGATTCGAACTGCCGACCTTTCGATCGGCAAGTCCTAGGCGCTGAGGCTTTAACCCACAGCGCCACCCGCGTCCAAATGCTGACATGAACTCCAATCTGAACATGGCTTTAATTCTGCCCATGAAATACAGCATGTGCCAGCAGATCCCTGGACGCAGTCTGCAACCCCCAGTTTACAGCAGAAAAAGAATCCTAAGATTTTCAGCAAACGATATTAAAAAGACCAAGAGGTATCCAGATTGGGCAGTAAATTCCTTTGCTGTCTGAGAACTCTCAAGGCTAATAATCCAGACAAAAGGATGCTGGGTAAGGGTAGGATTCTGACCTACGTGGTGCCCCCCAGGATTTGGCATTAAGCCTGATTTCTCAATACACTCATTGCCTTTTTCTTTTCCCTCCCATCTCTTTGTTTCAGGTGGGTGATCTACAATGACCTCAAAGTCTGTGCCTCTGAGCGACCACCCAGGGAGTTGGGGTATATTTACTTTTACCGCAGGATACCAAGTTAGGCCTTAGTAAACGCCCCTTGGCCTTAAGAAGCCATAAGCCTTTTTATTCTGCCAAAAAGTCGTTTCAAACAAGCAAAGCCTTTGGACTGCCAAAAGGAGCAAAAAGGAAAACATTTGGGTACTATTTATAGCTTAAAATCAGGATCAGTCATTTGATGCCTTCTTAACACTGTAGTGGAGGGATTTCTGTTGGGTCACAGCGCGTTCTAGGATTTTGAAAAAAAAATATGTATACACTTTGTGGCGACCTCAAGGCTGTTCTGATCACTAGCCGAGATTGCAACAAGCAACCGGAGAACACGAGACTGCTCTCAAACTCTGAAACACCCACCATCTTACCTCGCAAGTCAGTTTCGACCCTCAACAACTGTTACGGAATCAGTGATGGTAGCCAAGCCACTGCCTTTAACTGGGGAGTTTGCCAACACCCTGAAGGGAATGTTTGGTGGAAGATCTGTTTGCCAGCCTGAAAAAGTGGCTTAGTTGTGATCTCTGTTGTATCTCCATGGTTAGAGTTCCTTTTTTCCTTTTCCCTTTTTGAATAGCACTGTGTTATCCCAGGATGTAACGGCCCGGAATATCTTGCAGGTGTCAGCGTGTGAAATCAAGGTTCATAACTGCAGCCAAGGGAGCTTGCAGTTTGGCCAAACAAACAAAAAAATCTGGGTGTTCATTTTTTTGTTTTAAAAAAACGGTGCTTTGGGTGGCTTCGAAACATACCTTCCATTTCTATGCCTTGACCTAGCAGTTGCTGATGGTTTGAGAACTCGCTTTATAAGAAAGTGCTCATTTCACCCATTTCAGTGGATCGGTATGCACCTTTGTGTCTGTGCGTGTGTCTGCTTCTCCCATTGTGAGATAAATGCTCACACATGCAAAAGCTCTGTGTAGTCCTCAGGGTTCATGTAGGGCTGTGGATCAGCAAACTGCAACTTAGCTGTTCTTCCTCCTCGGTTATTCATGCTTTTGCATATACTGTAAAGGGAATCCACTCCATGGGTCCCCATGACAAGTATTCCCATCCCGCTTCGTAAGGTTTACAAGGGCTCACCTTGTGACTAGCTCTTGCCCCACCTTCTTCCCCTGCCCCGGCAACCGAAGGAACTAGAGTTGCTAGGACGACAGGGTGGCGGAGAGTCACATGGTGAGGACAGGCAAAGGTTGGGAATCCTTTACCACAGAAGAAGACCTCATCAGTGTCGTAAAATGTACTGGACCCGAAGTCAGTCTGCTTTGATTTTCCTTCCACTTTTATGCCGCTCTAGTACTTCCCACAAAATATTTTAAAGATAGGGACCCTTTATGGAGAAGCTAAAATATATAACCTTCCCTGGCAATGATGTCCCCTAGAGGAACCGTGTCTAGCAAATATGCAGACAGCCCTGTTCTTCTGGCATAGCTTGTTTAATTATTTAAAATTTCTTCCCATGAAATAGCCTGCTGATGGATTGATTTTTTTTTTCCATTTTAAAACCATCATATTGACTTGTCAGCAGTTTGCAAAGGAGCCAAGTATCCCTTTCTAAAAAAAACTCCCCACTGCCTTCAATGTCTTCTTTTCAGTTTCACACTATTTTCACTGTACTATTTGATGGGTTTGCAAGTGTAAAAGGGGTGTGTGTATTTTTGTTTGTTTGTTTCAATTCATTGTGTGAACTCATGGGCCTGGTAAGTTCTTTTTTATTACTTTTTTGCCTTTGTTGAACTACTGGATTGTTAGGGAATTTGCAATGGCAAATAAAGTGGTGCCGGCTGATTTGGGTCAAGCAAATGCAGCTGTTACCATAGAAAACAGCAGACAAACCTGTATCAAGTATAAATCTTCAGTAAATGACATACTACTTGCGCAGAAGTTCAGGAGACATTACAGTGTGTGTGTGTTTGTGTGCGCGTGTGTATACATGCACATACACAGAGTTTCTTTATGGAAAGGTCGGTGTTGTGGCTATTTATGCTTGGAGCCAGCATCATTTTAGGCACTAGTGATGCAGCTTAAGTCCTTGTATCTCAGGTTAGATTCTACAAATCAGCAGCCACAAAAGGCAGAAAGAGGCTTTCGAGCCCAACAAAACTGCGAGTGGTGAATCCAAAGCCTATATCTTGGGGCCTATTCTACCATCACCACTTTGCTTTATTTACAGCACTGCTACAGGCATGTTAGAATGCTGATCTGTCTCGCAGCCTAGTCCCAGGCTACCTTCAGTTACAGCTTCTCAAGTCACTATGAATGTACCACAAAATTTGCCGGCTGATCTGCTGCTACTTGCTGTTACCTTAGAATGTGTCACTGGGGGAATATTTGTCTAATTCTGATGATTTCTGCAGAGTCTGGATTTGTCACGTTGTGCTTATTTAAACAAGGTCTCCTGTGCCTGTGAAAATTCAGCAAAGGTCTTTCCTCCACCTTGTGGACGTATAAGGGCTAGTTCAAAGCAGGCGAGATCTGCTATGCCAGCATCCTGTATCTAAGTGTAAATAATGGGAACTCTCAGTGCGTTCCTTCTTGAATCTGGGAGCCAATTTCCCAGAAGCAAACTTGTTAAGCTATATGCCTGTATAGAGACTCTGATCTAAAATAGCTCTCTCTCTCTGTGAATATTTATATACGAGAGTGAGAGATGAATGCATGCAAAGCACAGTATCCAAACCCAAAGAACAACAGCCGAGAACATGGGTAGGCAAACTAAGGCCCAGGGGCCAGATGCGGCCCAATCGCCTTCTCAATGCGGCCCGCAGACGGTCCGGGAATCTGTGTGTTTTTACATGAGTAGAATGTGTCCTTTTATTTAAAATGCATCTCTGGGTTATTTGTGGGGCATAGGAATTCATTCATTTTCCCACCTTCAAAATATAGTCCGCCCCCCCCCCAAGGTCTGAGGGACAGTGGACCAGCCCCCTGCTGAAAAAGTTTGCTGACCCCTGGCCGAGAAGCTCAGGCATTGGTGCTTAAGGTATTATCTGGCTCTTTACTATCAGACATTTGCTCCCTGCTTCTCCTTCTGGAATGTTCTTTAGCACAAAGCACACATATTTGTGTGCATGTGCACGAGACAATGTAAAACAGCAGGGTAGAAAAACTTGACAGAACAGCATTCAATGGTAGTTGAGATATGGGGGTGGGGTTTGAGAGGTGAGCTGCGTTTTCCTCCAAGTCCTCAACTTCTCCCTCACACAGGCTATGTTTGGGGTCAGTAAATAGGCTTGTATATCTTGGTGGAATTTGAATCTTGGACGCAGATAAACTCTGGATGCAACCTACCAGGTCTTCCTCATGAGCCCTATAGAAATGAAATGGGATCAAAAGCACAGATTATTATTATTAAATTTGTGTACCACCCTTCATTCGAAGATCACAGCTTAAATTCATTTAACAGAGCTTGCAGAGAGAGGATTTCCGTGGATGGTTCCTTCATTTTACATCTGGGGCTGTGCACATAAAGGTTGTGGGCCAATCCAATTTAGCTTATTGCTGTGTAATTACTAAAGTGGGGAGTGCCGACAATGAAATAGGTACATGCATGACTCTGGAGTATGAAGGCAAGACTTTGGTTGTAAAAGCACCTCCTTCTCAGTCCATTGGCATTTGAGCTAGGATGAAAGGGCAGTTCATTCAGCATGGCAAGTACATGGTTATTAGTGATGGACAGCTGAGGGCACTTCCCTTAAATCTGGGATTAAAGCCTAAAGACTCCCAGCTAAATATAAACAATGGGGCTTTTTTTCACCCACTGGGAAATTTAGAGAATTTGGCTGTGGGATCGGTTTTGGGTCAACACCCATGCTATACTCTTTTGTACCACTTTAACGTTCATGACACCCCACCCAAAGAAAGCTGGAAGCTGTTGTGTGTTGGCAACTGTGTCTCTGCGAAGGGACTCAAAACAACTCTCAGCACCCTTAACAAACTACAGGAGAAGTCATGAAGAAGCTGTGACAGATGTTGTTGTTTAGTCGTTTAGTCGTGTCCGACTCTTCGTGACCCCCTGGACCAGAGCACGCCAGGCACTTCTGTCTTCCACTGCCTCCCGCAGTTTGGTCAAACTCATGCTGGTAGCTTTGTGAACACTATCAAACATCTCGCCCTGTGTCGTCCCCTTCTCCTTGTGCCCTCCATCTTTCCCAACATCAGGGTCTTTTCCAGGGAGTCTTCTCTTCTCATGAGGTGGCCAAAGTATTGGAGCCTCAGCTTCACGATCTGTCCTTCCAGTGAGCACTCAGGGCTGATTTCCTTAAGAATGGATAGGTTTGATCTTCTTGCACTCCATGGGACTCTCAAGAGTCTCCTCCAGCACCATAATTCAAAAGCATCAATTCTTCGGCGACCAGCCTTCTTTATAGTCCAGCTTTCACTTCCATACATCACTACTGGGAAAACCATAGCTTGCTGTGACTGTTAAAGTGGTATAAATGGGGGGCATTAAATATATGGTTTGCATGTCCCCTTAGTTGTCTTCTCTGCTAAATGGGGTCCCTAGCAGCTCTTCCTCCTGTGTGCAGTTGGCAAGCACAGCATTTTTTTCACTACTCCATCACATCATTGATTTTATCCCCTCCCCAAAAAGGTGCAATCCGCTGGGATGTTTCCCTGCAAGAGCGGCATTGAAATGAATGCGAGCAGCACAAGAAGACCCTTTGTGTATGAAAAAGCCCCATTGGATCCTGTACGGAGCCATACAATAGGAATAAGGACCTCTTTGCTTCCACTTTCTATTAAGTTTGATAAAAAGACTGCTTCGCATTTCAAATTCTTCTGCAAAGTTTGTTGCTGTCTTTTAAGAGAAAGAGGATGATAATTTACTTGGATTAGAATTCGGTTGACTTTTGTTGTAGTTTTTTAAACCGAGGAAGAAACCCCAAAGTATTATTTTCCATTTATTTTCACCATGGTCAACCTGATGGCTGATGTCCACATTTTGAACACCAGTTTGGCAACACTCAAGTGACAAAGAATCAAAACTTAATCTTTATTGGACATGGGAGCTGGTCTCTTCCCTCCAATTTGTTCCTTGTCAATGTTAATCGTATGCAATCTAGGAGAGTTGCTCTTCCTTGCCAACAAACAGTATGGTGCTCATAAATGAGACCTGTGTACCAAATGTTACACTGGAATAAGCCATTGTTAATGGGGTTAAATGTCTCCTTGATTAGCATCACCCTGTTTGTTGGCAAATAAGAGCCAGTTTGTTGAAATGATCCAGCAAGAGAACACATGTATGAAAATTACATCTCCACGAGTTATCTTTTCTGGAGGGCAATCCTGCGAGTGGAACCTTTCATTCCTGTTGCACATCAGGGACTCTCCTTTAAAAAATATTCCATGGATAACTTGCTTCATGGTAACTTTTCCGCATTTAATGCACTGACAAGATTAGTGTTCATGCCCCGAGTGCCTGATGTCAGCTGCGTTAAAATCCCATGCTGGTAAACGCTGCTCAGATTGTGTCCGTCCCACAAATTACAGTGCTGGCTTAGCGTGACGTGTGAACCACTACTTGTATTTTTTTCTCTTTCCAGTCCTGGGAGGAAACCAAGGTTTGTTCTTGCCACCCTGTTGAGGTTTATATGGAGGAAATCAAGCCATCAACACTGGGCTGGTTTGCAAATAATGCTAAGCCAACACTGGTCTGTTTGCAAAGGGAGATGCAGGGCAGGCAGTATTTAAGCAGCGTGTAACAGCATGCTGTTGGTTCACAGTAAACCATGGTTTGTTTGCAACTATGGCTTACTATTATGTGTATGGGGCCCAAGTGACCCCATGGAAAAGTTGCATCTGGTGCAGGATGAGTTCTATTGCAGGTACCACTTCATGGCAGCAGCACCTGTGAGTGTGGTGTTTGGCCCATAAATGCCGCGGCACATTCTTCAATCATTGCAGTGGTAACTATGGATGTGGCGTATTTAAAAGTCTCTGAATCTGCCATTGTGTTGCAGATCGGTAAGGCAAACTGTATCTTAAACTGTATCTCCAGTTTATATCCTTTGTTTTCCATCCTTGTGGCAGTTTTGCTAGGTCCCACCCTCCTGATTTCTGAGGCATTGAACGACTATGCAAATTTATGGTGGAACTGGCTGTGCCTTTTAATTTTAACCTCTTACACACTCCTTCCCTTTTCTGCTTCTCACATTGGATCAGATTACTGTACAAGTCCCTGCCCCACCATTTGAGGTTAACTATTGTGTCCTGGAAATGTTTGCAATTTGGATGAGTTTTGCACTGTTCCGAATTGTCGGCGTGAAACGCTAATCATCGTTTGAAGAGAATCTGTCTGCCACGAGAAGGGATGTGAATGAGATGGTTGCAACTGTTTTAAATTAAAAAAACAAAAAAAAACAATTTTGCATGTGTTGGTTTATGTTGTCTCTTCCACACAGAAACACACTTTTTTTGTGCTCACTATTTCCAGATGGTTTGACAGGGTTGCTTGCGTCTTCCATCAAATCCTGGATGCATTTGGGGGAATGGATGAACAAAAGCGCAACTCTACTCTGGTTCTTAACCATTAACACAACAAAACAAAACAACTTTATGTATGGAGGAGGAAATAGCTTTCACCCTGGCAGAAATAAATCCTTCTAAATCTCCAGGCAACAAATAACTTGAAGCCACAGACAAAGTTTATTGTAGAACATATTTAAAAATTGCACGATTTTTATAAATACAGGAAAATAAATACAATTTAATAAGTGGAAAAAGAATCAAAGGAAGGCATGCTTCCATTACCGTACAAAAATACATTTACTGTGGTGCTCTGCAAATTTTTTATCTTATCAGCCTTATAAATAAAACACACTAAATATCCATACAGTTCCAAGTTAAAAGCATAGGTTACATTAAAGAGCAGAGCACGGAAACGTCACTTTGAAGCTTCATTAAACTATAGAACTGTTGTTTCTTTAACTATTATATGCGGCTAATAATGCACTAAGTATTTAGAGGCAGAAATGTTTTGTTTTTTTCTTATTTGCAGTCTAACCTTAAACCACATAATCAGATTACGTTTCCTCAGACTGGATTTCTCTTGGAAGTGAATGTAAACATTCAACCATTTATTTGGTTTCCAGTGGCATCTTTCATATTTTAAGGCTCCGTATCCTGCAAAGACGTGCTCGTGTTTGCCTTTATCTCCAGGAATTTTGAACCTAATAGAGTTTGCGAAAGTCAGTTTTATATTCTGACCATACTTCAAACTTATTAAAATTTGGAACACAGATGTTTTCAGCAAAAGCTCTTGACCTGCCATCATTGTATGGAGAATCCACAAATCCCAGGTCCTTTCTCTGTAGTCTGTTTTCATGCTCCCACTTCTAAAGTACCGTATTTTTCGCTCTATAAGACGCACCAGACCTTAAGACGCACCTAGTTTTTGGAGGAGGAAAGCAAGAAAAAAAAATTCTGAATTTCAGAAGCCAGAACAGCAAGAGGGATCGCTGTACAGTGAAAGCAGCAATCCCTCTTGCTGTTCTGGCTTCTGGGATAGCTGTTCAGCCTGCATTCGCTCCATAAGACGCACACACATTTCCCCTTACTTTTTAGGAGGGAAAAAGTGAGTCTTATAGAGCAAAAAATACGGTATTTATAAACCTCCACAAATCTGGGGTTTCTTCAAGCCTTTTGCTACCACCTCCTTCATGATACCATTTTGGTCACATAAGGATCCAGACTTAGAAAATGGGTTTGCTTTTAGGATATTGGTTTGCATGAGAAATAAGATCCTTTGGTAAATGTCCCCTCAAAAAAACAAAAATAATTTTTTTTTGGTAAATCTTTGCAGGATTGATGCCTCCACAAAATAAATCACCCACCAAGATGCAAATGAGCTGCAGACTCATAAGCTAATATTGACTGTACTTGAGCTTTAAAATTAAAAAAAAAGAGACCCAGACTTGTTTCAGGATACTGAAAATTCAAAACTATCGTGTAGCAGAGGCAGCACAAGATTCTGTTCAAAACTATATATGCTCTTAGTTGCATCTATTTAACCTTACACCTGATATATAAAAAATATATATTTATAAACATTTCCCCTAAATTTACAGTTGATAAATAGTACAGATATTTTTTTTAAAAGCTGCTAACGTAAAATGCAATCTTCAGCCCACTCATGATGCACAGAGAGGAAATTATGCAAATGGAGGAAGAGGAAGCATAGTAAGGCCAAGGTCTTCCTAAAACAACCGAGCCATGGATTTGTGTCAGCAGAGCTAGGAGCTGGCCTTTAGTACGTGTTTTTTCTCCTATGGCAGAGAAAGGCTGGAAGGAGAGTATGAATAGGAAGAGCACTGTGACCTCAATTCTCACCTCTGCAGCGTGCGCGCACAAATAAATTCTACGTTTCAATGTCTTTGGCAGTCATTCACCCACCTCTATAACAGATATACATATACCGTGCAGACAAATCTTTTCTTCTAAGCCTTAATGGCAGCCCAGGGATGTGGTTCTGGGTGGGGGTGGGGAGCAGGGACAGGGAGGGTACAGTTAACCCTTCATCCCCTAGCTGCTGCCCCCAGGAATCCCATCCCTGCGTTGCAATTTGGCCTAGGAAAAACGGTCCCATTTGCACAAATAGGAGCTTTATATATCTTCATTGCCAGGTGGGGAAGCCCAGATTTGAAAGCATCCTGAGCTGCATTAGGCCAACGTTCAACCGGTTCCCTGCAGTTACCGTATTTTTCGCTCTATAAGATGCACCAGACCACAAGACGCACCTAGTTTTTGGAGGAGGAAAACGAGAAAAAAAATATTCTGAATCTCAGAAGCCAGAACAGCAAGAGGGAGCGCTGCGCAGTGAAAGCAGCTATCCCTCTTGCTGTTCTGGCTTCTGGGATAGCCGCGCAGCCTGCATTCGCTCCATAAGACGCACACACATTTCCCCTTACTTTTTAGGAGGGAAAAAGTGAGTCTTATAGAGCAAAAAATACGGTACTTTCTCTGTGGATCTTCTGATGGGATAACAATCCTTCCAGCGCATCCCTGTTGAGATGAGGGCTCAGATTCCCTCTGAGGAGATATCATTCAACATCCTTGCCCTAACACCCTCAGACCCAAGGTGGATGATGGTGGATGAGAATATTGACCAAACCCCTGCTAGGAGCGTGGGGAATCCACCCGATTCCCCAGCAGTACCTTCAAACCCTCGTATGTGTCAAAGTGACTGTTGTAGATGTATGGGCTCCCAAGATAGCAGACATGTCTACACCACCATCTCAAGCTGTGTTAACTGTCATGGTTTCCTCTCACACACACCCCTCAAAAATAGCCAGTGAGAATAAAGGCTTTATTACTATTATAAAAATTCCAAACCCTAGACTTGCCAATCAGAAGGTCGGCGGTTCGAATCCCCGCGACGGGGTGAGCTCCCGTTGCTCGGTCCCTGCTCCTGCCAACCTAGCAGTTCGAAAGCACGTCAGAGTGCAAGTAGATAAATAGGTACCGCTTTGGCGGGAAGGTAAATGGCGTTTCCGTGCGCTGCTCTGGTTCGCCAGAAGCGGCTTGGTCATGCTGGCCACATGACCCGGAAGCTGTACGCCGGCTCCCTCGGCCAATAAAGCGAGATGAGTGCTGCAACCCCAGAGTCGGCCACGACTGGACCTAATGGTCAAGGGTCCCTTTACCTTTACCTTACAGCCCACTGAAGAAAACTATGACAGTTTATGGCGGACAAGCCAACCTTGCTCTCCTGTTCTTGTTGACTTGCTGACTTGATGGATGTGGGAATCCTGATGTTCTGCTGCATTCTGGGAGATCCTCTGACCTAGAGGCCTGCTCCTTCCTCTGCCTCTACTCAGAGGTAGTCTTAAAGCACATGAGTGGGTTTGTGTTCTCTCAGTCCCACTACGTGGTATGACTCACATGGTAACTCTATGCTGTCTGTGCAATAGAATAGTATGGTATGTTTTTCTACATTTGGAAGTGAAGCTGCTGTTCCACTGACATGTTAGGTAAGAACAGTGACCGTGTTTTGAGCCGAGGGGGAAAAGCTGTAAAAGGAGGCAAGCAGAGAGTGCAAGACCTTTGCAGAGAATTAGGCTATAGCCAAGGGTCTGTGTTTTTCTGTCCTAGCCTGTCACTAGTGGTTTGGTATCCCCACCTCAACTACTGCTTTCTGCCCTAGCTTGGGAAGAATATATATCTTCAGGTAACTGTGCCCCAATATCCCCATTGTAACAACCCCATATCTTCTGCAGGCCCCTTGATTCCTGTGGTGGTTAATGACATGTCCTCCGTTGCTAGCAGTGACTGCATCCCACTTTTGACTCCTTTCTTCCTGGCTCAGTGCTCCTTTTGGACTCGGCGCTTTAAAGCCTGTCATCTTACTCTCTCCTCCAGTTTGTGAGCCATGCAGAATAGCAGCAAATCTGCAAGCAATGGACCACAGCTGGTCCCAAGGCATGTTGGTGCCTGTGGTAGAGGAGTCCTAAATGGGACTCATTCCCCTCCCCCCAGTCTGGCAGCAAAACATGCAATACCTGGCCGTTCGCCACCCTGGCAGGCCCCTCCATTTGGCCCGTGGGGCTGTTTTTGCCAAGCTGTGCCCATCTGCCCTGCACCTGATGCCATATCTGACTTCAGGCATGGGGCAGGTAAGGTTGTGGCAAAGCAGGGTCTGCCTGCACCTTTGTAAGTGCTGGTAATCGACAGATTTCCAGCCCTTGCCTGGCAGTGTCCCTTTGCAGGCAGGGTTTGGATTCAAACCCCGCCTGCAAAAGGAGAGGGGAGATGTCCATTTGCAGGCTAGTGGAAATCCTCAGAGGAGCGCAGAAGTATGGAGCTGGCTCACCAATGGCTACCTGGGGGGGGGGGCACCTCCCTGGCTAATGACAGGGTCAAGGTGTGTTTCTTACCATCCATGCGCCTCTTATAACTCCAAAGTAACATAGCACTGTCCCCTCATTTTAAGACTATATAGCTTTCAAACTATACAGCTGACATAGCTTTCAAACTCAGTTACCTAAGGGAAGTGAACCGCAGCTTGGTGTGTTGATTTTGCTAACTTAATGATGTAGTCATGCACAGCATAAACTTACGTTTAAAAGATTTGTTGCTTTTTGACATGCGTTATACCAGTAGTGCGCTTGTTAGGCTGGTGTTAAATACAGCTCGCATGCACTATGTTGCTACCTGAGGCTATGTAATTCCTTAAAATATATATATATTTACAAACTTGCACTGCTATTAGAAAAAACCCCTTAAATATATATATATATCAAGAGAGGGATATATATACTAACTCAAACAACAATATTTATATGTAGATATAGTTTCTCAACTAGCCATAAAAACAATGTCTTGAATGAGAAAGAAGAAAACCAAAGTTTAGGGAAATGGTTTTTTAACATATATATATATATATATATATATATATATATATATATATGCAGGAAGAGAAGGCTTTGTTGAAACAGAGTGGCTCCTTTTTAAAACTGCTCTGCTAGAATAAATTTGAAGCTGCAGATACTATGGGTGGTATTCAGCTATGTTTTACTCAAGAGTAAACCCAATGAAATTAATGAACATGACTAAAGCTATATCCACACCACACAATTAAAGCAGTATGATACCTTTCTGAACAGTCATGGCTTCCCCCAAAGAATTATGGGAGCTGTAGTTTGTTAAGAGAGCTGGAAGTTGCTATGAGACTCTCATAGAGCTACAGCCTACAGAGTGATTTAACAATCAATCACTCTTCACAGGGGATTCTGGAAATTGTAGTTCTGGAAGGGGAATAGGGGTATCCAACAACTCTCAGCAACCTTAACAAAATACAGCTCCCAGAATTCTTTGGGAGAAGCCATGACTGTTTAGTGGCATTGTAGTTCTTTAAAGGCATGGTGTGACCTTAGCTGAATACCACCCTATGATTTGCAAGAGTGGATCTACGCTTGACACAGGGCTGCTCCCCAAAATGGTATCCCTGTGTTCAATTCTCTCCCCCCCCCCACTTTCCATGTTGAATTTCTCTTCCTGCTTCCGTAAAGTTTAGTCAGATGTGCCCATGCTCTCGCTCCGCCTTGTCGCTCCACATCATGGGCAGGAAAACGACATAATACGTTTGACTAAAAGAAAGGAGATGATGTTTTGGCACAGGGATGTCACTTTGGGCGGCAATCCTGCATTGTCCACTGCAAGTAGCTCTGCCATGAAGACACAGCTTATAACGTCAAGTGTCAATGAGTTCCAAAGCTTGCACTAAAAGTGAACCTGAAAGATGGAGGCAGGGAACAATGTGTGCACTTTTTCTCCTTTAAGCAGCTGCTTATTTCCTAGCATGCTGCACACCCCGGTGTGTGTGTGTGTGTGTGAGGAGGAAACCTGTCTTCACCCTGCCCTCTGCAAGAGCAGGACCAGAGCAGCAAAATGACACTGGCCACATCCACACCATGGATTTAAAGAGCTATGGTGCTGCTTTACACAGTCATCATTTCCCCCCAAAGAATCCTGGGAGCTTCCGTTTGCAAAGGATGCTGAGAGGTGCTAGGAGACCTCTGTTCATCTCATAGCGCTACAATTCTCAGATTGGTTCCTTTAATCACAGGGAACTCTGAGAGAACTGTAACTCTGTGCAAGGAATAGGGGGGTCTCCTAAAAAAACAGCCCCCTTAAGAAACTACAATGCCCAGAATCCTTTAGGAGAAGCCGTGATTTGTGGTAGCCTAGTGGTTTAAAGGTATGGTGTTAATGGGACCACAGTGAAGTACACAGAAGAGGACAGAAATCAGCAGGGCAGCATAAGTAGTTGCTTTAAGGCTACTACTGGAAGGAGCAAAGCCTAGGTTTCCTTCAACAGACAGTAGATCCCTTCTATAGATGAAATACACATGATGCTAAAATTGCACTCTTTTGTAGCATGCATCCTTTAGAAACCACTGGTCAGTAATTTAACCACTGCCCTGTGATTTAATCAGCATGGTGGTGTGTAGATGCAAGAGTTAGGCTTGCACCATAATCCTGCAAAAAGAAGAAGAATAAAAAATAATCCACTTCCCCACCCCAGGCTGCTATTCATTCAGAAGCCCCCATCAGCAATGATAGGAGCTGCCCACCCTGTTGGCTTGGGGATGAAAGGAGATATTTTCTTCAGAACCACGAGGAGGGGAGAGAAGGTTAACCGCCTCTCGGAACTGTTGAAAACCACCACCACCAATTCTGGCTGACTATACAGTTTGTTTTTAAAAAGTAGATGCCACTTGTGTGTCGTCTGACCCAAACTGTTGTCCATTTCAAAGGTGCTGGAGGACATCCCTACCAGATTGTGCTCCTTGGCTCCCAGCTCTACTCAGATCTGCCCTGTCCAACATGCTACACAGCAACAAACTATTCTGAATGGTTTCCAGTGTTGCTAATGAACTGTTGCATCTGGACATTGTGAGCAATGAGACAGCAAAGGTGTTTGTTCGTAAGCCATAAAAATAAAGGGCCGTTTTCACCAGATACGCACTAGTAGCATCGCTGCATGCAGAGAAAGAATGGCAAGATGGATTGGGGCATTTACATCCTAAGTTTTATTGCTGTCTGTGTAAAGATCTTTGCTTATTACTACTGAATGGTTTCTTTTTTCCCTTGAAATGCACTCTGCTTCTGAGACCTACCGATTAGCAATGACAGCTGAGCAGAACCTCCATGTCCTGGGGCAGTATATCTTTCAGCCGGGGACAAGCGCCAGGGGAAGGCTGTCAGCTATCATATCCCCATTTATGAATTTGCCTGGGGCATATAGCTATCAGCTGTTGGAGACAGCAGTGCTGGCTTCAGCGATGACAAAGAAGAATTAATTTATATACCACTTAATGCCGAAAACAGACTTCTAAAGCAGTGGCTTTTAGACTTTAGGCTCGCAGGATCCACTTAATTGCTTATTTGCTAGAATCCTGAGACTGACCAACCAGGGCCAGGGACAAATGATGTACACTCTAAATTAAAAGAATCCTGAACCCAGAAATTTGTTTTGGATACCATAACTTAACTGAGTTCACAGTTCTTTCACATTAAAATCCAATCCTAGATAACCTGCCTTGCCCCTTCCTGCTTCATCCAACAATGATACAGTGGATGAGGGTGTGTGCGCCATTTTGTTCTGCCATTGTTAAACGACTGGGAGTTGGAAACCCTTGCCAATTTACTTGCCAGGCTTCTCCCAGCAGATCCTCAACTATTCTGCCCACTGCCAGCCTAGATAAACCTTTGGTCTGAGCTAGCAAGGCAATTCTTAAGGTGCCTTGAATTTAGAGCAGGGGTGGGGGACTGTTGGCCTGGCCAAGCATTGCTGAACTACAACTCCCATTAGCCCTGGCAAGCATGGGCCCATGGCCAGCAGGGATGATGGGAGATGCCGTTCATCCACATCTGACACTTATGGGCATGGTTCTGGGTGATCATTTAAAAGAACATCATTACATTTAGGAAACATTCTCCGCTTGGGCTGTGCCAGCACATCTATGTTTTCAGTGAGGTTTGAGAATGCTCTTCCTGCTAAGCCAAGTCACCAGCACTGATAAACAAGCCAAAGAGATCAGGCTTCAAGAAGTCCAAGCGATACCCTGTGTATAACATTCTAAGTATGAAACGCTGTATACCCTCCCTTTCCCCATTTTTATACCATAGTTTGTGAATATTATTTTTTAAAAAAGAAAATTACAAATATTCACCATTTTAGAAAATGGAATTATCAATACATCCTGATAATCCATCTTGGACGAAAAGGTTCTTTGTGTGCCTTAGCTCTGGCACTTAACATTCCATTCAAATGTCTAATGTCATCTAAAAATCTAGCATTTTGTCTACTTCTGAAATCAACTGGAATTAAAGGGCACTTTATTTCCTTGGGACCCAATGGATCAGGACATTTCTTCCGTGTAAGCCCCACTGAAATCAAGAGCTTCCTCCTCTGATCGAGTGTGACTCCCATTCATTTAAATGGAGCTCGCTCACTTCCTGGTGACCTTGAGTGGATTTTTTAAATTCTTTCAAGCACCGAGTTTGAAGATTTTGGAGCTGATCGTGTACCGTCAAGGAGAGTGGAGAATTTTGCCATCCCTTCTCAAAATAGTTCAGCATCAGCTGAAGCACTTTTGCTAGACCAGGGGCTGCAAGCCCATCTGGTCGTTTTCTTCCAAAAGGGCGAGGGAACAGATGTCTGTCCTTCGACTGCTGACATTTGCCTCCCATTAACACCCATGCTATATCCTCCCCCATGTCTTGACTGTAATTTATGGCTCCTATTTGCATTTTTTAAACAGCCTGCAAGGAAGCTGCGTCTTGTGTCAAGTTCCTTATTGGTCCTTTGCCAGCATGGATGAATCTGCATATTTCTCTCCAAATGTGTAAAAAGTATATTATTTCCCCCCTCCCCCTTACAAATAAAAACAGAAATGCTAGATTAAAGTGCAAATGAACCCATTGATCGTGGTCCTGTTGCGAGCTCTGCTCAAAACAACACTCAGTGGCCACAATGGACATCTGACCAGAGCACTGGGCAGCCAGCTGCTGAACACTCTGCCATCCCCCGCTAACAGTGTCTGCTTGCTTGATGGAGGGGAAGGAAACCTGCGTGGCAGCTACCTAGCAACTGCACAAAACACTCCCTGGCTGCTTGGGAAGTGATTTCAGGTACATTCCTGCACTGCTAGGTACCAGTTCACAATTTCGACTGCAGCATCCCTGCAGAATCACTGAAAACAGATGTTGGTAGGCTACATTCTTAGCAACAGGTTTACCTCTCTTAGAAAAAGGGGCATGGGGTTTTGAGAGACAATTTGTGGATTCAGGAAGGGGTTTGAGGTGCACCCAGGTACCCATCCAGGGTGCCCAAACAGTTGGGGCCAGCCCTACCCATGCATACCCCCCCCCAAAAAAACCTCTAGTGCAAATTGCAACTTAGCAGCTGTATTTAATGCTGCGCCAGAACCGTTCCACTGGTGTAACGGAACTTCCGTTTCCTCTCCTCTCCCCATGGACCCTCAACATCTGCTCCAGAGGGTTCCCCAAACCATCTAGAGCTGGTTTTGAGGGCACCCAGGAGGCTGGAGAGAACAAGAGAGGGAGAGGAAGTTCTGCTGCGCATACAGAAACCCTCTGCATCAGCGGTGCTGCAGCATTAGAAATGGCCCTCTGTTTGCACAACCCATCCCCTACAGCATATGATTCAACCTTCAAATTCTCCATGCGTAGACTTCCCGGATCTTATGAGATCTCTGCTTTGGAGGGCTTCACGGGATCCAGACTCCAGAATCAATATCCAATTAACGTTTCAGCCATATATGGTGGGGAAAATGCAGCTACTCCAACGTTTACATATAGATGGCCGCAGATGTGGGAAAGGAACTGTGGAAGATGGAAGTGAGAAGCCATCCATCCTCCCCTCTGCTGCTATATTTGAGGGGCAGAGGAGCTCCTTAGGAAACGCTATCCAACACCTTTTCTGTGCTCTTATGCACATGGTAGCATGATATTCAAAGCCCATTTTCTTTGTACAAGTACATGTCGTAAGGAATATCCAGGTGAAGTTGTTTTGTCCAGTTCCCCTATGCACCATAGTAGCTGTTGTTCCCATGTGGACTTGAGCAAGGTGATATTTACAAGGTTTTGTGCTTTTAATTTTCTGGAGATCTGGTGGCATCCCATAGAACCCTTTCTGCTGCAAAGTGTCCACGTCGTCTTTCTCAGTCCAAGCAGGGAATTCAAAGATATTTCTATTTCTGTATAGAACTAGATGGGTTGGGCTTTCTTTTTTTCTTTTGAGGGCTTGGTTAAGTGTCTCTCTGTGTGAGTCTCTCTCCCTGTGTGCATCAGGGTTCGATGTTGAAAGCTTTTAGTAGGACGTCCAGATCTCCCACATTAGCGGCCTGGAAAAGTTCTGGCTGGTCCATCATAGACAAAGCAATCCGGAGAGCTGCCCAGATATTACCTGAAATTGCAGGGTGAGGAACCTGCTGCTGATTCCGGCTCTTTCGTTGCAAATTGAGAGCTGTGAGGAAATTGCTGACTGCCTCTCTGTTGGGTAGAAGAGAAGATGTGTAAAAACTGGGGCCAACACTTCTGCCGAACAAGAATCCGAAGCAGCAATTTGTCATGAATCATATTCAGCAATCACATTTTTCTACACTTCTTTCCAGAATCACCTCAGGTAATGTAATCCCTTTAAAACAAAATTGCTCTGGCTCATCAGCCCCACCCAATGTGGCAAAAGCAAGTTGTAGTCTAATATCTGGAAGAGGTCAATCACTTGCAAATATCCAGAGCCCTGCCACTGCCAATAAATCTAAGAAATTGCCATCCCATGCATTTTGAGTTTAAGACACCTTTCTTCCACCAAGGGAGACCTAGTACACTCTGGCCTACCAGCTTTGCAGGGCAATGGCATGTTATGAAAATGAGAAGCCCCTTGAAACTGCTTGGGGGAAAGCAGTGGCGTAGCATGGGGGGTGCAGGGGGGCCCGGCCGCACCGGGCGCAACATCTGGGGGGGGTGCGCGCTCGCACTCGCAGCTCTCTGCCTCTACCTGGCTCACTCACTCTCTCTCACTGCAGTGCTGGCTGTGCGAATCCGATCCGAGCCGCCGGGTCGCCGCCCACTGTGGAGAGGAGGGTGCCAGGCGTGCGGTGCGGTGCGGTGCAGAGAGAGAGAGAGGGACTATCTGGGGGAGGGACAGTGCAGCGGGGGGGGGGGGCGCAAATTACTTGCCTTGCCCTGGTTTAGGTGGCGCAAATTACTTGCCTTGCCCTGGGTGCTGACAACCCACGCTACGCCACTGGGGGAAAGGCCATTTTTTCTGAGGGTGATGCATGACCTCCCATTTCCCGTGGTCTTCATGGGTTGTGTCTGGAAGCAGTGATCCCCGTGTTTCTAATCGGCACACAGGAAACACCACTCTCTTTGGTGTCCCTCTTTACATGAGCCACAATTTTCACTGGAGGTCAGCTGGAGAAGCTCTACTCTAATATAGGGGACCATAGCCAGGTGGGGAAGAGAAACAATCTCCCAAACCTCTGGAACCAGGCTCATTTGAGCTCATTTTTAGAAGTATTCAGAAAAGGGCTAAGAACACATCCCCATTCCTTCTTTAGACATCAGTCTTTGAGCCATAAGCTAGCAAAACGGTCATCAGCATGGCAGGTGGGCTGTAGGACCAGGATGTGGAACCTGTGGACCTCCAGAAGTTGCTTGAAGACAGCTCCCATCACTCCTGACTATTGGCCATGCTGACTGGGGCTGATGGAAGAGGAGTCCATTCAACAACATCTGGAGGGCCACAGGTTCCCCACCCCTGGTGCAAATAAAGCAACTTGTATCCCCAAGTGGCAAACGTTAACGGTATATGTGAGCCCATAAAGGGTAGACACCAATTGGATGGTCCCTTCTTTGCTCCTCCAGCCATTGGAAATCAACCCTCCTCCAGTTTGCATGGCCCCATTCTAGACTCCATTTCATGGTCACACTATAGAAGTATGGGAAGAACTGGCTGTTCCACGTAAAGGGTGGCTGAACAGTTCTCACCTGTATGCTCCAAGGTTGATGCAGCTTATTCCTAAATTGTACCTGGACCTGATGAAGCCAGGCTGGATTTCCAGTGCTCTTGTGTAAGCTTCTACGGCTTCCTCACTCCGATCTCCATTGGCTAAGGTTGCACCGAGACGGTTCCACAATGAATAATCCTGACAAACACAACAGCAGCTTTCTAGTATTGGTGCAATCCTTGTACGTATATAGCTATGTACATATATCCCTGTACATATAGCTTTCTCTCTCTCTCTTTTTGCCAGCAGCCTCAAATTAATGACTGGTGGAGTGGAGGGTGAAGGGGGTGGGGTTGGAATTAATTGCCTTCTCCATTAACTGGCATAGAACATGAGACCATGTCTTGTAGCTATGGATAGTTACCCTATAAAACAACTTTGACTCATTTGCAGGCCAGTCAGAAATGGGGCAGGAATAGAAGTTCTTGAAAATGGGACTATCTCCTTGCAATTAAGATTTCTATTTCAGGCACCAGAGTATTAATGGCAGGAGTGACAGCTCATTAATGCAGGCCCGACTTTAAGAACAGGCAGAAGAGGAGAGTGTCAAAAGCCTGTTAATGCAAAAGTGTAAAACTTACCTCGGGCCGAACTGTGAGGGCAGCGCTGAATGCATCTATTGCTCTGTTGAATTCTCCGTTCAGGTGGAAGAGCACGCCGAGTCCTGTTTGTAAGTCTGGGTCTATCATCTCCCCGTTCTGATGGGCTCCCTCCAGGTATAGCTCCTTCACCTCTTCCAGCAGAGAACTGGAAGAAGAGAGCAGCACAAGACAAAGGCAAGCGTAGCATTTTAAGAGCAGTGTAGGATTTGTGAATGGGACGCAGGTGGCGTTGTGGGTTAAACCACAGAGCCTAGGACATGCCGATCAGAAGGTCGGCGGTTCGAATCCCCGCGACGGGGTGAGCTCCCGTTGCTCGGTCTCAGCTCCTGCCCACCTAGCAGTTCGAAAGCACATCAAAGTGCAAGTAGATAAATAGGTACTGCTCCGACAGGAAGGTAAACGGCATTTCCATGTGCTGCTCTGGTTCGCCAAAAGCGGTTTAGTCATGCTGGCCACATGAGCCGGAAGCTGTCTGCGGACAAACGGCGGCTCCCTCGGCCAATAAAGTGAGGTGAGCGCCGCAACCCCAGAGTTCATCACGACTGGACCTAATGGTCAGGGGTCCCTTTATCGTTACCTAGGGTTTGTGAAATGGCCATCCGGGCCCTCAAATCATATGGTCCATTCTTTTTGCCTTGGGTGTGTGTGAACCCTGCTGAAACCACTTCTACAAATTCTGATATGTCAGATTGAACAGGGAAATGCTGGTTTTGGTGGGCATCTATGGGCTAGCGTCCATGACATCAGCGTGACAGCTTCCCTCCTCCCTCAGTCTGTGAAACCATTTCATAACTACCGTCAAGTTTGTGAGTGTATAAAGCAAAGGATGAACAAGCATCTGCATACATAACCCTCTCATGAAAAACCCAAAGATGTAGTTAACTGACATGCAAGGGGAGAGGTAGGACAGAGCACTAGTCTAGCATTCAAATTGCATGGATGGACAAGTTGTGAAGCCGAGTTCAAACTGCAGGGGAAGTACATACTTCAAGGTTAATCAAAGTTGTGCCTGATGTATGTTGGAGTAGAATTCCTATCAGTCCCAGCCAGTATGGCCAATGGCCTAGGACAGCCTTTCTCAATCTTGGGTTTCCAGATGTTGGACTGCCACTCCCATCATCCCTGACTGCTCCCCCTGCTGGCTATGGATGATGGAAATAGAGGTGGATACAGTGGTACCTTGGGTTACATATGCTTCAGGTTGCATACGCTTCAGGTTACAGACTCTGCTAACCCAGAAATAGTACCTCAGGTTAAGAACTTTGCTTCAGGATGGGAACAGAAATTGTGCTCTGGTGGCGCAGCAGCAGCAGGAGGCCCCATTAGCTAAAGTGGTGCTTCAGGTTAAGAACAGTTTCAGGTTAAGAACTGACCTCCGGAACAAATTAAGTACTTAACCACTGTATAGGGGGGTGGGATGAATTCAGTCACATTGGGCGCAGAGCCTTGGGGGTGCCACAACTATGATGCAGAATGGAAGGTGAGGGGGGAGGGGTGACTTTTGGCATTGCACAGGAGGCCACTGAAATTTGAGACCCCAAGGGCCATCATAGATGGAAGTTGTATTAGCAGTATTATTAGTATGCCGCCCATCAACCGCAGATCTCAGGGCAGTTCACAACATTAAAAACCCCACAAAATACATAGTAAAAATAAGAATAACAACAAACCCCAAATCCCCCCTCCCACATGATGTTCAAAAGGGATGTCAATCAGCCCAAGGCTGGTTGAAAAGGAACGTTTTTGCATGGCGCCTAAAGGTGTATAATGAAGGCACCAGCCAAACCTCCCTGGGGAGATCATTCCACAAAAAGGGAGCCACCACAGAAAAGGCCCGTTCTTGTGTTGCCACCCTCCAGACCTCTTGTGGAGGAGGCACATGAAGAAGGGCCTCAGAGGAGGATCTCGGGGTCCGGGTAGGTTCATAGGGGGAGAGGCAATCCTTGGGGTATTGCGGTCCTGAGCCATTTAAGTTGTAGTCCAACAACATCTGGGAGCCCAAAGTTGAGAAAGTCTGGTCTAGGATGATGGGAGTTTTAGTCCAGTAATAATAATAGTAATAATATAATTTTTTATTTATGCCCCGACCATCTGGATGGGTTTCCCCAGCCACTCTGGGCGACTTCCAACAAAATATTAGGTAAAGGTAAAGATACCCCTGCCCGTACGGGCCAGTCTTGACAGACTCTAGGGTTGTGTGCCCATCTCACTCAAAGAGGCCGGGGGCCAGCTCTGTCCGAAGACACTTCCGGGTCACGTGGCCAGCGTGACATCGCTGCTCTGGCGAGCCAGAGCCGCACACGGAAACGCCGTTTACCTTCCCGCCATTAAGCGGTCCCTATTTATCTACTTGCACCCGGGAGTGCTTTCGAACTGCTAGGTTGGCAGCCGCTGGGACCGAACAATGGGAGTGCACCCCACCGCGGGGATTCAAACCGCCGACCTTTCGATCGGCAAGCCCTAGGTGCTGAGGCTTTTACCCACAGCGCCACCCACGTCCCTTCAAACACCAAATATATTAAAATACAATAATTCATCAAATATTAAAAGCTTCCCTAAAAAGGGCTGTAACATCTGAAGGAGACCACATGACTTTCTTAAATTACTGTGACTGCTTTTAAGAAATCCCAAATCTATTTCGTAAGGCCCATTTATCAGACCTTCTGTTACCTTTCTTCTGCTGCCTTGGACATTCTCCTGGTAAGCGCTGGGGATCCTTTTTTACTCCTGACGATGTACTTGTATTTAGGATTCTGCTTGATCCAGTTTCTTAGCGCTTCATAAGCCTCCTGCTGATGGCTGGTGTTTGTAAAGCTCACAGCCAAGGCCATCAAGGCTTTCAAGTTGTTTGGCTGGAGCTCTAGGCACCTGAACAGAATAGCGGAAACCCGTATTAGTTAGATCCCTCTCGATGGGTTGGCATAAGTCCTGCTAATTTGAATGCAACACTTAAGCTGAGCCAACAAAGGACTTTGCTAACCAAATAATTAGACATTTATTATTTTTTGGTTTGTTTATAATTAACAATGCAGGTTTACTTGGCAGCAAAGTCCCAGTCTGCAGACTTTGGCTGCAATCCTAACCCCACTTAGCTGGGAGTAAGGTGCATGGACTTAAGTAGGACTGAGGAGACATAATTAGGATTGCCCTGTCAAGTATACATAGGATTTCAGACTTGGCTTAACCATTTATCCTTGGTTCCTAAAAACCACCTCTAGTGGCAGGCAGTGAAGTTCACATAACAACTGCTGACCTCAGCATCACCACTGGAATCAGAAGATGCATCCTAGCGATTCATTGGGGTCCAAATTGGGCATCTTAAGGTCAAATGATATGACTATCCAGCCTGGGATGGATGCTGCGATGGCTTTGCTTGCTTATTTGTTTGTTTGCAGATTTATAAACCACTTCACAACCAAAAGTGATATACAGTGGTACCTCAGGTTACATATGCTTCAGGTTACAGACGCTTCAGGTTACAGACTCCGCTAACCCAGAAATAGTGCTTCAGGTTAAGAACTTTGCTTCAGGATGAGAACAGAAATTGTGCTCCGGCGGCACGGCGGCAGCAGGAGGCCCCATTAGCTAAAGTGGTGCATCAGGTTAAGAACAGTTTCAGGTTAAGAACGGACCTCCGGAATGAATTAAGTACTTAATCCGAGGTACCACTGTACAGTAAAATTAGATAGAACCAGGGCTCCCCCCCCCCCAGCCAGAATTTGCCGGAACTCAGTTCTGGAACTTCTCAGGTAGGCACCATTGCCGTTATAAGAGAATAAGGGAGGCGATTATAATATTGTGGCTATGATCTGATAGAAGATAGGGTGCAGCAGAAGGGGGAAATAACAGCTCTACGGGAAAAGGGGTGGGAAGTCGACAAAAATAAGAAAAAAAAGACGAAATCGTGTTTTGACTGTATATGTTAAAAATCGTTGAAACTTAATAATATATATATGAACAAGGGAAGCATTCAGGGTGAATTCCGACACCTCTTTTTGTAGCAAAAAACCACTGGATAGAATACAAAACATTACAAACTCAGCAGGGTTGTATCCTGCTGCACAAGCCTACAAGCCCCCTTTGTAAATGGAAGTTTTTTTGGTGGTGTTGGGGTGCAGGGGTCATGCACATGGTTGATTCCCACCCCTCCCCCCGCCAGTTTATTTATTGTATGCAGGGAGGGAACCTGTGAAAGGGCTACAGTAATGGAAGCATTGTTAGATAAACGGATTAGCTTATTAACACAGCTAATATCATTAGGTTTGGAGAGTATATACTCAGTGTGAGGAGAAAATGAATATGACACAGCTAACTTTCTGAGCACAAGCAGAGAATAATAACTAGCATTAGAAAATGTGGCACGACCGTTATCTGCCTAGTACTGGAACAGAGGCAGCAGCAGAAACGATCACCATATACTTAACATGCGGCTGTCGGATTGAGTTTAGCTCAATTAAGGAGCACTTCTAATGAAGAGATAAACTTTTAGAAAGTGCGCAAGTGCCAGGAATACCAAGCAGGCCTCCTGTTTGCAGAGTTCCTTGGTTGTGTTTGCCGGACGACATTGCCTTTTCCCACGTTCCCATTTGCTTGATTCAGGAACATACCGGATTAAGTTTTGCAGATCCCTTTAAGGATACATAAGCCTCTGCGCTGTGTGATCTTAAATACTAATACAGTGGTACCTCAGCTTACATACGCTTCAGGTTACATACGCTTCAGGTTACATACTCCGCTAACCCAGAAATAGTGCTTCAGGTTAAGACCTTTGCTTCAGGTTGAGAACAGAAATCGTGCTCCGGTGGCGCGGCAGCAGCAGGAGGCCCCATTAGCTCAAGTGGTGCTTCAGGTTAAGAACAGTTTCAGGTTAAGTATGGACCTCTGGAACGAATTAAGTACTTAACCTGAGGTACCACTGTAATAATTGTTTCTGCACCAAGGTGGCTCAAATATGGCACACCACAGTTTCACACCCATGCAAATTAAAGCAAACTTGCATATACTTTGCATAATTTGTTTTGATGGGGAGGGGCAAGGACCAGGCATTGTGGTCAGTCTTTAAAGTCTGTCTTCCTTGCCTTAAGGACTAGAAACTTGACTTCTTCATTATTATTATTTTTAAAAATTATAGCTGAGAGTCTCTATGCAGCAATTAACACCATTTACCTTTGGAGTGCAACAATTGCTCCCTGCTCATTTTCATTCTCAGCTTGTGTTGTCCCAAGGTACTGCCAGGCCTGCAACATAAAAATGGTAAGATTACTGCACAGCTGTGTATCGAAAGGACTGCAGTACCTCAAGGACTTCCTCTCCCCATATGAACCACACTGACACTGCAGTCATAACCTGAGGTCCTTCTTTATCTGCTTCCTTCATGAGAGGTCCAGAAGGTGACAACATGAGAACGGACCTTTTCTTCAGTGGCTCCTCATTTGTGGAATGCTCTCTCCAGGGAGGCTCGCTTGGCACCTTCATTGCATATCTTTAGGGACCAGGTGAAACTGTTTCTCTTTAACCAGGTCTCTGGCTGATTAAGATTCTATGCCCCTTTAACTGGGTTTGTGGGAGGAGGGTTATTGGTGTGTGTTTGTTTTCTTAGGTATTTTGTGTTCTCATTTTGTATTTTTATGTTGTGAACCATCCTGTGATCTTAGGATGAAGGGTGGTATACAAATTTAATAAAGAATGAATAATAGTAATAATAAAAAGTTGCTTTGCAAGTCATTTTACAAAAGTCCAGTCCAGAAAAACCAAAGAAATGCAAGCAAGAGTTGAAAATATAATTTGAGGGATTTTCAGTGTGCCTTACAGACATCCATACAGCTAGTGGCCAGGGAACAAACCAGAAATACCTAAGTGTGACATAGGAATTAACAACAACAACAATAACAATACAGTGGTTTAATTTCATTGTACACAGGTTGTACAATGATAATAAAAGTATTATTATTATTAGTGGTAGCTTGGTTCCCAAATGGCTTAGTTGTTGAACAAATTGGCTCCCGATCGCCACAAACCTGGAAGTGTTTTGGTTTGCGAACATTTTTCAGAAGCCAAACGTCCAACGTGGCTTCCGCTTGAGTGCAGGAAGTTCCTGCGGCCAGTCGGAAGCTGCGTCTTGGTTTCTGAATTGTTTCGGGAGTCAAATGGACACCCGGAATGGATTAAGTTCGAGAACCAAGGTATCACTGTAACAACAACAACAACAACACACCACTTATTACTCAACTAGGCTTTTAAACTGTTTACAAAGTATAAAATTAGTTACGGAAACATTAAAGTATAAGCACTCGTAAGTGAAACTTTCAGTAAAGCAGTCCCCTTAAAACAGCAGAAAATTAAAACAGGAGACTTCGGTTGAGAGCTCAAAAGTGCGCCTTCAAAAGCTGGCAGAATGCCAATGCATATTATTTAAATTTACTAAATTTGTATACTGCCCTTCATCCAAATATCACAGCTTAGGCAGTTCACAACACAAAATGCACAAGAAACAAAAACAAAACAATAGACAACAGAAGTTAGGCTATCCCTGTCCAGATAGAGGCACAGCTGGGCTACCAGCCAAAACCGATAGAAGGCATTCCATGCCACTGAGGCCACCTGAGCCGCAAATGACAGCAAAGGACTCAGGAGTACTCCTAAGCTGTGTACCCGCTCCTTCAGAGGGAGTGCAATGTCAGCAAAAGCAGGCAACCACCCATCCAGTCTTATCTGGATTGAGCTTTAGTCTGTTGGCTCTCATCCAGTCTTCACATGACTCCTGGTCAAATTACGCTGATTACAACATCTGATGGGGACGCGGGTGGCGCTGTGGGTAAAACCTCAGTGCCTAGGGCTTGCCGATTGCATGGTCGGCGGTTCGAATCCCCTTGGCGGGGTGAGCTCCCGTCGTTCAGTCTCAGCTCCTGCCCACCTAGCAGTTCGAAAGCACCCTTAAGTGCAAGTAGATAAATAGGTACCGCCTTATAGCGGGAAGGTAAACGGCGTTTCCGTGTGCTGCGCTGGTGCTGGCTCGCCAGAGCAGCTTGGTCACGCTGGCCACGTGACCCGGAAGTGTCTCCGGACAGCGCTGGCCCCCGGCCTCTTAAGTGAGATGGGCGCACAACCCTAGAGTCTGTCAAGACTGGCCCGTACGGGCAGGGGTACCTTTACCTTTACCTTTACAACATCTGATGCAACCGAATATATATTGCAGGCTTTGTATTGGATGTGAAATGTGGGTTTATCCTTAATTTGTAAACTTTCCCCTTTTAATACAATGGTGCATCCCCATCCAGCTTGATAGTACTGGAGACCTCATGTCGATCATGATATTAAGCATGACCGCTAAAGGCTTTATTTCCATTATTAGCAAATAAGTTCAAGCCTACGCATTCCAGTTTCAGAATATTAACCAGAGCGGATACCTCGGAGTCGTGAGGATCTTGGAGAATAGCAGCTTCCAGGTATAAGATGGCCAGGGGCAAGTCCCCCTCCCTTAGCTTCTTGAGGCCTTCCTCAAAAGCGCCAGGCCAGTCTTTGAAGGGGTTCTCTGTATGAAAATAATAGCCCTAGGAGAGAGAATGCACAGTACCTCAAAAGGTGAAAACAGCCTAGAATTACTGTGGTGCCCCGCAAGACGAATGCCTCGCAAGACAGAAAACCCGCTAGACGAAAGGGTTTTCCGTTTTGGAGGTGCTTCGCAAAATGAATTTGCTATGGGCTTGCTTCGCAAGATGAAAATGTCTTGCGAGTTCCTGTGGGGGTTTTCCCCCCCTTTTCCCAAGCCGCTAAGCCGCTTAACAGCGGATCGCTAAGCCGCTTAACAGCGGATCGCTAAGCCGCTTAACAGCTGATCGCTAAGCCGCTTAACAGCGGATCGCTAAGCCGCTTAACAGCGGATCGCTAAGCCGCTTAACAGCTGATCCACTAAGCCCGCTAAGCCGCTAATAGCCTTTTAGCAGCTAATCCGCTAATCCCTTAAGCCTTTAATAGCCGCTAATAGCCGCTAAACCGCTAATAGCGCTAATCCGCTAAGCCACTAATGGGCTTGCTTCGCAAGACGAAAGAAACCGCAAGACGAAGAGACTCGCGGAACGGATTCTTTTCGTCTTGCGAGGCACCACTGTAAATTGCTCATTTCCTGCACCAGTGGTTCCCAACTTCCCACCCCCAGACCACTTGAAGACAGATGAAGGTCTTGGTGGACAACTTAATGATCTTTCTGCCTATTAAAGCAATGGTAATAAATGCCTGTGCGAAATGGTGTGCAATTTTTAATTGCATTTTAATTCCTGCTTTCATTTCTAATACAAATAAGAATCAATACAAATATTTAATGCGGCGGATAGGCCATCTCCCATGTTCAACCACAAACCCACAGACCACTTGAATGAACCTCCGTCATGTCTTTTTTTTGCGGTACATGAGCATAAAAAGTTGATTAAATAATATAATAAAGCCTTCGCCAACTTGGCGAAGCCCTCTGGATGTTTGGAAACACAACTCCCATCAGCCCAAGCCACAGCAGTTATTTCCAGCAGCAGAACTGGGGAACTTGATGGACTTACTCGTCCTCTTTTCAGTCTTTTTCATGCTCACATTACACACTTTTTGAATAAGGCCTCGTTGTCTTGTGAGTTCCCTCACTTTGCCTTACTAAATGCCACAGAGGAGAGAGGCAGCAGGCATCTTGGGACCACTGCCATGTGGTGGGCGGCAACCTGCGTCCTTGGTTTGGTGCTTAAAAGCTGCCATTGGAACAAATTAAAAAGGCATTTGCCAAATTATTTCACCCTCCTCTAGCTACTGGCAAGGGCTTTGGCCTAGTCAAGCTTCCATGGTTGCCCCTGGCAACCCAGCGGCCCTACAAGCCTTCTCTCTCCACAACATCAGCTTTACCTTCTCATTAATGGAGACAGCTGCTTGGCCTTGTGCTTCTTGGCTGTCGGAGATCCAGTTTCTGCGAGCCATTTCTTCCCACTCTGCTTGCATCTTATCCCAAAACTCTGTGTCTGACTAGGGAGAGGATAAATCAAAAGGAAAACAAGGAAAGCAGGATTTAAAAGAGGAAGAAAAAAGTGTGTGCGTAAGAGAAAAACATCTTTCAGCTTCACAGCATCTTCTGTTTTCGTTTTTTCTGTTTCCAAAACTGCAAACTCTGAATACCTAATGCCTCCAGCTGATCTTGGTGGATATTCATCCCAGGCCACCTGTTTAAAATGGCAAATAAAAATGCAAAGTAATGCTGATGACTACCTGTTGATGGGAGGGCAGAAGTCTTTCAGTTGAGCAGTCAAGGGAGGAAAGAATTGAACATTACCAAGCCTGAACATTTGCATACACAGTACAGTCACCAATGGATGATTTCCCAATGCTTTTTAAAAAATTATATCTACAGTGCTCATGACAGCACATCTGACTCTCTCCTCCACCCTCATTTTTTCATCACTGCAGTCTTACAAAATAGAAACAAAACAAGGTCTTCCAGCACCGTAAAAAGGGCACATATTTATTAGGATGACACAAGTTTCTGTAGACTACGGTCGATTTCGTTACATGCATAAGTCAATGAAAGTTTATACCATAACAAATTTGTTAGTGTAGGCACCGCAAGCTATTTTTTTATTCTTCTTCAGTAGCAGAGTAATAGAACAACCGCTCTGGAAACCTTTACGAATGAAGTAGGTTGGATAGGGAGAATGTGACTGTCCTACTGTAACCCAAACAGCTTCATGGCTGAGGGGGGATTTGAACGCAGTACCAGCCCAAGGCTCTAGCCACTATGCAATGCTGGCTTTCACCTTTTTTCACTCCATGCACCTTAATGAAATGCCACGCTGCAAGCTCTGAGACTGTGTCTTTGTCGCCTCTAGTTTTGCATTGCGCTTCAAGCCTGGGATGCTCGAATCTGTCAATTTCAGTGTCTCATTTCCCAGTCTTAAATCCATCTACCCACATTTCCAAATCCATCTGCACTGTCCTCGTGAAAATCCATCAAAGCAAACTTCTCATAATGTGCACATTTTTGTATGCAATTTGGCCAAATATACCTAAATTTAGCAAACGCTGCTAATTAATATTCCTTAATATAATGTAGGGTTGCCATATGTCTGGACATACTGTAGTCGGAAGCAGTGCCTGGGCAGAAAGTGGTAAAATGTCTAGGAAAATCCAGATGTATGGCAACCCATGTTGACAGTAGCATTTTTGCTGATTTTTCTTTAAAATAGCTCAAAAACGTCAATTTTGCCAAAAAACCTCAACAACTTTGCCCCCCCGAAAGCTCTGTATAATGCATTTTTTTAATGTTCTCTGCTAATATTTGCATGCTTATGCACAGTTCACTCTGGTATCTTCTTCTTCTTTGGCAATCACTCGTAGCTGAGTAAGATCGTCTTCCATAAACACGGTTTTAACAATGAGTCCATAAGTGACTGTGGAGGCCAGTTCTGGATCCACACATCCTTCCACAGTGGGGACATTAGTTTCCGGGTTGGAGTTGATCACGGTGTGGATTTGCCAAGCGTGCCTTCCTCTTAGCACATTTCTCCCTTGCGTCCTGAGTTCGAGCGTCTTCAAAGCCCATGACCATCTTTGGCAAAGGCTGTTCTCTCTCACCCTAGTATACCTATTCTGGGACACATTACTTGGCTGGAGAACTGCACTACTAAGGTTGGAGAAATGGGGGGTTTGCAGGATGGCTGCGTATCATTTCAGGAAGTGCGAATTTGACTGTTAAATGTGAACTGAATTGAATTTCTCCTCTCCCCCTTCTCCTTGATTGCTAATGTTCTTGATGAGTCAGAGTATGCCTGAGTTTTGGGAGTGGCGAAGGGAATGAGAGAGAGTAGAACCCCAGGATTCCTAAGAAGTGGGGAGGGGGAGGAATTGTTGTTGTTGTTTAGTTGTTTAGTCGTGTCTGACTCTTTGTGACCCCCTGGACCAGAGCATGCCAGGCATTCCTGTCTTCCACTGCCTCCCGCAGTTTGGTCAAACTCATGCTGGTAGCTTCGAGAACACTATCCAACCATCTCGTCCTCTGTCATCCCCTTCTCCTTGTGCCCTCCATCTTTCCCAACATTAGGGTCTTTTCCAGGGAGTCTTCTCTTCTCCTGAGTTGGCCAAAGTATTGGAGCCTCAGCTTCAGGATCTGTCCTTCCAGTGAGCACTCAGGGCTGATTTCCTTCCGAATGGATCGGTTTGATCTTCTTGCAGTCCATGGGACTCTCAAGAGTCTCCTCCAGCACCGTAATTCAAAAGCATCAATTCTTCGGCGATCAGCCTTCTTTATGGTCCAGCTCTCACTTCCATACATCACTACTGGGAAAACCATAGCTTTTACTATACGGACCTTTGTTGGCAAGGTGATGTCTCTGTTGCTTCTAAAGTTCAGCTAAGTTGCTAGACTTAAGTAACTTGGACTTTGCAACTCATAAGAAGTATCTAGAATCTAGAGGTAATTTAGCTCCGAACGCTACCAAACCGTAAAGGCAGGGCAGGCTTTGTCCGCCTGCTAGCAAACATGATTTGGTTTGAATTCACAGTCTGACAGTCCTCCCAGGGGCTTATCAAAGAGCAGTTTATATAAAACTGGACTATGCTCCCCGCACTTCCTCCTTAATAAAGTCCAAGCAATATAGTTTTATGTGGGCACTTTTGGGAACAACGTGAGGTTATTGTGTCTGTTGTCTGCTTAGCTCTGCTTCTCCTGGACGCAAAATGAAAAAGGCAAATCATAAACAGGATTGTCTTAAATCACCAGCCAGAGCCCCAGCAATAATCCATCAGCATTGTGGGTACTTAGAATTATAACTGCTTGCTAATTAAAGTTTGGCAATCGCAACAACCAGCATCCACAACACAAACACTTTGCTGGTTCAGCTAACATCCAGATTCCCTTAAAGATTCATCATGCTACATTTTGGATCTGGGAGGGATGTTTTCACTTTGCTTTTGCTCTGGTTATTAGTGCAGCTGAGGGCACATTAATTCCATGTACATTAATTCAATGGCTTATTTTAAAATGTAATCTGAGGTGCTTCCTTCCCTCCCCAGCCTTGATCTTGATGGGATTTGGTCCCCCTGCTGCAATTAGCAGTGGAAAAATGCTGCCCGGACTTTTTGGAGGAAAAGGGTTGTTTTAAATGTGCTTTAAAAGGCATAGTGTGCATTCAGCCTTAGAGAGTTTAAAAATGCACACAACATAATATGATAAGATGCAAGGAGATGTTATATTGTGTATCTCAGCCTTGTCCATCCTCATGTTTTCCAGCAGTTTTGGACTAAAACTAAAGTGGGCTGGGGCAAATGGAAATTATAGTCCAAAACATCTGGATAGCACCAGGTTGCTGAAGGCTGGCATACTTTGTAAACATAAAATAATACGTTAACATAGACAAGGATCTCTAGTTTTTCTTGACTGTCGGGACAGAGCCTTTAGAGTTATGAACAATCAGTAACCTGGTTCCTTTTCACATGGCATGTGAAACTCTCAGTTCTATCTAGCTCTGCAAGAGCCCTCTCAAAGTCCAGACTTGGCAAGGCGTATTCATTTAGATCTGCATATCCCCGTCGCGCCCATGCTAATTCACTGGGCACTTTGATTTAATTTCAGGGATATTCCATCCAAGCTGCACCACTAGAGCTGGATTCCGCTTCTCTTCTTTGATCCAGGAATAAACAGCCAACTGAAACAACTCCTCCGCAGAAGGGCAACTGGTCCGAGGTCTCTATAATTAATGTTTCTTCTCACACACTGGAGTTGGGTTTCTTTAGCCAAAAGACCTTTATCTTGCAGGCACCATCTGTTCCCGCGATGCTGGATTTGCTGTAGCTTAGCCTGCATTTTGCTGACAACAAAAATGAACTGTTACAGAGAATTCCATGAAATGAGAGTGCAGGGAAAGCTGCCCCCTTCTGAAAGCATCCTCCTCTGCATGTAAATTTACAAATAAATCTGGGGCAGGAGGCGTGCAGCAGACCATTCTCCAACGTATAGCAGTTGGTTCCAAAAAAAATACAACCTCAAAGATCCTACGTGAGTAATACTCCGTAGAACCTATGTACCCGAAGAAAGATGGAGAGCTGTTTTTCGATTCATCTGTGCTCCTTGAATTGTGCATGGAATAGAACCGTTGAAATTAGAAAGAGCATGTTCAAATAAATCCATTATCCTCTTGACCTTGTGATGTATGTAGCCTTTGAAGGTGGTGAGTTGCCTGGGTCACGTCCAATTAATCTCGAGCTTTGCTAATATATTGACTACTAGCTGCTTTGCATTTAGCATTGCATGGGAATTTTAAGGAACAAAAACGCCCCTATCACAGTCTTGAAATCTGTGGTTAAAATCAATGCCGTTTGGATAAGTGCAATCCATCACCTTGATTCAAAATGGCGTCCAACTGTATCCAAACATGGACGCAAATCTACTCCTTGAACTCAGGAACAATCATGCAAAATTTGGTTAAAAATCTGTTGCCTCTGGTATAACCCAAGATGTATGTTACACTTTGACACAGGGTAACCTGTTTAAGTCTACATAACACCACATGCATTCAATCTTAAAACACTTATAAACTGCAGACAGAGCTTTTCCACCACACCCAGCAATATATTTTCTCTTCCTCACCCCCTGTTTTTTTTGCTCAACAGTCAGACTGGATAAAGGTTCTGGTGCACTTGAAAGCTTGCTCATTACTTTGTGACATTTTCCTTGGTTTTAATAAATGGATTATCATACTGCTGCTTTTGGATTTTTCTTTCCCCCCCCCAAATGGATCAGGGCAGCTACCCACAATTTTTATCTGGATTAGGTCTGTTTCACAGAATCGGCATTCAAAGAAGCAAAGAATTTCTGGTTCAGCTGCTACATTCTACATACAAGGTTCTGGTTCACACATAACACTAAGTCATGCTTTAATAAACTATGTGTTAACCACAAGTCGTCCAACAGATCATCAAAGTAAACATGGCTTGCTTCTTGGTTTATGTTCCAACTGCTCTTGCTTCATATATTTGTAGTGTGGGAAGTGACTGGGATAGGACGGTCAAAAAAACCATGGTTAAGGAAGGGTGCTGGACTCATGTGTAAAGCCAAGCCATAGCTAAAGCAAACCAAAGTTTACAAGTCAACAAACCATAGCTGCAGACCGTGGTTCATTAGCAGTAAAAAAAAATCACATAGCTAAGCTGCTGAGTAGGGATCACACATAACACTAAGCCAAGGTTTAATCAGCCATGGTTTACTGTCATATGCAAACCAGGCCAGTGTTTGTGTGTGTTGGGGGTGGGGGTGGTAGGACAAAGGGTACATGCCTCCCCATCTTAATTCGAGTGAGGGTGCTGAGACATGCCCTCCAGCATCCCGCAGAGGAAAATATTTCGGGGAGACGTTCCCACGCGAGTCATGTGACTCACACGAAAGCATGGTCCCCCAAAACACGTGTCTTTGGGGGGCTACGTTCTCAACAGAGCCAGGTGACTCGTGTTGAGTACACTTCCCCCATAAAATGAGTTTCTTCTGAGGCCACCCTCTTGCAAGAGCCAAAATGAGACATTCTGGGATTCAATCAGAAGAGCAAGTGGCTTATGTAATTCTGGGGTGTCCTGCTCAAATCAGGACAGTTGACGAGTGTGTTGAGATGGCAGGAGGATATAATCTAAATAGGCCTAATCATCAGAAAACAATCAGATCATAGCCTTATTGCCCTTTCAGTCATATTGCAGTGTCAATTCAATACAGCTGATCTTCTTTTCATTTTACACCCCAATTTTAAGTAAGCTGTATTTTAATTACGTACATTCCAATCTAATAGCTGCTTCGCTCCCACCCCCACCCACCCCTGGCCATAATATGAATATGTTTTAATTATCTCTCTAGGTGAAATGTTTTAGAGAAAGGATGCTATTAAAAAGAGTCTCTTTACTTTGTGCAGAATGTTTCATAATTGAAAAGCATAGCTGCCAGCATTTTAGGCATATTTGAAGCCTGAGTTTTATTCAAAAGAGAAATAAAGTCTCCTCCCCACTCCCTGCTAAATAGCCAGAAAACCCACAAAAATCGCATGATCTGTACTAGAAAACAAATTGTGGGTTTAAGGAATAATAAGAAAAAAATACTTAGCATTTATATAGCACATTTCAAATGTTCAAAGCACTTTGCAGGAATGGCTTCAATAACACCTTATTATTTTATTTATGATTCATAAAGCGCCATTACTCTGCATTAGTCCCAGTAGAGCTGGCAGTGTAAATAATGCTTAACGTGGCCCTGAAACACAGACAATGTATAAATGTCACTAGTAATAGGGCTGATCTGGGTTGGGTTTGGATCTGCCCACCAGAATTGGAGGTGTGTATATCAGTTCCACCCTCCTAAATGTCAATTTCCCAGGGGAAAAAGAACTCTGCAGCCTCCAAAGTGAAGCTCAGCAGATCCACAATGCCTCAAGGTCCTATTGTGTTCCCAACGACATTGTTGGGAACATAAGGAGGTCTAGATGCTTTCACCTCTTCTCCCTGCCAGATGTGCCACTTGGATGATTCAATGAGGACTAACACAAGGCAGTGCACAAGGTCCAGCATGCAATTCAATATTTGTTGGGAATGTTATGTACTGAAGTTCTCACCCTGGGCCAGCAGGGGGATACTGTAGATAGTTCAGGTCCACATATGCAAATAAGGGATCGAAAGTGACGTTCAGTGATTGGATAGTTACAGAAAATGGTTACTGTTGCCTTCTAGTGGAGCACTATATAAGCAGGCTGGCTGAACCCTTCAGTTCAGTTCTGTTCTGGCCTGTGAATAAACAAGAGCTGTTTGAATAATCTCTGTGTCGTCTGATATGTTCACCCACAACTTAGCAGGGAATATGAAAGAGCCATTGTACACAGAAAGCTAGCATGTCAGGGAGAAGGCTATGCAGACCATCTTTCCTGAAAAGCTACTTTTCCAAAGGCATTGCGGGCCCTTCAATCATGTGACACCCAGTGACAGGCAGCAGAGCCAAACCAGAGTCTGGTGATGCAGTCCCTCAGAATTCCACTCAACAAATTTGAGGGTTTCCTAACAACACACACCCAACAACAGAAACTGGTGTAACAACTGATTTCTGAGTAAATGAATTTCAAGAAAAGCTGTGCATCTACTACTGTGTTTAAGCCTGTGACATATTTATGTTTAAATAATAATAATAATAATAATAATAATAATAATAATAATAATTATATCCCGCCCATCTGGCTGGGTTTCCAACAGAATATTAAAACACAATAGTCTATTAAACATTAAAAGTTTCCTAAACGGAGCTGCCTTCAGGTGTCTTCCAAAAGTCTGGTAGTTGTTTTTCTCTTTGACATCTGGTGGGAGGCTGTTCCACAGGACGGGTGCCACTACTGAGAAGGCCCACTGCCTGGTTCCCTGTAACTTGGCTTCTCGCAGTGAGGGAACCGCCAGAAGGCCCTCGGAGCTGGACCTCAGTGTCCGGGCAGAACGATGGGGGTGGAGACGCTCCTTCAGGTATACTGGGCAGAGGCTGTTTAGGGCTTTAAAGGTCAACACCAACACTTTGAATTGTGCTTGGAAACATACTGGCAGTTAACTGGGAGTTAACTTCTGCCTGAAAGAACGCACCTCTTGACCCAACCTTGTTTCACCAGCTCTCTATCTTTTTTGAAAATAAAACTGTTCTTTGATCAACTCCTGCCCAAGACACTCTGAACTGAAGTTTCCCTCACATAAGACAAGGCAAGATAGCCTGTGGTAAATTGTAGAAATCCATTTAATTGTCGTACCGTGCAGTGGGTCTGCTATATTTAATTGGGGGCAGTTAGCAGGTGGTCAGTCTGCTACACATCCCATGCCTGTTTGCATTCTGAAGTGGTACAGTCCTTGAAGCGCTGTCACAAACAGTTGTCCTGAATATGGAAACAGCTGCCCAAGGCCTGTGCGAATTGCTGAGAGTTTTAGTCTTAGTCAATGCTCTGACTTAACTGCCTAGGTTTTGCCTTATGCTTTTCTGAAAATGTCTCCCTAGGCACAGTCCAGATCTCTTAGTGGCCAGGCCCAGCCTTTTTGCATTGAACAGGGACATTGTCGTGATCCCACTTAGGTCCCTGAAAATAGTACAGTAAAAATTCATCCCAAGCCACATGTAAGCTGCCAAATCATTTCACGTTGTGCTAAAAGAAAGCCCAGCTTTGGAGTAACAGGGATGCTGTCAATCAAGGGGAATGTGAATAGAAGGGCAAAGATCTTGGAGGAAAGGCTGAAGGCAGATTGGCAGAAGAAGATCGGGAAAACAGAGCCACAACACCATCTCTCAGTCTTTTGGAATCAAGCTGGAGATAAACAAGCAAATGCAATTGCATAAAAATGAGAGAACAGCAGTTCTTCCTCACCTAGATTTGTAGCCGTTGGTTGGAATAAATGGTTTTACTACATGCTGCTAATACAAGAGACTTCTGGCTGAGCTGCTGAGACCACACAGAGAATAAACTTATCTTTCAAGGCTCCTTCCCAAATTCAATTTCAAGGAAGGATTTGGAGCAGATCTGTAGTCTGACATTGGTTGTCAGGGCCAATATTTTTTGTGCTGGGGTGTGTGTGCCTGGGGTAGGGCACCCTTTGTAAATGCGAAACAAAAGAATGTGAGATCCAAATATCCCAACACAGCAAGGGAAACCTGTGTGTATAACCAGGGTCCGAATTGCACAGCTGATTTGAGTGTCTCTTTATTTGCATCAACCTCGTGATCCTCACCAGGGACTCACACTGAACTGGCTGGGTGCATGTTTCAATGGTTGTGTGTGTGTGTGTAAAGTTTGTTTCCCCTCTTGTCTCTTGCTTGTGCAATTCTCGTTGCCCATTCTCTCTGGGCACTTCCAGATGGTTGAGATTTTCGAGTGGGATTTAATCGCACACTGACAAAGAGAGGTTACACAATTATAGTTGATTTGGTTCTCTTGCACAACCAACTCTCCCCACCCCCCCAGCTTACAAAAAAGCAGACTTTGTAATAAGGAAAGTGAAGGGAGAACATATTGGAAATGGGGGTGACAATCGCTCCATGCGAGGTTTGAGGTTTTGTACAATCCAGCAGTATATAAACTTTATGAAATGAACAAATACACTTTAAAAATCAAATAACTTCTCACAAACAAATCAGAATGAACACTCACTAAACAGCTAACATTGCCTAAAAGGTCCAATCTGTGGAGGAAGCAAGTTTGATGTGCAAAAGCTCCACCCAAACTTTAATTGTGCAACCCGAACTTTGCAAAATGGGATCCCAAAGAAAAATTGCAATGGTCTGAAACCACCCTTCCACTGATTGGGGGGTATGGTAACCTGCTGTGAGAAATACCTGAAATTAGGTCTTTTGCTCACCTAGTTACACATACGTTTTTTGAATATTTACCCCAGACTCAGATGAATGGCTAGCAAGAACACGCCTGTGCTTTAAACTGTTTATGCTAGAAGCTCCCCTCTGGTGGCACTCCTAAGCGCATCTACTTGAAACCATGTCACAGAGAAACATGCTGAGGATCACGCCATTGTTTTTCCAATGGAAACACAATCACTTTAGCTCCATTTAGCTCAAATTGCCTAATGCCAGGTTGTGCTTTTGTTGCATTAAACAAAAGGCTGCTTTGCTAGATCGACTTCAGGTGGGACATTTTCCAAGACGTCAAACAATACCTCAACAGCTGCTTTCGCTCTTTCAAATTCCTCCTCCATAGAATGATTTCGTGAGAGGAGGGCACCTCCCCAACGTTGCTCTTTGGTTGATCGTGCCTAAAAGAAAAAGTAAAATAAAATGCAGTAAGCACAGAACATTATTTGCTGAGAGTCAACGTCGTGCATTAAGAGCCAGCACAGCTAGACATATATCCATAATGTATATTTAATGCAAATGGCTTCTCCCACAAAAAAAAAAAACCCTCTGGGAACTGGAGTTTACCCCTGACATTTGGATTGTCCCTCAGTCCTGCCTCCTGCTTTGTCCTCTAGTGTATTATTTATTTAAGCAACTTTTTAAACAAAACCGATCTCTATGCAGTGCACTTAAAACTGTAGTTCTGACTGTTAGAATTCCTGCTCCATGATTGCAGTCATGGGATTGTTGTCTTTCACATGACAGAATATGTTTTGACTCCACAGAGTGGGAAGTGACGGAGTCAGGATGTTTGTATTACTGTGTTCCGTGAAGTGGGACTATTGTGCTTTGTCTTTTCCTCTTTGCTGTCTGATGCTAGAGAGAGAGGGAGCCATGCTGCAGTGCTCTGTGTGTGTTTATATGGAAATAAGGTAGATTAGCCAAAATGCTGAGTTGTTGACGTCTGTCACATGCAAGTTGCACAAACTCTGCGGATCCCTAAGTGTGCCGGTGTCAGTTGGCATTGGTCACTGTGATGTTCGGGCTGAAGAAAGCTTATGAAGCTCCCAAACGATCAACCAGGAGGGAGGGAACATGCCAGTCAGGCATGTGTCTCTGCCAGGGTCCTACTCGAGTGTAGGCTGAACTCCTGACACTGACATGTCCTAAGGCTTCTGGTCCCTGGCTCACCTCAGCTGCCTATGGCCCAACCCTGAAATTGTGAGAGAAAATTTTGAGTAGGTAAGTAGCCCAGAAGGGAAACCTTCAGCTCCATGTGGCTACTCTTTTGCTCCTGATCATAGGCTCATGTCATGGACTGGCTGGAGAGGAGCAGTGGGAGGTACCAGCTGGAGAACCCCCTGGGGATGAAGTCTCAGAGCCAGGGGTGGGATGGTGGTGGGATGGTGATATGTGGTCAGAGGGAGAAGAGGGAGCAGACTGCGAGAAGGAGATGTCGGAAGCTGAAGAGGCATCAGGGTTTAGTGAACAAGCTGAAGCTGGGACAGAGAGCACTCCAGAACCTAGAGGCAGAAGAGGAGGGGAGTCAGGAGATTAAGAGAAGACAAACCGCTGAAGAATCCAGGGAATCTCCCCCTCCTGCTGTGACCAGCTTCCTTTCCCCCTGGTCTCCCAGAACACACAGAGAAATGAAAGGACCAAAGGAGAGATCGGTTGCACACAGTCTCCAATTGCTCAGAAAAACCCCTGGAAAGGAGAGGACTTAGGCAGCTGTGGGAAGAACCTTCAGTCCTCACAACTGCCACACTGGGAAGAGCTGCTGGGATCACTAAGCCTGCACTGTTTTGGTTTCTTTGAATAAAGAGTTAACTTCGCTGACACCGGCGATTTTCAATTGCTGATCTTCACTTGACGCCATTTCCTGAGAGCTCCTTTCAGACAAAGAAGTCAACAAACCCTCACCAGAGGGGAACATGCATGATGTCATTCAGCCCTCAATATTCAACAGAAGCCCACTGATATTTAAAGGCTGTCTACTGCAGATGCTATCCTGTCTGCTGCAGTTGTCACCCCATTACAAAATCTAGAAGAGTTTCAGCAACCTGGTGCTCTCCAGATATTTTGTGCTACAACTGTCATCAGCCCCAGCTAGCGTGGCCATGCGCTTGTTCAATTCTTACCAGTCAGATAATCCTTTCAAAAAATGGCAAAACCAACCGAGGTAGACGTTTGGAAGTGCTTGGAATAAATTTGTTTAAGTTTAAGTGCATTGAACTAAAGGTGCATTAGGTTTACTCTGGGGTAGAACTTTGAACAATTTCAAGTTTATCTGCTCCACCCTGTAGGAGGCCTGGTCTCTTAGCTTTCAGTAAATAAAGAAAAGTAAGACAACTGGACTCCTATAAGTTATAAAGCAAAACGTAGTGGAGTGTTCCAAGGTTTATTAGGCAGATCCAGAGGTGCTGCCTTTGCTAAGGGTACTTAACCACTTAGTCATTATTGCTAAGCAATCAGAAGGAAGGGATAGGAGGAATTTCCTGTATCTTCCCTGCAATTGAAAAGTATACAAATAGGAACTAATTGAATGATGCCTTGTGCCTTTAACAGTTGTGTGCCTGGCACAAGTTAAGCAATATTTTCTAGTATGGAAATACTAGAATCATAGCTTCACTCGCTGAAATTATGTCCGGCAGAGATCATATTCTTTGTGTGTGGTCCCTGATTTAGTTGTTGACCCTATACTTCAGCCCAGCAGCTGGTAACACTCAGAATACCAAAGTAAAACTTTTCTGCTGATTAATTATTTTATGAATTAAAAAGTTCACTTGGGTGAACTTGAACTAGTTCATTTTTGGTACAGGATGAACTTGAACTAGTTCATCTTAATGTTCCAAACACCTGAGCTTGCTTGATGGAGCAAATTTTTTTTTGCGTTTGCTTTCCATTTTGCCTGAACAGGAGTGATTTGTCATTTCTCTGCTATTCTTGGCTGCTTCCTTTGTTCAGCTTCCTTCCCAGTATTCTCCCCATGGGGAAAGTACAATGCAAGTTTATAAGCACCCTTTCATGAAAAAACTTCTGAATTCATGATCACAGTGAAAAGAAACATCCTCTTTCACTGGGAGGAAAAATAGTGCAATGACCTAAAAAGCCTCGATTCTGCTAAGCTCCTGACCCCACACTTGTCTGAGGTTAAACTCATTAGCCAGATGCCTGCCCAACAGCAGATCACAACAGCTTCCACTTACATAATTATGCATTATTATTATTATTATTATCCTTGGGGGTTATTCAATTGCAATGAGCTGTTTTCATGCCAGCTATAATTTCTGTTGCATTAAAATGAGTCCAGGCTGATTTTGGGGGGAGGTGGGGGGTAGGAGGTGTCCATCAACCTTGCACTGAACAGTACTGAAATAGGAAGTGGTCAGAGGATGTTAAGGTTACCAACGTACATGCAATGCAATCCCTACTAGGATCACTTTAAAGTCCAATACTATATGTGTCTACCCAGATGTAAACCCATTGAGCTCAGGGGGACTTACTCCCAGGTAAGCGTGTCTGAAATTATAGTAAAAAAAAATCCTTCCAGTAGCTCCTTAAAGGTAAAGGGAAAGGGACCCCTGACCATTAGGTCCAGTCGTGGCCGACTCTGGGGTTGTGGCACTCATCTCGCTTTATTGGCCGAGGGAGCCGGTGTACAGCTTCTGGGTCATGTGGCCAGCATGACTAAGCCACTTCTGGTAAACCAAAGCAGCGCACGGATATGCCGTTTACCTTCCCGCCGGAGCGGTACCTATTTATCTACTTGCCTTTTGATGTGTTTTCAAACTGCTAGGTTGGCAGGAGCAGGGACTGAGCAACAGGAGCTCACCCCGTTGCGGGGATTCGAACAACCGACCTCCACAGCGCCACCCACGCCCCAGTAGCACCTTAGAGACCAAGTAAGTTTGTTATTGGTTATGAGCTTTCGCGTGCATGCACACTTCTTTAGATCTGAAGAAGTGTGCATGCACACGAAAGCTCATACCAATAACAAACTTACTTGGTCTCTAAGGTGCGACTGGAAGGATTTTTTGACTACGGCAGACCAATGCGGCTACCTATCTGTAACTGAAATTATAGTCTCGGAGTAAAATGGCTTTGCAGCATTTATATAAGTATAAGCAAAGCATACAGTGTGTTGAGCAGATTATCTAAGATCCATAATCTAAAAGCCTAGAACATCTGGTGTTTGCATGGTTTTGGTTCTCCTGCGGAACATAGAATTTGCAGAGAATTAAGCCCTGTACTGTGATCAGGCACGACACTGACACCTTTCCTTTACAAAATGATGGCATGAGCTCTCTTTATGCATGCCCATCACATTTGGCCAGTCTGCTCCTCACCACTGCACAGGTTAAATATGGGTAACCTTCACACAGGGCATTGGAGAGGAACGAGACAGTTGGCGCAGTGTAACTACTAAAAGACTGAGCTACAAATTAGGAAGTCTCTGGTTCATATCTTGTCTCTGCCCTGACCTCATTAGGTGGCCATAGGCAAGCCAATCTCTTTCAGCTTCAGTCATTCCCCATCCACTGCACAACATGGGAGATAATATAGAGAACTGTTAAGTATTATTGAGAGGAGCATAGATGATGGCCATGTGTTCTGTGTCAGGGCTTTTATGGAAAGAGAAGGAGGGGAAAGAGCTTCACTGAGCTCTATGGGACTTCCCACAGGTGGAATGATGGATCATGTTTTTGTAAATGATAAAAGACAAATCAGTTGTTGGGGCAGAGCTGTGAAGCTACCTTCTTGACCCCAGAACTGTTGCTTACCTGGATGGGCCAGTGGCAGGGCAGAGGGGCCAATAAGTCAAGGTTGTGTGAGTGCATCGGAGGGAACAATCTGGTGCTCCCGTTGGAGCACTTATGGGGCCCAGACCTTACTACTATCTGTCCCTTCCTGGTGATGTTGGTGTCAGGAGAGCAGGTATGTAACTCTACCACAACACTACATGCCACCACAATGATTTCCATACACTTTCCAAGTTGCTTAAAAGACAGAACGGGAGGATGACATGCTTGGATTTCCTTGTTCCTGTAATCTAAGCTTGGACAGCTTGGACTACTGCAATGCGCTCTGTGCAATGCGCACCTTTGAAAGTGACCCGGAAACTACAACTAATCCAGAATGCGGCAGCTAGACTGGTGACTGGGGGCGGCCGCCAAAACCACATAACACCGGTCTTGAAAGACCTACATTGGCTTCCAGTACATTTCCGAGCACAATTCAAAGTTTTGGTGTTGACCTTTAAAACCCTAAATGGCCTCGGCCCAGTATACCTGAAGGAAGCGTCTTCACCTCCATCGTTCTGCCTGGAAGCTGAGGTCCAGCTCTGAGGGCCTTCTGGCGGTTCCCTCATTGCGAGAAGCAAAGCTACAGGGAACCAGGCAGAGGGCCTTCTTGGTAGTGGCACCGGTCCTGTGGAACGCCCTCCCATCAGATGTCAAAGAGATAAACAACTACCTGACATTCAGAAGACATCTTAAGGCAGCCCTGTTCAGGGAAGTTTTTAATGTATGACATATTAGTGTATTTTTGGTCTTTGTGGAAGCCGCCCAGAGTGGCTGGGGAAACCCAGCCAGATGGGTGGGCTACAAATAATAAATTATTATTATTAAAAAATTATTATTATTATTATTATTATTATTATTATTATTATTATTATTATTATTATTACTAAGCAAAATGTGGCATCTCTGAGCATTGTGAAGAATAAATGGCAAAGATGATCTCAAAGGAATCACACATGCGGAACTGTGGAATTTTTGACAAGATGAACTCTAGCACTTAGCTCAGCTGCCCCCAACCACCCATGCTGGCTGGGGCTGATGGGAATTGTAGTCCAAAGTAGATGGAGGGGGCACCATGTTGAGGAAGTCTGGATTAGGTAGATGACAGACGCATGAGCTTGGAGACCGTAGCTAAAGATGAAGGGCGATGATTGTGCATGCAGACGAACAATCTGAGAAACAGAGACCCTGAGAGCATCATTTAAAATGTTTCTAAGCAGCCAAGATGTCAGAGAATCTTTTCAGTTAAGCAACGGAAGCTGCAAAGTTCGAATCTGTCACAGCAACACCGTATTGTGGGTGCCAGATATAGCAGGCCCTGTCTCACTCCAAAGGAAAAGGCTGCAATTCCGTTCACGGTTGGGCTGTTTAAATCCCACAGAGATAAATAGCATTTAACCAGCATGGACAGCATTACAGCTTGGCAGCTCGACCCTTTGCATGTGGACCCAGCAGTAAATCCCACAGAGTTCAATGGGGCTTACTTCCGAGTTAAAACCTTACTGAGTCACAACTATTGCTAAGCAATACTTGGATTAAAATCCTTTTGATAATAATTTATTAGATGTTAATATTAATTTAAACGTTTGTGGCATTTTAAACTGTTAAGATTAATAAAAATGCTCAAGATTCAATACCAGGTCCTTTTGAAGATTTGAAAAAGGAAGCACGGTAGGTGTTAAAAGATGGTCAAATTGCCCAACAAACTAGATGTGTACCATGTAGTCTGTTTTTGTCTTTACACTGGGATTTTGGTGCCTGGGGAGGTGAGGTTAGTTCCCCCACCCCCTAAGGGGGAATTGTTCCCCCCACTCCATGGCTACGGGGAGGGGTAGGCAAATCTGTCAGTTTCAGTTTCTATCAGTTCGTATTTTTTTCCATTCTTACATTGAATTTGCCACATTTCTGCATCCATTCTGTGCTAGTGACAAGAGAAGGCTACATTCCCCTTAAATAAACAGGACAAAACAACAACAACAACCCGTTCCCTGAACTTAGAGAAAGCTCCCCTCCGGGTGTCTCAGCAGATTTTCTACCTGCAGATCTGAATATGTGAATTTTTCAAAAGAGCATATGGAATGCCTTTCTGTGAGTCATGTACGGATACAAAAAGGAGGAAAGGCCTGGAATTATCCAGGAACTATCCCAGGAACTAGTCACTTGGAACTATCCCAGAATGCTTCTGTTGTGCAACCTCACAAGGTTGTTGTAAGGGGGGGAAAAGGGAGGGTGAAGAACCTCATATACCATTGTGAGCTCTTTGGAGAAGGTGGGATATGAATGCATTATATATATATATATATAGAGAGAGAGAGAGAGAGGAGTCCACTCCACTCCTCTGTGTGGTGGCACAGCTGATCACCCAGGTTCGTCTGTGCTGCCCTTGACCATGCTGTGCTGTGACCATCAGGTGCTTGGACCTGTATGATAAGCAGGCTGAATTTTAGTTCTATTAAAAGCAATAAAATCCCACCACATTCCTTAAAATGAATTTAAGTACCGGACGTTAAAAAGCTCACCACTTAGGAAATGGGCCAATGTTTTGGTTACGCAGTCTTTTTTATTTTTACTGCAGTATCAATCTTCCAGCATGTCTGCAAGAGCTGAGCTGCAGTCACTCTGATTTATGCCCATAAGAGTATTTATGGCAAGGAAGTGTTGTGTCAAAAAATCTCATGTTTTTCCAACAGCCAACAGGTGGTGCTCTCTCTCTCCCCCGCCCACTTGCAATTGACTTTCCAGAGCCTTATGTGAAGTAGCACACAAATGATAGAAGCAACAACAAACAGGCAAATTCTGGTCATCTGTAGGATTCATGTCACAGAGAGATAGTCCTAAGTCTCCTCCTTCTAACATAAAAGGTAAAGGTAAAGGACCCCTGACAGATAAGTCCAGTCGCGGACGACTCTGGGGTTGCGGCGCTGATCTTGCTTTACTGGCCGAGGGAGCCGGCGTACAGCTTCCGGGTCATGTGGCCAGCATGACTAAGCCGCTTCTGGCGAAACCAGAGCAGCGCACGGAAACTCCATTTACCTTCCCACCAGAGTGGTACCTATTTATCTACTTGCACTTTGACGTGCTTTCGAACTGCTAGGTTGGCAGGAGCAGGGACCGAGCAACGGGAGCTCACCCCATTGCGGGGATTCAAACCGCCGACCTTCTGATCGGCAAGCCCAAGGCTCAGTGGTTTACATAGTGGGTGGCTAAACCCTGGTCCAAAGATCTGATACGACCTCTCATGGTTTTGGTGGCAGTAGCAAAGTGAACAAAAATTAAAGTAGCCACTGGGGTGGGCAGAAAGAGGATGCAAATCCCTTTGCTCCCCAGTCATTAGACTGATCATTTGATGTCTGGAAGGGCGGATTAATTCCCTCTTCTGCTTATCTGTGCCAATCAGCTGAGGGTGTGTGTGCTTGCCTGACAGTGCACAGATCCTGTGTGTGTATTGCATATATTCATATATGCATATGAGAGTATTCTCAGGAGAGGGAGGGTGACCACACACACAGCTGGCATGTGTGCCCAGAAGAGTTGATCAGGGGTTGCTGCCAGGCCAAAGAACATTTCACCACCCGCTACGCTAATGTTTGCCTTAACATTCTTTCTCCCTCTGAATTCCGATAAATTCCCAGAAATTAAAATGATTATTGATACAACGTACCTTTTACTCATGGTCAACTAACTAAGCATGGGTGTTATTATACCCCCTCTGCTTAGGGGAGAGAAAAGGCAGAGGGAGTGATGTGCTGAAATCCATTCTTCCGCCAAAGAAATAAATTTAGCTGCTTTTCTCCCGTTGGGGCTGATGGGAGTTGTAGTCCAAAGCAGCTGGAGGACACCAGCTTGGAAAAGCCTTCCTTGAACACAGAACTTGTCCAAATGACGCTGACCTCTTACCTTTGGTGCAAGTGCAGGAGCAGGCGCTAATTCTATATCCGAGGCTGAGTCAGATTCCAGTGCGGTCTTGACAGTGGCCAGCTCTGACTGGGACCTGTTCTCTGCAGACCTAAGGGAGGGAAAGTATTTGTAGAACCCGTCACTGCAACAACGGCAGAGCAGATGCATTCGTGACAAAAGCACACAGAGTCTTGCCTACATCATAGGATGCATGCTTCATGATCCTAAAGGACCCCTGACCATTAGGTCCAGTCGTGGCCGACTCTGGGGTTGCGGCGCTCATCTCGCTTTATTGGCCAAGGGAGCCAGCGTACAGTTTCCGGGTCATGTGGCCAGCATGACTAAGCTGCTTCTGGCGAACCAGAGCAGCGCATGGAAACACCGTTTACCTTCCCACCAGAGTGGTACCTATTTATCTATTTGCACTTTGATGTGCTTTCGAACTGCTAGGTTGGCAGAAGCAGGGACCGAGCAATGGGAGCTCACCCCGTTGCGGGGATTCGAACCGCCGACCTTCAGATCAGCAAGCCCTAGGCTCTGTGGTTTAACCCACAGCGCCACCTTCGTCCTAGGTATGTGCAAAACACTGAATAGAGGAAGAAAGGCCAGTGATATGATTGCTTTTGGCACAACTCATTATAATTCCCAGACTTGTGGCAAGAGAAAAATGGTTCTGTCCTCGCAGGTGTTGTATAAGTTATAGCGAGGAGCAACAGTAGTGTTTCTGTGAAAGTGAGCAAGGTCAGTAGCAAAGGTGGGGTTTTCGTTTTGTTTTAAGAAAAGCTTTTTGAGGTCGCATCTGCACCATATACTTAAAGCAATCTTTCATCAATTTAAGAGTCATGGCTTTCCCCAAAGAACCCTAGAAACTATAGTTTGTTAAGGCTGCTGAGAGTTGCTGTTGTTGTTTAGTCGTTTCGTCGTGTCCGACTCTTCATGACCCCATGGACCAGAGCACGCCAGGCACTTCTGTCTTCCACTGCCTCCCGCAGTTTAGTCAAACTCATGCTGGTAGCTTCATGAACACTATCCAACCATCTCATCCTCTGTCGTCCCCTTCTCCTTGTGCCCTCTATCTTTCCCAACAGGGAGTCTTCTCTTCTCATGTGGTGGCCAAAGTATTGGAGTCTCAGCTTCAGGATCTGTCCTTCCAGTGAGCACCCAGGGCTGATTTCCTTCAGAATGGAGAGGTTTGATCTTCTTGCAGTCCATGGGACTCTCAAGAGTCTCCTCCAGCACCATAATTCAAAAGCATCAATTCTTCGGCGATCAGTCTTCTTTATGGTCCAGCAGCTCTCACTTCTGAGAGTTGATAGGAGACCCTTAACAAACTACAGTTCCCAGGATACTGGGGCAGAGGGAAACCATGACTCTTAAAGTGGTATAAGAGTGCATTAAATATACAGTGAGGGTGTGAACTTAAATGCAATTCAATTAGGAATAATGCCCAAAACATTGAAAGCTATCGTAAAGTTGTCCCTTTTGCTGCTGTGAGGCTTCCCCAGTGATCTCTTTACAAGCACCATTTCATTTCCTAGGAAAGAGTGCTTGCAAAATCTGGAAGCAGCAGATGAACATCTTCGCCCTCCTGCCTCTGGGAATAGTAATGCCAAGAAAGCCATGATGAATTGGCCATCCCTGCCATTAATACATGACAGTTTGCTATCCTTTAATGGTAGCTTTGCTAGCTAATATGGTAGCAGGACTGAATTCTAATTGTTGGCACTGTAAACAAGCCAAGGGATGGTTTTCCCGTATGTACTGGGAATGCCCAGAGGTAAAGGAATTCTGGAATAAAATCCTAAATGTTATTAATGTTATTAATGAATTTTTTAAAGTGAAGCTTGGAAACACGGCTATAGAGAAAGGTGACCAGTGTACCTTCAAAGCTATGATATTAGCGAGAAAGGCAACGATAGCTTTAGGTTGGAAAGATAAGAGAAAAAAGGACAGTAGAGGCATGGAGAGTTTGAACTTATTCAGTCGGACATTGTCGCAGTCATGTCACAGGAAACAATGTGGAAGGTCAAGTCCACCATGATAAGGAACAGATGGAACCCCTATCTTCAATGGATAAAAACTATTGGAACAAAAGACATTCGGTGGAAACTAAAGACGCTATGCCCACGGCTGAGTATAATTGTTTGAACCCTTTCAATGGATATTTGGGGGGGGGGAGGGAGGGAAAGGAAATAATTGTATGGGAAATTTAAAATTGGAACGAGATAATATAATGTATGTAAAAATCCTAAACTTGAATAAAACATAAAAAAATAAAAATAAAAATAAAAATAAAATAATAATGGTAGCTCTGAACCTGCTGCTCGAGGCAGGATGCTTTACCCTGCACAACAGCAAAAGTTGCAAAAGCTGGTAAGTATGTTTTACCATAGAAATTCTTTTGATGGAGCTCTAGTAGATGAAGGTTTTCTCTCAGGTGCTGGGAAGCCTTTGCTGGCTCTGTCTCCATGAAACTTCACATCATCCCATTTCTCTAGCTGCGCCTGGATATTGACTGAGAAGGAGAAAAGAAAACAAGATCTCTCACATGGGCTCAGGAATACATTGCTTTCATTCCAGAGCCAAACAAGTTCAGGGAGGAAACAGTCACTCTGTGGAGCTAAAAAATAAATCTCATCCACTCCAAGCTATATGCTGCTCTTATTGTTATCAGTGTTGTTACAGCTAAGGACAAGACGAGCTTGAGAGCCAACAATACATTTGCACAAATGGTCACATTTCACACAGACATGACACTTCGGGAAATCACTGCGACTTTGCTAAAGGTCATTTCATTCAAAATAGCTTTTGCACCTGCCACTTTCCTAAGCGAGGGGGAAGATTTACAGGGACAGTTTCCTTGTGAGGAGAGAGGACTGGAGATATGTGTGTGTTTTGTTGCATCTGTCTCTTTTACAAAAATTAGGTTTAACTCAAATGCCTCTCCTACTTTCAGCACCCTTTCTTGCATGCTGAGAAGCTGGGGAGCATTTTGATGATGATAATGATGATGTATGTGAATACGAACAAACATGCAACAACAACCACACTCCCAGGAATACCAATGTTCTAGTGGTTGTCATTTTTTTAACCAGCAGAATGCATAGTGAAGGGAATTTTGTTTGTTTGTTCTCACTCTTAACTGGCTTTGTGGTAACCTAATACAGTCTTACCTTGCATCCTGAACGCCTTGGTACTCGGACGTTTTGGCTCCCGAATGCCACAAACCCCGAAGTGAGTGTTCTGGTTTGTGAATGTTCTTTGGAACCCGAAAATCCGATGGGGCTTCTGTGGCTTCCAATTGGCTGCAGCAACTTCCTTCAGCCAATCAGAAGCCATGCTTTGGTTTCCAAATGTTTTGGAAGTTGAATGGATTTCCGGAGCAGATTCCATTCGACTTCCAAAGTACGACTGCATTGCTCTGAAGCCGTTCAGAGTGAGGGCGATACTTCCTGCCCTCATTTTTAAGCCTGCTAATGCTAACTAGGATTCATGGAAGCATGACAAGGAAAATGGTGAGGCATGGCAGGGGGTAGTTCTATAAATTCTCCCTGGGATGGCTCCAATTTCAAGTTAGAAATTACAAAGCAAATTGGGACAGAGACATACAATCGCAACCCCAAAGTGATACCAGCTCCGACACCCTCAGAGACTTTTGAGCAACCTTTCCCAGCTTAGCTCCCAAATTCAAGAGGGTTTCCATGCAGGCCTTGCCTTGAGGGTAGGTGTGAGGGGAGGCAAGTACCTTCCAAGGTGTTCAGCTTTTAAAGAACTAGGGAAGCACAGCAGGTATTGGCAGAAAAGCATTCCAAGCAGAAAGGAAAGCTAAAGAAAAAGTGCAACTACATGAAAAAGAGTTCCAGGGCCAAGCTGGCGCTGTGAGCAGCTGTTTCCAAATAAAGGCCTGGAGGAATTGAACTGGATGTCTGCTGTGCAGCTAGCAGAATCACAGAGTTGGAAGGAATCCCAAGGGTCATCTAGTCCATGCAATGCAGGAATCAATGCAGAAAGTACTCTTCTTTCAACTAAGTAGGGATCATTGCATCATTACGCCTGCACCATGCATTTAAGGAATTATCATACCACTTTCACAATCATGGTCCCCAGCCCCCAAATCCTGGGAAGTGTCATTTGTAAAGGGTGCTGAGAGTTGTTAGGAGACCCGTATTCCCCACACAAAGGTACAGTGCGGCCTAGGACCCACGTACCTACGGGACCGCCTCTCCTGGTATGCCCCGCAGAGGACCTTAAGGTCCATAAATGACAACACTTTGGAGGTCCCAAGTCGCAAGGTGGTTAGATTGTTCTCAACTAGGGCCAGGGCTTTTTCAGTACTGGCCCCCGACTTGGTGGAACGCTCTGTCACAAGAGACTAGGGCCCTGCGGGACTTGACATCTTTCCACAGGGCCTGCAAGGCAGAGCTGTTCCGCCTGGCCTTTGGTTTGGACTCAGTCTGACCCTTATGTCCCCCCCCCCCCTTATGGTTTTGATCTATGGGCTACTTTTAAAATGAGACTGCATTTTAAATTGCATTTTAACCTGTATTTTAAATTGGTTACCCCCCATTATGTTTTATTGTAATTTTATTGGTGTTAGCTGCCCTGAGCCCAGCTCTGGCCAAGGAGGGTGGGTTATAAATTAAATTTTTATTATTATTATTATTATTATTATTATTATTATTGCCCAGAGTTTTCCGAGAAGAGGGATTCATCATGGAATTGTAGCTCTGTGAACAGGGCAATAGGGGTCTCATAACAACTCTCGGCACTACAAACTACAGCTCCCATGATTCTTTGGGGAAAGCCATACTTGATTAAAGTGGTATAATACTGCTTTAATATATGGTGTGGATGAGGCCATAGAGCAGGAGGGCGCACTGCAGACCATACAGTCTAAGGTCCCCAGATCAAGGCAGGGAATCCAGAGTATGAGTGTCCCCAATAGATGGCTATCCACTCTCTGCTTCAAGACCTCCAGTCTACCATCCCCTAGTTCTGATTCCTTGTACAGTGGTACCTCGGGTTAAGTACTTAATTCGCTCTGGAGGTCCGTTCTTAACCTGAAACTGTTCTTAACCTGAAGCAGCACTTTAGCTAATGGGGCCTCCTGCTGCTGCCGTGTCGCTGGAGCACGATTTCTGTTCTCATCCTGAAGCAAAGTTCTTAACCCAAGGTAATATTTCTGGGTTAGCAGAGTCTGTAACCTGATGCATCTGTAACCTGAAGCGTATGTAACCCGAGGTACCACTGTATCAGGCTTAGCAATTGCAGGGGCTTCCTACTACTCACTAACCAGAGGGCTCACGTACCACTATTGCATACCCTCCAGCTACTCAGTTGTAGTTCAGCAACATCTGGATGGCCAAAGGTACCCCACATCTGCATGCAATGGGTAGCTCGCCAGGCTGTGTTCCAGCCTGACTTCCTGAAGCCCAAGCCCTGCAGTCAAGCAAGGCCTCAAAGCAAAGCATGTGAAAAATGGGGAAGCTGTAGCTGGTGATCGAAGATGCTAAGTACCTAAATCCAATGACGACTTCTCGGGAGCTCTGGCAGGCTGGATTTTCTGCTCAGCATCCACACTGATAAGGTCTGGATTGTCTGCCTTTTTCCTGTGAGTTGAAGCCTTCAAGCTTTCCCCTCTTGAGGAATTCTCCAGCTTTTTCACTTTGTTTTGGGTCTGGGAGACTGGTTCGCTCAGGTCCAAGAGATCCAACCCTGTAGACAAAACTATCGCAGGCCCAACATAATGAAACCGTTTCAAGCACTTACTTTCATTGGATGTTGCATTTCCAGTGTCTTAAGAAGAAATGTCTTGACGGTAAATCAAATTCTCAGACCTTAGAGCAAGTCAAGCTATATGTGACACACAGATGAGTGGGGATTACACATCTCCTGTATTTGGACTGGGTGGCCTGCCCTGTCCACATTGAAAGGACAATAAGGGTGTGCTTATGTATCACATCTAATATGACTTCACAGCTAATAGCTGCTCCATGGGGACAATTTACACCAGGGAATCAATTTTGCAGGGTTTGTGTGTGTGTTAAGGGCTAAATCCTTCTCCCTATTCTGATTCAAATCAGCTGCTTCTCTGGCTACTGTTACCTAAAATAAATGCTGCTTTGATTTTCCACAAGTATATAACTAAAGTGTCAAACAAGGTGATCAGCCAAACCATATGGAATACCATATAGCTCTCCTGAGTCTGTACTGGTGCAGTGAAGGATTGCTATTCTCTAGCATGAAAAACTCCCCACACGGAGAAAATAAACACACCACGACACAGGGTTCCATGCGTCTGCCCACGACACTTCCACTTTCATTTGTTTCTTAAAAAGTGGAACATTCAAACATGTAATCCCTCTCTTGCTGCCTAAAGTGGAAGAGTGAAACCATATGCTTTTTCTGCACATGTAGACTGGACATTAGGCAGAGGAATTATAGCTTGGTGCAGGTGTGGAGCTGCAGCCACAATCATGCTTCCATTTGCACTAACAACCGTGCCAAACTCCAGCATTTTATATATTTGGGTGGCAAGGTGCACCCATGGGCCACACACCTTCAGTGTGCCCTGAAAGTTGCCACCTTTGCCACCATGGTCCACCTGTTTACCTATGGACCCAAGCCATGCTACTGGCCAGAAGGAACGGACAAGGCAAGTGGAGGTTGCTGCCCTTTCTGCTACCTCCTGTCTTTTCCTGAATCCCTGGAAACAGAAGCGGAGCCAAGAAGCAATGGCAAAAAGGAAGAGGAAGGGCTGGACTGGGGAACTCCAGGGGCTTAGCAATGAGATCCCTGTTGAGGGGTTAGTAGGTCTGATGTTACCAGCCACTGACATCAGCCTTGATTATCAAGCCATTTCTCTTGCAGTTAGTTTGTGTTTCCATATCAAGGATTAGCAGCAGAGTGGTTTGGAGTTCAAAATGAATTGGAAAATATCGTTGTAAAAACACTGCATTGTTAATGAGACTCGAGGGCTCATTAAGAAACAGTTATTAGATTTCATATGACAATAGGAATGATTGTAAGCATTGTGTTTAATTAAATCTAGCATTTTCTGCATATTGTTTTAGGGGAGTGCATTAATTAGGGATGCAGATATACATAATCAGCAGTCCCAATGCCATAATTGAGTTGATGCATGTTTTAACCTTGGCTTTCCCTGTCTCCTCCATTGGGATTGTTTGTGTTTCTTTTACACATTGGGGGTTTTGGGTTAAAAAAATGTAAAAACAACTCAGAAATCTTTGGGCATAATCACTCTTAAGACACAATAACTCCAGTGGAAGAGTATAAGGCAGTGTCGTCCAAACTTTTTTCAAAGAGGGCCAGATTTGATGAAGTGACCTTTTTTTAGGATTGAAGTTGTTGAGGTGTTTTTTAATGGATTTTTACCCCACAGGGCAGGGGCCAGATTAAACCAACCGGCAGGCTGGATTAGGCCCCGAAACAGACTTTGGACATACCTGTTTGGACAGGCATGTGGTTAACTTTATTATTGAAATCAGTGAGACCTACGAAGGCTTAACTTTGGCTGACCTTTCCCATAGCACCATAGCAGTAGAGCATCCGATTTGCATGCAGAAGAGCAGAGGTTCAGTTCTTGGCATCTCCAGGCAGGGCTGAGTGACTCCACTAGCACTGCCTGAGATCTGAAGAGGCGCTGCTAATAGACAATACTGAGCTAGATGAAGCAAAGGTCTGACCTTGGCAGGTTCCTGTATTCCTATGTAACCTCTGTGGCCTCAGTTTTAAGGAGATACCAAATTCTGTTTGTCATTCGAAGGCATGCTCGACACCAGAGTATTTTCGTTTTGTTTGCTGTGCAGATTGTGCACTTTCACAAACAGCTTCATGCGATGCCCATTCTGTGAACACCAGTACCCTGGTCCAATAAGGAGGATCTGACCACATGTAACCAATGTGGATGAAGATATTCCTGAGCATTCTCATCACCTCTGTTTGCCCCACTGCTTTTCTCTGGGGAAACCCGATCTTTAGTGCTAAATTGGAACAAACAGCAATTAAGTGGGGTAGGAGAGCTTAAAGGGGAAAAAAAAGACAATATATTTCACATCTGGCAACCAATGAGCCCCTTTGGTTTCAGATAGTCCATGGGTAGATGAGTCTATAAAGCCAATTTTTTAAATAAC